>NC_059075.1:13765327-15006327 GCF_020497125.1 Mauremys mutica
AATCTCACCATAGACTTGCCTGGTTCCGAAATAATTAGTCAGTCCTCCTTTGCAAGGCAGGGAGAGTGATAGGCGATGAAGCGCTCTGGCTTCTGCATGACTTCCCCACGCAGGGTTTATTATACAGTTCAGCAGTAACTAAATATCAAATCCATTAAAGGGAATCAAAACGGGGCGGGATGGGCAGCGTTGGGAAATCTGCGTTTTACTGAGAGCACAATGGTAAGAGAGAAATTGACTCCTCCGCGCTGGTAAAGAGAAGTGAATGTGGCTAGCTGAGAAGCTAGGATCTAGTTAGTCCCATGTGAAGGAAGGGGGCAGACGGTGCTGCCTGCTAGGCGGATAGCAAGATCTGGCTGTTTGCCCGTGTCTTGCTTCGAATGGCCGAGATTTCGCGCGGTATCAACAGTGAATTATGAATGGGGGAGGGAGAAAGCCTGTACGCGAGGCTATAAATACCCCTTCCGTGTAACATCAGCTGCAGCTCCCTTCTTTACCGGGCAAATAAAATAGAGGATCATAAATTAAATAACCCTCCAGACCAGAGCACCATTATAGATCAGACCGGGGGAGAAATCATACGGTCGCTTCGGGTCGTTAACGTGCATTGTCTGGCTTTTTTTTTAAGACTGTTTTTGCTCTGAGAAAGCCAAAGCCATCCAAAGAGCGGGCTAAGCTTTTCCCCAGCAAAAGGATTTTATATTATACATTCTGACGTTGATCTTTAAATCGCTTGAGCTGTGCTTTTTTTGTCTGCTCGGGCTCATTGCATTTGCCTCCCTGGCCTCAGAGACGTGCCTCCCCGAATAAGCTGATTGCTTGGCTTGTTTTAGCAGGCGAAGCGTTGTACACATGGGGAGCAAAGGGACATGGGGCTTCCCAGACCGCGGGAGGAATCCTGGGACTGCGAATATCCTCATTCGGTTTCTAAAGGAGACAGTTCTGTTTCAGCTTCAGGAATCGAAAGAAACCTTCAGATCAGACGCCCGCATCTACTGGAAACATCTCTTAAAAGGGATGGGGGTGGGGAAGAGAGCCGTTGTCAGTAAACTTAATTGAGCGAGTCACTTAATATAGAGCTCATGCTCCAAAACGTCTGTTAGTCTATAAGGGGCCACTGGACTCTTTGCTGCTTTTCCAGATCCAGACTAACAGGGCTCCCCCTCTGATACTTCACATAATATTTGCTCCCCAGGTGCAGAAAGCAGATTCCCACCTAGCGCTGAGCTTTTAGCTGCTCCTAAATTTGTGTTTTAATCGGTGGAACATCGGCACTGAAGCTGCGTTTTACTTCCTTATGATCACAATAATTCCTCGGTATCTTTCCAGTGCACCACAGTGATGGGCCGAACACGCAGAGGCTAGTTTTTACTAACTAAATTCGAAGTCCGTTTGGAAGCAAGTTATTTCATATGTTAATAGTATGAGAAACCAACAGAGCTGTGGATGAGAAATATTCATTAGGAATATGTGCTTGTAAAAAAAACCCAAGTATCTAGTTTCCTTTCAAAACATAGCCAGGCTAAATCGCTTTAGAGCTTTAGGAACTCTGGTTATCTTTAAAAAAATGTTATCAGAAGACACTTTAAAAAAAACAGACATTAAATGTGGTGTTTTCCCACCAAAGCAGCATATCTACTGAGTCTGATCAAAGATGATACCTACAAATAGAAAGTTGCCCGGATTAATATATTGGCTTTGCTGTATTACCAGACTTCCTACCTTTTAAAGTAATCATTCCTAATTAAAATCCCGTGGTGCTCAATGCAATCACCTAATTCTATGTTAAAAGAGGCGGCTGAGAATTTTCTTTATGGTCGGGCACCTTTTTTCAAAATCAAATTCTAATTTTGCTTGATAAGAAGTTATGTTTTACTATATAACTTTAACTTCCTAATATACATCTCTCTAAAATCAGACACACTGTCCGGATTAAAAACGAGAACGTGATTTACAAGCTTGTTTAAAGGGAGCGGTTTTGCCTGTGACTGAAACATCCGCCAAAAGTATTGTGGCTTCTTTTTACGTTTTAAGCGCTGCATTTTCTTGACAGGCAGCACTTTCAAACAATTAGTTGTTATCTCATAAAGATTTTCTTCCGAACTGCGAAGTGAATCTGCTAGAACTGAGAAAAATATTTTATTTCCATCCAAGTTACTCATTGAAGTCTTTGTGAGTTTTGCCATTTACTTTTATAGGACAGGAACAATATCGGACCTTATATTTGTTCTGATTCGAGAGAGAGAGATAGAGACATATAGATCTATATTTAGATATTCTAAATATTAATCAATATATGGAAGATTTTGATATCTAGTTAGATAACTATCTAAATATTATACAGATACAGACCTACTGTCAGTTTGTAGGATTTTCTTTGCTTTTTTATCTTCATCGTATCTAGCTAGCTACGATTTTCTTGGTTTTATGTCCTTGTGGTATATATAACTATATAAAATTATGTATTTTAGGAGTACTATGAGGATACAATAGGATACACTATAGATTTATGTATATTAAAAGAACAACATCATTATACAGAGAACTCTGAAGGATGAGAAAAATTGAACGTTTGGTGACCTTAATTACGCACTATAGCAAAATATAAAACCATCGGAGCCATATTATATCCTCATAGTATGTAGTGTCATACAGATCACTGTAAACGGTAGTATATAGATTCATATAGACCATCATCGTTCGTATATAGATTCATTTAGATCGTGTGTGTAGGTGTCTGCGAGACAGAGAGAGATTTTAGCAATGGAACGTGTAAATGAAGACAGAATGCGCCCCTGATCGTCTTATAGTTTGCTACAAAGGCTGTAAGGCACTTCAGCTCCCCTCACTTCTCAGCCTCCCTGCATGCTGATGTTGTTATTCTTGTAAGAACCATCAAGGCAGGAATCTCTTTCTCACACACATGGGATGCCCTGACAGTCTCTTCTCCAAAATCAGCACCAGGCACTTAATGTATTTTTTCCTCCCACTTTGTTTGCTTAAGAAAAAATTGAAAACTATATTTACGTTAAACAAAACGCAAGAGAAAAACTCGCTCAAAGTCTGCCTTGACCTCTCCCTGGTTAGCGGAACAAAGAAGAAAATATTGTATCAAAAGTAACGTGAATGGGGAGGGAGGAGAAGAGAAACAGCTTTTTCTCTATTCAGCTGGGGAGGGGGGAGTTTGAATATTTCCGTTTCTTTTCAGAAGCAGGGCAGCCCTGGGCAGGGATGAATGGAAAAGTCTTGTAAGCGGTCTATGAGGCTGTCAAACCGCTCAGAGTAATAAGCGCTAATGATGGGGTCTCGAGTCCTCCCCGGGACAAAAGGGGGCTTCGAGGGCTCGCAGAGGCTGAATAGCTAATAAGTTTTCAGGGCGGGGAGGGGGGGGTGAGTTAGCTGCCAACCAATTGATTTTGCAAGTGCAAAGAAAAGCGAGGCTTGCAGGTTGGGGCGAGTCTTGTCCCGGTGCAGCTGGGGACGGCAGGCCCTCTTACCAGGGTACTGCATTGTACAGGGCAAAGCTAAGCACCGCAGAGCAGAGCTGCGGCTACGAGCGGCTGACCACAATGCAGCCAGGAATGCGCCTCGGGAAAGCCACGGGACATGCTTGTGCAAACACCGCAGCAGGGCGACATCTCCCGTGTACACGCCGGGCACAAGCGTGTGCAGATGGAGGGCACACGCCGACAAATCTTTCGCTCCAGTTTGCACACCGGCGCTGGGGCAGGAGGAGGTTGCGCCAGGACTGTCCCGTAGGGTGACCCTGCCTAAACGAGCAATTGTTTTCGTAGCTGTTCTGTAACCGTCTTTTGCGGATCGCCCCCTGACGCGTTTTCATGGCAGACAAAAGGGGGGATTTGGAAATCAATTGACAGCTCCACCCTGGCGGAGAAAGCTGCTCTGGTACCAAGAGCGCTGCTCTGCCTGGCTCGCTGTCCTGAGAATTCAATGTGCTTAGAGGTTAGAAACCAGCCTTGGCCCCTTGGTTACTGACAGACGCACAACTCCCCATTAAGGCCTCTGCGAAGGAGACGAGTGGGTGTTTTAGGGCTAAAAACGAGCCAGCTTTGCCTTCGGGACCTTTCCTGCGTCCAGCGAAGCGCTTGGGCGGATCAGAGTCGCTCCCTGCTCCAGCTACTCCCTGGCGCTGTCCACACAGTATAACCGCAGGGTGAGGGCGCGCTGATAACTGCCCCTTCCGCTGCTTTACGCCAAACGTTTGTTTTAGGAGTGCTGGGCCACAGCCAGCCCGGTGGGTGGAGCAGCGCTACGCACCCGCGGAGCCTGCCTGCCCACAGTCATGGCCCGGCCTTAGGGCGGGGGAGCCCCACTGAGAAATAGTCCACGCGGCCCCCCAATCTGTGCCTTTGTGTGGGGGGTGAGCCACGTGGGCCTGTGTCCCTACCGCCGCCCTGAGCCAATGGCCTGGCTAGCAGCAGCTCCATAGCCTGGGTGGAGGAGGAGGATGGAATTCAAACCCGCGCCCTGCACACAGACTATGTGTAAACGCATCAGAGGGGTGGCCCTGTTAGTCTGGATCTGTAAAAAGCGACAGAGAGTCCTGTGGCGCCTTTGTCCCTTTTTATGTGTAAATGGGAGCAAGCAGGCCTTGGGGTCCGAGTAAGCCAGAATCTCGCGCCACTCCCCGAGCTCTTTGGGCAAAATCCGCATGAGGGGGGGCGGAGACCTCCCGTCACATCTAAGGAGGGGAAACTTCACCTCAGCCTCATTGGTGAATGGAGACTCGGTTGCATAAAACTATCAATTCCAGTCTTTTAATGAGCAGCAAAGAATCCTGTGGCACCTTATAGACTAACAGACGTTTTGCAGCATGAGCTTTCGTGGGTGAATGCCCACTTCGTCAGATGTCCCCAGTCGCAGAGCCTACTGAATGCAGTAATGTGAAGTTCTGGGGTTACAGATGATGTGTTCAGTGAGATCCTGCAAGCCAGTGCCGCATCAGACTGTGAGCACAGGGCCTGGAGTGTGAACATTGCAGACAGCCTGGAGAAGGAGAGAGTGGAGAAGAGAAAGGCACAGGGATCCCAGCAGGAAAAGGAGAGGGAGAAGCACCAGGACATAATGGGGTTTCTCTGGGAGCAAACAGATGCTTCAAACTCTTTTGAACTTACAGGTACCTCTCTCAACCCTCCCCCCGCATCACCCCACCCTCAACATACCAAATGACATCAGGGGTCACTGCATTACCCCTACCACTCTGCTCCAGATAACCAGAGCTTCATATACTGGTACATACCAGGGTGCAATCGAGACCAGTGAGGGGCTGTGTCACCTCTGCCCTGCACCCACGGGTGCCTTACAATGAGTTGCTGCAGTAGTTCCCACCCAGGCCACTCACAAACAGCCTTCCAGCATGCAGGGCCGGCTCCAGAGCCCAGCGGGGCAAGCACCTGCCTGGGGCGGCCCTTTCCCGGGGGGGCGGCAGGCTGGGCCGGCGGTCCTGCCGCAGTCATGCCTGCGGGAGGTCCACCGGAGCCCCGGGAGCAGCGGACCTGCCGCAGGCATGACTGCGGAGGGGACGCTCGGCCGGCGGCTCCAGTGGACCTCCCGCAGGCATGACTGCGGACGGTTCGCTGGTCCCGCGGCTCGGCTGGACCTCCCGCAGGCACGCCTGCGGCAGCTCAACCGGAGCCGCCGGACCTGTGAACCGCCCGCAGCTGCGGGAGGTCCAGCCGAGCCGCGCGACCAGTGGACCCTCTGCAGTCATGCCCGCGGGAGGTCCGCTGCTCCCGCGGCTCGGGGGCGCCTCCCGGCCATGACTGCTTGGGGCGGCCAAAAACCTAGAGCCGCCCCTGCCAGCATGCAGGTCACACTTGAAGTGTGTGTAACTGCAGTCAGCCAGCCACACTTGGGTTACGTTCTGGCTTTTACCAGCCTGAGTTACTTCTGTAGCGTGACCCCAACACACTCCCAGTCCTGGATTTCCCCCCAAAAATATGTGTCTTGTGCTGCCCAGCCCTTTTCTGGACAGTCCAAATATATTAAGTTTGTTATTCCTTTAAGGGAATAATATACACCAGTTTATAGCCTTAAATAGAATTTCCCAGACAGTTTAACTGAAACACTTTGGATTAGATAAAACAATAAAACAAGTTTATTAACTGCAAAGAGAGAGATTTTAAGTGAGTACAAGCAATGAGGCATAAAAGTCAGAAATGATGACAAGAGAAATCAAGATAAAACACTTCCTAGTGCGTAACGTAACAAACTATATTAGATTTAAAGCAAAGCTTTGACCACATGCTTCCAACAGCATTACAGGACCCCTCCTCTGCATCCAATGGTTGCTTCTTTTGTCTTTTCAGGTGCAAAGAGTGAGATGCACATGGAGTGAGAAGGGAGGCCTTTTGGGGTGTTTGCGTCTCCTTTTTATAGTTTCACTCCCCCTCTTGAAAAGCATTCCCAGCTGAGAACCAGGAGACAAAGAGTCTGTGTTAGATGTTCCCTGCTGGGTTTTTTCACCTGTGTGAGCTTCCTTTGTTTCTCCCTTCCTGCTTTCCGCCTGATGACTCTGTTTACTGCTTAAATGTAAATTAAGACAAGAATACACTCCTTTGTTCAAGACAAGACTGTTTGACCAGTTTGGTGCTACCTGAGTCCCAACGTGTATTTTTAACATTATATAGGGAGGAATGTATAATTTTACACATAATGCAGCTATGCATATTTTGCCATGATATTACTGATCATCAAGTTATGAGTTTTCAAATGATACCTCACAAGGCATACTTTGTACAAAGATTATTGCAATAACGTGTAAAGTGTGAATACAGGGGTGCATTCCATCACACATACACACTGATCTGTGAAAGCCTTGGTTAGTGTATGTGTAGCTAAAATGGACAGGAATGTTTTTTCCCTTCATAAGTTCTCTTCTATTACTTTATTAAGTTTTTGATGCATTTTCTTTTAAATTGCACAGATTTTTTTTCTTTGCACTGATTTTGTCACTCAATAAAATTCTATTATTTAGAAAATTAATTTATCTTTATTCGTCCACAGCATAGGCTGCAGAGTACCTAAGCAGTTCTGAAAGCAACCAAACACTTGTTACTGTACAGTGTGGCACAACTCATAGGCTCGATGACAAACAAAATTAATAAGTACATTGACAGTGTTATATTCTTACATGTACAGCAAGCACAACACAATTCCTAACAGGCCTCAAAACAGCAGGGCCAGGTAGAGCACCGTACACGATAACTCATTACTATGACTCACTTTTAAAATGTTCCTGCAAAGCCTCTCTGAGCTGTATAGCTCTGCATTGAGCTCTTTTAATAGCCCTTGTGTCTGGCTATTCAAACTCAGCAGACAGCTGCTCCACCTCCACCCTGAACCCCAGTAGCAACTTTTCCCCCTTTGCTTCACAGATACTATGCCACAACCTTCAGCCCAAGGAAAGCCAATGGTATAAACCATTCGCTCCCTAAAACATCCCCAACCCCCTGGGGGGGTCTCTTGCATTTCCGATGATCTCCCATTTCCTTCCTTTACTCCCTGCCCTAACCCTAACAGTTCCACCTCAGAGCGATCCTTCCTTTACATAGATCTGTCTATAGCTTAAAAATACACAGTACAGTGGCCCTGTTCTGCATTCCTTGAGCCCCACTGCAGTCTGTTGATGCAGGATGAGGCGGATGCTGCAGAGATCACACAGTAGGAACAGGGCTGTAGGATCCTTTGTAGGAAATGCAGTTTTGCAAGCCCCCCACAGCTGCCCTCCACTAACAAAAATAATGACCGAGATACAAACCACACCTGTAACACAGCAGCGCTCCCGCCCGCTAAACCCAGGCAGCCCACAGCTCAGGCTGGGTGATCCAGCCGAGGTGCTAACACTGATGGAGAGAATAGGACGTGGCAGCCGGCACTTGGAGGCCAATGACCTCACGTGGCTTTACTTCGGACTCCAGCACAGAGCCCCAACAGAGAGTCTAGTAATGGCCAGGATGCGCGTGTGCAGCTGGACCTGTCTCCTTGTTCCTCCTTTTTATTGATGTGTGTGATCCATACTTGAAGCCCGTTGGGAATCGAGCGGTTCATTCATTTTCAATGGCCTGTCTATGGTAACGAATTATAGAATTAAAAATAATACCTATCGAAACCAAACGGCCTAAACACAAAGCCATATAAGGCAGCAGTGGCAACAATTTTACTTCTCATTATAGGATGGCCTTCTGCGCAATATAACAGGGCCCTGCTTTATATTATTTTTTCCTACACAAAGCCCTATTAAAAACCCCAGAGAGTGCACTCTATATATTCCATTAGGTCTTTTAGCAGTACAAATATCACGTTAATAAAGGGTAAAATATTACAGCTCAGCAAATGATTTTTTTGACGCAGGGTACGCAAGAAACTACTGTGGTACGCAAGAAACTACTGTTATCTAATGTTATTGCATATTATTCAAGAATATAGTACGGGGAAAGCATCAGCTGATTAATTTTAATTGGATTTTGCTTATTAATAATATTAGGAAACAAGAGCCAAAGCTTGATAATCTACCTACTGATTCCAGTGCCTCTATTAGCATGTGCAATGGGATCTCACCCTATTGTTTAATGAGTAATACAGTAAAATAACAAATCAAATGTCTGTGATTATTATTCTAAGATAAAGACCTTTCTAGCATCCACTGATTATAACATCCATTGTAATATTAGTGAGTACTGGTAAGAAAGAAGCTAAACCATTTTAATCCCTAGGCTTTCCCACCACTAAAACAATTCTTTAGAGGGGAGTAGACAGAAGAGACAATGGGACCCAAGTGATGAGTCCGGACTTCAGGAAGCAACCCGATGTGATCTGAAACAGCTTAGCTGCCACCGGGCATTGAATACAGCCCGGGTGACACATAGTTACCGTAATAACTCGCAAGTTTCTTAACATAATTTCCCATAAAAATAACAAAGGGCACCAAAGAGCTGAGGGTTAGAAAGTAAAATAAAATAAATAAAGGAAGTGCTCAGCCCCCCCGAACTTGCAGACTGTTAAACACATCACTGGTTTGCAGTTAAAACACGATACTTCCAGGCCCCCAGTCGCAGAGCCAACTGAATGCCAACCAATTGTGTGTCCAGCCACTGCTAGCTGAAAACCAAATACCACATAGCTAGAAATGATTTTAGGGCTGAGAGGCGAGGCCAAATAGCTGCACATTTTCAGTTTTAACAAAAAGTTAATATACCATAAAATAAAATGTTTAAGCAGCTGACCTTGGTTAAGTGCCCCAACATAGAAGTTTGATTGTTGTTATAACTAAACATACTAAAAATGCTTTAATAATAAAAAATAACAAATAATTTACTAAAATTAAAAAAATTGGCAACCCACTACTGTTTCCTATGGTAACCCACTAAAAATCACTATATGTTATGTTCTTCTTTTTTTTTAAGTTAATTATAAAAAATAAGCAAAAATATACACTGTGAAGCAGTTCAAGGGAACTTTTATTTGGGAAAGGAGCCCCTGGAAGCCTGGTTGCTGATTACTCAAAACCATCTTGGATGTTAGGTAAATATAAATGTTTGGGATGCTCTGAACCTACTGCTACAGCATGTATGTGTATGGTGTGCTTAAAACCTACAAAAAAGTCGTTTTAGGTAAAAGCGCTTTTGTATGTACCAATCATTTATCAAACAAAGGAGCTGTGTCCCCATTAATTTATTCTAACACCGCCTAAAAAAAACCAGTTAAGTTACCACTGCTTTCAGTTTTAAAAACCCTGGGTAACAATCCTGTGCCCTCTTCTTTCTCCTCCTTATCTGGCTCAGGTGTTCCATGGGTGTGGAGTGGGAACCCCTCAAGGCCTCAATGGCAGAAGCTGAAGATAAAACACATAGAGATACCACTGTCAGTATAGTCACAATGAAAAGCAAAACTTAAGATTCAGAATGTCTTTAAAGTTTTTAACAAGATATGCTCATTGATACTTCTGTTTGGGATTGCTTGTGCACAGCACCACTCACAGCAACAGCAATGATGAGTACAGCCCACTGGGGTGAGGAAAATGAGGAGTGAGTTGCGTGGTTGTATGAAACTAGGTCATATAGGGAAATTGCACTGAATACGGGCACCATTTTCCACAGGTGGTGGTGATTTTATCTGATAACTCACTCCTGGGGGTAACAAAGGCACAGAGAGCACAGCTGCTGCTGGTGTCCCAAAGCTGCCCTGGCCCATGTGCCATTAGCCTGTGTATTGCAATGGTGCCTGCCGGTGTTATCACAGAGTGGCATGGGAAAGCATCCTACCACAGAGGAAGAAATAAGGCTGCCATTCCTAGAAACCTTTAGGGACGATTGCAGAGTATCTCCCTGGAAGTATCATCAAGATCTCTCAGGAGGATACAAGGGACATCCCTCAGTAAATCAACAAACTGCTCCTCAAGGCCTCCCTTGCCTAACTCTGCAGGCAATGAAAAACAGACAACAACTCTACCTCTCACTGTAATACCGCTGCCTCTTCTAGTACGAGTAAACTAATGAAAAGTCAAGTATCAGAGGGGTAGCCGTGTTAGTCTGGTTCTGTAGAAGTAGCAAAGAATCCTGTGGCACCTTATAGACTAACAGACGTTTTGCAGCATGAGCTTTCGTGGGTGAATACCCACTTCTTCGGATGCAAGCAGCGGAAATTTCCAGGGGCAGGTGTATATATAAGCAAGCAAGAAGCAAGCTAGAGATAACGAGGTTAGATCAATCAGGGAGGAACAAATCAACATACCCTTAGAACCCCGACCAGGGTTATTCTATCTACTACCCAAGATCCACAAACCCGGAAATCCTGGACGCCCCATCATCTCTGGCATTGGAACTCTCACTGAAGGACTGTCTGGATATGTGGACTCTCTACTCAGACCCTATGTTACCAGCACTCCCAGCTATCTCCGTGACACCACTGATTTCCTGAGGAAACTACAATGCATTGGTGACCTTCCAGAAAACACCATCCTAGCCACCATGGATGTAGAGGCTCTCTACACAAACATCCCACACACTGATGGAATACAAGCTGTCAGGAACAGTATCCCTGATGATGCCACAGCACAACTGGTTGCTGAGCTCTGTGCCTTTATCCTCACACACAACTATTTCAAATTTAATGACAATATATATCTCCAGATCAGTGGCACCGCTATGGGCACCCGCATGGCCCCACAATATGCCAATATTTTTATGGCCGAACTGGAACACCGCTTCCTCAGCTCCCGTCCACTCACACCCCTTCTCTACCTACGCTACATTGATGACATCTTCATCATCTGGACCCATGGGAAGGAGACTCTGGAAAAATTCCACCATGATTTCAACAGCTTCCACCCCTCCATCAGCCTCAGCCTGGACCTATCTACACGGGAGGTCCACTTCCTAGACACCACGGTGCAAATAAGTGGTGGTCACATTAACACCACCCTATACCGAAAACCTACCGACCACTATGCCTACCTTCATGCCTCCAGCTTCCATCCCGGGCACACCACAAGATCCAAGTCTACAGCCAAGCACTGAGGTACAACCGTATCTGCTCTAACCCCGCAGACAGAGACCAACACCTAGAAAATCTCCACCAAGCATTCTCAAGACTACAGTACCCACACGAGGAAATAAGGAAACAGATCAACAGAGCCAGATGTGTACCCAGAAGCCTCCTACTGCAAGACAAACCCAAGAAAGAAACCAACAGGACTCCACTGGCCATCACATACAGTCCCCAGCTCAAACCCCTCCAACGCATCATCAGGGATCTACAACCCATCCTGGACAATGATCCCACACTTCCACAGGCCTTGGGTGGCAGGCCAGTCCTCGCCCACAGACAACCTGCCAACCTGAAGCATATTCTCACCAGCAACTGCACACCGCACCATAGTAACTCTAGCTCAGGAACCAATCCATGCAACAAACCTCGATGCCAACTCTGCCCACATATCTACACCAGCAACACCATCACAGGACCTAACCAGATCAGCCACACCATCACCAGTTCATTCACCTGCACGTCCACCAATGTAATATATGCCATCATATGCCAGCAATGCCCCTCTGCTATGTACATCGGCCAAACTGGACAGTCTCTAAGGAAAAGGATAAATGGACACAAATCAGACATTAGGAATGGTGGTTGGGTCAGTGCAAAGTATGGCATGTTGCTCTTTGTGAAAGCAGCAGGTCTGCAGCTTGGCACTAGATCGACCGTTGGCCTCCCTGGCCTTCTGGTATGCCTGCTGCAGTTCCTTTGCTTTTACGCTGCGCTACTGCAGGCCCCTGTCAAACCCCTTCTCCTGCACACACACACCCGCCCCTCCTGTGCAATCTGCTCATAGATGTTGATGTTTCTTCTCCCAACAGGCCCAGGAGATCCAATACCTCCCATCTACTCCAAGCCGGAGCATGTCTGGAGCATGTAGCCAGCATGGTCAGCTGGGCAGTTGCATATAATGGTGGAGAGCTGCCAGGTGTGCTCAGCATCTGGGTAACCAGGAAAAGGCATTTCAAACATTAACAGGGTTTTAAAGGGGAGGGTGGCTTTCTGGTCTGTGACCCCTGGGCAGTGGTGTTCACAATTGTGACCAGAGCAGTCAGTGTTGGGTATTGTGGGTCAGCTGTTGGAGGGCTGTTATGGTCGACATTGGTAACGTAGTGTCTACACTCGCACTGCGTTGACCTCAGTACATCTACCACGGATCAGTGCTGCTTGGGGAGGTGGTGTTACTATGTCAGAGTAGCAGGGTGCTTACATCAGTGGGAAGGGGGGAATAGATCCTTCAGATTTTGGATGGTGCACATTTCTGGGTATTATTTGGGGAGAACAAGTTTGGGCTATAGGAACAGACAAAGTGGTATAATGTCATCGACTTTTACAAGACCATGCTGAGCTTCTGTTTCTCAGGATTTTGATCTTGCTTCTTACTAGTTTTGATAGACTCTTGCTTAAATTGAGCATACAGGGCACTCATTTACCAGTACACAGACATCTATACACCTCAATCTTAACTATAGCAGAGCTGTGACTCTGCTGTACTATCTAAACATCAGCATATCCACAGCTCTGTCCAATATTTTCCTGCTTGTTTATCACTTACATCTTGTGCAAGAAAAACTCCCAGTGACTTCAGTGGAAGATTTTTCTTGCACAAAGAGGATTGAATGGGACCCTCAGGATGGTGTGACAAAGTTACTGGTATTGAGACACCAGACTAGTGCCAAGGGATGCCATTAGGTAAGCACCACAATCTGGATTTAATGATGGAGTTTGTCAGAATTGTCACCTATTCTATGTCATGGTCATTCCATGCTTCTGAAAGGCTCTTTGGCCATCAGACCTCTAAGACAGGGGGCCATATTGTGTCATCAATAGGAATATCTGTTTAAAAACTGATGGCACCATAGTGCCAAGGAGAGACCAATGCCCTGGCGTTAGAATCCTATGGCCAGACTAAAATGTGCATTGGTATAGATGTAACACTCTATTATCCCCTGCATGAAAATGTTGTTCCCCTTCCAGTGTTGCACCAGTTGGCTCTTTATTGGCCATCACAGCTAGAACACTGAGGTCCAGTTTTGGAAATGTCTTTCAGATATGTGGGGAGAGAAGGTGTATCTCCATCTCCCCAAACTCTGAAAATGAAGAGGAGCTTTTCATTGTTCCCATTCACCCCCCTGCTCCCTGTAGCAGTGAACTCTCTGCATCACGATCTTTCCTTATGCTGAGCAGCAACTTGAGTACAAAGGGCCCCTTAAAAAAAGAGCAGTTGGGAGCTGGTGTAGAGTTAAAAGTGGTGTAGGAACCTGTCTGTGCAGCTCACGGGCTGAGGCTAGTTCTGTGCTGTGCACTGGCCTGCAGCGGTCTGGGCAGGTGGGGAGGCTCAGTGGGAACTGCTCTCTGTTATCTATAGAATTCAGCCCCGAGCCTCTCTCCTTTTGTGGGGGGGAGGAGGCAGGCGTGGAGGTACAGCCTTGTTTAAAGTGATCTCTGAGAAGGTGTTTGGGGGAATGTGGGGGGACTGTGGAAACTACAAGGTGAATGGTTCCCAAAGGAGAGGGTGATGGACTGGAATAAAAGAACAAGACTATGAATTCGCTCTCCAGAAAGGCTCTGTCCATCCATCCCCCAAAGGGAGCAGACCAAGCCAAACAAGCGGACAGTGATCACAATTAAAAATGCCTGTGGTTCTAGAGTGTGCTACGTGCTACTTCCTAGAAACCCCCTGGAGAAACATAAGTGACTGCATCTGCCCCATGCTCATTCTCAAATAACCAGGATGGCCTTGTAAACTGGTTACGTTATGTATATTTATATTTGGGAATCTTGGGGGGTCACATCAAGGCATCCATTTTCAGGCAGGGCTCTCCACTGATTTCAGTGGAGATGCCTGCTTCAAAATGAATGGGGCTGTATTAGTCCCTTATTAATAATTTGTTTGTTCATTACTATAGTGCGTAGGAGGCCCAGTCACAGACCGGGACCCTATTATGCCACAATAGAATAATCATTTGAGATTTTAAAAAATGTTTAACAGATTTAGACACAGATCTATTCCTTTTTATTAATTTGAATGGAAGAGTTGTGTCTAAATCCCTTATAATGCTTTGAAAAACTCAACTTTTTTGGTGCATTACATTTGTTTCTATAACATTCCCCTTGTTTAAGAAAGTATAAACAGTTTGACCTAGGAGAAATAATACAAAAGTACCAGACTATCATCATGTAGGGGTACACACACACACACACACACACAGGGGGGAAAGATTTGCTTGAAGAGTCCAGTTTGAATTTATTAGTTAGTTCTGTTCCATTGTAAGCATCTTAAACTGTGGATTGAATGTCAATTTCACAGGAGAACGACTGGAAGCTACTCAAGTACTGTGAAAATTGAACCTCACACACACACACACTGGGAGAAAAAGATCTTTGTTATCCGTTGCTCTTTACTGAACGTTCCATGGTAACCCACAATGTCACATCTACTGGATGCTGTCTTTTGTGTAGGCTTTACTAGGATGTGCCTTATGAGGGTTATATTCTACCAGCCATTTAACTTTTTTAAAGACTTGTAGATTTCATTGGGAAGCTCTGCAGAGAGGTGGCAGGAAAATGGTCCACTGAATTGGGATTGTCTTCTTCTACTGGGAAACTTTTGCAGCCTTGTAAGCAAGTGGATTCACCCCTGCGGTGCCTCCTGCTGGTCAACCATGGGAATTAGCTTTTCCAGCATCCTGGAGCACCCCCTGCAGGCTGGTGATCCACCTTACCGCTGGCCCCCATGTCCCTCCCAGGACCCCGGTGCCTCTTTCTCTGGGTTGCTGCCCCCCCTGGCAGTACCCCCACACTCTGGGTCTCCCCACTAACCCCACCTCACCTCAGTGTAAGGCTACTGTCAATCACCATCTAGCCCCACTCCCTGGGGCAGACTGCAGTATACACCACTCATCACAGGCAAGGCTGGGTTGGACTTGCTGCCTCTCTCTGTAGCTGGGCTGCCCCTCTGAAGCCCCGGTACTGGTCTTAGGCCTTCAGCTAGGCCCGCAGCCTAGGGCTTTCCTAGGCCAGAGCTCCCCAGCTCCTCTAGCCTTCCCCCCAACCCTGCTCTGCTCTGCTCCACTCCGCTCCGCTCCACTCCACTCCACTCCACTCCACTCCACTCCCAGTACCCTGCTCGGCTCCCTAGCAGCCAGGCCTTTCTCTCTCTCTACAAGCAGAGAGAGAATCCTGAGCTTCTGGCTGCCCTGGCCTTCTTATAAGGCCCGGTTAGTCTGTTTGGGGCATGGCCCCAGCTGCAGCCACTTCCCCCAATCAGCCAGGGTTTTGCTCCCTTCCCCAGCCCCCGCCCTCTACAGGGCTTTTCCAACCCCTTCCGGGCTGGAGCGAGTGCTCACCCCGCTACAAGCCTCTTTCATCTTATCCCACTTGATCACTTTAATCCAGAGGACTGTAGTTCTCCACTGTTAGCTCAATTTAAAGGGAAGATTGCCATGACCTCCTTAGCTCACCGTCTTGTGCCGAAGCACTGAAGCTCACATGCTTCTTTAGGGGTGGACCTCAGAACACTTTTCACATCACATTAGTTGCAATACCAAGGTACAAGAGTGACAGCCTTCCTTCTGAATTTCCCAGGCATTGAGGGTGTAAATTAAACTTCCCTCTTATTATCTATAAGCCATAACTCCCAGTAAGGTGTATGGTTATACAAGCCAAATGATTTCAGCCACTTCAAGAAATGTAGGGACACCGACCATAGCTGTGCTTCAGGAACAGAACTGTTGCTTTATAATAAGATTTTTACGAAATAAATATATTCTAGTAAACATCACCATCCATACACACTCATCTCTACACTGAAGATTGGTATTTTAGATCTGTTTTTCAGTTGTGTTAAGTCTGTTTGAATGCCTGACAACCAGTTCTTCAAAATTATCATGGTCCATGTTCACTTTCTCATTAATTTGCGTCTGTCTTTTGCTTTGTCCACATCTACATGCCTATTTACTGCAGTAACTCTGTGTCTGATTTTTCATCCACTGAAAATAATTGGGAGGTTTTCCTGAATGAAGACTGCAGAGTAGAGCCTAAAGTCACACTGAATTGTTATATTGGAAGCCTGCAGCCCTGCAGCATTCACCACCCATTCAGATGCCTCCTTTCATAATACCCACTTGACACTTATTGGTAAGAATTTGTTATAGGACTGATTCCCAAGTCCTTTCCCATGTACTATAGCCATTGAAGCAAATGAGGTCTGTGTGTGCAATAACAGCTTTCAGTCTTATGCTGGTATCTGGTGTGACACCATGGTTCAAGACTCCTTAGCAAATCTGTTCTCTTGTATGTCTAGGCCCATCAAATGAAAATAGTAAAGAAATCATCTTCAATATGCATTTCCTACTATATTTTTTAATTATACACTTCTAATAAAAATTCCAGTAGGCACCACTGGAATATTTTGGTTTGTCTCTGTCATTTTCTACTGTTTGTTTGCTATTGCTTCTGCAGGAAGGAAAATCAACATCCCCAGGAGCCAGTATACCAGTAGACCTCTTTCTCTGTTCCAAAACCTAGCTACCAAACAGGATCAGTTGGAACCACTTAAAAATCTTCATTAGGATAACGCCACTGGTGAGCAATGCACTTTGCAGACATTGTTTCCTGCCCCAGAGAGCCTACATTCTAAGGCCTCAGTCCAGAACACAATTCACCATCCATTGACTTCAACAGAACTACTTCCCTTAGCAAGCTTGTGCTCATGCTTAAGTGTTTGCAGGATTGAGGTTTAAACAGGAAAAATACAGGTAAATGGGGTGTGGAATGCAGCCTGAGAACAAAGTGAATATGCTGTTCTGTCCAAGATGTGATGTTGCACTCCATATGTTTTATGGAAATATGCTTATGAGTGTGAATATGATGTAACTGGATTATGCTTTATGCAAAAGGTCTCTTGTAAGGTATCATAACAACGGTTATAAACTACTAAATATATTCCTTCTATTTGTATGCATGTATCATTCTTGTCAAGTATCAGAGGGGTAGCCGTGTTAGTCTGGTTCTGTAGAAGCAGCAAAGAATCCTGTGGCACCTTATAGACTAACAGACTTTTGCAGCATGAGCTTTCGTGGGTGAATACCCACTTCTTCAGATGCATCTGAAGAAGTGGGTATTCACCCACGAAAGCTCATGCTGCAAAACGTCTGTTAGTCTATAAGGTGCCACAGGATTCTTTGCTGCTTGTATCATTCTTGTATCTGAAGCTAGAAATATGAAGTATAACTCTGAGGTTCTATTGCAATTATGCAAAATGTGGGCCATTAATGGTGGTTTAGAATCTTGATGGCTCCCAATGACTAGGACAATTGATTGTAAATGGTTTATTTACTGCAAGCCTTCCTGTGTATGTGTGAGCCAACCCAGGAAGAATGGAGACTAGGGATCTTATAGTGACATGTGACCATGCCACATGATACTGGAATCCATCTTAATTCTTTAGAAGCAGCAAAGAATCCTGTGGCACCTTATAGACTAACAGACGTTTTGCAGCATGAGTTTTCGTGGGTGAATCCACTTCTTCGGATGCTTGCACGAAAGCTCATGCTGCAAAACGTCTGTTAGTCTATAAGGTGCCACAGGATTCTTTGCTGCTTCTACAGAACCAGACTAACACGGCTACCCCTCTGATATCTTAATTCTTGTACTTTTCCATCGATGAGGTGGGGGTGGGGACAAGCACAGACAAAGATTCCCGCCTTGTGCCAAAGCTATAAAAGGGGGTGGAGCAGGACAAAAGAGGCTGCCAGTCACGAGAAAACCCCTGCTTACCACCTGAGATGTCTGCTGGGTCTAACAAAGACTGTACCAGAGGAAAGGATCGGGCCCAGACTAGGAAGGGGTCTAGTCTGTGAAAGAAGCTTATTGGAACATCTTTGAGGGTGACATATTACCTATAATCAGTTTCTTAATATATTAGGCTTAGACTTGCAAATTTGTTTTATTTTGCTTTTGTGACTTACTTTGTTCTGTCTGTTATTACTTGAAACCACCTAAATCCTACTTTTTATACTTAATAAAATCACTTTTGTTCATTAATAAACCCAGAGTAAGTGATTAATACCTGGGGGAGCACTAACAGCTGTGCATATCTCTCTATCAGTGTTATAGAGGGCGGACAATGTATGAATTTATCCTGTATAAACTTTATACAGAAACTGGATATCTAGGTGATGGAGATAGGTAACCTATTGAGATGTTTCCACTTAAGGCCTGCAGCTTTTGGGGTGTGGTCCAGACCCTGGGTCTGGGTTGCAGCTGGCTAGTGTGTCTGGCTCAACAAGACAGGGTTCTGGAAGTCCCAAGCTGGCAGGGAAAATGGGCTCAGAGGTAATTTCAGCACATCAGGTGACAGTCCCCAGGGGATTGCAGGTTTGGTCACACATCCCTTTGTTAAGTCCAAGGTATTCATTTTTATTTTGTTAATTGTAATTTCAGTTAAATTAATGGATTCTGAGGTGAGGCACGAGAGCAGGGCTGGATAGTTTTGGTGGAAGGCTTTCTGAAAGAAATGAGTTTTGAAGAGTATGATGGGGAAATCCGACACATGAAAGTGTAAGTATGGTCCAGAGAGGCCAGTTAATCTGCCCGCTGGCACCGGGAGGGTGGGCCAGGCCTAGCTAGAAATAAAGCCCAGCTGGGGAAGAGCAGGGTTTTGCTATAAAGAGCTGGGTGAGCCTAGTTAGACAGAGGAAACATAGAGGAGAGGAGGGGGGCAGTTTCCAGGCTCTGAGAAGCCACCTGAAGGTAGGCCAAGGAGGGGAAAGGAGAAAAGACCAGACAGGCTCCAATGGTGAGCTGGAGGCCTAAGTGAAGCCTGCCTGACCCCCTGAGTAAGGGGAGGAATGGGCTATCCCCAGCACTGGGGCTTTGTGTGGTGAACTGAGACACAGAAGGATGGTCTAAAGTAATAGAGACTTGCCTGTGATGAGCTGTTGGTCAGCTAGGCTAAAGGCCTGGTTTTTGTATAAGTTACTTTAGGATTTTGGTAAAAGACTGTGGTCCCAGAAGGGGCAGGACTCTCCAAAATGGTCTTGCTGGGGGAGGCAGGGGAGGGAGGAGAAGGCAGAACACTCTTGGCTGGAGCAGGCTAAAAGACTGTGGAGGATACTAATGTAAAATTTGCTGCAGTACCACAGCCAGCCAGGAGGGGATGTGTTGGGATGGCAATTCTGCCAGGAGGCCTATAAAATGCTTACTACACTGCTCCTAATATATTTGCCTGGCTTCTAAATCTGCCTCTGCTCCCATTTCTGCTGTAGTTAATGGGAGCTGCAGGTGCTCAGCATTCTTATTAAGCTGTCCAAATATGGATTTAGGTGCCCAACTTTAGGCACCTAGGTTTGAAAACTTTGGCCTAAGTACTTACATTTTTGGGGGGAAGAGGACTAACCATTTTAAAAATCTTTATGTCTTAACACTTTAAAAGCAGGTGCTTAAAATGTTTTGATACCCTCTCCTCAACACTACATCAAACAGTGCAGTTATAGTGCATTACTTGGTAGTTTGAAAGTACTCGCCCTCTTGTATCAGAGCCATTGCTTACACAAACACAGAGAGAGAGAGCAACTGAATGAAATAAATGTCTATTACAGAAAAAAACACGTTTAAAGAAAAAAAACCTATCCATACACATTAGATATTTAATGGGCTGTTTCTTTGTATGTACAGTATACATCCATTTCTATAGCAGAAATCTCTCCTCTTTGAGCAAAAACATTAACCTTCTGCAGTTCACCTTAGTTTGCAAATGGTAAGAATCAATTCACTTAAGATGGATGTCAACTTTTAACTAGCTTGCTACATTATCTCAGCTGGAGAGGCCACTAAAAATAGTTGCATTGCACTTTACATTTTCAACAGCGAGACTTTATTATCATTTAGATTCATCATCATTCCATTACCTACCATGGCTCCTCGAGCTGAAATGTACGGAGCTGGCACTGATGAAGTGCTTTCAGAGTTCACATACTGATGAATGGGACAACTTGGACAGTATCTCAATTGCTAGCAACAGCAAATGGAGCAGCCCATTTCTTAGAGATACAGTATAAAACTGTTGTAGAAAATCTACTGAAGAGGACTCTGCATTGTTTCATCTTCCTCCATAAGATCCAGTAAAAATCACTGATTTTTTTTTCTGGACTTCTGCAGTGCAGAAGTGACACTGACACTAAGTGTTTTTGCTTTTTGGTTTTTTATTGCACACATCTGCCAGGTCACTGATCTGCAAACGCTTACTCCTGTGAGTAGTCCTTACTCCCACAAGTATCCCACTGAAGTCAATGGGACTATTCATGGCAGCAGGATACTGCCTACTACTAGCATGAATAAAAGTTTGTAGAAACAAGCCCTATGTTGAGTGAAAAGGTAGTGTAGAAAAAATGTGTGTTCCAAAGTTCACACACCAATATGATTCTTATCTGATAGATTTTATTTGCTATAATACTTGGCTGTCTTTTGTAGAAATTCAAGAAGGACCAAACCAGTTTAGATTCTGATGGCATTTTGTATTGTTGAACTCCTTTCAGGAGTTAGAATCTGGCTATTTATTTTGCACTTAAATACTGTCCTTTACTTTTGCATTCACAATATATATCACCTCTCAGCTGTGATATTGAGTTATTAGACGTACTCAGCTGTTACAGTGATGGGTATGGTATAAAATCCTAAGTAGATAAAGATTTTTTTAAATTAAAAAAACCCTTAAATTATTTTTGTCTTTTAAGTTTTCAAAGTAAAATAAGGATGTTTGAATGCACAGAGGGCCTGAACCAAAGCCCACTGCAGTCAAAGGAAAGACTCCTGCCACTCTGGCCCAATCACTAATGATTCTGTTTATTCTGAATCAATGACACATACAGATTTGCAGAGTCATGGCTCAGAAAAGATATGATTTACCTTGGGGCAGCCACAGAGCAGAAGGTACAAGCAGCAACTTCTTGGAAATATTGCATTGTAATGAAATATATATTTATATTTAATAGGGTGGTAAGAATTAGTTGTTCCAGAAATAAACCTTACTTTGTACAGACTTTACTATGCAGTGGATTTGTGTTTTACTGTATAATTCACTGTTAAACCCCACTTAGAGTCTGATCCAAAGCCTATTAAAGTCAATGGAAAGACTCCTATTGATGTCAATGGAGTTTGGATCAAGCCCTTACTGAATGACATCGTTGTGAAACTTCAGCTATATATTTTTAATTAACTGTTTTTAGTTTGCAGGACAAGATTACCAACAGCATGTCAAAACTTGGGGAGAAATCTCCTGATACCCAGCTTTTGCCCATGATCACAATGTTATATCATAATTTCACAAGAACTTATGCTGAGATGCCTCAAGAAAGTCTACAGAGCATCCCACTGTAATGAAGTCCAATAAAGTGTGCCATGATTTTTATATGGAATGTTTACCAAAAAAAGTACATCAAAGTCAATAGACTTCCAGCTCCTGTCAAGTAAAAGGATATTGATTGGCAAAGATTTCTTTATCCAAGTGGAATGTGTGTAAATTTCAGTGGAAGGGATAACATGTATGGAGAAGTTACAGAGTGTGAACTGCACACATCTTCAGGAGCAGGGTCATAATTTAACAAGCACACAATTGTGGCTGTTATGGGAGAACACAGTGGATAGGGGTAGTCCTGACCCACCCATTGGCATCAATGAATTTACTCCCAGGAGTAGGGATTATTCGTGGAGTAACAATTGTGGCATTGGATCTACTGTCTCACCTGGCATTCAGATGTAATTTTTTTCAAGCACCACTCAAACTGCACAGAAACTAAGGCTGGAACTGCAACCAGGTTGACCCCAGTTTTACAAAGCTCTTAGAGGACACCTAAATCTAGAGTCAACTCAGAAAGTATAATATCTTATCAGCTGGGGGGACATATTGACAATGTGTGAACCTGGGCGTCGGTATCTAACAGGTATCACTCTGCACCTCATAGGATTGGGTCCATAACAGCTCTGAGCATCTCCTTGTTTCCTCCTCTTTTTAATGAACTTCTCCTACCAAACACCTGGCATTGAGATGACTCTCCCTCTAGGAAAGGAGCCATGCAATCTCTCTGCTTGTCTTATCCATAAGGCAGAACTCCTGTCCCAGAGGTAAACATCCAAACTAGCTCTTTGGGCATCGCACTAGACCAGTGGTTCTCAAACTGTGGGTCAGGACTCCAAAGTGGGTTGCGACTCCATTTTAATGGGGTTGCCCAGGCTGGCTTAGACTTGCTGGGGCCTGGGGGCAGAAGCCAAAGCCTCAACCCCACCACCTGGGGCCAAAGCGGCAGCAGGGCTCAGGTTACAGGCCCCTTGCCTAGGGCTGAATCCCTTGGGCTTTGACTTTTACCCTCCGCCCAGGGTGGCAGGGCTTGGGTGGGCTCAGGCTGCGGTCCCCCTTCCTGGGGTCATGTAGTAATTTTTGTTGTCAGAAGGGGGTCGGGGGGCAGTGAAGTTTGAGAACCCCTGTACTAGACAGTCAGGCTTTAGCCTTTCAAGTTTCATGTATGTAGTTTACATTTTTCTTCAGCCACAAGCAGGTTTCAGGGGGTCCTCCAAGCATGGTCAGTGTTAGACTCACTGGGGCCCAGAGCAGAAAGCCAAAGCCTCACTGAATGGGGCTGAAGCCCGGGCCCTGAGCTCCATCACCTAGGGCTGAGGCCAAAGCCTGAGCAATGTAGCTTTGCAGGAGGCCCTGTGGCAAGGGGACCCAGGCAATTGCCCTGCTTGCTATCCCCTGTAACGATGCTGGTTCTGGCAGGACCCAACTGCGCATGCCAATTTAGGACAAATTGCTTAAAGCAGGGCAGTTACAGCCCAAGGCTGGGGTTTTTCCACTTCTAAGGCAAACCAAACCAGTCAGACAGAGAGGACTTTGGTTTTAGCCCACTGGCTAACCACAAGTCACACAAGCAATTCCCTTAGACAGTCCAGTTTCCCAGTATCACCACCAGTGCCACTCATTAAGGGGACAAATGGTTATGAAAACCAATACCACAGTAAAAGAAAAAAGGTTCTCCCGATCCCAAAGGACCAAGCCCCAGACCCAGGTTAATATACAAATCAGATCTTACCCACAAATTACACCGATGCCAATTCTTTAGAATCTAAAATCTAAAAGTTGATTCATAAAAGGAAAAAAGATATAAATGAGAGCTAGAAGTGGTTAAATGGAATCAATTACATATAGTAATGGCAAAGTTTTGGTTCAGGCTTGTATATGTGATAGAATAAACTGCAGGTTCAAATCAAGTCTCTGGAGTACATCCCCAGCGGGGATGGGTCATCAGTCCTTTGTGTAGAGCTTCCGTTTGTAGCAAAGTCCTTCCAGAGGTAAGAAGCAGGATTGAAGACAAGATGGAGATGAGGCATCAGCCTTTTATAGTCTCTTCCAGGTGTAAGAACAACTTTTTGTTTTTACTGTGGAAAATTACAGCAAAATGGAGTTTGGAGTCACATGGGCAAGTCCCTGCATACTTTGCTGAGTCACAAGGTGTATCTGCCTTCTTTCAATGGGTTAATTGTACAGCTGATGGCCCTTAATGGGTCATCAAGCAGGCTAGGAAGCAGGCTAGGCAGAGCTGACACCAACTTGTCTGGGGTGTCACCCAGAAGCATAGCATAAGTTTGAAATACAGACAATATAAAGCCAATATTCATAACTTCAACTACAAAAATGATACACAATTATAGACAGCATAATCATAACCAGCAAACCATAACCTCTTCATAGACCCCTTCCACAACAACCTTTATACAATATTTGCTGCAAATGTATAACAGTGTTCGCAACAGTGATCTATACAGTTATAGATTATGTTAATAATGTCACACTCCCCCAACGCCAGCCCTGTCTTTTATATGCAGAAAACCAATTATTGTGGCACAGGTGGGCCATGGAGTTTTTATAGTATTTTGTGGGGGGAGGCCTCAGAAAGAAAAAGGCTGAGAACCCCAGGTCTATAGGCCTACTGTGTCTGGGATGGCATGATGACAACAAGGCCATCTCTATCCTGTATGGTCATCAGGAAAAAGCTTAGTTAAGGTAGAGTTAATAATAATTCTGACCACAAAACAGCACACTGTGATCAGCATGGCCTTCCTGAATGTGAACTTTAAAAGACCAAACTGAAAAACCCAGAAATCTGGTGGCACTACCAACACAAGATAAGCACACAACCTTAACTGCACCATCAGGGATGCCAGGAGAAACTGTGAACATCACAGTATCTACCGAAAACTATTCTGTGAGGGCTATATGTGGAGCACTAATAGCTGAGACATCAGACTTTATTGGGTCTGTGGTAAAAGTAAAGTGTAAAGGAATCTACCTAACTAGTCCTTGAGGTTTGAGATCCAGGAGCAGAATTTTAAGAGCCGAAAATGGCAGGATAGCAGCAATCACCAGTGTTTCCAGTGACCAGCGTAGACATCCAACCATGGGAAGCCAAGCTGCATACCCAGCAGAGGTAAGATAAGAACTAGGAAGCAATACAAAGACACAGGGATGTTATATTTCCCTGCTCTGGCTTTATAAAATATATTTTAAACATGAGACAGCCCTTAAAAATCCTTATGGCATGTTGTCCAACAAGACTAGACTACGCAAATTAACTAGAATTACATATGACCACCTCTCCCACTCTATGTCCCCATGGACTCCAAACTGTGAGAGGGTGAGTCCTCTCCCCTCCAGAGGCACTAGGACTCATGCAGTGCCCCAGGCCCCAAACCATGTGGGCTGGGGGAAGAAGACAATTCCAGGGAGGACCTAGTCCCAGGGCCCAAAGAAACTAAAGCTAGCAGGAGTAGCCCCAGAAGCGGCCCCAGTAGGGAGTGATGGACAATGATGGTGTCGTTGGCAAGTTTTCTGCTGTTCTGATGTTGTACATTCTCCCCCCTGTGCTGATTGGCTGTTTGCTCCAACCCCCTCCTTCACAGTCTCTTGACTTCAGCCTCACTCCATAGCTGCCCTTCTTGTTAGGGTGACCAGATGTCCCGATTTTACAGGAACAGTCCCAATTTTTGAGTCTTTTTCTTATTAGGCTCCTATTGCCCCCCCCCCAACCCCCTGTCCCGATTTTTCACACTTGCTGTCTGGTCACCATACTTCTTGTTCCCCTGCTTGCTCACCTCCCACTCCTCCCCTGCCCTGTCCACTCATTCCAGCCCCTTCAGTGTGCCCTTGGCCTTCCTTTGAATTTCTGTTGAGCTAGTCCCCTGGGAGCAAACTCCTTCTCCCCAAAAATCACTGCACTAACAAGCGATCTTCCACCCCACACTGATCACTCTGCTTGTGTGTTATACCCCATCCTCAGCTCCCATGTCTATCTTGGCTAGTTAGATTGCAAGCTCTCCAGAGCAGGGATTGGCTATCCCACTGTTTTGTACAGTGCCTAGCACAATGGGGCCCATTCTTAGTCGCTCCCTATGCATGACTGTAATCCAAATAATAACAATATCCTGAGCGACTCGGCTAACCCATTGTCACACTCTCACCCAGCAGTGAGCACATCTGGGTTTGTGCTTTACACATTAAGTTCAGGAAGAATCCCCACAGCTCCCCAATTCTTTTATCTCCTGTAATAATGGATCTTCAACAATCAGAATCTTACAAAAAACATCTCAGTGGTTAGCAAAGGGGCACTTTTGTTACCTCAACGGGGAGCCAAGGTAACTCTATAGGTATTGTGGTGTAGGTATCAAGAAATAAGACAAGCCCTTTTTACTCAGAAGAGCAGACCCACCCTCTGCCGTATCTGTCACCGGTGGACTGGTACAAAGATAGATCTCCCTCCCTCTTCCCTATGTTTGGTGTGAGAAATAAAGACTGACTATAGGTAATGTTAAAACAAACAGGTAAGTGTATTAAGGGAATAAGTAAAATAAGCATGAAATAAACAGTGGCTATAGAAAACTAACACAAAACAGTGAAACAGCAGCTTAGGTAATTGGGTAATTGAAACGCTCAGAGGAAGAACACTGGAGAGTCCCACGATGTCACTCGGGATGGAAGAAGCGGACTGAGAACCCTGTGGTGGTGTCGTCCCCAGGAACAGGAGCAGGTAAGTTGGTATACGGCGTCTTCTTCCTTCTCGTCACTACAGGAATGATGGTATCCTCCAACGATGCACTGATGCTGCGAAGACCTGAACCGCCACACCCAGTCCCTAGGATGGACTGCGCCACTTGGTTGCGGTCACAGTTCTTTTATGCAGTTTGTGTCGGGAAAACATGGTACGGTCCCAGCAAAGGTGGGAAATAGTCTGAGGTAAAATTGTTCTTGAGATCGCCCAGTGGCAGGAAAAAACAGTTTGATCAAGTTATAACTAGACCAGGATGACAAGGCACTAAGGGGTGACAAGATGGAGTTTACAAAATGGTGATTCAGACTCCATTTCGAATTGCTACTATACCCTTACAAATTACGTATTGGGTTTAACGTACACATATTTTAATAAGCTATAACAGTATAACAAATCACTCCCAACACTTTGTCAAGGGCTTTAATTAAATACATTATTTATCATTTTTGTGAATCATCAAATATTAAAACAAACAAAAATCCCAAACAAACCACATACAGATGGCTTTGTATGTATTGACGTTATAATGACACCGGAACCCCTGGATATTGCATATACAAGCACAGACAGATTAAGGCCACCAAATACATGAGGCACCCAGTGCTGGGAGGGGGAGAGGCATATAGCTCACAACTGTGCACTTTCTGCGGACAATACACATTGGTTTTACATTGCTTGGGGATGCTGGGGGAGGATTTAGCAGCTGGGATAGGGTTTAGCAGCATGGAAAGAAATGTGGATGTTTTTCACAGGGGAGGAGGGAACTTTCATCCTTATGGCTCCTTATAAAGGCTCTTTAAGCCTTGCTGCCTTCATGTGATAGCTCAGAGGGGCACCTTCTCAATGAGTTGTCAGCAAGATAATATGTAGTGGAATATGGGTATTTTAGATACCATCCTTAAATTTTGAAATTCTTGTAACAGTCAATATTGGCCTTTTAAGGGAGGCTGCCAGGGCATTCTGGGATTTGTAGTTGACAGTTGATGGGAGGTGCGGGCTTCACAGCAAGGAATGCTGGGAAGGAAGAGATAAGGCCTGCTGGGCGATAGAGGCAGAGTATAACCACTGTGCTTTATACTGCAGTGTTTGATTTTTCTTTTCTAGCCCAAAGGAATGGAAAGAAGCAGTGAGGAGGAGACAGGATTCTATCTGGAATATTCTGTGCAGAGGGCAGGGCAGCTCATCTAGAAGGGCCCAGAGACATCCAGACAAAGGGTGTGGCAGTTCCAGGGTATGCTCTGAAGCTGTGGGCTACCTACCTGGCTGGTCACACCCAGTCACCCTCAGGAAGCTGACCCAATCAGAATGTGATGCAGGAGGCTTATAAATACGGTATAGGCTTTAACCTATTGAGAATGCAGCTGATTAAGGCAGGCCCTAGCTGTGAGAGCTGGGTCCCAATAACTGTTCCACTTTGGATTCCGGCTACGGATTTCTGCATCACTAGCAACGGAAGGGACTAATCAGCTATCAACCCAAGGGCTGAAATGCTGCTAGCTGTGGAGATTCCCCAGGCTGTCTGTTTGAGGACAAGGCTCAAAAATGTTTTGAAAGGAATAAGATGCTGCCACTCTGCTCAAGCTCTGTAAAGTACAGGGTGGCCACATTATAAAGACCGAGAAATCATCTCTGAGAGATGATCAGAGGAGGGAATGTGCACATGGGTGTGTATATAGGTATGCTTAAGTATGGAATTATAGATGTTAAATTTAAATAGGTAGCAGCAACAAAGGGGGAAGTCTGTATGAGGAACACCAGTAGATTTTCATAATATTCCTAATAGTATTTACAATGTTTTTATACTCTTTACAATGTTTTCTATGTGCACTGAATGTTTGTTTACTAAGAAACTTGGATGCTCTCTCTCTCTTTGAAGTATCAGAGGGGTAGCCGTGTTAGTCTGGTTCTGTAAAAGCAGCAAAGAATCCTGTGGCACCTTATAGACTAACAGACGTTTTGCAGCATGAGCTTTCGTGGGTGAATACCCACTTCTTCGGATGCAAGAAGAAGTGGGTATTCACCCACGAAAGCTCATGCTGCAAAACGTCTGTTAGTCTATAAGGTGCCACAGGATTCTTTGCTGCTTCTACAGAGGGAAAGTTACTTTTTTGTAGTGACCCAGCCACCAGTTAATGTGTGTGACAGGTCCCCTCTGTGCCTGATCCACAAAGGACAAGAATCTGTTACTGCCCCAATCTACAAAGTCCAGTTCTTCAGATCAAGCTGTAGCTCCTCGTGCTTTTAGCTCTGGGGGTCCCTGGTGTCACCCAAGATGGCAGCTGTCTCAGTTTACCAAAGGTGTGGTAGACCATTGTAATACAGCAACTTAATGATAACAATGAGACATCCATCATTCTATTCCTCCCACACTCTCCTTTAGTCATTCTGCCTATTTTCCTCTCTGGATTTCAGGCCTGTGGTAGTTTGGATCCATGAATTTCACTTTCCCTCCTTTTCCACCATTCCTCTCATTTTCTATTGACTGCCATTTTACAGGGATTAAAGGTAGGCTCAAACCTCCAGTGTCCAGGGGGCTGGTGTGAGCCCCCGACACAAAACCACAATGGTGCGTATATCTCATTTGCATTACCCAGTCTGTGGAATCTGTAAATCATTGGAAGTGAGAAGATGAAATGGTGCTGAAGCAGAAGAAAACAGCCAGGGGAGACTACACTTGTGTCCTTTGGGAAGAGCCCCTACCTCCGGTGGATTAAGGATAAACAGATTTACACTGCCAGGACCCCAGGCCTCTAATTGCGGCCTTTAATTCCTGCAATCCAGGATGATTTAGAGCAGATGCTTCCAGATTACTGCGAGGACCCAAAGGTGGCTTGTGAGATGAAAATAATTAGCATCCAAATATCAGCAAGGTCAGAGGAGATCTGCAATGGTACTCAGTGAGGGGGAGAGGGGAGCCCTTCTCTATCCCCCAAAAGGAAAGTCTTCTCCCAGCTCCCCTGCATCCCGCAGTGGAAGATGGGGGAAGAGGTACCCAGGGATTGGTGTACAGCAGATGCCATCATGATTTTGTTGTACAGGATTTTCCTAAAGACTTGTGATTGGAAAGACAAAAACATATGAAGTTGCCAAAGAGAATTTATTTTCACTCCCACTTCCAAACATGTGTGAACATTTTCTGAGTGGTGGCAGCAATGGTAGCACCTGAAATGCTGACAGGAAATGAAGCTTGGTCGTAAACATTGAAAGCGCTTTTGAGAAGAACTGCTGCTTCTGTGATTCACTTTCAGTCTCTGGCCAGATAGCCAAATCCTTCTGCATAACAACTGAGGGCCAAAACCTGCCCCAACTATGCTCATGCAGCCATGGGCTGATTAAGCCCAACAACAGGGTGGAAGGTAGACATACACCCACAGTGATGGGTGGCAAACAGAGGGATCACTTCTGATGGCTGTGTTGGGTGAACTTTTTTCCTTATTAATTATAATGGGAGACAAAACAGTGAGGATTGAATTGGTAGGGACCTGAATGAGTAGGTTGCTGAGCTCCCTGTCCGAAGTCATAAGCATCCTCAACTCCCAGTGGGTCCAGGGCTAGGGAAGGGTACTCAGTAGTTTGTAGGAGCAGCTCTGAACTTTGCTGGCTTAGGGCAGGTCTACACTCTAAACTTGCTGCACCACTGTAGTGCTTCTGGTGAAGACACTCTAAGCTGCTGGTCTTAATAACTCCACCTTCACGAGAGGCAGTAGCTCTGTCAACAGGAGAAGCTCTCCTGACATCATAGCGTGGTCTACATCAGCGCTTAGGTTGGTATAACTATGTTCCGGAGGGGTGGATTATTTACACCCCTGTGCAACATAGTAATATTGGAGTAATTCTTTAGTGTAGACCAGGGCTTAGGTCCTGAGTCCCTAGACCTCTGGAAAAGAATGTCACTGCTTGAACAACTGTGTATGGGAGCTGCACCAGCTTCCTATGCTGACCCCTTCTCAGGTGCAGTTGGTTTGTCCCACAAATCTAGAATCTTAAAAAATATTAAACATAGTTCCATCTGTGCAGTTTGATATTAGCTATCTAGTGAGTCCATCTCCATATCTGTTAACATTCCCATTTCCCAACAGAATGCCACTTTGTCAAGCCAGATAAACTTGTCAACTTTCAGGCTATATTTCTTACATTCCCTCAGCTTACTAAATTTCTGATCTTTAAAAACACACTGCTGATTTCTTTGTCTAAACTCAGCTCTAAACATTAGGAGTCCAAACTCTTTAACTTGTTAAACAACTTGTTTTTAACTTGTTAAACAAGTTTAAAAAGTATGGGCTGGATGAATGGACTATAAGGTGGATAGAAAGCTGGCTAGATTGTCGGGCTCAATGGGTAGTGATCAACAGCTCAATGTCTAGTTGACAGCCAGTACCAAGCAGAGTGTCCCAGGGGTTGGTCCTGCGGCCAGTTTTGTTCAACATTTTTATTAATGATCTGGATGATGGGATTAATTGCCCTCTCAGCAAATTCACAGATGACACTCATCTGGGGGGAGAGGTAGATATGCTGGAGGGTAGGGATAGGGGACAGAGTGACTTAGACAAATTGGAGGATTGAGCCAAAAGAAATCTGATGAGGTTCAACAAGGACAAATGCAGAGTCCTGCACTTAGGATGGAAGAATCCCATGCACCGCTACAGGCTGGGTACCAACTGGCTAAGCAGCAGTTCTGCAGAAAAGGACCTGGGGATTACAGTGGATGAGAAGCTGGATATGAGTCAGCAGTGTGCCCTTGTTGCCAAGAAGGCTAACGGCATATTGGGCTGTATTAGTAGGAGCATTGCCAGCAGATCAAGGGAAGTGATTATTCCCCTCTACTCGGCACTGGAGAGGCCACACCTGAAGTATTGCATCCAGTTTTGGTCCTCCCCATTCCCCCTCCGAAGGGATGTGAACAAATTGGAGAGAGTCCAGCAGAGGGCAACAAAAATGATCAGGGAGCTGGGGCATATGCCTTATGAAGAGAGGCTGAGGGAACTGGGGTTACTTAGTCTACATAAGAGTGAGGAGGGATTTGAGAGCAGCCTTCAACTACCTGAAGGGGGGCTCCAAAGAGGATGGAGCTCGGCTGTTCTCAGTGATGGCAGATGACTGAACAAGGAGCAATGGTCTCAAGTTGCAGTGGGGGAGGACTAGGTTGGATATTAGGAAACAATATTTCACTAGGAGGGTGGGGAAGCATTGGAATGGGTTACCTAGGGAGGTGGTGAAATCTCCATCCTTAGAAGTTTTTAAGGCCCAGCTTGACAAAGCCCTGGCTGGGATGATTTAGTGGGTGTTGGTCCTGCTTCGAGCAGGGGATTGGACTGGATGACCTCCTGAGGTCTCTTCCAACCCTAATATTCTATGATTCTATGAACTTAGATACACAGCAATAAGTTTGGGAATCAAGAGTAACTCCCACAGACTGTATTGGAAATACAGCAGTGATGTGTTGGACATTGGGGTTGAAATCTTGGCCCCATTGACTTCAATCGCAAAACTCTCATTGACTTCAGTGGAGCCTGGATTTCGCTCTGGGGTCTAGCAGAGTGTAATGAAGTCTAAGTTAGAATAAGGGGGTCTGACTGCCACAGTGCCTCTGAATATGGTGTAAGGATATTTTAGGAACACTAACCAGCCCCACAGGTTACCTTACACACCCAGCAAAGCAGACAACTGCTTGCTGTAGCAGACAAAAACCCACTTCAGTGTTGTTTTAATTCAAGGAACAGGTCTATTTTAGCATAGGTACAGACTACCACACCCCAGTGATTAACTGAGGTGTAACAGGCCAATGAATTGGCTGCATGTACACAAATGAAGGCTGTACACAAACAAAGGCCAAGGCTTAAATTTTAGTACACTTTTATACCCAAGATGACACTTTTATTAACACCCCTTCCTCTGGTTCATTATATCCTACTAATTAAAAAATATTTGACCAAATATGTAATTCTGCATTACCCACTAGATTATATCACATGTCTATTTACTTTTTAACAATAACAAAGCTATTGATCTTATGTAAGACATGAACTTCCCTTGTTTTGCCTGACTGTGTTTGGCAGGTCACAATGACTTTTTAATTATCCTATACCCGAGTCAGGGACAGTCCATAAACTGAATAAGAGGATATTTAGTATGCCAAGAAGGAAGACATGCAAACAAAGCCTAAAAGGGTTATTTGGAGATGTTATTGACCATGGTAAATTAGGCCAACATTTGTATTGCTTTTATATTACTTACTTACAAATTACTAGCCTATATAGGATCCATTAAATACAGTTAGGCCCTTATCTTGCATGAGGTAATTTCACTTAATCACTGTTTCACTTCCTTACACATGGCCGCTTTCCCAACAACTAGGGTCAGAGAGCAAGCTCAGCCCTCATGGTCTGATCATTCATACACCACTTGGTCTGGCAGTTTTCTCTCTAACTTCAATGGGAGCCAGACTAGGCCCTATAGATGGAAATAATTTCAGCAGAAGGGGACTTGTAACTTGCTTCCTTTCTTGATCTGATAGACCCTGAATCTCTTGTTCATAAGGGTACAGTGCCAGGTCTCTTTACCAGGGGTTTTACTAATCAGAGGGGAGGGGAATAAGTAATTTGGGTGTCAGAGGTTACATGGAAAAGGGAGGCTTTGTTTGCCAGGCAACACTGATGTTTTACCACATTAGTACTGAAGTAGTGTATTTTTACATTTGTTAGTGTACCTTGATAGGTTATGATGGGGGACTGGATCAATTTGAAAATATATAGATTAAGAGTAACATTTTCAGATGTGTCTAAATCCAATTTTCAACAGTGACTTTGGCATTTAAGCTCCTAACCTTCATTGAATTAGGTTCTTATGTGCCTAAATCTCTTTTGAAAATGGGACCTAGGCACATCTGAAAACTTTACCCCAAACCTATATGGTGATCTTCATACAGAAGGTAGCTTAATGTTTCTCTGCAGAAATCCTTTTAAGAATTTAATATTTAAATTTAATAATTTAATTTAATAATTGGAGATATACCTATCTCCTAGAACTGGAAGGGACCTCGAAAGGTCATCGAGTCCAGCCCCCTGCCTTCACTAGCAGGACCAAGTACTGATTTTTGCCCCAGATCCCTAAGTGGCTCCCTCAAGGATTGAACTCACAACCCTGGGAAAAATCATGTTCTCTGAAGCGGGCCAGACATTGGGAAAGAAAGTTAATAGTTCAGGAGTGGGGAGGAATTGGTGCATTGAGATTTACTTTAAGGGGAAAATCTCAGTACTTCAAACACAATTGTCCATGTTTTGAGGAGAGTGAGGCCATTCTGTCTCCATAAGGGGATAAAATCCCAGATCTACACATTCCCAGACCTCAGTGTTAAAAATGTGGATCAGAATACGATCTTTCCCAAAGTTTGAGGTTGGCCCACCTAGAAATGTTATAAGTATAAATAGTGAATTTGGATCCGAGCCCTGGATCTGGGATTGAGATGGGGGCCATCTGCACCCACAATGGTGAGGTTTTTTAGATGCTCAGTCTAGGTAGCAACTGACAGACAAAATGTGGAAATGTCCTTGCTCTTCACAATGATAATACTTAGTGTTTCTCATCCTCAAACTGATTTTGCAAACTGCTAATTAATCACATCACTCTTTGGTTTTTGTAGAATCAGCGAGACAGGCATACAAAAATTGGCTTAAATTTTTTTGCATTCAGCCAGATCTTGATATGAATGAGGGAGCACATTTATTCTTAACTAAATAATTCTCCCTTATATTCAGTTTCTTTGGGTTATTCTTAATGTTTCTTTTGCATTGTGCCCTCTGGTGGCAAAATAATGGACATGTCTCTCCTCTCATGCTAGTTTTATACTGACATAACTCTTTGGATTTCAGTAGAGTCACTCCTTTGCAGTGGTGTAATTTTACATCAGAATCAGGCCCAGTACCACTAGCTTCCATGGATGGTAACTAAACATTGTTGCCACCTTTCCATTTATTTCAATGAGAGCTGGGTTGAGCTATGTGACTTTTATCTGATATATCACATTTCAAAGGTAGTGAGTTTAGATTCTTTTGAGATTATATTTTTATTAGAGCATTACCTTTTTCCATCAATATATTTGCAGGTAATTCTTGGCCTTTTAAAGGGAAACAGAAATTATATCTGGTTCAAGACTTTTCATTAGGATTGGTAATTTTTTAAAAGCTTAGCTAGAAAAGGTTCATTTCAGCATTATAAATATGTAACACGTTTAAAACCGACACATTTGAAAAGGATTAAATTAAACAGAACACAGGTCCCTCCTTCTTGATTCTGAGAATCCCTGTGGGTTTCTGTGTCCCAGGAGTGCTCTATAAAACAGATCTGTAAATAATTAGTTGAAAGATAAGTAATAGATGATGCTCAAGACTAAGCTGCATAGTTTCTGGGTTTTGTAGGACCAACAAAACTTCTTGTTGTGCCCTGCAATTGGTTTACTTTGTGCTTCTCTTTACATCCACTCTTGCTGGGATGTACGCTCATGTAATTGTGTTTAGGATATTCCTGCCCTACTAGGTACAAAATATTAGGAATCTGGATCTAAAAGAAAACCCTGGTTCATCGGTATGTTTATCCACAAGCTTTCAGGCTCCAGACATTCTATCTAGTGCAGGACTTTGAGGCTTGAAATCTTACTCTATAAATTGAGGTCCAAAGTTTGAAAGTGCTTGGGTCTGGGGATTTTATTTGGGGCTTTCTGCTTTTTCCATTAACATATGTTCTCAGCTGCTGGCCATTATTAATGATACAAAATTATTTGTTGTTTGACCATGTGCACCAGTATGGGACAACTCATGTCTGATGGCCCACAGTCATTTCATTTTAGATCAATGTAATGAATAGAACAATCATTATCTCAGTGCCTCCACCAGGGAATGGGTTGCAAGCAGGTTTGGGCTCTACTGCTTTAGTGTGATGTCAAGGTAAGTAATGACTATGGCCCAGTTCCTCAGTGGTTTTCAGGCACCTACCTACCATTGAGGATCTGACTGATGGTCCCAATTCAGCAAAGCATTTAAACACCAGCCTAAACCCTGCTGACTTTGATGGTACGTAAGTAATAAGAAAGCAATGGGAGTTAAGCATGTGCATAAGTGTTTTGCTGAATCAGGGCCTATGGGGCAATAGCCTATTACTCTAGAATCCAAAACCTGTTTTTAAATCAAGTCGCAGCATAGAAAAGTAAAAGCAGCAAAGAGTCTTGTGGCACCTTATAGACTAACAGACATTTGGGAGCATGAGCTTTCGTGGGTGAATACCCACTTCGTCGGATGCATGTAGTGGAAATTTCCAGGGGCAGGTATATATAAGCAAGCAAGAAGCAGGCTAGAGATAACGAGGTTAGTTCAATCAGGGAGGATGAGGCCCTCTTCTAGCAGCTGAGGTGTGAAAACCAAGAGAGGAGAAACTGGTTTTGTAGTTGGCAAGCCATTCACAGTCTTTGTTTAATCCTGAGCTGATGGTGTCAAATTTGCAGATGAACTGAAGCTCAGCAGTTTCTCTCTGAAGTCTGGTCCTGAAGTTTTTTTGCTGCAGGATGGCCACCTTAAGTTCTGCTATTGTGTGGCCAGGGAGGTTGAAGTGTTCTCCTACAGGTTTTTGTATATTGCCATTCTTAATATCTGATTTATGTCCACTTATCCTTTTCCGTAGAGGCTGTCCAGTTTAGCCGATGTACATAGCAGAGGGGCATTGCTGGCATACGATGGTGTATATTACATTGGTGGACGTGCAGGTGAATGAACCGGTGATGGTGTGGCTGATCTGGTTAGGTCCTGTGATGGTGTTGCTGGTGTAGATATGTGGGCAGAGTTGGCATCGAGGTTTGTGGCAGTGATGCACTCTTTACACAGACTAAGACAGACATTACGCTCTGTCAAAAGACACTCAACATGGGTAATTTTTCCAATGATCTGCTTTGTAGGCTTGATCCTTTAAAGACAAAGTAAGATTCGCTTTCATGCAAAAATTCCACAGCATTGATTTGCAAAAATGCTCTGCCTAAGACAACGGACCCATGGCAGGGAATGCAGAATCAAGACCAGCATGGGGAAATAACCAGTCCACCATAAGTGACACTTGAAACATCCATTTAGTTTAGCTATGTTTGTTGCTCACGTGGAACCAGATACATTTCTCCCACTCTTATTTCTGAACTTTCTTCCATGCAGCCTCCTGTGCTTGGAATTCCCTCCTTCGCTGCCTGAGCCGCACACCCGGGTGCCCTTACAGGAAACTGAGCTGAGTGGTCCTCTGAAATGGTGGACAAGCGTCCACATTCAAAGGGAGTGTGTAACCCACACTGATTCAGTGTGGTGTCCTGTCTCACTCTAGTGAGGTTGATAAGCCTGCTACAGCATTATCTAATAGAGACGGGGTTTTTAGCTCAAGCCGTAGAGGCTCAGAGGTCCCACGTTCAGCCCTGGCTGCCAACAACAAACACGGGTGCCATGTTACACCTTCACCCTTTCCTCTTTACATCATATTGTAAGTATCAGTGCAGACAGCACCTCCACCAGTAGATAGCACTGTATCTTTATCTTAGTATCCAGTTGTTGTTTTGCTTTTATGTGTTGCCTTGGCTGCGGTGGTCGGAAGAAGTTAAGTCCTGCCTGTGTGTGCTGGAGTTGTTGTTTGCAGTGATCCAATAAATCCTTTGATTTTATGAGTATTACAAGTGGTGGCAGTGGCTTCAGGATGGCAAGTGCACTTATGCCTGAGAAGAAATGCACTGGTCATGCAGAGGAGTCTGGGATCTGAGAGTACTTGACCAATGTTCCAATAAATGCTTTGACTTCTATAAGCTAGTATTAAAAGGCCTGAAATGCTATCACAGCCCACAGGCTTTCTCTAGAGTAGGAAAAGTGGTCTAGTGTAAGTCAGATTGAGCTATCACATGCCTCTTTTCCTAGTAAGTAGATGCAGGGTAAAACCTTTAGTTCAACTTTGTAGCAGGTTGACCTATAGCCTAAGTTACAACTTGACCATATAAAATTGAATTGCAAGGTGTTACCTTGCACCTACACTAAGAATAAGGTTAAGTTTAGGTCAAGCATATCCAAGGAAAAACCCAAAACAAAGCATTTTGATAAAGACACAATGTTCCATTCTGACATTTCTAGAATGGAACTTTTTCATTTTGAAATGACTTGTAATAAAATGGTGGTTTTTTTTTGTTAATATGAAAACATTTTTTAAAAGGTTGAAATGAGAACAAAATGTTTCAATGTTATTGAAATGAAGCAAAACTATTTTAGGAATTTCATTTAGCAAGAAATTTCAAATTGGCATGTTCATTCCATTTCAGAATGGTAAAAAAAAATTTTTTTGAAATTGTTGAATTTCCCATGAAATAGAAAGTCTGGTTCCTTGCATCTCTAGCTGGGCGGGGAGGCTCTTTCATTGGTAGTACTAACTGATTTATTTTTATGCAGTATTTTAGGAGCTGGTTTGGTACAATGGCAAAGTATGTAAAACACTTAAGGATTTCTCTTGCAATAGAAACCATCATGCAGTCAGAATGTTCTGCAAGTATTAAAATATTAACGGGCCCTGATGAAAAGCAGCAATGTTAAGAAAACTTAAGAGTGACATTCCTAAGCCAGCAGAGAGAACCAAGACTGGCATATTTCCTTTTAATGAATTTCCTGGCTTGTCTTGGCTGGCTATATCAAGCATATCCAGCACTGGATAGAGCCAGAGGCCAAACCTATTTTGCAATGTAGGCATACCCACAACTAGAGGGAGGGTGACTTCTTATACAAAGGAAGGAGAGAGATGAAGTGAGGGTGCATGGCAGCTGGGTTGAGGATGTGGGTTGGAAGTGTTCTTTCCATGGGTTCCATTGGCAGAGGGGAGTGGGGTCAGGGAGACTTCAGACAGTCAGGGAAGTGGGTGGGGGTTTAAAGAAGGATAGTCCTGTGGGTAAGGCTCTGAACTAGGATTCCAGGTTCCTGACTTCTGTTCCCCAGTCTACCTGAATTTCCTGTGTGACCTTGAAGGCTGTGTACACACTGCAGCTGCAAGCAGGTCTCCCAGCCCAGGTAGAGACACTCCCGTTAGTGCACAAAAAAATAGCAGTGTGGACGTTGTGGCTTGGGCTGGAGCTCAGATTCTGAGGCCTAGGGGAATCAGGTGGGTTTGAGAGCCCTGAGTTACAACATCCATACTGCTATTTTTCTCAAGCCCCACCAGCACGAGTCTGTCTACCTGGGCTGGGAGGCTCATATCTGGAGAAGTTACTGGGGCCTGGTCTGTCCTGAAACAGTTTGGTTGGCATAGCTAGATCAGTTAGGGGAGTGATTTCTTTCTTTCTTTCTTTTATTTTTGCTGCCTCGGCTATGCCAGTAAAAGTCCTAGCATAGACTAAGTCAGGGGTCGGCAGCCTTTCAGAAGTGGTGTGCCAAGTCTTCATTTATTCACCCTGATTTAACGTTTCACGTGCCAGTACTGTAATACATTTTTACATTTTTAACGTTTTTAGAAAGTCTCTTTCTATGTCTATAGTGTATAATTAAACTATTGTTGTATGTAAAGAAGATTTTTAAAATGTTTAAGAAGCTTCATTTAAAATTAAATTAAAATGCAGAGCCCCCCAGACCAGTGAAAATCAGCTCGCGTGCTGCCTTTGGCACACGTGCCATAGGTTGCCTACCCCTGGGCTAAGGCCTGGTCTACACTGGGGGGCGGGGGAGATTGACCTAAGATACGCAACTTCAGCTACGAGAATAGCGTAGCTGAAGTTGACATATCTCAGGTCGACTTACCTCATGTCCTCATGGCGCGAGGTCGACTGCCATCACTCCCCCGTCAACTCCACTTCCGCCTCTTGTCGCGGTTGAGTACAGGAGTCAATGGCAGAGTGATCAGGGATCAATTTATCATGTCTACACTAGACACGATAAATCGATTCCCCCAATAGATCGATCACTACCCACCAATCTGGCGGGTAGTGTAGACATACCCCAAGTTATACTAGTGTAACTGTGCCTTATATCAGTGTAGCTTATTCTGCTTCCCAAATTGCCCAAAACTATACCAGCATAAGTACTTTCACACAAACCTAACAGCATTCTAGCTGGATTTGGCTGTTTTAACTGTAGCGGTCTAAGTATATTTTCTAGTATAGACTTCTCCTTAATTGCTCTGTGACTCAGTTTACCAGCTGTAAAAATGGAGAGTGTGATGCTTCCCTCCTTCACATGGGTGTGTGTAAGGAAATACATCATGAATATCCCATATGTGAGGTGCTCACATAAGCACCACAGAAAAGCCCATAATCAAACCCCAGGGAGATTTCCCTTTCCCCTACAACTTCTAACTGGACTCCCAGCCTTTGAACCGCCATCCAGTGCAATCTCCCTTCCTCTGGAGTATCAGCCTGCCTTCTTTAGGCACTGATCACAAGCCCATGAAATCAATAGGTGTCTTGCCACTGATATCCGTGAGCTTTGGATCAGATGCTTAAAGCTGATACGAGGGCCCAGCTTCACCTGTGCAGTTGAAAAGCTGAATTGTTCACCATGTTTTGGAATTTTTAATTCACTGAACATTTTTTCCCCCTAAAGTTTAGTCCCAATTTGCAATGAAAACAAATGTTGAAATATCAATTTCTGACTGGCTAGAAATTCTGATTTTTCACTCCACTCTCTGTGGTACAAATAACAAATAGAGCATAAGTGCTTGTAACACCTCATGTGTTCAAAGCATTGAGCAGCAATTGCTTACCAATCCAGCACCACGCAATATAATGATAATCAGTGGTGCTTGCAAGGATTAAGTAGTTATATAAATACTGTTATTCCGCATTTACAGATGGAGGAGCTAAAGCACATCAAGGTTAAATGCCTTTCCTCCAGATCATACAGTGAGTCAGTGTCAGGAGCTCACTGGTTCCCAGTCCTTTGTTTCTATCTCTAGACCATGCTGCAAAATCAAACACTCGTTTAATGAATTAGGTCAAGATTATTAAACGTGACTAGTGATTTTGGGTGTTCCAATTTGACATCTTAAAAGGGTCCTGATTTTTCAGAGAATGGGTGCTCAGCACTTTCTGAAAATCAGGCCACTAGAAGGTGCTTCAAGATGGGTAGCAAAAAATGGAGGCACCCCAAATCACTTTGAAAAATGTTGGCCTTAAATTTAAGGTGACCTGATGGATTTTCCTCTTCCTGCTAGAGGTGGATGAGCCTGAACCAAAACTTTGGGTATAGGTTTGCACTCAAGGGTATAGGTTTGCAGCTTTACTTTGTCTGTGCAATGAGCCAAAGCTGAACAATTAAATTCATCACCCTGCTCTTGGGGAAGTTTGGATCTGGATTGCAAACACCATTGTAGAACAACAGAGCTTGGAGTCGAATCAGGAGTTCATGGCTACTTGTACTTTGCATTGATGCACCAAATACAGTAGCATAAGCTGTTTTGTTTGAGTGTTTGGTTAGAAATCTGCCAGTTTCTAACACTTAGATGGAAACAAATAAAATCCTCCTCCTCCCTCTGACATTTGCAATGTCAAAACCAGAGATTTAAGAGACGATGTTTCTTTACTGAGTGGTTCTCTAGACCCTTTAATTGCTTTACAGCCTCATTAATACTATGTGATGAAATCACATTCTGCTAGATATGGAGCAATAGCTCCACCATGTGTAGACATTGATATTTACCATTCTTTATAGATGAACAAATATTTCACTAAGAATGTGAGCCTTTTGGGATTTCTAGGATACCAGACAGTGGTTCTCATATTAATACCTGTGGCGCGGTAGTCTTGCATGCAGCCATTCCTGATGGCCAGCAGAATGAAAGATCTGGAATTATGTGTAGGAGGTCGGAGCTGGGACCATGAGATGAGCTCTCTTATAAAGTGGCCTGCAGAATGAGGAAATGAAACAGCCATTGATATAGGTAAAATACCCCTGGATTAGTGGCCAAAGAGGCCCCACATGGCCACTTTCACATTCATGCAGTAAATTGGCTATTGCTATACATTGGTTATACAGATAGTGTTTAGATGTTTTACCAGGACATTCCAGCGGATACAAAACACCAAGGGGCTGATTCTCCTGTCAGTTACACTAGTATAAACTAGGAGAAGCTCCAAGAAAGTGAATGGAGCTTGACAGGTGTAAACTAGTGTAACTGCAAGAAGAATTAGACACCTTTTTTTTCCTGAGGCTGCCCTGGGGTTATGAGACTTGTGGGGCGGTGGGGGTAGACGTGGGACACAAGGTGGAGCCATCTAGTAACAGAATCTGTGTTGCCATGTGGGTTTGATTCTCAGTCCTTTGCTCCTTCGGTGGCTAGCACGGCTGAGCAACAGGGTGCATCTGCAGCTGTATTAGACCCTGTGAAAAGTCAGGGCCAGACAGTCAGGAGTCACCGGGCCCAGGGCAAGTTGTAGAATTGTTCCCTTTCAATATTTGTCATTAATTCCACGCACCCCTAGCTTACTGTTTCTTCATCACTTTATAAGGATGTTTATGTTTGTTCACAGTTCGATAACCAACATGTCTTCCTAGTGACCATTGCCATCCACCTGACTGCTCCCTGGTGGTGGGATGATGGCAAAGACAGCACTTCAGCTCAACGAGGAGGTGGCTTCTGCAGGCAGAGACAGCAGCCTGGTGAGGCCAGGCCGTGTCGCTGAAGAAAATCCTGTCAAGCAGCATTTTCTCTTCCCTTGCTCCAGAGAGTGTGTCTCACTGCTTCTGGGAGCAAGCCTCCCAGCCTCGGCCCACAGACTTGTGCTGGTGGGGTCCATGCTAGCTGTGCAGACGTGACTTTGACGTGAGAGCCTGAGCTCCAGCCCGAGCTGCCACGTCTACGTGGCTATTTTTGGTGTGCTAGTGTGGGCTGGGCTGGGAGGCTCGCTTCCAGATGCCAGGAGAACCTAGGCTTTGCCAGAGCCCATCAGACCAGTGATCCATTTAACCTGGACAACGACTAGTACCAGCAGCTTCAGAGGAAAGTGTAATAAACCAAATAACCTGCTATGGGTGGGTGGGGAGTCCTTTGGCAGCTCCTGGAGGGGAGCTTGATAACCTGCTGCATATGGTCCCAGTAGTGTCCCTAGGAGGGGGAGTAGCTGAGTCAGGCCATGGTCTGGAGTTTGGGGGGTTAATTCCTGCACAGGGAGATGTTCCCAGCTGGGAGCTAACTAGGGGTAGCTGAGATTATTTAGGCTTACCAATGTAAAAGAGCTCCTTTCAGAAGAGGTGAGCTGTGTTGGTCAGGTGCCTCTGTAGGGCCATGCACTCTTTGTTTCTCCTGCTTGTATAACTGCTTGGAAGGGGAACATGCAGCTGGAGACTTGGCTGGTGTCAGCTTGTGCTGCAGCAGAATCCCTGCAATAAAACTGCACCCTGAGAGGGTAACTTATACTCAGACCTGAGCCTCCAATGAATATGTATCTCTCCTCTTCGATTCTACTCTGGCCCTGTGACACCCACCAACAGAGGAGTTGGTTAGACTGTTGCCGCTCTGCTGAGAGTGACAGATGTGCACGCCCTTTCTAGTCAGCGAAAGAGAATTCAGAGACTTGGAGTTTAGGTATATTGGAAGTGTAGCCCATCAATATGCATAAGTAATTCAAACTATGCACATTGGAAGGAATTGCCTTGTATTTGTCAATGATGAATTTCATTTGCCATGGTGCTGCCCACTCAGCTGGCTATAAGGTGACCAGACAGCAAGTGTGAAAAATTCAGACGGGGTGGGGGGTAATAAGCTCTTATATAAGACAAAGCCCCAAATATTGGGACTGTCCCTATAAAATCAGGACATCTGGTCATCCTAGCTGGCTATATCTGTTTCCTTGCTGTTCTTTAGATAGACTTGGCTCTAAAAACCTTGTAATCTCCAAGTGTTGCCTTTTTAACGCTCTCCCTGTCCTTCCATAGCATTAATAAATATATTGAATAATGCTGGTCCTAGTATGGAACCTTGGGGTGCCCTAGTGGTGATCTAGGGTGACCAGATGTCCTGATTTTATAGGAACAGTCCTGATTTTGGGGTCTTTTTTGTATATAGGTTCTTATTACTCCCCACCCGATTTTTCACATTTGCTGTCTGGTCACCCTATGATCTCTGCCCACTTTGGGTAGGACCACTCATTTCTACTCAATTTTCTGTTTCCTGGCTAAATTCTAATCCACGCAAGTACTTTATTTCTTTTCCCATGACTAATTAGCCTCTTGTGAGCCTTTGTCAAAGGCTTTCTGAGAGTCCAAATTATGACAACTGGTTATCTTTTATCCATTGCTTTGATTATTTGCTCAAAAAAAGTCTAACCGACTAGAGAGGCATGATTTTCCTTTACTGGTGAAGTGCTGGTTAGCCCCAATCAGCTCCTAGTATCTCTATTATAGAATCATTTCATCACTTTAAACTGTCTTCCTGAATTTGAAGTAAGACTTTCTGGTCTGTAATTACCAGAATGACCCAAGCACCTTTTGGAAGATACTGTACTATAGGTAGCGAAAACTTTATCAAATATTCCTGAGATTCCAAGGTTCTATTCTTTAAAGCCTTCTCAAGTCTCAGGTGTATGCCAGCCATGCCTAGACATTTGCTGCTCTTTAATTTTTCAGTTTGTTCCAACACCACCCCAAATAAGTACCTTCTTTTTTTTTTTTACCTGAAAAAAGTAGGCCTAGGGTAATACTAAAAGGTTTTTTTGTTTTTTTTTGTTTGTTTTTTAAATTCATAAAGATAATGGAGCAGATCCTCTGCTGGTGTAAATTGGTATAGCTTTGTTAACTTCAAGTGGAGCTATGATAGTTCTCATCAACATAGATCTAGACCAATATCCCTTTTCTCGGTTCAGCCCCTAAAAGCTAACCCCCTGCTGCTTTTATGCCTGCAGGATCTGTCTCACCAGGAAAATGATTCCCATTAGAAAACCTCTGGCCTGCATATATCAGATCAGAATTGAATCTCTGTGCCTGAAAATCACCTCTATGTACTGTATCTAATCAATACCTAATCACGTGCCAATTGTCCACAGCACAAGAACTGTGGCAGCTGAACAGCATTCTGCTGAATTCTAGTGACCATGTTCAGGTAAGTTATGTCTTTATTTTCAGACCTAGTATTTCAGACTTTGGGCTCTAACTTGGGATAACAGGCTGAAGCACAAAAGCAAATGAGGCTTTTCAGATACTCTGGAAAAGTATTTGTACTACATGTTTGTGCAAATTAATTAATATGAAATTTTTCAGTTTCTGGTTTTTGTGTGTGTGTATGTTATGTTTAACTTCCCCCCCACACACACACACACAAATTGGAATTGTGCACTAATAGCTCATAAACTAGAGTAGGCTCAATAAAAATAAAAGCTAAATTACCATAGACCAGATCTTCAGCTGATATAGACTGATAGCAAAGGGGAAGTTGATGGTAATAAATATAAATCAGAAGCTAGAAATTGTAGAAAATTGATAAGGGAAGCAAAGGAACACAAGGAAAACTCAATGGCTAGCAGTGTTAAGGAAAAAAGATTCTTTTTGTTCCTAATATACTTAAAAATTCCCAACAAAGGTATTGGACCATTATTAAATGGTAGAGATTTATCAATAACAATGCAGAAAGGTATCATTTTACTTGAATCTCTGTGTTTTATTAGCTATGTTTATAGTGAAATTATGGGGGTTTTTTAAGTGGAGCAGTGACCTGAGGTAGAACTGGTAAGCTGGGGTATACTGTTTCTCTGGAACCAGCGAATCTGTCAATACTGCACATGGTCAGTGGGCCAAGGCCCAGACACTCCAAGGAGATGTTAGGAGGGCTCAAGAGGTGAAGTGCGCCTATCACTAACCTGCAGAGTAACAGCGGTGCCTGGGAGGCCTATGGGCTGATGGAGTTGGGGATCTGACCCACAGCAGTCACAGACAAGATTTCCTCATGCTAAGGGTAGGCGGTGGGCATAGGTTCTGGAGCTACAGGTGCTGCTGCAGTACGCCCTGACTTGAAGTGATTTCCATTATATTTCCAGGGTTTACAGTTTGGTTCAATGGCTCTCAGCACACCTACTATAAAAATTGTTCCAGCACCCTTGGGCAGGGTGCCTCACAACGTTGGGTACCCCAGGTAGGGTGATAGGGGTCATGGTGGATAATCAGCTGAACAGGAGCTCCCAGTGTGATGCTGTGGTCAAAAGGGCTAATGTGATTCATGGATGCATAAACAGCAGAATCTCAAGGAGGAGTAGAGAGGTTCTTTTACCTCTGTATTTGGCACTGGTGCAAACACAGCTGGAATCCTGTGTCCAGTTCTGGTGCCCACAATTCAAGAAGGATGTTGACAAATTGGAGAGGGTTTGGAGAAGAGCCACGAGAATGATTAGAGAATTAGAAACCATGCTTTATAGCAATAGACTCGAGAAGCTCAATCTAGTTAGTTTAACAGAGAAGGCTAAGGGGTGACTTGATTAGTCTATAAGTACCTACATGGGGAACAAATATTTGATAATGAGTTTGCCTAGAAAAAGGTAGAACACGATCCAATGGCTGGAAGTTGAAGCCAGACAAATTCAGACTGAAAATGAGCTGTACATTTTTGACAGTGACAGTAATGAATCATTGGAACAATTTACAAAGGGTCATGGTGGATTCTCGATCACTGGCAAATTTTAAATCGAGATTGGATGTTTTTTCTATAAGACATGCTCTGGGAATTATTCTGGGGGAAGTTTTATGGCCTGTGTTCTACTCGAGGGTAGACTAAATGATCACAGAGGGCCCTCCTGGCCTTGGAATCTGTGAATCTATAGATAGTTATATTGGAGTCAATGGAGTTAAACTGATTTACACCAGCTTCAGATCTGGCCCTTGGATTTAAGGCTTTTAAAAAGAAGCAATCTCTGCAGTTATCCATTTTGAGTTAGAGTTACTAGGATTTGTGTAGCACTGAGAAAATGTTAACTAATCCTCAAATCCACCTGCGAAGTTGGGAAATATTATCCCTTCCCCATTCTATAAATTGGGAAACTGAGCCACAAAGCAGTGAAATCTCAGATTTGGGATTAGAACTCCAAGATGGCTGGGTTTGTCATTTGGACTATAGATGAGGTTCATGTGATTAGGATAGCAGCAAAGAGTCTTGTGGCACCTTATAGACTAACAGATGTTTTGGAGCATGCGCTTTCGTGGGTGAATACCCACTTCGTCGGATGCATGTCGTTATTAGGATAGTGTCTAGTGAGAAATAATCCAATATGGTGGCTTAGTGCCAGTCCTATTTCATAAGCCTGGATTATGTTGCTACCTGGAAAGTGGGAAAGCCTGATACAATGAGATTTCTGACATGAAGCTGAAACACTGTAAAACTGTGACCTGGTGAACAGGCTGCAGGTGACCTATTATCTTTAAATTGAAAGGAGTTTGCAGCTTGTTATAAAAAGGTACAGCTGCATTTCCCTTCTTTATCAACGAGATGGCATTTAAAAATGCATAATGCTCTCCCATGTTTTCTTTGCCTTTAAAGCCTCTTGCATTTAACCACAGACTATAGTTTCACATGAAATTCAGCTGCTCAGCCCAAGAGACCACACAGACAAGCTGTAAAGTAACTCTTCTCTTAGCCTTACTGAAATGTCTCTGCATTCATAAATGTAAACATCTGGCTTGAGTGCAAAGTAGGTCAGTGCTCATCTGACAAAGAGCATTGTTAGAGATACAGGGAGGAGTTTTCCCCTCTCTGAGATAATGGGGGAATAAAGGTGGTCATGCTCTCTGATGGTGCTATGGTTTGACTCCCTACCTCAGGGGTGAGCAAACTTTTTGGCCCAAGGGCCACATTGGGGTTGCAAAACTGCATGGAAGGCTGGGTAGGGAAGTCTGTGCTTCCTCAAACAGCCTGGCCCCCTCCCCCTCTCCCTCTCCACCCCCTGATTGCCCCCCTCAGAACCCCTGACCCATCCAACCCCCCCGCTCCTTGTCCCTTGACCGCCCCCTCCCAGGACCCCCTGCCCCTAACCTCCCCACAGGGACCCCACCCCCTAGCCAACCCCCCTGCTTCCAGTCCTCTGACTGCCCCGACCCCTATCCATACCCCCACCTCCTGACAGGCCCGCTGGGACTCTCATGCCTATCCAACCCCTGCCCCCGTTCCCCATCCCCTGACCACCACCCCCTCAGAACCTCCGCCCCATCCAACTGCTCCCTGTCCCCTGACTGCCCCCCAGAACCCCCCACTCCCCACCCCCTTACCATGCCAGAGCCAGCCATGCCGCCACACTGCCCGGCAGGAGCAGTGGGCTAGAGCGTTGGTGGCGCAGTGTGCTGAGGCTCTAGGAGGAGGAGGAGGAGGGGACAGCAGGGGAGGGGCCGGGGGCTAGCCTTCCTGGCCAGGAGCTCAGGGACCAGGCAGGATGGTCCCATAGGCCGGATGTGGCCCGCAGGCCATAGTTTGCCCACCTCTGCCCTGCATATTGTGTACATGGTCTCAAGTACTGGAAGTAAAACGAGGAAAGAAAAATCAGCTTCCTCAAAATATGTGGGCAGATCTTCAGGTGGTGTAAAAGGTGACTTCCGTGCTTGAAGTAAGTTGTTGAAGTCTATGGAGCTATACTGAGGATCTGGATTATACACTTTTCAACTATTATTCATATTACCATAGCACCTGGAAGCCCTAGTAATGGCCAAGGACCCCACTGTGCTAGGTGCTGTACAAACAGAACAAAAAAGCTTCCCATCTCAGTATAAGACAAGAGACAACAGATGGGAACAGCTGGTGCTGTGGAATATAAGGTAAGAATGAGACAATATTGGTCAGCATGATAGGCATTGATCTCAGCCCACCAGTGGTCCAACCGTTGTCATGGCTTTTTGTAGACATCACAGCAGAGGCGAGATCTTTAGCAAGTGTACAGAAAGGGACCGAAATGACAAAGCATCAATATTTCATTATATCAGCCAGCACTGAAATGGCAATTGTAGAACTGTCTTTCTTCACACAAATTACAAATGAATGCCATGCTTTTATTTTTTAAAGGAGATACTGTTGTGTGGGAGATGTCTCATGCATCTCTTTTTCTTTAGACATTGTCACAGCCTAATCGTTTTCTGCTGGCAAATACTTTTGAACTTCATTATCTGATTCTCTCTCTTTGCTTTTTTCTAATACTGGCCTAACCTAACAGCTTGTATTTTAAATGTAAACAAAATTACAATCGAAATAAATAACAGGCCCTACCAAAGTGTCACTGACACAATATTCCTAGAGGCAAAAACCTTGGGCTTGTCTTGCCTTGATGTTAATGTTAGTGTCACATGTAATGTTAATGTACTATTTGTTGGTTTCCATTGCCATTGTACTAGGCACTGTACAACAATAAACAAAAGCACAGGGCCTGCCCCCAAAGACCCTACAGTCTAAGGCCCTGCTCCCGCAAAGATTTACACACAAACTTAACTTTTCACGCTGTCAACAATCCCTTGGAAATCAATGGGACTGCTCATAATACATAAGTGTCTGCAGGCTCAGGGCCTGAGTAGGTTAAAAATTTGGTAAAATATTATTTGTTTAAATAAAAACAAAAGAAGTAATTGCAGCTTCCAACCCAGGGTTAGAAGAATTTTTTTCCAGAGCTGCAAAAATCCTGAGTAATTAAAAAGGTTATTTCCAATTAACAAATTACACTGCAGTTCTCTGATCTGGCAGCATACTCAACAGCGTGGAACCCAGTACACTAGAATTTGCCTTTCTGAGTGGGTGAACTGCTTATTAAATATGATGATGGAAGCGAAATGTCAGCATCCACCTTTTACAACAAGCTTGGGTTTTTTTAGCCATTTCTTCTCCAGCAATAGCCCATGAAGGGTGTAGGGTTTGGTGCTACTTCCAGGAAACAAGAGGCCCAAAGAAACAGACATTTCATTTTCCCTTTCGGTCACAAGGTGGCAGGACAGGGTGTGGTTCCTTGGCAGAATGTGTTTGCTCTGGTTAGGAGCTGGAAAATAGGATTCTTTCTTGTGAAGGCAGACAAGTTCCAGGTTCTCTTTTTATGAGGCAGTCTTTGAGCAAGCTGCCGTTCTGAGCCAATGACCTCTCCTGCTGGTGACTGGTAGCCACCTTTCAGCTTTGTCCCTGGACTAGCCATGTCTATTCTCCAAAGAGTAGCAGCAGTTCTCTCAAAAGTCGATACCATTTGGGTGAGGACCTTGCATTAGACTTTTCAGTCTAAAAAAGTATATAGGGACCATTCTCCCAAAACTCCCATCATGATGGGAGCTCATGCTTATGCTTGAGATTTTCACCCTCCTTTAAATCAGCCTGCTTTCTTGATCCTAGCAGGTGATACTACAAATAGTGCTTCTAGTCAACCCTGATCTCCAAAACCACCCTCCTGCAATGAGCAGGTACCACATATCTCCCTTTGACATCAGCGTGACTAGAGGCTGAAGTAGCATATGTGGAGAAAAGGCTTCTAGGGTGAAGAAGCTCTAAGACTCCATTCTAAAAAGGCCATTTTTATACAGGGACCAAGCTGGCAGAGACCTCCACACACCTCATGACCAGGTGAGCAGAGCTGGCCAGGTGAGCAGGAAGCACATGTGCTGAGAAAGCTTCCTCTCCAGTTCTCCAAGGAATCCTGCAGGGAAGACAAGACTTGATATTTCTAAAGCTCACAAGAAGCAGCAAATGCAAACATTCAGGCTTTCTTTAGATATTGTAAAGCAGCCACGTTGGGAGTAGAATCTGGCGCTGACGAGTGTTAATGGATCTCTCAATCATGACAAGCCCACTCCTTGTTTTAGACCACAACATGACTCCGTTGCACACATCTGGTGTTCACTCACTCTTAGTGTTATAAATTATTTTATAATGGAAATGCTGGATCATGAAACTGAGTTTACAGACAACATGTGCTAAAGAAATCAGCCCATATTTTAAAAGATGTCGGCATTGCTATTTTTTCTTTCCTCCTCCGCCCCCCCCCCCGCACATCTTTTTTAAATCTTTGTCCCCAAACTGTTTCCATTTTCTTAATACTCGCATCTAAAGCCATCTAGGTTTTTATAGAGATTTGAAAATAGGACTTAGGAGCCTAAACCACGTAGGCACTTTTAAAATGGGGCAAAATGTTCAAAAGTGACGAAGGCATTTAGCTTCCACTCTAAAAAATGGAACTTATCCAAAAGCACCAAAGTGACTTAGGAGTCCGAGTTACCCAGGGTCCCTTCCCTGAAAGGAGCAGAATAAGGGAAAACAAAGCCGTGCACAGAATGCTGGCAGGCAATGTTTGTGAATATCAGCCTGCTGCTGGAACCTGGCAAATATTTCTGTCTTCTGAGGTGAAGTCTGCAGAGCACTTCTGCTAGGCCTTTTGGGCTGGGATGGTGTGATTCTGGGGACCGAAGCTGAGCCTTCCCCTAGTGGGAATATGGCGCAAAGGCTCCAGGCTGGGAGTAGTTCTTCTATGCAAGAGACAGGGCAGAATCAGGGTCTTTTCTCAGCTCTGCCACTGACCTACTGTGTGACCTTGGGCAAGTCACTTCACCTCTTTGGGCCTATGTTTCTCCTCCCTCCCTTTGTCTGTCTTGTCTATTTAGACTGTAAGCTCTTCAGGGCAGGGATTGTGTCTCACTCTGTTTGCACGGTACCTAGCACAGTGGGGCCTGATCTTCGCTGGGGCCTCTAAGTTCTACGATAATGCAAATAATACACAATAGGTAAACCTGCATTGGTGCAGATTAAACCAGTGCAGCATTTCCAAACAAAGGGTTTCCATGGGGGCAGCTACACTCCTGGCTTTAATCATAGTGTAGACAATCCCTAAAATACACATTACCTGGGGGGAAAGGTGCTGTCACGGTCATGGATATACACGTAGGGGAAGGCTTTGTTTTCTTAAACAAGATGAATAAAGTTGATCATATGGGCTGCTCTTTGCCATTCAAACTGTAAATACATCTTGGAAGAGTTGATCAGAAAGAATTAAAATTGTTACTTTGTTTAAGTGACGAAATCAATTCCGCAGCCAAAGGCCTAATCCAAGTCAGACTCCTAGCAAAATAGGCTTCACTAGCCTAGCCTGCTTTCACCTCTACCATATTTACCAGAATGCACTCGATGTCAGTGGAGTTACACTTGATTTATACCAGTGTAGCTGAGAGCAGAGTTTGGGACACTACTTTGAGAAAGGTGAGTTGGCTTGATTCACTACTGAGTTATTCCAAACCTGCACAAGTAACTCCACTGCGTGGAACCAGGTTGACCACATAACTCCATGGATTCCACTGGTGTAGTGCTGGAGTGATGCAGTGGTGAATGAGGCTCCATTCTCTGCAAAGAGTTATTAATGGAACAAGAACTACAGAAATATTCAAAGGTGCAGGAACAGGGTGAGTCTCGAGCGGGAATAGGTGGATAAGGAGTAATAGATGTCCTGCATTCAAAAGAGAGCAGCAGACGGCTCAAAAGGAAAATGTGACATCTAGACTGGGGGTAATTCTGTCTGTCTCTCCAGTACTTCTAGGGGGTTTGCAATGTTTTCTCCTCCTTATCTGCTGATGGAAGCAGGGAGGGCTTTTTGCTCTAGGTAGTTTTTAAGGCACATAGTCAAAAATCCTATTTGCTGCTGTTATTATTAGCAGTATTATGGTAGTGTCTCGAGGTCCCATCTGAGATCAGAATGCTAGCGTGAGAGGCATGTGCGGTCAACACCTAATGGGAGACAGTCCCTGTCCTGAAGTGCTTAGGGTTGAAACAGACAAGTCAGACAAAGAGGGGGAGGGGGAACTATTGCCAGGCTAATTGCTCTGTTCATTTTGCTTCTATTTTCTTTCATCTCTTTATAAAGAGAGTGCCTGGTTCTGTAGCCTTCAGGGGGGCCTAGTGCTTACCCCAGACCCTAGGAGCCTTTGCCACTAGTTCCATACCCTCAGCCCTGGCTCTTCCTCAGGGCAGGAGCTGCACAGTGAGGTGATGAAGGACTAATAGCATCTCTGCAGACACTGGTGTGGTGGGGGAGGGGAGGAGAGCAATCAAAGGGAGGACTGTGATGAGGAACAAGAAGGGGGAAGAGAAGCATGTTCCCCACTGCTGGCTGGAGACCGTGGAAACTACTCAACATGGTGGGAATGTCAGGGTAGGAAGCTGGAGTTGGGCAGCTGTTGTTTCACATGCTTCATGAAACACTCTTGGCTGTACACACCAGTGCCAGTTGGGATGCAAAGCGGCTGTAAACCCAGCTTCATCAGAGCAGTGCAAAGCAACCCCAGCATACCAGTGAATCTGGCCCAGGAATTCCATGTGCTCATGGGGAGATACCAAGTCCCTGTGTATGCTATTGGAGGCTGAATTGAAAACTGAGCTCCTGAGTTCTTTTCAGCTGTGCAGTACTTTCTTCCAAAATACACCATTTTCACTTTTTTCCTTGGAGGGGAAAAATATCTTCCTTCCCTCTCTATTAGCCCTTGGCTCTCCTGTCTAAAATGTCCTTTATTTCAGTAGGTGGGCCAGAGCTTAGCGCCGGATGTCCTACTGCCCTGACAGTATTCAAGCTCCTGGGATGAATTCTAGAATGCTATTTAGCTCACAGGGACACTAGCAAAATCTTACAACAATGGACAAGCCCTGCAAACAGGACAGTGCTCAGCTTTGACTCCAGCCTTCCCTTCACCTACAGCGTCTAGAAACATGACAAGGATTCTGAAGTCCATTTATAGCCTCTCCCTCATTAAAATGCATGTGAGTGGTGGCACAATAAGCCATCATGAAGCATATCTGTTTAGCATGTAGTGGCATCTAATTTGCATCCACAGTGGGGAGGCAGAGAGATGCAAATATGTCTATTGTCTTTAGTATAGCATTTGTCTCCGGCAGCCTGTTAAATAGTCCTCTGGTCTCTATGGGAAATGAAGAATTATCAGACATGGTTGTCAGACATGGACTGACCTTAGCAGTCCCTCCTGACCAGTGAAATGGGCCCCCCAATTCTCTGTGTGCTGGCCTTAGAGTTGCTGTACAGCATGCAACGTGTTCTTCAAAAGAATGATTTGATCTTTTCCTCTGTCTTTCTCCAGCCTGTCCAGAATCTAAATGCCATGTCCAGAAAAAGTCACTCAGAAGTGTAGTGTTTTATCGCTTGTGTATACTTTTAGTATCACTCACTTCACACACTCAGGCTCATATCCTCAACTGATGTAAATTGGGATCGCTCAATTGACATCTATTTACACCAGCTGAGGTTCTGTCCTGGTTTCAGACTCTTTCAGACTGATGCCGTAGGACACAAGATGATTATTTTATATTGTCAAATACATTTTTTATTGAACATCAACAATACATGGGGAAAAATTTGGCCTGTAAGTGGAGGTAGCCCCAATGACTCAGGGCTGCTTCCCTCAGAGCTCACTTCTGCCCCTTGACTGAAACTTGGTTGTTCCTTGAAACACTTTGACATGGTATTTTGGTCAATGAAAGGAGAGATTCCACCTGGAATCCTCCTCCTACCTGAAGAATGCTGGTAGTGTTTAATAGTCTTTATTATTATCTGCATGGGGGTAGCACCTCAAGGCCCCAGCCCCATTGTGCTAGGTATGATACAAACACAGACCAAGAAGACGGTCCCTGCCCTGAAAGAGCTTCTGATCTAAGTATAAGACAAGGGAGGGACAACAGGTGGCTACAACAGACAGAAGTGCGGGGAGCCCAGAGTAATGGAGAGTTGGGTATGGTCTTGTTGCTCCTGGTCTATGGGACAGCAGTGGCTCACATTTCACTCTCGGGGGCGTCTGGTCTGTCTTGCACCAGTGTGTGAATACTCACATCCTCTGTCTCCAACTACTTCAGCGTCCATCTTCGCTCCTTCCTGATCCTTTCCTTGTGGGCAAAAGCCATGTCCTGGTTTGACCATTGGCTAGATGTAAGGGAAAGCCTAGGGGTTGCTCTAATGAACGTGTAGTTAGTACAAACGTAAAATAAGCCATTCCTCTTTTACAGGCCTCTGCCATGGTGCATAGACCATGTCAGATCTGTTTGGCAGGGAGAGAGCCAGCATCCTTGAGCAGGAGACTATCAGGTGTCTGCCCACACTGTGGGGGTCGGAGGGAAGAACTGCCATGGGCAGGAAGCATGGCTGGATCCACCTGGTGTTGATTTCTCCTGTTAGGAAGGAGACTGAGGAAGGTTGGGGAGTCTCTGGGACTAAGTGAGGAGTAAAATTACCCAGTGGAGGGAGCAGTTGAAGACTCAGACTGCAGGAAACCATGGGCTGAATTCTCAGCCGATGTAAATCACTGTCGCTCCACTGAAGTCAAGGTTGCTGAGCTAACTTATATTGGCGGGGGGGGGGGGGGCTGACTCCACGGGAGAGCTGGTTTTCACCTGCAGCATCTTCTCACAGAGTATTTGCCAGTCCCTCCCAACTATGGGCCAACAAGCCCAATGCTACTATTACTAATAATAATACAGCCATAAATGAAGGTTCTCACAAAGTGGCAGGCCACGAGCCAGGCTTCTCTGCCAACAGGCTGTTAATCAGGAAAGTGGTGGGCAACTGTTCCACTCAGAAACCAAGAAGGGTGGATGCCTTCTCGCAACAGAGTGCTGCGGCCCCTGCCCCCACTGTGCTGATTCATCACAACCAAAGATTCGTATTCTGGGCTATACAAGCTGTTTTTCAAGGTTTAGAGTTAACACAGTCACAGAAATGCAGTTCTCTGAACTCCCTGCCTACCACAATGATTACATGCTGCCAGGGCATGCTAGGGAGCAATGAACCTTGGTCCAGGCATTTAAGAAGTGGGCAAGGCTAGCCACCATTTTTAGAGGTAAAGGAAGTAACTTAGTGTGCTGTTAACATTTTTGATTTGGAAATGTTGGACTATTTTATTGCTGTATTTTAAATCAAAATGAAACATTTTGATATTCCTGAATCAAATCCATTGGGTGCAGTTTTTTTAATGGAATTGAAACATTTCCTTGCAAGTCAGTTGAATATTAAGTTGCATCTTCCTATGATGCAGTGGTGCTTCATGGAAGTAGTTTGGGTGCCTCTTGCCTCATTCGTCCCTCTAGGCCAGGCACCCTGGGTGCAGGGGCGGCTCCAGGCCCCACCACGCCAGGCCCGTGCTTGGGGCGGCAAGCTGCAGGGGGCGCTCTGCCGGCGCCGCGAGGGCGGCAGGCAGGCTGCCTCCGGCGGTTTGCCTGCGGAGGGTCCGCTGGTCCCGTGGCTTCGGAGGACTGTGAGAGGTCCGCCAAAGCCACGGGACCAGCGGACCCTCCACAGGCAAACTGCCAGAGGCAGCCTGCCTGCCGTGCTTGGGGCGGCAAAATCCCTAGAGCCGCCCCTGCCTGGGTGGACTACACTTCCTATGGTAAACCCCAGTCCCATGATGCACCACATGGCTTGGTCCGAGGGAAGCTTTTCTCTGCTTCAGGGCTCTTATTGCATTGATTTGTTGTACAACTCTAATAAGCACCCATACACAGGCTCTGAGCTCCCTGCCAACATTTTAAAAATTTCACTACATGCAAATTTTGGTGTACGTGTAGTTAAAATTTAGAAGGTGTTCTACTGATCGTTCACTATCTCTTTTCATTGGGTGGTCTAATAAATACACACACTTCAGAGAATTTGTAGTGCCCGTGTTGCAATGGATTGAGAATCTGAAGAAATCTTTTTTTTTTTTTTAAGAAGTGTCTTTGCCCATGAAGTGAAATAAATAATTCAACTTTATCATCTTCCTTCAAATGCAGTAATTCATTAATGGATGTTGGCTTATTTTAAATTCAGCAACCATGTAAAGAAATGTGAGATGTCTAGGGATCAAATATACTAGCAAGACACAAAATGACAGATGAAGATTGATGGAGACAGAATCCTTACAGAGTGATCTACAGAGGCTGATAACATGCTGTTCATTGCACATCTTATCATTTTTATTGATGGTAAGAAATGGACTGGAGTGAAAGCTGGGAAGACTGTTGTAGTGGTTAAGTCACTGGACTGGGACTCAGGAGAGCTGCGTACAATTCCCAGCTCTGTCACAAATTTCCTGCATGACCTTGGGCAAGTTACTTAATCTCTCTCTCTGTCATTGTAAAATGAGGATAACATTACTTCCTCTGGCTAGCTGATCCACTTGGATTAAAAGCTCCATGGGACAGGGACTGTCGCTTTCTATGTGGTTATTAAGTGGACAGTGGGGACTTGATCTTGCTTGGAGCCTCTACTCTAATACAAGTCATAATAAAGGAAGATTTAGAAAAACCAAACCTCTGTCTGACCAGAAAGATGAAGGGAAAAGTGCATTGTACATGTTCTCAAAAACAGCCGTGCACAAACATCGTCTGAGAACAAGCCTGCGTGGGAGGAGGAAAGAAGTAAAACTTGACTCTAATCTGTCTGTCTCCAAAGGGGTGAATCAAATGTATTTTTATTTTAAAAGGTGCGGTAGGTAAGAGCCATTGAGCTGAATCATACCGGTTTCTGAAGCAGAAGTGTGTCCATGCAGCTATGAGTAATTCAAACAAATGCTCAGTGAAAACAGTCCCGCTCATTGTTGATGAGTGAAGGTGGTGGGGGAGTAATGAGAGCTAGTTAATGCGACGCCAGCTCCCTGGCCTGGGTGTGTGTTTATCGTCAATGTGGATTTTTCTCCCATACACAATGAGCCAGCAGCAGACACCTTCCAGCTGAGTGACTCTTATTTAGACTCTCTGAGCAATGAGAGAACAGAAGTACAAACTCCTAGGAGAGAGCACAGTGTACACATCCTCTAAACATGCTGCAGCTGCTGTGGCTCACCAGTCACCAGCAACCGCTGCAGAGATCAGATAAAAATGGGGGGTGGAGGATGGTCTCAGGTAAAAGCCCCGGTTTGGGACTCAGGAGATCTGGGTACAAATGTAGGCCCTGCTACAGCCACTCTTGGACATGTCATTTCCTCTCTTATAGTCTCTATCTGTAAAAGGGGGGTGTAGCAGGGTGGTCACCCCACTCCTGCCTGAAGGGGATAAAGCAGCCCTGGAGAGGGCTGCAGCAGGGAAAGCTGTGCTGATGGGGAAAGCAGCCACAGCTGTGGTCAGCTTAATCAGGGCCCAGCTGGCCCTTATAAGAGGGCTGTGGGCCAGGAGCTAGGAGACACACTCTTTCTAGCCTTTTGAGAGAGAAGGACCTGGCTGCCTGGGTACCTGAGGTGAAGCAGTACTGGGGAAGGGCAGAGGGAGCTGAGGGGCGCCAGCCTAGCAAAGCCGCAGGCTTAGTTAAGGGCCCATAAACGTACTGGGGCTGCAGAGAGGCAGCCCAGATATAGGCAGAGGCAGCTGGTCCAACCCCCCTTGCCGATGATGAGTGATTTATAGACTGCAGTCCTCCCCAGGGAGCAGGGGCTAGATGATGACTGGCAGTAGTCACTGAGGCGCGGTGGGGATAGGAGGTTGGGGGTTCCCTGGGGTGGGGAGACCCAAATTGTGGGTTACTGCTGTGGGCAGGACCCTGACATAGAGAGGCACCAGAGTCCAGGAGGGACATGGGGGCCAATAGCAGACAGGACACTGGCCTGCAGAGGGTGCTCTGCGCTGGGAAGAGCTAATTCCCTAGATGACCAGCAGGAAGTGCCACACCAGTGAGTCATCACCCTGCCACAGGGGACATAATTGCTCTTTTTGTCCATTTAGAATGGAAGCTCTTTGGGATAGGGAACCGTCTCTTTCTCTGTGATTGGACAACACCCATCACCATGAGGCTCTGGTACACGATAGAAAAAAACAAAATCATATCAACACACTACATGCATGCTGCTGTTTGGGCAAATGTAAGTTCACTTGCAGTTGATTGGATGTGAGAGGTCTGACTGTGCTGAGCTCCCACTGAAGTCACCCATGCACAGCTGGCTAAGGCCCCAACACTTTTAATCCAGTGTAGCCAGAAGCGTTGCAGGATTTAAGGGCAATGCTAAACACACAACTAAAAAAAGCTCCCTGAGCTCTGTACTGTATTTAGCAGAACGAGCATGGAATGGGAAAGAGCAATACAAAGCCTTTCCTCCTGCCAAAGCCTTGCGACCACATAAACTGGCACAAAGCCACTTCTCCCCAGATAGGCTGCGCCAGCCAAAAGGAAGAGTTGCAGGGATGCAAGATTGAGTGAGTGGTCCTGGAGTGAAAGCCTAAGCAATAATAGAGGTGGAGCCACTGCAGGGTCAATGCTACCAAGGCCACAAAAAGAAATATGCAGATTCTTGGCACGTAGCTGAAATGTCTGGGCAGTAAAAGGTGCAGACTGGCTGCAAACCAGGGTACAGTACCCAAATCTGTTTGTCACAGATAGGCCCCTCTGAACGATGGCTTGGAGCAAATGGTCATTCCCAATGCAGCTGTTGCAAGTGCTGGTTCCCAGGTCAAACAAGCATCGCCAGCAACATATGAAAAAGAAGGTACCTTGGGAAAGTGGGAAAACAAACCCAGAGAATAAACATCCGAATGAGGAGTAAGGCAGGAAACCAAAACGTTGGGAGAAGCCAGGAAAAATAAGAACCAAAAACAAATAGAAAAGGGCTAATGGAGCAGCAGCTCTAAAAATAAAATGTAAGAACAACATCAGGGTGGAGGGACTGGGATGGCTCAGGAGACTGGGAAGGGCATGTTGAGCCTTTAACCACTGGGTCGCTGATTATAATCTACCCTGCATTGGTAGCAATTGGCCCTAGGACAGAACGCTAGCTTTACTCTGAACCCTGGAGCCAGGTTCAGACTGAAACTATCCATAGTGAGCTGAATCCAAACCCTCTGAAATGTGGGTACCTGTGAGCTCTGATATGCCATTCAGACCCCCACACGTGGAAGTGTTTTTGTAACAGCCTGTGGCTGCATATACACCATGGTTGTCAGCAAGGATCCATCCCAGGCCGCCTTGCACTAAAAACTCAGGCGCTCCTGGCTGAGCTAAGAGAGAGAGATCCTTGAGATGTGAGGTAGTTGCTGGAAGTTTTGATGACCATCTCTAAGCCTGTGTATTACACTTGGATAGCAGCTTTTTGGTTTGACTCAGGATGGAGACAAGGTTTCAGACTCAGATCTAGTGGCTCATCTCTAGAAATGACTAAAAGTCACAGCCACCTCTTGACTGTTTGTTGGGCTGTGTGAAATGAGCTGGAGGTGGTCTCTGTCCAGCCCAGTTCTAGTGGAGAGATGTCCCTCATGTAATCACAGCAGAGGGCAAGAACTGAGGGATTCGCATAGGTAAGTGGTCCCTTCAGGGCAAGATGGAAGTGCATTGCTGGGGCATGGAGAAAGCCTGCTGTGTCCTTCCAGGGTTGTCAATCCAGAACCTTTCACTAGCTCTGACATTTATATATATTTTAAACCACCGGAAAATCAAAACTCTTAAACACTCTTTGTTGGCTCAGATTCCCTGGAGCATGCCAGCCACTGAGGGCCTAAATCATATGGAATCAATATAAAAAGCATTTTTTTAGAAAATTTAACTAGCGCTTTAAACAATTTTACCAACAGCAGGAAAGCTTTGTGTTCATGACATTATACCTGGCAAGCCCACATGGGGAGGGGGCTTTTTATGAAAAAGAGTTGTGTGTGTGCATGAAGTGGGGAGGACCTTAGAAGTGCCCTCTCCAGGAGTGGTGGTTATTATTATATTTGCATTCATCTGAGATCAGTTTATAAAAACACCACTTTTAGGTGCCTATGCATTGCTCAACAGATTAAAATTCACGGCATCTAATGACATCAATACATATATTCAAATTGAATGTCCACAGTTAACAACACTATCCAAAAGAATCCTAGTCACAAAACCCCTCTCTTATTATTACAGTCATGCCTAGAAGTCCTATGCAAGATCCAGGCCCCCATTGTGCTAGAAGTTGTACCACAAGCTCATCCTTCTTCTCACAACACGGCTAGGGTGCTACTGAGCATTCAGGACCTACCTGGAATGCTCTGGGGTTTGATTTTCCTTGGCTGGTTCTACATCTTGATTTTAAAGCCACATCACCTGATTGGCCCTTGTTTTGTTCTGGCTTCCTTTTCCTTGGCTAATTTTCCAGTGTTCTGGCATGGACCGTACAAAGCCTTTCCCCTAGACAGAAGGGCATCAAAACACAGTGCGTGCCCAGAGCATAATGGGGATAGGCAAGGATGTTCCATAGGCTCTGATGAGAGGTGGCTGAGGCCATAAATCACCACACAGTCCATATGGTAATATTGTTACCGTGCTAGGAGCCTGAGGCTGCAGGCCTATATGCGCCACGTTCTCTCTGAGGTCACTGGGACTGTTGGGTGCACATGAGAGCCAGGACAGTGCCGTGTTCCAAGAGGAGCGCCGCAACCTTTAAGCTGGACTGGAAGCATTTGGTCAAATGCGGTGACATGGCTGAGGAGCATCTAGCACAAATCAGAGGGGCCCGTGTAGAGCTGACCTTTGCACTCCCTCGAGCCTGGGCTGCTGTGTGCAGAGACAGGCTGAGACTACTCCAACTTATTCTGGCTTCCAACAGCCCTAATGGGCTGAAAGAGCTGCCCGGGATCAGCTCTGCCTAGGTGTGTTCCAGAAGCGCCCTCTTGCCTCCGACCATCGTCTTTATGCCACCAGGAAGGAGGGGGCGGCGTTGGAGCCCATTTGCTCTCTGTGTGCCACAGGAGAATCCCTGACAGGGTCTTCCCAGGACTAGTTATGCAGGCTCTGTGGCTGGTATGTCTCCACTACAGCCTCACTGTGATCATGTCGTCAGAGGCTCTGTAGCCTGACTCGACAGTGTGCGACCACGCTGCAAAAGAGCGGTCAAGTTCCATGCACTTGCTGCCTCCCACTGCGTCCACACTAGCGCTGCATCCAATGATGGGAGATGGAAAGCTTTTAGAGGCATTTATCTCATGGCTCATACTGTCACACCCACCTGCACTAGCCTATGGTTGCTTTCACAGGTTATGGTGGTAGAACCTTTCTGTCCCTTCTGGAGACTGAGGGTGGAAAAGTTACAAGCCCAGGTTCTTCAATTCCATTGCACTGTCGGGAATAGTTCTATCTGTGGTATTTGCGTGGCTTCCATCACTGTATTATCTGAGCCCCTAACAATCTTCAATGTATTTATCCCCACAACAGCTGGGTGCAAGGCCGTCCTTAGGCATACGCAGCATACCCAGCTGTGTAGGGCACCCGAAAATTTGGGGCACCCCTGGATTTTAGTATCCACCCTTCCGCCTCTTCCTATCCCTGTTCTGACCCTTCCTGCGGGCTCCCACAGCGAGCTGCTGCAGCCTGGTGAGTCTTCCTCTGGAGGAGATCTAGTAACTTAAAAGTGAAAAAGCCTTCCAGCCTGCCAGCCTTATTAGCACAACACTGAAACTGTTAAAGAGCCGTTCAAGTGGTAATGAAGCCATTTAACAGCCATTTGCCAACCCCCAGGTATATACAGTCAGTTTTTGAATTTACTGACAAAAACAATTGTGCATGACTGTAATATTCATTCAGAACCTGTTAGTCTACAGGACCTTAGTTTAAAAATTGCTTTAAAAATATTTCATTCGTGTGTTGCTGAAGATTATAAAATCACATCTCTAAAAAATCCTTGCATAGATTTTAGATGAACAGTCAAAGGGTATGGCTACACTTACAAATCTGCAGTATTCATCTTTCGCCTTAAATGCTTGGATCTTCAGACATATAGTTTTTTAAATAAATCCTTCAAAAGACCACCCTTATCTAAAATACATATTTTAATTTTAATTACTATAGTACAAAAAAACTTGCTTCCAAAGTCTTTTCTGTCCGTCCCTTTCTCCCTTCACCACCACCCTGTTGAAGAGAGCCCTTAAAGGGACAACACCCCTTTCCTTCCAGATAGCTGGACAAAGGAGTTTCCCTTTCTTTATTTCTGACTATTTGATGAGGTAGTTTTAAGAGAACCCTCCAGCAAAATCAGGACCTTCGTAAGATATAAAATCCTTTGTTATGCCTAAAATCTTTGGAAACATATTTTTTAAAGTTGGTGAAATTTCATAGATATGTCTATTGTTCTGGAGATCCCACAAAGTAAGTTAGTGTTCCCTTTTTCTAAAAGCAATGAATATTGTTATGAACACACTAAGCCTCTGTGACTGATTCATTTCAAATAATGTCTTTGTTTCAGTGAGTTAAATATGTAGTAATCTGGAATGATTACCTTATAAAGGCCTAAGAGTACATTTAAAATATAAAATCAGCTTAGAAATACTGATTAAGAAAATGTAAAAAAGAGAAGAGCTGCATCATGTATTCCATAGTATTTAATGTTGTGTTCAGCAGGACAGCACACTTCCCCTTACTACAAAGGTTTTGCAAATAAATCTCTGACAAACTTCAGGGTATATCTGGGACTGACATTTTTTATTCCCAAGTTTAGTGCTTTTAATTAGGTACCTTCTGCATATCCAGTCTTCACCATCTGGCATGCAGTGGAAAACGTGCTCCGTTTTCTTTAGAAAGAAATTGCAGAAGAGTGTTTTTTTCAAATGTCATTTGCCTCATTTGGGTTCAGGGATTTGGCTGGAAGGGGGTGAGAAGAGAGGAGGGAGACAGAGAGGAGAGGGCAGGGCCTAGGGAGAGTGGGAGCGGAGCCTGGGGCAGAGCAGGGGTGGAGTATGGGTGGGGCCCCAGGCAGAAGAGGTGGGCTGGGGAGCTAGCCTCCCAAGCGGCAGTTTCACCCACCACCCATGACAGCAGGTAAGAGCAGGTCGGCTCCCACACACCCAGTGCGCGCTGCAGTCTCCTTAGGCAGAGGCCGTATTCACAGAGCCGACTGCACCGGCGCCGCACATTCTGCGTGAGGGAGAGGGTACAGGGGTCTCTGCAGGGAACTGTGACTCTCAGCCTCCGTGAGGTGGGCCGGGCAGCTTGGTTTCCTTTGCTGCCTCGTCCTCCCTCCTCCCATGGACTGTGAGCCCATGTTGCTGTCGGGCATAGGGGCACCAGTTTAATAATACTGCATAGGGCCCCATAAATCCTAAGGATGGCCCTGCCCGGATGAGGTTGGAAAGTGCTTCAATCCCCATTTTACAGCTGGGGAATTGAAGCCCAAAGAGACTTGCCCGAGGTCGCATAGCAAGTCTATGGCAGAGTAGGGAATTAAACCTGAATCTCACAAGCCCAGGCTAGTGCCTAGCTACTGTTCCTCTCCCAGATTAGACAGGATTAGAACCTAGGAGTGGGACAACTTCCTCAGAAACCACGTCACTTTCTACTAGGACACTGCCCAGGTTCCGATTTGTCCCAGCAGCCTGGACTGACTGCTTGTGCTCTTCCTGGGAGCAATGTTACTTTGGTTCTGCAGGAGCTGGAACCACCAGAATAGGGTTGCCAGGTGTCCAGTTTTCGACCAGAACATCGGGTGGAAAAGAGAAACTGGCTACAAGTCCAGTTACCTGCAATAACCAGCCTCCGCCACCAGAGACGGGAAGAGCAACAATTGCTGCTGGAGCCTGAAGGAGCAGCTCTGCTTAGCAGCTGCTGCTCTTCCCACCCTCCAGCCTGTGAGAACCGGCTGGCTCCAGGACTGGGCTCCAAAGTAGGTACTGAAGCCATCCATGGGGAGTAACATGTCTCCCCCGCTGCCCTGCTGTGCCCTGATTTCCCCAGCCCCTTGCTCCAGGGATGGACCCTCCCACCCCACTGTGCCCCGATGTCCCCACCCCAGACCCTCACTCCGGGGACTGACCCCTGTCAAGCCCTGTTGTGCCCCAGTTGGGCAGGCAGGCTCCACGTCAGCTCCTCTGCAGGTGGCAGGTGAGTCCCAGCCCCAACTCCCAGGGGATGGAGGAGCAAGCAACCGGGGGGGTGTACAGAGGGATCAGGGGACAGGGTCGAAGGGGATGGGGGTGGGGCCTCAGGGGAAGGGGCAGGGCAGGAGTGTTTGGTTTTCAGGGATTAGAAAGTTGGCAACCCTACACCCGAGTATGGCAGGTGTTTCAATGGTGACTCTTCGCTGGAGAAGGCAGTAGCTTGCAGTTGCTAGGAGAATGCGAGCATGCCAGTTAGGGTGATTTCCCTGGCACAGGATGGGAAGTTTAGTTTTCATAGCAAGTTGAGGGCCCCTCTCCTCTAGCTAATAGATTCAAATGGGAGCACCTTAGGACAATGGGATGGCTGCTTCCTAGCAGAAACCAATTTTCTCTGACCTCTCTGCAGTGAGCAGGGGTTTGGAGAGTGGAAAACCCCCAAACAGGAAACCAAAGAGATCAAGTGTTAACACTGGGACTTAAAAACCACATAGAGTCTGAGAGACTCGGGGAAACTCAGAGGGATTCACAGAGACACAGAAAGCTTTGGCAGGAGAGAGCAAGAGAGGGGCGTATTTTTGTTGCAGAAGGGGCTTTTATAACTGTCGGACCAGCCAAGGAGGAAGGAAATTGGCTACAGAGGAAGGAGACTCCATGATTTGGAGGGGCAGCTATATACATGGGGGAGGGGGGCAAATCCCCTGGACTCATTAGAGGGCTCTGACCTAAGCCCAAAGGACACTCCAGAGTGGTGAGGAAACTGAGGCAGGGAAATGCATGTAGGGGTTTTATTATTTTGTCTAGATCTGTATATTTCTTGTGCTAAGTAAAGAGTGGTTGGTTTTTGGAACCCTTACAAAGCCCAGGTGACTGTTTGCTTCCACTATGACGTGCCCCTGAAGAGGTGACCTGAAAACCCAGGTTGGAGCTCTGGGAGAGGGTATGCTTCAGCTACTGGGGAGTCCAGGGAATCAGCACTGGCCCTGGGGGCCCTACGGCAGCTGGCCTGCGAGGTCCCATTTCCATGAAGGGGCAGAGAGCCTGTGCCCAGGAAGTGTGCCAAAGACTTCAGGAAAGAGACTGGGCTGCAGCCTACTCAGACCAAAGGAAGCTTAGAAGCTCCAAACACAGCAGACTGGTGAGAGGCCAGCAGGAGGAGCTTTACCTGGACTGGGGTAGCTCCATTGCAACAGATGATGCTAGCAGAGCTGTTCTTCTAGGTTCTATTCAAGCTGGACAAGCCACAGAGAATCTGCCTGCTGTGCCAGGGCTCTAGCTGTGGGCTCTGGAAAGCTCTGTGTCCTCACCAGGATCACAGGTCTACGGTCACCAAATTAACATCAACCGTGGAGTTTAAAGACAGGAAAAATCAAACAACAAAAATCAGGCTAGCAAAGAAGCCAAGGAGGCCCAATGCCAGGAAAGAGGATGTTGTGCCAGCTTGGCAAGGAGTGAATGCTTGGCCTGTCGGGTTAGACGGTGGGTTGGTGCTCACTGAAACAGCAGTTAGCATCATTATCTTCTGGGGGGGGGGGGAGGAGAAGAGATGAAAGGAGGCCAAGGAGATGAAGGAAAGTCGGGCTCCTAAACAGCCTGACTAAAGCACATTGCTAATGGGTGCAGCATTGGCGTTAGACAGACAGCCTAGGTGCCAGGAGCGGGGCTGTGATTTGCAAGATGGGAAAATTTGAGAGCAAGTTCTTATTAGTAATGTTTTTGCAGCACGGAGCAGCCCCAACCACAAACCGGGCCCTGTTATTTTGGAAGCTGTTCAAGTATATAGTGAGCAACAGTCCCTGTCCCAAACTGCTCACAAACTAAATAGATGGGACAGGCAAAGGGAGAGAAACAAAGTAATTATTATTCCCATTTTACAAATGAGGAATTGAGACACCCAGAGCCTGATCCAAGGACCACTGCAGTCAACAGGAGTCTTTCCCTTGATTTCAGATCAGGCCCTCAGTGATTTACCCATGGAAGTCCATAGCAGAGCCAGGAACTGAACGCTGCTCTCCTGAGTCCCAGTTTAGGGCCCTCAACTGCAGTTCAGACAGAGAGCAAGCACTAGCCCACCTCCACTGGCACTAATCCTGTACGTTTCCTTCCTGCCATGCTCAGTGTTTGAGCCAGAGCCACTTGTCTCCCTTTTGACCCTAGGTTTTGAATCACTACCATTATTCTCCTGCACAAATTACTTGAGCGGAGATTGTTTTGGCTGGATCAGGTACGGCCAGCTACAAATATTTCAGTGTTTACTGGCTCCATAGCAGCTCCTGAGCTTTTCACAGTCCTTGTGGTGGTCACAGAGGAGGAAGGAACACAGCGTGTCTGCACTGGTGGTGGTGTTCATTAGTTTCACTGGCTTCCTGAGCTTGGCACTCAGCACTGGCACACAGCACGGGCTGAGCTCCAGGATTTCTTCTTGTGTTAGACAATTTTCCCAGCTCCCCAGGACATGGCAGCAGCAAATGGTAACAAGCCCCCTCTCCGTGTGGGTTTGTTTGTTATGACCAACTGGGAAGAGCCCGTGAAAGAAACAGCTGTGGCCAACTTTCTCTCATTTTATTTTTCCTGTTCCATTGTGCTTGATTCCAACCAGTGGGTTTCTGTCTGGATTTAAAATCAAGCCTTTCCCTTTTGGTTCTCTCCCCAGCTCATCCCAGTGGTATAATAGGAAAGATGCATTTCCAACACAACCCATTTCTCTCCTCCATCTTTTGGGGACTTTACTTAAAGGGGCTGAGCTCTGTTAGAAAAGTCAGTGGGCACTTTTAAAGCAGGCCTTCAGGTTTTTTTAAGGCTGACATTTTCACAGGTGACTTCTAATCTCGGGTGCCTCAGTTTCTCAAACAGCTATGGTTGAGCACCCCAAAATGAAGATTTCCCAGCTTAGAGGCTACTTTGAAAATGTAGCTGCACAAGTTCTTATCTCGTCTCTTGTGCAAAGTCTTCACAATATTCTTCCTAAAATTTCTTCAGGACAACCAATATCCACGTCCCCAGCTTCTTTCATGTCACACTCTTCACATGGAATGCTTTCCCTGTTCTCATCTGCCAAGCCATTATACTATGCTCATTTATGGCAGTTGAGAATCTGGTCTTTCGTTCAAATCCCTCCTACGGAGTCATTTCTCTCATGTTGCCCACAAGAAGTGAAAGGCTGATACAATAATATAAACTATAGGTATATACTAACTTAACAAAGACAAAGACAGCCTTTTATTCTCTCGCCTGACTGGGCTGGCTCAGTTTTGCTCAGACCATACATTCTTCAAGGCAAGAACAGTCGATATTTTGCATCTTGTACAGTGCTAAGCCCATAGCCAGATTAGGGCTGGTCAAAAATTTCTAATTGAAATTTTTTCCAGTAGCAAATTGGGTTTTCGACTAAATGAAAAGTTGAATGGAAAGTATCTGCTTTCCTTGAAAATGTGCATTTTTTGTTTGAAAACTGAGCACCCAGAAACAACCAACCAACATGGGTTTTAGTTGGTTTTGGCTAAAAACTTGCCAGCAGCCGCAGCCCCAACGTATTTTATTTTTAAAGTTTCCAGATTTAAAAAAAACAAACCTGTGCATGCCTTGAAATTTTCTGCATGGGAGGGAAATATCTGCCCAGCTCTGCTAAGAATACTGATAGTACTATATGGATAATCCTCCGGTTGTGGCAACTTTTCAACCTTCATACCCCACATGGGATTTGGGCTTCCAGGGCAGGAGGGTCTGCAGTGGGAGAGGTTGGGTCTGGAAGAGAAGTTGCTCTGTGCTGCATCATTTCCCCATTTCCAAGGGGATTATGTAGAGCAAGATAATGCAGAGCTTGGAGGAAGCAGCAGCTGTCAGGGACAGCAAAGGAGCAAAGCTTCTGAAGAAGCCATGGAATTGAAGGGACCAGAGACAGGTGTGGAATCTCCACCTAGGTGGTTCTGGTCTCCGGGGGTTTCCTGAGAGCCACAAGGATCTTGGGACATTCTGTGGTTTATCAAGTTAACTATCCTGCCTGTTCTGGGTGGGGGGAGAAGAAAGGAAGGGACCAAAGCCTCTATCCCAAAGGAAACTCCTCAGGCGTAGACTTGCACACTTTCTGGTCCCCAATCCTGACTTTCTCCAGCTGTGGGTTTGATCTGTATCTGGAGCACCATTTACACATAGGATGTACCATAGATTCATATTAACCTTTATTGATTAAGAGTAAGCATGTCGCTATTTTGCCATATATTCATTTTTAGTTTTATTCTCCCTTACTTTTGCCAAAGCCTTTGATTTTGCATAGCAGCCAGAACGATGATAATGTAATAAGCCAATCCGGCCAACAGATGGCACTCAAACTCCACAATACAGATGTGCTTAGTGGGCCTAAAAGCTCAGGAGTTTTCCAGCTAAGGTTTGTTCACACACCCAGGCAGGCCAGATCTTCAGCTGGTGTGAATCAGCATACCTTCACTGAAGCTCCTGGAACTACACCAGCTGAGGACCTGGCCTCAGTTGATTATATAATGCATTGCTAAGCAGAAAAGCTTTGGATCTTATTCCTAATACATGTAGAAACTGGGTGTGCAAATGAGATTTACACAGTCAATACATTCATTGTGCATAGACTAATCTGGGTGTAAGGAAGAACTTTTCTCGATAGCATAGCAAGTGGGCTGCATGTGGGTCCTTCTATCATAGAATAATAGAATATCAGGGCTGGAAGAGACCTCAGGAGGTCATCTAGTCCAACCCCCTGCTCAAAGCAGGATCCATCCCCAAGTAAATCAGATTGTGATAGCATTGCAAATGGTTGAAAGTGCATACTTCTTACCAATCCATAAAGCTCAGAAAACCAATACAAGAAAACCTAGGAAGACCGGATAACGCAGTGAAACAGAATGTAGCCAAAGGCAACTTCAAACCATGCCAGTGTCGGGTCAGAACTTGAGCTGCTGCAAATCAGTGGAGCTCGATTGAAGTAAAAAAGCCTTCAGTGGAGCTATACTGATTTACACCACCCAAGGCTCTGCCCCTCAGTATTTCTAGCTGAGCCTGCTAAGAATGCAATGAAGAAAGAGCATGTTGTAAACTGGAGTTCAGCAAATAATTCCCATCATGTAATTTCTCAGCTAATTTAGCCTCTCTCTTTCTTTTCGGATTATGGAATGCGTTTGTGAGCAGATCAGTTTTCCTGAGGGTTTTTTTTTTTCTTTTCTTTTTTTTCAGATTTTCTCAGCAAACTATTTGTTTGGGCCTTTGACTGTTTGTGGCTTGAGTCCAAACCAGTTTGCTGCAAGTATTCAATACTCAGTAGTCATAAATGTGAGCTGTGTTTGGTCATGTGATGTTGTTTCTGTTCCCTGACTGGTTGAGTCTCTCTTATAATTAGGAGGAGGGTTTGAGGCGGCTACTGTGGCTTTGACTCTCTCAGGAAAACGGAGCAAATAAGCAGGATTAGGAAATTGTAGAAAATTATAGACATTTTCTTCTGTCCCACGCAAGCTTTGCCAGAAACATCATTCCTAGAAAATAAGGCTACTTGTGGCAAGATGTACTGGCTGCCGGCAGAGGGGTTTTTTTATTCATCACATACATGCAAAGTAATTGTGTGTTTGTGTGTGCACATGCGCGTGCTTACTCAGTGCTACCTGTTAGATTTAACTGCCTCTGAGTGTCAGATGGCCAGGAGTTATTGGGATTCTGTCCCCCTGCTGTATTACAGGGACACGTCACGTTTGAAAATCACCTTTCTGTTTGAATTTTTTCCTGTTATTGTTATGAGTGATATCTAAGATTTATTGTAACTGAAAGAGATTAAATTTGGGGAACTTTTTTTTTTCATTCTGTTTACTCTGTGCATTTGATAGCACTGTGTGGACAGTCAGTTTCGTTGTTTCCACTGTATTGTCAGTGAATGTTTCCCTTGTTGTTTGTGTGGGACTTTCACATGGCAGCCGGAGAGAGAAACACATTTAAAAAACCACCTAGGAAATATGATTATAAAACCATAACAGTAGATGGGGGTGTTGAAGTGGGTGTAGTACCAGAAACTGCTTTTAACTTTTCTTTAATTGATTAGATTTCAAGTTTTTAATGTCCCGGAAAGCAGCGTCCTCCCTTTTATAAAACTTACCAAGTGTATCGCATTCATTGGTCTAACATTCTGTAACCCCAGAGCTATTGACACAATAATTGTACTTGCTTGGGCAGACCTAGATGAGAAAAGTGTGATCAGAACTTTCTCTGGTTCAGTTATTTGCTTCCGTGTCAGGGCCCTGGCAAGGGGTTTGGGGGCGTTTTCCCCTCCTTGTGTCAAGCTGAGTCCTATCTCATCTCAAACATACCGTTTCCCCGGTGGATATTAGCACATGGAAGTTTTCACACTCCAGGAGAACTTGAGTGCGCCAGCTCAGAATGCGCTCTCCAGAAGTATTTGTGTGCATGAACCTTGCTTGCTGACAGGGACGGGGACACGGTGGCTGTGTGAATACTCCTGGGAAGTGATTTGTGGCGTTTGCCCAGTTCTGTCCCAAAGCATGGGATCTGAGGCCTTCAATGAGCATTCAGCTTGAAGGGGGATGAGCATCAGACATTCTGGGGGGACATAACCACACAGCTCCCTGTCACACACACACCCATCCAATTTTATAACTAGAATTTGTTTAGAAAATGGAAAAGGAATTATCTGACATTCAAAGCACAAAGGACCTGATTCAGCAAAGCACATAATCACATGCTTCAATTTAAGCATGTGGTTCTCTATTGTGCTGAATTGGGGCCTCCGGGACTTTCTGAGCTAAGATGGAGACGGGAATGATGCATATGGCACAACTGCAAGCATAGCGTCTAATCCTGCAAACTCTTCTGTGTGTGAATACTCTCTACTCCGGCGAGCAGTCTCATTTAATGTATGTACATTAACCATATGCTGCACTATAAAAGCAGCACTGTAAGAACTTTTTAGCAATTGACTGCTCTTGTGAGGGAGGATCATGCCCATGAGCAAGGCTTGTGAGGTCAATTGCATGGCACCTGTCAGATATGATTATTAAAAGGCCCTAAATAAAGGAGTTTGGGGCTAGATTGAAAACACTTTCAATTAAACTGTCCAAAGGAATTTCACCCCCATGCTGTGACTTGTACACCACTCACATCTGCTCTAAACCCAGTGGTTCTTAGGACGGTGCTGATTCTCTGGCTCATGATTAATTTCACTCAATATGAACAACTCTCTTTTGGATTTGGGCTGTTTCCAGACATTGCATTTATGTTGCTCTCGCTTTTTAAAATGTCTCATGAATTTAGCACTCGTGAAAGCTGCCGGATTCATAGCCCAGGTGACTGGAATCTTTTATCCACAGAGTAGGTACAGTTCGTTATTTTTAAAAATATTTAAAAACCAGCCAAGAGCCATTTCTATGAAATACAATGCGATCGTGTTTTTCACATGAACGTGCTCTCTTTGTCACATGGACGATATGACTCCGGTTCAGCCGTTTGGTATCCTTGTGGTTTTGATTTTCAGTTGAGAACAATCATATCAGCTGAGATTGTACACCGAGATATTGCCCTTTGGGATAGGGTTACATATGCACAGATCACTGGAGCCTGTATTTGGAAGACTTCATTTTTTTCCTAAAAGCAGTTTCATGTTCTATGTCTGAAGATGGTTTTAACTGTAATTCTCTGCTCCTTGTTAGAGTAACCGAGCCTTCCTCATAGGTCACTAGGCAGGACACTAAAATGAGGGATGACCTCAGCTCTGAGCTGTTAGCGAGTTCTCTTGCATAGATTCCTGCTAATAATGGAGCTTCAAATCCTGCTGCTGTTTCTTTGTGTGTGATGATGGGAAGTTCTGTGTTCCAGGATGGTTAGGATTCCCCCGACTCTTGGCACACCCATTTTGGCCACTTCCCCCCTGCAAGCTCCTCTTTCTAGCTGGCTGCCATCTCTCTCCAGTTGCAAAGGCAGGATGTACAGTTTCCTTGGAGGCCACCAGCACCTCGCTGTGGGGACATCATCCTGCAGGAGAAGGGGCATGAGGGAGGAATAGCTACCTGCTCAAAATAGGAATCTTGAAACATTGCTAATTCCCCATTTGCTTTGGGGGCATCTGCAGAAATGGCCCCTAAAAGATGAAGGGGGTCTTCAAATTTTAGACTCCCATTGACTTCAGCGTGGCAGGATCAGTCCTTCAGTGTTTAGGGCCTAAATCATTTCCTCCCATGCAACAATGGGTGAAAGAGGAAAAGCTACGGCAGCTGATCACTCTCCAGGCCACATGGATGGGTTTTACTGGTCCCTGGAAATGGCATTGGGAAAAACCCTCTAGCCATGCACATGTCCCAAGACTGGCTGAGAAATCACAGAGATTTTGGGGCAGCTGTGGGGGCCCTTCTCTGCCCCTAACTCTTCCCTGGCAGCAAATCTCCCCGAGGAGCCATGCTGCCATTCACATACCACTCCGAATCCTTCCTTGGCCTCTGGGGACAAATTCAGCCCTTGCTTACATCCGTGTCCCAAGGCTGGATTCTGGGAGATGGCAAGGGAGCAAGGGCCCAACCCTGCAATGTGTTATGGGCCCTTGACGCATGCAGTCAATGAGGCTCCGCATGGGCACGGGGCACCCATGTGTGACATGTTGCAGGCTTGGGGCTTAAGTGAGGGCACAGCAGAGCCCCAGCCTGTGAGTCTAGATATTTCCCCTAATAAAAGGTCACTTTAAAAAAAAAACCCTTAACAGAAGCACAAGTTCAAGTTAGGAGAAATGCATGATAGACAGTCACTAATAATAGTGCTGAGCACACCGCTCCCAGCCGGTTGTGTTATACACCCTAGTGCGGTGTCTGCTGACGCCTGGGCATACTGCACTGTTGGAGGGTCAGACAGTCCCAGCTGCTCTAGTGTGTTTGATCTCTTGAGCTTTTGTTCACATTGTTATATCATTTTAGTGCCCTTTGGTTACTGTATAAACTGCATCCTCTCCCTGTCTGTTAAGATGAGAGGAACTAACCATAATTGCAGAAATGAAGACATTGCCTTTGGCTAGTTACAGCAATTGTTAATGTTAGTTTCATACGCTCGTTGTTGTTAATAATATTCAGCACTTTCCGATTAAGGCATTTGCTGATGCTCCTCATGTTTACCATCTGTGGGCGTGTTGACTTCACTGGGCTTTGGATCCGCCTAATGGCCCAGTCCAGGCAAAGGCCCCACTTCTGCAAAGCACTCAAACTCCTGTTTAACTTTGAGCACATTTCTAAGTCCCTCTGAATCTAGTAGGACTTCAGCATGTCCTCAAAGTTGAGTACATGCTGACTTGCTTTGCTAAGCCATAGGACTTACTTCTACTAATGGGCCCATAATCTAGGGGTCCTGTCTTGAGAGATACAAAGAACCCTCATCTCCCATTGACGTGAATGGGAGATGAAGGCAATCAGCACCTCACATTGGTTCTCTCTGTTCACAAATTCATTGTTTTAAGACCAGAAGGGGCTATTATGATCATCTCGTACTCTGACCTCCTGCCTGTCATAGTCCATAGAATTTCACCAAGTAATCACTGATTCAAGCCCATAATTTCTGTTTGAGCTCTAACATATATTTTAGAAAGACATCCAGGCTTGATTTAAAGACTTTAATTGATGGAGAATCCATCATGTCGGTAGGTAAATTGCTCCAGTGGTTAATTACTCTCACTTAAAAGTGTTATTTCTAGTCTGACTCTTCAGCTTCCATTAGATCTTTGGACCATTGGATCTTTCATTTGACCATTGGTCCTTGTGATTTTTTTCCTGCTAGATTAAAGAGAGCTCTACTATCAGAAATCCCTTTCCCATGTAGGTACCTAGAAACAGATTGAGCTTTTTAAGTCTCTTTCTATAAGGCATTTCTTGGAGCCCTTGGAAAGTCCTGATAAAAATTCAACTCCAGGGGCCTTTCTGCATGCAGAGGTTCTTGCAGGATCGAGGCTCAGATAACAGCCGTTTTATATTTTGGGGGAAGTAGTGTTATGTTTTTCAGCCTTAAAGGTTTTGGCAACTTAAATGACAACATAATTCCAATTTACATGCACCATAAAATCTGTTGAAAGTCAAGGAAGTTCATTTCAGCTTCAGTTTCACTTCATTTCAGATGGAAAATATAACACTGTGCTCCCAGCTTTGGCCAAGCACCCAATCCTTTATTTCTGCTCTTGTCGGTGCAGGGGGAAAAGCACAGAAACTGAAATCTCACTGGCATCGTCAATCGCTGCCCAAGACGGTATAGCCAAGATATTGGCTCTTGTTCCGTGTTTTCATTCACCCTGCATCTGTAAAACAGTGATATAGGAGGTGCCCCATCAGATCCAAGAGGATGGTATCATATTTGTTATCTGAAAGGAACTGGAGCCAGCAGGCAGCTTTTTGGTAAGCTCTGGGACTTCTTTCTTGATTGTTGTGCTGGAGTTTGGCCCCTACCCAGGCCTCCCTGAAGCACCCATTCCAAAATACTCCTCCAATTTAAACAAGTTATTTTGCTCTCTAAAGGCCAGATTTTAACACTTCCCCCTTTACCTACTTACCCGGACTTGGGAAAGAGGCAGGAGGGGAATGGAGAGCAGCTACTCACTCAAAACTTCATTTCTTCAGGGAGTATTAGCCACAAACCTCTTAGGAATTTTTTGTTCCAGTGGTTTTGGGTTGTATTACTGGGAATATAACACCATAAAATACAATTTATTATTTAAATTAGCAGAGGGAGTGCAGGCTAGGGGATAGCACACTGGACTGGGACTCAGGAGATCTGGGTGTTATTCCCAGCTCTGCCACTGGCCTGTTGTATGACATGGGGAAGATGCCTTCATCTCCGTGTCTTTGTTTTCCCATCTGTAAAATGGGGATAATGCTACATTGTACAGCACTTTATTACCTACTGATGAAAAATGAATTATTATTAGTGAGCAAAATTTTTTATAAAAAAAACTCACCATTTTCTTAAGATGAAAAAGTGTGTTTTTCCCCCCAGTCTTGAATGACTCAGAATATGTTAAGGGGATTTTCTTTGCATTTTCAACCAAAATCACCATTGGCCTGAGACCATGCATGGAAAGCTTTGGTTTAGATGACGTAAATGTTGTACATGACCCTGGTGCACTGAGTGGGTGCATTTTAAATAAAGAACTAACACAGAAATTGACAAGAATCTCTTGTCCCTAAGGTGAATTTTTCAGGAAGTGAAAACAAGACAGTATAATGAATCTAAATGTGTATCTTTAACTTGAAAATTACTATTGGGATTATATGCTTCAGGGAGACTTCAATCTCAATCTACATTTGGGGGAATGGTGAATGACTGATACTAGGGTGAAAGAGGGAGGGTTCTGACACTTCCGCATAATCACTGGAATACAGCATCAATACAGGTTTGACAGCAAGAAAAACAAACATGGCCTGAGGCATGGATGGGTTTTAACCTTGTTGCATCATTAAATCCAAACTAAAAATGTATCCAGTAAGGGCAAAGATTGATAAACTGATAGATCATTCCTAGCTAGTCAGAAGACTAAAACACATGTTATCCCATCAAAGGTTAGCTATGACTTCCATACCTAAAAGTGTGTCCCTGTCCATCTTAGGAATGAAGGTAGCACATGAAGATCAGCACTTCAGCTATTTTTCTCATTTTGGATCAAACCAAGCTGCTTTTAGTGCCAGATTCTATCCCTGTGCTCTATAAGAAATCCCTTTGGGTTCCTCAGTGGTTTGAGTATGGGTCTGCTAAACCCAGAGTTGTGAGTTCAATCCTTGAGAGGGCCATTTAGGGATCTGGGGCAAAAATCTGTCTGGGGATTAGTCCTGCTTTGAGTAGGGGGTTGGACTAAATGACCTCCTGAGATCCCTTCCAACCCTGAGATTCTATGAACTGAAGTAAAGGTATCAGAATCTGACCCTCTGGGATTTACTTCTGCTCTTAGGGTGACCATATACTGCCTTGGATATCTGTGCTATTCCTATTGGTATCCATATGGCTGCACACAATATGCAGATTCAAAGTGAATTTTGCAAGATGGCAAAATTTGGGAAGATGTGTGAGAATGCTGCTTTCAGATAGACACGTCTACATAAGAAGCAAAACCAGAGGCACAAGGTATGAGTCTGAGACAGAATTATCCCATGCAATTCAGTCTTCCGATACAAAGCTGTTGATGCATTATAAGTGAAGAGTGCCTAGGTAGCAAGTCCAGTGGAGTTACACTGCTAATCCTGCTCCCACTGGGTGCAGTAACACTGTCATAAAGCTGGATCTGTGCAGTGAAGAGGTTTCATGGGTGTTTGTGCGGTGTTTTCTGTGTTGGTTTGCAGCATCCCACAGTTTTCAGTATAAAATAACTTATTTTTTAAATGGGCAATACTCCAGGCAACTCCTGAATGTCTCTTTAAAGGGATCATGATCTAGTGAATTAAACCCAAGGGAGGAAGTTCGGAGGGTTCTAATCCTGGCTCTGGCACTCACTGCCTGTGTGATCTTGAGCAGGTCAATAAGGCCAACGTTCTCAAACTTGGGGAGCTAAAACAAGGCTCCTAAATCCATATGCAGACACCTAAATAAAAAGGCCTGATTTTCCCAGGCGTAGCTCATGTGTATCTGCCATTGTCGTCAATGCTCAGCACTTCTGAAAATCCTGTTCTTAAGTAGGTGCCGAAATATGAATTTAGGCAGCCAGGTTTGAAAACTCTGGCCTTATGCTAAGTGAGATACTAATACCTGCCTACCTCACAGAGCTTTCCTGAGGATTTATTAGTTAATAATGGCAACATTTTCTGAACACATTCAGTGCTAAGTATGATTAAAATCTAGTGGTGTGGTTTAGAATATGAATGATTGATTACCGTGACCCAGTATATGAAATGAGGCTGGTGGGTTTGGGGTTTGTTTTCATATACTGAGTTTCATGCTCCCGGCTCTGAACATACAACCCCGCAAAGCCTTTGCTAGTATAGCTGGAAGAGAGGTTGCCATTTTAATCCAGGCAGCAAGGTATGCTTCTGCAGGAGGAAGAAGCACTTGTGAAATGGGTGACCTTTCTAAATCCCTGCTTGGACAGACATTTCCAATAAGTGCTGAAGAAAAGCCTGCCAGCTCCAGCTTTCTCAGCCTGCTCTCCATTTTCCTTCCATCATCTCCAGGCTGAATTTAATCTGAGAAGGTTCCTTTGAGCTTTTGTGTTTGCTGGGGGAGATGTGGGCGCAAAAGGGATCACATTACAACTTTCATTTCCTGAAATGTTTGAGGGAACATCCAGGGTTTTATCCACACATCAGGCAAAGTTGAAAGCTCAGGTTTCAGGTCTTGTCACTCAGCTGTCACCAAACAAATGAGCCTCTCAGAGCTGGAGACTGAGAGAGCTACCTGCTATTCATGACCCCTAAAGCAGGTGATCACTCATGGGAAAAGCAGGTAGAATTAATCATTTTGCTGTTCTCCATTTCCTCTCCTTTTTGGCTGACCCACACACAGTGTGAAATCTGTTTAAAAAAATCAAATTAACTCCTTCTTGCCTGTAGAAAAACAAAGAAGCGCAAGGTGAGAAAACAATACGTTCTAGGTGGCTGTGGCCTTACTGAGACTTCAGTGTGGACAGGAGCTAGCTAAAAATTGCGGACTGCAGCCAAGGGAAGTGGTGTGGAAATAAAAGAGGGAACAATTGTCTCCCTGGCCTGTCAGCCCCTATTTGCCTCTGCCTCTGCTCCCTGGCCTGCCTGTCTCTGCCTCCCTGCTCCCTAGCCTGTCTGTCTCTGTCTCTCTGCTCCCTGGCATGGCTGCCCCTATTTATACCTGTCCCTGTTTCAAGGTAGTTGGGAAATAATTACAGAAACTTTTCTCTAAGTAAAAGGGGGCGTATTTTAACGATTTTCACCAATATCAGCCATATCTCTTGCCTGTAATAAAATGAATTAAAATAGCATCCAATGTCCTTTTAACAATGGCTAATCTCAGCTGAACTTCTTGTACCTCTTTCATTCTTCTGTAACCCCAAATCCTAGGGTATTTTGTTAAGTAATTCTCATCATAAGAGCTGTTCTTTGGGGACTGTCAAGTTTTTAGTTATTTTATTTTGCTGCAAACTGTGGATTAATGTTGAACTTGCTTGCAAATAGATTCAAGCTGTGCAAATCTCACACTTTAACCTCTTCTAGTGGTGTGTGTGTGTGTGTGTGTGTGTGTTTCCTAGCTGAATGGCAAATATTTCCGATACTGGGTGAGCTGCAACATCTAGGGGCCTCAAATCAAAGACTGTCTTTTGAAAGAGCAGTGTGGTGAGAGCTGTACTGTCATTCTTTGCCTGGAGGTTTGGAACAGGAGGGTTTTTCTAAGCAGGGGGCAGGAGATAGACTGTATGTAAGACAATCCTGCTTTCTGTATGAAGTAAGCACTAGCCTGTTTATTTTGAAAATAGCCATTGGTTATAGATTCCCCTCACTGATTTCCCTAGACTAGCTATTTGTGCAGAGCTAAAGCCCTGGGCAATGTAGCATCCAAATCAGGAACCTGGCTTTAGAAGGCAGCATATCATGTTTACCCAGCATCTGTATCGCTATAGAATACTCGCCGCACACCTCCAGAGTGTGCTTAAATGTTTAGTTACTTCTTCCTTCCATAAATGTTAAGACCCCTTGATTTGTCTTTAATTGGGGACTGCTCACTTATTTCTGCCCTGCTTTGTCAAAGGAAGCTCCCATTGGCTTTAGTGGGGGATGCAGGGGGATTGGGCCCCCAAAGCGTCAATCCGCGTTTGTTTGGCAGGCGCTTCTGCCGCAAGTCGCCCCAATCAAAAGCAAGCGAGGTGGCAAAGAGATTGGGCCGAGCTGAAGTGTCTACAGCAGGGGATCCAAGCCGGGGGCTGTGCACAGCGATCGAGCCTGGGTTGCTAGAGACGGATGCTTGTCTGGATTGGAGCAGACAGCCAGGGGTCCCCTATGGCCTGCGGCCGTGTTTATGGCTGCACACTCAGAGTCAACACGCCCGTAAGATACTGCGCGGAAACCGGGCTATCCGCGTGGATGTTCCGGCCCTATATCACCGCGGGGGGAGGCAGGGGAGACAAACCCCGCATGGTGGGACCCCGTGTCATGACTTGGGTTTCGAGGGTTGTCAGGTGGCAGTGACCCGAGCAGGACGGTGTCACCCCAAATGATTGATTTTAAAACCAACGCTCACGGGTAAGGTGAAATCCGCCCCGCTCGGTTAGCGCTTCCCTTGCTCGTCCGCGCTCCACGTGTTTTCCTTCGAGTGCCCGTGGCGCCTGAGCCCCAGCTCACCGAAGTGCCCCAAGCACCATAAGCAAGGACCAGGGGGGTCTATTTCAGTGGGTCGTCCGGCCTGCCTTCCCCTCGTGTCTCCGCTGCGTTGGGTTCTTACTCAAGAGTCCCTGGGCCAGCCCCGGGCAGGACTCCGGGATCGGGCTCCCTCTGAGTCCACGCGTGGCGTGCGTGGGGCCACTGACTGGGACCGAGCCGTTCTTGCAGCTTCGTGGGTCTCTTTGCTAACAGGGCCGGTGAATTTTTCCCATCCCATCAAAGAGCCCCTGGAGCTCTGCGGAAGGGATTTCTCTCTCCGGGGCAAAGGGGAAAAGCAAAGGGGTCGTGGGGTGCGAATTAAAATCCCAATTGATTTCAGGGGCGCATCTGCTTTAAAATCAAGGCTCCAGCCCCTGGACTTGGCCCGATAAATCCGTCTTCCAGAACTGCGAACAGATCATCCTTAGCTACCTGCCTGCAACTGCTCCTTGGGTGGGGCCTAATCCTCCCAACCCCAAGCGCCCCAGTGATTTCAGGGCGCTTTGTCAGGGCTTCTTCCGGCTTGGCTCGTGCCCCCCAACTTTTCTAAGAAGGAAAATGATCGTTTAAAAAAACTGTGTTCATCCAGCTAGCGGGGTTTCGTTCACCGACGTAGATGGATCATTGGTTGTAAGCAGTCGCTAGCTATAGAAGCGTATCCCTACAACATCTGAAATAGGAACCCGTCGATGGTCTAAATAGGAACGCGTTGATTATATAGAAAATCCACTTTTTTAACAGGTTGGGGGGTGTAGTTTATAGCCAGACACGGCGTTACCCAGGGTTTTTTTTTTTCTTTAAACATTGCCCAGTCGCTTCGCCCAGGATCTCCCCCGATTAAATATTTTCCAACTGACAGCGGCTCACATCCAGTCGCGGTTTATGCCACGTTTTCCCAGCATCTCGCTTTTGGGGTGCCCAGGCTGAGTAGATAGGCGACAAAGTCTGTGGTTACTTTAAAAGGATTCCCCGTGTTTGGATTTTTCGCGCAACGACCCATTGTATTGAGCGCAGTAAGGGGGGCTGCTGGCAGGGCCGGTGTCCCTGGGCCCGATCCTGCCCCCATTGAAGGCACTAGGAATGTTGCCAGTGGCTACACTGGGAGCAGGATCGGGCCCCTCTGTCTGTCCAAATCGGGTGTGCGAGAGAGGAAGCCCCTCGGCCCCCGGGGCGGACGGGTAAAGCCACAGCCCATCAGCGCCAGAGCTCGGGGGAGCCACGGAAAGCCACCCTGCCCCCAAGACTGCAGAGCCCGATCCTCGGTGCCTGAGTAAACCCACTTCCCCCAAACTCCGGCTGACACTCTCCCTCCCCGCAGGGCAGCCTGGCGGGACCCGAGTCTCCTGCAGAGGATGGGGGCAGGGCAGGAGGATGGTTGGGGTCATTATTGTCACCCAGCTCTGAGTAGCCCAGGAATTACACTGGGAACAGAGCCGAGCCCGCAGCGGTCCCGCCCGCGCGGCCTCTCCGGGCGCAGGGGGAACAACAGGCGCGGGGACCCAAAGCTTTTCTCCCAGGGGACTTAGGCCGCGTCTTCACTGGGGAAGGGGGTAACCTGACTCGCGATCCGAGCGCTTGTAGCTCGACCCCGGGTTAGGCAGCGGAGCTAAACCCGCCCTACTGCGGGCACCGGGAAGGGGGCGCCCCAGCTGGTGCCCTCCGCCCCATTAGCGCTCCGAGGCGGCCGGGGGTCCCCAAGCCGAGCCCCGCATAGACTGAACGCGCCCCAGGGGGGTGGCACAAGCAGCCCCCGGCGGGAACTCGGCTGGCGCAGCTGGGCTCCCCCAGGGCTGCAGGCCCGGGCCATTCCCTTGCCCGGCTGGCGTTTCAGAGGAGACTGGCTAGTGCCGTACCCGGCCTGGCCTGCCCCTTCGTGCCCCGCCTTAGCCCCCTCTGCCCTGCCAGCGGCGGCGGGGGGTGGGGCCTGCACGTGCGCCCAGGTCGCCAGCGGGGGGCCCAGCCCAGCCCAGCCCTAGGAGAGCTCGCCGCGTGCCTGGTTTGCAGCACCCCGGGGTGCTCCCAAGGCAGAGCCAGCCTGGCCTCCAGCCCCGCCACTGCACCGGCCTTAGCGCCCAGCTCGCGGGCTGCAGGGAGATGAAGGCCGTGGCCCAGCCCAGCCCCCTGGCAGGGAAGACGGGGCAGGGCCTGGCTGCCCCATCAATCTGTCCGCGTGTGCACGGGGCACCAAGCGGGCTCGGCCCGCGCTCTCGCTCCTCCAGCGGAACCGTCCTCTGGACTCGCCCAGCGCGGACACACGGAGCCAGGGCAGCTCCGGGTGCAGGAGAAGGGGCAGCCGGTCCGAGGGCTGCAATCCTAGGGAGTGAAGTCAGCCTCCCCCCCCGGGCCCATATGCTATCAGCCCCCTCCTGAGCTCCCCGGGCAGGGCGAAGGCCCCGCGGGTCTAGGAGCCAAGCCCCGGGCAGCAGACGGACGGGCAGGAAAATCCGGATCCGATCCAAGCCGTTTGAACGAAAGGGGAGCCCCTGCAGCGCTGTCTCCCGACTTTCCCGGGAGCGCTGCCTCCGCCGGGCTTTGGTTTAGTCCGAATTAAGCGAAAGTACAAACCGCCCCATCTCCCTGTCCGCCGTGAAACCCGACAGTTGTGCCTGTAACACCACCAGGCCCCGTGCAACAGAGCCCGGCCGTGCTACGCTCTTTGCAAGGCCGAGCCGCCAGCAGTAACTGCGGTGGGCTGGGGCCCGTGGCTGGTAGGCTGGGGGGGTACCGAGGCCCGGTGCACCCCGGCTTCTAACAGCTGCTTCCCTGGAAGGGAGAGGGGGCGTCTCTGCTCCAGCCGCAGCGCTGCTGCGGATTTTGTAAGCGCAGCGCTGAAAAGCGGCCTGGCTGTGGCATAAATCCTCTAAGTGCAACTGGGAACCGGCCGGGACAGGCCTAGAGGGGGGGGGGGTTGTTGTGTAAAGCGCCAGGGGCTGGTGTCAGTTGCGCCGCGCGGATTTCACGGGAGTTACCGCACATTAAGGCAGGTGTCTCTGAAATCAGCCTTACGCCCCCAAATCAATAAAAATGCATCGTCATCTACCGATGAGCAAATGGGATGGTCCTCCCAGCTATCTCCTCCAGCACAGCTCCGTGTTCACACGCAACCCCCTGGCCAGGACTCACGTTCTGCTTAAAGGCTCCGATCTCCCTAGAGAGGCACAGGGTCGACTCCCGCGCATACATACATGCGTGTGTGTGCGTGTGTCATTTTCTGTCCGCTCTGACTTTTCCTTCGCCCAACTCTGCCTCCTTCCAAACTGATCCGCGCAATCCCTGTTTTGCTGGATCCACAAACCTGCTGGGCCTGGCTGTCAAATCAGCCGCTGCAGCGCTTCCAGTCCCTTGGAGCATATTCCAATGAACCGCTGTTGGGTCCGAACGGGGAGTAGTGGAATGGGGCACTTTTTGAAGGGAAATAAGGAAGTGCTGACCCGTTTCTTTGGCAGAGTTAGGTAGCCCTGCAGCTGCTGACTAGCTGGCCAAAACAGGGAGCGAGAAGCTGGGTGAGGATAGCTCCTCTAGCTATTAATTTGCTGTTTGTTTTCCTTTATGTCCCCCCGCTAAGTTTTACTTTGCCAAGGTGGCTGGGATGTTTCCATAAAAGACCATGGAATAATTATTGCTGATTATAATCATCATCGTTCTGGTTCTACGCTATCCTCTAATGAGACAGCGCTGAACAACAATATTCTGGATGAAAAATGGAACCGTGGCCCTTGTAGCTCTTCCGTTTCAGCCTTGCTCGGTACTTTTCTCTCGCTGAAAGGTCAATATGTTAACAGCCTGGTCTGCGAGGAAGAGAAGACGGCAGTAATTCCAAGGGTTTTCTCCTCGGCCTGAATTTCACCGGGCCAGAGCCGGCTGGCAACGAACCCCTGGGAAAGGCGTCGGATTGATAATTGGCTGTGTGCAACTAGGAGCTTGCACCAAGCGTAGGGCTGGTGCGCAAAGCTCTCTGGTTGGGTTGAGAAGCAAGAAACGCCGTAGTTTTTCCAATCTCTGTGCCATTTCAATGTGATCTGAGTCTCCCCTGCAATTTACAGGACCAGGGCACCATGGAGGGTTGTAGTGGTTTGTACTGAGGTGCAAAAAAAACACCCTAAACCACCCCCCCACACTAGCTTTGTAATGTAGCTTGCTAAATCTAAGGGCGACGTTCTGCACTGCGATGTCAAACCGGAGTATAACTCTATCTGGCTGGGCATTGACACCGGTGTGCACACCACGAGCAGAATCTGGCCCTAAATCAGCGGGCCGGAGGGCGCTGTGTCAGAAATGGAAGTGAGTTTGTCCTTCCTGGGCTGGTTTGCAGGAGAGGTTTCCGCGGTGCGCTTTGAAGCGCTGCCTGGGTCATTGGGAGCTGTCTTTAGGCAGCCTGTTTGTTTTTTGGAGTGAATGTGAAGAATGCGGAGAGATCCCTCCTGAAAAGACCTTCCTGCAGAGGGTGACATTTCTCCATGGCCCAAGACCTGGAGAGTAAACACTGCAGTGACTTAAATAAACACATACTTAATGATCCAAAACACTAACAGGGGAGATTGGGATCATTAGCGCTAAGCCCCCAAGTGAACAGGGGAAGGGCTAGAGAGCCAGAGGAAAATGGGGATTCAGAGTCCCAGGCCCAGGAAAGCAGCGCTGTCCCCTCAGCAGACCGAGGAGCAATGCCACTCACTGTTGCCACTCACTGACTGAAACGCAGCAGCCCGGTTTCTGCCTGGCATTGCTCCTGTTCCAAGCAGTGCCCGATCCTGGCTTCCTCACTCAGGCCAAACTGCTCTATCAGGGGCCCGCATCTCGGGCAAAACTCTCATCGGTTTGAGTAGGAGGGCTACGAACTGCAGGCTCGGGCCCTCCGTGGATAAACTCAGCACGCTTTAGCTCAAAGTCAGACAAATTCGCCAGCGATGGAAAGCTGAGCTTTTGAAGGCTACGCCTTTCACTGGGAGAAACTCCCTGTCCTCGGCGAGCAGCACAAGGGAGCCTCGCATGTTGGTTTTTAATTAATAGTTCATTTAAGCCTGCTAATGTTTAAGCAGAATTCAGAAGCTACAAGAGGTTTATCCTGTAATACTACCCCAAATTTACTGCTATTAATAATTCTGTCCTCTATCTGGCAGCAAGTTTGCATTCCAATATAAGCTACTAACGTAAGGGGTTATTTTTATTGTTGTTTTCCTTTTCTTACGATTAAATGCAGTGTGGTCCTTTCATCATGCTCTTGTCAGCAAGACTGTTAACCCTGACGGATCGAGATAACGATGAACGTGTCTGAAAACAGCTAGTGGATAAACAATGCTTCTAAAAAATAAATATTGAACAAAACATTAAAAAAGCAGTTATTCAGAGTGGGACCAACCTCGTGCTTTGAGATAGCCCCGTTGCCTTGATTTTATGCCTAAAATAACCCTCAGCAAAGGAAATAGTTAAGCCATTTGAAATGAAAACAGAACTAGCCTGGAATAAGAAGACCGAACTAACTTTTTCAAATAAAATCATACTCTTTATATTCTATTAATTATTATTATTTAATTTAGGCTTGTTTAGGTACAATAGAAAAGAAAGCTGAAAGCACATGCTAATTTTGGTAACAAATACTTCAACTTCCAGCTCTGCCTCCTTTTGCAAGACAAACTCTGGCGTGGGGGCAAGGGCCAGGAAAGTTGTCAGGGTATAATAAGAAATATTGTTCAGAGGAAGCCGTATTTATTTATTTTTTATTTTTAGTTTAAGTCACATTGATGCATTTCGAAAGTTCACCACAAAAAAAAAATACGAAGAATGTTTGCTCTATTAATGGTCATTGAAGTTCCTCTAGCTAATTGCCTCGTATATCTGCTTTAAGACATAGGCACTGGTTTTTATTCTAATACTGCATCTTTTAAAATTTAATCTACACCGAAATCTTTTGTTAACACGAAATGTGAAAAATGTAAACTTAACTTCCCCTCCCACCTCCCTCTCAAATAAAAGGCCTTGTAGATTATCCGCCCTCTGAGTTCTTAAGAATTCAAATAAGAATAAATTTCCCCGACTATAGAAAGACTCTTCATCAATCTCTTTTTTTTTTCTCTCTGTACGTGACAGATCAGATCTTCGTCACTTTGTTTCGAATTGAATCGAATCCGGTTATTTTGTAATTCCTGCTGGTAAAAAAATTAATTGAATTCGAAGGAACATCGTAAGAGAAAAATCACAGGGAACCGCCGTTTTCTGCATTTGGCTGCTTGGAGAAAAAGAATGGGAAAGCGGTGAGCCCGTTAGATAGGAGAGGAGAGGAGACTTCTTGGGAGCGATTTAAAAGAGAGTTTAAAGTCGTGTTAAGAATCACCAGATAAGATGTAAAATCGTGTCCTGTCCTCTATTTACAATCGAGTGTCTTATCGCCGCGGTAAACCTCCGTTTCCATTGCTTTGGCGGCTGCTTGCTCCGGTTTTAGGAGCCGAGGTCTACCAAGCTGGAGGTGAGGGGTCCTAGCAGGGAGTCCTGAAGGCTATGGCTGGTCTGAGAGGCAGTTAAGCCCGTCAGGGAATAGTTGGAGCTCCTGGCATGGCTGAGGTTTCCCTGTAATAGAAGGACTGAGTTCTGATCTGGACTTTGTGGGGGGGAGAATTCTTCTTCGGAGCTGGACATAAGCGGTTTGCCCCCATCCAGGGGAGAGAGCTGGTTGGGTTTGTTGGTGGACGTGTTGTTGTTTTCAGTGTTCTCCCTAAGAAAAAGAGAATGCAGCCTGTTTGTTACAAAGCAGGGCCATCCCTACTCGCCGGCTTAAAGCGAGACTCCATTGGTATTCTGCTCAAAAGGGGCATGAGGAAAATCAGTGGATGTGCCGTTTCTTTCGGCGTTCAATGCCTCGCGGGAAACGAACAATTCATCATCCATGTACCAGTGCAGCGCGCTCCCCAAACTACCGAGAAACTACTACCAAACCCCCTCTGTCCAACCAACGTGCCTCATGGTGCGGGCCTTACCTCGCAACAAACAGCTGTTTTGAACAAAACATGGTTACAAATGAACAAATCAAACCCTGCCCCGACCTTCGAAAACACCAAGAGCAGCGTTTGCCAGTTAAATCCCGGATTCACCGCGGGAGCTGCCGTGCTGGGCCTATTCAGCCAGCCCGTGTCACCGATGTGCGTGTTCACTTAGGTGAGGACAAGGGGCTTTTGAAAATTAAAAACGGCTCTTTGCGTGGCTGGTCAAATATTTAGGAAGCCTTCAAAACCCGCTGGTGCTAAGGAGGAGCTGGGATTGGACCAGGCAGGCAGGCAGCAGATTAGTGCGGGAGCAGGACACGCACCCGTCTCCTTCTCGCTAGAAGGGAGGGAGCCAGAGGCCTGGTTTCATGACACGCTCCTTGCTGGGACTGAAATCCGGCTCGAAGTGCAGGCGTGGTTCCGAGCCGATTCACACCGGGCTCGGTGAACCCTCTTCCCTCCCAAGGAGCTTCTGTTACCCCCGACCTCCCCCGGATCTCTGTGTGCGGTTGAAAGTGTCTCAGCTCTGACTCACTCCTGCTTAATTTCATCAGCTCTCGGCTGCAACCACTGGGATTTCTCGTTCTCTTCCGGACCGCGGGCTGCACAGCCACAGGGCAGCTCTGCCAGAGGGGAGTGCAACTCCCAGGCCCGAGAGACGAGCGGGGTGAATAAAAGGCAGAGAATCAAACGCTCTCTCCTTAATGCCTCGCTCCTATTTATTTACCTCCCTGGCTGTTCCGCCCGCCACAAACGTCCCCGAGTCCCATCCCGCCGCTCAGGGATGAAACAAAAGGCGATAGTGACAAAGCCGTCTCCAGAAGTCAGCTAGAAGCGTATTTAACCCTTGGCGTTAGGCAGGTGGGGATGGGGAGCAGCCGAATAGGTCCGGATGCGAGGAGGACGAGCGATGATTTTTCAGAGGGCGTCTCGTCGCCTTCTAAAAATCGCGTCCCAGCCTCCTGCGCGAAAAATACCGAACCCGTTTTTCTCCTGCCTGTAATGTTAAGGGGAAATGAAACCCAGGTTTTGCTTTTAAAACGTGACTCCAAGGGAGTGACCTGGCTGGTTAGCGCGCAGCCAAGGCGATTTTATTCTTCCCCGAACATCGTTCTCAATGCCAGAAGCACAAGATCCCCAGCCTGGCACCATCTCCCCCTAAAGCACCGCCGGGCAGAGCCTCAGCCGGGGGGGTCACCTTTCCCTTCTGGGGAGCTCCTGGCCACCCTTTCCCATTTAGCGTGTCTCCACTCACCCTCCTGCAGTAAAAATACCCCCACCGCAGCCTGGAGCTGTGCTGGGTGCCGGGGCGGGATACATACCCCAGTGGGGACCACGATTTCGGCTATTCACCCGCGCTAAAAGCGGGCTGAAACAGACACTGACACCCCAACTTCCGCCCCCGCCCCAGCAAAAAGCCTGCGACTAATTCTCGTTCATCAGCTAAATCCAAGTGCAGGAGCCTCCTGGCCGGCTCCCCCCCCGCGCAGATCCCAACCTGCCCTGCAAAGCGCACGGCAGGAGCGTAAAAGAGAGAGAGAGAGAGAAACGCCGGGGCAAGTACCTTTCCTTCGCCTCTGCCGCTCGGTCCCGCTGCCTCCTGTTTTTAAACCAGTTGCTGACCTGGGTAGTGGTGAGGCCGGTGGCCTCGGCCAGCTCCCTCTTCTCCCGCGGCGAGGGGTAGGGGTTGTGCGCGTACCACTCCCTCAGCACGCCCCGGGACTTCTCCTTGAAGCAGTAGCTGGTCTCCTCGCCATCCCAGATGGTCCTGGGCAGGGGGAACTTTCGGCGCACCCGGTACTTGCCCACGGCGCCCAGGGGTCGGCCCCGCAGCTTCTCGGCTTCCACGTAGTGCGCCTTGAGCCAGAGCTGCTGCAGCTTGGGGTGGTTGTGGGGCGAGAACTGGTGGCTCTCCAGGATCTTGTAGAGCTCGCGGAAGTTGCCGCGGTGGAAGGCCACCACCGCCTTGGCTTTGAGGACGCTCTCGTTCTTGTGCAGGTGGTCGCAGGCCGGCAGGGACCAGAGGAACCGGCCCAGCCGCTCCAGGTTCCCCCCTTGCTGGAGCACCTCGCACACGCAGGCCACTTGCTCCTGCGTGAAGCCGAAGGACGGCAGCATGGACATGGCTGGGGCTCGGCCGCAGGTCCCGGCCGGGGAGCGGAGGCGGCGGGACGGCTCCCTCCCGAGCGGCCAGGTGAGAAGCCGGCGCGAGGCCGGGCGCTCCCGGGGGCGGCGGCGGCGGCGGGGCGGGGGGCGCGCGGAGCCCCGGCCCGGGCGCGAGCGGGGGGTGGGATGCTCGGATTGTTGCTGGGGGAACTTTGTGGCTCCTCCACCGCAGCCAGGCTTAAAGCGCCCGAGCGGCCGGGCCGCGCTGATTGGACGCCCCCGCGCGCCTATCGGAGGCTGTGCCAGAGGCGCGCGGCCTGCAAGGCAGCGGGGCTGAGCGCGAGGAGGCCGGGCCCGCGAGCCGAGCTGCTGCTGCTGCTGCCGCCGCCGCTGGTGTCTGATGAGTGAGTGGCTGAGCGTGTGTGAGAGAGCCCGGGAGGGGAGCCGCGCGCCGTCCCGGGAGGGGAGACACGTCAGGGCCCTGCAACATGAGCCCCGTCTCAAGTGTCACCTAAGGGGAGCGGGGGCTCATCTCTGCACAAATCAATTATTACAGCCCTTAAAAAAGGTCCCCTCCCCCCAGCCCTGGTCCCTCGCAGCTCTGCTCCTTCCATGTGAGCTCATATTTAATTACCTTAATGTTGGGAATGAATAAATAACGGCGTGATGAATAGCTTATGGAGCATGATAAATAATAAAGGAGCGCCCTCACTTTGGGTTGGAGGACAGGAGGGCTGGATGGGAGGTGGTTGTGTGCGAAGGGGTGGGGGGTTGGAAGCATTTCCAAGGCCCTCGTTCAAAGTGTCTTCGCCATGAATTGCTTTGCAGGCAGGCACTGGCAAAACTGAAAGTGCTGCTTTTTTTGCGGGGAGAGGAGGAGAGGGGCAAAGCGTTTAGACAGAAGCAGATCTGAGTTCGAATTAGTCAAATACAATCATCCAGCTAACAACTGTGAGTTGTGGTTTGGACGTAGCTCCCAAGTATAGGATGCTGTGGAAGAAGAAGTAGTAAAGAAGCATCACTTTTTGTTGTTGTGCCTTCGGGGTGGAGTAATGAATTTGCGTCCTCAAGTTTAGTAGAAATTAAAGGAGTTTTTGCTTTCATCTTCTTTTGTGTGTGTGTGCATGCAGAGTATTTTGTACAAACAAACGGCGCTTTAATTATCCTAATCCTCATTTGCACACCTTGTTCAAAAGCAGGTATTATTCAAAAAAAGATTTTGAAAACAATTAGCCTCCCTAAACAAAGATAATCTATTGTCAGTAGCAGGGAACAGGGTAGGCGATAAGAACAATAAGCAGAGATAAGGGAAGCAGAATGGTGGGAAGAGAGTGTCTTTATGACTGTATTTATCTTTGATTAGATAAGCAGAAAACTGAATTTTAAGTACCCTTCAGAATGCTTTTGATTTAAGAATGAGTTCACTTAGTGGGTGCTAATCACAATCGCGATGCTCTTAAAAGCCTGTTTCTCCTCACGAAATACATTCGGATTTATTTGACTTTAGACGCTTCAAGTTAAGTGCGGAAGGTTTGTGGCTGACAGAAATGAGAGTGTAGTGACACCAGTTTTATTGTTTGTGTACACTGATGCCCGCAGTTCCCTACTCCCTGTCATTTGGAATAGCACATTTGCCTCTGCTTAAGTGCCAACAACCTTCGTGTTTTCCACAAATCGTTGGTTTTTGAGGTCTTAGAGAGAAAAAATATAGAATCTACAAGCGCATGGCGAGATATGTATGTGTGAACCCAATATACTGGGCATTTCCGAAGTCAGGGTTCTCATCTACAATGAAACACGCTGAAAGCAGACGTTGATACTTATGTATGCCTAGATTATTTTATACATATATATATATATATAATGGCTATGTGAGCTATTTAAAATAAGCCACTGTCCCACCGTCTGTACAATGGCTTTACTTACTAAACTGGAGTCAGGGCATTTCTATATCCCATGACCATGTGTCTGGTAATTTTCCCTTGCCATTTTATTTTAGTACTTATGATGTTTCAGATGAAGTCTTAAAGAGCTGCAATGTCCTGCCAGAAGGAATGTCTCTACTTGGAACAGATCCTTATTGACAAGGCAGCTGCGTGGGGACCGGAACGGAGTCTTAAACCCAGCTCTAAAATCAACTAATACCCTAAAGTCTAGAGCAAGTGCGCAGAATTATAATATATGAGGTTGCAACTTCCAGTGATTGTCTCCTGGAATAGAAATTTCATGTTCAAACGCGAATTTAAGTGATATTTTTGGCTAATATTTTTAAATAAGGAAATAAGTTGTAATTTTTTCAAGGAGTAGGGATCTGACAAATTAAACCTACAGGACTACTTAGTGAGCAGAGAGAGGGAAATTTATACCTGGTGGAGATACTTCCCATCTGAAGGCGATATTCTGTTCTCCTCCGCCTCCCTCTGTTGTGTATCGTTAAAAGTCTGACCAAATCAACACTACTATTATGGTTAAGAATAAGCAAATTCTTTGGATGCGGCCAGTGAAATTGACAAGAGCTAGTGCTTCGCCAGAACCTTCCTTTCCTATTCCAAAATGGTTATTTTTCCATGTAATCAAAAATCCCATAGCGAGGGGGGCCAGTGCCTTGTTCACGCAGGTACTACGTTCTATTTCAATCTTGCATAAGAGAACCAGTTATTATGAATGTTAATTATTGGCCGGGACGGATTTTCCCAAAATGGAAACCTTTCACTTAAAACCACTAAAAGAGGTAAAATGACATGAATTTACAAGCTACACTAACCGATTTATCCTTTTAAAATCACACAGCAAATGGTTTTGCTGGAACAATAAAACTCTTTATGTCAATAACCAAATAACAACAAAACAGAGTGTAAACTGCATCGTTTTTTTTCACCCTGTGTAGAAGGAAAACGAGCAACATTTCAAATCCCAGATCACAGCCTTCATTTTCCCTCGGAAAAAAATGTAGAAAATGTTTATCAAAATATTTTATTTAAAAATAATTGTAAAGGATAATTGAATATGCCTTTGACTACAGTATTTTTTTCTTAAAAGCAAAGACAAATGAGGAAGGGACCACTGCAACATTTTCATAAGGCCTTAAATCAAATGTCTTTACAGGTTTAATATGAAACAGGCCATTATTTTGTGCTCTTATATCAGATATTTATGCTATAGCTATGCGGAGGGTTTCTAGAATACGCTTTAAAATTAAGAAGATCGAACGCAACTGCGCCACGTATATCACAGCGTTTTGGGAAGAGTTTGGGTACATTTTTTATTTATGGATTTACTCCGACAATTTATTAGTGTAAAATTATAATGGCCACGGCTATCGTGCACATCTGTGGTTGTGTTCTTGATTCGATGAGAAAACTCCCAGCTCCGTCAAGTCTCTGCGCCATAAAGATTAAAACAATAACTAACAACGGCAGCAGCAGGATTTTGAGGAGCCAGCCTGCTAATGAGAATAAAATATGCTCTTTAGACTGGGCGAACTGGAAGTGCAGTAACACAACTCGGGCGATTTCCGAACCTTGAGCTGGGGAAATACAAAACCAGGCCATTAGCAAATGAGTTTTGTGTTGTAAGGGGTTTCTTTCCCATCCACTTGCTGTTCTGAAAAATAGATCACATTTCGTTATCTTTAGTGAGAATCTGCAACGTGATACCGGATCTCTGCAGCCCTCCTTCCCAGCTGCAAGGCACAGGGGAGACAGTCAGTTTCCTTGGCTTATTTCTAAACAATAAGGATTTGTATTTTCTTTAAAACAAAAATTAAAAAGGACAGAACTCTTTCCATATTACTTGCTGTTATCTATAGAAACCCTTGGCTCACGATGCCTGGAAACCAATGGAACCTTTAATTACTTGTTAGTAATTGCCCCAGACACCTGTAAAAACAAAGTTGGTGTCAGCAGGCATCTTGGGAAGGGCAGGGCAGGGGAGCGTCTTCTTAAATCTGTCCGGTTTGTCTGTCTTCAGAAAATATCGCCTCCCTTTGTCCTGGATGCGCTTGGTGGCATTAGAGCCAAAGCACGAGGAAAAACAATCAGGAGAAGTTTGAGGGGAGAAGGTTTGTAGGAGTTTGAAGGGTGGAAAAGGGGCTCTTTGGGATTCTTCTTCCTTGGCTTTAAATTGCAGTGCAAGGAGCGCAGGGGTGCAGATTGATGGTGCTTTATGGCAATTGTGCCTGGGGTTTGCAACAAAAGCGAAGGAAAACAAAGTTCTGCTGGGCGCGTGCTGGTTCTGAACGCCTTGATCGGAAACGTTCAGACAAAGAAAATACACAGCAGTGGGGGACGCTGAACTGGGACCGCCAAAGATCAGCTCAGGAAAGCAGGAGATGTTAGACTGAATGGGGGGACAGCCTTTCTCAAGTGTCCCCCACCACCCCCAAAAGACCAGCGTTTGACATGATTCACATAAGATATAGTGACATACAAAGGGCTCTTTCTTTGTATAGTTACCGGAACATTTTTCAAAGGATTAGAGGTGATCACGCGTTTTCTTCTTTAGCCTGGCTGACAAAGTTTGTATATGTTTTTCTTTGCATCCTCCCCTCGCTTTTTTTCCCTCCCGAGTTCTCAATCAAACATTCAACCACCCCCTTTTTCTTTTGCACTAATGTACATCCTGGATGCTGGATCTGTCTAAGCTAAGAAGAATTTCCTTTTTGGAGGTGAAAGCCTCCAGCTCCTCCTGTTCAGAGGAAAGTGCTAGTGATGGTAATACAGGGTGACACTAAATAAACAGTTAAGTTGGGCTGGAAAGATGGAGTTAATTATCCAGTGAGCTGCATTTAAAGCGAGACCATGAGGGGCTGATTTGTTTTGGCGCACAGCACTAAGCAGCAGACTGGCCATTGCTGTTTGGATTCAGTTTTCATTTTAAAACGGAGATTTAAACAAAAAAAACAACACCAATCTTCACAATATTTAGGGTCAGACTGATCGGCAAAGCAGCCAACCCCACCCTCGACAGCCGGGTCAAACACAAGCACCAGCGGGGAAATGGGGACTTTTTAAAATTCTCCCACCCCCAACAGCACCGCTTTTTAGTAGCTTTCAGGGAGGCGTTATATTCATAGGCTGATGTCCTGCTCGCTCACAGGCCGCCCACAGGAGTCGTACGTGACCAAGGCTGGGAGATAGACCATTATTTCGTTGTGACCTCTGTCTTTACCACTTACAAGGCGTCCAGGGTGTTATATATTCAGGTATATTTTCATGGGGCATTTTTTTTAGAGGTACAGTTTGTGCGGCTCACCAACTATCTGTTTTGCGCAGGTGAATTTTCACACAAATAGTCATCCTGGTAATATAGATTCCCCTTTTAGAAAAAAAGCTGATATTAATAATCCCTGGATGCCCCTCTTTCCGGGTCATTACGGTACTGGCTGGTCTCTAATCAATCCTAATGCGATGGCAATTGGAGTCCCTGATGAATGCATCTCAGGTTTCTTGTAATGGCTCTACCACATTTTCCTGGACCTCCTTCTTTAACCTGAGATGCCAGGGGGACGAGTCCCTTCTCAGCTGCTGATTGCTTCAAGATGTTGGGGCTGGTTTGCAGAGAGAAAGAACATGTCTGCCCCTGGATAATCTGAAACTGAATTGGATGAGCAGTTTCTTAAACCAAAGGACAAGAGCGTCATTTAGCTCCTTTTCTGCGCTGATACCTACCGATTTTTCCCATTGTTTGGTTATTGAGCATTTCAGCTTCCCATATAACCAGGTCTTGTGCGTCTGTGACATTTTGTGCAACAGGATGGTGTCCACATCCACCTGATTTATCAGCCCTCAGGTTGCTAAGTATCTTTCAGTTTTCATTAGCTTTTCCCACCCGGGAGAAACTTTTGCACCACCTTGGCCATGGAGAGGTGTCCTCTGCATTTCACGTGGCATCCAAGCCCCTCAGACACTGCACATTATACAAACGTTTGCGACGATGAAGATGAAGCTGGTGCTCTAGCTAGGAAATTAATTCCCATCATTTATCAAGATTAGCCTCTAGCATTAAAAAGGGCTGGACACTGCCTGGTGCTCTTGCTCGCAGACAGAGAACAAGCTGCAGTCATGCACTCCGCGCATTATTAGCAAGACAATTCGCATTTTCACGGCATTGTTTTCTTCCCATTTCTCAGCATAATGGAATTTGCCGTAACCCGAGACAATGATAATTGCAACTTCTTGCCATAGCCCCTTTTAAATAAGATAATGCATCTTGAATTAGGCTGGAAACGGCTGCAGACAAATTGGGCAGGAGGCTGCTGCAACATTGATTCTTTAGCACGAGTTCAGGGTGATTCTGTTCTTACACACCAGCTTTCCACTCGCCAGTAAATCGACAAAACAAGTAATGTCCTATAGGCGCATAGAGAGTATTTATGTGTATATATCCCCAACCCATAATACAGCAGTATAGATACAACATAAGTAAAATAATTAATTTTAAAAACCTGTTTTCCTTGGTGCACTGTATTTAATAAGAGCACAGGCAGATAGATATAAAATGTACCCTGCGCGCATATATATAGACATACACACAGATAGTCCCAAAAGAGTTTTAACCCCCAGAGACTACAAGTAGCCTTTGGCATAAGAAGTTAGTTTAGCTGAATTTGGAAGACAGGCATATCAACAGCACCCTCTGCCCTCTAGCTGACCTGTTTGGTATGGAGTCCCATCCTGTTTAGCCAGCCTTTTTAATAAATATTTAAAACTCTAAAAACAGAGTTAAACAGCCCACCATAAGCAAGCAGCTCAGCCAGAAACCTTGTAAAGTGTGTGTGTGTGTGTGTGTGTGTGTGAGAGAGAGAGAGAGAGAGAGAGAGAAGAGAATGTTTCTCAGCCTCTGAATTTAGGAAAGAAATAGGGCCCAATCCCGCTCTCCATTACTCATCGGGAAACTCCCGTGGAAGCTAATGGGAAGTTTGCCTGAGTAAGGAATGGCCATGGGCGGTCTGGTCTATAATTGGAAATTCATCCCAGAAGACCTGATGGGTGAGGATTTCTAACCCAAGCAGCCGCTTGCTCTTTGCTATCGGGTGACATTGCACGGGGCATGTTTATTAGGGTTGGGAGCTGGGTTACCCAGAGCTACTTACTAACCTTTTCAGAGATTTGTCTAGTTTGAGAAGATTTTAATGAAATAATGTATGAAAAAGCGAAACCAACTGCCTGTGAAGATGACCCCACCTTCTACCTACAGCTGATGTATGACCGCAGGGATTTTATCTGACTGACGGCAGAGTCCAGTGCCGGGTAAATACGGGAACCCTGGTCACATTCAGCCCCTTTGCTGCCTTACTCCAAACTCTGTGGCTGTTTGATCTGGAGTTTTCTGAAGTTTAGCATTTCTGGAAGCCAGGCTCAGCTGGTATCCGGTGGCGAGTCATACAGGCCTTACTCTCCTGACCCTATCCGTTTTTGCCGGATTTCATCTTGCATATTATTAAAGAGAGATTCAGTTTCTAGCTCTTATGGCGACGAAGAAAACCCTTCCACCGCTGAAGGATTTAGGGCTCGATATAGGGCCCCGTTGACATTTTTCAAACCCGCTCAAAGATAGCTGTTCCCCAGCCATGCTTTGAACAAGTCTGGTGTGGTTTTTTTCCCCCTTGCCTGGTTAGACAGAAATGAAATCAGATGCAGGCAATATATCTGAACCCTGGCAGGCACCTAAAGGAAGGTCCTTGAAATTATTGCTCAACATTTAGTCGATGATCATTATGGGGTTAGAATTTGGGACTGGAGGCGGAAGCTGGGACTGATGGACAAACTGGATTTTTTTTCGCAAAAAAACCCCCTAGGGGGGTAAATCCGGTTCTTTCCCCCAGGGGAAAAGTCGGAATTCGGGAAGCGTGGCCCAGGCCTGCTCCAAGCAATGCCGCTTCCTCCTGCCCCCGGGCGGCTCTTTCTCTTGTTGCTCGGGGTTGAGGTTTTTAGTCCTTGTGGTTTTTTGAACTAGGAACTCGAGGAACGCAGACTGGCTCCTAGAGCTGCGTCCGCTGGGAGCGCAAACTCTGCCACTGCATTACTGAGACCTGGCTGGCTCTGGGGAGGGGCAGAGGCGGCGGCGGCATCTGGAAAGGGGGAGGGAGGGCAGGAGGAAGGAGGTGAAAAGAGGAGGAGGAATAGGGAGCGTGGGGGGGGGCGCTCTTTTACTGAAGGAAGGAGTCGCTAGCTGTACCGGTGGCCGCTCGGCCTCCTCTCAAGAGGAGCTGGTGGCCCGCCTGGTGGCAGCTAGCCAACCTGCCGGCGTCTGCAGCCTTCCCCTCGGCCTGGGCTTTTTATTTCTGCCTCCGTGTTTAATTCCTCCCCAGAGTCGCTTAAAGGCGAGTGAGCGAGTTAATGTCCCTTATGCCAAACCCCAGAGCAGCGGCGAGGTCCTCGATCCCTCCTCTAGAGGCGGAAGGGTCCCCGCTCCTGCCCCCAGCCCCAGGGGTAGGGCACGAAGAGGTGGACGCACAGGGGAATTGGGTGGTTTGGCTGATCAGGCATCCAGGGGCAGCGCGCGCCCCCCTAAAGCCGGTTTCCATGGACAACCCCTGTGAGTGAGCACCAGAGAAATGGTTAATAAAGATGCTTGAACCTGATGACGTTTTAGGGCATGAAAAACAGGGAAGAATAAAGAATCAGGAACTGCTCCCACTGTCCGACCCAGAAACCACCTGTCTGGAGAACCGTTTTCAAAGGCATATTTAGGACCCAGAAACAGCCTTGAACCTTTAGCTGATGCTGCTTTTAAAGAAGAACATTTGTCCAGTCTGGGGAGCTGGAAGGGGGAGTAGCCGCCTTCCCAGCTGTCCTGGCTTTGATAGCTCCCCCTGGAAAGGCTGCAGGCATGATTTGACTATCCACAGACAGACACCAGACGTCAACGCATCTTTCCCAGACACCAGTTACCTCCCCCCCGTCCCCAACCCACTTCCCTTTCATAGGTTTGCTTTCCCACACACCCTGCAACAGATCCATGCTCAGAGGTTTACACTAACCCATCCACACAGGGACACATCTACCCAGCTCAGCCTTGGACGGCTGTATCTTGTACTAGCACACTCGGTAGCCCTGGTCCCGGTGCAGAGAGAGAGTGTGTATGTGTATTTCCTCCCTAATTTTTAATGTTAGAATATTTTTTTGTGAAAGTCCAGGAGAAATCGGCAGCGTGGCACAACAGAAAACAACTAACAGGCCCCCTGCAAAAGGAAGCTTTGTTTCCTTCGCAGACAACAAGCCGAGGGAAGCTTGTTGGACCTCGGATTGTAACATCTTTCAATACCTTGCTCCATGGTTTATTTGATCTTTAGATTTCAAACAGCATTAGCAGATCAGTTTTGCACATATGCGAAGCCCCCCACCCCCCGCCGCCCCCGCTTCTTCATCAAGTTAAACAAACAAACAAATAAAAAATACGCACACACCTGGCTGCTGCAAAATGTTTGCTCGTTCTATACACAGCAAAACAGCTTTCAGTTCATGTGGCTGCTGAATGAATGAGAGACAAGATTTACATAAACGGCTCTGTTTACCGACACTCTTTGCATTCTGAGACAAAACAAACATTTTCTTTACTCTGGCACTGTGCACGTTGCAGTCCAGCTGTGGTCAGAAGCCAGCCAGCCTTGTGTTATTATTTCTTTTAAAAACGGGTTGTGTAAGACTCTGTATTAAATGGAATTAGCCTGTAAAAGGGGCTGGGGTGGTGGTGGAGAGACCTTAGTACACAGACAGTGTTGGTGGGTTTTTGAGAGAGCTGCAAGAAAAGGACCTTTCACCTCTCATTAGTGATGCCATCAGTGCTTTGGCAGAGCCGAGCCGAGGTCATGTTACATATGGCACACAGTCTGTTCAGCACTTGGAACGTCAGCTTTGAAATTTTAGAGAGGGGAAAGGTCATCTTTAATAAGCTAAAGTCTGGGGGTTCTCAGTTCTTTCTGTGCAAACTGTGTGGGTGTCCATATGCCTCAATCATCTCCAAAGTTGCTCCATCTAATTTGAAGAGATGCTTAGTGCTTTCCCCCTTTTGCCTCACATGGAATCATTTCAACTTTTGCTAATACTCTCAAGTTGGCTTTTTTTCAAGAAAAAAGCTGGCATTATATTTTCCCCTTCTTTCAATCATAAAACTGTCTGATATGTGTGACATATGGCAGCTTTCCAGGAGAAAATGAGGTTCATCTGTCTATCAGGATAGGTGAACACAGATGTATAGGTTTACAGTTCCCAGACATCAGTGTTATACACAATATAATTTGATGGCGCTTCAGGATCTTCATACTTCCATGGTTATTAACAGTCCTTGTTTCTGAATCTTCCTGGGGTAATATTGTCCTTCAGGCCTCATTTATTGGGATTCTATTTACTGGGATTTTACAAAAGCCCAGCATTACAATTCCATTTCTTTCATTTGAGGAGATTAAAAAAATCAAATGCACAATATATTTTGTGTTTGATAAGACAGGCGAGGACAAATTAATTGCTAGCATAACTCCACTAACTTCAACTTTATTGCAGTCAATCGAGCCCTGCAAGACTTATTCCGGGTTACTGGGACTGGGCGGAGGTGTAATGGTAGAGGGGCCTGACATGGCCGTACCCCAATGCTCCCGGCGATTTATTTATTTATTTTAATTCAAAATACATTTTTTTCTAGAGCCAAACTTTGCCTAGTTTTTTTTTTTAGAAAGAATCAAAGGGCCCGATTCTTTAGCTCTTATAGTGACAAATAGATGTTGCATCCAGCCACTACAGAGACAGCCCCAAAGGATATTTACTTCTACACCAGCCATCATTAAAACATTTTAAATAAAACAGGGGATTATGGTGTAGAGAATAACTGAGACGTTGGAGGTAAATGAGCCAAATCAATGTGCAAAGTGCAGCCTCAGGCATACACCTTCCTATGCTTTTGGCCAGGGCCGGCTCTAAATTTTTTGCCACCCCAAGCCAAAAAAAAAAAAAAAAAAGTGCAGCTCTGCCGAAACAACCCTCCCGAGCGCCGCCCTGCCCCGCCGAAACAACCCCTCCCAGCACCGCCCGCCAAAACAAACAAAAAACCCCCTCGAGCGCTGCCCTGCTGAACCAAAAAAACCAAAAACCCGAGTGCCGCCCTGCTGAACCCCCCCCAAAGCCCCAACCTGAGCACCGCCCCGCCACCCGAAGATTGGCCGCCCCTTACAAGGTGCCACCCCAAGCACGTGCTTGGTCGCAGCTGCCTGGAGCCGGCCCTGCTTCTGGCTGCCCCATCTTCAGCAAAGGCATCCAAAGAGCACCCTTTAAGGAGAACTGATACATATTTCCAACTTCCCAAAGGAACAGGGTTACTAATGAATGTTTTACTATTTAAAAGGAGTAATCTTCCAGTAGGTGTGTCAAACGAGTGATCAGTAATGGAGTTATTAGACAGACTGAATTAAAAAGGGGCTTCTGTGGCGAGACAAACGGATTGTTTTTCTCTTTGTTTCAAAGAGCATTTTCAAAACCTGGAGCTGAATTCTGCCTCAATGTAAATTCACTGATGTAAGTGGAGCTCCTGTAAACCAGTGTAAAATGTGTGATGGATTTTAGCCTGCAATTTTCTGCAGAGCAACATATATATGATGGCAGCTGAGCAGCAGGAGCAGAACCTTTGTACCAATGAGAATCACATTAAATAATTAATTCCCAAATGCCTTGCTACATGAGTGCTTTCAGCTAAAAAAGTAAGTTGGCTTTATAGGGCCCTAGGCAATGAAACATTTGGTACATTGTCAATCCAAACAGTCTAGGTAATAGATATCCAGGATACTTTGGAGAGGTGCTACTCTACAATGTGTTGTTTGTATAGTTTGGATGCACAGACTCAATCTTCCTTCATCCTGTTGCATTACACTTTTATATAAGGAATGAAAATATTTCTGAATCAGCGATTGAAGAAACTAGAAAAATATCCAATCCATCCAAATCAAATGGTGCCAAGGAACTTAATGTCTGGGTCTACTCTACAAAGTGACTCCGTGAAAGTAGAACGTTGGTCTCCTTTTATTTTCAGACCAAATCTGACCAGTTTATAAAGAAAAGGATGAGGGTTCCTACCCTCAACCTCTGGCCCCACAAACTCAGCCTGTAATCTGAAAGTCAAGCTGATATCTTTCTGGCTCATACATCATCAAGAATAAAGATTCTGCAATCCATTACTAAGTCAGTTGAAGCATAAGCCAGAGTAGATTCCAGCTCACCTTCCCAGAGGTCTGCTAGGCAAACAGGAACATAGGAACTGCCATACTAGATCAGAATAGTGACCCTGTTTCCAACAGTGACCAGCACCAGAATTGTCAGAGGAAGGTTCAAGAAATTCTGCAGTAGGCAGTTATGGGATAGTAGTAGGCAGTTACGGGCAGTTCCCCCATGAGGAAAGTTTCTTATTGACCCCCATCAGTTAGAGGTTGGCTTATGCCCTGCAGCTGAGGGTTTATATCCCTACCCAAACTCACTATTGTATCTCAGGATATGCTGTTTATCTATATACATGTCCAATACTTCTTTGCATCCTGCTCAACTCTTGTGACAGTGAGTCCTTCAGGCTAATTACACATTGCAGGAGAAAATAATACTTCTTGTTAGTTGTAAGTTTGCTGGCTTTCATTTTAATTTAATGCCCCCTTGTTGTTGGGTTGTGAAATAGGTGAGAAGTATCCAATCTGTGTTCTGTATATCAATATCTCGTCCCCTCTCATTCACCTCCTCTCTAAACAAGCCCAATCTTTTAAAATCTTTCTCCATAAGGAAGCTTTTCCATGCCTCTGATCATTCTCGTAGTCCAGCTCTAACTCACTCTATTTCCTCTGCATTTTCTTTGAGTTAGGGTGGCCAGTGTAAAAACCGATTTTGTTACTAAACTGAATGAATAGATCTCTGAATGCTCACAAGAAGCGGACAGGCTGATTAAGAAGGTGGCATTATTTTATTTTTATTGGTATATAGTCCCTTTTCAAACCAGCTCTGCATTTTTAAATGAACTTGGCCATTCTTGTGTCATACACACCTATAATTTTTTTTCAAATATGCAAGAATTAGCAGAATTTCTAGAAAATATTATTCATATTTGTGAAGCTTGTCGGCAGCTTGTGCATGTCTTGTATGCAGAGAGTACATGGGGGTCATGGGAGGGGAGACCTGGAGTCACCTACTTTCTCAGTATAGAAGCCAAATTGCAACAATACTATGATTATTATTAATTTTTATGTATTTGTTACAATCTGAGATTGGGCCCCATTGTGCAAGACACTGTAAATACATAAGAGACAGTTCCTGCCCTAAAGAGCTTAAATGGCACATAGACAAGGCAGACAAAGGAAGGATTATTATCTCCATTTTACAAATGGTGAACTGGGACACAGAGAGAATGAATGATTTGCCAAAGTCACACAGCGAATCGGTGGTGGAGCTGGGAACTGAACCCAGATTATCTGAGTCCCCATCTGATGCCACAAAACCAGGCTCTGTCCCAGATGTGGGTGAAAGAGTGGTCGTGGCATCTCTGGTTTAGCTGTAAAGTCCCACCAAGTCTCTTGGCTGTGAATGCAGACCCGACCTAGTTTTCTTCCAAGGTCTGAAATAGTGGCAGTGCAAGGCTGCTCACCAGCTTCTGAGAGTAGGCGCAAGGCAATGATGCTCACTCTCTGCAGTCTACACTGGCTGCTGGTACCTCAAAGGATGCAATAGAGGTTCTTAGCACTGGTACATAAAGCCCCTCACAATCTGGGCCCTAAGTACTTGAGTGATCACTTCTTGCCACTCCTATGGCTATCAGTTATAGTTGGCAAAGTCTCCTGTCCCTCCCTAGGGTCAGCAAGGATTAGTCTGGCCTTGGTGGTGGAGGGTCCTGGTTTATTGTGTAATTCCCTCCCAGGAGTGCTGTGCCAGAGTTCCTTGCTGGCTGCATTTGGACACACACAACAAGTCTCATACTTTTCAGCTGATCTGTTGTGACCATTCTTTTCTGGGCCCTCTCCTTGCCCTTTTGTTTTCTACATTCCTTTTACTAGTTGGGAACTGTTCCCGTTGTGGGTGGGGTGGTTTGCCTGATGCCTATTGGGTTTGTATTGGAGCCAGAATGTTTGATTTTGTCTGGCTATGTATTGTATTTGGCTGGTTGGTTCTTTTTTTAGGTTTTATAATATTTTGCATTTGGTTTTTACTGTACAGCATTTCAGTGTTTCACAACAGGCATCTTTAGAAACAGTTTAAATATATATATATATATAACAAATAGGCCAGGCTTTAAGCCAGGAAACAAACAAAGGACTCCCCTAAACACAGTTTGGGGGGAATTTACTGGATATGGTTAATGTTGTCTTCTGCATCATTTCTCCCCCTTCGCCCCCAACCCTGGGGAATTATAACCAATTTCTGTTAGTGTAAAACAACAGGAATTTATTCGAATAATTAAAAAAATAAAGGCAATTTAGGAGAAGCTACAAAGTATGGTGATGATAGTGATCTAGTATTTGTAATGTTTCAGTAGTGACTAGAAATAATCCCTACTTTTGGAAGGGAGCAAATGGCAATTAGCTGTATAAGAATGGAAAAGAGGAGCCATGGGTCTATAGGACAATTAGCTTAACTCTGTGGTAGAAAAGCTATTAGAAGTATATATACAGGATTACAATGGAATGGGTTCTGCACCACAAGGTTTGAGCTGTATTGAGGTTTATAAAAGCACTTAAGAGCCCTCTTTTGGCCCTTCAAAGGTGGAAGAAAAGAATTGGATAGTCAGGCTTTGGAGTTATGCTCATAAACTCCAGCTGGGAGACTATCCCTCAGCTTGGAAGGTTCAGAGAGAACTGGGTTTATGAGGTTGTGGAATTCTGTAAAAAACAAGTTTCAACTCAAAACCATTTCAGTAACTAGAGCTTACTTTTTTCCAGGTGTCTTTGAAAGATATTTTTAACCCTAGTGAGTTTCTAAAGTTTTTATGAGTTATGTGGATATCTCTCCTCCTCCCCCCAATTATGTATTAAATATTTGACATTAGTAATAGTTTTGCCTGCAGGTGATTGTTATATTTAATTAACTGCTTACCACATCCGCTTGGCTTTGCAGAAAGGGGTGGTATGTATTAGCAGGTGCTGATAATGCCACTGCAGTGGGGGTTGGGGAGGAAAAGGTCAGAAGTAATTACAGCACAGAACAGATCTTGACCAGCACTTGCTGAATGCCTGAACTCCTCAAATGAAAGCAGAAAGTACACCTGAGGACTCTGTTTACTTGAGAATAATAAATGTGTTGCCGTCAGTATCAGGATGGCATCTGGACCTTGGTATTATGGTGCCAGTGCACTGTAGGATGGTCAGAAGTCTGCTCTGCAGAGTGACTATTCCTGGAGGCATACAGACATTTGGGCTCCATGTTACTTTTTAAACCAGATACAGAGGGAGAGAGGTATTGAGGGAGTCATCTAATTACTCATAGGTCACATAGGAAGTTGGAGCAAGTGGTATGAACTAAACATTGCTTTCCCATTTCCAAGTTGACCTCCTCTGCTGTTTGACTGTGATGCAGGAAGCCGCCAGAGTCCACAATAGGAAAATTAAATATTGTCATTTCAAATAGCAAGTGGTTTATTATATAACAGAACAGAAGGTGTGTTCTATTTTTGGGTCCACACTAAGCTAATTGGGGACAGTTGCCAACACAGCTGCTGGTGAGGCTGTGTTTTCAGTGACTGGCCTTGATGCCAGACAATCTCACTTTTCCCCACTAGGTGACAAGGGTACTATTCTGAACAAACTTCTTCTGACTCAGTTGCTTTTTCCCATAAATGGGCACTCTGCCTTCCCAGTGTATTTGGACTTTGCTTTTGAAGGAAGGCATCAGATAATTAACAACAAAGGAGACCTCGCTGAAAATGTGTGGGTCTAATCCTCATCTGGTGTAAATTGGCTTAGCTCCACTGATGTCTATGGAACCATGACATTCCACACCAGTTGAGGGCTTAGCTTGTCTGTAGGAAGATGGAAGAGAATTCAGAAATGGTTGTATTGTAAACCAAAAGTTTTCTGCTAATGACAGGAGCATGCAGTATTCGAGATGGTATAACTATAAGCAAGTTTTAAGGCTTACTCTGACAATAAAGAGATGAGGAGAAGTAAAACCAATCAAAGTAGATTTGCTCGACAAAACGTGAGTGGTAGGTTGTCAGTCCAAATGCCATTAATAGGATTTTCATAGATTAGCCAACCAGACTATTAAATGTCAGCGAGCATTTCATATTACGGAAGAGAAAAATTAAGCTGTGTACCAGGAAAAACTTCCAAATGGCGAGATCTGTTAGACTGAGGAATGATCTGTCCATCACGTAGATCACTTGAAACTGTACTGCACCAGTAATATGGGGAACAATCTTGTATTGGTGAAGTGAGGTACAGAGGTGGGGGACAAATGGAAGGAGAGGCTGAAATCAGTGGTTTCCAACCTTTTCAAGCAACTGTACTTAGAATACGTTGTCAGACTAAGGGTCAGCGTCTGGCTCATAATCAGGACCAGATTCAGGCAGATTAAGGCATAAAATAACTAAGTTACAGTTTAGGGCCTTACAGTGTGCCTCTACTAAAGAAAAAACTGACTCCATTTCAAATGTTATCAAAATCGGTTGACAAACAAAGGGATATGGGAAAAGAAGATTCTCTCTAAATATAGACATTTTCATTCAAGTATGACAAAAATATAAACATCTGGCTACACAAATACCCTTACCCTACCCCTTCACTAATTGTTCATTATTGACAGGTGGGAGGCCAGGGCTGAGAAAAAAAAAGCAATACTTGCACTTGTGAAATTAGTATTTCTACAAGTAAGTCTGCTATCAGTCTCCTAAAGCAGTGTTTTGTTTGCCAGCTGCTACTGGTAAAATTCTGACTGTGCTGTCATAATTTATTTAAATAAATAAATAATCTCACTGCCAATAAAATTAGGAAAAATGTGAGGTCGGAAATGGCAGCGTCGTGAAGCAATCCTGCCATGCTCATACTCGTAAGAGACTCATCCTAGGAGTGAGGTCATGTATAGCGTCCCCTTTAGCTGGTAATAACCAGAAGGCCACCATCTTTTGTTTACTGTCCAGCACGCTCAGTTGTATAGTGCCTTCGCTCCTGTTTTTCTTAGGTTTTTTATGTGTTAGTTTGTTCTTTCTTCTTTGGATCTGTACATACCGATTTGTTTTAGTGCGTACACCACTTTCTGCTTCATGCACTATTCATACTTCACGTGATTGAGTTTGTAGGTGATCGTCTTATGGACTTGGGTCAAGTGGATCTGGAGGAGGAGAACTTTGTGTTGGCTTCCCTCTGTCACTTTCGGGAACCTTCACAGTAAATATCAGTGAGTGCTGACAAAGGATAAATGGAGGGTTTTGAGAGACGTGAATGAAGATATACATATATATCAAAATATTCTGAGTATTTGGTGAGCAAGTTATTTCAAATTATGTGCATATAGATTTATAGGCTATTAAAGCCTATAATATTCATTATATTTGCTTGAATATAGGCTAATTTTTCTCACTTTCTCAATACCTGTCTAGAGACTACCAGTCTTTTTTCTGGTAAATTCTTTCTTTCTCTTTCGTGCATATAGCTTGTTGTCACTTTGTGTGTCCGAGGTGTTTACTCAAGATTAATTAGTGGTCCTGGGGCAAAAATCTGCCTGGGGATTGGTCCTGCTTTGAGCAGGGGGTTGGACTGGATGGCCTCCTGAAGTCCCTTCCAACCCTGATATTCTATGATTCTATGACCCCAAAGCCTCATAGACTACCGCACCAGAGACAACAGTAGGAAGTGACCCACGGAGGGTGACTGAGTGGTATTTCCCACCCGGGTAAACTCAGCATGTTTTGGTGGTATTCCAATATGTTCAATGGGCATGCTGACCACCGGAAGGGGTATATGGGGTGCTCGAGGTACCCTTTGTGGTCCTGCTCGCTGGCATTCCAGACAAAAAGTGCAATAGTCCCAGACTTCTTGGTGGACTACTCTCTGGAGAGTCTTTTCCCACCCCAGATGGCCTGCCCAGGGTGTCGCATGGGCTAAGTGCAGGAGGTGCTGGCATAATCTTTGGGGGAGCAACAGCTGATGGAGAGGTTCTAGGGTTTGCAACTCCTGTACCACCCACTACAAGCGGTCCCAATGGATCTCGAACCATGGCCCTTGTGGGGATATCAGCGTTACATCACCTTCCAGGTCTGGGGCTGTGGCCCACTCCCAGGCTCTACTCAAGGTCAGGTCTGCTCTCTGCTCTTGCATGAAATCCACATCTTGTTTCAGCTCCGCCTGGGCGTCCTCCACTGGGTGGTCTGTATCGGATCAGGCGTTGGTGGATGGCTCACTGAGGGCGGATGTTCCTCCTCTGGGGTTGACTTCTGGTGAGCGGTCGAGTAGTTCCCTCCTTGGGGCCTTGGCCTCATCTGCTCGCAGGGCTGGCTGTTCATATTTCTGGAGGATCTCCCCGAATTCAGGCCAGTCTTGCCCCAGCACTACGGGGTAGGCTAGCCTGGGGGCCACACCTACATGGAGGACATCCTCCTGGTGGTAGTTCTTGATCCTCACCCTGGGGGTGAGATAAGGGCAGATGTCACCATAGATACATTGAAGATGCATTTGCACCCTGGAGAGTTTAAAGCCAGGGAATAAACCCTCCTGGATGAGCGTTTGGCTACATCTGGAGTCAACTAGGGCAGTCATGTGGATCTCTTCTACCCGTATGGGGATCAGGAGCTTCCCTGGGCCCCATTTCTATGCCCTTTGGCTAGCAACCCTGACTTGGCCATAGTTACAATCCATATAAGGGCACTTCCACTGAAAGTGCCCCTCTTGGCTGCACTCCCAGCAATAGTCTCAGGTCTCTGTGGGCCCAGTTTCTTCCTGTGTTGGGCCTCGTCCCTCTCGTGGGTGCCCTTCACTCCTAGCCCAGGTTCGGCTGCCATCTCATCGGGGTTTGGGACTCGGGGGTTTGGCAAGTGGTGGTCGGGATAGGCGTTGGGGTTCTTGTGGCTCCATGCTCCGTGGGTTCCCTCCTGCAGGCCCTTCTCTCATTCTCAGGCTCCCAGACCTCTGGGGTTGGGCCTCAGTCGCATCAGCCACCAGGTAGTCCTCCATTAGGCCCACGGCTTCCGCCAGCATCACTGGTTGGTGGTGTTGTACCCATTCCTTCCCGCCTGCCAGCAGTATCTGCATGAATTGTTCTAGGGCCACTGCCTCCACCACCTGGGTCCCGGTTAAGTTCTCCAGGTTCAACCATCTCCAACAATAGTCCCGCACACGCTGAGCCACAGCCCGTGGTCAAGCCCCAGGGGAGTACCATTCTTTGAGGACCCACGGACAGTAGGTCTCTGGGCTAATGCCAGTGTGATCCAATAATATGACGGCTTTCACTCGGGGATACTCCAAGGCTTTGCAAGGATCGAGGTTGCGATAGGTGGTCTGCACCTGGCCAGTTAAATAGGGGGCTAATAAGGTGGCCCAGTGCTCTGGGGGCCAATGGGCAGCCATAGCGACCCATTCAAAGGTGACTAGAAATGCCTCAGGATCATCACCTGTCCCCATCTTGGTGAGACATATAGGCAATCCTGCCAGGGCATCTGAGGGTCCAACCGATTATAATAGGATTGCCACCTGCTGGACCAGGTGCTCCTGTTGGGTCTGGTGCTGGGCCACCAGCTCACAAAGTAGCTGCTGTGGTTGCTCCTTGTAGCAGGGTGGTCACCCCACTTCTGCCCTGAAGGGCTTAAAACAGACCTGGGAGAGGGCTGAGGTAGGGGAAAAGCTGGGGTGATTGGGGGATGCAGCCACAGGTGGGGCCACGCCCCAATCAGACCACAGTTGGCTCTGTAAGAGGGCTGAGGGCCAGGGACTGAGACACATTCTCTCTCTAGCTTCCTGAGAGAGAAGGGCCTGGCTGCCGGGGAGCTGGGAAGGGTACCTGAGGTGAAGCAGTGCTGCGGAAGGGCAGAGGGAGCTGGGGAGCTCCAGCCAGGAAAAAACCCAGGCTGCAGGCCTTGCTTAAAGGGCCAAAAAGGTACTGGGGCTGCAGGGGGCCAGCCCAGAGACAGGCAAAGGCAGCGGGTCCTAACCCTCCTTGCTGATGACGAGTCGTTTATAGACTGCAGTCTGCCCCAGGGAGCGGGGGTTAGATGGTGACTGGCAGTAGCCACTGAGGCAAGGTGGGGATAGAGGGTTGGGGGTTCCCCTGGGTGGGGAAACCCAGATTGTGGGTTACTGCTGGGGGCAAACCCTGATGTAAAGGACACTGGGGTCCGGGAGGGATATGGGGGGGCCAGCGGCAGGTGAGACACTGGCCTGCAGTGAGCGCTCCGGAGCTGGAAAAGAGCTAATTCCCTGGACAACCAGCAGGAGGCGCCGCGCCGGTGAGTCGTCGCCCCACCACACTCCTGACGCTGGGTCATCTGGAGCTGGTGTTAACTGGCCATCCACTGCATCAGCTGGGCCTGCTGTCGCTGCTGCTGGGCCGCCTGCTGCTGCTGACTTTCCAGCATCCACTTCAGGATGCTGGAGCTTCTCGGTATCCATTTCTGACTGGTGTGGGGGTCTCGCTGTCTAGTTCCCTTCTTCTGGACCTCTCAGCAAGTCCCGGTCATTGCCCACATTCTCCACCACATGTGGTGGTGTATGCACATCTCTGCCCAAAAGTGGGTTACCAGGGGGTCCGCGGACACCGGCATTAAGTTCGCTTGCCCGTCCATGACCCCGCCACCCTGGGGTCTAAGGACCAGTGAAAAGTTAATGGCCCTCATGCCCAGGGCAGCGTGGCCTACTGGCTAGAGTAATAGTGCTGCCCTTCAATATTGGACAGTGTGGCCTAGCAACCAGAATCAATAGCGTGGCCCTTTGGTACAGGACAGTATGGCCTTGTAGCCAGCCCCCCCGGGGGCCACCAGCAAGGGTGGCTGGTGGCCCAGGTAGGGGAGTCCACCGGGCCCCGACCCAGAGCCCTGGCAGAGGCAGAGCGGTCCATCGCTGGCTCAGTGGGGAATCCCACCGAAACACGCTGAGCTTACCTGGGTGGGAGATACCCACCTTCCCTGGGTCACTTCCTACCATTGTCTCTGGTGCAGAAGTCTATGAGACTTCGGGGTCTCCAGGCTCCGCAGCACCGGTCACTTCTAGGGGCTCCATTGGTTGCAGGGGTCCAAGCTGACCCTTGTGGCCTCTGATCTCTGCCAGCAGGGGCCATAGCCAGTCCTCAGTGGGAGCTTCCAGCACAGGTCCTTCTCCTCTGGCATCCAGCCCCGAATGATCTGGGCTTCCCCCCTTCATACTGCTGTAGCATCGGGGGGCGGGACTTCCACTGTCCATAACGTGGGTTTAACCCCCTCTTGGCTAGTGTGGGGTATGCACACCCCGTCACACTGCCTTATAAACACCTTATGGGGTAGAGGGATTGTGAAATCAGAGTGAATTTACCCAATCACTATACAAGAACTTCTTGCAGTTATTCTATTGGATTAAAGTGTCTTAAAGGCTGTATCTTCAGCGTGTTCCCTCTGTTTAACAATCAACTCACATGCTTAAAATAAGACATGTGCTTAGGTACCTTGCTGAATCAGGGCCCAAAACGGCTCAGCACCAGCAGCTCCCATTGTTGTTGTCAGTGGGAGCTGCCAGATGCTGAACATTTCTGAAAATCAGTCCAATTGATTTGGGTGCTTAAATAGGAAATGAACTTTTTTGAATATCTGGTCCTAAAATTTCTTTGTTTTAAAGAAGATATTAAAATCTTTGATCCATTTTTTTAAGGCAGCAAGACATGGAACAGTTGTGTCATTGCACAGAAATACAGAAGGGAAGATTAAAAATTAACTAGTAAATTAGTATAAAAGCCTAATTTAAAATGAATGGGAACTGGGCGTCCAAAGCAGCTTTGATATTCTCAGTTCGGGGCATAGTTCCATAAATTCAGCAGCGATGAGTTCTTCAGTCCCGCACCCTGTAGGAGACAGAATCAGATGCTTTTGTTTGGCTGGGCTGACTCTCCAGATAACTCCTCCCATGGGAGAGCCCCTCCAGAATTTTCTCTGTCTCCAAAGGTGCAGCTGGCTTTGTAGACGGTCTATACCCTGAGTCTTTTTTTCTTCTTTTCCCTTTTTTCCTCTGCTCTTCACTTTTTAATACAGGGTAGCTTACTTTTTGAGTGCCACAAAGCTCTGGGCAATGGCAGGGACTTTTCCCCCAGGTTCTCCCCGCCAAATTAATCCTGGTAATGGACAAAAAAGGTGAAAAAGAAGGGAAAGGGCAGGGTCTTACTGTGTGCTCAGCACCCTTGGCTGAATACTCTGAAGGGGGAAAGTGTTCCTTCTGCTCCTCCAACTTTGGTGATATTGTGACTAGAAAACAGACCCGGGGCCGGCCCGCCCCAGCAGGACAGTGCGGCATTGGCTGTGGACAAATAAACGGCCCAGAAAGACTAGTTGGGGATACCTGGGGCTCAATCCACAGCTCCTGATGCAGACTGGGCCGCAGTCCTGGGTGTCCCAACTAAGGTGAACTGCAGAGACCTCAGGAGCTGAACAAAGTGTCCAGGACACCAAGGGCCCAATCTGTGGCCACTGACACAGACCAGCTCGCATCGCTGGATGTCCCACCTCTGGGGGGTGAACCACAGAGACCTCAGGAGCTCCAGCCAGCAAATCCAGTGCAGTGTAAACCTCTGGGGCCCCAGTCACCTTCCTTCCTCCCCACCACCAGTCAAAGCATTGCAACAGACGGATACATGTGTTGTCAGGTCTGCCCCCCCGTCCCCTGCTGTGTGCTGTGGTCAGGAATCCCTACCCCTCCCCCATTTGGCAGCACAGAGAAATCAGTTTTGTGCCACTGCCTCCTATTCCCTTCATAGTGGGGTCAGGGCAGCCATTTTGGAGCTGGGAGCTCACATGCCACAGGCAGCCACTTTAGAAGAGGCTCCTGGCTTGCTTTCTCACAGGCCATCTTAGCGTGCTCATTACAAGCAGAAGACACCAACCTTCATCAGCTGGGCTAAGAGAAACATTCGGTGCGAGCCATATATATGAAAGGAAAATTGAATGTCATGGCAGATTGGGTCAGCCACAAAGGTCGGGGCTGGGGTAATGGTGCCTCCATCAGAGGAAGTTTGATCGCATAGTCCAGATTTTCAGGAAACCAATGTGGCACCTCAGTGCATCCAGCTCCAATATCCAGACGAACAATTTCTATGCCAGGAGGAGAGATCGTCAGGGCACGGGAATCCACCCCTTCTCCCAGGTATGGCCAAGGGCTCTGTTTTATGTGTTCCCTCTTTTTCCCATGATAACACTCACAATCTAATGGATCTTGAGACAACAGGCTACAGTGATGTTGATTACATTGCACTGGTTTTCAGGCCTCATGGAGATGTCTGTGGCTCCTCCAGTGACATTATGATCCACTCTACCATCACAGGGCCTGTTCCATTGCAGCCTGGCATCTCTGAACCTGACCGCCTGGTTAGTGAGAGGTCATACTTAAAAAAACCCTAGGATAGTCCAGTGACGTGTTCTCAATCCTGCTGTAGTACAGAAAGTTTTCCACCATTAATGTGGAGAAGATTTGATTCCTGGAGCACATCAGGAGGATATATGGCAGGACTGCCTTCAGTCAAATTGCTCCTAGAATTCTTTTACGCAGGCCTGTCTCTGGGGCTACAGTACAACACACTCAGAACTCAGGTGTCAGTTAGATCCTCAGTTCTGGCGGCCGTAGGTCAACCTCGCTGACCCATTCATCCACATGTCAAAAAATTCCTCAAAGCTATCACTGTAATCAGACCACCTCCTATTCATAGGGTAGCTCTGTGGCATCTTTTCCTAATATTAAACACATTCTCATTTCCACTTTTCAACCCCAGTCCAAAGTGTCACTATATTTCCTGTCAATTAAGGTCATCTTTCTAGTGGCTAGAACACCTGCTCAAAGGTTATCAGAGTAGGGAGCTCTCTCTGTCCTCCCTCAAAATTGTTTCCTCCCCCCATCATGAAAGGATGGTACCACAGACAGAACCTTCCTTTATCCCTAAGATAATTTCCTTCTTCCATCAATTCCCATGAGATTTTTGCTCAAATCCAGCCTGTCTGAAAGAAAGGGTGTGGCACACTTTGTATGCCCAGAGAGCAATTAAGGTCTGTATTAAAAGAACAAAACCCTTCAGTAAAACCTCTGCTTTTGTTCATTCTGATACATTCTAATAGGGGACAGAAAGTATCCAGGTCCTCCACAGCAAGATATATTAGGGGGGATTTTCCTAGGCGCGTAAAGCCAAGGGGAAAATTCCTCCATTGAAGATTAAAGCCCATTTCAAGAAGGCAATGGCAGGTTCACAGGCTAGCAGGTGCAGTACACCAACAAGCGGTTTTATGAAGCCGCAATCTCGGGTGTCCTTGCATGCAGTCACAGAATTCTGTAAGACTAGTAGACTTCAGTAGGGCAAAGCAGACTTCAGCAAGCAGGTTCTGCAAGCTGTATCTCACCCTTAATGCACCCAACAGTTGACAGTACTGCTACAAAAATCCCGTCTTTACTGAATGTATGGCAACATTCCCCCGGAGTGGAAATGAGAGAATTTGTTTCAATTTTCCAGAAATTTTCATTCTCGGTAGGGGGAAGGGTCCATAAATTCATTCCACTCCATACGTTTCATCTCTTTCTACCGGGAGGTGTTTTTTTCTATAGTGTTGCTTTATTTATTTTAATTTTCTTTTTAAGGGAGAGCTGATGGATCACCACGTTCTTCCCTTTAATCGATGAGCCTTGGTGTTTTCCCAGTTTATGGTTTTGTTACTTTGTAGTCATTGGGCAGATTGATGAGCTATTATTAATCTTTTTGAAAGAGTTGTGCTGGATCTGCAAAGCATAGGACTACAACTCCTGTCAGCCTCCTCCCCAATGCACTTCCCTTTCCCCAGGCCAGGTAAGGGAGGGCTGTTCCTGAACCAGGAAGAGGCTGGGGTCTGTTGGGAAGTGGGAGCCATATTACCATTTTTGAGTTATATCAGTAACTGGTGAAAACTGCAGATGACTAAGGGGCATGACGTCGTATCCATGCACAGGGATTTACATGCACTACACCCATGCATAGAGATTATACTATGTTCCTTAATACTGCTTGTACCTTTCTTTTATCTTGGCTGTAAATGTCATATCATAATGTACGTCCCAAAGGTTAAAAACCACCTGTGAGCAATAAAATTAGCATTACGACCTCTTTTCTTTAAAAGTCATTTGTAGAGTTTTATATCTTTCCCCCGTCATGTAAGGATACATTTACCAAGAAGGCAGCTATCCTGCACTGCCTCAGGAAGTAATATAGCTATTGGCCAAAGAAATAAGACACAGATTTTTTTTACAGTGAAGGTAAAACCATTGTATCAGATTACCAAGGGAAGTGGTCGATTCTCCATCTCATGAAGTTCAAGATTAGATGTCTTTCTGAAAGACATGCTTTGGTCAAATATAAATTATTGGACTCAATACAGGAATAACGAGGTGAAATTCTATGGCTTGTGCTATGCAGGGAGGTCAGAACAGATAATCTAAGCCTTCTGGCTTTGAAATCTATGATAGAAGAAACATGCTTTCTTCTTCTTATTGGCCTTTTTGTGCAAAGCAAAGACAGGACTCAGGTGAACAGATACAACCTGAAATATCTTCTCCAAATGTCTGAAAATGTTAGCAGTCTGAAAGGGAAACTACTTAGGTTGCTTTCAGTTTATACATCTGTTATTCTGTAACACATGGAAACTTTCTACAACATTTGGAAATGCTCAGTTTCAATTAAAATGTCCCCCACTGAAGGCCTGAATCTTCAAAGTTTAGCTTACAAGAGAAAGCCCTTACTCACATGAATAACCTTAGTCACAGTGGGACAACTCTTAGGAGCAAGGGCAATTCATTTGTGTGTGGGATTGCAGGATCAGCACCGCATATTAACGTATAAAGTATACATTGCCAGAGGTAATAATATCACCACGTATTTCTACAGCACCTTCTCTCTGAGGATCTTGTGTCACTTTAAAAGCCTTAGGGAATGCTCTCCACACCCTTCTGAAGTAAGCAAGCGCTGATATCCCCGTTTCATAGCTGAGGGAAACCAAAGTTCAGGGAGGTTACCAGTAAGTGGCTTGCCTCAGGTCACACAGGAAGTTTATGAAAATACACAGGACATAGATTCGGAAGGGACCTCCTGAGTCACTGATTCCAGTCCTCAATTATTACAGGCAACTCCATAATATAATCCCATTCATAAAATTATTGGAGAGCTGTGGACGGAACCCAGATCACCTGACTCCCAGACCTGTACTTTAACCCTGAGGGATGTGTTGCCAACTCTCATAGTTTTATCATGAATCTCACTATATTTGGTGTTTTTCTGAAAGCCCCAGCTCCTGCAGGCATATAATTAGGTGAGACTCAGTTTAAATTTAAAAAAAGTTTCTAGTTGTCTTCATTTCAGAAAAGCCTGAAAACATGACCCAAGCGTGCTGTAAAGATTCAGAAACCAAAAGACATAAGAAAAAGAATCCAAAAGGTATGATTTTTTTTAAATCTCATGATTTTTAAGCCAATTTCATGATTTTTTGGGGCCACACCTCTTATTTTTGAACACTTGGAGTTGGCAATTCTTGATGTAGCAAGAACAGATTAGTGCAAATGAATTAATGTGGTTATCTGGAAGGTATTTTTAGAAATAACATGAAAAATGGTACCTGAAAAAAAAAAAGAAGATAAAATGGTTTTTCAGTTTGGGCTAAAATTGAGAAAATTGGTCTCCCCTGGAGATTTTCATTCTGGGTAGGGGGAATGGTTCCATAAATTCAGTAGTGATGGGTTCTTCAGTCCCTCCCTCTGTAGGAGGCAGAGTCAGATGTTTCTGATTGACTGAGATGATGCTCCAGATAACTCCTCCGATGGAAGAGCCCCTCTAGGGAGTTGCTTCTAGTTGCAGTCTGGTTCCCCATTTGGTCCTGGGGGTGAGAGGCAGTGCTCTATGCCAGCCTACATGATGCAGACTACTTCACTGTTGTACCAGTTCAGGTGTGCTGGCTGGCACGTTGGAGCTGGAAGAGGAGAAGGCTCAACTCCCCGCTCCTGTATGTCAATGGACCACAGTAGGCACAAGAGTGGGCGTGGCTGCAGAGGTTGCGGTCCCCGTCATACTGCCACCCTCCTATATAGATAGTACCTGCCATTGGGATTGGTCATATGTGTTAAAATACCCTTGTTCATAAGTGTTTGTAGGATCACAGTCTATACTGTGTTGCTGCACATTTACACCAGTGTAGGTGAGATCAGAATCTGGCCCTTAATATGTATGAAACAAACTCAGCTTTGGTGTAAAAGTGGGCAGAACTCCTATTGCTTTTCTGGGACTAGCACCTGAGCTGAATATGATGACACTTTGTTCATTGATAGGCACTGTGGTTCAGGGGAGAAGGCACTTGGCTGGGCATGAGAGCTGGATTCTCATGCCAGCTCTACCACTAACTTGCTATGTGACCTTGAGCAAGTCACTTCCCCTCTCCATGTTTCAGTTTCCCCTCCCACCCTTTGTCTGCCTTGTGTATTTTGATTATAAGCTCCTCAGAGTAGGGACTGTCTTTTACGATATGTGGACAGCTCCTAGCACAATGTGGCCTGATCTCAGTTGGGGACTTAAAGCACCGCTATAATATTTCTAATTGTTTGGCAATTTGCAGCCATAAAGAAGAATAGGAAAATGGCAGAATTTAACATTCTGTAGTATTTCCAGTTAGTGCATTTTAAAGTACTTTTGCTGCAACAACAGCGGCAATTGTTTATCCCAAAACATTTCAAATCAGGTCTTTCTTTGTGAGACGCTGCAGCGTTAAGAATGAATTTCTTACATGACTATGTATCCTGATTAACCAGCAGATTTACCACAACTCTGTTCAGTTTCTCTGAACTGCATGCAGCTCCTGGATGTTTCATCTTTCTCTCTGTGCAATCACAGCTTCGCCCCAGCTTCTGAAGCACATAAACTAGGTGCTATTTTTATTGAAGCTGGCCCCGGCGCAGGAGATTTTTCACAGGTGTGTCAGTCTGGATTGTTAGCCTCAGTGCTGAATTTTCTGGCTCTTACGGGTTTTTGGTTGCTTACTTATGTAGTTTTGGTAGTTAAATTCCTATTTCTATAGATCTTTTTCAAATAAAAACAAAATCTAGATTCATGTCTGAGTTGCTGCATCGACTGGACACCAAGGACCAAATTCTCAACAGATACTCAGGTACCGCATTGACAGGCTTGGTATAATAGTCTAAATACAGATACTTGACATGCCATGAGTGTACGTATGTGAAATACTGGGCGACGCCTCCATTAAAATGCACTTGTATCCTGCCCTGGGAATAAGAACATTCACCTCTGACCTGGTACTATGGGGAGATGGAGCTTCTTAATGGCTTAGAATGCCCATCGGGCCAAAAACTGCAGGGCAGGAGGCCCTGACCTCCAACACTGGGCTTATCTTCTGGTTGGTCTTCCTGCTGGACTGGGAGCAAGTGCTCATCTCCCACCACGTATCCCCACCAGCAGGGACACTGGAGGCCCTGACAGGCTGCTTTACTCCAGCTGGCTCGAGTACTGCACTGGCAGCGCGTGGTTCTCCCTCCACCCTCCAAGGTATCCAGTGTAAAAGGGACTGGCCTGTGGGAGTAACCTGCTCACCCTCTTGAACGTTATGCCCCTTTTCTCCATGTGCTCACATGCTGCCAGAGAATAAACAACTACGGACTTGTGCTGTTTTCTCTCCTAGGATGAAATGGAACCCCTCACCATAGGCCTGTAGTAATAGAAATGTGCTACAGTTCACACCCCATCTGCCTGGGCAGCTGTCTAGCTACAACTCTGCCATTTGTGTAAGCAACAGAGGTTCTACTTTTGGGTTTCCCTGAAGCCTCTGTGCTCCATCTCTGCTGGAGTATAGGGGCTGCAAAGCCAATAAATTCTTGGCTGGGGAATACCCCTGGGGTAAGAGTGAGTCCCTGATGGTTCCAAGCCAACCTGATGGTCCAGGCTGTTGGAGCAGGGCATATGTTGGAGTAGCCTTGGGCTACATCAATTTATACGAGACTATTCCCATCCTCAGCTGACCCCAATATCCAAAGGTGACTTTAAGCTTCTGGTTCCTGCTCTGAGTTCAGCTGGAAAGGAGCTGCCATCTGGAAGCAGAACAAGCCTTAATGAATTAAGCATCACAACAGGCTTGGGAGGTAGGAACATATTCTCTCTATTTTACAGGCAGAAAAGCTGAGGCACAGTGAAGTGACGTGGTCAATGGGAAGGAGCATGAACTCTGCTCCTGGGAAGGAGAGTTGGGTAGCCAGGTGAGTGTCACTCATGTTCCTTAGGGATGTTTCTCTTCAGGATCTGCATTAGCTGCAGCAGCTGCAGAGCCTGTGCAATGTACACAGTTCTGTAGGAGCTGGAGTGAGGATTTGGCCTATGAAATGTAATTACAACGATCAAGACATTATGGGCCTGATTTTTCACAAGTGCTGAGTACCTGCTACTCCAACTGAAGTCAGTGGGCGCTGGAGATGCTCCAAACATCTGAAAAATCAGGCCTTAATTGTGCATTTACTGTTGCTGTTTTTAGATGCTTCATTTGATTCCTTGAAATAAAATTTAGAAACCAAACCACAAGCTATAAAAGCAGAAATGGAGGCCAGTGCTGGGTCACATTCTGCTCCCAGGTACACAGACACTTCTCCCTCCTAATAATGCAGCCAATGATTTCAGATCATTCTTCTGCTTCTGTATAGCAGAATGACTTTGATAAAGTCTGACAAGCAAACAGCCTGCAATGTGCTTTCAGAGTGGATGGTCTTTTTTGATGGCTTAAATGAATCAAGTGACTGAGATTTAAAAATCAGCTGCATTAAACACAATGATTTGGGTTTTCAAAAAAAGAACAAACTTCTGTAGCATTAGAATTACACACCAGAAGCAAATCCTAATATTGTGTACGGCCCTGTTGCTGGAGGCAACTGCATACAGTAGACCAGATCCTGGTCTCTGTTCTAGCTGCATTGCTCCAGCAAATCCTACTCTCTGAGGATTCCCCTGCATGAGAAAAGCCTTGGGTGGTGTAGAATTATTAGAATGGCTCCCATCCAGGCTCCTGGCAAAGGGACATGGTTGTGGAGAGGGGCATGGATGTGGTGTCTCTAAATCCCCAGTGATCTGATGATGGAACAGTCCTTAGGAACTGTTGGGAACCTGTGCAAAGTAGAGCAGCCCTGAGGTTGCTCTACTGTAGGCCAGGCTGTTAGCTGCTCTCAGAACTGGGACAGCAGTGATGGCATAAATACTGCTGAGTGCAGTTCACAATCTGGGCCATTGACTTCAGCAGGGCTAATTACATGACTAAAGCGAGCAGAATAAATAGTTATAAGTACGAACCTGGATAAGACTATGCCTTAGTGAATGTGATGAGGTATACAAACCCCACACTGAGCAACAAGGGGTTAAGGAACTACTCTGAGCTCAACCAGCCCTGCCTGCCACATCTGGAGCAAATGTACCAACTAGAGAAGGAGCTAAAAGGCAGAAGAGCAGCTCATTTGGGGACAGACCAGGAAGGAGAACAGATCTGCTACCACAGCTCCAGGGAGATGAGCTGAGCTGAGGGGAGGCAGAATCTCCCCCAAAACAACTGCCTAGAGGCCCATCCCTGAGGGAAGGGAGGGCCTGCTGCAGATAAGCATTGCTCTCTCATGTGAACTTTGGACTGGATTGATCCCCTTTATTTTTATTTGGGCTGCCCCAGCAGGGGAAAGCCTTGGACTGAGCTGGGCCAGGAGGTTGGGCCATACTCCAGGAGGGGGCAGTTGCCCTCACACTGCCTTACAGCAGATAGTGACCTTGGGGGAGGTGGTAGGAAGTGACCCAGGGAGGGCCGCCTTAAGCCTCCACAGTTGTCAGAGCTCTGATCACTCTCAAAGGGCCCTGGGTTGGAGCCTCGTGAAGTGAGAGGGCCCTGGCTCCTCTACCAACAAACCCCTTACATGTGACCGTCTTAAGCCCTGTTCACTAGGCAGCGCTCCTTACCAACCAATCCTGAGCGATGGCCATCAGTGACTGAAAGAAAACAAAAGTAAAAGTCTAATGAACTATAGTTCAAAAGGGACAAAGTTGTCTCTGAACATGAAAAACCCAGGTGAAATTTTTTAATGGGAGTCAAACCTCAACTTACATGACATGACATACCCCAGATTTGAACATGTTAAGGGATTGTTTTTTATGTGCTTGCATGGCAAGTTATTCAGCTATATTTCATGCAACTAGATGTTCACTGTGGAAAACAATCTCCTATGCCACATATACGTGAGTCTTCTAGCTGAATTTACTGATATTAAATTTGTTTTGGAACCAAAAACAGCAACTGTACATAACAGGGCAAAGGGAGATGGATAGCTTAGTGGTTTGAGCATTGGCCTGCTAAACCCAGGGTTGTGAGTTCAATCCTTGAGGGGGCCGCTCAGGGATCTGGGGCAAAAATCAGTACCTGGTCCTGCTAGTGAAAGCAGGGGGCTGGACTCAATGACCTTTCCAGTTCTAGGAGATGGGTATATCTCCTATTATTAACCCTAAAACTTGGTGAAGAACATGAAAATAATTCAGTGACACAAATACTAAAGTGGTACAAAGATCAGTCTGCTCTCAAATCTAGCAAAACAGATGTTTAGTGACTTGTACAATTTTTAAATAGTTCAGTTTTAAATTGAGATTGTCAACCTACCTTTACAAAATAAATAAGGTGTGTGTGAGAGCTTAGAAAAATGAGCTATCTGTGAACACTGAATAGTAGTTAGTAATCAGAAGCCTGTTTTGATGTTGTCTCTGTACAACTTTGGTATAAATTCAGTAACATACATGGATTTTCAATGGCATGGTTCAGTATGAAATAGCAGACATGATACTTTTAAATTTGGTATTTTAAATGCAAAGTTAGGGCCTGCTGCAAAACTGATTAAGTCTACAGAAAGACTATATTAGCTTCAGTGGAGTTTGAAGCAGGCCTGTAGTGAAAATACATCTTTTCTATTGCCATTACCTTTAGAATAAATCCTTACAAATGTATATCTAATTCAGATGATATTTCTAACAGAAGTTCCGCATTCAAATGTAATATGTAAACAGAGTTGTTTGCAGCACAAGATGTGTATAAATATAAAGTTTATTCAGTATAGTGTTTAGAAAAATAAGTTCACATCATCTCAGAATACAAATAAAACACTTAACTGTCCAGGCACAAACCCCTATTACAGTACAACAAACATACATACCTTAGATCTCTTTGGTTGGGTCATAAGAACAAAACTGTTTGATGATAGGCTTCAGGTACTATCAATAACCTACTGGTGCAGTAAAGACTTCTGGTTATTCTCTACTCTAATGCATACATTCTGTAAAGATTTCATCTTTGTTGTAAGGCACAATAAACCCATATTGATTACAGAAATAACTGGTTAGTTCTGGACAAACAATGCATGCAGCAAAAGAATGAATACCCTTTACATGCGAATCCTGAAAGCCGAAAGATTCACATGCTCCTTGAGTGTAGAAATGTAAGAAGGTAGTTTTAAATTATATGAAATGTACAAGTTAGATAGAAATCCTGTCTTGAAGATATTTTATAAGAGATATAGGAAGACTTTGGGTCTCCTCTCTTGTAAAATTTCACTATTTTGTTTCCAGAGTTTCAAAATTATTAATATTTTAATGACAAGGTATTTCTTGATAATGAAGACTCTATGACACATGCCTATTGGAGTTCCATACACTTGTTTCATATGAAGCAGAAGGGATACATCTTGTATTTTTGTCACGAAAGGGGCACAGGCACTGGAAAGCTATGCACAGGGACTTTTCCAAGCATTCCACACAAATTTGGGCCAAATTCTGCACTCTGTAATGTCTCTGCTATCAATAGGGTTTTATAAGGCTTGAGGACAGAACGTAACCCTTATTGCCTCCCCATGGATTTGGGGGTATTCCTACTGTTCACTGCAAAATTTAAGCTTTCATTTAAAAAAAAATGGTTCTAGCCCTTCTGACTGGGAAAACAATTTTCTTAATAAGCTTTCATGGGTAAATACTCACTTCGTCAGATGAATGTAGTATTCACCCAAGAAAGCTCATGCTCCAATACATCTGTTAGTTATAAGGTGCCACAGGACTCTTTGTTGCTTTTTACAGATCCAGACTAACACAGCTACCCCTCTGATAATTTTCTTAATGTGAATCAATGGAATTCTGTCTTCCTTAATTCACAGACATGGTGAAACAATAACTCTAAGAAGTATAAACTGCCCCATTAATTTCAATAGGGTGTTAACTTGGAAATCTAATTACAACACTCTGAATAGATCAACCTTGTTAGTTAGTTCACTGCTGCCACTTTATATTGGGCCAAATTCATACCTGGTATAACTCCAATGAAACGAACGGGCCACAGACTGAGCTGGTGTACACTGACTTCAGTGGAGCTCTGCTGATTTACAGCAGCTGAGGATGTGGCCTAACTGTGTCCATGAACATGCTTATTCAGTGTGGTTGGATTCAGTTGAAAGGACACTTCACAGGAATAGATTGCAAGATTTAACAAGGCAACTGACTGGCTGCTCTGCTACAGAGATGAGCCTTCTGGTTCTCAGCAACATCAGGGTGAAATTCAGAAAAATTCTAAATTTGTTCAAAAACTTTACAACATTTTGAGGGAATCTGCTTAATAAGCTTCCAGCAGATTTCCCAAACATTTCTATAGAAGCCGGGTCAAAGATTTAGCAGAATTTGGCAACATTTCCCATACAATTTCCAGTGGACTTGGCTTTAGGTCACTGTGCACTTTACTACCTGTAGATGGCCATGGTGTGATGCCAAGCTGCCTTTCACTTTGCAAGTCAAAAAGTATAGCATACATACTTCATATGTAAAGTTTAAATGATTCTTTATACCCATCCACATTAAATAGAAGAGGGAAAAAGAAGGGTATTTTATGCTTGAGCGAAATATAAATATGTCTTCCATTTAAACAAAAGAACATCATAGTAAAGACTAATGCTGAGATTTTCCAAAATGCTTAGGGGACTTTGCCTATTTACAGCTGTTGACAGTCTGGCCCTAAATATTGTAAAGGGCTCTGTGTACTGTGTAAAGAAAGCAGGTTGTCTGGGCAGATATGCAAGGACCACATTATAATAAACTGACCCTTATTTTACTGTAGGAGTAAACATACTATTTAAATAGCCACTATAAAAACACTGTACTGGGCAATGACACTTTGTATTGTGCATATGTACCCGCAGAAAACATGAGGTTATAATTGGATCATATGGAGGGAATGACACTTATTTTTGATGGGGGAGAGGAGAAAAGAGAACATAAATTACTTGCTTTCTGGAAGACTAGAATAGACTTATCTGACACTGTCCTGATCCATTGCTTTATGTACATTTTTGCATCCCCTGCCGTCCGTACATTGTGTAGAACGGGCAATACTCTTGTTAAAAGTACCAGATATTCTGAAGTATGCACCACTGTTATGACAAATACGGTTTTCATGTCAACCACACGGCATAGCCAAGTAATTCAGAGCCTCAGTAACATAATTAATACAAACAGAAAAGTTACCAGCAGCATGTGTGCTGGCAGAACAGCATAACAATTATATTATAATATCTGATTGTTTTAACAGCTGAGAAAGTTATTTGAAATATTCGCTAACTTCCCCCTAAAGACGGTTAGAGCTCTGCAGAACAAAACATGAGGCTCAGAACACTTCTAGAGCCACATATAGCTTTCAATCCATGCATACAATTTCCATTCATGTAATAATAATACACAATAACATATGGTGTTTCTACTCTGCAAACAATAACAAATTAATTCTCACAAAATTCTTGCAAAGTGGATAATTATTATTGTTATCATTTTATGGATGGGGAAACTGAGGCAGGGGGATTATGTCACTTGTCCCAGGCCACAGAGGGTGTATGCGAGGTGCTCAGATACTACGGGGCGAAGCAGTGTCAGAGCAAGGACTGGAAGTCTAAGTCCCTGACTTCCCATCTTGTGCTCTAACCACACCTCATGTCAGTGGGAGGCATGCATGCAGACTCAGGGAAGTTGATGGCTCCAAGTTTTGTTTTTAATAATAATAAACGTTTTAAATGGCTTGCTTTTAACAACATTTATGCAAGTCAGGGAGGTAGCCAAATGGCTAGTTGCTTTCTTTTCTCCATATACTTTGGAAAGACTCAATGACCTCTTTTTACAAAACATATACTTCCTTCCCGCCCCTTCCCCCAGACTTGGGCTGCAGTGTTGAATGGAACAATTCTCTGCAGCTCAGCTTAGAGGCTCCATGCTGTTACTTACAAAAATAAATTGTATGCGATATAGTGCAAAACAACAGTGAGGCTATCATAGTGTCACCCAGCACATGGGAAAAGCCATTTCTTTAAAAAATGTAGATAGGACCAGTTAGCTATCAAGACAGGATGAGACAGGGATACTCCTGGCCAGAACTGACATTATCTCTGTTTGCTTTCCTTTAAATTGTTTTTGTCTTTTTTACAAAAGATGTTCTACATCAGTTCATTTCAGGCCTGACTGAAAGTCCACTGAAGACTCTGAAGGCATTTCTGCTGATTTCAATGGGCTTTGGACAACCCTTTTAGGAGGATTAATTCATGCTTTAATTACTGTTAATATTCACATTAGAGTTAAAAAAAATAAACAGCGACTAGTTCTTCATAGATCTGCATTATTATTATTATTATTATTAAAGCTTAAGGTTGTGCTTTTTCAGGTTAAAAAAAATCCTATAGACAAATAGTGAAATGTTGTGGGTGGAGTGCAGAGGGCTAGGGAGCTGAAATCTTTCCCCAACTCAGAGCCAGCAAATACTTCCACTGCACAGCACCCTCAAACCATTAGGGGTTCCTGTTGCCGCCTGTGGCCCCATTGAAGAAAGCATCCCTTTGTTTAGGAAGGGCATATAAATACATGTTTATGGGCATTCCTGAATCAGGGCCTCTGTCATGGAACAGCAGCTACGCACCAGTTGCATGGGGCTTGGGGGCCAGTGGAACCTTGTAAATATAGAACCCCCTTCCCTAGACTCGCCCATCATAGCTATCCATACTGGCCGATGTGAGGCTTTTCTTTATGGTTGCTCTGCCCACTGTACCTCTGTGGACCCTCCTCTGCAGGGCTTAAATGGTGCAGAGGGCCAAACTCTGGCCCTACACACAACTGACGAATTTCATCTAAAATTACCCAGAGACCAACTTGTCTTACTCAGGAAAGTAGACACATTGACTTCAATGGAGCTACTCACAAGAGTAAGGTCGGCAGAATCTGGCCCTGAGGATGGATAATTGCACACAAGTGTTTTCATTCTTCTTACCACTGTGCTCCAGTAACAAGGATATAAGGCCACTAGGAAGAAAGGCACGTGGAATTTTGTAAAAATACATAAAACTTTTAACTAATTTGAAAAGTACTAAGTGAACAAAACATAACAAAAAAACCCCAAACACAAAGATGGGAGGGAAAAATGTCCCAGTCTTGCAATACTGGGAGTTCATTTTTTAGCTTCAGTGTGATTAACATTGTTCTTTTACAGTCTATTGATAAAACTCATCCCTTGAAAATCCTACAAAAAAGTAAAACCTTGTTGAAAATAACTGTTTACTTCCTGTTCAAACGATAAAAATAAATTAAACAGTCAGAAAACATTTCAATGCACTGTATCTAAAGTGAAAGAGACCAACATAAACCATAAATAAAATCCATTGTACTAATAAAAAGGTCTCCTTTATAATAACTGGAATAATATTTACATTCATACTGGAGTGAAAGCTTTAGAGTTGCATAATTAGAGTTTCAAATCCCCTCCCGCTCCCTTGCTGAACTGGCAAACTGCTAGTCATAACATTTAGAAATCTGCAAAAGTTTGAAGCAAATTTTTTGGGATGAACAGAAGTCTGCTGGAAAAAACAGCGATGATATTATTTGCAATTGTGTTTAGTTCCTTAACCTCAAACACCATGAAAGTAGCTTGTGAGGTATCGTCTATTTTCTTAAAATCTGTTCAATGCCCATGGACTAGAAGTAAACAACAAAGACTGCATTGTTTCTACCTTTTTAGAAAGATATTTCATTTTCCTAGTTAATATTAGGAGTGTATACTTATTTATGAAATTATGTGGTGGCATGAAGATTCTAGTTAAACTATTAGGGTTATATTAGTAAACCAGAGCAATGCACATCTGCTCGGTTATTTAGCTCGTATTTCCTCTAACCTGAGTCCCTTACTCTGGTTAAAAGAGCATATTGCATGCAAACAAAATGTGGCAACCTAATTCCATTATTGTAGATTCCCATGTACTTTAATGCAGATTATTCAAATGTTCTTCTGTTTTGAATTGTATTAGTATTTTCTTTAAATGAGAAAAAACGTGGTGCTTTTTAGGGCCTCATGAGGAGACATATCTACTGAAACCAAAAGCAAGAAAAAAAGTTAAAAATCTTGCATATCTTCATCCATCTGAACTGTCTGGAGTTTGGCAAGCTCTTTTTTGTCCGTTTCCAGTTCTTCACAGACTGTGTCGACCATATTACTCATAACATATTTGGATTTTGTGTCCAGCATCATTAAATTGCTGGTTGACTTACTCTCAGAATTGGATAAGAAATTCTCCTTGACATCGGGTGCTGACTGCAGAACTAACCTGTGCTCTCTGACAAAATCCGGATGAACTTGTGCAGATGGATGACTGACATGGTCTCCAGTTGTTGAAACTATTTCCCGGAGTGCAGGCTGTGCTGTAGAAATTGACATGAGATCTTGACTGGTAATGAGGGAACAGTTCTGAAGAGTTGCATAGTTAGTGTTGCTGATTGATATCACAGTAGATGTATTTGTTACAGCTGCTGACATAGACTGACTCTCTGAGATACCAGAGTTCAGTTCTGTAGCATTTAAAAGAGAAGGTGGAGCTAGGGAAAAATTATGTGAGGGAGTTACATTTACTAAGGAGGAAGCCATGGACTGGAGGCCTCCACCAGCTACATTTTCAGAAGATACGTTTACGTTTAGTTGTGTATTCTGACTGACGGGCATTAACTGAGAAAACACAAGGCTTCTTTCCAATCCTTCTTGTTTAACAGATCCTATTGCCTGACCTGAATTGGGAACTGTATACACCACTGCACTGGGAGTAAGAGGGCTAAAGAAAACCTTTCCTTGCTGCGCTGTTGAAGAATCACTTGTAAAAGTCCCCCCATCTGATGTACTTGGATTTATTGAAATGTTACCTAGGAAAAAAAGAAAGTATAGATTATAGTTGATGGGAAGCTGTGTAATGAAGCCAGTTATTTTAGTATATGCTTTGGTTGCCTCAGTTTTAGGAAATTTAAGCTAGAACTACAGGCAACATAGAAGCAATATTTTTGGAGTAGTTTAGAGAACATTAGATATGAAATGAATGAAAGCCCTTGAATATACAAATTACTTCTTAACTGAGAAAAAAGTTTCTGGTACGTTAGCATCTTTCAAGCTCTCATTGAGTGGCCAAATAGTTCATACCCGTGTGATTAAAATGAACACGATTTGGCCTTCCTTAGTAGCTACCACTAGATTTCCATCAAAGAACAGAAACATAAAAAGCTTCTAAGTAAAGACAGTTCAATGACAGACTAAAATTACACATGGAAAATTATTAAAAAAGCTCATGAAGTGACTGCTGAGCTAAAAGCTCGGAGTGTAACCCTGCAGAGACATGTTCAAAATAATACCTTTCACCAGGCTTTCTATATGCCAATTTAGTACTCAAAAGTGTCTTATTTTGTCTATCAACACTAATCCTAAGAACACGTTTCTAAGAGTGCAGCCCTGCCGCTTTTACTCATGTTGGATAGTACATTACTCAAGGTGGGTTGTCCCATTAAAAACCTTGGGACTACTTGTGAGAGTTAGGAGCTACTAAATGTGCAGAATTGGACCCAAAGTTGGTTATACAGCGAGTCCAGTAAAAGTCATTATTATAACGTGTCTCTATGTGCAAGATAAATTGGCTCTCAGAGCTGTTTCCACTTTATGACATCTCCAATTCTCCACCTCTTTCAGGAAGCTTTTAGAATGATACCTGTAAGGGGCTGTAATTGGTTTTGAAGATACTTGTTTAATAACATGTATAGTGCATAGCTCACTTAGGGCGTGTTTAAAATGGGGACTGTTTACCTCCCCCTTAGTTTTCATTAGCCAATATTTTCAAGATGCTCCTAGAGACTTTGTTTGGTTCCCATAATTATTTCTACCTAATGAATACACTAGCAAAATGAAGGAAGAAACCCAAAAGTTATGTAGGAATAAGATATAAATAAATTATAGCAGCTTGCTTAAGACAGCATGGAATGTATTTCACTATGAATACAAAACCAGTTACCCACTAGTCTCACAATTTAAAAACAGCTAAACGGTAAACATGGAGATTTCTGATTTTTCTCTAGCCTGGAATCCCCCACTGGGGATTGATCACACTCTGCCTAGTCAGGTGTCTAGTGTGGGAAAATGCTGACTGCTTCAGATAAAGGTTTACACCCCTTCTTAAGGCTGTCCAACACTATTTCAGGTAGAGAAATTTCTTCCTCACCTTTTGCTGGCTGTCAGCCTATGCCTTGGAGCATGTACATTAACAGCCCTTGTAATTTCAGATGGTATTCAAATAAAATATCTAATCTTTTTTTATGTCACTAAGCTATTTGTCCAATAACAGTGAGTTGCATAGAATATCAGGGTTAGAAGGGATCTCAGGAGGTCATCTACTCCAACCCCCTGCTCAAAGCAGGGCCAATCCCCAGACAGATTTTTGCCCCCAGCTCCCTAAATGGCCCCCTCAAGGATTGAACTCACAACCCTGGGTTTAGCAGGCCAATGCACAAACCACTGAGCTATAGTTCAGAATATTTTTTATGCACACACTCTCTCTCTCTTCCCCGCCCCCCCTTCGTTAAATTCCTCTTTACTGGAAAAATAATTAACTCCTTACACACATGCACCTCAAACAAGCTAAATTGCAGTACAATTTGATTGTTGTTATATTATTCATGGTCCTTGCTATTACACAAATTCAAATAGCATGGTCATGCTATTACACAAAAACCAAATTCATATTGGTTTTTAAAGGAAGCCTTAAGTCCATTTAAGAGACAGTAAAGGTTTAAACATTTTCCTAACAGCAAAATGCTGAAGATTAATAAATTATAGGATAGTTCAGCTTTGCCTTTACTTTATAATTCACCCACATCAAAATAAGGATCCAGAACTAGATTTGCTTTGCACAGATTTTCTCCCTTGCTATCCAGAAAAATCAATCCCTAATAAATGTTAAGGCAACCTCTAAAACAATCTGTTGGGAGGAGTTCATATAGTTGGTATGTTAATCCACAGTAACGTACATTACCCTGGGGCTAAGGTTACCTTTACCCAAAACATCTTAACATTTTATATCTACAAGGAATCACATATTTCTATGATTTCTCTTTAGATTAGTTGTTCTTAATTATAGGATGGACAGATTACAAGCACAACTGATCAATCTTGTTGTGCCTGTATATTTAGTGGTTTTAACTTTTACAAAATGCTTTGGTTAAAAAACAGTACATACTTTCTCACTAGCTGCCAGGCTAGTTCTCATTTTAAGACAGTATTAATCAATAATCTTTTCTTTTTCTACTTACTGATTTAACACATTTCTGGAATTGTGAAGATTAATACGGAAGGATTCCTAGAATGGTATTTAAAAAAAGACAGTAAAATACCAGACCTTCCTTTGTGCTGCATTAGAAAAAAAAAAAGTCCAGACCCCACATAACTTGATCTTTGCAAATCGAGGAAACTGATTGTTACAGGGAGATGTTGTAATGTATGATTTCATGTACTGCACATTGCAGCTGCCAGGACGCTGTAACCATACACCACTGCACAAATATGACACACTATTAAAGATGAAATGTATTCCATTTTTTCCCCTCAAAAAAGTCTTTACTTTAGTAAAGAAAGCGTTTACCTTGTGAAGCTGGCACAGAAACAGGAGGCAGCTGCAGAGGAGAAAACCCGATGCTTCCATTAAGCAACTGGCCATTTGTTCCTGAATTAGGGATCTGGACAATGCCATACTGGTTTATTTGGACAGGAGCAGTAAAAGTAACTACAGACCCTCCATCCTGAGAAGCAACAGTTTGTATGCTTTCCCTTTTCACCTCACTGCTTGGTATTAACCCTGGAAATGAGACAGGTACATTACTGGGACTGTATGGTGTTGGTGCTGCTGCAGAATTAGACACAGAAGCCTGGAGGATTTTGAAGTCCTTGACATCTTCAGAAGAAGACACCAGTATGTCAGTGATTGAGACTCCATTGCTCACAGCACTTGAAGTGGTTTTGGGTGGATTTAAAGTTACTGTCTGTGAAGTCCCCATGTTGAGACCATTGAGGATTACTCCATTGGGTCCTTGAAGAAAAGAGCTCCCATTAAGAAAGACAGAAGAAGTACTGGCAGGCACTAGGTTTCCATTCAGCAAAACACCAGAAGAACTTAAAGATATTTTAGTGTTTCCAAGCTGCTGCATGTACACTGGTTCCATGTGATTGGGAAGGCTTAGGCTTGTAGCTCCATCAGACGAGTTGGGGAGTGGATGTGGCGATAAATCCTCCTGCCCCTTACTGGATTCATCTTCTGTGCTAGGGTTGCCATCTGACTCACTATGGGGAAAGATGGAATATGATATTTCATTACAATGACATTATTCATAGGTTTTAAGTCGAGAAGGGGTCACTACGGCTATCACAGGCCATAGAACAATGTCCAGTGATGTTTATTGTTTGCATTTGGTTTTTAAAGGAAGCCTTACGTCCATTTAAGAGACAGTAAAGGTTTAAAAAAAATGAATAAAAGTAAAGCCAATCATGAGTCGTGTGAAACTTTACAGACTGGATTGCAGACCAGTAAGTATATTCTCTCTCTGTGGTCATCTACCCAAAATAATCAAAGGGAACTGCCTCAGGGTCATCTCTTTGCCTGCTAAATTGGCCTATGGAATGATGTGTGCGTGTGTGAAATCCAGCAAGCCGAGGAGCCGCCATTTGGTAAGTTATACTATGCCTTGTGGCAGCTGTAAGAGGTAAACCAGGGTCCCAGTGAGCACTTTTAAACCCTGAAAATATCTACTGTCTCCTGTTAAATAAAGCCAAGCTCACTGGACTCACTGATATTCTAAAGGGGAGACTGGGACCACCCCCAAATACCTCACACCCAGCTGCATTTCTTGAATGTCTAGATCTAACACGAAGACTTCATTCTGTTCCCGTTTCTCCTTTCCCAAAAGGGGAAAGTGACCCACTGGTACCTTAATTTACAAAAGAGACAAAGAAAATATTCCAGACTTCCCAGGGGACGGGAGGGGGAATCAATTGTGGTTGCATATAGTATGATCACACATCCTGGTATTTGGTTAATTTTTATCTCTGAAGAATGGGACTACCCAGACTGCCCCCAGCCTTTAAAAGCAGCACTGCTTTGATTTATTAGTTGAGACCGAACCTATCTAAGAGTTTGAGAGAGAGTGACTCCTGGAGGCAGATCCAAAGAGGGCTCCAGCCCAACTCCTCCTCCAGGTGCTTGGAAATGAGAAAGAAGGGTGCCTCTTTCCTCTCTCCTTTGTGCAGGGGGCCAATTAATATTGGAAAGGATTTGGTGATCAAAACCTCCATAGAACAACACCCAGGAGTTTTCGCCAAGGGAAGAGCTCAACAACCTCCCCATAAGCCTTAGAGGCTGGGCAGATGGGGTGTTAAATGTGCTGTGTGCCATCTAAATCCCCCCTTGTCCTGCCAACACCCCAGTACACACAGGTTCCCTCTGTTTCTGAGCCACCCAGGGCTTGGCTTTTGCTGACTTGTCTGCTCTTGAGTGCATTTTTCTTTCTTAGTTTTTGTTGTTGTTGGTTGCTCTGTGTCTCTCTCTCCACAGCCGTTTGCCCCTTTGATGTGTCCCGAAAAAGGGGGGCGGGGGGGAGAGGCTTGGATCAGCACAATCGCGCCCTTGGTTGAGAAATACCTTGAGGCCTTTTTCTGCCCACGGCCTTTGGAAAGGAAGGAAGGGGGCTGGAATGTGGCCTGCATGCAGGGAGGTCACCTCCACCTGGCCGGCTCAAGGCGGTGGATTTCCCCTAGCGGCCACACTCCCAGCCCCCATGTCCCATTAGCCCACAAAGGAGCCAGGGCCGTGCCTGGGTTCCATGCCCCAGAGCCAGGGCAAGACTTACTGGGCACAGGCACAGAGCTGGGGGAGCCTGTTGTTGAGTCAAAATTGCAGGGCCACGGGTGAAGAACGTGGGAAAAAACAGGTGACTGCGGGGCGCAGAGCCCCCCCTGCAATATTCTACCGACTAAGCCCCAGCCAGCACCGAGACCCACTCGAATGAGGCCCGTGGGAATCTTCCCTTGGACTTCACCCGGCTTTGGATCAGGCCCGGTGGGAGCCAAGCGCCCGTGGTCCCCGCTAGGATCGCAGTGAAACCCGATCCGAACCCGCTCAGAATCAGATTTCAAAACAGAGCAGCGGCCACAAGGCGCCCCCGCCCCCACGACTTAAAAAACTCGGCAAATGATTAACTCTGTCAAATAAAAAGCTGCCCGACTCCCGCAAGCCTTGCACAGCCCAGCCCGGCCGGGCGCAGTGTCTGCCCGTGCGGGGGGTGTGCGCGCCTAGGGGAGAGCTGCGATTTTGAGAGGGGTGTGTGTGTGTGCGTGTGTTGGGGGGGGCACTTAGCAACTGCTCAGCCGCGATCACACGTTGCATGTGAGTTGGGGGGGACGCAGACCTGCACCGAGTTGGTTGGAAACTTCCCTGCGGTCGCCCGCTTCACCCACACACACGGCCCGGGGTGGGGTGGTGGTGCGGGGGCTGCGTGGCTCCGGGCAGAAAGTGAAAGCTGGGGGGGGGAGGAGGAGGAGACCTGAGCTCCGGTCCGAGGGCCGGCCGGCCGGGCGGGGGTGCGTGCAGGAGCAGGCTGCCGAAGGTAAGCGCCATGTTTGCACGGGAAGAAAGAGCCCGGGCGAGCGAGGGAAGTTGGCGCTCACCTTTTGGACTGGGTCTCGGAGGGGTTGCGGTCCCGCTGCCGCCGGTTCTTGAACCAGTTGCTGACCTGGGTAAGGGAGAGGCCGGTGATCTTGGCCAGGTTCCGCTTCTCGGCCGGCGACGGGTACCGGTTCTGCTTGTAGAGCTCCTTCAGCGCGTTGCGGGACTTCTCCTTGAAGCAATACACCGTCTCCTCGCCGTCCCAGATGGTCCGGGGCAGCGGGAACTTCCTCCGCAGCCGGTACTTGTCCACCGCCCCCAGGGGTCGGCCCCGGGCTCGCTCCGCCTCGGTGTAGCGCGCCTTGTACCAGAGCTCCTGCAGCAGCGGGTGGTTGGAGGAGTCGAAGCTGTGGCCCTCCAGGATGCTGTAGAGCTCCGGGTAGATGCCCTGGTGGAAAGCCACCAGCGCCCGGGCTTTCAGCAGGCTCTCGTTGCCACGTAGCAGATCGCTCTGGGGCAAAGCCCACAGGAACCTGGCCAGGCGGTCCAGGTTCCCACCTTGCTGCAGCGCCTCGCAGACGCAGGCTACATGATCCGGGGAGAAAGCCAGGGGGGTCTGGGAGGAGGAGGGAGAGGAGGAGGAGGCGGCGGCGGCGGCAGCATGGTGATTCCTGGCCAGAAGTTCAGTGTGGAGCAGGAGCTGATCCGCAGCTCCCTCCTCCCCAGCCGCGGAGCCTGCCTGCTCCATGGGGAAAGGGGCCGCGGGCGGCGGTGCAGGGTTGCGGGCTGCCCTTTCCCGGGGCGCCGTGCCTGCTTCGGAGAGGATTTCCATCACATTCTCTTGCTTGATCTCCACCGCGCTCGGGAGCTTGTCTGTGGGGGAGGCAGAAGACATGTTTTCCCCCCCTTTCTCTCCCTCTCTCCGCAAAGTCCACTCCTCCTGCTTTCGGCTGGATCTAGCCGATCAGGTTTCCTCCCGGCCACGCAGTAACCATTAAGATAGCTGCTATAGCAAAGTAGTGTAAACGGATCGCTCCTCTCCACGGCTCCCCCCAACGTGACTCCTCCGCTCGCTGCATACTATATGGCACAAGCAGCCTGCGGGCCCAGCCGAGCCCACTCATTGGCCATTTCACATTTCGGGGGCGGAGGATCCGCGGTTTCTATAGAAACCGTCAATCAAACTCCCTTATTCTCCCCCCCCACACACTTGGAACACCTATACCTGAAGTTAGAAAGGGTTGATGGTGTTTGTTTCTTCTTTCCTCTTGTGTTTGTTAGTCAGGTTACTTAAAGGACATTTCAGCACTATAAAGCAGGAAAGTTCATTAGTAGCAGCGCAAAGGAAAGCTCAACACGGTTATTAAACACGGGAGGACGTCACCTTTTAAAATGAGTTGGCCACACTAGAAATATAAACCAGAGAACATGTTGCCAGTGCAGAATTACAGCATATGCATATGGAAATGAGATTATTTTATTTTATTTATTTAATTACTCCTCCGACCCCCTTTAAAACACAGCAGCTCCTCATGGAGATGAAACAGTAAAAAAAACCCAAAACAAAAATTCCAAGATCAAATGGGATTATGAAAGATCAAGAAGAATCTGTTGCAAACACTTAAATGAGGATGTTATGTAGCGTCTTATTTTTCAAATGTTAAAGCATACACTATAAATAGCGTGGCATAAATACACAAAACATGAAAGAAATGAAACTATACTCCTCACCTTAAATCACCCAGAGTTGGCAAGTAAAGCAAGATGGACATGATACAGCAAGGCAAATAAAATATCAAAGCAAGACGAGTAATCCCTGATGATGAGCAGCAGAAACTGATCCAAACATCTGATTATAAGAGCGACTAGGTTCAGTGTATGGGCAAGTGTACAGTGTACATTCTTTTCTTTTTTTAAAATGTGTACTATTATTCATTGATTCTATTATCTGTTGATAGCATAAATCACAAAGGCAAGTTATTTGAATCACTAGAACCCCATGCTTAAAATAAAGTCATAATGGAGTGTGGTTTATTATTTATGATAAGTACCAAAGACAACAGAAAAGAGTCATCTAACGCAAAATGTTAAAAATAGCCCTTTCCTCCGTTTCAATGGTTTGATCCATCAGTTTCCCCACCTCTCTACACTTCATGCAAATAGCAAATCTGGGTGCTTTTGAGGACATGCTGTATAGCACCTGAAATTCTTTCCTACAATGCTAAGTGTTGAGGATAACAATCAGTTGAATACTTTTACAGGATCAGACTGAAAAACCCTGGACTTTATAAGGCTGCATCAGGCTTTTTATAGATACTGTTGTACAGTCTGTCTGTCTCTACACTCCTACTGTAATATTTATTTGCATTCTGTGGTATTTAGTTGCATTCGGATTAAAAGGCACGTGCATGACAAAATCTTGTAATGTTTGTTGTAACACATGTCCCCCTGTCTCAGGAGAAGGGACTGGGAGAGATGTCGGGTATGGCACAAACACGACGCACAACTGACGCCCTTTTGTCCCCCCCTTTCCCCAAGCCCAGGAGGTTAGCAGCACAGCACGCCTGCTCCGAGCGGAACGGTTGCTCCGCGGAGTGAAAGCCCCGGCCGGGCCCTGTTTGGAGTGACAGTGCTCTGAGGAGGGAGGGGTGGGAAGGAGCTGGTGCCTGGCGGGAGGGAGGGGGTGGAGGCGACCATGGACGACCAGGGCTGCCCGCGGTGCAAGACCACCAAGTACCGGAACCCTTCCCTGAAGCTGATGGTGAATGTCTGCGGGCACACGCTGTGAGTGCTGCTGCGCGCGGGCCCTGGGGAGGAGGGGGCCGCGTTGCCATGGGGATCATTGAGCGCCACTAGCCCCTGTCCTGGGGCACCTTCCCCCCGGGGGGCCTGGTGCGTGGGGCTCCCACCACGGGGAGGGGCCTTTGTCCGGCTGCTGTTGGGTGGGGGGACTTTGTCACTCCGCCAAAAGCATTGGGGGTGGGGGTGAAGCAGCTTGCCCAAGCTGGGGGAGAGGAGCAGGCTCAGGGGTGAAGCTCCCACGGCCCACCCACGAGGAAGGAGAGGGGTGTGTGTGTGTGTGTGTGTGTGTGTGTGTGTGTGAGAGAGAGAGAGAGAGAGAGAGAGATGGGGGATTGCTGGTACAACTGGTGTGTGTGTGTGAGAGAGAGAGAGAGATGGGGGATTGCTGGTACAACTGGTGTGTGTGTGTGTGTGAGAGAGAGAGAGAGATGGGGGATTGCTGGCACAACTGGTGTGTGTGTGTGTGACATCACTGCATATAGTGCAGCCTGAAGTTCCCAATTCAGGGCAAAGGGGCTGTGAAGACTGTTACACATAAAGCAGCTGAGCATCTCGACCCTTGGAAAGCATTTGATAGGTAGGAGCCCAGTTATTCACTTCCAGTGTGGTTGCAATAATTTGGTGGGAAGCGGCTGCATCTTGCGTGTGTTTGTCCCTTACTGTACTGCAGGCTTTCAGATTGCAATAGCTTGTTTCCTGTTTAAATATGGTTGTGTTTTTTTACTTCTGGAGGATTCTCAGTTAAATCTAGTCTATGAGGAGTGCTGCTGTGTGCAAAGGGACTTCAGTTTACAACGCACAGAAAGGCCTGAAAGCCAGCAATGAATCCTGCTCATTTGCTGTTAAGCACACACATTGTTTTAAAATCCAGGTGGTCTGGCAATAAGAAGCCATGTCGTAGGTTAGCATTTGTGCTTGAAACTGGAAGCTCATACCAGCTGTAAAATCCAACTGGATATGTAGCTGTTTTGTGGAGTTACTGTTGTTTTTCTCTTATGGTTTTTGACATCTCAGGAGTAATAACACAACAGACTTGGCTGCTCTCTGTGTATGCTATTGTGAACCTATTTCTCAGCAAGAATGTTGGTTCATGTTATAGCACTCAGACTGTGTAACCTTATTTTCAGTCACATCTTTTAATGAAAAGGTACTTTTTTGGCAGAGGAGAAACTTTTCATGCTTAGCACGATATTTAATAAACCTCTCTTCAGTTGTTGTCTGAGTTGGGAAAATAGGAAAAAACACTTTCCACCAATTAAAACTTTCATCAGCTGCTTTTTTTATGTGCACCTGGGTAATTAAAAAAAAAAAGTGGTGTTTTTAAAAGTTGGGCACATGTGCAGCCCTGAATGAGGAATACATGTGCTGATTTGTTGGAAGAACTTTGGTTTGGAAATGACAATATTATGAATAATTGAAATCATGCTCAGAACATGATTAACTCAATCATTCATTACACTGTAATGTTTTTTCAGATGCACATATTTGAGGAATCATTCTTGCCAGTGACTGTTGTTGGTTTAGCAGATGGTTAGTTTGGTTGTGGAGATCTTTCATAATTTTCAGGCAAGTTTATAGCATGCATTCATGAAGAGATTGACCTGCTACTTGAGTGAACACTGGTGAAAGCTTTTTACTGCGATAACAACCCTCCTCAATTTTTCAGCTCACCACTTTTCTAATGGGTTATAAAATTTTAAAGCTAGAAGTCTAACAAACTCAAGTAAGTATATAGCAGATATACATGGAACTGAGTATGTTAAAAGGGCAGGATTTGGATGATTTAATGTTTTGTTTGTGTTTTAAGAAATAGAACTGTGTCCATCTGAATATATCTGTTTCCTGGTTAAGTCTAACCAGGACCAGCCAGGCCCGGTTAGTACTTCACTGAGAAACTTTCAAGGGGAAAAGGTAGTCTGTGAAACATGCATCTGTGGTGCAGTAGATTATTGCTTTTAAACTTCAGACATTGTTTTTTTTTCTATACTGCTTCTCCAGTAAAAACATAAACAAATGGAATGTTATAATTTTTATATTTAGTATCCTTTTTCTGTAATTTTAGCTACATATATAGTCTTTTTTAAAAATTACTATGCATGCATGATTTATTATTTTCAGCAAAAGTGTCTATCTGTTGTCTATGAGGTTGTGCACAAATGCAATATGGGCTTGATTCAGCAATGCTTATTGCTACTGAGGAGCACTTATTCAAGTGAGTAAATGCCATTGATAATGTGAAGTAAGGGTGTCAGAACTGTGACCTATATAAGCAGTATGACAAATCTTTAGCTAAATGCACATTTCCCCTAAATAATAGATTACATTATAACTATACACCACTGCACACTTCCAGTAAAGGCCAGAGTAAACAGTTGAGCTTTGCATTGTGTTTTAAAAGCTCAATCACTGCAGTGCAGGGAAGTGAAATACAGAATTGCAGAGCCTCTACAGAAAGCAACTCCTTAGCTAGATGAATCTAGGGACCGTTAGTGATACATTATCAGCTGACCTCAGCTGCAGGGCATGGAAAGATATGTGGTCTCCTGAGGTAGCTGAAACCAAACCACTGAAAGATCCCTTGTGTAACTGCTGTACAACAGTGTAAAAACTCCAAGTGTAAAGATTCTTGGATTTTGTTATGGTGAGTGGTTACGAAGCAGGGAGTCCCAGGTGTCCTTGTGAAGTTAGAGGTGCAGAGGAGCATGGATTGCGGCTGCCCTTGTCACATTCACATCTGTGTCATGGGTCTCATTGTGACTATTTAAATGGAGGGGGTACAACATTAACTGGTTGGTTGTGGGCAGAACTGTGGACTGAGTCATTACTTCCCTAGCTCCTGTGATGGATGCTCCACTCACTGCTTTGACTATATGTATTTTCAGGAGCTCACTAGTTACAGGCACTGAAGAAATGGAGCAGCTGTTGGAAGAAAGAGTAGGTGCACATATTGCTTTCTCGTGATGGTAATCCACCCAAAAAAACAGTGGAGAAGGTCACCGAGCCTTGTCTGCATTAGGATTTGGAAGTTGTTAGCTAACATGTTAATAGTTTAGTGTAGACAAGGCCTTTAACACATGTAATATTTATGGCAACCAAATCCTAATCTAGATGAGGCTAAAGAGATTAGCAACTTTACCAACTACTTACTGTTGTTCAGAACTATCCAGGGCTGTGCGGGATCTCTGTCTCTTTCAGAACAGGCCAGCACATTCCAGTTGGACACTGTGCCCTACTGCAAGGGGTCTCTCTCTGAGATCCCCGCAACATGCTGTAGAAAGGTCACCTCCCACCTGTGCCACAGTAGCTGGTTTTCTGCATATAAAAGCCAGGGCTGGCGTTGGGGTGTAGCAAGCAGGGCAACTGCCTGGGGCCCCATGCCACAGGGTCCCTCATGAAGCCACATAACTCAAGCTTCAGCCTCAGCCCCAGATGGCGGGGCTCAGGGCCCAGGGCTTCAGCCCCACGCGGTGGGGGTTTGACTTTCTGTCCCGAGCCCCAGTGAGTCTAATGCCGGCCCTACTTGGAGGCCCCCCTGAAACCTGCTCGAGGCCCCCCAGGGGGCCCCACGACCCTGGTTGAGAACTACTGCCCTACTGTAGAGCATACATGCAAGAGGGTAAACTTAAGGTCAGTGTGGGAATCTGATCTTTGAATTTATTGGCTTGCATTGTAACTGTAAACGCCGCACCTTGTTGTGGCGTAAATGCGGCCTTTTCTCTCTGAATATCGAGTAGTTCAATATTGCATTTTTATGATCACTTCTATGTTGTTAATCTTGTTTCTGAGGGGTTCACATTTTAGTAGTTTCAAATTGTATCTCCTAACATTTTGTCACCAAGTTGGAAGCCCAGATGACAGCCCTGACAATGATGAGACACCACTGACCCAATCATGGGGGGCCTGAGGGGGGAAACAAAATGGGTAATCAGTCACACAGTCTGTGTTAATATGCTGTTGTGGTTCTGAATGAATGACATTCTGAGTTAAGGTCAGTCTAGTGCCCTTAGCTTTCCTTCTCAAAATCATTACATTATGCGTGGTCCTTTATCAGGTGCTCTCATAAGAGGGTTTACATACCATAGTCCTGATCCTACAATTGATTATATATGGGCATATCCCTTTACATGGTTCCTTGGAAGTCAGTGGGTCTTTGTGGAGCTGTGCCTATGTGCAATTGGTTGCAGGATTGGGGCTTGTGTGTGACATACAGGCAGGGCCGGCTCCAGGCCCCAGCACGCCAAGCACATGCTTGGGGCGGCATGCTGCGGGGGGCACTCCGCCGGTCGCCGGGAGGGCGGCAGGCGGCTCCGGTGGACCTCCTGCAGGCGTGCCTGCGGAGGGTCCGCTGGTCCCGCGGCTCTGGTGGACCTCCCGCAGGCGTGCCTGCGGATGCTCCACCGGAACCGCGGGACCAGCGGACCCTCCGCAGGCACGTCTGCAGGAGGTCCACCGGAGCCGCGGGACCGGCGACCGCCAGAGCGCCCCCTGCGGCGTGCTGCCGTGCTTGGGGCGGCGAAATTGCTAGAGCAGCCCCTGCATACAGGGACACTGAGATAAGGGGGTGTGTTAGTCTTCTGTCACAACTTTCAGTAGTGGATAAATGTCAGACTTCAACTGGGTGAATTGGTTGATTACAGGATGACTATGAGCCACCAGTGTGATGCAGCTGTGAATAAGGCTAATGCAGTCCTTGTTATCAGTGCTCGGGAAGGTTTTCTGCAGAGTTCTGTTACAGAGAATAAGACAAGCAGTAGAAGAGATCCTGAGGGAAGAACAAACAGGATTTAGGAGTGGGAGAGGATGCGTTGATCAGATATTTGTACTACGTACGGTAATGGAACAATCTCTTGAATGGAACTCGCCACTGTTCATTAATTATCTCGATTTCGAGAAGGCATTTGATAGTGTCCACCATCCATCTCTCTGGAATATCTTAAAAATATATGGATTCCCTTCGAAAGTGATTAACATCTTCAAAGATATGTATGCCGGCAATAAGTGTTGTGTTCGCCATGAAGGACAGCAGAGCGAGTGGTTCCATGTGAGAACGGGAGTTAGACAAGGGTGTGTTATTTCGCCCATTCTATTTCTTGTGGTCACAGATTGGGTGATGCGGAAAGCCACTGAAGATAGGCCAAGAGGGATCGCATGGGGACCCTCTGGTCATATTGAAGACTCTGACTTTGCGGATGACATTGCCCTGATTTCAAGCTCTCAGACGGACCTCCACGAGAAGACTGATAGAGTAGGTAGAGTAGCAAGGTGCGTAGGACTTAATATCCATGCCGGTAAGAGCAAAATAATGAAAGTAAAAACAGCCAGCTCGACGAAGACAGTGTTATGTGACGTAGAATTGGAGGAGGTGAACGACTTCAAATATCTTGGTAGTTACATATTGGCTGATGGCAATATTCAGAAGGAGATATCTACCAGAATCGGTCTTGCAGCAAATGCATTCTATAGACTTCAGAATATTTGGAGGTCAACCATCTTGCAAATGAAAACCAAGGTAGACATCTACAGGTTGAACGTCCGCTCTGTGTTGCTCTATGCGGCGGAAACATGGAGGACCAACAAGAAGATAGAAAGTCGGCTTTGGGGCTTTGAAGGAAGGTGTCTTAGGCGAATTCTTAACATACATTGGCCGCAGCGTATCACCAATGTTGAAGTGAGCCGATTAACGGGCATCAACAATATAGTGGATGAAGCCAAACAACGAAGATGGAGGTGGCTGGGGCATGTGTTGAGAATGGATGCTGACAGACACCCTCGTATTGCCCTACGATGGACACCACAAGGAAGAAGGAGGAGAGGTAGACCATTGGGGATGTGGCGAAGGACCATTGAAGAGGAAATGAAAGGTATGGGAATGAAGTGGGATGAAATCTGCTGTCTCGCTCAAGAACAAAATGAATGGTGGAGAGTGGTTGGCGCCTTATGCTCCACAGGGAGTGAATAATAAGAAGTAGTCCTCGGATGCATCAGGTGAGGTATTTCCAGTAGAGACAGGGAAGTGTTAGTACCATTATACAAAGCATGTGTGAGACTTCATCTGGAATACTGAGTGAAATTCTGGTCTTTAAGAAAGATGAATTCAAGCTGGAATAGGTGTGGAGAAGGATGATCCGAGGAATGGAAAACCTCTTTTATTAGAGGAGACTCTCAGAGCTTGGCTGGTTTAGCCTAACCAAAAGAAGGCTGAGGGGAGATATGATTGCTCTCTCTAAATACATTAGAAGGCTAAATACCAGGGACGGAGAGGAGTTATTTAAATGAAGCACCAGTGTGCACACAAGAACAACTGACATCAACCAGTTTAGGCTCAAAATTAGTTGGAAGGTTTCTAACCATCAGAGAAACGAAGTTCTGGAACAGCCTTCCAAGGAGAGCAGGGGGGACAAAAAACCTAAATGGCTTCAAGACAGCTTGAAAAGTTTATGGAGGGATGGTATGATGGGACTGCCTAGGATGGTATGTGGCCTATTGGTGACTGCCAGTAGCAAAAATACTCAACTGCCGGATGGGGAGGGCTCTGAGTTACTACAGAGAATTCTTTCCCAGCTATCTTCCTGGTAGATCTTGCTCACATGCTCACAGTCTAACTGATCACCATATTTGGGGTCAGAAAGGAATTTTCCCCCATGTCAGATTGGTAGAGGCCCTGTTTTTATTTTTTGTTTGTTTGTTTTTCCTTCCTCTGCAGCATGGGGCACAGTTTAAACTAGTGTACTTGGTGGATTCTCTGTAACATGAAGTCTTTAAACCATACTTTAAGGACTTCAATAACTCAGCCAGAGGTTATAGACAATGTTCCCTCTAATTTTTTTTTACATCCATGTGTGGAATAAATTTTGTCATGTGCACCAGTATTGAGGTGATGTGTGGCAGGGGTGGGGCCAAGGGGTTTGGAGTGTGGGAGGGGGCTCAGGGCTTGGGCAGAGGGTTGGGGTTTGGGGGGTGAGGGCTCTGGCAGGGGGGGTGAGAGTTCTGGTGTGGGGCCAGGGATGAGGGGCTTGGGGTGCAGGCTGCCCCAGAGCTGTGGTAAGGAGAGAGGACTCCCCCCAGCCCTCTCACTGCAGCAGCCTGGGGCTGGGGGAGAGCTGCTTCTCCCTGCCTGCGTGGCCCTTGATAGCCTGTGCGGCTGCGCAGCTTAGAGGGAACTTAGGTTATGTATCTATTTCAGGAGTGGGTGAGGTTCTGTGGCCTGCAATGTACAGATCAGACTAGATGATCATGATGGTCCCTTCTGTCCTTAAAGTCTATGAGTCTGTTATGAGAATATGTATGGCTATGTTAAAAAATTATTTCCCTTAGTTGTTGCTTGGCTAATATTATAGAATCTGTAACTAAGTAAGAAACAGTGTGTGGTTGTGGAGTTACAGTAAGGTTTTATTATCCTTTTCCACTATAAATCTTGTCATGAGGATGGGCGGATGATAAATGGGCAGTAAAAACTTGCTGCAAAATGAAAGTTGACATAGAATTACTCAGTCCAAAAGTAAGGAATGCCTTTAAAAATAATAATAAAAAAAAAAAAGGAGCAAGGGTGGCCTTCAATAATAAATGTGCAAAAAAAAAAATTAAATGTTTGGCTAAAATGATGCTTCTGGGGAAAAAGAAGTGTGTCTAATTGAAGGAAGGAACGGTCCATTAGAGTTTACAGGGCATTGGTTTCTAAGGTGCACTGATGGTTTTGCCTTTCTTTTAAAATTGAGTCTCAAGAACTGCATTAAAAAGCCTCTGTGCATGCATGACAATTTTTGATTGCACCGATGGTTTCAAATGTGTTTTTGGAGTGTGCAGAGGCAGGGGGGTGTTTGCCAATGGAGTTTTAATCCACCTCGCTTCATTTGAGACCATGAATATCTTTTGCTCTGCTTCCTTGGGTTTCATTGCTCACACTGAATTTTAGTGGGCAGGTTAAACATATCCCACTGATTTACTTACATAAAAAAAGGAAAAGTAATGCATCCACCAAAAACTTCATTAAAAGAATGTTAAGGTTGTTACCACAAATGGAATCAGGTAAAGAAAGTGACTGTTGGCTGTAAAACATGCCGAATGGCCTTCAACCATCAGACATAAACATCTTGCATTTAAAAGGAGGGGGAAAAAAAAAGTTCATTGGAGCCACTGGTCCAGCTGCCTAGCCCCACTGCTATTTCATGTATTTCTCCTGTTCAGAGAGGGGAGGGGAGATGGCCTTTAAAGCCAGGACTTTCTTCCTGACGCTGTTGGACTTGCTGCTTCAGCCAACGTGGGGCCCTTTGGACTCCTGGAGAGACAAGCCCACAAAACCCAGGTTTCTTCTGCAGCAGACCTGCTGCTCCAGCTACCTGTGATCCCATGACTCCTGGAGAGAAGGGGTGGCGAGGTCTGCAAGCCCACAAAAACTAGGCCAACTCCTTGAAGTTCTGGGTCTGCTACTTCTACCATTCCAGCCAGTATGAGTGACCACTCTGAGAGTAGGATGCAGATCCCAGAAGAGCACTCCACAAGTGGACAGACTCAAAGTTTGGGTTCTTAAAGCTACCTGCTGCATAATTCAGTGTAGACATTTGTAATTTTTTTTTCCTACTTACTGGCTAGTAGACTTCGTATATGGTAGCTAGTTTATGACGTTAGAGCAAATTGACTTTCTAGTCTCCCCTGACATTTCTTGTTATGTGATTAGGATCCTTATTAGAAGCTTAAATTATTTTTTCCTCTTTTCTTTTCCTAAGGGGACGTGGGTTAATTTTTCTCTTTATTTGTTAATACAACTCCCAAATAGAGGTAGCAGCATAACAAATTAGAACATTTTTCATGGCTTAATTTAAGCTCACTCAGGGAGACATCTACTCCTAGACTTCTCCTATGGGGACTCTATAGTCTCCCCTGCACCCTTTTATATCTGCTTCAGGGAATTCCTGAGCGGGGTAGCTCCATATTTTCAAACTCCTCTGATTGCTGTTTTAATGGCCAAACAGACAAAGGGAGCAGAGGTTTAATTGTTAGGTTAGACACATTTAAGATGTTGCTTGGGAGCCAAATTCACCACTGGCACAAGTGGGTGCAACTTTAATGAGGCTGGGTCTGTTTGTGTCAGCATTGAACGTAGTCCGGAACCTTTTGGATATAATTGTACTATGTGACAGTATAATGTCTGATCCAGTGTTCCATTGTTGAACTACTGCAGCAGAGAGTAAAGTATTGTAAGAATAAAATTAGAGACTGCGGAAAATTAACATCAAAGCTGAAAATCTTGAAAAATCTTAAATTGGGTTTTAAGATGGTTGTAGCAAGTGGGAGTTACTTCTGGAGATTAAGGCCTCAATCCTGCAAATGCTGAAGTGTATGTTAACTTTATTCCCTTGAGTATTCCTGTTGAAATGAATGTGACTGTTCACTTCAGTCAGGTTACAGGTGCATAAGTGTACAAAGGATCAGGGCCTCAGTTTCCACTACAGATGCATCAGGTGGGTAACATACCTGGTTCGGGCCCTTATGAGGTGGTTTGTAGGAGCAGTATCTGGAAATAATTGAACAGGTTTCTTTTTTCCTATCTCTGAAGCCTGGGGGAGAGTTCCTAGTAAAATGAGACCTAACCCTACATCTTCCACATAGTCCAATGTAATGTTAGTTTACTATCAACACACACACCCCAACTTTAATGGAACTGCCAAATATCTGTGTACACTGAATAATCATGTTACTTATGTATGCAACATTCAGCTTTCCTTGCCCCATTCCTCCCTGTGCTCGTTACTTCCACTGCGTTATGTCCAAAATTAGGTTCTGATCTTGGAAATGCTTACTTCCATGTGTAGTGCTTACGCATGTGACTAGTCCCAGCTGACTAAAACAAATTTAGTGGGAACTAGGGGTTTGTAGGATTGGGCCTTTAGATGATAAACTGAGGCAGGGACTTTGTTTATATGGTCTGTAAAGTGCCTGTCATACTTTTAGGGACCACATTAATAACAACTGGGGACAAAATTATGTTCCCAGTTCATACAAATTTACATTAGTGTTTAAGTCAACAGAATTCTTTGGAATTACTCCAGATTTACATTGGTGAAGCTGAGCAGAATTTGTCCCAGAATATGTTTAAGGTGATAGTAAATCCGTATGCTCCTTTGTCTCTATATGTCAAATTCACCATAGGAAGTTTGCTTTGTTAAAATCAGCACTGGTTGGAAAAGAAATGCAGGCAGAAGCTTATGTTCCACCCAACTTTGACTTAACCTGGGAAGTGTGTTTCTTCTTTAAAGGAAGATACAAAAGAACATTCTACAGTTAATGCTGCCTGTGGGACCTGCTGCGTCTTTCACTGGAATTTTAAGAATTGGAAACCTAGACCGACTTTCTCCTTTTGGCTTTTTGGATTTATTCAATTTTTTTTTGTGGGTTAGATGATCTCTGAGCTCTATTCTCTCCCATTTAGTCATTTTTAAGTCTCTCGTGGAGGTGATTTTAAATTATTCTTGAAATACCCAGTTTCTTTTCTTGTGCTATCTAGTTCTGTAATGACACAGCATTTTTCTTATCTGAACAAATTTGTATAGGTTTGGCTCTGAGTCACAGCATAGTCTTAACATTTTTGATGAAGTATTTTTGTTGTTGCTTTTAAACAGACAGGGCAAAATCTTGCCTCGATTCTGATTGTACTATTGAGCTTGTTTTCGGCATGTCTATTTTGTAATCCTTTTTGTTAGATTAGCAAGACTCTGTAAATGATACTCTGTATTGTGAAAATTTTTGTGAAAGTCTTTAGGAAACCTTAATTGCAGTTCTGCTTGGAAAGGTGACTTTGGCAAAAGAAAAGTGATTATGAGCTTCTGTTTGTTGTGTCCGTGATTTCCAGGTCAAATCTGTCAGTTTACAAGTAAAAGGATGTTTTTTATTTAAATGCCAGCTCTGAAAAACCCAGACCAGTTGTTTATTCAGATGGCCTGAATCTTCAAATGTGACTTGTGAAATATGGGTGCCAGTCTTTTTTTGGGTGCCCAACTTGAAACATCTGAAAGAGGCCTGAATATTTTTTTTCTTTTTTTTTTTTTCCAGAGGGTAGGTGCTTGGCACTTTCTGAAAACAGATTCCTTTGAGATCCCTCAAGTTGGGCACCCAGAAATACTAGATGCTTCTGGCCAAGGTTCTCATATCATACCCACCTATAGGCTAACTTGACTTTCAGATTCAAGTAATAATTCTGTTGATGTACGAGCCAGAATAGTATCTAGCTCAGTTTCACAGAGCAGTATTGGTTTCAAAGTGCTCAGAAGAGTGAAAAGTAGTAAAAATTTGATTTTAGTTAGTAAAGTATGTGATTGTGTATGAATACAGCAGAAAGTGAGTCTAGAATCATCACTTCAAACTGGTAGCGAAGCAGGTATGACAGTGCCATTCTTACACAGTTGCTCTTCAGAATATTTGAATTCTGTCTTCCACTTGGTCTGAATGTTCTTTATATTTGGGGTGATGGTGGTTTATGTGGGTTTGCTTTTTTGGGGGTTATGGGGGCAATGTTTGAAGAAAACCCATTCAACTCTTTTTGACAGCTAAAAGGAATACTCAGTGCAGGTGTGTATCTTACTATCTAAAGGGATTTCCCCCCCCCCCAACCTTGAAATTAAAAAAATAAACTACATTAATAGAATATCAGAGTTACATATGCTAAGTTACATATGTATACTTCAGTTTGGCAAGTCTTGGTTCTGTCTTCAGTTTAATGATCTGTATTAAATAATGGCTATGTATGCACTATACAAACACTCAATTTATAATAATGACCATGGCTGTTCAACCTTTTCAGTGAATTGTTCTGCTTAATTAAAGGTGCTTATGAATTTTTGCAAATTGTTTACTTTGCAGGAGTTTACTTTGTCAGATATCTCTCTTCTCAGCTTTGGCCTTTTGGAGAGAATTTAGCAGTAATTCATGTAGTAAATGATAGTTCGGATTAGTTCTGAACACCTAGATGTATAATTCTTTTGATGCTCTGAGAACAATATTCTTTCGTAGTTGCTGTTGCTTAAGTTTAAAATATTATAAGCAGTGGCATTGGAACAGTTTGTGTAGTGGGGGTACTGAAAGCCGTTGAATGAAACTGTAAACGCTGTATATGATGGAAAACCAGAGGGTGCTGCTGCACCCCTACGGCCCCTTGATTATCGGTGGTGGTGGTGGTGGTGGTGGGGTGTGTGTGTGTGTGTGTGTGTAAAAGAGTCAGCCATGCTTCAGGCCTTCATCTTGCAAATTGTTTTGCACAGTCTGCAGGGAAAACTTCCTGAAACGGGTCTATAGTGGTAGCTATTTATGAGTGAACCAGAAACAAATTGGGCTGCAAACACTTAAGCTTACTCAGAATAGTAAAGTTACTGAAATAATGGGATTGCTCACAGGAGTAAAGTTGAGGATGTGCATAAAAGGATTATGGCTTTGATTTGAACATGCTGACTTGTAGTACCACAGAAACAGGAAAGTAACTTTTCTAGGTATTGAGGAAAATGTTTTTGTTTCGGGTCCCCCCCCCCCCAGGGGAAGAAGGGGGAAAATGAAAACCAGAAAAGCATTAAAATGTTCTGTTCTCTAACTGCTTTGTAAATGCCAAGCAGTTTGATACACCTAAAATGAATATAATTATTGCCATCTCAGGCAGCATCACCTGTTACAGTGGGACATGCTAAGCAATTTTAATAAGACCCTCTTTTCAGTTGCTATAACTTTGCCAAATTAACCATTTGGGCTGAAATTTTCCATGCTGGGTATCTGCATCAGGCTGGATTTTTTTTTTTTTTAAATTTCAGCCAAAACAGTTCTGCTGTTTCCAAGAATTAGGTTAAGGAAAAATGTTTTGCCATTTTAAAAAAATTCAAAAGGAAAAGGTTGCTAGAAGCTCCATGCTTTGGAGTGAGGACTTGAAATTTGGCAAAGGTGTGGCCTTTGTATCAGGGCTCTGAAAATGCACCCAAATTTGGCCAAGTTATAAGCCTTTGAATTTTTTTCTGAATTTGCACATGCTCAGTAGAGAATTTGAAGATTTTCAAAGAGTCTATTCTCATTTAACATGCTTCAGCCCCTCACAGTTCCTAGCACTGACCATACCACGCATGCACCATCCCTGCAGAGTGACTGAGCATGCTGCAAACCCAGGGCTAATCTGGATTTTCCCTGTAATAACTGCTCTGGGCTGGAATGAGGCTGGTCACTGGAACTAAGAGCAGGGAGTCTTTCTCTCCTGTGCTTTCAGTGACCCCATTGTTCGCACCCAGGCATCATGGATGAGGAACCCTCTTGACTTCTCTGCAGAGAGAACAAGAGCTAGACTGAGAAAAGGAAAGGAGTAGAATGAGAGAAGTATCCTGGTGAGACTGGGGCTGGAAACTGGGAAGGGCAGAGAAACTGTAACTAGGAGTTGGGGGTGAGTGAGACTGTCACTGGTTGGCCAAGGAGATTGGGAGCCATTGAGGGAAATGCAAGGGAGTCGACTGGGACTGAGATCAGATGAGAAGCTGAGAGGGAAACGGGAGACTGGGATTGGCTGGATAAAGAAACTTAGTTAGTGGTGGGGAGTCATAGTGGGACTAGGAACCGGTGGTGGTGGTGGTGAGACAGACTGGATGAGGAATCAGGAGTGAGGGAACTGGAACTGGCTGGTCAAAGAGATTAGGACAGGGATGAGGAAGGGAGGACTGTGATAGTAGCATTTTGGAGAGGAGGCAGAAGGGGCCAAGCTTACAGGTGGGAAATATCCAGAAAGGTCTGTGAGCACTCGATACACTGCACCCCTCCAGAGCCTGGAAAGGACCCCAGGATTCCTGAGTCTCATCATTCTTTTGCTGTTAGTAGATATCTGTGAAACCCACTAGCAAAGTGTACCTCCTCTCCTGCTAGTGCTGATCCATGCAGAGGATGATAACCTGCTACAGCTGTCAGTTATCCCCTTAGCTCAAGTGGCAGAGGTCTGTGTGGTGGAGCTAAAGGTTCCAACCCTGCTCGTGAGGTATGTGGGTGTCAATATGATACCATGTGATATAATTTCTATTTTACATTTAAAAAAAAACAACCTAGGAAATCACACACAAATCTAAGTTTAAAATAATGTTGTTAATGTTGCAAAGTCAAACACTCAAATTAGGCAATGCCAGACTTAAGGTTCCCCCTTAATTCGGCTCCCTTCTGCATATGCATTATTATGATCACATACTGTCCATCCCTTTCCCCCCTCACCCCCGCAGCCTGCTCTGGGAATGTATCAGAGTTCTGTAGTGAAGGAGGTTATTGTCTGTAGAACCTCTTGCTTATTTGTTGCTGAACTTGTGGTGTATGAAGCAGAAGATTACAGGAGAGAAAGGATGGCCTCATGGTTAAGGCAATTGAATGCTGCCATGGATAATGGGATTCTACCCCTTCTCCGCCCCAGAGCTCATATGTGATGCCGGGCAAGTCACATCAGCCATTTTTTCACAAGTTGTCACTACTTGTATGTTCATCTTCTGCATTACTTGATTTGAGACCCTGGGTTCTGATTTGCAGAAGTGCTGAGCAAGTGAACTCAATGGGAGCTGTGCTTTGAACATACGAAGTGTTATATAATGCAAAGTGCTTAGGAAAAAGCAGATCCTAGATTTCTCAAATTGGTCACCTCAAATTAGTAGACACTTCTGACCTTTATTTCTCTGTGCCTCAGGTCGCCATCTGTAAAAATGGGAATAATACCCTTCCTCCTTACTGCATTCTAGTGAAGATAAATTTAATTAATGTTTGTGAAGCACTCTGATACTATAGTGATGAGCACCATAGAAAAGTTCATATGATTATGTATTCAGAGCAGGATTTGAATAGTGTGCAGTGAATAAGGCATGAGACCACCACTCATTGAACAATGATAGAAGGTTGTACAGGCAACCTTAATTCTGTCACCTGCTAAATTTTGAGTGTCTGACTTTGCAACATTAGTAACATTGTTTTAACATGTGTGTATAATTTACATAATGGGTCAAGTGATTATTTCTACCTTTTCTCAGAATTATAGTGGAAAATAAAATAGATAAGTCTTGTATCAGACTTGTATTCTTTGCAGCTGGTCTATTTTTTTTTTTAAAAACGCTGAAAGATTGAAAACAAAGCCTGTTCTACTTCATATATAAGTTCTATATGTAACAAAATAATTAACACTCTTATTCAGTTTTATATTTGTCCTTTCCTTTGAGTATTTGCCAGACAAATTTTTTCTTTTCCATTTTATTCTATTTTTTGTCTCCTTTGTCAGATATTCAGTATTTTGTTGGCAGGTTTATAGTTTCTGTGACAAAATGACTTTGAAGATCAGTTACAGCTCTCTAGCAATCCCCCTGGCCTTTTGCATCCTTGAAATTTCACACTGTAATCCATAATAAAAGGCAAATATTTGTTGAAAGGAATAGCTTCTAAATGTAATGGATTACATTCACTCCTGCTGTAAATTTCATTAGCCCAATATTTTGAAGGGATTCCTTCAAAATCCAGGCATTTTTATAAATTAAAAGTGAAAGAAGATGAATTGATTTGGAGGGGAAAAATCTAACCCCACTTTAACTCCTCCTCCCTTCCAAAGTATGGAAGGAGTTATATCGTTTAAAATTTAATGGAGCTTTTATCAATATGGTGCAGTGCCTCTGCATTCTCTGAAATTTATTCATATTTAATGAGCCTCTATTCTGATTTCAGGTAACAGGATCAACTGCCTATAGCCATAACTCTGATTTTATTTGCGAACAGTGTATCCCGTTGTCATTTTGAAACTTTGAAATTCTTAAAACTGTCCAAATGTTAAGTCTTATTTCTTCCTCACTGAGATGCTTAACTCATCCAGAGCTTTTTACAATGTTAGTCATCAAACAGCTGCTGTTTTTGCTACTGTAGATAATGGCAGTTAAAAATGTTTAGTCTCAGGACTTAGCTATTAGGAAAAACAATACCAGTGGGATTAAATCAGTGGCACTCTTGCTTCAGTGAGGACTGTAGAATTTGGCCCTATATTAACTGAATGTTAGCAAGTTGGCAACTAATTATACATATACATGGTATTTTCATTTATTAATTACATAGTATTTTTTCAATAGCAAGTCTAGGGTTTTTTAAGGTAACAAGTGCTACAAATGTCTTGTGTTTGTGCGAGGGGGTGGGTTTTACTGTACAAAGTAAATAATGGCATATTAGACTTAATTACAGTAGATGGTGAAAAGTCTAGGCATAATTGTGAAATATCCTATTGGAAATAAACAAATATCTGAGTAGAGTTCTGTATATTGATTGATATATTATACCAGCATGCAAGTCTCAGCTGGAAATATGTAAGAAAAGGCAATACGTTTTATTTTGCTTACTAGTCTTGGACTTGTGATGTAACCTGGCAGTAAACAAAACCAGTTGTTTCTAAACTTTTTTATTTTGGGTGTTATTAGTCCATATAGGCTCACATTAGTGGTAATAATATTTTCAATTTTAATTGAAAATGCAACACTTTGGTCACATGGAAAGGTAAATTATTCTGCCTGTGTTATTTAGTTTAGATCCTCTTGTTTTTCCTAATCATAATATTTAACTTGTATTTTGGGAGTTAATTGCAAAATGAGGCCTGTATAATGTGATTCCGTTGAATGTAGTACCATTAAAATTTAATAACCAGACAAATTCTCTATCACACCTAATACAACCTGTGTAACAATACTAGGGGAAATTTGGAAAACAGTGTATCATTCTTTTCCCCTCCCCCCCCCATTGGTTGTGTGTACTCTATCTATAATTTCATTTTAAATCTACTTTGTTTAATAGATGAACTTGTACTAAGAAATTTGAGTTTGCATGGGATCTGTTACTTTGAATGTCATTTGAGAATTGTATTACAGTGTGTATTCTCAACACTGTAGCTGCATTCCTAAATGAACTGAACACTTGTATTCAAGGAATACTGTATGTGTTCTCGCTATGTTTCGCGTGAAAACTGAGTTAGGTTAAACATCCTAGGTATAACATGTCTCTCCTTCCCCCCGCCCTTAAGATTTTCTTGATCATTGTCAAGGTTTGAATATTATGTAATGGTTCCTTTTAATAAAATAAAAGCACTGATGTGGGGTGCCAGGCTGACAGCTCTGGAGACAGAAGTCTCTGACCCTTTTACTTAACATAAAGGATCTCAAATGGGGGTGACAATCTCGCCTAAAATCTCTAGTGTTGAGAGAGGGTAGTTCAGTCTCCCTGACCATTCAGCCATAGTCCACTCTACAGGGATTGCCAATAAATGCCAGATGTGCATTAGTGATGTGGATACTTCACTGGATACTCATAGCACATAAATGGCTCGTGTGGTGGGTATTGGCTTTACAAAAAGTATTGCTATTTTTTTAAATGTTAATTCTTGTTTTCCAGGCAATTTTTAGGAGCCTACAGCAGAACAGATTATTTAATTCTATGAAACAAGATGACTGTAACAAAGATGTGGGGCTCAGTTCTGCAAACACTCAAACAAGTGAATATCTATGTGAATAACTCACATACATAGCCCCATAGATGTCACTAAATGTTTGCAGGATCAGAATATTACATATATAATTTTAAAGGGAAAATAAACCTTAATTATTCCACTACCAATTTTCTGGCAAATAGTTGACTTAATGCAGATGAACAATTTATTTACAGTAAATTGATAGCTGTGGATTTAGGCTGTTTGTCTGTCCTAGAGCAATCCCTTTTTTCTTCATATTTCACTTGGCTTATTTACAGCATGAGGCTGAAGGTGCAGAGATGGGAGAGGACATGTCTTAAAGATATTATCAGTCCCGAGCTCTGAAGTGATTGGCTTTCACGTTCCACTGAGTGACATCAGACCACCTGACTTGTCAGCCTTGTCCTTGCCTAAAGAGTTCATCCACAGATTTGTACTAGGATATGTAGTGAATACATATGTTTGTTTTTTTGGTCACAATGTGGACATTAGTTTGTTTTGCCAGGGTTGGAATGATTTCTTTAATATTCAGAGTGTGGTTGAAGTAAACATCACTTATTTGTGCTACCCAATCTGTGTTCTGTGCTTATGGCAGTGAAAGTTTGATTGAGAGAGAATATAAACATTTTCAAGGCAATTTTAATCTTTTATCTGCAAGCTCTTAAATTATACATTTATTACATATAAAAAGACATGAAAAGAATGTTACTGTCTGTAGATAGGAACAGTAGAGATTAAAGGTGAGCATCTGAGTGTTTCTTGAGACACCTTTCACAATTGTGTACATTCCTGCACAGGGTTTTTATTTGTCAGAGCACTCATGGGCTGACTCACGCACAATGATAATACAAGTTGCTAAGTCCATTAGTCATGCAAATCTAAGTTCATGCATGTCTAGTGATATTTTCATTATCTGCATGCTTCAATCACACTCGTTCAAAAAGTTGATTGTCACCGTAGTCTCACCATCATGGCTGTCAGAGAGAATTAGTCCTTTTTTTGTATGTTAAGCCATGTTTAGCTATTGTTTCTTTAAGCAGCAATAGCAATGAGAAATGATTATCTGCCTCATACCATTATGCGCTATTATCACATTCATATTAAAACAGCGTAATGGCTCAAAAGGAAACTGACTGACATGTAATGGGCCTCAGTCCATATCCTACTGGAGATGTGTGCCCAAAGCACTGAAACTTCTACAGTGCATGGTGCTAATGAATGTCCTTGTTGGTAGGCTCCATAGTGTAGGTATGGTGCCTGCCTTACTTGGATTCATAAAACAGGCTCCACAAAGCATTGTGTAGCATTACAGGCACCATGTATAGAACTTTATCGGCTCTTAGAAGATCTTATGCATTTCTCCAGTTTGCACCGTTGGAGTCAATATGTTTACTCCTGAGGGAATTCTGTGCCCAAAAAATGATTCACACAATATTTTAAAACTGCAAATTATATTTGTCGATTTTAAATAAATGTGGCTCCAGCAGGGCAGTGAGGAGCACAGGTCACTGGTTGCATTGAGGTGGGAGATCATCCTGAAGCCCCCACCTCCCTCGGTACAAGGACTTGGCAGTGAGGCTGCACCTGACATTTGACACAGTACAAGGGTTGGGCCTGCCCCAGAAACACCCGGGGCCCTCCCCCTCTGTGCCAGGTGTGGGTGGGCAGGCTCAGCCCAGCAGGATCTAAGTGTGGAGGGGCTTACTGTAGGGGGATCCAGGTGTGGGGTGAGAGGTTTCAGTGTGGGGGCAATCTGGGTCCCAGCAGCTCAGTGAGAGATCTGGATGCACTGGGGTTCATTGGGGGGTTCTGGGTGTAGGGGTAATGGGACTCTACAGGGGATCCAGGTGAATGTGGTTGGGGCTCAGCAGGGGGGTCTGTGTGTGTGTGTGGGGGGGGGTCCGGGTGCTGAGGAAGTAGGGCTTGATGGGGTAGGGGTCCAGGTGCAGTTGGTTGGGGATCAGTGGGGTGGGGGTCTGCGTGTGGGGAGCTCATCAGAGGGGGGTAGGGCTTGTCGGGTGAGGGTTTGATGGGCCTGCTTAACAGGGAAGCCCCAGCTGATGCTGAGGGGATGCTGCATACAGGGCTCCCACTTCCCCTTGTGGTTCCCCTCTCCCTGCCCTATTCCAGCCTCCTTTCTTCCCCCTCACCTCTTACCCCAAATACCTCCCCCCCCCCCAGGAAAAACACTGTTGCACAGAAAACGGGAAGGCTTCCAGCACACAGAAGGGGAGCACGACTGGCACTAGGACTCAGGAGGTGGTATTCAGCTGCAGAGTCAGCTGAGCCCAGACACATTCTCCTTCAGCTGGGCAACTCTGTGCTTGCAGAAATGGGGGTGGGGAGTGCAGTGGCACGTAACCCCTTGTGCCCCCCAACCCCTTGTGCCCCCTATATGCCTTGTCTCTAGGGGGGAAATCCCCCCCCAAAACTGTGCCTCCCCACCACCTTCCCACCCCCACAACCCATGAGGCTTCCCTGTCATTTTCTGCAGGGGAGCACAGGAATTCTGGGGCACAATCACGCAGAATCCCCTCCCAGGAATAATGTGGTGTTTACTACTCTTTCTAGTTTGTTAGCATGAACATATAGGGGCTTTATTTGGCATTTGCTTAGACACTGTAGATCAGATTTGAATGTAATCTAAATGCTGTAAGGCTTTTCTTTATGGTTATGCAAAATCTGTCTGATCTTCCAGAAAATAACATGAACGTTTGTAGATGCTTGGCATCTTCGTAGATTGAAAGGAAAGCTGTGCTGAGAAACACCTGGAGAATGTCTAAAAGGAGATCCGCTGGCTAAAATTTTGGGGGACATTTTATGGGGCATAGTTTAAAATCACTCATGTTAATCTTAACTTGAGTTCAGTCTCTCATTTTTAGCCTCCAGACCACCCCCCTGGCACGGTCACCATTGTAGATAAAATGCCTTGAACAAAACATTATGTATCAGGGTGAATAGCACTCATTAGGGCACTTCTATGTTAGTAACATTCTTCATTTTACGTTAATGAATCTATAGAAGGAAAGTAAATGTGTGGAAATGATCACACATAAGATTCATAAAAATGGTTAATGATTATTTTCATGCTTACGAGGTTAACTTAATGTACTCTGACACAGTTTTTGGAAGAATAATGCTTTTAGAGATTAACATTTATCCCAAACTTTTTTAAATAGCACAAGTATGGGTACTTACAAGAACAACTCCCAGTTACTCCAATGTAAAGTTCTGCATGAGGAATGGAAAAATCCTCTAATTAGCTATGGTTGAGAAGGCAGACAGAAGTCTGAGTTGGGAAGGTGAGAACAGAGATCGATACCAAGTGAAAGAGGAAGGAACAGTTTTCCCAAACACAGATTCACTCAATTTGATACTTTTTTCCCCCTCCCTTCCCCCTGACATTAGGGTGCTTGCTTTCTCATTCCCAAATAGGGGTATGTGTACACTACATATGCTACAGCCATAGAGCTGCAGTGCTGCAGCTATGCAGCTGTAATGTAGCTATTTACTACAGTGGTGGAAGAGGTTATTCTGATGCTGTAGTTAATCCACCTCTCCAAGAGGTAGTAGCTAGGTTGATTGAAAAAAAAATCATCCATTGCCTTAGCAGTGTATACACTGGGCTTAGGTCGGCTAAACTAAGACTCTCAGGGTGTGAATTTTTCACACACCCCTGCGTGGTGTAGCTAGGCCAACCCAAGTTTCAGGTGCATGTTAGGTCAGAGGGTTAAAATGGTATGGAAAGCTGCTTGGACTGCTGATCTAATGGCTTTTTAACCTGTGTGCTTGGCCTCTTTTTTTTATAAGCCCAGAAAGGAGAAGTTAGAAGAGTGATGTCAGGTAGTGTCTACCCAACGAGTGGGCAGTCATGCGTAAGGTCATCTCTCTGCTCCCCCTGGTTTGGAGAGTAATCTCATAGCTATGTGATCTGTGTATGATTGTACAGCTGGAGAGAAGGACAAGGAAAAGTCATTCTGTCAGCCTGGTGAAAGTACATTGTGTTTCTGCGGTGCTAGACTGTGTCTTTTCAAAAGGCAGTGGATGTCACACAGGTGAGTCAGCCTTTTGTGTGCAAGACCAGGTGTGTTACGTATTTTCAGGATGGAGTGCTAGGAGGCACTCTGCCATTCATCACATTTGCAAGCACTCCTCAGCAGGTGACAAAGGCTTTTGTGTTGTAACCGGTTTTCCCAAATGCTTTGGGGGTGGCCGACTCAATGTATTTCCTCATATGGTACCAGGAGAGTGTGAAACACAGGAAACGTTTCTACAATATGACATTTACAACAGTGAGGTCTTCAGTAGCAGTGAAACCAAGTGTCAGCAGGCCATGTACCAAAAAATGTCCATTGGTGACTCCAGGTGGGTAGGCAAAAGACTCTGTATCCCTTCTACCAGTGTACAGGTCGTCTCATCTTACGCTGCGGTTCCATTCCGCAGTCAGCGCGTAAAGCAAAACTCGCGTATAGTCAAAATTACATTGAGTGTAATGGTGGGCGGAATCGCCCGCACTACAGCAACAGTATTTCAATTATTTTTTTCCTTGTTTTTGCTGACCGCGTAAAGCTGAAATCACGCATGTTAAATGCGCCTAAGATGCGACAGACCTGTATTCCAGTCCACAGCGTGCTTTCCCCCTCATTAAAATAATCTTCCATTCTTTTTTGCTGCAGGTTTAAATGATCTGTAAATCACTTGCATTGCATAACAGCAGGATCTTCGGGAGGATCTGTGCCAGTAAATTTTTGTGTGTGAATGTTAGGGCTGAGCAGAAAAGAATAGAGTCTGAAAAGACTAAACTAGTGGGCGGAAGTCTGTATCCCTCCAGCTTCGTGCTGAGCTCAGTGTGATTCTTCTTCCTGAAAGTGCTGAGGTCTCCCTTCAGTGTCTCTCTCTTTGCTGAATAAATACTAATGAATGTTATCCATGTGGCCCAAAACAACTGAAAAGCAGGCTTCCATCAACCTCATCTTCTCACGATGATATTTTATATAATTACCGCTTTGATGCTGTAACATAACTGCATATGTGATATGCTTGAAGATGAGAATGTTGTGCAGCCAAGACGTTGTTCAAGAAGTATAAAAGTTTTACTGAGGGTGGATAAATGGAGCATATAGCTTCAGAAAGTTAATACTCTCAAACTACTTCTTTGTATATTTATTTTTTCTTCCTTTCTTTCTTGCAGTGTTCTTAAGGTTTTATTGTTCCGGTGACTGTTTAGTGGGTGACTTGTTTTTGCTTGTGAGTCAACTCATCTTGACGAGCCTGATCCTGCAAACACTTACTACTGGGCCAGTTGCTTATTACTATTGAAACCAGTGGGACTGCTCATGGTTTTAGGTGTTTGGGCAGTGATCCAAAGCCCATGGAAGTTTTTACTAGCTTCAGTGGGCTTTGGCTCAGGCTTTTAGCCTTGGTAGTAAGTGCTTGGAGGATTGGGCTTTAAATTTATAGCAAAAAGCACCTGTGTGTGTGGCGTATTTATTTATTTATTTTTTATTCAACTCATTATTACCTTTCAGTTGAGAGACTGATGAGGAAGCAGTGCTTAGTTAATGCGCAGCTTAGTCCATTTTAATCCACCTCATGTGAAATACAAAATTTTAACATACCACTTGGACCCTCAGAGAAGGAAAAGAATGACAAGATCATAATTTGTCAAAACAGAACAACTTCAGATGTGGTCATTTAAAGGACCATTTAGCTTCCCTTGAAACTAGCTTTGTTTAAGCTGCTGAGCAAAAGTCACAAGGATTTGTCTTTCAATGACAATTGTTTGCAGTGTAGGTGGGGGTTTAATGCAGGTGCTAGTGACAGTTTGAGATACTTGACTCTGTGCCCAGCATGAGAAATGACTGCTTAGCTAGCAAAACTGAAACCTACTTTTGTCTTATTATTGCATTCGCATCTTTATGCAATTAAACTACATTCAGTTTATCCTACTTTTATCATGTACACTTTTACATTTTTAATACTTTACTGTATATAAAACTTAAAATTCTACAGTTCAAATCCTCCTCCCAACTCACTGGCATAACTGAGAGCAGATTTTTGACTCATCTCTTCCTGAGATCTATATTTATGATAAGCAGGAGCGTGAGCTTCACATCGTTGAATCTTCAACAACAGATATGAAAGAATGGCCAACGAAACCATAAGGAAATACTTCTTTCTTACCACTGTGGGAGAGAGGATGTCTCTTCCTTTTAAACACTTTAGAGAAAAGGCTAACCCTGATCATCCTGGTATGCTAAGGAAGATCCCCCTAAAACAGTGGCTTTCAAACTGTGGGTCGTGATCCAGTACTGGGTCGCGGAATGTAAGGCACTGGGTCGTGGCGGCTTTGGTCAGCACCTCTGACCAGGCTATTAAAAGTCCTGTCGGCGGTGCTGCCCAGCTAAGGGAGGCTAGTCCCTACCTGTTCTGGCACTGCGCTCCACCCCGGAAGCGGCCAGCAGGTCCGGCTCCTAGGTGCGGGGGCCACGGGGCTCCGTGCATGCACTCCCACTGGCCGGTTCCCGGCCAATGGGAGCTGGGGTGGGGGGTGTGGTGGTGCCCGTGGGCGAGAGCCGTGCGGAGCCGCTTGTGTGCCTCCACCTAGGAGCCAGACCTGCTGCTGGCTGCTTCTGGAGCGCAGCGCGGTCCGTAGTAACAGGACAGGCAGGAAGCCTGCCTTAGCACCCCCACTGCGCCGCTGACTGGGAGCCGCCCGAGGTAAGCCTGTGCACCAGCCCTGAGCCCCCCAAAACCCAGAGCCCCTTCCTGCACCCCAAACCCCTCATCCCTGGCTCCACCCCAGAGCCTGTACTCCCAGCTCAGAGCCCTGACCCCTGCCCCAGCCCAGAATTCCCTCCCACACCCTGAACCCCTCATTCCTGGCCCCACCCTGCAGCTCTCATCCCTGCACCCCAAACCCCTCATCCCCAGCTCTGTTGAGTCGTGGGCATCAATAACTTTCTTCAACTGGGGTCGCCAGAAATAGTTTGAAAACCACTGCCCTAGAATACTTTATCAGTGACCTTTTCTGTAGTCCCTAAAGAAAACACATTGAAATGATGGGAGTATGCTCCTCGGGAATAAACTTTATTTGCTATATGTGCAGTCAACTGCTCTGCCATTATAGGAATAATTGGATGACTGGGTTGGCATTTGAGTTGTATTTTGTTGTTGTAAATGCTCAAAATATCAGGATAGGTTTTTTGTTTTTGATTTTTTTAGTATAATAGAAGTTTGAAAAATTAGAGCATGTTATGATGGCTGGTGTATAGGTTTGGGGAGGGGGATTGCAAAGAAGGAGGGATGGAGGCGATTGGGCTGGTGTGCATACGCAGGAAGAGGACTAGCACCAGCTGATACAATTCTATTAGTCTCGCTCACCTTCACTGAATTCCTGCTAGGGCAGGAGGGGAGAGAGAGAAGCAGCACAGTTGTACCAATAGTGTCAGGTCAAGAACTAACCACCAGATCATATGAATTAAAAGATGTAAATTTACTATCAGCTGTAGGTAATTAGCTAATTTACCTCTCAGATGAGTGGGACTAGGCTATAGCTAGGCTTTGGCAATACAAATAGGGAGAAACGTTTCTCTCTGTCTTGCTTTCAGTCCTTCTGGGAATCTGTGATTTTTAGTGAACAAGTATAGCATAATTCTTGCTGTAGAATTTTGTTGTCAGACTGGTTAATTTTGTACATTTAGTTTGCAGGTCACCCTGCTTGTCACCAGACTTGTTTTTCAGGGTTTTCCAGAGAAAACACCCAGTGCAGGATCAGCTGTTAGAAAGTTAACGTACTGTATCTGAAGAAGTTTGCTGTTTGTCATTGCCGGTTGAATTCTGTCAACAAAGTGGTATAGTTAGTCCTTCAAATTTTTGTGTGCATATGCCTGCACAAAAACATTTTCAGGTTGTTACTGCTTAGCGTGACTATCTGTCGCAAGAGGACAATCTTTAGTTTTTATAAAATAGCTGACGTGCCATCCAGGTCCTGTGGATTTTACACTGGGGGCATTTTTTTTTTTAAATAAGCCTGGATTTTTGTCTTCCTTCTGGAAATAGATAGGATGAGGATTTCTTGCTCTACTGCATTGTAGCATTTTCCAAAGTTAGAGGTAGATGTACAGTGTAACATTTTCACACCTTTGTCCAAAATGTGTGTGGTTTTATGGGTTGGAAACAGCTTGGATTGTCAGTTAGATACAAGTTGAAAAGTTAAGGAAGTGGGTTTACTTGATGGGGATCTGAACACTTTATAAAAAGCTAATTGAAATAAATAGGTATATCTCCATATATTTATTTCATAGAACTGGAAGGGACCCTGAAGGGTCATTGAGTCCAGCGCCCTGCCTTCACTAGCAGGACCAAGTACTGATTTTGCCCCAGATCCCCAAGTGGCCCCCTCAAGGGCTGAACTCACAATCCTGGGTTTAGCAGGCCAATGCTCAAACCCTTGAGCTACCCCCCCACACCATTGTATCATTAGCAGAATACACATGTGGATTTAAGTTATAAGACTGATGATTATAGGCTTCAGAGGTGAATTGAAGGGCTTTTTACCTGGCAAGGCCAAAGTACAGGGGGAGGGCTTCCTTACAATAGTTGATGACATCATTTATACTGGAACAGTGATCTTCATTCTTTATGCTGTGTTACATGGCAGTGATAGCATCACCTCTAGCAGGGGAAGAAGCACAGAGGTCCCTGTTCAGGAAAGCAGTTAAGTGCATGCTTAAGTGCTTTACTGAACAGCGATGGACTTAAGCACACAGTTAACTGCTTTCCTTAGACCAGGGCAGAGTGGTGAACGCATGCCTTGGAAAATAAGTAAAGGAGGGCTCTGATCTGCAAATGCTTAATTTCACAGGGTATTTACTTGTAACATCAAAGGGCCTGATTCTTCAGCTCTTATTTATGCAAGTTGCCCTTTGTTTGTAAGGGTATTCCTATTGACATTAATGTTACTGTTTGTGTGACGCTTGCAGGATCGGGCCCATTAGTGGATGGTTGTATCCAGTTAATGTTCTGGGTTCTTGTCACATCTTTAGATATTCATTACATACCAGAGGAAACTGCACACATGTAACTTGCATGGTCCAAGGTCTTCGGTGGTGACTGATTTTTGGATAGCCAACTTGGAGATATCGAAGGCGCTTCATTTTTAAAAAGTGCTGAGCACCCACCCTTCAAGCCTTCTTTAGTAGGGCATCCTAAATCTGAAGTCACCTTTGAAATTGTTGGTGGTTGCCTCCAGTGGGAGTTGCGTCAGGTTTGGGAGGGAAAGGCCTGGTCTGTAAAATGGGCTAGGCTGCTGGCTGGTTTGACTAGGGTGACCAGATGTCCCGATTTTATAGGGACAGTCCTGATACATGGGGCTTTGTGTTATATAGGTGCCTATTATCCCCCCACCCCTGTCCCGATTTTTCACACTTGCTGTCTGGTCACCCTAGCTTTGACTGCTCTGTGAGGTGTAAAAAGGGGAGGGAAAAATTCCAGTGTCCATAACATCTGAACTTTTTAATTACTGAAATGCTGCCAAAAGCCTCTAATGATCAGAAAAAAAATCTACTCTGTGATGGCTTTGGAGAAGAGTCTGATTGAATTGCATACATTAGTGGTATGACGAGTTAGGCAAGCGTTGTCAAAGTATAAGGAAAAGACAGACTCTTGGGTATCTGTCAAGGGTGACTATAGCCCCACTATAGAGTAGGGTTATACATCATGTGTGATCCTTTGCGTCCGTTTGTCACATACTATCCATTTCTCATCCAGTGGTGGGTTGCTACTTACTCCTAGGCCATTTCTCCCCTTTCTTGTGAAATCCGATGCAGGCGGTGGTTGTTGCAGGTTGGTTACATGGTTTTTTATGGTTCCTAATAATTTGAAGAAATATCTTCATTGCATGTGATTTAGTTAAACAGTAGGAAAAAATTCTATTCAATGTGTTTCTTGGATAAGAAACTATATAACCTGTGTGTATCTTTTAACATGGTTATAGCAATCCTAAATAAAAGGCTGTATTTGAATATTCTATACCAGGGGTTGGCAACCTTTCAGAAGTGGGGTGCCGAGTCTTCATTTATTCACTCTCATTTAAGGTTTTGCGTGCCAGTCATACATTTTAATGTTTTTTTAGAAGGTCTCTTTCTATAAGTCTAAAAACTGTTTTATATAAAGTAAACACGTTTTTTTTAAAAATAATTTTAAATTAAAATGAAGATCTTATCAGTTTAGTGCAGTGATTCTTAAGCAGGGGCAGGGCCGGTGCAAGGATATTTTGTGCCCTAGGCGAAACTTCCACCTTGTGTGTCGTGTCTTCCCGCCCGCCCCCCCCCCCCCCGCCGCACATCGGTTCACTGAAGGGCAAATCCCAACGAGCCTTTATAGACCCCAGGGGCCAGCTGCACCCAGGGGCTCACCCCAGACCAGGTTCCCCCCTCCTTGCCCCCTGAACTCCCCTGGAGGGTGCATGGCCCCTCCACGAGCCCTCCCCACTCCACCCCGCTGCCCCCCCCCCCAAGTCCAGTCACTGGCTTTGCCGGGCTTGGGCTGCTGCAGCAGCTCGGCAGGGAGGAGCCGCCTTCCGGAGGCACCAGAGAGCCATAGCGTCCCGCTTGCAGCAGCAGCGAGTCCCAGCCATGGAGGAGCCGGCACGGTGCAGGGGGGCAGCAGCCCTGCAAAGGCAGTGCCGCTAGCAGGGAGCAGCTGCGCCCCCCCCGCCCCTCTTGCCCAGGCTGCGGCCCGGCATCCCCCCGGGGGCTCCTGCCGGCTGCAGTAGATGTATACGGGCACCAGCCCCCATGCGCCCCCCAGCACCCGCCTCTCTTAGGGTTACCATATTTCAACAATCAAAAAAGAGGGGAGAGCCCTGCCCCCATCCACTCCATCCCACTTCCCACACCGACTGGCCCTGTCAGACCTTCCCCCTCCCCCCCCTTGTCCCCTGACTGCCCCAACCCTTATCCACACCCCTGCCCCCACACAGACCCCCAGGACTCCCACGCCCCATCCAATCATGCGGGCAGCGGTCCCTGTGTGCCCTGCAGCTCCCGGGAGTGTGAGCCGCTGCTGCCCCTCCCGCAGCAGGCTCAGGGCCCCACGCCCCAGCGGCTCACACTCCCGGGAGCCACAGAACCCGAGCACAGTGAGGGGAGAGCCGGGGGGAGTGCCTGCCACCGGTCTGGGGTCCCGGCCGCCGGCCTCGCTCATCCTCCTCCCAGCCTGGGGTTCCATTCACTCAGCCGGCAGCGGGCTGAGTGGGGCTGGCAGCCGGGACCCCGGCTGGCAGCTGTATGCCAGGCAAAATCTGCTCGTGTGCCACCTTCAGCACGTGTGCCGTAGGTTGCCAACCCCTGTTCTATACAGATCTCGCATTCTATAATACAATTACAGAGGAGTTAATGTAGTGTTATCAGAGTACCTAGCAGCTGGGTCTAATTCTTACTGTTTCTCCCTGCTGAGCTGATATTTAGGTAAAACGAAAAGAAGCTCTACCATGGTCTGAAATAATTTATAATCATAGTGTAACTGCACTGGGCCAGGTTCTGATTCCCGTACTCACTTTGACTGGTACTTTTACTCCACAGGCAGCCCTACAGACTTCAGCTGTGAAATAAGACCCTTATTTATGCTGCACAGTGCATCAGAATCTGGACTACAGGGAGTAACCTGCCTCCAGTTGTTCATAGCATGGTTGTAATTCCTTCCAGGAATTCTGGACTCTTCAAATGACAAAAGGAAATGTTGAGTGATTTATTTCACCAGATCCCCCAAATAATGATATGCAAAATACTTGTGTGTTTATAATGGATTACTCCAGCTCAGGGTGGATAAAAATTGATTTAAAATAATGGACTTGTTTAAATTATAAGTTTTTTTTCTTTTAAACAGATCTATCTTTAAAATCTAAATTTAATACAAAATATGTTAAGGCCTGAAATTATTATAACCTTTTAAAATATTTTAAATAAAAAAAGAGAGAGCTGAATTTATGAGCCTTTATTAAAAAAACTGAGTTTAAGGCTGTTTTTCTTTTAAAGAAAGAAGCAGGGGAAAAAAATTGAATTTTTTTTAAGGTCACGCTTCCTAATGTGGCACAGTAGGCCATGTACAGTATTAGGGGCTTGTTTTATTTAATAAAATTTTTATATGCTGTTTTGTGTATTTAATTAAATACCAGTTGCCAGCTTGACACACACCATGAGTAAAAAGTTAATTATCTAGTAAATAAGCAACACATCATTCGCTATTTTCTAACATACTAAAAATGTACAAGTAGTAATCTGAAAATATCAAGCTATATAATTGCTTAAATAAATGTATACAGTTAGAGTGTACCCTTCTAGGTAGCAAAAAGATGTACCAAATCTAGTGAAAAGGCTTATGTTTTAATGGTTACATCAGCCAATGAGAGTGCCTCTTTCTTTAGAAGATAACTGAAGTACAAGTGGGAAAAGTTGATTAAAATCGAGGCTTTCCATTTGGTGATAAAATATCGCCTAGATTTAAATCAATCCATCTTGCTCCAGCTTCCGTTTCATGTCTTTTTGCAGTTCCCTCCCCATCCCTTTGTTGTAACTGATTGTCCCTCTAACCCAACAGGTTTTCATTTTTCAGAAGCACGATTGCATAATAGAATCTGCATTGTGATATTGCTGTTACGCATGTGCAACAGCGATGGGAGAAATGGTTTGTGCTGCCTTTTTGGTATCGCAAGCAATGAATCTACTGATTCTTCAAGTGGTGAAGTCCAGGGGATTTCTCCTGTTGACTTCACTGTGAATTGGGTTGGGCTTTTGGGCCCAGATCCTGAAATAGGCACCTAAATACCTTTTTGAGGATCTGGGCTTCAGTTCCTAAAATCTGTTGGAAATGGCTGAGATATCTGATTTTCTAATGAATGGTTTGATTATCCCACTCTTACTTTTATTTAGAACCTTACACAGCAAATACTCCCACTGAACGGGGTCCTAAAATATTGCAGCTATAAAAAAGTAGTAGGAATTGACACACTGGTCTCAGTTTATCACACTCAAATAGTTGCTATTTATTTTTAAAGTTTAATCTCAAGAGGATACAATTTTTTTTTGTTGGAAAAAATTACGTATTTTTGTGATACAAGAGAACATTCTCCACTGAGTTGTATGTAGGTCAAATTCTCAGCACTCCCCCACCCCAAAGGTAAAGTAGCAAAGTACCATGTTAAATGAGTGCGTTTTGTGTAATAAGCAAATAGATATTTCATAAAACAATGACCAACTCTGTGAGTATCATTTCACTGGACACAGGCTGTATGTTCTAGGGCACTTAAAGAATGAAGGCATCCTTGAGATATTTATCATTTCTGTGTTCTTCTGCATTCTTAAGGCCTCCATTGTTTCTGAAGCAGTGAAGCAAGTTCTGTATTTGAATGTCATACTGAGAAAAGATGATGTGATAATGGGTACTTTGGGATTATGTGAAAATGGGGGAGGCCATGTCTGTTAAAGCTGCACATTGAGCAAGAGGCTCCAAAATGAAATGAAAATGTGTCTAAGTTGCTCCTGTAGTAAGAACATTCTACCAAACTCCTAGCAAACAGCGAAGCAAAGAATAGAGGGTGGGGAGAAATTAGCTAGAAAGGAGATGCAATAAATCTTACATAAGTGCTTACAACTCTTAAAAAGTAAATGCGTAACTTTTTAATATCGTGACTTACCTCTTCCGAAGCTCCACAAACTTTGCTGTTTATGGAGAATGACATTATGCCTTGTTGTCAAGAGCTTTTTGGACACGCAACTTCTGGTAACATATGATGCAAATGACAAGCATGAAGGGGAAGATTACTCTTGCTATGTCAATAAAAGTGTGGGTTTTTTTTTTTATTTTTTTTTTCTCCAACAAATTGTGAGACTTAGTTTGGTTCTTGGATTCTTATTTTGTATCTGATTTTACTGTGTGTGTGTATGTGTATGTATGTGTATAATTTTTTTTTTTTTTAAGATCTGACACAAAGGTAGATTTGTAGATCCCTAATTCTAAAAGTGTGTGCTGTGGCATTATGCTGAAGAGGACATTTTGCTGGGACATGTTTTGTTATTGCATAGCAAACCCTTGCAGGATTTTGTTAGGTATCTCTCTGGTATATTAAAGCTATCTCTCCTGAATTTTTAACTTCCGCATAATACCGCCCCACACGCAATTGGAATTAGACATCTACAAATCTACCTTTTTGTCAGACCTTTTGAAAAAATTAAAATCAGATACAAAATATGAATCAAGCTAAGTCTCTCAATTTGAAAAGAAATCTTATTCACATAGCAAGAGTAATCTGCACTGTCAAGTTCGTTGTTCACATCAATATAACTTTTCAAAATATCATATCTTTCAAAACTACATCTGCTGAGGTGTTTGTCCTTATGCCTGCTAAAGACCTTTGTGTGCTGTTATATGGGACTGAGCAGAAACATGTTCCATTTTTGTGACTCAATGCAGTTTATTTATTTACTTATTTATTTAAATCTATTTTCAACCTTGGAAGAAGACAGCTTGAGGGCAGGGAGATAATCATCTGCTTCCTTTTCAAAATGAAGACAAAATAATTCCAGTTAAATCATCAGTTAAAAATAATTATGGTAATACTACAGTTGTATACTTTGCTGCTTTTTACCAACGGTAATAACTATGTTTTAAAAACACTCTCCAGTCCACCACATATAGCTGGAAGATAGGGATTTTTTTTTAAAGGTAATTTTTAGCTGTTATGTTTTCAAGGCCCTTGTCTAAGAAATCACTCCCCGTTGTTTAAACAAGCTTAAAACCAACTAACAGCTCTTGTCATAGAAGTCTTGAGTTTGTTTCCTTCTGCAGGTTGTGTCCTATGTTTAAAAGGCTGACAGATATTGAGACTCTGGATCAACAGGTATTCGTATTGACTGTCGGTCAAATTTCCAAGAGCCACCTAACTCCTATTTTCAAAAGTTAGACTAGGTCTATACTAGGGAGGGAGTTGACCTAAGCTACGCAACTTCAGCTACCTGAATAGCGTAGCTGAAGTTGGCGTATCTTAGGTCGATTTACCTGGCCGTGAGGACGGCAGCGAGTTGACTGCTGCCACTCCCCCATCAACTACGCTTCCGCTTCTCGCCGCGGTGGAGTTCCGGAGTCGACGGCAGAGCTATTGGATCGATTTTTACACTAGAGGCGATAAATCAATCCCCAATAGATCGATCACTACGCGCCGATCCAGCGGGTAGTGTAGACATACCCATAGTCAGTGGGACTTAAGGCTAGTCTACACTAGAAGTGCTATAGCAGTGCAGCTGCATGTCTGGTGAAGACGCTCTGTGCCAGCAGGATAATAAAACCACCTCCGTGTGTGGTAGTAGCTGTGTCGGCAAGAGAAGCTCCTGTATGTATTTGAATAGTAAACATGTTCAATCAGTGTTTCCTTATGAAATGAATAAGGAAACTTTCCCACCCCATTTTCTATTCTGGGTTTTTCTCTAATGTGAGAGCTTTCTATTTATTGTATAGTATTTTTTTAAAATTGTATCTTTATTAGTTATAGTAGTGAGTTAGAGTTTGCGTTAAGATTTATTGTAGTTCTAAATAATAATAATACTTTGTAGGCACTTTGCACCTAAGGATTTTACCGTTTATAAACCATTAGACGAAGTTAGTGTCACATGTATAGTGATCACTTCACCCACTTGTGACACACGGCCACTTCCGTAGTGAACACAACTGCTTGCATCCGAAGAAGTGGGTATTCACCCACGAAAGCTCATGCTGCAAAACTTCTGTTAGTCTATAAGGTGCCACAGGATTCTTTGCTGCTTCTACAGAACCAGACTAACACGGCTACCCCTCTGATACTTAACACAACTGTTGTTCAGCAAGCAGCTCTCCCAGTGGTTTAGGACAGGAAATGAAGAATGCCATCTCGAGCTGAAACTCCAGGGGGAATTTAGGGAAGCAAGGCATAATTACCAGCTTTGGAATTTGGTCTGGAAACTTGGGTTGCCACCACTACACTTATGGAAAGTACTATGGGATCTTTAATGACTAAAAGTGCTTAGTACCTCTGCTGTCTCATGTGAAAGACAGAGCTCTGGTAGCCATGTAGCCCCTAAAACCATGTTGAGACAATGATCTGGTACGGATTCAGAAGGAAGAATACCACTTGCTGAATCATCCACACCACATCCTGCAGTACATGTACTGACGTGATCAGCCTTGTTTAGCCTGTGAGATATGAGAGATCATAGCACAAGGTGTTGTGGCTGCAGACTCGGGAGAGAAGAAATCCAAATGAATTATTTTAGGCTTGCTATTAAGCTATTTCTTTTTTAACTAGTAGAAGTTGAATCCATGTTACTTACATGTCACAAATGTGTCAACTTTTTTTTTTCCTCCTGTTTTAAGCAGGGTTTTGGAGTTGTGCTCTGGCTCCGCTCCAGCTCCAGGCAAAAACCTGCTGCTCCGGGCTCGGGCTCCGCTCCGAAGCCCTGGTTTTAAGATATAAAAACAGTGACTTATTTAGCTTTCTTCCATATTCTAGTATCATGTATTTAAAGTCAGGCAAATGACTTTGCATAGTGCCCTTGACTGGGAATCCAATAGCTGATAAGTGCTTAGAAAGAAGAATGCAGCTTTAGGTATCTAGTGTTCTGGAGATAGCTGTGATGTGATGTGATGTGTGCAGGGTACCCATGCTGTTGCTTTGGAAGCTGGGTGAGTTAATTCCAGGCTATTGATGGGAGAGTGGGGTCTCTGGGATATGGTCTATGAAAGACCAGCTTACATCTACAATTAGGTGGTTAGGAAGTATCTCCTAATGTTATGACCTTAAGGCAGTGGTTCCCAAACTTTTTAAGTTGTGCCCCCCTCTGACTGCTCATGTAATCTGCCCGCAATCCACCGGGAGTGGACACTGCCTTAAGGGAAGGACAGTAATGGTTGCTGAGCTATTTGTCGTATCCTGTTAATTTTCAGACAAATTAACAGGTTAAGATGTCTATATAAAGTTTTCTTCACAGAAATTAATATTTTTTCTCTACATTTACTAGTTTCCTTCCCAAGTTGTAGCCATCCCTGGATTCAACTTGCTAAATGCTACTGAGTAACTCATAACTGTAATCTTGCACCTTCCATTCAGTATATGTAGCAATGCTGTGATGTGCCTTTCAACTCCTTTATTTTTAGCAGCATCTAAAATTCCTGCTTCATCCATTGTCTGTTGCTCCATCCATTGCCCTTGTATTTCCTGTGATGTGTTCCATCTGTCCCAAGGGGTGTGTTGTTCCGGCAGCTTAGTGTATCCTGAAATAATGAAGGAAAGAAACTGGTTTATCTCAGAGGCTCTTTCTTCTTAGGACCAAACTGAAAAAGTCTTGCAAAAGCTGGTCGTGCAAAACATACGGCAGACCAATTTAGGTAACAGCAGAAAACAAAACAGCTGGGGTGAGATTCTGTGCTGGGCTTGTAAGAAGCACAGCCTGGAATTCCCAGCTTAGGAGAAGGGAGGTCTAAAGAGACTCTTAGCTGCGTTTTGCGCCCTTTTGATCCTGGGCTGCTTTGATGGTTGGAGAGGCCCCAGGGCCCTATCTGAGTTAGAGCAGCCTCTCCTATGGGCCCCAGGACTGCTGGGAATTTCCATAGTGCTGTCAGCTGTAGCCCTGCCTGTGAACCAGGACGGCAGCCATACAGCTGGCTTTTGCCATGCTTGTGCTGGAAAGGAATCGTCTCCTTGGTGGAACTGGGGCTATTATGGCCCCTTTATGCCACATAAAAGATCTGAAGAGTTTTGCTATTAACTTCAGTGGGGCCAGAATTTTGCCCTCAGATGCCATTCCTGGTTCTGCCACTGACTCATTTTGTGAGTCCAGCCAGGTCACTTAGGGTAGTGTAAAAGCGCTATCTACTCTGCCACCGTGACACAATCTTTACAAACAAAATAACGGTTATAGTAGCAAAACAAGTTTGTAAACATTCTTCCCTGCCCTATGCTTTGTTGAGGATTGATGATGTGCCTGGTACCGTACAGTGCTTGCCTTGCCAGACTTTTCCCTGATCCCATTTTTGTTTTTTGCAAATCATAAATATTTATAAAATCTCTTGTTACTTGCATGATTTAAGGAAACAGTTGGATTTCTTACTTTCAGGCTTAAAATTAAGCACAGGCCTTGTTTAATTTGGGCCTAGCTGAGGGCTCCTCCCCAAGGTGGGAGGGATATGGGCCATGGTTTTCAAAAGTGTGTTTTTGGGTGCCTAACTTCAGTTGCCCCGAAAGGTCCCGAGTTTTCATATAATGTTAAGCACCTTCCCAATCACAAGTTGGGCACCCAAAATCTGTGGTCATGCCTGAAAATTGTGGCCAGCACTCTGAAAATCGCACATTTTACCAGCTTGATCCTTCTGTTGTTTTGTAGTTAAATATCTGTCATTAGAACTGAGTCTTGTAGTCCCAGTTACTCGCCTTCATAGGTGCATATTTTTTGAAGTAGCTAATTCTGTTGAAAAACAGAGCATAAGTCAAAGAAATGGGCCTCACTTTTAACTTATTGTTAAGTTGAATATTTATCATTGTTGTAAGCTCCATAACCTTCTTTGATTTTATTTTTAATAGGGCTGTTGATTAATCGCAGTTAACTCATGCAATTAACTCAAAAAAATCACGATTAAAAAAAGTAATCACAGTTAATCGCCGTTTTAATTGCTCTGTTAAACAATAGAACACCAACTGAAATTTATTAAATATTTTGGATGTTTTCCTACACTTTCATATATATTTTATACTTTGATTTCAATTACAACACAGAATACATTATTTTTTATTAAAAATAAGATTGTATTTTTCAGTTTACCTCATACAAGTACTGTAGTGCAATCTTTGTCATGAAAGTGCAATTTACAAATGTAGATTTTTGTTGTTGGTTGTTGTTACATAAATGCACTCAAAAACAAAACAATGTAAACTTCAGAGCCTACAAGTCCACTCAGTCCTACTGCTTGTTCAGCCAATCGCTCAGACAAACAAGTTTGTTTACATTTACAGGAGAAAATGCTGCCTGCTTCTTGTTCTCTCTTTCTGGTGATGTTGTAAACAGGTATATGCATGGCAGTTTTTGTAGCCAGCATTGCAAGGTATTTACATGCTGGATATGCTAAACATTAGTATGTCCCTTCATGCTTCAGCCACCATTCCAGAGGACATGCTTCCATGCTGATGACGCTCATTTAAAAAAATAATGCGTTAATTAAATTTGTGACTGAACTCCTTGGGGGAGAATTGTAGATCCCCTGCTTTGTTTTACCTGCATTCTGCTATATATTTAATATTATAGTAGTCTAGGATGATGACTCTGCACATATTCATTTTAAGAACACTTTCACTGCAGATTTCACAAAACACAACGAAGATACCAATGTGAGATTTCTAAAGATAGCTACAGCACTCGACCAAAGGTTTAAGAATCTGAAGTGCCTTCCAAAACCTGATAGGGATGAATTGTAGAGCATGCTTTCAGAAGTGGATCTAGACTGTTCTCAGTGATACCTGATGACACAACAAGGAGTAATGGTCTCAAGTTGTAGTGGCGGAGGTTTAGGTTGAATATTAGGAAAAGCTTTTTCACTCAGAGAGGGATGAAGCACTGGAATGGGTTACCTAGGGAGGTGGTAGAATCTCCTTCCTTATAGGTTTTTAAGGTCAGGCTTGACAAAGCCCTGGCTGGGATGATTTAGTTGGGAATTGGTCCTGCTTTGAGCAGGGGGTTGGACTAGATGACCTCCTGAGGTCCCTTCCAATCCTGATATTCTATGATTCTAAGTCTTAAAAGAGCAACACTCCAATGCAGAAACTACAGAACCTGAACCACCAAAAAATAAAAATCAACCTTCCGCTGGTGGCATCTGACTCAGATAATGAAAATGAACGTCGGTCTGCACTGCTTTGGATTCTTATCGATCAGAACCTGTTATCAGCATGGACGCGTGTCCCCTGGAATGGTGGTTGAAGCATGAAGGGACATATGAATCTTTAGTGCATCTGGCCCGTAAATATCTTGCAAGTCCGATTACAATGGTGCCATGAGAATGCCTGTTCTCACTCTCAGGCGACATTGTAAACAAGAACCGGGCATATGTAAACAAACTCCTGCAAATGTAAACAAACTTGTTTGTCTGAGCGATTGGCTGAACAAGAAGTAGGACTGAGTGGACTTGCAGGTTCTAAAATTTTACATTTGTTTTGTTTTATTTTTGAATGCTGGTTTTTGTACATAATTCTACATTTGTAAATTCAACTTTTATGAGAAAGAGATTGCACTACAGTACTTGTATTAGGTGAATTGAAAAATACTATTTTTTTTACAGTGCAGATGCAATAACGTTAGCACTGTACACTTTGTATTCTGTGTTGTAACTAAAATCAATATATTTTGAAAATGTAAACATCAAAAATATTTAAATAAATGGTATTTTATTATTGTTTAACAGCGTGATTAATGGCGATAATTTTTTTTAAATCGCTTGACAGCCCTAATTTTTAAATGTCTGACTATTTCTTGCATTTTGGGTGTTTTTGCATGACCGAGTGGATGTGCAAAATAAGTAAGCAAACAATTTGTAAAACCTTCAGGAGTGGCATAAGAACAAACAAATGCACAGGATGGTGTGGAAGTTTCTCACGATGCAGGAATTGGCGGGGGGGAACCTAAGTGTCTTGCATTAGAAGCTCTATACATGATCTTAAACAATAAGCATGTTTGCCTTGGCTCATGTGAGCCCATGGACAATATTTGAATCGGACCACAGCTTAAATGAGTTAAGGAGCTGAGTTCAGGACAAAAATAGAGACGTTTGTAACTGAAAATGCTCTTCCGTATTTGTTAAAAGGTCATTTGTGAAGTGGACAGCTACTAACTCTTGTTAGCTGTCCGGGTAAATAAATTAGCTTGATGGGGCCATAGACAGGTGATTTTTTTTTTTTGAGTGATGGATTTCTTGTAATTGATAGAAAACCCTGAAAACTTGCCAAGATCTTATTCAGAACTAGCAACAGGTACAAAAGGAGTTATTTGCTTGTATTTGCCCACTAGGCTGTAATGGATTTGAAGTAGTTATTCCGGTGTATTGGGTAAATTTTGTATGCATTCTGGTATGCACAGTCATTGTGAAAGCACTTATTTCCTGATGCTGTAATTACTTCTTTGGAATTGTCAAGCAAACACATATTTAGATACTCTGTAAACATTTGAGAGTTTGACTCAACTGGTACCACAATCCATTGACACTACCATCTACTGCACTGATTGTTCCTCATTTTTAGATTATGGGACTAATTGTCTAGATAGTAACCTCTCATTAAGAACATTTTTTTAAAATCTGTAATGTACAATAATATTTATCTCCTTCTCTCCCCACTCCCTTCTCCAGTTAATAACACAAGACTCTTTCCTAATGCTGCTTAAAAAACAAAATGGCTCAAGTGTGCTAAGAAAGCATGAGCCAAGTTCCAGCCCACAGCAAATTCTTATGGCAAAGTTCAAGCCATTGGCAATACATTTATAATGGAAACACTGACACATTAATGAGTGGTGCAGATGTTTTTGCTACAATTAATATACCATTTCACTTAAATCACCATTCAGCAGGCTGAGGTGCTCTCAGCACTGCCCAGTCTGCTATGTTTTATATGTGAGATGAGCTGCTCTGTATTTGCAGAATAATTTGAATATGTAAGCAGTTTTAGAAGAATAGGGTTTTAAGCAGACATGTACCTACAGATATTTGGATTCACTCGGTCATTTCTCTCTAGGGAAATAGTGCAGGACTAGCCGGACCAAGCAAATAATGAAACAAGGGAAGAAGTGTCGATCTCTCTCTCGTTTTTTTGTTGTTGTTAAGTATTCATATGGTCATAAAATTTGGCAGATGACAATAAGAATTGATATAATACAGATCCAGTAAAAGTACCATACACTGAATTCTTTTAAAGTCAGAATAAAGATTAGGCTGTCTGGGAGTCTCACAAGAATTGTGAAAGTGAAAAATGGTGTGTGAGAGATTCTGCCACCCAGAGTTCATCACTGGGGGCTGGCAAGAGGAGTCGTGCAGACAGCTTAAGGTAGCTTATAAAGTATGTAACTGGGTCTGCTTTTTGTATTCTGTTTAAAGTCGAACTATGATTCTGATTGACTGGAACCAAAATTGTGCTTGTCATTGCCCTGAGGAACTCTATTCCCAAGACTGTATGTGAACTACCAGTGTGAATGGTTCATTTACTTGCCAAATTAAAGTGTTTTAACTACCTAGCCCAATGTCCCTGAGCGCCAAAGTGGTTGCAAGGTCATACCTTCTTCACCAGATGAGAACAGTAAAATCCATGCATCCTGAGGACCCAGTAGAACCCGGACAGAAAGAAAGTATGCTCCTTCTTTCCTCTCTTTCTGCTCTGTTCATATATGTGAGCACCTGCATGCACACACTAAGCAACTGTGTATCTTCTTTTGCAGCAGGGTGATTGACATCAAGGTGCTTGAAATCATGGATGTAAATTGCTGATTTCAATCTCCAAATGAAAAACCTTGATTAATTAAATCAGTTTTTACTACTTTTATTTTGTAAAGAAAGGTACATTCTCATTGGTTGATGTAACCATTAAAATGTGTTGATTTACAACTAAATTGAGTATTTACACTAGATTTGGTACATCTTTTTGCTGCCTAGGTGGGTGTACTATAACAATATACATTTATATAAGCAATTATATAGCTTAATATTTTCAGATTCTCATTAATTTTACTTTTTAATATGTTAGAAAATAGTGAACAATATAGTAATTAATATACCATTTTGCTCTTGATTTGTGTTAAGCTGCATTAGGAATGGAAACTGGAATTTAAATGCACAAAACAGCATATTATACAATTTATTTTTATTAAACAAAAGAACACTAAACGTTTTGGATACATAAACTGTTCTTATCAAAACATTTTTCACTTTTACAACAAAAGGATTTAATAAAGGAACAGAGAATTGAAGTCAGTGCATTTCCCAGGTCAGCCTGGGAAAATTTTCAAATATGCCTAAGTGAAAGTGAGTGGAGGTTAGGTAACTACTCACCTAAGTCTCTCCAAAATGAAACAACATTCTACATTACTGAGGTTGCCCTTCAGACTTTTAAAACTAGTAGATCTCATCCTCCTCCTTCCTAACTTGTCTCTCTTCCAGTTTATGAATAAAAATTTTCTGCTTTTTCAATTCCCAATTGATTTTTTTTCTCAATTTTGAATGAATTAGTCCAAATGAAGAAAATATTCTTTCTGTATCTGCAGAAGAGGCTGCTGCTGTCAAAAGCTTGTTTAGTACTTCAACAAACTCTGATTCCAGGTCTTGAACTGGTGTCAGTCACTAGCTAAGCGGCATGACTTTTTTTTTTTTTTTTAAACATCAGCAGCAAACAGGCACTGCTTGAATGTTTCACCTCCAGCCCTGAAATTTATTATGATTGACATGGCTGATGGGTGGCTTATTAGATGCTCATTTCATAACAACAGCATCTTCTTCAGTAGTTAGGGATCTATCCTGGTACGTTGGGTTGAGAATATCCACAAGAAAATTAGATGGAATAAGTGCTTGATCTATTCACTTCTTTCCTGCCTGCAGTTTAACTTTGCTGTTGGTTATTTCTTTCTCCAATGTCTCTTGAGGTCCTTTCCAAATTTCAACAGAAATCTTTCTGAAGTTTGTCCAAGGGGATGGAAATAGGTTTCAGTATATTCAGCATATCTTCTACCTTTTTCTTTGGGGGTGATAGTTCTATCTATTTTTGCCACGATTTTTTTTTTCATGAATTGTCATCAGAATAGGTATAATTCTTAATAAATAGCTGAAAACAGCTAACCGCTGAATTTCATTGTACACGTTGGGGGAGAACTGGTTTTGCATCCTACTGCTATGTTCAGTGAAGCTGAAGCAAAGCAGTTGTTTATAGAAGTATTTTGCTACTTCAACAACATTTTTCTTTATTCCTACAGTTGTACTTAAGTCTTTTGCTAAAAGATGCATCAGATGAGCACTGCAGCCACGTGTTATAAATTTCCCTTCATTATCTTCTCCTAGATTTCTTCTCATCTTTGCTACGTTTGCAGCAGTGTCTGTGACAAAGCTATACACTTGAATTTTTGGTCACAGTTTGTTATAGCTTTTACCGCTACTTCCTTTGAATATTCTGCTGTTTGTGCATTTCCTTATTGTATCAATTGCTTCTGTAGGATAGACAATGGAATCTTCTGTTGTCTCACAAGCACATATCACCAGATCATTGTGTACATTGCTCCACCCATCAAGATTCAGATTAACAAATTTCCCATCAATTATTTTTGCATGCTGTTCAATTGCTTTCTTGTACCTTGTATCCAGTAACCTTCCAACAATGTCTGCTCTACTGGATAGAGTGTAGCCCGGTCATAATGACGGGACCATGTCAATGAAATGTTTCTTCTGAACAAGACAAAGGGGAGAATTTGTTTGTATAAACAATCCAAGATACTTTCATCTAGGGAATCTCACTGGAATTTGCTGGTCCTGATTAGCAGCTCATCCATGGATTGACTGGACGATGAAGAAAGTCTTTGTCTTTCTTTTATACAGGTAATTTACTGTCTGACGTTTGTTTAGTTGCAGCACTGCTGGTAGTACCAGCAGATGATTCTGAAGTTGTAGACGTTGCAGATGACGGGCATTCATAACTCCTTATGTCTAAGCTTAAGGAACCTGAAGCAAAATGTTAAGAAAATGTCCTTGTCAGTGAGTGTCACTCGGAGCACTGATTTTAAAAAATTGAGATCGTAAATGGAAGATTCCTACTTCTATAGCTGTTTGTACCACTGTTTAAATGATATAATTTATTCTAAACCCAGTGTTGCAGGGAAAATAATTAATAAATCATAATATCTAAATCTGTTTGAACCCTTATCTGTAGCAACATACCAATAGCTTCAGGGGAAAAATACTTTTTAAAAATGTTAAAATTCATAAATGGCTAATACAACTTTACTTTTAAACAGGAAGGCTTCATCTAGGATATTTGATTATACTGAGCAATAAAAATCATTTCAGAAGTCCAGCAGTAACAGTAAAAATGTAATCAATAAATACTACTACAACGAACAAACATACCAATTATATTTTGCACACACATGTTGAAATGCATAAGTAATCCACCCAAGACACACATTTATGACCAGAATCAAAGTTATCGTTTACTGACCAAGTAAGAGACAGTAGGCAGTGCATAAGAATGGTGCAAAAATTAGTAAACCAGATTGTTCAGATATGTCCACCTCATCTTCAACATCGCTGCCTTCTAAGGAGCATTTTTCATAATATTGCTTCATTCTGACAACCAGGCCTTGCATGGCTTTGTTGCACTTTTCCCATTTGGCATATGTTCCTTTTTCACCCAGAGGTACTTACTCTCAGGAATTTCTTGAAAATATTCCCAAATAGTGGTGTTGGGGTTTTTTTTTTAAAATGACCTGCAGCCATTGCAGTTTTCCCCCCTCCCAATTTCCAGCTGTTGAAATCACCATGAGAGGCTGCGCTCTGTAGAATGTTGTCTCTTCTTCCCATAGTGTCCTACTTTGACCCCAGTGTTGCTCCTTTCTGGTTGCCGACTCAGCTCCTTTTCCTTTGTTATGTAACCCCCTGAAAAAACAAAAGAACAAACAATCCGAGACGTCTGCTCATGTTACCCACATGCCTTTTGCATTGCAGTGTTATATTTGTTTAGAGACCAAGAGGGAGGCAGTTGAGAAATTAATGGATTTCTGATTTGTTTGTATCTCTGTCTGTGTATCCATGCAAGGAGGCAGAGCAAGGATATTTACTTGAATGCCCAGAGCCATCCAGAAGCAAGGGCTTGTAGTTAATGAGCAGTTCAGTGTTTCTAGCAGGAGCAAGAGAGTAAATTTCCATGGTGGGTGGAGCTATAATATTCATAATTTGAGAACTGAGCCAATCAGAGCTCAGATAGGGAGAAGCTATAAAATAAGAATATGAGATTCCCCCCATGGGCTCAGCGGATGATCCTGATGAGAGAGATGATGGTGTCCGGTGGAGTCAGAGGCCAGGTCCCAGTGCCTGTAATGACATTGCAGGTCTCTTGCACCTGGTAGCACAGCCCCTGGCTTCCCCACAAGATCAAGCCCTTAATACAGTGCATGACTTTTTTTTATTGTGCCATATTTAGGAAGTTTTACCTCAAAAGTTAGAATCGGGAAAAGCCATCTTTCTTTATATAGAAAAGCAGCCTTTTAACCCAAGTTTTTGATACACGCATCGATTCAGCATATTTATTTTATTTAATGTTTTAAGATGCTATAGTAAGTTAAGGTCTTATTTAGTATTACATTTGATTTCATTTTAATTGGGTTTATTTTTAAAAAAGAAAAACTTAAATAACCAAATAAAAAGAATCTTTGGGGTTTTTTGGGAGGGGGAACCCCCCCCCAATATCAGTTTTTCTCCAACCTGTGCTGCAGTCTCTTGGAGCAGTGGTTCCCAACCCCTAGAGCTAAGGGCTGTGGGGAAGGGAGGGAAGAGCTGCCCCATTCCACCCCATAGCCACTCCACCTTCACTCTGTCCCATCCGCTGCTCCCAAAAGCTCTGCTTACTCAGGAGCACCAGGCCTTGTTGCACAACTGCTTGCCTGCCTCCCTGTGGCCCAGTCACCACCGTTTTTTGGTCTGTGACCCGCAAAATGTTCATGCAATGGTCCAAATCCCATAATCTTTCAGAACCACAGAGCTGAGTACTACTTCAGTCCATGAAAGAACCAGCCTACTGGGCAGTGCCCGGTAGCCAGCAACCCAGTCTGTGCCTGATACAAGGCACAGTCTCCGAAAACAAATCTGTAGTAATGAGTCAGCCACAGCTTTACTCCGTATTCATGTGCAGCAGACACTGCCGTGGACAATGGGTGGCTATTAACCACATGTGAATCTTGTGAAATCAACGTAACTTTGAAAGCTGTCTAGAAATCAGGAATTTTTTTTTTATCTGCACTAAAAGGGTGCTCAGCTTTCTATAAAGCATCTGCGGCCTGGAAATCAGGGTAAAAATCTTACTAGATCAAGCTTTTCTTACGAGATTTCTTGTTTCCTATTCACATATACAACAAAACCTCTCATCTGCTGATATCCTAGCACCGCCTCTTCTGGCTCCACCTGAAAACTAGAAAGGCTTCTGAGATAAGTGCAAATGAAAAGAGAAAAATAATTGCTCTACTTCTCCTCCACCTACCCCCCTTTGAACCACTTTGGTTTTGATTCAAGTCTGGGATAAATGTTCTGATCTGTTCTCATTTTATCTGAACTGTGCCTAGGCAGAATGGTTCATAGGTGAAATGCAAGTTACTTGAAACTATAGAAGAATGTTGGTTAAAATGCCAGGAAAAAATGCAGATAGAAGTAGTTAAATATTTGATTTTTTTTTAAAGTAAGTACATCTCTACTTTAAAAAAAACAACCCCCCCCCCAACTTTGCAAAGAAGGCGAATAAAACAACTCTACTGCTCTGCTTCAAAAACAAAAGAAAACCATAAAAATGTTCTTAGGAATGAGTTATGGCCATGGATCTAGGCTTCTTCTGCAGACTTTTGCTGTACTCAGCAGAATCTAAGATTTCATTAAAAAGCATTTCTAGCACTTCTGCTTACAGAGATAGCCCTTCCTTTATGCTGCTGTTTTGTTTGCTCTGCAGCCAACCAGACTAAAACAATATGCAGCACCATCAAAATGTGAACTACTTCCATTTGTCTTAACATAGGAATAGCATCAGTGGGGCCTGATCCTTTATTCCTTCCACCCCTACCAAGTACAGTCAATAGGGAGATGCACAAAATGCTGGATCACACCCAAGTTTTTACTTTTGAAAGTTTTTTTTTAAAGATGGTTTGTCCAAAATAAATGCCCAGCTCTAGTAAGTGGAGCTTATTTTGTGAAATATCTAATGTTCTCACCACAAAACCTTAAACTTCTAAAAAATGTTTCTGAAGCACAACAGAGAAAAACCTCTTTAACATGGTACGTTACCAACTAAATATTCAGGTTGAGTGTAGAAAGTAATTTAGTGTTGTGAATGCATTCACAATGCTAAATCCATTTAGCTGTTGTTTTTATTTGCATTCCTCATAAATATGCCATCTTGCTGATGCAGTTCAGGGCAACCTCACCTGTATTTCCCATCAGTTGTCCAGCAAGGGTGCCTGCTCTCAGGCTTCCAGCTTCCCAGCCATTGCCTTTCATGGTGGAGTTTCTTGTATTTCTCTTCTGACTGGGGTATTTCCAGGCTGCACCATTCCCTGCCTGCACTGTTATCCCCAGCATAGACAAGTTGCTCAAGGACATCTGCTTGCTTTCTCTTTGGAGACTGATAATAGGTTTATTTGCTCTAGTTATAAGGTACCACACTGCGCTCTCTAAGGAAGCCTGCTTTACTCTTATAATAAAAAACATTACAGAAAAAACACATTAAAACAATGGAAGTATCTACACACATGCTAATAAGCTTACCAGGGTTCACCCCAACCCTAACATGGATTCTGACAGGAACAGTCCTTTACACTCCCTGTGAGGAGGATTCCCTGTGGTTTCAAGTTCAGCTCAGAATAAGGCCTCAATAGGCCCAGTCCTTCCAACTTACCCTATGGATTGGGGCTCTCCATGGACCATAGAATCATAGACTTTAAGGTCAGAAGGGACCATTATGATCATCTAGTCTGACCTCCTGCACAATGCAGGCCACAGAATCTCACCACCCACTCCTGTATCAAACCTATGTCTGAGCCACTGAAGTCCTCAAATCATGGTTTAAAGACTGCAAGGTGCAGAGAACCTTCCAGCAAGTGACTTGTGCCCCATGCTGCAAAGGAAGGTGAAAAACCCCAAGGGGTTCTGCCAATTTGCTCTGGAGGAAAATTCTTTCCTGACGGGGGGGGAGGGATAGCTCAGTGGTTTGAGCATTGGCCTGCTAAACCCAGGGTTGCAAGTTCAATCCTTGAGGGGGCCATTTAGGGAACTGGGGTAAAAATCTGTCTGGGGATTGGTCCTGCTTTGAGCAGGGGGTTGGACTAGATGACCTTCTGAGGTCCCTTCCAACCCTAATCTTCTATGATTCTATGGCAATCAGCTAAACCCTGAGCATGTGGGCAAGACTCACCAGCCAGACACCTAGGAAAGAATTCTCTTCAGTAACTCAGATCCCACCCCATCTAACATCCTATCACAAGCCATTGGGCATATTTATCACTAGTAGTCAAAGACTAATTAATTGCCAAAATTAGGCTATCCTATTATACCATCCCCTCCATAAACTTATCAAGCTTAGTCTTAAAGCCAGATATGTCTTTTGCCCCCACTACTCCCCTTGGAAGGCTGTTTCAGAACTTCACTCCTCTGAGGGTTAGAAACCTTCATCTAATTTCAACTCTAAACTTCCTGATAGCCAGTTTATATCCATTTGTTCTTGTGTCCACATTGATACTGAGTTTAAATAATTCCTCTCCCTCCCTGGTATTTATTCTTCTGATATATTTATAGAGAGCAATCATATCTCCCCTCAGCCTTCTTTTGGTTAGGCTAAACAAGCCAAGCTCTTTGTCTCCTTTCATATGACAGGTTTTCCATTCCTCGGATCATCCTAATAGCCCTTCTCTGAACCTTTTTCCAGTTTGAATTCATCCTTCTTAAACATGGGAGACCAGAGCTGCACACAGTATTCCAGATGAGGTCTCACCAGTACCTTGTATAATGGTACTAACACCTCCTTATCTCTACTGGAAATACCTCGCCTGATGCATCCCAAGACCTTTTTTCACAGCCATATCACATTGGCGGCTCATAGTCATCCTGTGATCAACCAATACTCCGAGGTCCTTCTTCTCCTGCTGGGCCAGGTTAACCAGTTAAACAATATAATTTTAATTGTTTAACCAGTTAACTTTTTAAACGGATATTTACACCTCTAATATATCCAGACCTCTCCAGGAGAGTGGTTTGAAAGGGTTGATAAGGGAGGAAGTACATTAGCATCCCCCCTCCTTACTAAGGAAGATACATACGATGCCACAATAACACATACACAGTTGCGTTTTAATACAGTTTACCCCAAAGGTATTAACTCTAATTCCATAAAGTTTATCTTCATTCCTTTACAGTTAATTCATGATATTGCAGAATGTTGTCGGTCTGTCACACTTCTCAGCGTAATTATAGAGTGGGCCCTTTTATAAGCATGAGATAGATGTTCATTTAACATTTGGCATGTCTGAAGGGGGATAAAAAGTTGTTAGTACATTTTGCCAGTATTCTACAAATGTTGGTTGACCTTTGTAATGATAATTGAGTCTTGCTGATCTTCTACTGTAAAGAGTCCAGGTCTCTTGTAGACGTTTGTGTGACCTATTTTTAGGTGAAATTAGTAACTCCTTTCCCCACTGCCTATCCACCCAGATACCCTATTGGATGACTCCTCCCAATTAAGAAAGTGTTTTTTACGACGCACACAAATGTAAACTTAAATAAAATATTGTGACAGCGAATGATACTCTAATTCATAGTTTTCTTTGACATCTTCTGAATTAAGACCAGAGTTCACAATTTCACATCTATTTTCTATTTGGTTAAGCATCACATGTCACTGTCAAATGCATCATTATTCAGGGTCCAGTTCCCACTGAGATCATTAGGAATTATGCCATTGACTTGTATGGGAGCATGATCCAAGTCTGAACAAATGTACAGTCCTGATTTAAGCAGCAATCCATAAGCTCTGTTATTATTAGGCTAAATTAGTTCCCTGAAGTCCTGACAAAGGACCCAATTCAGCAAAGCCCTTAAGCACTGACTTCAATGGGGAGTTAAGCATACGCTTAAGGGCTTTACTGAATTGGGGCCAAAAATGCCTGTCCTGATTAAGCAGAGTAACTGATACACAAAGGCTAAGTGACTTGCCATTTGCTAAATGGAGTTGTCAAAAGGTGGGCACGTAAGGGAATGCTACACTAGCTGGTATTATTATTACTGCTGAATAGATGCATGGTACATTTGTCTGAATCTGCGTAGCCTATTGATGACCCTCCTTGGGACAACTCTGTGATGTCATCTTAGGCCCTGATCCTACAATGTGCAGCTAGGGTGACCACCCATCCCGAAATGGGTTGGACAGTCCTGAAATACAGAGTTCAAGTCCCAGTCCTGGGCTGAATGACTCTGGGACAGCACTTGTCCTGGATTCCCTGTGGCGCTGCTCTGTGCTTGCCCGAGGCTCAGGGGTGGCACCAGCCTCTTGCCGGTGGGATAGGAGAGGAACTGAGGTTGGCCTTCGCCCCCTCCCCCTTGCTCCATCTCCTAGTCCTCCCCCTACCCCCTGGCCAGGCCAGAATCTGGAGCCAGGCAGTAGTGAGAGCTGCCCAGGGAGTCTGGGCTGCTGTGGAGAGCCCTGGACCTTCCACCTGCCATGGGTGGTGTGCCTCGGGGGTGGAGACATGGGACTGGGGCTGCTCTTGGGCCCCTCGGCCCCCTGCCCAGGGCAGGTGGAGAGTCCGGGACTCCCCACAGCAGCACAGGCTCCCTGGGCGGCTCTTAACCCGGTCCGGCTTCCGGCCTGGCCAGGGGGTGGGGCCTTGGAGGGGAGGGCACAGAGCGGGCAGCATCTCCTGCATGTGTCCTGCTTTTGCCTTTGAAAAGGTGGTCACCCTGTGTGCAACACCTGATCTGACTGCTGTGCCTGTAGAGAACTCCAGTGGGACTCCATGTGGATGCAGCAGTTCGTCTGCATGTTGCAGGATCAAGGTCTTGGATTATAAACTTTTTGGGGCAGAAACCGTATTTTCTTTTCCTGTTTGTACAACACCTAGCACCGCAGGGCCCTAATCAGGATCAGGGCCTGTGTGCACTTTCCAAATGTAATTAATCCCCTCTTTCCTGCAGCCTGTCCTTGTCTTATAAATGTGTTCTTTGGGTTTAGTGGTACACAAAGAGATCAAAGAGAACTAGTCAGATGGGATCTCAGAAGATTTTCTTTTCTTTTAATAAAACAAGAATATTATTGAGATCAAACGTGTCTGTGATCAATTGTTGAGAAGGTGGCCAGATCTCCCTTTGCTTGAGGGCATGTATGGCTGATCAGTGTAGAGTTTCAACTCTATGTAGTCATTCTCTGGGATAGTGAGGATACTGCTGTTGGGCAGGAGATTTTTGCCTGCTCAGTGCCAAATTCTGCCCTTAAAGTCCCTTGTAACCCCTACTGAATTCAAAAGGGGTTGCATATAAGTAATGGAGGGCAGGATTTGGTGTGTGAGGGAAATGGTAACTTGACTACATGAAATGGAATTCCCAGCTAGAGGTGTCCTGTCGCCCTTTTGGTATGGACAGATATTTTCTAGCTTTCAAGAGACACTGGTCCCAATTTGGGAAAGCACTAGTGTGCTTGCTTAAGTGCTTTCCCAGGTAAGGATGCTTTCCAGTATCGGGTCTAGTTTGAACTTGAAATCTAGCCAATTCGGGGGGAGGGAGGATGTTCCGCTGCTTCAGGTATTACTGTGTTTGCACAGTGCCTGGCACTGTAGGGTCCTGTTCTCAGTTTGTCCCTAGTCAATACTATAATAAAAACAACAGCGCCTGGGTCAGCTTGCAGATCTTTGTAGCTTTGCAGTCTTGTTTTCCTAATTTAAAAATAAAATCTGCCCCCTTCCCCCACCCTCTCTTCTGCACCAGGTGATGTAGTGAGAGACCCACAGAAACAAAATTCACTGCCTTAAACCAAGGAAACAATGAAACTGTCTATACACATTGGGTTGTCACATGCACAAAGTAAACAGTGGTAAAAAGAGCGTTTCCTTCCCACCGTCTTTCTATTATTTCAGTTATGGGTGTTGATTGTAAATGATAGTAGGCAAAACAGTTTGAACAGAAGCTTAATTTTTGAGCTGACAATCCCCGTAGCTCATCATTTTTTTTTTCTGGTCTAATGTGCTAAAAAGTTTTTTTGTTTGTTTGTTTTTGTTTTTTTTCCCCTCCTTCTCTGATAAATTGTAGTGTGTGTGTGTGTGTGTGTGTGTGTGTGAAATATAAATAAGAGGAAGATTTGTTAATTGAATGGAGTCGGCCAGTGTTTAAGATAGCATACAAGCAGAATGACAAAGTAACATCAGAGCAAATAATTACAATTGCAGTGTTCTGCAATTTCAAATCTTAAATGAAGGCAGAATAAAATTGGGTTGCTCTAGCCTGCTTTGCCTCAATAAGTAATGGAACCAGTCTGCTCAGCGGGATGGAAGTTTTGTTTCAAGATCCTTCACAACTGTCTCAGTATTTCTCTTAACTCTCTAATCATTTGCCTGGCAGGCTGAGATTAGGAAGAGACAGGGAAGCTTGGCCATTAGTACACAACTGTTTCATGGCTTTAATGTACCGAAGATATAAATAGCGCGTGCTCGCTCGCTCACTCACTCAACAATAGGACATGACTGCAACAGGTGTTGTCCTGTGCTAGTATTTTGCATGATATGAGTACCCAAATACATCTCGAATTTTGTATTGGTTTCCATGGCCTGTGTGTGATCTTCTTTTGTTGTTAAATGTTAGTTGACATTTAACAAGTGACAGTTATAAACGAAGATACTTGTTAATGTGGTAGAAATAAACATTCTTTTAGGGGCGGGGAAGGGGGATGCCGCTTCTGTGTACAATATATTTATGTGCAGTGCTCTGAATTTATGAGCAGAAAAAATAAGGGGACTCTAACACTGGGTATTGGTAATAACGGGACATAGAATCTCTTGAATGTGGTTGAGTCTGGTTTGAATCTAGCTCAGGCCCAGAGTGACAGAATTGTTACAGTACTATCTGTAGTCGCTGGGAGGGCTAGGGCCAGATTGTGATACCTTATTGTCTGGCTATACAGAAAGGGGGACAGGAGACATTTGTTACAAGTTTAAGCAGGCTACAACTTCGTTATCAGATGTCTGAGACTATCCTTCAGATAAAAGTGTACAGTGCAGTTAACCCCTGGGGGTTTCTGCCAGCTCCCCTTCTTTTTCCATCCAGGTCACCCCACTTTGCAGTGAGGATGCAGGCTACCTGGCATTCTCAGCAAAGAGGCCAAGTGGTTTAAACAGGGAGAATAAATGCCTCACTCCCTGGAGAAGGCTTCCTTAGACCAGACCAACATAGGGAAACTTGCATTGCCATTGCTGGTGCTCTTGGGTACTTTGAATGGAGGCCGTTTGTTTCTAGTGATGTTAAGCTGTCACCTTTCATGAGCACAGAGTGTTTCCTTGCTCTCACTCTCATTCACACAAAATTAAAAATAATGTGCAAATAATAAACAGGGAAAAGACTTACCTTGCAGTTACTGTTAAGCATCACTCTTTCATGTAACTCATTTTTCTCTTCAGATGCGAGAGTTGTGTGGAGCTGCTGTTCGTCCGGGGGGCTGGAAACTGTCAGGAGTGTGATACGCCGTTGCGGAAGAGCAACTTCAGAGTGCAGCTCTTTGAAGACCCTGCCATTGACAAGGAGGTGGAAATTCGCAAGAAAGTATTGAAAGTGTGAGTATCGTAGTTCAGAAAACTAAATTTAAAATGGACTTCAGTTATTTCCATCTTCAAAAAAGGAGTTATTTTTGCCAATGGGAGTATGTGTAGGGATCTAAAGATTCAGATATCTTAATTTTGTTTTGTTTTGCTTTGAAGGTTTTAAGTGTCTAATTTTTATTTTAAAAAATGAATTGACTTGCTCTGCAAGCCATGTAGCTGGCTGACTTCGTTAGGAACGGAGGCTCAACATGACCTTGAGGGGTCTTTGCTTTCCTAACTAGATCCACTGTATGTAATGTGGGGGGTGTTGTGTTTGCCTCCTTGAAAAGGGTTGACCTTCCAAACTGAATTGGCTCTAGAGCGCGAGGACAATAGTTGCTTTGTCCTTCTGAGGTGAATCAGTGAGTGGATCAAGGAACAGGAGCCTGGTTGTTGTTGCATTTGGACCTATCTTTTGAACCATGGAGTTTGAAGATGTGAGGGTCCCACAAATGAAGACTGGGGCTGGACCCTGTAAGGTGGGAGGGTTCCAGAGCTCCGGCTTTATTCTGAGCCCAGATGTCTGCACAGGAATGAAATGCCCCCCACAGCCTGACCCTCTCAAGCCTGAGTCGGCTGGCACTGGTCAGCCGTGGGTTTTTCTTGTCTGTGTAGACATTTCCTTAAAGTCTTCTGTGCTTTTCATACAAGTGTTGGTAAGGAATCTGTCTGTCAAAAACATCTCCTGAATCTTTTTTGTTGTATTATTACAGACATATTTGCTGACAGGTATTTTGAAATAAAATTACCAAAATAATTGAAAACGGCATGATAATATTGTTACTTTATTATATTATGCACAGAATTTTTAGGTTTTTTGGTGCAGGATTCCCTCTGGAGTAAAATTTCTTGTTCTCTCACCTTTACTGTTGAAAACTGTTTTTGTCAGATATAAAGGATTGTGTGAAAGTTATTGACGCTGGAGAGATGAATCCCACAACGTTTTATGTTTGTTGCATGAATAACTTTTGTCTGTCCCTCATTTTGGGTCATTGTTGTGTCCCACATGTGAGCTTTGAGACGTGTGGGTGCCTGGGCTCAAATACGGTGGGACTTATTGGCTGTACCAGAGCTGGACACAGAGCCAAACTGCATTCTCTTCAGCCATTTCCCCGAGGAGTTGAGGTGGTTATTTTCCAACTGAAAGTACTCCTAGTAAGTCTGCCCTTTTTTTAGTAGTGTCCGAGGAGCTAATTTGGAATTGGTACACTCTAGCCTATGCCTCCACTTCTTTGCAGCCCCAGAAATGTGGTAAAGACTCAGATGCAGCACTGGTTCAGACAGTGGTGGCCTCTTCACTTGGGGATGGGCAATCCTAGTTCACTTTAAAGGAGCCATATTGTATTCTGATAATAATGATCCTTGGCCATATATAGCATGTATGAAACGAGCACAATGTTGAATTAAACTGCCATCTCGGTGCATTATGCCAACACTGGTTTCTCGTCTCTCTCAGATACAATAAAAGAGAAGATGACTTTCCCAGTCTAACGGAATATAATGATTTCCTGGAAGAAGTAGAAGAAATTGGTAAGTCTTAATGTTTGCATTTTTGATGTGCTGTGCTCAGGAGACCACAGGCTTTTATCTTCTGACTGCCTAAGAGAATATCAAAGCTGCATTTCTTTAATAGGATTTATCATGGTATCTGATGTTTATCTGATTACTTTCTCCTTACATTTTTAATCATATTTGTCCAATTGGGGGACATATCTAAGTGATAAACATTTTATCTGCAAGAGAAAAACTATGATACTTAGAGGAAGTGGTGTTTTATTGCTGGAAAGGAAGGGCACACAGGGCATTGGTGGTGCTCCAATAGAAAAGATTAAACAAAGAAGAAAAATTCAAATTCTTCTTATATGCCTCTGTTAGCTTTATTTACCATGACAGCAGCCATATGGTGTCTTTCATCATTTTGCTTCTGTGAGTACAGTAGTTGGAAGCTGCTTTGAAGCAGATGACCTTACATACCACTGTGGCAGCATTTTATGTTGCTACGCGGGAGAGGGAGGTTTAGGAGCAGACGCTGAACTCTTTCTCCTTGGATTTGCTGAAGCAGAGACTTGCCCTTTGAGGGAGGAATTTGTTTGTATTGGAGTTCATTTTCCGCTTTTTTAGAGTTACTCAGGATTTATGGCAGGGTGATGGAGTCTGCATAGACAAAAATAGAAGTGTTCAAAGGAGTCGCTCTTAAATTGTTTGTTTTTTGGGGAGGACTGAAGGAGCTGGGTGCTTTCAGGGAAGGCAGTGATTGAGGTTTAAAAGAAAACGCGGTGAAGGTGATCTTGCTCTCTTTTAACTCTTCAGCAAAGAAGAGTAAGCATTCCTTTGAACTTTGTTGGTATTAGCTTCAGAGAGTTGCATTCCCCACCTTTGCAGCTATAAGTTGCATGTTGTGTTATTGTTGGCATCAGAAGGTTGAAGTTGGAGAGCTAATGTGTTTGGCTGTGAAACTTCAGATATAGCCAGGCAGGCCAAAGCCTTTGGGACAGGTAGGTAGAGTCTGAGTGTGAGTGTGGAGGAGGTTCTAGCAACTTGGACAGATTGATGAAATGATGCTGGGAGAATCTATTTTGTGCTTGTGAAACGGAAAAGAATATTTTGTAGCATTTTGCCATAGGCTTCCATCTCATTATTGCTATTACCATGGCTTGAAACATCCATTCGCCTGAGGCGAATGGAAAGCTTGGCTGAGTGGATGGGAGTATGTGCACCATCGAGTTTTTCTCCAGAGTTTAAGATTGTATTTATATTTCTAGCTCTCATGGTTGATGTTAAATTGCCAAATAGGAACCAAGTGCAAATCGGTACCATGCTACAGGTTCTGCATGGCGGACTGGCCCCTGTATTACACATGGCAGTTACTGTTGACTGCTGATACAGCAGATTAGGAAGCTGGTGTAGGTGGAAGCAGAAATTGACCTTCCGTTGAGGTTTGAATAGATTTTATATGGTAGAGGTCAAACGTGAGTTGAAGTTCAGCTTCACCTTACTCTGGATGTCTGGTAAATTAAAAGTAAATAAATAAAAGCCATAAGACCTAAAATAAAAATGTGGTTTATAGAACAAAATATATAAAACATGTAGAAATGTCTGTGTCTGCAGCCCCTGGGACATTTTGTTGCTGTTTTCCCAGTAATTGTTTCTTTGGAGTTCAACTTGAGCACATGCCATTTACAGTGTGTTCTCTCATTAGATGTGATCTATAACCTTATTTGAAAGATTCATTTCCCCTTCACATGAAGCCTATTATGCTTAGTCATTTTCCTTTATTTTTTTAAATAGAAAGATCAGGGAGAACACTGGTGATATAGCAACAAACATAAACATTATGGTACTAACCTGCCAGTATTTCCATTTTCTTTCTTTTTACACGCACGCACACACACTTTGAAGTGGTTTAGAATTGACCATTTAAAAGATGTCAAGTGCCCGGAAAAATCAGTTTGACAATTTCTAGAATATTGTAAACACTTAATTGTCATTAACACCAGGAAAAAATGAATGGGGTAAATTCTGCTTTGGGTCAGCTGGGCACAACACTCATTGAAATCAATGGGACATACCCGTGCCTCACAAAGAGCAGGAATAAGCCTTACAAAGAACACTGCCACAAGTACAACAATGTGAGCCAGACCCTTTTTATATGCTCCTTACTCTTTGCCCTTCCGTATCGCTTCTTAAACTATTTTTTTAAACTTAGTTCTGAGCTCCTTGAGCCAGGGACTACTGTCTTAGGATGTGCGTATGCAGTACTTACCACAGTATGGTCCTGATCCGTGAGTAGGGCCTCTAGGCATTACTACCATACACATAGTTAATAATAATTACTGCTTTTTAAAGCATACAGTATAGTCAAGTGGGAAAAAGTGACTACTGTTCATGTGCCCTATGGGTAAGAACTTATCTTTCTACTTTTCAAAGCCTTTTTTATGGTAACCATTGTGTAGTGACTTGTGTTCATGCCAAAATTACTATCTAGTGGGTGCTTACTGGATGTAAAGAACTAATGCCTGTGACTTTTTACCTGTTTTCCCTGTGGTTCACATCAACTTCATTTAACAAAGGAAACAACACAATGCAGAGGCATGCAGCTCTCTCAAAATGTAAAAGACGACAAAGATATGGAGAGGTTTTGCACCTGCCCCAGCTAAAATGCCCCTTGTTTGACCTGATGGGGATAAGTAATTGGAAATAATTGTAACTGTGCAAGCCCTTTTTAAAAAAAATTTTTTACAGTAAAAAGAGAACTAAGCTGGAACATCCATAATTCATAATTTCCAATTTAGGGTTTTCCAGATGGATTATTGATTTTTCCACCCTCCCCCTAAAAGAGGGTATGGGCAGAAGAGGTTGGGACATTTTGCCATCTTCAGTTGATGCTGAAAGCAGTGTTTTAGGGGGAGGTGGTAGAGCATGGACAATCGGCTTCGTTCTGAAGCTCTGTGCCTTCAGCATTCATCTCTCTGCCACTCCCAGTCTCTAAGTGGCAATGAGCATTATGATAACTGCTCAGAAGCAGAGGTTGGAAATGATGGGGTAGGAAAAGTGGTGTTTGTGCTACACCAATGCTTACCAGTAAATTTTTAACTTAATTATAGCTGTCTTACACCAGTAATATCTACATTAAGCACTAAGGCTATGTGTATAATATATCGCAGGATAACGATTTACAATTTTATTTTATTTTTTTAAGATCTATTGGCTAATTAATGGACCTGAGAATTAGGAAAGTGCTAACCTGTAGGAGAAATATTCATTGACCTCTTTTATTTTATTGGTAAGGCAGCACAATAAATCAATTTTTACCTTATTAGGAAGTAGGAAAGAAAATCTTGACTACATCCCAGCTGATAACATAAACTTCATTATAAAGTACATTGACCGTCTGTTGTCAGATTCTTTTGTGACACTTTGGTTGTTTTATAAAGTCATGTGATTCTAGTTCTGCAGTTTTTATTTTAATCCATTCAGGTTAAATCTTGTTCCTGATTCTACAGTCATGGGTGGCCCCAGTGCAGGAGAATCCATGCATTTCCCTTGTGGATAAGAGCTGGGCACATGGACTGGGGTTCTTGCAGGTAGTCCATGTATCTAGTTGCCTGTTTCGATCTGCTTCAGCAAGAACTCCTTATGCCCCAGAATGGAAGGGGTTGGGGTTGGGCTGGTGAATCATGGCTGCATATGTCCTCCAGCCATTCTCCCTCACAGGAGAATCTTGCTTGAATATTTCTCAATGGGAAGAATTCTTTCTAGCAACCATAGCTATCTGCGTTAAAAGAAACACTAATTAGCAAGAGAAGGCTCAAAGTTGGTAATGTCTTCAATAGAAGATGAGAGATTTTGATGATGCTGATTTAAACACCAGTGATGAATTTATTTACCATAAACAATGCTGCTTTCCCAGACCTGTGATTGTTCCAGATGCCTTTAGGGTTTGTCTCAAAGGTTAATTTTAAATTCCATAATAAACTAGCAGATTGTTATTCCTTTTGTTATGAGATTATTTTTAAAAATGCTACTAATTAGAGATTATCTCACTCTGTCAAGGCTGGATTTCAGGAAATCTGTGGAGTTTTGCCTAAATAGAATTAAACGTTTCAGAAAATACAATAGGCTTCTTGTTGTGTTTCAACAGCTGTCTAAAGGCAGGTCAAACCAGCCAATGTGAGATGAATAAGGAAGTAAATAATTCTCGTATACAAATCGGCTTCTGTGTCTTTACGTTTTTCAGGCCCATTATGTGAGCTTATATTATGCTTCAGAATAGAAAGTAATAAGACTGGCTTCCCTTTGAAATCTTTGCAGAATAGCCATCTGCCTTGCTAGTCATGTTCATATTTTTTTGTCACTGATTTTTAGCTAGGACTAATGTAGGATTCCTGGTCTTAACTCTTTGCTTGTTGGTTTGAAACTTTTTTTTAAATGTTGCTATTAAAATTTAAAAAATTTGCCCCTGTCTCTCAAAACCCAAAACAGGCCAAATTCTACAGACCATATCTGAGTAACACTCCTTACTGAGGTCAATTTAAATTCTATGGAATTTGGCTCAACCATCAATATGGTGACATCATATTTTAAATGCTCGTGGTTGAAGTATTGTTTATTCTATGGCTTATGTTCACCAGTCCTCAAATATCAGCTGTTATTCACAGACCAAGAATAATTCTATTAAATACCCTTAACAAAAAGGAGCATGCCAGCCTGCTAAGCTAGGTTGTTGTAATTGAATAGCGAAAATATATATATATTTTTTAAAACTTTGGTTAGGAAGTAGTTAAATCTTCTAAAACCACTATCAGACTATGTATGCTATTAAGCCTAGTTTTGGCTAGGTAATGACCAGCAAAGAAAGCTCTACATCCAAGAGTTTAGCTTGCATACTTGCCAGTGTAGGTTTTATAATATAGGTTAGACCAAATCTAACTCTTTTTAATGTTTTAAACTTTGATGTCTAGACATTTTGGGGGAGTTGAGAGAAGGTGCTGGGAGGTGCTGTGATGAGGCAAGGAAGTGAATCTGTTTGCGGCCTGTGGCCTGCTTACCTACCTACTGAGAATTGTGATTTGGTCCTCAGTTGAAACCTGATTTCTCCCCCCGCTCCCCCCGCAACCTGCTTTACCCATTGCCAGTTCCCGACTGCTTCCTCAGGCTAGGCACTGGAAAAAGGGTAGTGATTCAACAGTGAGGTGGCAAAATTACTCAAGGTAGTTAAGTCCAAAGCAGACTTCAAAGAGTTACAGAGGGATCTCACAAAACTGGGTGACTGGTGTGAGCGGTGGGTATCATAGGCTGGGGGGGCTGTGCCTCCCCAAACAGCCAGGATTGGCTCCGCCCTCAGTTCCCATCCTGATTCTCGTGCTGTAAATTGGCTCTTCCCATGTGCTGTGGCCCCAGCTTGGGCTGGCACTGTGGCCATGCCACCCTCCCTCCCGGCGCTCCGGGGCAGGGGCGGCTCTAGGATTTCCGCCGCCCCAAGCAGGGCGGGACGCCGCGGGGGGGCGCTCTGGTGGTCGCCGGTCCCGCGGCTCCGGGGGACCTCCCGCAGATGTGCCTGTGGAGGGTCTGCTGGTCCCGCGGCTCTGGTGGACCTCCCGCAGGCATGCCTGTGGATGCTCCACCGGAGCCGTGGGACCAGCAGACCCTCCACAGGCACGTCTGCGGGAGGTCCCCCGGAGCCGCCTGCCGCCCTCCCGCGGGACGCCGCCCCAAGCGCGCGCTTGGCACGCTGGGGTCTGGAGCCGTCCCTGCTCCGGGGACTGGGACCGTGCCGTCTGCCTGCCCGCCTTTCCTCCCAGCACTAGTCTGGGACAGGGGCCGGCGGCCGCAGTGGGGGGTGGATGTGCTGAAGGGGCAGGACCTTGGGCAGAAAGTCAGGGCTGGGGGATAGCCTTTCCAAGCCAGTAGTTCACATGCTGCTGATGGTGACTCGGCAACAAAATAGTTGATGAAATTCAGTGTTGATAAATGCAAAGTAAGGCACATTGGAAAACATAATCCCAATTGTACATACAAAATGATGGGGTCTAAATTAGCTGTTACCACTCAAGAAAGAGATCTTGGAGTCATTGTGGATAGTGCTCTGAAAACATCTGCTTAACATGCAGCAGCAATGAAAAAAGCTAACAGAAGGTTAGGAACCATTAGGAAAGGGATAGATAATCAGACAGAAAATATCATCATAATGCCACTATATAAATCCATGGTACGCCCACATCTTGGATACTGTTGCAGACCTGGTTGCCCCATATCAAAACAATCTATTAGAATTGGAAAAGGTACAGAGAGGGCAAGAAAAATTATTAGGAATATGGAACAGCTTCCATATGGGGGAGATTAAAAAGACTGGGACTTTTCAGCTTGGAGAAGAGACGACTAAGTGGGGATATGATAGCGTTCTATAAAATCATGACTGGTGTGGAGAAAGTAAATATGGAAGTGTTATTTACTCCTTCTCATAACACAAGAATGAGGGGTCACCCAATGAAATTTAATAGGCAGCAGGTTTAAAAGAAACAAAAGAGGAAGTATTTCTTCACACAACGGACAGTCAACCTGTGGACCTCATTAGGTGGGAATGTTGTGAAGGTCAAAACTATAAGTGTGTTAAAAAAAGATAAGTTAATGGAGGATAGGTCCATCGATGGCTATTAGCCAGGATGGTCAGGGATGCAACCTCATGCTCTGAGTGTCCCTAGTGTCTGTTTTCCAGAAGCTGGGAGTGGACGACAGGATGGATCATTCAATTGCCTGTTCTGTTAATTCCCACTGAAGCACCTGGCATTGGCCACTGTTGGATACTGGGCTAAATGGATCATTGGTCTGACCCAGTATGGTTTTTTTTTTTTTTTTTTTTTTTAATGCTCCTATGGTATGAGGAGGGTGCAGAGGAACGTGCTGGGAGCCCAGAGAGGTCCTATGCAGGGAGCTGCTGCTTACAGCTCGGGGGAAGATAGCTTGTGAGAGACCTATTCTGACACCTTGTTTTGGGTCTGGGTGAGGAAGTAGAAGAAAGAATCTGATGTTCTGTTCAGTGGGGGCAGAAGGAGAGAGGAGTGATTGGTGTCTAACCTACTCAGTTACAGGGGCTCTAAGGGCCGATTGTGGATTTGGAATGGCTTCAGAAGATAAAGTAAGAGTGTGTGTGCGTGTGTGTGTGAGAGAGATTTATTCTGCCTTCCCCACCCTTGTGGTCCGACAGTGAATGTTTTTGAACCATGCAGATATGAAGTTTGTCAGCATGCTTGTCAGGACCTGTTCAGCCTATCATGGTTCAGTTTGAAAAAAACTCTCCAAACAGCCACGTTTTGTAAAACCCAGTTTAGAAAGTCATCCAGCAGTGAGGTTATAGAGGAATACCCCTGCTGCTCAGGTGACCAAAGGCATTTGGCTTCTCATCTTCTACCTCCGCATGCACCTGAGGTGTACCTGCGTATCCTGCTAGGGCACTGTACCTCTGTCATGTGCTTTTTTTTTTTTTTTCCTTGTGTCATCATAGGTTTAGAGAGCTGTTGTGTTGGATTTAAATTGTAGGAAGTTCTGACGCTCACATGCAGCTACTTCCATTGCAGGGCTCTGATCAGAAATGTGGTTGCACTCCAGCATTTTCACATGATGGTTCTTTTCAGCCACTGTGCCCAAATGTCTAACAGCTTGTCAGTTGGAAGCTACAGGTTGGAAAGCTGGAGGTCAAAACAAGATTAAAATAACCAGTTTTCTTGAGGAAACGTTGCTACAATAAACATTGCGTAGCTAAAATAGTACAGTTATTCCCTGCACCTTTTTTTTTTAATTCTAAGATTTCAGAGCAATGTAATGTTGAAAAACGCTGTCTCTTTTGGGAGAGAGCAGCGTAAAAAATGAAAATCCATGTTGAGCAACCTCCCTCAAAACACAAGGGCCTAGCTTTCAAAGGTAGAGAGCATTCACTATTTACTTGTATTAAAACAACATCTAGTGGCCCCAGCTGAGGTCAAGGGTCCATTGTGCTAGGTGCTGTAGGTGCTCAGAATAAGGGATAGTCCCTGCCCTAAAAAATTAATCGAAATAGAGCAAGTAGATGAAGTGTGGGAGAAAAGTATTATTTTTCCCATTTTTCCAGCTGAGGAAAGAGATGCATAGAGGCGTTAAATGATTTACCCAATGTCACATAGGGAGTATGTGGCAGAGCTGGGAATTAAACCCAGATTTCTGAGTCCCAATTAAGGGCCTAAGCCACAAGACCATCCTGCCTCTGAAATAACTCTGAAGTCAGTCAGAATTGATGAATCCCACAACCCCAGAAAGTCAGGCTAAAATAAACTGAAAATCCTTTCGATCATTACTGCCTTGTAAGAAAGGGATATAAAGCATTTGTTTTTTGGCTATAATCTACCACACCACTTCATATTCATCACATTCAGCCCAATTGCTCCAATCAAAGGGATTACAAATTTCCCTCACCCAGGGATAAATATTGAGCTCTCTGGGTGGGAAGCTAGGCCTGTGATTCCCGTTGATGTGTCAGGGTGAAAACTAGCTGTATTACATTAGCTATCCCTAGATGTTTTAGGCGGGTACAAAAATTTGTCATGGTTTATGGATGCTATACTAATGAGTTTTTTAAACCCAGACCAATGGAATTAGCCATGCTTCCTGAAGACGAATGCTCACTCACCGGTTACAAGAGTGTGGAGTATTTTTCCAAAGTTACTTTTGTTTGAAATCTGAGTGGCGACATGCCCCTCACCACCATTCTTGTGCCACTATCATTGGTTCCAGCTCCTTGTCACTTCATTCCAGACTAAAAGCTACTCAGCAGCAACCTATCTCTATCATTATGTGTCTCCTTTTTTGTTCTGCCTATAATACCTGCTTTGTTCTTTTGTTCCTTTCTGCCGCTCCCACCACTCTGCCCACTTCTTTGCTGCCCTTTATGCATGGAATGCCCTCGCCCGATCTGTGGGTCTGAGACAGCTCCCTTGCCTACTTCAGAACTCTCCCAGAAGCTCACTTCTGCCATTGTACCCAGGCAAAGTGTGAGTGAAGAAAGGATGTAAATCAAATGGACAAACATAAGCTAATGGAACCAGCGAGAGGTGTTCCTGCCTATTGTTATACTATTTCTAATTTTTTAATATATCAGCTACACTTGTGTCCTGTTGAATTACTGAGCACTTCCATGCATAGAGGGCAGCAGTGACCATGAGATGGTCGAGCTCAGGATCCTGCCAGAAGGAAGAAAGGAGAGCAGAAGAATACGGACCCTGGACTTCAGAAAAGCAGACTTTGACTCCTTCAGGGAACTGATGGGCAGGATCCCCTGGGAGGGCTAATATGAGGGAGAAAGGAGTCCAGGAGAGCTAGCTGTATTTTAAAAAAGCCAAATTGAGGGTGCAGGAACAAACCATCCTGAAGTGCAGAAAGAATAGCTAATATGGCAGGCAACCAGCTTGGCTTAACAGGGAAAACTTCGGTGAGCTTAAACACAAAAAGGAAGCTTACAAGAAGTGGAAACTTGGACAGATGACTAGGGAGGAGTATAAAAATATTGCTTGAGCATGCAGGGGTGTAATCAGGAAGGCCAAAGCACAATTGGAGTTGCAGCTAGCAAAGGATGTGAAGGGTAACAAGAAGGTGGTCAGGGAAAGTGTGGGACCCTTACTGAATGGGGGAGGCAACCTAGTGGCAGATGATGTGAAAAAAGCTGAAGTACTCAATGCTTTTTTTGCTTTGTCTTCACAGACAAGTATGGGGAGGAAGTGAGCAGCCCTCAGTGGGGAAAGAACAGGTTAAGGACTATTTAGAAAAGCTGGAAATACACAAGTCCGTGGGGCTGGATGCAGTGCCTCCGAGGGTGCTGAGGGAGTTGGCTGATGTGATTGCAGAGCCATTGGCCTTTACCTTTGAAAACTCATGGCGATCAGGGGAGGTCCCGGATGATTGGAAAAAGGCAAATATAGTGCCCATCTTTAAAAAAGGGAACAAGGTGAATCCGGAGAACTACAGATGGGTCAGCCTCACCTTAGTCCCTGGAAAAATCATGGAGCAGGTCCTCAAGGAATTAATTTTGAAGCACTTGGAGTTGAAGGTGATCAGGAATAGTCAACATGGATTCACCAAGGGCAAGTCACAAAGCCCTGTCTGGGATGATTTAGTTGGGGATCGGTCCTGCTTTGAGCAGGGAGTTGGACTAGATGACCTTCTGTGGTCCCTTCCAACCCTAATCTTCTATGATTCTGTGTGTATATAAGGCACTTATGTGGCACCACAACTGGGGTATCTGAGCATCTCACCATCCTGAATATATTTTTTCCTCCCGACAGCACCACAAGGTAGAACAGTGCTATTATCCCCATTTTACAGATTGGGGGGGGGGGGGGGAAGCTGAGGCACAGAGACAGTGACTAGTCCAAGGTCACACAAGAAGTTTGTGGCAGAGCAGGTATTGAACCCTGAACTCCTGACTCCCAGGCTAGCACTTTAACCACTGGAACATCCTTCCTCTCCTCACGATTCAGATTGTGTGTGCTCTCTGTGTCTGGGACTGTGTCTTTACAAGTTTGTGAGGGATTTATCAGTGACGGTGTGAGCTTCCCTGCTCTTTCATGTCAATGTACCTCAGCTGCGTTCTGGAGGGGCCACATAAAGAGTGTGACTGGACTGTACAGTCTCCAGGTTAATTTGCGCTGAGTGGGTTGCCATCTATGCTAGTTTTAGGGGTATGGTGATCTCTCTGGTGTCCACTCTGAACTGGACTTAGGCCACCAAGTGATCTTCATGTGATAATGACTTTGAGTCAGAATTGACTTGACCCCAATTTGAACCAGTGACCTAGTGGTGAAAGGCTCTGTATCTAATTACTAATCCCCTGCACACCTAGTTCTTTCAATCCACCTGCTACAGAAGCTGCGCTATTCCTGGAGGCATCTTTAGTTCAGATATACATGATTGGGAATGTTCAGCAAAACAGAGGGGGCTGGCTGCATATCTTTCATCTTGTTGCATAACTTAAATGAGGAAAATCCTCCTAATATTTGTTGTGTACCAAGATGATTTAGCACAACACATAGCATTGAGTAACAGGTTGACTTGTTTTCTTTTTATGGATCTCTGCATAAATGTGGAGATTTTCAGCAAGGGCAAATGAAACTGCGTCCTTGTGCTTCGGAACTCTTAAAGAATATAGAAATCTAGATTTCCACCGTATAGTAAAGCAGTAAAGTCCTATCAAAGTCCTTGTGCCAAGATGACCCGTAGGAAATGGAAGGGCCTTGTTTGTAATGAGGGGGGTGTGTGTGTGTGTATTCTACTTAGTCTAGTTCAGTGGTCCCCAAACTTGCTCCCCATTCCTCCTGTCCGCAATCCCCTGCCCCCCCGGAGCGAGGGCCAGGAATGGGGCTGCGGCTGGGGAAGTGGGGGGGGGGGAATGTGGACAAGGGTAAGGGGGCTGAGGCTGGGGGTGTGTTGGGGGGCAGAGATAGGGCCGATGGCGGAGAGCAGGAGCAGAGCCACAGTTCGTCTGCGGTGGGGGCTGGCAGCCGGGCCCCTGGTCAGGTCCAGAGCCGCGCCAGGGCTGGGGATGGGGTTATGCACAGATCTGGGAGCCAGGGTTGTGGCTGGGAGTGGGCCGGGGCTGGGTGGCACTCCCTCCCAGCCTCCAGTTGGGGCTGACCCAGCCTGCCATCACCACCTTGAACGCTTCTCCGTGTTCCTGGGGTGGGGGTGCCCCACAATTTGAGGACCTCTGGTCTAGGTTCTTCTTAGCCATAAACTACTTGTTGTTCTAAAGGCAAGTTTTTGTGTATCTTGGGTATGGATGCTGTTCAAGGGATTATGCTACCAGTACCCCATGAAGGAAGCAAAAGATCAGGTTCTAATTTCAGTTATGCAGGTATAAATTTGCAAGAACTCCAAGTAAATCAGTGGTGTAACAAAGATCAGGATCTGGCCTTTGTGTGTCCAAGTGACTTTTTGACATATTCAGTTAGGTATATGGGGCTAATGTGGTAGGGACAAGGAGCATTAAATAAAGATAATACTGTGTGTGTGTGTGTGTGTGTGTGTGTGTACCAGGTTAATACTATGATTTCATGCATCTCTTTTTTTAAATATCAATACAGTGTTTAACTTGACAAACAATGTGGATTTGGAGAACACCAAAAAGAAAATGGATATGTACCAGAAGGATAACAAAGAAGTCATTCAGAAAAACAAGATAAAACTGGTTAGTTTGCTGTTTGGTTTTTTTTTTTTTTAATTTCTTATTCAATAGTTGAGGAATTAAGTATTAAAGAGGAATAGTTGTAAAATGCTGTCTTTAAGGAGAAAAGAAAAAACTCCAACACGCATACTGACACACTCCATAGTAAGAAAAATGTGATATGCAAGAATTCTTCTCTATCAAAGATTTGCTTGCTTCAGGAGATCATGTTGACAGCTGAATTTTGTGTGCTCATTGTTTTGACGAGGGTTTAGAGAGAGGGACTGACATAGCTAGGTAGTAAATGCAGGCTCTTCCAAACATATGTATGCTGGCAGTGTATTTGGACAATATCCAGAAGAGACTGGGTTCATTCCTATTTCAGGACAATAATTTCTTTCTCATCCAAAGGAAGAAAAAAAAATCTAGACACAGACATTATGAAGCTCCCAAGAGAGAGTTGGAGAATGGGAAAACAAAGGCCTGGCTTATGCAAAATTTAAAACGCGTGATAGTGAAACAAACTTTTATAGTTTAACAAGACAAAAGCCTTTTTAAGTGCTAATGATGATACTGCTTCTTAGAGGGTTATAAAATACGTGTTCTATATGCAGGCTACACATACTTTCCTGTAGGTTTTTTATTAAAATATTATTCAGACAAAGTTCTGCTCTCCTTTAAAAGAAGCCTGGCAAGGATTTTTTTAATTAAAAAAAAAAAAGTTTGCCTATAATGTTTATAGTGTTTCTTCCAGCATTAAAAATATACATCATTTCGAGAAGAAAATGTTTCAATTCAGGCAACTATAGTAACAGAAATGACACAATAAGGCCTGATCCTGCATTCCTTTTGCACTCAACACTCACATTAGGAGTTTGGAGTGTGAAAATAATAAATTTGAACCATTCCTTCTGAGAACCAAAGAGTTTCCCTTGTTTGTGTAGGAAGGTGTTGGACTGGAGTAGTACCAATAAATAGAGATTTGAAGTGGGTTTTAGTCCATGAAAGCTTATGCCCAAATAAATTTGTTAGTCTCTAAAGTGCCACAAGGACTCCTCGTTGTTTTAACAAATAGAGAGTTCCTCCATATATCCATGTATGTGTATAAAGCTGTGAGGGCAAAGGTGATGGATTGGATTTCCTTTTCTAAAATCAAAGATCATTCAGGTCATGTATAACTTGTAGGAACATAGCAGTTGCCATATCAGATCAGACAAGAGGTCCATGTAGTCTGATATCCTGTCTGACTGTCCAATATCAGATGCATCAGAGGAGACAGGTAAATAGCGGGGTCCCCTGAGGATCTGTACTGGGACCAGTGCTGTTCAACGTATTCATAAATGGTTTGGAAAAAAGGATAAACGCTGAGGTGGCAAAGTTTGCAAATGATACAAAATTACTCAAGATAGTTAAGTCCAAAGCTGACTGAAAAGACTTAAAAGGGAATTCATAAAACTGAGTGACTGGGCAAGAAAATGGCAGATGAAATTCAATGTAAATAAATGCAAAGTAGTGCACATTGAAAAACATAATCCCAACTATCCACACAGAGCAAAGGGGTTTAAATTAGCTATTACAACTCAAGCAAGAGAGCTTGGAGTCATTGTGGATAGTTGTCTGACAAGAGCTGCTCAATGTGCAGAGGCAGGCAAACATCTAACAACATTAGGAAAGGGATAGCTAAGAAGACAGAAGGCGTAAGTGCTAGGGGTGCTACCACATCTCCTGGCTTGAAGTGGATTCCATTATATACAGAGTTTACAGTTTGGTTCAATGGCTCTCAGCACCCCCACTATAAAAATTGTTTCAGCACCTGTCAGAACCGCTGGCATTCTAATGCCACTGTATAAATCCATGTATGCCCACATGTTGAATACCGCATGCAGTTCTGGTTGCCCCATCTCAAAAAAGATGTATTCGAATTTAAAAAAAAGTACAGAGAAGGGCAGCAAAAATGATTAGAGGTATGGAAAAGCTTCCATATGGGGAGAGATTAAAAAGACTGGGACAGTTCATCTTAGATAAGAGACAAATGAGAGGACATACGGTAGAGACCTATAAAATCATGAATGGTATGGAGAAAGTGAATAAGGAAGTTTTATTTGCCCCTTCACATAACACATGAACCAGGGATCACCCAATGAAATTAACAGGCATCAGTTTTAAAACAAACAAAAGAAAGAACTTCACACAATGCACATTCAACCTGTGGAACTCATTGCCAGGGGATGTTGTGAAGCTCAAAAACATAGCTGGGTTCAGAAAAGAATTAGATAAGTTCTAAGATAAGAAGATAAGATAAGAATAAGATAAAGATAGGTCCATGAATGGCTAATAGACAAGATGGTCAGAGATGTAACCCCATGATCTAGGTGTCCCCAAACCTCTCACTGCTAGAAGCTGGGACCGGACGACGGGATGAATCATTTGATGAATTGCCCTGTTCTGTTCACTCCCTCTGAATCATCTGGCACCGGCCGCTGTTGGAAGACGGGATAGTGGGCTAGATGGACCATTGGTCTGACTCAGTATGGCCATTCTTGTGTTCTAGGAAGATGCGTGAAACAGTATAGGGGATTACTATAGCATAACCTGCCCATGGGGCGGGGTCATTCTTCCTAAGCCCCATCAGTTTGTGATTGGCTGATTTCCTGAAGCATATGTGTTTATATCCCTGTTTGATGTAACTGTGGTTATTCTCATTATGGATATGACTCCTAATAAACTCTTGGCCTCAATGATCTCTTGTGGCAATACATTCTACAGGTTAATTATCCACTGTATCTTTTTTTTTAAATAAGTGGTCAGTTTACATTTGTTGCCTTTCAGTTTAGTTGAATCTCCCCTTGCTCTTGTATTGTCAGAGAGGGTGAATAGCAGCACCAAATTCACTTTCCCTGTCCTGTACCCTCTTATTTTGTTTCCTTTTGTGAACTAGAGAGTCGCAGGCTTTTCATAGGAAGTCTTTGCCTTTACCTAGGTCTCTAATCATTTTCATTGCCTGTCTCTAGATCCCTGCCAAAGACATTAGGATAACACCCTTTACTTGGGGGAAGGGTGCCGTGGCAGCATTCTATCTGCCAAATGTAGGATCTTTTCCAATAATACATTTCTAATATTCCTGTTTTAGACTCGGGAGCAAGAGGAGCTGGAGGAAGCTTTAGAGGTGGAACGACAGGAAAATGAGCAAAGGCGACTGTTCATACAGAAAGAGGAACAAATGCAACAGATTATAAAAAGGAAGAATAAACAGGCACTTTTGGATGAACTGGTGGGTATCAAAACAGAACTACAGATTTTGAGCTTTAAATTCAGTTCTTGTAGCTTCAGACATGGACTTGTACTAATTATGCTGTTGATACAAAATATCAGTTTTGTACATTTCATATTTATTTTTTAATTTCTTTCATCCTACAAACATTTGAGAACAGATCTGGTAAGACACCAGCAGGAATGATGCAGGGAGTAATCATGCAAAATGCAGGAGATTGGACTGAGTAAGAAGGTGTTTTTGTTATGTTTTTGGCTGCGTCTATCTGTAATTCATCTCATTTTTTCCCCTCCAAGCCTGTTTTAAAGAGTCTGTGTTCTGTATTGTACTTCATTGTGACTATTAGAGGTGCTGGGATTTCAGAAAGGCTATCCCAGTGAGTCTACCCAGCCCATCCGTTAAATTAGCAACTAACTGCTCCCCATCCCTACTTCTGTAAGAAATTACTGTAAAGGATCAGAATATCTGCTTTGTGCACTGAAAATATTGGCAAACAATAGGAGGCATATTGACAACTGTTAGTGAGAAAAGAGGTCTTATTTTATCATTAAGTTAGGTACAGTATGTTCTTGGAAATCTATAGTGGTCAGCTATTTTTAAAAACTTTTGGAAAGTGACCTACTTTCTGATATTGCTTCTAGATTTCCTCTAATCCACCATTCCTTGTGCACCCTAAAATTCAATGGTAATTTAGGGGCACAGGACAACCTATGCACTGCATGTGTGGTCTAATCTGGATTTACAGATCAACATACTGTTACACTCATGCACTGTATGAGAGAGTCTTAAAACTGTGTGTGTGTGTGTGTGTGTGTGTGTGTACATTTATAAATAAAAATATGGGCAGAGAAAAACCAGAAAAGCATGGAAATCTATATTAAAAATATTGTTATGCCAGTAGGGTGTTTTAAAGATGCTGTGTCAACCTTAATTCTGAATTTCTTCGCTTTGCTTTGGTTCTTACATTAAAGTTACATTTAATCCAGTTCTCTTGCATTTTATTTCTGGTTGTTTTTGAAGATGTAACTTACTTTCTTCCCTTCCAGAGAACGTAGAATTCTTCTTTGACCCAATGGGAGATCCACTAAAATGCAGAGATATTAGTGTTATGTGATTTAGGAGTTTGTTTTACGGTTTTAGGGACTGTGCTGAGGAACTGCCTTGCCCCGGGGCCAAGGTTCGTGGCAGCCTTTTATTGGATTCTTTGAAAGGAGCTGGTGTTTCATTTTCCTTAGACATCAGCATAGATGTGCAGAAAGGCCCCTTGTTTTACTCCAGTGGATGTATCCCGACAGAAAGGGAAATCCCCCAACAATCTGAGACTTTATATCCAGCAGAGTCTTATAACCTTTAAGGTAATAATGCTCATGATCTGCTTAGTTAGGCATAGTCTGACTAGCAGGCCAATTAATAACTCCACTGTACACTCAGTATATTTCCTTAATGGCTTGGAAAAAGGTTTTGAACTGGTTTCTGACTTTAAAAAGTGTGTTCAATCCTGCTTTAAAATACACTTTTAATTTAGTAGGGGCCAACATTGTTTTCTTACACAGCAGTTGGTTTTACTGGAAATACAGTTCGCCAGATGGCTTGCGAAAAGAGCAGTTATAAATAATCTTTATAACATGACCAAAATAGGTAATTTAACTCTGATTGCACATGCGTTGCTATTAAAACATACCTAAATATTTTTAAAACAACAGAAAGGTAATGTTAAAGGCAGAGAAGGAAAGTTAGAAAATTTTAAAGTGGACTGTGAAATTTGGCTAAAACTTTAGTTTTGTAAAATCATGCTTTTATAAAACCAGCAGAAATAAGTTTCTTTAACTCCTAAAATTTCTGAGAACAGTTTTTTAAACATCCCCCTGAGTTCCTGAAGTCTAAACATTGCTGTGTTGCAAATCTGAAAGTGAAGCTAAATATAAACTGAAGCGAAACAAATGTCATTTTTTTTCGTTGAGAGAAATGAAAAAGATAAACAACAAAAACAAAAAAGTGAAAATTGTCAAAATGGATTTAAAAATTGAGTATTAGAACTATAGGTAACAATATGCATTTTAGCAACATATGGAGTGAAATCCTGGCTCCACTGATCAAACGCAAAACTCCCATTAACTCCAAAGAGGCCAGGATTTCACCCATGAATTTTAAAATTGTCTCTCCTTAATGCACCCTCTGTTTAGGAATTGTTGCACAGACAATAGCTGAGTGTATACTTCTTTCACTGCTTTCTCAAAACTGCTTTAACATTGATTTAACAAATAAGAAAAAACGTAGGGCAAATATTTATATCAGATGCATACATGCGATCTCAGCTCCAATATTCTGCTCTCCTGTCATGTACTGAATTCATAGTCACAGAGAGAGCTGTGCACACAGATAGCAGAATTAAGAGGTCTCATGCAGCAACAAGAGAAAATTTTGCCCTTAATGTCCAAGCTTTAAAGCAAGTTTGAAGACTAGTTCACAACTTCTTACACTTATTATTTGGATTAAAGTAGCAGAAGCTTCAATCATTGTGCTAGATGCTATATTAATATAATAAGAGACTGTTCGTTTGTTTTTCTCCAAAGAGCTTACAATTTAAGTAGACCAGCCGGGCACAAGGGGAAACAGACACAGACAGGCAATGTGACTTGTCCAAGGTCACACAGCAGGGCCGTCGCCAAGTCAGGAATAAAACCCAGGTCTCCTGAATCACAGTCCGTTGTCCTATCCGCAACACCGTGCTACCTCCCAATATAGGATTAGACAGATTTCATGCTGGCAGTGTTTCAAATGACGTCTCCATGGCTGCCACTTTTAAATTACAACTGGTATTTTAGTGAAATCTTTATTCTCTTCATGGGTCATGCTGAGCAATGCTTCTTCCTGTCCAAACTTTCAGATCCTGGGTCTGAGCAAAATGTGTAAACTTGTCTTTAAGCACAATATTAACATGTGGTGTGATTGTGCACTAATAGTGCTAGAGATGTTATTAATTCTCCTGTGCACGACGGTTGAAATTCTCAGCTCTGCTCCCAGCCCTTTTATGCAGGAGGGGTGCCAGAGGCTGAGTGGGACTGGGAGTGCGTGTCCAGGCAAGGACGAAGCCTATTGTGCTGTGGGAATTCTGGGCAGCCATGCTGCCTGAAAGCAGGTAGGGACAGGTTTCTGTCCCTCATGGCTGTCTTAATTATACTGTGGGGGATGTATCTCCTGCTCCCAGAATCAGGAAGATGCTAAGGTAACTTAAAGCCATCTTAGTCCCCCCACATCCTTTCCCTCCGAGCTGTGAGTTCTGATCCTGCAGACACTTATGCACATGATTAACAATCCTGGTGCAAATGGTTGCATTGATTTCAATGCGTTTTTCACATACAGAAAGTTACCTGTATACATAAATGTTTACAGGATCTGGTCTATGATATCAATCTCTTTACTGCTCTGTAGTGATAGTTAACTAGAAAGGCTGTGCACTTATTACATAGGACAAACAGTGAATCACAAGAGCACTGTGGTTTGCTGGGGCAATGCTGATTTCCCAGAACTGTGTATCTCTGTGCTAATGTAGAAACTGCTGAGAAGTTAGCATAGAAATTGGCAGCCTTTTGTGTCGCATGAGAAATGCAACAAAAGTGATAAGTGAGTGGAGGACAAAAAGCCTAGGGAGACTTCCCTCCCCCCAACTATATAGCACACATTACATCTGAAATTAAAAAAATTATCGCATTCAATAGGGTCTTCTCAACTATTGCTGATAATAGCAGCACTTGTAGTGCACACTTGGACTGTGAGTGTGTTGGATGACGTGGTGGTGTTCAGAGATTCAAGTGCTAACATAGCGAATTTGGGTGGTCCGAATTCTCCCCTTCCAGTTTACATGCAACTGAAAAGAGAAATCCCTAGGCTGAAAAGAGTAAGGGTACTGAACCTGTTCCCCGACATTTGCAGGACTGTGCTGTTCCTCACTGTCATTTGTATCATCCCTCACCCCAGATCAGGTCCCATTGTGAGATACAATCTCTGCCCTGAAACCCACAGTCTATTTTAAGACAAGTCAGTGAGTGAGAAATAGGAAGGATGAAGAGGGAGCATTAATCTTACAATAGTAAGTATGGGCACTGCTTGGTGGTTCTGTGTCACTTCAGGAGATCTTTCAAAGGCACCTAGGCACCTAACTCCCATTGAAAGTCATTTTTCTATCTTAAACTTTTAAAAATACTATATTTATAGTCACAATCTGGCTTTGAGGGTTCAGTTGCTTTATAAGTTAGTAGCAAATTTGGATCACAAAGTAGTATTTCCTTGGTTCCCCAGAACAGAAATGTATATGCTGTATTGAGTGCGTTGTGCATAAAGTGCTGCAGCAAGGGAGTCTGGGAATAAACAGCTCTGATCTCCCCCTCCCCCGCTTCCACAGTAAAGAGAAGTTAGAGGATTTCAGGGTTCACGGAGATAATCAGACTAATTTAATAGAGAATTATTTAGCCAATAATTTGTCTACCTCTCCTTGGAATGTGGTATATGTATACAAGTTAATCTTTTTGTTGTAACCTAAATGTAAGATTTTAAGTAGTTAAGCAAGTTAACTATTTATTTTATATATATATAATTTTAAAATTGGCTGGCTTCCCTAAAAATAAGTTGGTAAAGGAGAAAATAAATATGCTGTTGGTTGCACTTACAATGGTGCCATTGTGCAAGGCATAGCAAGGATCATTTCCAAACGGCCTCAGGTGAAATCTAATGGGAAACAATTTCAAACTGGTCTGAATTCATTTGTAGAAAGAATGTGTCTTAGATAAACATCTGATTCAAGTTATACTACTTTGTACTACTCCTTCTGTGATTAAGTTCTAATTTTTTTATTTTAATAAATATGGTTGCATTGGCCAGTTGCAATAAGGACTCTGTTATATTGTCTTTAATGTGGATTCCATAAAAATGGTTGTTTGCAGATTACGCTGATTTATGAGGCTGCTGCAGCTTTTTCCTATTACTGAAAGTGATCGTTTGCTGTAAACTGTTTCTCATATAGAGAATATTTAGCGTAACCTTTTTCTGCTGGTGATGGCCTTTTCAGACACAATTTGTAGTCTTGAAGAATGAGCAGCATTAATTTTTTTTCTTCTTTTGAATATTTCAATCTGTGTTTTCAACATGTTTACAGGAAAGTTCCCATCTGCCAGCCTCCCTGCTCTTAGCTCAACATAAAGACAGATCTACGCAGCTAGAAATGCAGCTGGAAAAACCCAGACCAGTCAAACCAGTCACATTTTCCACTGGCATCAAAATGGTAAGACTTCTTTGTTTCCTTTTTATTTCACTGTTCCAAAAGGCACAGCTTTTCCCAGTCTGAGACATAAATGATCTTTTAAATTTGACTTGCATTACTGTAGCATGCAGACCAATGATAAGTATAGTTCCTAATTATTGGTGTAATTTAAAGAGAGCCGTTCAAGAACTTCAGCATTCTAGTAGTTGGAATGTAAGAGATTTTGTGCATTTTGCCCTTGCAATTTTTGTGCTGTAATTGATCCATTGAAAGTTCCTTTTTTTGTCCCATAGTTTGATGTAATTGTTCTGAAAGCTCAAATTCTAGAGCCTTCAGAAAAGAACTGGTGCTTATTTTGTGCACTAGAAGATTGTGTGTGTCAGAGGGAATCTGGAAATCCATGTCGCGTCAATAAGAACACATTCTCAAACAATGAGAACAGCAGCAACAAGTATTTTTCTAACAGCAAATATGTTAGTAGTTCTGTGGTAATAAGGATCTGTCAGCTTTCCTGTTTTATAACGCCATTCTTTCTGTCATAACATAATATAAATGTTCTTTCCTTTTCTGAAATAAACATTTCTTCTGTTATTTTTTTTCACCAAAATATATACCTGCAACCTGTATGTTAAGCATTTGAGAAAACCAAATCACAAGTTACTAATCTTTTTTACCCTTTCTCCTCAATCCATCTATTTTCCAAGGTCTCCTGAAAAGACTGTAAAAATTCCTTCTAAAATCATCTTTTCATTACAGACTTAATAATCCACAAAACCATAACCCAGAATTGATACTCAAAAACCCCCTAGAACAGACCAGATAAAACTCCCAGCACCCAACCCTGCATCTCGGTGACATCAGTCTATTTTGTAATGGGTGTCTGCACTATTCTCTGTGTCTGAATTACAACATGAGCTCCTTGAGAACAGCATTTGCATCTTACTCTGTCTTTACAGCACCAAGCATACAAGGGCTAGGAGTGATTAGTATGGGCTATAAACTAATGTATTTGTTTGTGTTGAGAGGATTAACAGAAAAAGACCATTATTTTGTTTAGCAATGGTCCAGCGGGATGGCTGCACTCATTATTCCTTTTTTCCTGCAAAACGTTCCTATGTATTTTTAATTCTTGGACTTGGGAACCATTGGCGTGTGTCATGAGGACGTCTTAATAATTGTTAGTTTGTATTTGCAAAGAAGCAGAATGATGTGCTTGTATCACATGAGGATGAAAAGTACTTTCCAGGTCATTTCTAATCAGAGAGGCTGTTAAACAGTATTTATTAGGGATACACATTTTTAAATAGGCAGGCCCATGTAACTTGTGCCTAAGGGTGCTAAAAGAGTTGGCTGAGGTGATCTCTGGTCGTCTGATGTTAATTTTTATGAGCTATTGGAATACCAGGGAAATTCCAAAATACCGGAAGAGTGTTAGTGTTGTGCTAATATTCAAAAAAGGTAAGAGGGATGACAGGTATGACTATAGGCTGGTTATCCTGACATCAGTCTTGGCCAAAAGCATGGAAAAGATGATCAATAAAGGAATCGGTTCGTAAAGAATTAAAGGAAATGAATATAATGTCAGTCAGCGTGGTTTTCTGGAAAATAGATCTTGTCAAACAAATATAATTCTCATTCTTTGACGAGATTATGCACTTAGTTCATAAAGGCAGCTGCATAAATGTAATATATTTAGACTTTTGTAAGGCATTTAACTTAATACCATAAGACATTCTGATTAAAAAAAATTAGCATTATACAAATATCAATAAATCGAAAGTTAAATAGGCTAAGAACTAGCTAACTGACCTCAAAATGTCATCCATAGGGAATCATCTTTGAATAGGGTGTTTCTATGGGATTCTGCAGGAATTGGTATTAGGCCTGATGTTCAACTTTTTTTTCTCTTTTTTTTTTTTTTTTAAATCAATGATCTGGAAGTAAATATCAAATCACTCTTGATAAAATTTGGATCACTGGTAAGTTGGGCCCATTCCAACAAAATGTGTTTTTACTACAGCCAAATGGAAAGTTTCACATTTGGGAATAAGGAGTGCAAGTCATACCTACTGAATGGGGGACAGTACCCTGGAAAACAGTGACTCTGAAAAGGGTTTAGGGATCATAGCGGACAAGCAATTAACTCAAACTCCCAATGCGATGCTGAAGTCAAAAAGGCTAATGCAATGCTTGGGTGTATAAACAGAGCAGCAGAGCATAAGAGGGATTGGGAGGTGCATGACTTCTGTATATGGCATTGGTGAGACATATGCTGGAATACTGTGTCCAGTTCTGGCATCCACATTTTTTAAAGAACATTGAAAGATTAGAGAATATGCAGAGAAGAGCCGCAAAAATGATTTGAGGGCTGGAGAAAATGCCTTACAGAGAGAGGCTTAAAGAACTCAATCTGTTTAGTTTATCAAAAGGAAGATTTGAGAAGTGTCGTGATTACAGTAAGTACTTCATGAGGAGAAAATGCAGAGAATAGCAGAACAAGAACCAACGGCAGGAAGCTGAAGTCGGACAAATTCAAATTAGGAATCAGGCACAAATTTTTTACAGTGAGGGTTATTAACCATTGGAACAAACTTCCAAGGGAAGTGGTGGATTCTCCATGCCTTTGTGCCTACAGTCCAAGACTGGATGCTCTTCTGGAAGACATGCTTTAGTCAAACATAGGTTATTACGCCCAATACAGAAGTAAGTAGTTGAAATATACAGGTCTGTGATATGAAGTCAGGCCAGATGATGTAATGGCTCCTTCTGACCTTCAACTCTATCAGTTATGTATTTACTGTGAATAGACCTTGAAAGTGGGTGGTATGTCTGTTGAAAAGTACAGTGAAATCTCACTTTTTCGGTCCAAGCCTATGATGCACTGAACTCCTCCTAGGACAGGGTTTCTCAACCTTTTTCTTTCTGAGCTCCCCTCTTTTCCCCCTTCAGCTTTCTGCCCTGAGCCCCAGTGAGTCTAATGCTGGCCCTGCTCTCTGCTTTATTTTGGGAGACCCCTGAAACTTGCTTGAGGTCCCCCAGGGGCCCCGGACCCCTGGTTGAGATCCGCTGTCTTAGGAGATGCAGGGCTCCCTCAAATCCTGTGGTGCTCAGCCCCTCACAAGTTTGTGGGATTGTGCTGTGTGGTAATTCTCATGGAGGATGTTCTATAGTCTTCAGAGGGGTAGCCATTTTAGTTTGTATCAGCAAAAACGGCGAGGAGTCCTTGTGGCACCTTAGAGACTAACAAATTTATCTGGGTGTAAGCTTTCATGGGCCAAAACCCACTTCATCAGATGCATGGAGTAAAAAATACAGTAGGCAGGTATATATTTATACAGCACATGAAAAGATGGGAGTTGCCTTACCAAGTGGGAGGTCAGTGCTAATGAGGCCAATTCAATCGGGGTGGATGTGGCTCATTCCCAACAGTTGACAAGAAGGTGTGAGTATCTACAGAGGGAAAGTATCAGAGGGGTAGCCGTGTTAGTCTGGTTCTGTAGAAGCAGCAAAGAATCCTGTGGCACCTTATAGACTAACAGACGTTTTGCAGCATGAGCTTTCGTGGGTGAATACCCACTTCTTCGGATGCAAGAAGAAGTGGGTATTCACCCACGAAAGCTCATGCTGCAAAACGTCTGTTAGTCTACAAGGTGCCACAGGATTCTTTGCTGCTTCTACAGAGGGAAAGTTACTTTTTTGTAGTGACCCAGCCACGCCTAGTCTTTATTCAGGCCTAATTTGATGGTGTCAAGTTTGCAAATTAATTCCAACTCTGCAGCTTCTCATTTAAAGTCTGTTTTTGAAGGTTTTTTTTGTTGAAGAATGGCTACTTTTAGGTCTGTTATTAGTGTCCAGGGAGATTAAAATGCCCTCATACTGGTTTTTGAATGTTATAATTCTTGATGTCTGATTTGTGTCCGTTTATTCTTTTGTATAGAGACTGTCTGGTTTGGCCAATGTACATGGCAGAGGGGCATTGCTGGCACATGATGGCATATATCACATTGGTAGATGTGCAGGTGAATGAGCCCCTGATGGTGTGGCTGATGTGGTTAGGTCCTTTGATGGTGTCCCTTGAATAGATATGTGGACAGAGTTGGCAACAGGATTTGTTGCAGGGATTGGTTCCTGGGTTAGTGTTTCTGTTATGTGGTGTGTAGCTGCTGGTGAATATTTGCTTCAGGCTGGGGGGCTGTCTGTAAGCGAGTACTGGCCTGTCTCCCAAGGTCTGAGAGAGAGAGAGGGATTGTCCTTCAGGATAGGTTGTAGATCCTGGATGTTGCACTGGAGAGGTTTTATTTGGGGGCTGTAGGTGATGGCTGGTGGCGTTCTGTCACTTTCTTTGTTGGGCCTATCCTGTAGTAGGTGACTTCTGGGTACCCTTCTGGCTCTGTCAATCCATTTCTTCACTTCCCCAGGTGGGTATTGTAGTTTTAAGAACGCCTGACAGAGATCCCGTACGCGTTTGTCTCTGTCTGAGGGATTGGCACAAATACAGTTGTGTCTTAGGGCTTGGCTGTAGACAATGGATTGTGTGATGTGGTCTGGATGAAAGCTGGAGGCATGTAGGTAAGTATAGCGGTCAGTAGGTTTTCAGTATAGGGTGGTGTTTATGTGAGCATCGCTTATTTGCACTGTAGTGTCCAGGAAGTGGATCTCTTGTGTGGACTGGTCCTGGCTGAGGTTGATGGTGGGGTGGAAATTGTTGAAATCCTGGTGGAATTCCTCAAAGGCCTCCTTCCCCTGGGTCCAGATGATGATGATTGATGATGTCATCAGTGTAGCACAAATAGAATAGGTGCGCTAGGGGACGAGAGCTGAGGAAGCTTTGTTCTAAGTCAGCCATAAAAATGCTGTTGGCATACTGTGGGGCCACGCGGATACCCATAGCAGTGCCACAAATCAGACATCAAGAATTGTACCATTCAGAAACCAGTAGGAGAGCACTTCCATCTCCCTGGACACTCAATAACAGATTTAAAAGTGGCCATTCGTCACAAAAAAAACCCCTTCAAAAACAGACTTAAACGAGAAACTGCAGAGCTGGAATCAATTTGCAAACTTGACATCATCAAATTAGGCCTGAATAAAGACTGGGCGTGGCTGGGTCACTACAAAAAGTAATTTTCCCTCTGTTGATATTCACCCCTTCTTGTCAGCTGTTGGGAATGGGCCACATCCACCCTAATTGAATTGTTAGCACGGACCCACCACTTGGTAAAGCAACTCCCATCTTTTCATGTGCTGTATATTTGTACCCGCCTAGTGTATTTTTCACTCCATGCATCTGATGAAGTGGGTTTTGGCCCACAAAGCTTATGCCCAGAATAATTTGTTAGTCTCTAAGGTGCCACAAAGACTCCTCGTTGTTTTTTCTATAGTCTCAGTCTTTAAGGGCAGGTGCTCAACACTGGCATAGCACTGCTCCCATTGAAGTCAATGACTTCCATTGAATGCAATGGGCATTTCACCATGGGCTTCCATGGGAGCAGAGCTACACCAGTGCTGAGTGCTTTTGAAAATCCCACCTTAAGTACTGTTGCGATATGATGTGTAGACCTGGAACCAAAGCAGTACTGCTATTGTGCGTGTAGTGCTTCAAGTCCACCAGTGGAGAGTTCTAGCAGCATGCACGTAAGGAAACACTGTACACTCTTCCCATTTGGTTTCTTTTTTCCCCCTTTCTTTTCCCCCCTCCTCACCTGCTGCTTGAACCTAGGACTGTTCTTCTCCGATGATGGCTTCTTTTATTTTACAGAGGCCAGATAGTGCGTATGGAATGCCTTGCCTGGCTGATTCTGAGATTGTGTCTACGCAGCTACATTCTTAACAATGTTGGCTGTGGTGCTCTACTTTTTTTTTTTTTTTTTTTTGGCTTGAAATATGAGAATTTTTCCTTGAATGGTCTAAATCCGAGGTGTTCTTGAGCCTGATTGATGACGTGGTTTTGCTCTTGAGTTCCCAGGAATATGCCCATTTTAGTCTCCTGAAAGACATTCAATTAGGCTGGCTGTTTTTAGGTGTCCTATGTGTATTCTTTATACTAGATGTTGAGTTTCCATTCCTTTTGTGGGGGCGGGGATTTTCTTCCTTTAATAAAGTAAATGAGAACATCCCTCATTATTCAGAAAAGGTAGACTTCTTCCCCTTTTGTTAACAGCATGCATGTTAGATCGGAATAGGACCCCTTTGCCTCTTCCCCCACCCTGAGAGAGAGCTATTTAAGTTTGATCTATGCTATTTCCTTACAGCTTTGTGTATCATTTTGCTTAACTTCTTTTTTTAAATTCAGTTCTGCGGACGACAGGCTCTTCAAGCTGCCTGCTTATAAAAAAGCTACCCTTTGTGAGTTGATGTTTCATCTAAGTGAGTGGGATAGGGAGCTGCAGTCCCTTTTTATCTTGGTATTTCCCTTCTTATTTGTGACCTACAGCTTCCTGCATAATTTGAATATTTTAAACATTATTTTCCTTAGTGGAGTATATGTCTATTAAGCCCAGTCTGCAAACCAGCTTACTGCTGTTACAGAAAGCGTGGCAATCGTAATTGCACTTCCAGTAACAGTCTTGAAAATGGTGGTGCCAGATCTGTGCTAGCAGCGAAATAGTTTTCAGTATTAGCGGAAGGGGGCAACGGCTGTCACTAATGCTAGGAATCTCTTCAGGATGATCTTGGAATGAATCAAGCCACTGTTTGGAGAATGTGTCCTTTCTGGTTGGGAGATTGCTCTACAGGGAAGTTGATGTCTGAACATATCCTTGTAAGGATACTTATTTGTATTCAGGGGTGTGCGTGTTGCACTGGTGACAGCAATTCACAAATGCAGACAGGGCTCATTTCACCGCAATATTAGCTTCCTTTCAACGTTTCTGCCACTTACAGGGTGGTGGCCGGAGCCACTTGATCCTCATGGTTTGCCTGTGGTTGACAATACCACTACTGCTTATAATACTTAGCAGTTCCCTAGCTAATCCACTAACTAATAGTGCTGGAGATCGTATATGAAGTAGGGTAGTATTTCAGAGTGCTTGTCACTCTCTTTCCCTCCACTCCATTTTTGTGATTGCTCCCTGACCCATCTACTAGAGCAGGCCTGCACAGCTTGTAAAGCGGCGAGGGCCATATTACTCCAAAGAAAACAGCAGAGGGCTGAACCCTGCCGACCCCAGCACCGCCAAGCCCCCCCGAAACACAACACCCCCCCCCCAGCACCACCCAGCCCTCCTGAAATACTCCCCCCCCAGCACCGCCCGCCCCACGGAAACAAACCCTCCTTCCCCAGTGCTGCCCCACTGAAACAGCGGTATTGAACCTTGGTAATATGTTATAGTGGGCCCCTAAGGTAGTATAATTAAGGTGAAAGAAAAATGTCTTTTTGCTAGAAGTAGAATAAGATCTTCCTCCCGCTTTGTAATCAGTTGCCCTGTTGAATGAATGAGGTGTGACTGAGGAAGGCGTGGAAGGCAGCACCTCCAGACAGCTGCAACCCTTGGAGAGGGGATGGGAGCCAGACCAGATCAGTAGAACAGGTCAGCCACTGACTCCTTGCTTGCCTCCTCAGTTCCCCACCCCCCCGCTCGCCTCCCCAGCCCCCCTCCCTCGCTGCCGGCTCACTTGCCCCCCTGCTCGCCTTCTCAGCCCCCTCCCCACCCCCAGCTCTCCTCCTCACCCCCCACCACTGCCCACCCGCCTCTTCAGCCCCCCTCCCTCACCTGCCGCTTGCCTACTCACCCCCCACAGGCCTCACAGTGAGCCCACCTACTCATCCCTCGCGGGCCGCACAGTGAGCCCATGCGGGCCACGTGTGACCCCCGGGCCACATGTTGTGCAGGCCTGTACTAGAAGATTGCTGCTCTCTGGAGGCAATTCCATGCAGTTAAAAAATTAAGTACCTGAAACTAGATTGTCTAAATACCTCGTCATCTCCTATAGAACTGCTCACCTCTTCAGAGCACTTTTTTTTTTTCCTTTAGATGAACATTTTTATTGACTTCCTTAACAGAGTAACAAAAGTTTATGATCCTGGTCTCTCCTTCTTGCCTTTGTACAAGGCTAAGAGGGAAACATTGGCTACTTTGACAACCTTGAAGCGAACTCCAGGAATATCACCAACAGCGTGACCTTTCCGACCAAAGCCAGCAACCAGAACTTCATCGTTTTCCTCAATGAAATTCAAGCAACCATCATTAGGAACAAAGGCTGTTATTTTCTTGCCATTCTTGATCAGCTTCCTGGGCAGGTAGCTGGGGAACTGAGGAGTTAGAGAATCTCTGTATGGAATGATATTGCATCTCTTGAATGGGTGGGAGAGTGCTCTTTTCCAACAGTGAAAGCACCCCTTCAGTATAGCTCTGCTGCATTGTCACTGCATAATGAGCCCAATTCCTGGCACGTCTGTGTATTTTTATTTTTATAATACTAGTAGTATTTATTAATAGTAATATAGTAGAACACACAGAGACAGTTGTGATCTAAAAATGCTTACCGACTAAGTATGCAAGATAAAGGGTGGGAAAGGAAACTGAGGCACAGAGTGAAATGACTTGCCCAAGGTCATACAGGAGGTCAAAGAACCTGGGCCTCCTGAGTCCCAGACTAATGTCCTGTCCACTGGACCATGCCGCATCTCCTATCATCAATCTTCTCTTTGTATGACAGCGTGAGGGTAGGAATTTTACCCTTTAACTTCTCCGTTTCCTGGCTTTTCTCTGTCTAAATCATGGCAACAATGTTATCTTAACTTGGTCTGAATATTACAAGCATTTAATTCTGGGTGCCATCATCTTGTACTGTAATTAGTTCAAAGTCAGTGTGAGTGACATGCTGTCCTGAAGCAGCAGAAGTCACAGGAAGGAGTAGTCAGATCAAACATTCTCAAATTAATCCTCCTGCCTGGTGGCACAGGATGTTTAGGACACCATTGAAATGCATCACAGTAGTAAATTGAGCATAGCAAGTGTGAGGAAATACACCTCTACCCCGATATAATGTGACCTGATATAACACGAATTCAGATATGATGTGGTAAAGCCGTGCTCCGGGGGGGTGGGGCGGGCTGCACACTCCTGTGGATCAAAGCAAGTTCGATGTAACGCGGTTTCACCTAAAGCGCGGTAAAAAAAATTTTTTTTTGGCTCCCGAGGACAGCGTTGTATCGGGGTAGAGGTGTAATATTCTTGTGGTGTTACCCTCACAACATTATTCTAATTAGAAATAACATTCTTATTTTACGTTTTGTTGGGCTGTGCTTTTAACTTTGACTTAACTAAGGCCAAATTGACTGTACTTAGTTATAGCCTCTGTTGCTTCAGGGTTCAGCAAATGTTCATTGGCTGCTTCTGTTTTCTAGTCTGTGTTTCTTTTATAGTTCATGGACCCAGTATTCAAGATTGTGCTCCAAGTCCAAAAAAAATTCCTCCAAATACTTTTTAATCGTTTGTGTTCCATCAGAGTCTCCCAGATATATGATGACATGTGAATTGGGAGGATTAAAACTAATCCCACCACTTACAGTAGTTTGCCCGTCTACAGATCCAGATAGTTGCATTTTGTGTTTCAAGTACTTGCATCCATTTGTGTGGGCATGTGATTATGTTCATAAATGGTCATTGTTACTAGTTGTCGTCTTTTTTTTTTTCCCCAACGACGTGCTCTTAAAATCTGCCTAAACAGTAAAAGATTCTTTTTTTAGGGAATCAATCCAGTTTCCTTCCTTTGCTGTTCCTTCCAGCTGGTCTATCTTCAGGCAGAAACAGTTCAGACGGATTTGATTTCTTCATGAGATGCATGCCAGGCAGAGTTTATCTCTGTTTTGTTTTTAATCACCATTCTGCTCATGGTGTGTGAATTTCTTGCATGGAGATAGGTAAGGAACACTCCTTTTTATAGTATTTGTTAGCCCCCACTTAGCCCTCAGTCCTGGAAGGTGATGACCACTTTGGCCTCTATCCAGAAAAACACTTAAGTGCATGCTTAATTTTAAGCACCTGAGTAGTCCCGTTGATTCCATTGTTCAAAGTTTAAATACACGCTTAAATGCTTTACTGGATCAGGGCCAAATTGCTCAGCACTTTGCAGGATCGAGTCCTTAAGGAGTTACTATTGTGAAAGCCTCTGAGTGGGGCTTTTGCAAAGCTTTTAGATCACTTAATAAGGTTCCTTTTGTTAATAGTTCATACCTTTGCAGCCATAAAAGCTCTTTCTTCTCCTTCACTTTGAATATACTCCTCCATTAATAATTACCCTCAGTTTTGGGGGAGGGATAGCTCAGTGGTTTGAGCATTGGCCTGCTAAACCCAGGGTTGTGAGTTCAATCCTTGAGGAGGCCACTTAGGGATCTGGGGCAAAAATTGATCCTGCTAGTGAAGGCAGGGGGCTGGACTCGATGACCTTTCAAGGTCCCTTCCAGTTCTAGGAGACTGGTATATCTCCAATTATTACCTTTTTTTTATTACCTTTGTCTGTTATTTAATCAACTAAATAAAAAACAAAACTCTCTGAAGAGGACAAGGGTATCTTGGGATGTTTGTAGAGCATCCTGGGTTACTTCCTTTTCCTCCACTCTCTTTAACTCTAGCTGACTTGGGGGAAAAAAATATTGAGTTATGTGCAAACCTTTTCGTTCAGCACTGAAAGGTGTGTCTGGCTTGTTGTAACACATTTTTGTAGGTTCCCTTTAGCAAAAACACATTGTATGGAGATTATGACTTAACAATTGATATTGGACTAAAGTAATTATGTTGTTGTCTAGATGTTAAACTGTTCCTGTGGGTTAAAAGATTATCTCATTATTCTATAACAACACTGCAGGTAATTGGTTTGAAGACTGCTTCATTTAAATTTAAAGGCTGGTATTTACAGATTAGCTAATAATACAGATTAGTTGACTCTAAAATTTCTTTACACCTCACTATCTTTATTGATACTTAACTTTGAGTCAGTGTCTATTCACTTTTAAGAACTGGATATCTCAGTAAATTTGGGATGGTGTCCTCTGTGAGCCCTTTGCCTGTAATCTAGTATATGAGACATCTATTGTGTTCAAAGTGGTACTGTCTATGAACCCTTTGCCATTAATATATCTAGATTCAATTTACTTTAGTGTGCAACTGAGAACTTGTGACTGGCATTTTCAAGAGAAGAATTCACATCTGTTCAGGCACTAATTTATTACTTGGTGATCATTCCAATCCAGGTAATAGAAACTAATACTCTATGGAGCGGGGAGTGAAGAAATGGTTTGGAAATGTAGATGGCCATTTGATGAACCATCTTAAAACTCTAAGCACTTCATGCAACAGTGCCTAAGAGTTAGTGATCTTTTACATTGAAGTAAGGAATGATTTTCTTTTCCAGTGGCAGATCAAATCATGAGCATTGCTACACAAGTGAATGAGTTTGGAATTTTTGTTGTTGTTGGCATGAGTGAAATAACACAATAGCCCTTTAATAGACAAGATATTCTATCTATTGATTCTTTTCTACCCTTTTTTATTAGAAGGATAACCGGCTAATTTGGTCCTCTATATAATAGGCACTTCAAATATTAATTTAGGCCTTGTCAAGGTTGGGAATTCAGTCCAAATGCAGCAGTCATTGGCCAGCCATCGACTAGATGCACCTATGTGAACCCCAAGTATAGACAAGGAAAATAAAGATTTGCTTCAGTGGAGTTTATGCTAGTTTTAAGCAGGGGTGAGCTTCATCAGAGCAAATACACCCCTGCAACCTCAAAGACAATGACTCTGTGTCTGGAATGGCAGAAAAAAGGAGTAATCTCCCTCATTCCTTTGCACTGGGAGAGGAAGATGGCTGGGGGGTGGGAAGGGAGCATCACCTGGGCTGGTGGGCAGGCCAGTGGGGCTCAGGTGAGCCATAGGTCCCTGTGAACTCAGTAGAGGGATATGAGCCCTGACCTTCCGACTGGAGCCCCAGCTTCCACCGCTGGGATTAGCATAGCACCAGGTTTTTTATTTGCTGTGGGCATCACGCTAGTCACCTTTTTGGGGACTGGGAAAGAATGTTTCCCTCACTGCCCGATTGCCCAGTGTGAAGTCCCCCCCCCCCCCAGTAGCTTTGGGATCCAGTGAGATAAGTGAAGAATTAAGGTTCAAGGTGTCATAATTTAGCAGCTGGCAGGTGTCCAGTTCCATACAGGGTCTGGTTCCCTGATAAACCAGAGTGAGAAGTGGATTTAGGGGAAGGCATCCCCTCAAGAAGCTGGGGGATGGCGTTGGAGCTCCTAGAGTCTGTCAGTGAGGAGACAACTCCATTTCCCCAGCCCCTTAATCATAGAATCATAGAATATCAGGGTTGGAAGGGACCTCAGGAGGTCATCTAGTCCAACCCCCTGCTCAAAGCAGAACCAATCCTCAACTAAATCATCCCAGCCAGGGCTCTGTCAAGCCTGACCTTAAAAACCTCTAAGGAAGGAGATTCCACCACCTCCCTAGGTAACCCATTCCAGTGCTTCACCACCCTCCTAGTGAAAGAGTTTTTCCTAATATCCAAGCTAAACCTCCCCCACTGCAACTTGAGACCATTACTCCTTGTTCTGTCATCTGCTACCACTGAGAACAAGCAAAGGGATGGTGCTGGGGTCTCAGTGACAGGCTAGGTACCAGCAGTGGAGAGGGGTCGGGGCAGAGGGCAGCCTCCCGGTAGGTGGTAACTGTGACAGATATTGCAATCACATGCAATATCTTTGGGGACCATATTGTGATACGTTTATGGATGGTTTGTTATCACTGTGGGCCAGGGATTGTATGCAGGAGGAATGGAGGAAGGGTTACCATAGCTCCTCCAGGAACTAAAAACTGTGTGTGTGGGGGCGTGATTTAAGATGAATCACTCTTGTTTGTAAACTCCTCTGGAGAGGTACCACTCCCTGGGGAGGCTTGCATATACTGGTTCAGACTGAATTTTCCAGAGTAAACTGACACAGGAAGGGCTTTTGGCATAAAGACTGAGTTTAGACTGGCACAGGACTTTTTTTTGATTCAGCAAATGGATGGGACCTTCTCTCCAAGGGGAGCCGAGGAGAGGAGGAGGGCACTGTTGTGGAAGGGTTGGAAAGACTTTGGTTTATCCCGATCCCCTAGTACTGATGAGTGATCTTTGGTAAGCTTTTAGCATGTGTACAGGACACTTTTATTGTTTTCACATGTTTTCTGTGTAATACTTTTACCTTGATGATAAATGCACCCTAAGAATAAAAGTATTTTACTTTGTGAAGGCTGGTTGCTAACTGGTACACATTGTTGCAACCCCGGGAGAAAGGTTAACTACAGGTGCTGGATCCCAGTCAAACCTGCTGGGGCAAGCAGGGTGAGGTGCAAAGGGACTGCAAGCCTAAGCCCCGTCTGGAAGGGGAGACGCAGGTCTCCGCCCAAAAAAGCGGTCAGCTGGGATCCTGAAACCTTAAGTGAGTGCCCTGGAGGAAGGGCGCGGGGGGTGGGGGGTCAAAATTAACCTGTGAGAGTAAGGATTACGGAAGTTAAGATAACATGCACTGTATAAATTATTGCTGGATAGTTTCCAGATGAGTTAATAGTGTTGCGGCCTAATTAAGCCCCATCCCTTGCATCTTGTCTTTCTTCCTGCATGATTGGGATAATTACAGCTGTCCTCCTCTATGCTATTATATATTTATTCGTTATTCCTAGCGCTTATATAGTGCTTTATAAAGAATGTAAGCATCTTTATACCATTTTATCCATGAGGAAACTGAGGCACAGAGCTGCAGTGACTTGTCTCAGGTCACCCAGTAGCAGAGCCAGGAATAGATCCCACCTCTCTTGAGCCCTAGTCCTGTGCTAGGATTTTCCATGCCTGCAACTATTTGAACGTCTGGTCATCAACTACTGAAATGGGGACAAAGCCTTAATGTTCCATTTTGTGTTTCTGTTGAGATGTGGTCCTTTTTTGTAGAGTGTTCAGCTCTTGAAGGAAGCTTTTGTTTACCTTCCAGTGGGATATAACTTTGTCTGTGGGAGTGGGGCAGAGAATATGCAAATTATGACAAGTGTCGAGTGAACATTTATTTAATTTTGGTGTTTCTTGGGCTAAGCCATTTTGAAATGTCTGACATCAATAATTAAATAAATTCCCACTTCCTGAACATTAGCATAGTGTTTACAGGAACCTCTTTGAATCAAATGAGGCTTCTGCAAATATAAAATGTTTGAATATAGATTTATTGTTGCTGTTTGGAACAGAAGGTGACACCTGAATATCATAACTTTCCTCTTTTCTGTTGTCTAGTATTAGGGTTTTCAGAGTTAAATACAGTGTGAGGGTGTTTGTTTTGGAGTTTGTAAATTCATTTATATGGGCCAGTGTGATGGGTTGTGTACCCCGTGCAGGAAATGAAAGGATAATGTGGGACTGAGAGCTTGATCAACCCGACCTGATTGCATCTGAAAGGTGAGCCAGGCACAACTAGAGATAAAACTCAGCTGGGGAAGGAGCTGGCTGGTTAGTATAAAGAACAGAAGTTTGAAGCAGAATGGGGCTGCAGGGAGGAATCATAGAATATCAGGGTTGGAAGAGACCTCAGGAGTTCATCTAGTCCAACCCCTTGCTCAAAGCAGGACCAATCCCCAGACAGATTTTTGCCCCAGATCCCTAAAGGACCTCCTCAAGGATTCAACTCACAACCCTGGGTTTAGCAGGCCAATGCTCAAGAGGAAGGAACTCTCTGGTCATGCTTTGGGACTAGAGAGTGGACAGATTGGCAGGCTCAAGGTGGAAGCCTAGAGGGAGAATTGGCCCTAGCATCATCTCCTGATCAGACAAGTCTCACAGCGCACCAGGAGAGAGATGAAGCAGTCACTGGAAGTGGGGTAGGCTCCAGTGGTAAGCCCTCATAAAAGGGCTTCCCTAGATTTTTAGGGAAGGGGCCTGGGAGGTATTTAGTGGAGGAACAACCAGGGGAACTTGAGGCATGAAAGGCCAAGCCTGTGGAGGATGGAAGATGGTTTAAGTTTGTGCTTTTAGACTCAGTTTTATGTGGGGATTCCAGGGGAGAGCCCTGCAAGTCCTGGCATTGAGAGTAGGATGAACCTAGCGAGCTTCTGAGTAGAAGCAGGGGTGGGTCAGAATAGAGAGACCTTGCCTGCGCACTTACAGTGACCTTGGGCTGGAACCCAGTTATGGGGGGGACGTAGCGGGAGAAGGCCTCAGTTCCCCTACCAGCCACCAGGGAAGGTGGTGTGAAGTCCCCAGATTTAAGGGGATAAGGACACCTTAAACAAAGAATGTGCAAGGCCTAAAGGGCCCAAAGTCGGGAACGAAGACCTGTCGTAAGTACTTTGTTTTATTGGACTTCTGGGGTAACAAAATGGTGATCTATCCAGATGGCCGAGTTACGAGAAGAGGGGGACTGCTGTGGGGCCAAAATGACTGTTAGCAGGTGGCACTGGAGAGGAGAGAGCTTGCGGTGCCACACCCAGCCACGAGCAGGTGCTCCGGCAATGAGTGCACTCTTTGACAGACAGATTTTCAGTCATTGGGCGCTCACAACCCCCTTTTGAAATCAGTGGGATCTTAGGTGCTCAGCACCTTCCCAAATCAGGCTAATAGACCTCAATCTGTCTACTGCAGCCATTTCTAGAGTCTAAAAGTGCAGTCATTGTGTTAGAGTCTTACGATGAACTACTGGCAGATGGAGGAATCTAGAGACCGTTCCGAAGGGCAGTTAATCCTGCATGTGAAAAAACACAGCAGAGATGGAAGACCCAATTGCTGCTGTAGGAACATGAAGTGTTACTGATTTGTCCACTGTGCCAAAGCTGGTAAAAGTGGCTCTCCAGAATGCTTCCTATGGAGCTGTTTTTTAAAGTCGTTGAGCACTTGCAGGTCCCATTAGCTCTGGTTGGAATTCTGGGAGTTCAGCACTGCTTCAGTTGGGCCTTATATTTGTGCTGACTAGTATAAGGAAAAACATGCTGAGAAAAATGTTACCTTATTAGAAACTGCAGAATTGGATGTCATTGCTAACAGCAACAAACACTGCAGTGATCAGGACACCAACTTCAAGAAGCCAGAGAGAAAAGGGAAATTCTGAGCTTCACAACTCAACCCTCATTAAAGAAACAATACATGGGTACAGAATCCATATGTTTTATTATATCTGCAACAACTAAATGGTGGGTTACAATGTGGTACTTCAGGGTTGGCTTCTAAGTATTTTACCATTTGTCTGAAGAGTCCCATGATTTAAATGTTATGTATATCCTATAACATTTTGAAATATGTATCCAGTATGTAGCAACATGCCTGTAGGTTTTAAATATTATGATGGAGGACATTTAGCAACAGTAGACAAAGTTTAGAGGGGGAAAAGTGGCTTTTAAACAAAAAAAAAAGAATGAATAAAGGTTTTGTGAAGGTTCAGGCAGATACATGCATAGCTGCATTTAAATGTTTTGAACTATCTGATTTTTGAAGTGTAAGCCAGATACACACTGTATTTAAAAGCACTCAGTCATCAGATCATATTCCGTATGTGCCAACCTACAGACTAATGTCTAAGATAATTAATTTATGTGATTACGGTATAGCTGCTGATATATCAAAGTGTTTAAACATTAGACGTTTTATGTTGACTTAATGAAGTCCTCCCCCGCCCCAAGGAAAAAAAGGTTAAGTGAAAAAGTATATAAACCACTGCAAATGATATTTATTACCTTATGGTATTTTGCAGTTAACCTAAGAGTGGTTCTAATCTTAAAAGTAACTATAAAAAATGGCATCATGAGGTTCTGCATTTAAATGTTTTGAACTATCTGAACCACACTGTCAGAGTGGTTAAGCACTGGAATAAATTGCCTCAGGAGGTTGTGGATTCTCCATCATTGGGGATTTTAAAGAGTAGGCTGGACAAACACCTGTCAGGGATGGTCTAGATAATACTTAGTCCTGCCTTGAGTGCAGGGGATTCATAGATTCTAGAACTGGAAGGGATCTCGAGAGGTCATCGAGTCCAGTCCCCTGCCCTCATGGCAGGACCAAATACTGTCTAGACCATCCCAGCTAGACATTTATCTAACCTACTCTTAAATATCTCCAGAGATGGAGATTCCACAACCTCCCTAGGCAATTTATTCCAGTGCTTAACCACCCTCACAGTTAGGAACTTCTTCCTAATGTCCAGCCTAAACCTCCCTTGCTGCAGTTTAAGCCCATTGCTTCTTCTATCCTTAGAGGCTAAGGTGAACAGGTTTTCTCCCTCCTCCTGATGACACCCTTTTAGATACCTGAAAACTGCTATCATGTCCCCTCTCAGTCTTCTCTTTTCCAGACTAAAACAAACCCAATTCTTTCAGCCTTCCTTCGTAGGTCATGTTCTCAAGACCTTTACTCATTCTTGTTGCTCTTCTCTGGACCCTCTCCAATTTCTCCACATCCTTCTTGAAATGCGGTGCCCAGAACTGGACACAATACTCCAGTTGAGGCCTAACCTGCGCAGAGTAGAGCGGAAGAATGACTTCTCGTGTCTTGCTCACAACACACCTGTTAATGCATCCCAGAATCACGTTTGCTTTTTTTTGCAACAGCATCACACTGTTGACTCATATTTAGCTTGTGGTCCACTGTAACCCCTAGATCCCTTTCTGCCATACTCCTTCCTAGGCAGTCTTTCCCATTTTGTATGTGTGAAACTGATTTTTCCTTCCTAAGTGGAGCACTTTGCATTTGTCTTTGTTAAACTAGAGACCTCTCGAGGTCCCTTCCGTTCTATGATTCTATGATTTTCACTACCTCACTTTGTTTCCATGTCAAAAGTGGTGTTTTACGAATATAAAGATTTCCCCTCCCCCCCGGCCATGCAAACTTAGCCTGGACTCATAAAGTTGAGCTGTTCAGTTTATCCCTCACTAGTACTGTAATATGATAAGGATCTGGTAGTCCAAATACACCTATGCAAGCCTGCTAAAAACACCCGGCCTGATTCTCCTTTACAATTGTGCACATTTATAGTGCACTGGCAGTGTAAATTATATTTACGCCCACTTTAAGGCCCCTTAACGCTGCCAAAGTGGTATTTGTTTATATACATATATTAGTATGTATATGGGCCAATGAGTTGGCACATCGGTAATGACTGGAACTTAGTAAACAAAACTCTTAACACACTCATTTAGTTACAGTTGGCTCTGTAGGAGTGAAAAACAATAAAATGTATATTTGTTTCACCAAAGTCAGTGGGCCTACCTGTAAAGGGACACAAGGAGTAGATCTGCTGAGAGAGAAGATGCCAGGTGTACTGTCACTTTTTTCAGAAGAGAGCTGTACTCTTGAATCTATTGTATTTAGCTGACAAAGCAGTGTATGCCATGCTTGTCTTGGCCACTGGACAATAGGCCTCAGTTGTATAGGCCATTGATGCTAATGGCACTACTCAGGTGAGTAAAGTGAGCAGGATTTGGCCTTGTGTTTATTAAATTATTGAGCAGAAATGTCAGATTAGCCATAGTTGCAGCCACCCCACTGGTTTCCCAGGAAGAGCAGCTCACTGTAGAGATGGACAAAATCTATTTATAAAACATTTTCAGGAGACGCAAATATTTTCTGGGAGAAAATCTATCCAAAATAGATTGCAGGATAATTTGAAAATGCCATCCACTAATTCTAAAGTATCATTCATCACAGGATGACTGCAGTTCATAGATTTTTAGTTCCTAGCATTTAAAGCCAGAAGGGACTGTGTAGTCTGACCACCTCCATAACACAGGTATAACAGTATTCCCAACCTGTGGGAGGGCTTGACTGGGATTTGAACACAGGAGCTCTTGCAAGTTGAGTTGATCTACAGAATTGCCTTGTTGTAACTTTTGGATCTAATGAATTTTATAAAGCTACCACTACAATGAACTAAAGATGTTCCTAGTTCCTTTTACTGATGCAGATTAATCTACATGAACTATGTTTTCAATTGCTTTGGAAAATATTTAAAAAATTTTAAGTCCCAATTGTACAAGTGGATTGGCATGGGTGGACCTGTGTGGAGACTCGTTAACCCATGTGCCTGCTCCATTAAAGTTATCTTGCACTGTCTGATTTCAGGATTGTTCTCTTGCATTCCAGTTAGAAAGGGGAAAAAAAAAAAAGATCCTGAAAAGTGTAAAATGGTAGACCTCCTAAAATGGTGTGTGGATGCCTGGCAGCAGGGAATACCAAGTAGCTTTGCCACCCGGGCCCCTGATAATCCCCTAGGAATGCTCTCTGCTGGACAGGCAGCGTAATCTGGGGAAAGGGCACTAGACTGGGAGTCAGGAGACCTGGGATCTATTCTCAACTGTGCTGACTTGCTTTGTGATCATATTCAACTCACTTCATTTCTGTTCCTCAGCCTCCTCAACTGTAAGGTCGAGGTGTCGATAAAGGTTGGGATGTCGATACTTGCTTTCTTCTGCAAAACACTTTAACATCAGTGGGGCTGTGAGCATTACTCGTAATTATTTTAGCCAATAGACACAGGACTGTACAAATACTTTCATTTATCATGCAAAAGGTCTATAAATCAGTCTTGCAAAATTACGAAGAACACTTCCTGGCCAAGGCATAAAACCTCCTAAAATCACACCATATTTGTATTATTTTACTTAACAGGGGCAACCTAAACCAGTGCAGGGCAGATTTAAACTGATGTAATGGCGTCAATAAAAAAAGTTACACCCAATTTAGTTAAAATGGTGCAACTTTGTATGTAGACCATGGGGCAGATCCTCATTGCTCCATTGACTTCAAGCTCCATATTAATTTACATACCTAAGGATCTGTCCCCAGGCCTTATGTATTAAGAGGCTGTTGGTTTTAAACAAAATAAGAGTGCCCTGTCCATGCAGAATTGCACTGGTTTAACGAAAGTGGTTTGAAATCACGTGTTAGATTAAACTGGTGCAACTGTCTCATGTGGACAAACCCTTAGTGTCTGGAAGGGGACCAAGGAACTCCCAGCCAGAGTAGTTGTATAGAAGTGCATGGCAGGCTGGAGGCTTGTCTACAGTTTTTATGTCATATAACAATATCAGTTTAGAAATTATTATTCTTAGTGATACAACCCCTTGGTGTGCCCACTTTTAGTTATACCAGTATAGTTATGGTAGTGACTAGCCCTTAAGAAAACGTAATTTAAATCAGTCTGAGATAAAGAACTGGATCATCTCATTACTAAGTCTCCTAACCATGAAAATGTCATTGATTTTGCTCTGTTCCTTGAGTAGGTGTTACTGTGAGCAATAGGGAGAGATCTGACTGAAAGAAAGAAGGTGGCTGGGAGAAAAATCTCCAAAAACAGCTGGCAGGGAAATAAAGAATAATAAAAATTTTCTCAGTCATTGTTTGCTTTGGAAAGATCATGCTTTAAGCACATGGAAATACTTTACACATTGAGGAGTGCTGACTTCCTACATGCCTTATGAAGGAACAGCAAATCATTCATATAATGTAAACAGATTATAGATTATTCCAATATAACTTTTTCCGTGCTGCTGTCTTTTTAATAAATCTGTACTTTACTTTAGATACCATATTTTGGCCATAAGGTACATAAATCATCACCATTAAAATTAATAAACTGTTCTTAATCTACATAAGCATGCAAAATATAAATGAGCTATTTTATTGGTGCAGAATGTTGCTAAATGTTGCTGCTTGCGGTACCACCCTGTATTCCTAAAGGGTAAGCATACCAAAAAGAAAGGCAAGTTAGTCAATGGCAAGTTACTTAGTAAATACATCTTTTCCATAAGTGGGAAGATGGTCCTGTTTGTCCCACTCTCAAGTGATTTGTAAATATCCAACCCCGGATATCCTGGTGATAGATATAAAAAGCTAGACAGTCAGAACCTCTATATTCAGAGTTAGAGTTTTGAGCAGTAGAAGAATACTTTAACAACTTGATCGACAGCTTTGATGCTGAAACTGAGGAGCAAACTGAGGAGCTTGGAACTGATTATTACAGTGGGAGTTTTTTCAGAGTAAAGAGAGAGCACACAAACTGGATATAAGTGGAATCGTATAAACTGGAGTCTCACAAACTGGAAGAAATAATCTAAAATGTAGTAATAGTAATGTTTTAATTGTTCCACAAACAGGAAAACTTTCTTCCTCTGATATCAGCCTGATATCTTCATGGCTGTGTTTATGCTGATCACAATAAATGTGGAATGTGATCATAGGCTGATAAAAGCAAGAGTAAAAGACAAAAGCTCATTTAAAGAAAGAGGCTTTTGACTTGCTCTAGAAACAATGGAATAAATTCAACACCTTTAAGGGAGGCTCAAATGCAAAAGAATTAATGAGGTTTGACTTTGGCCTGGTCTACACTGGGGGCGGTCGATGTAAAATACGCAACTTCAACTACGGGAATAGTGTAGCTGAAGTAGATGTATCTTATTTCGACTTACCTCCTGTCCTCACGGCGTGGGATCGACGGACGCAGCTTCCCCCATCGACTCCACTTCCACCTCTTGCTCTGGTGGAGTTCCGGAGTCGACAGCAGAGCGATCACGGATCAATTTTATTGCGTCTAGATGAGACGCGATAAATCGATCCCCAATAGAGCGATTGCTACCCGCCGATCCGGCGGGTAGTGTGGACGTACCCTTTGGGTACGTCTGATCGATCTACTGGGGATCGATTTTATCGCGTCTCATCTAGACGCAATAAAATTGATCCGTGATCGCTCTGCTGTTGACTCCGGAACTCCACCGCAGCGAGAGGTGGAAGCGGAGTCGATGGGGGAGTGGCAGCGGTCGACTTGCCTCCGTCCTTATGGCCAGGTAAATCGACCTAAGATACACTGACTTCAGCTACTCTGTTCGCATAGCTGAAGTTGCGTATCTTACATCGACACCCCACCCCACCCCCCGCCCAGTGTAGATCTGGCCTTTGAGTGTCAGTATGTCGTCATCAGTCCCTTTTTACTTAATGTTGCCCACACAGACATAACCTGCTGCATCTTGTCTCCAAGTCTCTTGATCTGATGATGCTGACTGAAGTCAGTTGCCTGACATTTCTATTTCATCCTCTTCTTGCTTACTTGAGAGAGGTCTGGCCACCTTGACTGATTTGGCTGGGAAGGGAGAATTGGCAAAGAGGTATGCAATTGCCTTTAAGTTAGCCTTTCAGCTGCACTGCATCCAATTTTGAGGGAGCTGCCCAGTAGGCCAACAGCCCTAGAGAAAGCCATGCTTTCAGCACAATAAGAAGATCAAGGGCATTTGTCTGTCTGTGTATGAATCTTCATTCCAGTTACCTGAAGCTTTGATTTGGCCGAGTGGTAGAGAGTACTGCTTTTATGAGCTGCCTCTTTAGACATTTCCTGTTGGTAGCCACAAGTTGCTACTTTGCTCTTGAATGTCATTTGCACCTTGTCCATAAAATGCTGCATCACTTGACGGAAGTTTCAAGCTTTGTATTGTACAGCGGTAAGTTTGGTGGCATTCTAAGCTCCTCTTTCAACTGCTGAGAGTTCCTTCTGCTGGCTGTTTCTCCATTTCTTTTTAATAGCCTTGTTCATGAGGTCTCCTAAAGATGTTGTTGTTTTTTCAACGGACAGGGTGAGATTTTTACCTAAGTGGCTTTCTATTTCCACAAAGTATCATTTCACACTGGTGCTCCTAAGTCCCTTCATTTGAACATTGAGGGGTTTGTAAATGTGAAAGACTTCAGTTGAGGTTCAAGCTTAAATTTAATAGTTCCCTTCAAATTTCCCTAGTCCGTGGAATAACACAGGGAAATTTCTATCTTGCATTAGTCTCAATGATGACTTTCATGGGTTCTAGTCTTGTGACCAGGCTCAAAATATTGATAGTCAGGTGGTTTTGGAGCTGCTTTAAATGTCTCTCTCCCTCTACTCGCATGCATACACCAGGTTTACCCTGGTTAGCATATATCTTAATAGAGCTAGGAATGCTTTTTCTTCTTCTGGACCCTAGTGAACTTGAACCTCTTCCACTGTTGTAAAGGATATACAGGTTGCAGTACAGCACTTTTATGCATCTGACGAAGTGGGTATTCACCCACAAAAGCTTATGCTCCAATACATCTGTTAGTCTATAAGGTGGCACAGGACTTTTTGTTGCTTTTTACAGATCCAGACTAACACGGCTTCCCCTCTGATACTTTGATGTTTGTTTGTTACAGGTAACATCTTTTGGTAGATATTTCAGTTTATGAGGAGGGAATTTGTAGCACCTTGTTCAGAGACCTCTGATTTGTTAATCTTTTTTCCTCTTTAATCCTAATTTTAGGCCTAAATTAGAGTGTGTGTGTGTGTGTGTGTGTGTGTGTGTGTGTGTGTGTGTGTATAATAACAGAAAATAGGTAAAAGCAGCAGCGTCCTGTGACACCTTATAGACTAGCTGTATATCTAAGAGTTTCAAAGGAGTTAGACTCTTATTATCACTTTTTTAAATAAAAAGTTTGGGACTAAAAAAAAAATTAAATGCGTTTCAAAAGGGAAGCAGGTGTCTACGTATTCAGTATTCCCCCAGCTGTATTCTTTGTGTTCAAAAACATCACAGTGGAAGTTTTTATTGTTGATCCAAGAGACAATGTTCTGTACCAAAGAAACCTAAATAATAGTGTTCCTGAAGATGTTTGTTCAGGTGCCAAGGGCAGGCAAAGGGAACATTGTTTTAGGCAATCTGCATTGGACATCAAAAGGTGAATTCCTTATATGTGCCCAGCCTAGATTCAAAAAGTCAGTCAAGGTGTAGCTAGAAAGGAATATTGACAGTATTGGCTGCTCATGAAAGAGAAGTCCCCCTTATTAAGGGTAAAAATCTTCATCTGTGAAAGTTTAGTGGCTTATCTATATTTCGATCAGCTCTCTTTTAAGTAAATAAACGTAGATAGGAACTATACCTAAGCATGCAGTGAAGTTTAAACTTTTTTTTTTTAATTTTACTCTATTTTCCTGTGTGTATAAACCCAGTGCCTGTACATAGATTCTAGTATTTATGGGATGTGTGAGGCCTTGGTATGATTTGTGACATATTCTGTTGTATGTCAGCTGAGGAACATCTATTAAAAATCCTGTCTGCCTCAAGTCTGAGTTGGGGCTTAGAGAGAGAATAGTACTCATTGTAATCCTTTAAGCAGGCTCTGCCTTAAATATAAAAGTTTTTAAAATGTTAGGGAGACAAGAAAGACTAAGTGAGCCAAAGCAGGTGAGTGCTATGTTATGGACAGGAGATGGAAGTTCAGAGGTCACATATGGAAAATTTGTCTATATTTGAAGAACAGGAAGCTGAACTCTGCAGCATGTGCAGTAATTGGTAAGAAGTAAAGCAATGGACCATCAACTTGCTGGAAGTGTTGCTGTGAGAATACTAATCCAGATATTGTTCTCAGATAGTGAAGTAGACCCTGAAGGAGATGGAAGAAGGTAGAAAGTCCATTGTGCGTGGCTTTTTCTTAACTTCAAGAATGACTTGTACATTGCTGTCAAACTAGGGGAAAGTATCTAGTAGGGTCCCTTGAATCAGTCCTGGGTCTGGTACTATTTAATATTTAATTATATAAGATGATATTGCTATATTGGATAATAGAGTAGAGAATATGCTTATAAAATTGGTGGCTTTCACCAAGCTCAGAGGGGATGCAAGCACTTCGGAGTACAGGTTAGAATTCAAAATGATCTTGAAAGATTGGAGAAGTGATCTGAAATCAATTGAGGGGAGGGATAGCTCAGTGGTTTGAGCATTGGCCTGCTAAACCCAGGGTTGTGAGTTCAATCCTTGAGGGTTCCGTTTAGGGAACTGGGGTAAAAATCTGTCTGGGGATTGGTCCTGCTTTGAGCAGGGGGTTGGACTAGATGACCTCCTGAGGTCCCTTCCAACCTTGATACTCTATGATCTAAGATGAAATTCAATAAAGACAAGTGCAAAGTACTGCATTTAGGAAGGAAAAATCAAATGCACAGCTACAAAATGGGGACTATGGCAGAAAAGGATCGGTGGGGGGTTATACTGGATCACCAACTGAATGAATCAACAATATGATGCAGTTGCAAAACAGGCTATCGTTCTGGAGTGTATTAACAGGAGTGTTTGTAAGATATGAGAGGTTACTGTCCCTCTCTATTTGGCATGGTAAGGCCTCAGCTGGAGTACTATGTCCAGTTTTGGGCAACACACTTCCAGAAGGACATGGACAAATTGGAGAGAGTCTGGAGGAGAGCTACAAAAATGGTAAAAGGTTTAGAAAACCTGACCTATGAGGAAAGGTTACAAAAATTAGGCACATTTTTCTTTTTGAGAAAAGAAGACTGAGGGGGAGCCTAATTAGTCTTCAAATACATTAAGGGCTGTTACGAAGAGGAAGGTGTTCAATTGTTCTCCATGTCCACTGAAGGTAGGACAAGAAGTAATGAGCTTAATCTGCAGCAAAAGGAGATTTATCTTACATATTAGGGGAAAAACTTTCTACCTATAAGGAGAAGTAAAGACTGGAATAAGTTACCAAGTGAGGTTGCGGAATCCCCCTCATTGGAGACTTTTAAGAACAATAGACAGATATTTGATGGGGATGGGCCTAGGTTTATTTGGTCCTGCCTTGGCACATGGGGCTGGACTTGATGACCTCCTGAGGTCCCTTCCAGCCCTACATTTCTTTGATTCTATGATTTTAATGTGGTGGGTGTAGGAGTGTTGAAAATGCTGGGAGAGGATGGTGGAGACAGGCCTAGCCCTCCTGTCTTTACTTTGTGTGTGAGTGTGTAAACAAACTCTTTATGGTCTGTGCATAATATGTATAGTATACTATGTGGTGTCATATTTATGTAACACCCTTGGAATAGCTATGGCTTACTGCAGAATAAGTGTCTAACAGCACAATCAGTGTATGCTTTTATACCTGCTGGATTGTGTAGGCATTTTCTAAATATTTTTGATTTGGTATTTTCAGGTAGGCTGAGGCCCATCCTCCCTATTTGAGCCCTTGGAGATGGGGGGTGGGGGGACTAATAAATACCCTGCCCCTCTCTTTAGTATCCCTGTCCCAAAGTATAGGAGGGGAATCATGCAAACACGATTCCTTCCATGGCTGCCGGAGTCAATTCTCAAGTCAATGTGACCAGTATTGTTACTGAGATCTGCTGACAGATCTAAATGGATCGATGTGGACATATGACCCTTTCCATCATTAAGCTATTGTTTGCCCCAGATAGCAATGCAGTGTGTGTGTGTGTGTATACACATGTAGGTGTGCCCATGTTTTCAGTATAAACATATGCCACATACACGCTAAGTTTCTATATGATTTGCAGCTCAGGATGCTTTTCAGCAAGGCTTGACGATGGATCAGCTTTCAAATCCTAAAGCATTTTTTACTTTACTTTTCCATTAGAGTAGAAATTCTTGTACTTAAGGACCTGATTCTGATCCCATTAGGAATCCCTGGCAGAACTTCCACTGCTTTCATTGGGGGAATCTGGAGGAAGCTCTGTGTGGGAATTCTTGGTGTGATTTTTTGTGCCCCTCCATACCTCATTTTATAGGTTAAGGGGAAACAGGGCTTTAACCCCCAAATTGGCCCACAGAAAAGATCACGACACATACCCCTATGTATCTGTCCATCTTATGTTATTCCTGGCCACCTTCCTGGCAGGGTTGCTCCTTCAGAGACAAAATACCAGGGACTCTTTTTTTTTGGTTGCTGCTTCACCCAGATGCCGAAGGGAGATGCTGTTTTAAAGATCATTGTTTTTTGGTGGTGGTGACTCGGGGGCTGGAGTCTCCATAGGACCAAAGTGGGGATGTCTTGTCTTGTTCACTCCTCCCCCTGACCTGTCCAGTCTTCACCCGTTCCCTAGCATGGACCCCACTTGCCTCTTTGGGGGTCAGCAGGAGAGCGGAGAGTGCTCTGTAAGCAAGGAGTCTTGGAGCTCGTAGACTCTCCCTATCCCCAGGGGAAATCTATCTCAATTCAAGAGGTTTTAAAATCTGTTCTGCATGGTAAAAAAAAAAAAAAAAAAAAATGTAATGGCCTGGTCTAAATACCAGTTCGGCTACATTGGTTTTTAACCCCATTTAAGTCAAACTAGTAACTTATGCCTTACAAGCCCTGCATGGTGAATCTCTGATATCATTGGACTGTTGTTTATCTTATTCAGAGGTTTTGGGAATGTGTTTATAAATAGGCCTACATGGAACAATTTTGTTATCCATTGTTTTGGCCATTCCAAAGAACTGCGGCCCTGTCCTTTTTTATATGTATTTATTTAGAAGGACATGAGAACATGACAGTCGCAGTTTTATAAAAATTGTATTGCCTTCTGTGGGAAGAGCCCTCACTCAGAGCTCAAACTGGGCTGGTATGGTATAGTGGTATCTATGGCAGTATGCCACACCAGCCACCTGTCTACAACCTGCAGACCACCTCTGTTCTGTGCCCTAGCCTGGGAGGTTTGGAAGTCCTAGAAAGGGCCCTGCTCTGGGCAGCAGGAGACTGCCTGGGATGGGAGTGGAGGGACCCTAAAGAAGGAAAACCTGGGATGCAGTGGACTATCACAGCATATGAGCTTCAGCGGACATCCCACACCCACCAGAGGAGTCCCACAGGGGACCTGGGAGTTCATATGAAAAATAGCAAGATGGGCCTGGGAAGCAAGGAAAGAGAGGGATGGGGGAAGAGGAGAGGAAACAGAAGAAAAGGAAAAAAACTAATATGAGGAAAACGGAATGGAGTGGGGGAAATGGGGGAAAGCAATAAAAGTCAGTGCCTTTTTATATATGTGTACTGCTAAGTCTTACCCATTAGGTACTCTACTGTATTGCATTTTGGTGGCAGAAGTGGGGGAGCTGAAATGGCAGGAAAGGGCCTCTTTGTACTCTGGAGGAGAGGAGAATATTTGTGCCAGACATGGCCTGTGTGTGTGTCAGAAGCATACCAGTTTTTTATTTTTCCAATTTGAGCATTGCCCTCATGCATTTTCAATTGCCTGTGACAGCTTGCCTCGGCAGCACATATACTAAAATTGGAACGATACAGAGAAGATTAGCATTGCCCCTGCACAAGGATGACAGCTGATGTTGAGAGAGTGAGGGAACTTTTCACAGGAATTCAGTTTAGATAAGGGAATATTCACCTGAATCAACATATTTCAGTTTTGTTAATGCTGACACTGATTATCTGATAAGCTAGTTTGAACCTGATTCTCAGACCAGAATACTACTGTGTCTGCATTAGTTTGTTCTTTTATTTACCCCTATAAGAAAAGTTTTGGTGATAGATCAATTAGCAAATCCTAAAGAATGAATGTGAATTGTGTAAAGAGAACGAGGAGTACTTGTGGCACCTTAGAGACTAACACATTTATTTGAGCATAAGCTTTCGTGGGCTAAAACCCACTTAATCGGATGCATGCAGTGGAAAATATAGTAGGAATATATATATAATATATTTTTTTCATGTTCTCTGTGTGTGTATATATGTTCATGTTCTCTGTGTGTGTGTGTGTGTACACACACACACAACATGAAAAAATGGGGGTTGCCATACCAACTCTAACGAGACTAGTCAATTAAGGTGGGCTATTATCAGCAGGAGAAAAAAACCTTTTGTAGTGGTAATCAGAATGGCCCTATATATCTTCCTGCTGTATTTTCCACTGCATAGAATATCAGGGTTGGAAGGGACCTCAGGAGATCATCTAGTCCAACCCCCTGCTCAAAGCAGGACCAATCCCCAGACAGATTTTTGCCCCAGATTCCTAAATGGCCCCCTCAAGGATTGAACTCACAACCCTGGATTTAGCAGGTCAATTCTCACACCACTGAGCTATCCCTTCTCCGCCCATGCATCTGATGAAGTGGGTTTTAGCCCAAATAAATTTGTTAGCCTCTAAGGTGCCACGAGGACTCCTCGTTCTTTTTGCTGATACCGACTACCACTCTGAAACCTGTGAAGAGTGTGATTGATTAAATGTTTTGAAGAGTTCTTTGAAATCATAGAATCCTCCGCTCGCCTAAGGTTTTATTTACATTCTTGAAAAGAACTGTATTTTTGGTTCAGATAATCTCAACTTGGTAGCTGCTCTTCTCTATGTAGTGACAACCATCAATATTCCATGGAATGACTTTGAAAGTGAATTTTTAAATATTTTTCACATCCTGAAAGATTTCCAATTAACAGACAATAGATAGTACAAGTTGATATGCTTTTAATTATTGTTTTATTGTCAGTGTATTATCTATGAAGACCATCAAATATCCTGTAACAACTCCATGGCATCACAAAAATAATTAATGGACCCTTTTAGGGCAATATGTGCTGTTATAACAACAACATGGAATAATACTTCAGTGTAGGAACTGAAGGCTTACTAGAAAAAGCTAATCCCTAGTGTATAGTAACAGGAAATACTATTATTACTTAGTAATAATAAAAGAACACCTTAGCGCACAGGCTTTTTCTGTTTTGTTTCTAGTTTTTGCTAAATGAAGAACGACCCTTAAAATGACATACAATCGGTGATAAATAAGAAACCCTTGTGTAATTATCTGTTTATTTAAAAGCCTTTAGAGGTTGTGAAAGATTAAGCTTAGATATATGGGAAGGATGAATGTTGTGCAATAATGCCCCTTCGTTCCCCTTTCATAATAAATCTCAGCAGAGTATTCATCTGAAGGGCTGGATGCCAAAAAGAACAGGTTTGACTTGTCTGTAAGGATTTACACTACAGTAAAATGCACAACTGCTTTTGCAGAGGTCATTGTGAAGGTCACAGAGCTAGCATGCCCTGCTGAATGGGAGCAATCTATTAAAAACAGTGAAAGAGATTGTACTGCGTGAAATCAATATCTAAAACGTAACATGAAATGCATCCAGAGTTTGGAATCATCAGAACATATGAACTCAAATGTGTATGCCACTTTGCAAAAATGCTACTGATCTTTTTTTCTTTTAAGTTTGCAACTAGTATCCACTACAGAATTTAACTCTTGTATCCAAATGAAAGTCATTATTAAGCTTGTAATAGTCATTCTTTTTTTTCTTTCTTTTTTTAAAAATTGCTTACATTATATTGACATTTTTAATTATTATTTGTTTCAGCATGTTTTCTTTGGCCAATTAGTACAAAGAAATTCCAGCAAAAGATTATAATGGATTTAGCAAAATGGAACTTGGATACTTTTTTTTGAGTTCGGGTTGAGTTTGAGCATGGGCTTTACTGTCTCTTTAAATAAAAAGTGGTGATCATTTCAAATGGCAAACAGCCATTGGTGGGGTTTAGTGCAGAGATTAATTAGTAAACTTTGGAATGTGCTACAGCAAATGCATCTGATTGGCAATAGCATGTGGAGCAGCAACTGGTGGAAAGTCAGAGCTCCTGACAGGCACAGTTATTTCCAAAAAGGCTTAAGAGTTCTGGAACGCATTATTCTTTATATGGATCTGTATTTATTGCATCAAATCAATATGTTTTTCTGCATTATTCAGTTACTTATAAAGTTTATATATAGTTGTTTTAAAACTTGGCATGCATTATATTGTTAAAAATGCATAACTGACATACAGTATGCAAATGTATTTGATTGTTTTTGTAACTAGTTACATACCATCAACACACAACTACATCCCCAAACATTAATTTACAAAGGCTTGTGGTTTGTCTGCATTGCATTTTGCAGTTTCTCCCTTTTGCAGCCAAATGTTAAGCTTGCAGCCACATGTTGAAACATGATCTGTTCAAAAAGACATTAAAACATAATTAAAACTAATCAAATTTATATTGTAGTAGACCACTTTTTAGAAGCACAGTCTTCATAATATTAAAAAGGCTGCTGCCATGAATGCCTGCATAGTGGGCTCTAGCCCACGATAGCTTATGCCCAAATGCATGTTAGTCTCTAAGGTGCCCCAAGGACTCCTCGTTGTTTTTGCTGATACAGACTAACGTGGCTACCACTCTGAAACCTGAACACTTCTATTTCACATTAAAAAAAAATAAATTATTGCACGATTTAAAGTTTGCTTAATTTTTCCTTGCAATTATGTTTTAATTTAGGCAGAATATAAATATTTCAGATTGAAATTGGTGGTCTAGAAACAGGATGAGAAGCAGTTTAGTAATCAGTAAAATACAAGATTATTATTTAATCCATTTGATACAAGCTAAGGCCTTGATCCTATAAAGATTTGTGCATGTACATATTTAGTGGGACTCCTCATAGTGTGTGAAATTAAATGTGTAAGTCTTTGCAAGATGGGGGTTCAAATTCTAAGATTAGAATAATTAGTACAATAAACATATACTCCTTACAAAACAGTTAGAAATCCTATATTTTTTTAAGAGTTTCCATTAGAGTTTAAAATTAAAGCTACTAACCTAATATCAGAATTATTCTATTAAATATATGCAAGAAAGTCTCCCACTGACTTCAATGAGCATTTGATCAGGACCTGTGTTCCTTACATCACAGCAAACTGAAAACAGACTTTCTTCTTACTTTAAACGTCCCAGATATTGAGCCACACTCTGCCTTTCCATGCTGATGTAATGCTCCTGTTGCAGAAAAATAATAATGTCAAGTAACATTAAAGAACTGACCTAAAGTGAGCCCAACCAAGGGCTCAGTCCACTCTGGCCCTGACCCAGCAAAGCAATTTGGGCTTGGAGTCAGTGGGAGTACTTGCATATTACAAATGAAGCATGCGCTTAACCCCTCCCCGTTGTTTCTGAGCCCTTATAGCCCAGCTACCCAGAGCGTGCAATAAGACTATAGCGCGTGCTAGGGCATAGTATTGGTGGTGGTTGGACAAAGTGGCTGCCTTCGGTAGGGTTGAACATTTTGGCACTTAGAGGGGACCTAAAAGAGCTGAGTTTCCAATTGTCCAGGTGCTGATGGTCTCTCCTGACATCTGTTCCTGCAATTCCTCGCTGCCAACAGCATTGGGTTTACTGCTATAAGTGAACCCATTGGGATGGATGGGCTCATGCAAGACCGTAAGCAGTAGGCATTGTAGTAAGTAGCATAGTATAGTAAGTAAGTTCTGATCCAGAAGAATGATTAGGCTTATAATTTAGTCCTATTAACCTTAGTGAAACCGATTGTGTGCTTAAAGTGAGGTAAGTGCTTCCATGCTTTGCTGGATTGAGGCCTAAGGCCTTGATCCTACAAAGACTCAAGCACATGCTTAACTTTCTTCACTTGGAATAGTTCCATTGTTTTCAATAGGGCTACTCATAATGTTAAGCACATGTGTAAGTCTGTGCAGGATTGAGGGCATTAGTTGAGTTGGTTAGACCGTTCTGCAGAGGCGTCCGGGCAGTTCCTGTTAGTTCACATAATTTATAATTTGTACTAAAAAAAAAAAGTCTCGCTCCCCATATCTCATCCAAAATAGCCGAGCACTGTGCTCAACTCTCATATTTCTGAGATTTGGTTATTTCTCACAAAATATATTCCAGTACATCTGAGTACAGAGCATTATAAATAATTAAAACCAAACTGTACCTGTCAAAGGAAATGAATACAGGTACATTTTGTGTGTGTGTGGTGCATTATCCTGGCTTTTTGGATTGTTTGTTCACTAATTGACAAAATTGAGTAATTCTCAATGGGTCTGCCAGTCATGTGCGAACTAGAGAGGTGCTAGTCTATTACTTGGAGGTCGCCTCTTAATATTGATTTAAAAATAAAATACTAACCTTTAAACAAAGGACCTGATTCACTTTCTCTCTTGGAGTAGAGGGTACACCAGCATATGCCCTCTGTAAGCACCGCTGTTGAGCGGGCCTTGGAGTTGATGGGCACAACCTGTGAAGTGGGTGAGGTTGGTCTGAGTGATTCAGTGAGTCTCCTGAGGAGATTCCATTAGCAAGGCTTCCATGGAACTCTGTCAAATAAAGCTGTCCTAGTAAATCTCTTGTGAGTGCCACCCGTCACTCACCATCCCCCATCAGTGAATGCTTCCACCAACACAGCATCCCCTCTGGGCAGAGGGGATGTAAATCATTCACCCCTGTGCCCTAGGGTTTGAATCTGGCGCAGTTTAACGAGAAACCAAAAGCAAAAAATATATGTAAGGCAAAACATGCTTTTTTCAATTTATTATGGGTGGACAAAAGTTCCTGTGAAAAGATAAGTTGGAGGAGAGGGGAGTGATTTAAAAATATTTGGATTTTTTTGTAAGGCTTTCAGCTGTGGTCTGCCTTTGCTGAAAATATCTTTTTTTTTTTTTGGTGAGATTTATATGCAATATGTTTTCTTTCCTTTTCAATACTTGGACTGTTTTTAAAAAAAAATTAAGAAAACAAAAACCAAAACTTTGAAGCCAAACATGCTGAATGCTTCTTGTGCGCTTTCCTTGGCACGGCAGTATTTGTGTGATTATGTTCCAGGCTAGAATCCTATGCCAAAAGAAAAGGAAACTGTTCTAGACCTCTCAGCATTTGAAAAAGGGAAGAAAATGATTAGCCACGTCTACTCCAAACGTATAGTTTCTAACTTGCTCCCAGTGACTCAAAGGGTGCAAAATCAAGCCCCTATTGCTCTATAAAGAAGGGTTCACATCTTACCTAGTGGTACAGCATATCAGTGCAGATGCACAGTAGCGCAATGTTGTTGGTTGGATGGCTTCCAGTTTGATGAAGATCTCTGAGATTTGAGTTTGGCAGGCTTAGGAAACAGCCTTTCTTGGTCAGTCAAAAAACAGCTCTTGTTGGTGAGTCCAACACACGTGCTTATACACAAACAAATAAATATATATTCTTTGAATAATTCCAATGAGGTGTGCGCGCACCACATGCACAGTCATCAGAAGCTTTTCACCCTAGTGGTACCCATCGAGTTGGCCATGGAGCCCCCTGAAGTCGCACCTTCATGGTGGTATATATAGATCCCTACCTACCCACTGCCTCTTCAGTCCCTTCTTACTGACAGTGACAGTCATTGGAGCAGCTCTCTTGCTACAGCAAGCAATCCCCTAGTGGACTCTTTCTTGTTATTCCTGTAAATAGTCAAGTAGTTTTTAGTTAAGTTTCAGTTGGGGCTTTTCCCCTTCTACGTTTCCTCTCGGTCTCAAGGGTTTAAGCCATGCGGATCCTGTCTAAAACCTATGCCGTGGTCTTAATAGCACCAGTGTGGCCTCGCTAGCACTGGTTCACCATGCTTCTAGACCCGTCGGTGGACATGCCTATAACCTTGCCCTTGGTCCCGGACTTGATGACCATAGCTGTCTCCAGCTTCCAATCTGCAGTCTCTCTATCTCGCAGCATGGAAATTCCATGTCTAAACCCGTTGGAGCTCACATGCTCAGACCTTGTCAGAGAGGTCCTCCTTAGCAACAGGAAGTCATCCACTAGGGCCATTTATCTGGACAAGTGGAAAAGATTCTCAGTTTGGGCATTACAGAAACACACTCCATCCTTACAGTCATCGATTCCCTTTATCCTAGACTGTTTGTTGCATCTAAAACAGCAAGGTCTGTTGGTATCATCAATAACAGTGTACCTAGCCACTATCTCAGCTTTCCACCCCGGTTCAGATGGTCTCTCAGTTTTCACAAACCCCATGATGGGCCACTTCCTCAAGGGATTAGATAGGCTGTACCTTCAAGTAAAACAGCCAATTCCCCCATGGGATCTCAACCTTGTGCTCTCTAGACTGATGGGACCTCCTTTCGAGCCCTTAGCAATATGCTCCCTCTACCTTTCCTGGAAAGTAGTGTTCTTGGTGGCTATGACTTTGGCCAGGACGGTGTCTGAGCTTAAGGTCTTAATCTTGGAAACCCCGAACATGGCCTTCTATAAGGACAAGGTGCAGTTGCGACTGCACCCAACCTTCCTCCCAAAGGTGGTTTCTCAATTCCACACGAACCAGGACATTTTTCTTCCTGTGTTCTTTCCTAAGCCACACGCTAGCAACAGGGAGTGAATGCTCCACTCCCTGGATGTCAGACGAGCATTAGCCTTCTACACTGAAAGAACAAAGCCATTTTGAAAATCAATGCAATTCTTCATTGCAATTGCAGAGCGCATGAAGGGACTTCCAGTCTCATCCCAAAGGATCTCTTCTTAGATCACATCCTGTATCCGGATGTGCTATAACTTAGCAAAGATACCTGCCCCCGCGCTGACAGCAGACTCCACAAGGACCCAAACATCCTCAGTGGCGTTCCTGGCACAAGCTCCTATCCCAAGACATCTGCAGGGCAGCGACGTGGTCGTTGATCCACACTTTTATATTGCATTACGCCATTACACAGCAGGCCAGAGATGGTGCAGCTTTCGGCAGAGCGGTTCTACAATCAGCAATTCCATAAACTCTGATCCCGCCTCCTAGGTAAGGCTTGGGAGTCATTTTCTTGGAATCGACATGAGCAGTCACTCAAAGAAAAAATAATGGTGGTTCTTCGAGTGCTTGCTCATGTCAATTTCCATTGTAGGTGTGTGTGCAGCCACGTGCGCGGCCATTGGAGACTTTTGCCTTAGCGGTACCGGTTGGACCAACTGGCACCCTCTGGAGTGCTGTGCTCATGGCACGGTATATCAAGCGCTGCTGGCCCTGCGCCCTCTCAGTTCCTTCTTCCTGTCCACGGTGGTGAGTCATGGAGGGATCTCAAGTCAGTACTGTAGGGAGTCCCTTTTGTGACGATTCCCCCCCACTCCCCCCCCTTCGCTCACCTTGGTCTTGGGTGCATCAGACCTGGGCTAAGGAGCCCATCAAGGCCAGCTCGACACCCAGGGCCATTGGCTGCAACATGACCTGGCCCTTCATATCAATGTCACGGAGCTCAGAGCGGTTTGCTTGGCATGCCAGGCGTCCTTGTCCCATCTGAAGGGCAGGGCGATGCAGGTCCTGATGGACAATAAAGCCACGATGTATTACATCAACAGGCAGGGCGGTGCCAAGTCTTTGGCCCTTTGTCAGGAAGCTCTCAGCCTCTGGGACTTTTGTGTCCAGCATGCCATTCATTTGGTGGCCGCCCAGCTCCCTGGAGCCAAGAACATCTTGGCAGATCGTCTCAGCAGATCCTTCTCATCTTGCCACGAATGGTTGCTCCATCCGGAGGTGGTCCACCTAGTTTTCCGCAGATGTGGGGGACTCACCAGGTGGACCTGTTTTGCGTCCAGACACAACAGGAAGTGCCACATGTTCTGTTCTGTTTGCTGGGCAGAGACAAGGGCTCCCTGTCGGACGCCTTCCTGATCCCATGGTCGGGAGCGCTCATTTATGTGCCGCTAATCCACAGAGTCCTGCTCAAGGTGAAGCAAGACAAATTGGCCATCATCCTCATAGCCCCAGTGTGGCCTTGTCAGCACTGGTTTGCCATGCTCCTGAGTCTGTCGGCAGCCACCCCATTGCAGCTGCCTCTTCAGGCAGATCTGCTGTCCCAGAACAACAGGAACCTGCTGCATCCGAACCTGGTGGTGCAGTGCCTAATGGCTTGGTTTCCGCATGGCTGAGCAGAGAGGAGCGTCAGTGTTCTGCCAGTGTCCAGCAGGCAACCCTCCACCAGGGCTACCTACGTAGCAAAATGGAAGTGGTTAACATGTTGGGCCTTGGATCACCGCATCCGGGCGGAGGAGGTCCCTCTGCAAGTCATCCTGGACTATTTGGTATATCTGAAGCTCCAGGGCCTGTCGCTGTCCTCAGTCAAGGTGCACCTGGTGGCAGTCTTGGCTTTCCATTCCCTGTTTCATTGTAGGTCGTTCTTCGCCCATCCCATGATAGTGCAGTTCCTGAAAGGTCTGGAGTGCCTTTACCCACGTGTCCGGGACCCAGTCTTGGGACCTGAACCTTGTGCTGTCCAGACTCATGGAGCCCCTCCCCGTTCCCTTCTGCTTCTCTCCAGGAAGGTCTCCTTTTTGATCGCTCTAATCTCGACCTGTAGGGTGTCCAAAATCAGGGTGCTCAAATCTGAGCCCCCTTATATGATCTTCTATAAGGACAAAGTCCAGCTGCGTCCACACCCAGCTGTGGATTCTGCTTGTGAGTCATCTTCAATGGAATCGACATGAGCAAGAACTCGAAGAAGAAAAAATGGTTACCCACCTTTTTATAACGGTTGTTCTTCTAGATGTGTTGCTCATCTCCATTCCATTACCCGCTCTCCTGCCCCTCTGTCGGAGTTGTTGGCAAGAAGGAACCGAGAGGGCGCAGGGCTCGTGGCGCCTGATATACCGCGGCATGAACGTGGCACTCCAAAGGGCGCCACAGCCGGCCATATGGGTACCACTAAGGCAAAAGTCTCCTACAGCCGCGCACATGAGTGTGCGCACACCTACAATGGAATGGACATGAGCGACACATCTCGAAGAACAGTTACAAAATGGTAAGTAACCACTTTTCTCTCATAAATGTTGTTCTTCGAGGTGTATTCTCACATCTATTCCAAGACTCGCCCGCCCGCCTCCCCTCTGTCAGAGTATCCGGCAAGAAGGAACTGAAGAGGTAGGGGTTGGCAGGGATATATGTACATCGCCATGAAGGTGCAACTCCAGGGGGCTCCACAGCCAACCCGCCGGGTACTGCTAGGGTAAAAAACCTTCCAACGCCTGTGCACATGGTACGCACGCACCTACTTGGAATGGACACGAGCAACACATCTCGAAGAACAACAGTTACGAGAGGTAGGTAACTGTTGTTTTTGTTGTCTCCCCAGATAGCCTGGAAAGGCTTGAAAAATCCTATTTACATGTGGGAAGCTCAGGAGCAAAACTTGCCTAATTTACATTATTTACAGCAAAGTAATCCTGTTTAAGGCTTATTGAAATGCACATCTGAGAAAACAGTTTTCAGTTAACACAATACAAAATGCCTTTCCCACCAGTGATAAATCTAGTTTCCTTTTATAGAGGGATGTGATGAGGACCACTTTGGGCAAGCCTCTGTTGCATTGAGAGCTAGGAGCTCAACCTGCAAAAATTTGCTCACATGTACACAAGTGAGTAATGCTATTGACTTCAGTGGGTTTGCTTACGTGAGTAAAGATTGCTCACGAGATGGGTTTTAAAGGATTGAGCCCTCCATTTAAAATAATGTGCATCATCTTCCCGAGATACTTTTAGGCAGAACATGCTAACGTACACTTCATGCACAAGCAATTCTGTTACCTCGCAGACAGGGAGATCTGGACAACTTTGGCTAGGTCTACCCAGCACACCAGTGTTGTGTAGAATATGTGTAGCGGGACACTGCAATGAAGAGCACACCATGTCCACTCTGCGGTGGTATAGTCTGTAGTTACACGTGTTGATAGACTCCTTGCTGCCAGGGAGAAAAGGCTATGGCAGGAAGGAGGCAGCGGGGAAACCTGCTACCATTGCCTTTCCCCTGCTGGAGTTTTTCCCTGCTGTGGAGAAAGGCTCCAGCAACGGGGAGCTGGTAGAGCCTTTCCCTGGGGCAGGGAATGGCTCTGGCAGCATGGAGGCAGCAGGACACTACACTGCTAAAAACAAATGAGGAAAGGGAGATGTGGCTTGGGTGAGTAGAAAGGTGTATAGGGTGTGTACTCACGTGTGTACCAGGCGTGCCATTGCTCTCCTTGCCCAAGCCGTGTGTTTCCAGCTGCACTGCTCCTTATGCCTGTGCGGTGGGGGGGGGAGGCCTGCACTTGTATGTAATCTAGTCGACGCCAAAAGAATCATGCGGTAGAGATGTACCCTTTATGTCGAGGGAGAACCTTCAGATGAGACTCTGGTTTGTACAATGTAAGGATGGATCCCATTTTCAAAACTGCCATTCTCTTCCTCCATATTTTGGAAATAGCTGAAAAGTTAACTTCCTATCTGTGTATTGATTTGTAAAATGATCTTTTAAAAAGTGCTCTGCTCCCCGGAGTGCAAGAATGGCTATAGATTTATCACTGCATACTCCTTGTGTGACTGAAAAATGATGTCTTGCTCCAGAATGCTGGGGAATGTAGCGTGAAACTTCTGCTCACAGCACTAGCTGTTCATCAAAGCACTTAAGCAAGTAATTAAGTCCCCTTAACTTCAACCTGTAGTGAGTCAAAGTTTTAGAGTAGATTTCCTCCATCGGTTTGGGGGAATGATTGAACTTTGAGAAGAGCTAGAGTAATGGTTGGATCAAGCCATAAATTAATCAGTTGCATTTGGTTTTGAAAAGCTCTTTTTAACCACTTTGACATCTCACTTGTATTCTCAAACATCTGCTTTTGATTGTTTGCCATAAAAGCGTAAGAGTTAATCTTGCCCTCGTTTTTGTTATTGCTACCAGAAACCCAGCGATTTTTATTACTACTTGTATAGGGATTTGGATTTAGTCGTTTCAGAGTAAAGAAAAAATTAGGGTTTTTTTTTCTTTTTCTTAAACTGACAAGTAAGGCTAATTAAATTGTAATGCTAAGTGTGTAAAGATACTAGACATGGCTTGTTAAGTTGTAGCTCTACTTTGTTTTATTGGCCTAATAGCATGAGATTGAAGGGAAGTCAAATGATCAATGTATTTCAGGTCACTTCTCAGCATGGCAGCTGCCTTGACCTAGTGCCAGGCAACATTTGCATTGACTATGAAGAGCTTAGTGCATATTTTCCTGTATGGAAATGGCATCTGAAATTCAAAAAAAATTGAGACCCTTCCTATAGGCTTAGTCTTTTGACTAACAAATGTTTGTAATTTTTATCCTCGGGCTTCCTTTTCCTCAGATTACAGCCAACTTTTGTTATATAGCTCAGCAACAGATAAATAACTATAGCATCTAGCATTTGGTTTAGGCCCTGATCCTGCAATGAACTACATGCGAATGGACTCCTTCCCCCATACAGAGTGCTATTAACTTCCCTATAGGCACAAGGGTACACTTGGGCCCTTGAATTACACTGGAATTTAGATGACTTTCTCCCCATCTTGTAACAGGATATTTCTTTTTCATTTCTAAAGCACTACTTTCCACATACACCTGTGGTCGGACCATTTTGCACCTGTGGTAGGACCTCTAATGCAGCTTCCTTCTAACTTGCTGGGAGCTAATGCTGTTCAAAATGGTCTCACCCACTTACCTCTATCCCCTTTGTACTGTCTCCTTGCCCTTAAACTGGCTGCTAAAAGCTAACCACGGGGCTCTCGGTTTGATTTGAATACAGTGTTTTAGTTAGAGGTCCCCCCTCCAGGAGCCTGTCTCCATGACAAATAAATGAGCCCCTTCCAAACTGGACCATCAAGATGCACACATATCTAAATGGAGTAACCTTGTGATTGCATCGCTATAATACTTGCCCTTGTTTAGTTATCTCCAGCATGCTGTTTAAAATTAGATTGTAGATGCTTCCAGGCAGGCACCATGGTTTTCTGTTTGTTCTGTAAAGTGCCTTACATGCTTGTCACCGTGTTTTAAGGAAAAAATCCTGCAACAAACAATAATTTTAATAACCTGTAGTATACCAGAAAGGTGTGTCACTGAATCCATGTTACTGTCCTAGGCCATGCTGTTACCTACCAGCGTGCCTCAATTCTGCTAATGCAGAGTACTTGTAGTTGTGTCAGTTCTAGGATATCAGAGAGACAATGTGGGTGAGGTAATATCTTTTATTGGACCAGCTTCTGTTGGCAAGAGAGAGACAAGCTTTTGAGCCACACAGTTGTTGGTCCAATAAAAGATGTTACATCACCCACCTTGTCTCTCAGTGCTGCTAATGCAGAGGGACCACCTCTAGGGGATTCAGCCGATCAGCCAGCACTTTAAAGAGTTTCTGGTGATGTGAGCATTCAACACTTCATAGATTTGAAGGCATTCAGAGCCCCATAGGATTGGGCCTTAAAAATGAGATGTGTGTGTATGAGATTTGTGGTGTTTAGTTTGTAAAAATTACGTTGGGCATGCTCAGAAATCTAGACAGATGGAGAGGAACATCACAAACCCACCCCACCAGTGTGGTTAGCACCTTTGTTGTCCGCCTCAGCAGAAAGAACAAAGGAATACATGTGTGTGGAGTAAATCAGTACTTCCTTCCACCCCTGGGGGTGTTCTTTTGGTTTAACAGAATTGATGCCCGTTTGTAGGGTATTGTGGAGATGATTGTGCTACCACTGACCCATCCTGAGCCTGCTCTGGAGATAGTGGACTGTGCGTGTGTTCATTCTAAACCAACCGTGACAGTTATTTCTCTGGCTCTTTTACATGTACCTCCTGCTAATGTTGTTACTATTTCCTCTTTGCATGAAGATGAGAATAGAGTCCAGAGATTATAAACCATTTCCATCTTTTTTTATACTAATAATGAATAGCTAATATCAAGGAGTTAAATGTTTTGCATAAGGGTTTCAATTTTCTTTTAAAACCGGTGTCCTGCACATCTTATTTATAGTGACTGCTTATTGTTAACCTGTAGTTACTGCCTGAAAATTACTGCTTCAAATTTAAGTTCTACATATCTCCTACATGCCTAATTTTGCCTGCACGCCATATCGCTGATCCTATTTCTAATTGTTCACCCTTCCTCCCTTTGTTTTTCCCTTTCCTTTAACTTTCCTCCTTCTTTAGTCTCCTGTTCTTACTTTGCTTTTTCCATTCTGTCCCCATCCACTGTAGCAGTTGCCTTGTTTACTTTCTTTCTTCTGCCAGACACATTCTCTACCTCCACCAAATGCCTTCTTAAAATGCATTTGTTTCAAGAATCCCCCACTCTTTCCTTCTCTCCCTTAATAACCCTTACACCGTTACTGTATTGAGGCATTGTTCTGTATCTTTACTTACAGTTTGTCTTGCTTCAGACTGTAAATTTAACAAGGCAGGGAATGTATGGGTCTCTTAATTTCAAACAAACTGCGTGTTTAACCTTTTAAAGACCAAATTCAGTTTTCTATTTAATCTCCTTGTTTTAAGCAGGGGTTTTAAATCGTCCATCGTATGGTATATATCTTAACAGCAATATTTCATAGTATTTCTAAGTATATATTTCTAGGGGTACTTAATCCTGCTTCCATGCAGGGTTATGGATTAGATGATCTCTTGAGTTTCCTTCCAGCTCTACATTTCTATGATTTTATGATAGTTGTGGAGATATGGGTGGGGGGAGAAATACAGACCGCATAATACAGCTGTTTGTGAAGGTCAGAATGTTAGCATTGTGTTATTCATAAGCATAGGCTTTTAGCTGTAGGGAGCATATTTTGTGTTCCTTCAGGAAATCCTAAATACCATAGTCATATAATTGAAATGTTGTGTCAGCATACAGTATTCTGCAAAGAGCTGCACTGTAGCAAAACAAGAACACTGGTAGGTCCATCTGGACCAAGATTTAAGCCAATTTCATTGAATATAGGCAGTATTGGGTGGTCCCATGTTGTCTACTACAACTACCATGTAGCTTCCTTCCCTCCCACCCCGACTATTAGTACTAATTTCTTAGGTAGCAGAACTTTCGGGCTAAATTTTCTAAACATGACCCTGATTTGTTCACCTATATATTTTTTTAATGCACAATCTAGATTAAATTAACGTGCATGAACTCCATTTGTGTATGCACTTTGATTGTAAATGAGTTTTGTATTAAGTGCTATAATTTGTGATAGTTATTTGCAAAAACTCCACATGCATGGTGGTTTATGTGTAAAGGCAGCAAATTGGGTTGATACCTCTCTGAAAATTTGGCCCTTAATGTGGGTATTTTCATTGTGCAAATTAAGATAATGTAGAACTTCAATTTTACTACATTAAGGCTTTTAGTTTTGCAACTGGATCACTAACGCAGACGCCTGTGCCTGTGTGCAGCCTCACTGGAATGTATGTGTCTCCCGTTGGCATCAGGAGTCCACGCAGGTAGATCTAATTGTAGAAGCACAACCTGAGTTTGCTTAATTTTATTTAATTTGTTACTACCATGCTTTGTTAGGAATATTGGGGAATAGAATAACACATTGAAAATCACTGTTTTTTTACTGAAGACAGAAAGAATGAATCTCTGAAAAATCAGCAAAGAGTCCTGTAGCACCTTATAGACTAACAGACATATTGGAGCATGAGCTTTCGTGAGTGAATACCCACTTCGTCGGATGCATGAAAAATGGCATTTCAGCCTGAACACACAATGTTCAACACCTGTAAGGCCACAGTGGGGAAAAAGGAAGTGTGAGTTGGTGCCTGAGGCTTGCAGATGTGACAGTCACTTCCACAAGGCTCTATGAGTAACTCCTAAACAGCCGGTTTAAGGGCGAGGAGACTGTGCCCTTCTATTTAAATACAGTAACACCTCACTTAAAGTCGTCCCGGTTAACGTTGTTTTGTTGCTGCGTTGCTGATCAATTAGGGAACATGCTCATTTGAAGTTTGTGTAATGCTCCCTTCTAACGTCGTTTGGCAGCCGCCTGCTTTGTCCACTGCTTGCAGGAAGAGCAGCCTGTTGCAGCTAGTTGGTTGGGGCTTGTAACCAGGGTGGACCGGCAGCCCCCTATCAGCTCCCCCTATCAGCTCCCTGCTCCCCGTGGAGCTGCTCCCTGAGACTCCTGCTTGCTGTGCCAGGGAGGGAAGGAAGAGGGGGGCTAATGTCAGGGTGTCCCCCTCTCCCCTGCTCTTGCACCCCACTTACCCCATCTTCCATAGAGCAGGGGGGACACACCAGGGCTCAGAACGGAGGGAGCTTGCAGTAGCTGTGGTCTCAGCAAGCTGATCTAATTAACAAGGCAGTGTACTTAAAGGGGAAATGCGCATATCTCCCTCCATTCCTGCTGTGTCATAAAGTGAGAGAATTAACTCTTGAGGGCTCAGCCAATTGCTAGTTCATCATTTAGCAGTAAGGGAAATATCCCACCCTCTGACTCCTCCACATCAACCAGGCTTCACAATCATCATTCCTGTGTACCAGTATTAAATTGTTTGTTTAAAACTTATTGTCTGTCTGTCTGTCTGTCTCTCTCGTGTCTGGTGACAAAAATTTCCCTGGAACCTAGTCCCCTCATTTACATTAATTCTTATGGGGAAATTGGATTCGCTTAACATCGTTTAGCTTAAAGTCGCATTTTTCAGGAACATAACAACAACGTTAAGTGAGGAGTTACTGTATATCAAAGGTGGTGAGGTTTAGGGTAAGATGTTTGTCCCTCCAGTAGACTCCCCCAACAACTAGGGTAGGAGAGGCAGTAGAACAATGGTCCTGCAATGACCAGGTCAGTTCCACATATAATAGGATGCATTATATGGAGGGATCATTGCACAGAAAGGAAGCAGATCCATAGGAGCTGAGACCATGAATGGGAGATTCAGCTAAGAGAGTTGGAGGGCAGAGTGATAAAGAATACAGTGATGACCCGTGTGCTGGTTATTGAGAAGTGGCATAAAATGTTGTGTTTTTATTCTTTCGCAGACACAATGCTGTCTTGTTCAGATAATGGCACAGTACACACTCGTGGGGACTCTAGGGGAAGTTTGACAACTCTCACCAGAATTCTGGAGTCGCTGCTGAAAATGAATGAGCGGCTCATTCCAACAAACACCTACAAGCTTTCCTCAAAATCACCACTGTGTTTCAGTGGCTGGGGCTGTAGATAATGGTAACAAACAGGCAATTTGAAGTATTGATGTGAAGAGGGAAAGGACTGGATTTTTTTCTTGTAGAGTAATCACTAAATCTTGATACTGGCTTGAAACTAAAATACTTCTATATTTCAGTTTATAAAAAGGACATATGCTTTCTTCTGAGGGATTAGAGAAATGTTGCTTTTTTGGCAGGCATTTAAGAAATGTCTGGTCAGATAATTATTTATGTCAGGATATTGCAGAAGGAAAATTCAGAAGTAAGTAAGTAAGCATGTGATTTAGCCTAAGTCACTATATGGTTAGTTTTCCAGATACCTGTTTGCACTTACTAAATCACACATGTAACCATCTTCATTAATAGCCTCTTCGGCACTGTTGATCTTCTCCTATATTGCTTGAAATTCTCTAAGGAAGAACCAGAGAGCCATTCCTAGTGAAATAGTGTTTTCTAAAGCTGTTCGGATTTCAAAAATCAAGTCTACTTTATTGTTTCTCAGTAAATGTCCAAACGTGATCAGCTATGTCTGAACTCCTCTCCACGTGAGCCACTTGAGCCTTAAAACCAGTACTGTCACCTGGGATCTGTCCAAAACCTGCTAAATGAATGGAAAGTGTCCCATTGACTTTGACAGGCTGTGGATCAGTTTCTTGGTTCTTTTACTTGGCAGTGCTGGGCTGTCTCTCTAAAAATTGTGATAATTTGGTGAAAAAATCAGATTTATTCTTGATTCAAAGGATTCGGGGGGAGAAAGAGCTGTGGGTTTCAGATGTTTGAGTCCTGTTGGAAAAACCTAATTGGCATAGGAATTGTAAACCTGGGAATGGTATTATGCATTTTAGTTTGACATTTTTTGTGTTTATTTAAAAAGGCTGTGGAAGACAGGGAGGGTAAAAGTTAAAATAATATTAACGAAGCCCTCCAAATCTATCAGGTTCACTCTCCTTTTCCTGTGTATTACTGTAGCCAAACAAAGTAGTTAATCAGAATCAGAAAGCCATATCAGCCCTGTTGACATGGACTTGTCGATGATGGAGGGGGATAGGGAGGAAACTGCAAAAATTAGCTATTTGGTTCAGGCTGGAATATCTAAAACATTTACAGGAATGTTGTTCCATCAGAAATTCTACTGCATGAAAGCAGCTTTTTCAAACTTAAATATTTCTATGAACTTAAAAGTAAAATGGCTTCTCAAAGATAGCCAATAAGTGAAATCTACTATAGTTCAGTATTTTTTAAATTTTGCCTCTTAGTGTTTGGATAATTACAATATCATTTGATAATGCACCAAAAAAGGACTGTCTCTTGCATCGCTTTACGTGGTGCCAAGAACAGTGGGGCTCTCGTCCTTGACTGGGGTTCCAAGACTTGCTGTAATAGAAGTAATAATATTCCCGCCTTAGAGACTCCTTAAGTTCCTGTCAACAAACACAACATACTCCTTACCCCAGATAGATTGTTTTGGAGGGGAGTGACCTTGTGGCTAAAGGAATCTATATAATAAAATTCCAGGATTGTCACTCTCAAGGCTATTATGTCTGTAGAGGCAGTGCGATGTGATGGAAACAGTTAGGAGCATGGTTGAAAGCTCTTTTTGTTTAGAATAGCACCTGGTTGAATCATCACTGGGATTCATGGTCTGTTACTGTCTAGTTTTTAAGTTCTGAGCCATTTATGGCTTTTTTTTTTTTTAAAGTACGTGTGATTTTTATAAATTACACCCATGCAACAGCCTGGGCTTTCAGCTACCAGTATGCATCTAAGTAACAGTATTGCAGTCTGACTAAAGGAGACCTAGCACATAGAATTGTAGATTACTATTTTCATTATTAAATACATGGAAGGCACTCAGATAATATGGTAATAGAGGGGCCGTGTAAGTAAGTACCTAGACAGACATATAGAAATTTAAAGCAGAGGTGGGCAAACTATGGCCCGCGGGACCCTCCTGCCCAGCCCCATAGCTCCTGGCCCCTCCCCCGCTGTTCCCCCTTCCCCGCTGCCTCAGCTCACCCCGCCGCCAGCACAATGCTCTGGGCGGCAGGGCTGCGAGCTTCTGGGGCAGCACAGCTGCAGAGCCTGGCCTGACCCGGGGCTCTGTGCTTCGCGGTGCATGGCTGTAGCGCCGCCAGCCACCGGTGCTCCAGGCAGCGTGGTAAGGGGGCTGGGAGTGGGGGCTTTGGATAGAGGGCAGGGGAGTTTGGGGTGGTGGTCAGGGGGCGGGGGTGTGGATAGGGATCAGGGCAGTCAGAGTGTGGGGAAAAGGAGGGTTGAAAGGGGTCAGAGGTCTGGGGGGGCAGTTAGGAAGGGGGAGGGGGATTGGATGGGGCGGCAGGGGGCAGTCGGGGGACAGGGAGAAGGGGTGGTTGGATGGGGTAGGGGTCTGGGGGGCAGTCAGGAAGGAGGGGGGAGGTTGGATAGGACATGAGTCCTGGGGTGGGCCATCGGCAGGGCCGGCTCCAGACCCCAGCGCGCCAAGCAGGCGCGTGGGGCAGCATTGTCGGGGCAGGGCGGCATTTGGCTCCGGCGGACCTTCCGCAGTCATGCCTGCGGGAGGTCCACTGGAGCCCTGGGACGAGCGGACCTGCTGCAGGCATGACTGCGGAGGGTCCCCTCTTCCCGCGGCTCCGCTTGAGCTCCCGCAGGCATGACTGCGGCAGGTGCGCTGGTCCCGCGGCTCGGACGGAGCTCCCGCAGGCATGCCTGCGGATGCTCCACCGGAGCCGCGGGACCACGGGACCATCAGCAGGCACTTCTGCCCCGGCCGCGGGACCGGGAAAGGGCGGCGCGAGCGGCGCGATGCGCCGCCCTGCTTGGGGCGGTGGAATTTCTAGAGCCGCCCCTGGCCATCGGGGGCAAAAAGTGGCGGGGAAGGGGAGAGTAGATAGGGGGTAGGGGCCATGCCATGCCCCCCTCCCCTAACCGGCCCGCCATATAATTTCCAAAACCCGATTCAGCCCTTAGGCCAAAAAGTTTGCCCGTGCCTGAATTAAAGAGTGAAAAGACCTGTTACATCATCTAGTACAGCCATCTGCTAATGCAAAAATGTGCACCGTCGAGACAAGCTTTAATGACCCCGGCACCCTTGGTTTCTGCTACTACTTCTGGAAATATCTGCAACATAATAGATCTCCCTGCTCTTTGCACTGCAGATGCATCCATTGTTTGGTCTCTAGTATTGTCTTCCTCCTTTATCCTCCTCTTCATGGCACTGGAAAGATAAGAACATAAGAACGGCCATACTGGGTCAGACCAGTGGTCCATGTAGCCCTGTATTCTGTCTTCCAGCAGTGGCCAGTACCAGATACTTCAGAGGGAATGAACAGAATAGGGCAATTATCAAGTGATCCATCCAGTCCCAGCTTCTGGTAATTGGAGGTTTAGGGACACCTAAAGCATGGGGTTGCATCCTGGACCATATTGGCTAATTGCCGTAGATAGACATATCCTCAAAGAAGTTCTTTTTTGCACTCAATTATGTTTGTGGCCTTCAGAACATCCTCTGATAATGAGTTTCACAGATTGTCTGGGCGTTGTGTGAAGAAATAATTCCTTATGTTTGTTTTAAATCTGTTTCTGCTAATCGCTGAGAAGAGCCTCAGTTCTGAGTCTTTTTTTTCTGATTTTTGTTTTGTAAGCTGCAGAGGGATGGAAATGGTGAAGGGCAGGCAGGGTCTGAGGAAATGTGGTGGAGTTTTGGGGACAAGGAAGCTGGGAGACCAAGGGATAGGAAGTGGGAACATCTTGAACTCACATCCTCTTAACATGCGCCTACCCCAGTCCTTGTACACTAATAGGCAACGACCACCTTGTTCTGTAGTTGTCAAATGCCCCCTCCCCAGCCATATTACAGAAGATGTACTGGTGTTCTGTTTCCAAGATCTAGTCAGCCTGCTTCTATTACAGCTTTTCTTAAAGGGACATTATTAGGTCTTCATTGAAGGTTTAGCTTTTGTAAAAACAACTATTTCGCAAACAGAAATATCCCCCTTGCGGTGTCTATAACCCAGACATTGCAGCATTGTGTTAGTGTATTTGAGAGAAAAACTAACAAGTCTTTTTTTATTGTCTAAACAGAGAAATGCATTAAGTAAACAGCGTATCTAGTGTAGTGAAAAGTAAATTGGATTATTAAATCTGCTATTAAGTAACATACGAAAAGACATTAATTTTAAATTTTAGATCCTGTCTCTTTTTAACCTAAAACATACTGTACATGAATAGACAATCAGTTGCACACACATCCTTTGCTGTGCAAACTTTAACATAAACAAAGTTATAGGCTGAAAACACATATCTTAATTCTAATTAACAATGTTTCTGTGGTTCCATAAACTCCAAAATATAAGGGACAGCAACAGTGCCTAAATTAAACTATGAGGGGGGAAAAAAGGAATACACCAGAAAGATGGAGGACGGGGAGAGGAGACAGGAATATCTGCTGTCTTTGTTCTTGGAAAAACCATTTCTTTCACCATTTGGATACTGTCTGCTTTTTGTACACAAACATTACAGCATCTAAGGGGAATTAGAAACACTTACCCATGACCACAAAATCAAATTCTAGATCCGTCAGGATAAAGCAATGCAAAAAGAAAATCTTGGAGCCCACTACCTTCAGTCTGGTTTTAGCACAGTTGTAAACTCCTCCTACGGCTGAAACAGGCAGGCCCTGTCTTCTAGATGGAGAATAGTAAATTTAAAAATCCTACCTATCAGAAGTATAAAGTGCTCTGAATTTATAATACACTGTAGAAGGCCTAAGTAATAGTGCTTGCCTCTAGTGATCTCTATCAAGTTGCACAATGGCTTCCACTTTAACACTCTCTGATTAATGGCTGGCTCCCCCCACCCCCGCCCCCGAGCATCATCTAGCTCTGTCTCCCATCCAGATATTTGACAGTTGCCATGTACTTGATGTCCCATCCAGACAAGTTAATATTGAGCTGGGTGTAATCTGGGTCTGAAGGGTGTTTGATAGTAATGGTCAGGGATTTAATTCCATCTGGGTTAATAATCTGACTGGTGTGCGCTCCTTCTTGCCCAACCAGCTTTGCCATCAGCTACAGCAGTTCACCAAACTGAACAATGTCAGCAAGACACTGTCGTGGGTGTATTCTTGGGTATGGACATATTATTAGAATGGAAGACCAGTGAATTCCAAAGTGTGTGTACCAAGGAATGCTGCTACACAGCTGGCGAGCACACGGGAACCAAAAGCTTTAGAGGTGCGACAAGAATGCCAGTGATGAAAATAAACTGAATATAGAATCAGGCTGCCTTGAGCACTTTGCCAGTAATTGAACCACATGGGGCTTGATTTGCATGAAGGCCATGTCCCGTTGGGATTTACCATGATGACGATGATGTGACTGCCTAGGGGCCAGTCAGGCTGGAGACCAGATTAAGATGATATTGACCAAATCTCTGCTGCTTTATTAAACCTTTTAACTTAATTGGGCAAGATATGTTTTAAATGCAACTTGTCCCAGCAGCATAAAGGGAGAAGGCCACAGCTGTTGTGCCCTCTCCCCGTCTCCCCAGCATACCTTATTGATGCTCAAAGCACAAATCTTCCTGGGCCTGTATTGCCCGTATTGGAGCCTGTATTGCCTCAAGGCCTGAATGTAGCCACAGCTCCATGCAGATGAATTCATGAGATAACCATTAGCCCTCCTATGTGTTCTAGGTCCTTCCTGCAAATCTAACCCCTTCCCAAGTGAAGGCAGACTAATACCCACTTTGCAGGAAAAGAGCATTACCCAAACTCTCAACACCTGTCTGTCAGGAGCGCCAGCCAAACCAGCTTTTGGTTAGTCGGTCGGTCATGCTGCCAAGACCCACCACCTAAAGTTGTAATCCTGGGAAGCTAAAGCAAATGAACTGTGTTGTGCAGCTGCCTGAATGTCCAGATGTGCTTGCACAAAGCAAACCCATCCAATTACCGTAACGTGCAGAAGTGCCTGCTGGCCCTCAGTGGCTGGGACCATACCTCCCCACCCCCTAATCCGAAGTGTATAGCAGAGAGAAACATAACAAGAGTCAGTGGTTGGAAGCTGAAGCCTGACAGATTCAAATGGGAAATGAGGTTCAGTTTTGTAATGGTGAGGATAATTAGCCATTGGAATAACTGACCTAGGGAAGTAGCAAGTACTTTACCATCTGAAGTCTCTGAATCTAGGGCAGATGTTTTGCTGAAAGATAGGCGCTAGCTCAACTGCACGTTACGGGGCTTCATCCAAGAATCACTCGGTGAAGTTCTGTGGCCTGTGTGACACAGGAGGTTACATTACATGATCGTAATGGTTCCTTCTTCTTGCCTCTAAAATCTGTGAAACTCCATAGACCAAGACTGATGAAACACAGCTGCCCTATGCTGCCAATTGCAGCGAAGGCAAAAAGGGGGCTGGAGGATGGGCTTTTGCAGCAGCACAGTGGGTGAAAGAGGATGAAGTCTGACTCAGCCTAGCACTGCTCTTTTCTGTGTGGTCCCGCACCTCCGTTAGCCAATCCCAGTGCAATTAGCAGTAGGTAAAAGTGTTGGGAGTGCGCTGATGGCACCCTTAACAAAACCGTGATTGTAACAAACCCCTTCAGCCTCTGCCCTGCAATCTGAACTGGCTATTGGGGTATGTCTACATGGCAATGTAAGCCCATGGTTAGTGGGACTCGAGTCACCTGACCCTGGGTTAGAGAACCTGGGGCTTGAGCATCTACACTCATTGTTAACTCTACGTTAAGAATTTTCTAGCCCAGGCTTGAACCTGGGGCTCTGGTGTCCACACTACAGCATGCAGACCCGAGTCAAACCATATGTCATACTCCTTTGTGCTATCCCGAGAGCCGCTTACTCTTGCTCTTTGACAGGGTGCATTGGGAAAAACTTGGCTGTCCACCGTGCAGGTTACAGGAAGTTTGAACAGCTGCAAACATAGCCTGCAGAGCAATATGGAGGAGGTGCCTTTTGAAGAACTCCTGCTTGTGCTTTTGCTCCTGTGTCAGGAATTGGGCAGAGCTTCTGTGAGATGCCGGTGGATGTTTTGGTGGCGTTTTCTGACCCACCTGGCAAGGCTTATGATGGAGTAGGCAGAGTCAGAGGACAAGGAGTACCCAGGCATGGCAGACTTGCATTGGCTGATGCTGCTCAGTACACTCAGTATAGCTGCTGATGCCCCCTACGTAGACCAGCACAGGGCTGGTGGGATCACATTGTTATGTAGACCTGAGATGACCAGCAGTGGGTCCAGAGCTTTTGCATGAAGAAAGCTGCACGTGTGAGCAGCTTGCCCCCAACCTCCAGCATAAAAGACAAACACATGAGGGCATCTGTTCCCGTCCAGAAGCAGGCTGCTTAGCCGTGTGGTAGCTGGCTACCCCAGACTGCTACAGGTCCGTTGTGGCTTACCCGAAGGTGGAGGCATAAAAGACATTCCTGAGGTAATTGCTGGCTTTAAGAGAATGGGGTTTCCAGACTCTGCCAGGGTCTTTGATGGAACTCATGTGCCCATAGTTTGCCCTCCTCAAGGAGCACAAATACATAAATTGCAAAGGGTACCACTCCATCTACACAACACAGACCCCTGCCCTGCATTCTCCTTTCACTTCTTTCCCCATTTGCCACGCACTTGACGCCTGGGGAGGGAGGGTGGAAGTATCCACAGGGGAGAGGGCCAAGATGGAGGACTGCATGCTGCTAAGTTCCCCAGCTGCTCATGGGGCCTGATTGCATGGGCCACCCGGCCGTGGAGTTTTTCCAAGCTGTTTTACTACGTCCCAGGGTATGGCACAGGGCACTCAGGCCATGCTGTGGGAGAGGCAGCAGGAGCCAGTACTCTTGACGCCATGATTGATATCAGCCACTCAAACGGCTCTCTCTGCTGAGCTCTGTTCTCCTCCCTTAGCCATCATTCCTGTTCCCAGAACTGCAAAGCCAACTGTATGCTCCTGTGCTGAAACCCTGTCCTCAAGCTGTGCGGCCAGCCTCAGCTTTCCTCTTGCCTCTCACAGGCCTTTTCTTTAGCTGCAAGTCCCCCCTGTTTCTGGTACTAGACCTGCTTGTTGGCCCTCTCCAAACGTCAACCGTAGGGTGATTACAAAAACACTTCCTCTTGGAACAGTCCACAAAGGTGTGTTTTAGGTTTTGCTGCACTGTGGGTGAGCTGTGGCAGTACTGCAGCCGGTCCAAGTCAGAGGATTATCTCCTCAAATAAGGAGCACAGAAGAAATCCTTGTGGAAGTTTCAAGGGCATAAAATATTACTTTTCCAAACTGAAATTCAGTATATTGTGAGAGGGATGTTTCAGTCCATAGAAGCTCCCTGCACACAGCCTGGTTAATCGCAGCAAAATAAATGCAGAGACAATGGTAAGTTTAAAAATTCAGTGTTTTTATTTTCTAAAATTTCAGAACTACTTGGGGGCAGTCAGTGGCCTGGCTACAAAAGCTTTTTCTATCATTTCAGGCCTTTCACATTTTGGAGGATGTAACTGTTCTGATGGTGTCTGATTGGCAAAGGGAAATGTTATTCCAAGCTGCTGGTGGGAAACCTGCAGTGTATACAGCTGAAATATTTGAATATCTAGTGACTGAACAGCACAGCTAAGAGTGGAGTTGAATTTTTAAACCTAAAGGTTTCCACGTGCATAGTCCATAATGGGTGTCACATGATGAGAGCAATTTTTTATAAAATATAGAAGTTATGGACACTTGAATGTATCCGTTGACAACTTCAGATGATATTGAGATGCTGTATCTGCCTTAAAGTATTGTGGGGTACAGTTGAAGTTTCAGCCTTACTTTTGCATTTCCTGATTTCTTTGAGTGACTGGTTGCTCAGTTTTAACATTGGTGTTTTTGGCATAGAAATAATAGTATGAAAGCTAGATTGAATAACTAACTTCAGAACTTTATTTCTCATGATAAATTCTCCTTTTAAAGTGCCTGAAGCATGGAAGGTATCACCTTAGCAATGCCCCAATGCTGCTGTGCAGTGCAGAGAGAAGGAAATTGAAATGATCGCTTCTCATCACATGCATAATCCATTTGCAGTAGAAAACTTCGCCTCCATTGAGATCTCAACCAAACTGGAAGGCCTCTGGCTCTGACCTAGTTTTCTCTATCACTGATAGTATTTCTCCTGACCAAGTGGTCCTCAGTTTTCTTGTCTGCCTTCTATATGTTTAAGCAAAGACTTCTAAGCTTGTAGTTCAGGGAGGCCATTGTACCAGAATTACACACACGTGTGACATCCTCCACTACTTCCTCAGTTAACTTTAACATGATGTGCTAGGCTGTGAGCCCCTTGTGCCCATTGGTGAGTAGTTACTTACATGAGTAGCGCCTTTGAATCCACTGAGTTGAGTAAACGTTCACCAGTGGGAACCAGGGCTCCGTGCAGCCTAACCCTATGTAAAGATTCAACACTTCTGTCTTCAAGTGAGCACACATGCAATGCTACCATTTTCCTAAAGGGTACCCAGATTGTCTTGGGGTATCATAGTGCTCTCGGTTCTGCTGCTGGTAATTTTGTCAGCACTATAGAATAAAGTCGAAAATTGAAACTGTGAAAGATCAACAAATCTGTGCGGAATGTCACGCAGCAACATCTGTTAACTAGGCTCTATCTCTTTCTTTGACTCTCCTTTCAAACCCCAAATCTCCTGTTTTGAGAGTTTGGAGTGATAGGAGCTTTAAAAGGAATTTTAGCTGTTTGTTTCTTTGTGGTCTGAAGGCCTTGAAAAAGTACCATATGGAATTAAAATTTTATATTTGCGTGTTTCTATATTTTAGTTACGGAACAAATGGGAGTTTGCTGAATGAATGAATTGTGTTCCACTGTAAAAGTCTATCACCAAAGCCATTATATATGGTAGCTTAGAAAGCCCTGCAGAGAGAAATTAAAGTCACTTCGCTTTCTAATTAGGGCTTTCAGGAAATGATTGATTACAAAATCAAATACAATTGCTCAGATACATTAGTTTGATATTACTTCTGATAAGTGAAATTTTTACGTAATTTCACCAGTGAGTCTGGAAGCAGCTACACTCTCTTTGATGGCAAGACTGATTTCACTAAAGCTCTTCCTCTTATCCCGCTAAAGAATTATAGCTAACAAAACATTAGTTCCAGACCATAGGTCCAGTATAGAATTAAAATTACCATCAGGAAATGGCTAATATAATGGACAATACGTTGTTTAAAGGTGGACTGATCATCACATTAAGTGTAAACTTACCCCACCCATGAAGGAGCCAGCAAAAAAATTATGGCACATTTTAAAGATTCATTGTTGTTCCTTTTCAACAGAGTCAGCATATTTCATTAGCGCCCATCCAAAAACTGGAGGAAGCATTGTATGAGTATCAGCCACTGCAAGTCGAGACCTATGGACCACAAGTTCCAGAAACTGAACTTCTAAGAAGGGGAGGGTAAGTACCACATTAGATCTTTAATCTCCATAAATGTTACCATCTTCACTTTGCCAGCAGCATATAGATGTTGTGTTTCTAAAAAGTATCTTAATGAAATATTAGACTTCCTGCACAACCATCGTTTTGTTTGGGTGGATAAGCTAAATTTTTTTGGTCCTGTAGCCTTTATAGATCTATTGAGAGCTAAACTGGATCGCATTAGTGTTTTTTAAGGTTGTCGTTGGCAGCCATAGTGAAGTAGCTGTTCATTTTCAGTCGCACTGTATTAAAGAGTAAATAAATAAAAAACCGGGGCTTAATTTACCCAGCAGTTAGCCAGTAAAAATATCAAAGCTGGGCCTTTTGCCATGGCAAAGGGTAGATTTACTCACTGACTGCCATCTACAGTTAAACAACGTTTGTGAGAAATGAAGCATAGAGTGTAACTTTGTCAAAGTGTAATGCAGGGCTGGCCCAGCAGTTTGGCTGCATTGCAGTGTGCGGCCATGTTTGGAAGGGAACTTAGGAGCCTGGTGTTCCAAGGTAATGGAGACTAAATAGCACAATAGTGGCATGCCTGCTGTCCGCCAACGAGGTTAGTAGCTGAACACCCGCTAAACACGTGCACGACCAGCCAGATGGATAGTGTCATTGAGCTGGGTCTGGCTGACTTCACCCTTGTTACTTCTAGAAAACACATTGCAGAACAATGAAAATGCAGGATGTCGGGGAAGACACAAAATAAAAAAAAATCCCAGAATGTGCATACAGGAGAATTGAGACCCCAAAATACCAATGAGAGAGTATAGCGGGGAGGGACTCTTTGATATGCATCTTGGGCCTGATCCAAAGCCCACTGAAATCCGAGGAAAGATTCCCATTTACTTCAGTGAGCACTGCCAACACGTGCTGTTGTGTTTTCAGATGAGAAATTACACTCCTCATCCTGGGAGGGCATAGGAGTCTCAAAAAAGGTTTTAAAACACAGTCAGTCCTGAGGGATAAGCAGTCTAAAATTCAGTACTGCTGAAAGACCTTCAAGCTTGTCTAGAATCACTTATTGTTCGTGTTCCCATGTATTCCTGATGCCTATCGTTTTCATGATCTGATATCAAGTTTATCAGAGCAAATATTCATCAGCTATCCCAACCCGGACATAGCTGGAGCCGGCATTCACCACCTGTTCAAAACACAGCTGTGGGGGCCTCTGCTGCAGGGGGAGTTCTGAAGCTCCGTCAGTCATGGACCTTCTTACAGATGAAAATGTTTTTTTTTTGGGGGGGGGGGGGGGAATAAGTCTTTCTGTGGGGAGCCCCCGAGGCATTGGCAGTTCATGTATAACATATATCCTGGGTAACTTGTGTGCAGTGAGAGCTATGTCCATAATACCGGTATCTAAGTGTGGGTGATGCTTGTTCCAGGAGAATTCAGCTTCTTGGAAAGCGAACCCCCTCTAAGTACTGCATGGCTTCAGTCTAGCTGCTAATGTTACATACAATAGCCCCAGTCTTGCAAATACTTATGCTCGTGCTCTGGAGAAGCATGGTCAGCAAGACCCACTTAGCAAAGATGCTCAGGAAGAGGTAGGAGTAGTCTGGCAGCGTGTGTGGGGGGATGTCTCATCTCTTCCTGCATGGGATGGCCTCAAGAATGCAATCCCACTTGTCTGCCAAATGCAGGTGATGAAAGAGTTTGAGTGAGTGATTTGGCGGATGTCGTCTGCCACATGTGGAGAAGCTGTGAATTTCCCAAACTGAGTCTAGAGGCCTTTTGTAATTTAAAAACAAATATACCCATCCTGCATGTGCCCTGCTGTTACTCCTCAAATCCTATTACACTGGGTATTTTTAATATAGTAGACCATGCAGCACTCTACTCCTTTATATATTGGTTTCTGTATTTGCATGAACTCATGCTCATCTGCTGATGATAAATGCTTAACAAATGTGTTGTGGTCCCATGGCTGGCCTTAGAGGCAGCTGCAAACAGCTGGCTGAATGAGGCAGATGAGTTGAGCATAATGGTGTTACATGCTCCTACTGAAGACTTTTAGCTCCCTTTTAACCTGAACCTTATTACAAAGGTTAAATTTAAAAGGACACAGATCCTCAGTTTCTCCAGCCCTCTCTCTCCTTGTCCCCCTCTGAAGTGAATATTTTCATTGGTCTATGCAAATTAGTGAGGTTTCACTTGATCATTCAGATTTCTCAGTTTTAAAGCACTGTAGTTAGTCATAGACTACAGCAAAATTTCTTGCCCCTATAATAATATTGCAGCTTGAAAACTGCAATGTATTGCTTGCTGGACAGTTCCCCAAAACATGCAAACTTCAGTTCATCCAAACCTCAGGAACCAAGATTTTTGCAAATACACTGCCAACCTAGTGTGGAGCCTGTACATTTATTCTGGTAGCATCTTTTATTGATTTTAAGATATTGTTTATTACCTTCGAAGCACTCAACAGGCTGGATCCTTCAAATATTCTGGTCTTAACCTCATATTTTCCACAACATTCACATCAATCTTCAGAGCAAGGAAGGCTTCTCCTTTTGTAGTTTGCTGGCGTCTGCTGAGAACAAATGGGGTGATTAGAACAAAGAGTAAGAAAGAGGATTATTTTAGGACTCTGCTTACTTTCCTTTTTTCTAAAAAATGGTGGTTCATATTTAAATTGTCCTATACCAGTTACTCACTAGGCTTCAGATAATTAAATTGTGTGGGGACTGATGAGCTCTGCAAAGCGTGCCATTTCTCAAACGTTTTGGGCAAGCCACATGGGAAAAATCAGTGTTCAAATAGTTTTTTAAAAATTGTTTCCAAGCTCTCAAAGGAAAAGGGTAACTAAGTGCTACAACTTTTTGCTGTTTTGTAACCTTCATGAGTGTTTTTGCTCTCAACTCCTTTAAAAGCCTGAAAATAATTAAGAAATAGATTTTCAACACAAATGAATGGCAGCATATATATATTTTTTCCCCCTCTGGTGCGGCTCAGGAATAGTTTCCCGAATCACTGGTATATAGATTATTTTCCCAAATTATGTGTGTTTTTATGGCAATTATTATTTGCTCCTGTCAAGATGCAAACAAGGATTGAACTTTGTCAGTGGGAGTTAAAGTTTCTCATTGCTAACTGCTAATTGAGATTCCCCTGACTACTCTTCGATTTGGTTAGTATAGGGAAATCTCAGTTGCTGGCAATGCAAGGCTACTTTTCTCGTAATCCTGGCTTTTAGTGTTTAAAATTAAAAATATGAGTTTTTGGTGCTGGTCTGTAATTGAGATGCGAAACGGGTAAAAATAATTAGCAACAAAACTGAACATAAATCCTGTTGCTGGTTCTGCAATTCAATTCTTTCACATGTAGGGTAATGATGGATTTCTGCTCAAAAAATATCCCTTGATACTGGTAATCAGGATAACAATAGTCCAGATCCTTAATTTTCCACTTGGTTAAAATTTAAACAGAAATTTGTGGTGACCCAAATCTGAATACCTCTGAACACCTTGAACCTTGTTGTTCTGGGTATAGATAATACATCAAAGATTGTGAGGCGCTCACCTTAGATGGATAGATCAGAGCAGTCCCCGGGTCATACACTGGATAACGATCAAATGTCCATGCTGATATTCCTAGATATATCAGCTTCAGGTGGTGGTGGTGATGGTACGGCTGTTGGGTGACTCAATGCCGCCTTTTGAGCATTCCTAGAGGGGAATGGCCAACAGTAGCTCAACTTTCCTAAGCGTCCATTCATGAGTTCACAGAGTTCTGTCTGGTCTCCCCTTCTATTCAATGTGTATAGGTGACCATTGGCAGAGTTAGTTCAGGGTCTTGGGCTGCATGTCTTCATTATATTGATGGAGCCCAACTCTATACTTTTATCTTATCTAACACCATACAGTGTTGCCAAGTGCCTTACCCGTGGTCTGTTTGGGACTGAGATGTGAAGGAATGCCAGCTTACTAAAGCTCAATTAGGAAGAATGAGGTGAAGCTGGTAGGTTATGAAAAGCAACTGAGAAATAAGTTCTCCATTGAAGCTGTGTCTGTGCACACCATTTACTACTAGAGTTTGCAACCTGAAGGTATTGTTGGTGCTCCAGCTGCTGTTAGATGGCCATGTAGCAGCAGTATCCAAAAAGGCTCTCTTTCATCTCCATTTGACCAGGGGATTGAGATCTCTTCTTTTGGATGCAGACCTTGCTACTGTGATCCATGCTCTCTCACTTCTGCAGCAATGACTGTAATACACTTACACCTGAAATCCACCCCAGTGCTCAGCAATATGCATAGATGGCCTGTTGGTTTCTGGGTGGAGTTTTAAAGTGTTGGTAGAACCTTTAATAGTGTGAGACCTCCCTGCCTGAGACCTATGCAGTACTGGCATGGGTGTGCTCAACAGAGAAACTCAAGCTGGCATCACTTGATTTAAAGGAGAGAGAACTGCTAGCATGGTGTTCTGTGTGAGACACCTTTGGGACTTGGGAACTTTCGCTCTTCTCTGGTCCAAAATAGCCCAGATGCACTGATCTTTGTATAATACTGCATGGCCCATTGATTTACACAGGCTTTCAGGGTGGAGGTGTTTAAAATACAATTTTCTTTCTGGTTGGTTACTTTTTAGTTTTGAAATAGGTGGAAGATGCTGGGTGTGTTTGTGATTGTACTTTGAATTTATGCCTGCGGGTCCTGGTACCTGGAATATGCAGGATTTTTCATACTTATAAATCAAGAGAAATTTTACAAAATAACTTGCAAATATGTTGATTGAAAGAGTAAAACAGAAACTGGGAACTGACTCAATCATCTTCCCTTACTCATGTCAGTAATACCACTGACTGAGAGTGTTAATCTTTGCTGTTATGTAACCTTGATTCAAAAAAACCTAAGGATCAAAACGATGTCTTTTTTTTTTTTGTCCCTCTGATGTCTTTTAAGCACATCAGGACAGTTTGGTGCACCTGAGGATGGCAGAATTTGCTGCATTATGTTCTCACACTAAATGCAGCAGTGGAAGTGCCACATGCTACTTACTACTGTACATTTTTGTAACTTGAAAATCTGCTTATGATTAGAAATTATGAGAAAAATCTGAACTTCATGCCTTGTAATTTAAAAACATCATCCATGGTGGGCCTGATTCTTATTTACACTTTACACAACCTCTGACAGAGTGAAGAGGCCTGAAATTACAACGATGTTTTATTAATTCCATTTGCACCTACTTTAAGACCTCTTTACATTGCCAGAGTGCTGTACTGGAATTGTTGTGTAAATGAGATTCAGGCCTTGTGAGTTCACAAATATAGTAATGTTTATATTTGCCCATATAACATTGTCTATGCAATGGAAATTATCTTTTTTTCCCCCAGAAGTGTCTCTAAAGGCATCCTGGGTAAATATATTTGAATCATGGAAAATTAAGCTGACAGTAGATTCAAAGATTTAAATTTGTTTTGAGAAAAATATGATTTCCCTTTATCTAGCCATTTGTTTTCAAATATAACCACATTATTTAGAGCAGTGGTCAAGTAAGGCCATTCTTTTTTTTTGTTTTTTTGTTTTTTTTTGGTAGGTGAACTGCCATTGTGACAGATATTACCTCATTAGCACTTTTAAAAGATAAACATAAACAAAATGATGTTTTAAGAGCAAACAGTAAGTATTGAAACAAGATTGGGCTTCTGTGGGATTTCTCATATGAGTAAAGCCAGTAGATTTGGGCCTTTTTTGTAAATGTAACAACGGGGTTGATTCCTTCTTCTTTTTTTTTTTTTTCCTAGTTTAGAACAGTTCAATTATTTCAAATTTCAAATGAGGACAAGGCTAGATTTCAGCTCTGTTACAACTGCAGTAGCTTTTCATTTGTAACCTTCATTTCAAGTAGAAAGCGTGGGCATGTTTCTTTGTTGTGCAGTGTTGGTAGCATAATTTGAAACATATGTAGTGTTCTGGAACTTTTGTTTTGAAATGACTAATATAATTTCTTAGCCGTCAATCAGAGTGATTTTTAAAGTGGCGATAGTAATGATCGTCTTCGAGCTGTTTTTAAATCCTTGTTCGTCTGCTTCTCAATCAGGTCAGTTGCTTAACCTGAGTGTCTGCATTAATTTCCAATAAAATAACAGAATCAATTGGAAGGGGTATCAGGGCCTCCGAATTCCAAAAATTGTAACAGATGATTTTTCACATCAGCTGTCTTCCGACAGGGGAATACAGATATTTTTTGAGCCTTACGAAGGGAGAAAAGCTCGAATGTGTGGCTCTTTTCAAGTTGATCTGTTTTGGCCCATTGATTCTGAACACTAAGTTCATTCTGCTTCCGGAATATAGTTTCTTAGCAAGCTGTCATCAGAGAGCCGAAATATTGAGTAATGGTAAGGAAGGTCTGATTTGCAACGTATACTTTGCAGTTGCTGTCCCTTTATTCTTATAGGAATTCTGTTGGCTAGCAGGGCACACATTCTGATTTCCAACAAGTTTCCTGTCCTAGAGCCTTATACAAATCCTTTTGAAGTCAGTGGAAAGATTCTGATTGACTTCATTAAGCGTTGAATCTGGCGGCCGATAAATGAGAATTGGCAGGTAGGAGGTGGAGTATTTATGCATTGAGGACATAACTGTATCTGGACACCTTTCTATGCAGTGTATCCGCACTTTAAAAAAAAACAACAAACCTACTTGTACACACTTTGCAGTGAGCAGCTTTGAATAAAGACTTGTGAAGAAAACAGTTCACCTGCACACTATATTTTATATATTGGATACGCAATAGAGTAACGAGTGCATTTCCTTCTTCAGAATCGAATGGGAAGGGAAGGTATAGCAATTCATAAACAATGTTAATTTTGAGCTGATTTAGGAGCTGGTTTTATTGCTTTAACATACTACTTGAAATCCTGCAGGTTTTGTTATAAGGGTTTGGAATGCTGAGGGTTTATACGGGAGAGGCAGATAAGTGCTGGTTTTTTCAGCTGAATGGAAACCAGCCTGTAGTATGTCTGAAGTCTTACTGTTTAAGAAATTGATTTTTTGGCAAAAATATCATATGAACATTTCAAATGGTGTTTTGCATGGAGCTCTTCTGTCAAGGTCATTAGAAATTGAACATATTAATAGTGGACTGCTTTTGAAACAGAGTTTTACTTCCTGCCTGCCCACCTGTGGGCATAGTGTGGGTTCTGTAACTGTAAAGGGTCTCGGGAGAGTTATAAAAGCAAAGAAAATGGAAAATGTATAAAGAAACAAGAAGGGAAGCCTGCGTACACCATGTAGTTACTTATATTTAAAGTTGGCGGCAGTTGTATATGTACCACTAAATTAACCTCAAAAGCTGGTCATGACAGCAGAATGTCCATAGTAATTGTTTTTGTTGGCGTTTGGCTTCAGAATTAACTCATCGATCTAACATGAACCTCTGTGCTTGGAATACTAGTCTGGTAATGTGGGGGTTTTTTTTGTTTTTTTTTACCTTTTTTATGCAATCATGGAAAAAATATGTTTCTGCTCGAAGCAGTTGTCAAACAAGCTTCTTTCATCAACAATCAGACACAGGGCAGCTGAATAAGGCTGTTTAGTCTAGAGTAAATACTCAAGAGATTACAAGGTCACTGTAGGAAATGTAATTATACCATTTATTCCAGAACAGTCTTTTGTAGTGTGGGCTTGCAGAATACTAAATCATGATGTTTATTAAATGTGTGTATATTTATATATAAATTAAAATTCAGCACCGACCTTTGAGAGAAGAGGAGTGTTGAGTAAACTGCACTAAAAAATTAAAATGGTAAATAGCGATAAATATTAAACGGGCTTCAAAAAGCCATGATTCACATTTTGGCTTTATTATTGGGCTCACTAAGGGGCAAATCCTGCTCTTGTCTTCGCAGGTGTCAAAGCTTCCCCTTCAGGAGTGCAGTTGTGCTGTGCAGAGCAGTGGAGCAGGTGGAGATGTCTCTTCGGGGGTTGTGTGCCGCCTATGTGATAGAGAGCCTGGCTCTAAGGGGCTCATTCATATTAGCATTAGGAAGGTTTAGGGTCCAATGTACTGAGTTCTCCCAGATCTGTTTCCCTCCAAAACCAAAGTTCTCCCTCCATTTTGACATACCCGAGGGATGGTTACTTGTGGTACTTCTTGCTCAGTGTCGGGACTGGGTGAGGAGCCCCGCTCCTTGATTTCCTGGTCAGAAGATCTTGCCTTTGTGGGACCTGTGCATGCAGTTTTAAAGCTTCCATAACTTTCTACCTTTTCATGGAATTTTACCTTTTCAATCTCCCCTTTCTCTCCCCCTTGCCTTGCCCTTCTTAATTCTTTCTCTCTTCTGTCTCCCCACAATGCAGCAGGCCTCTGCATTGGGAATTGTACTGCTGGTATCAAGATGATGGCTAGGGCTAATTCCTGATTATGTTCCACATGGAATGGCAGCCTTCCTTGCCCCCGCCCCTTTTCTCCCCTTCCCCCAGGAACCGGAGAGTCCAAATGTCTTCAGAGGATCCTTCTCCAGCTTCCGTTGTTGTTTCTGGCACACAGCCACAAATAATGCTATTCAAGCCCAGTAGTATCAACATTACAGTGGCATCATGGCTGTAAGAAGAGTAAGGAACTGAGTCAGTCTGATAATGGTCCTTCAGAGCATGGGAAGGCACAGCCCAACAGCATACCAAGTACCACTGGAGAACTACCTCCTCTTGCTCCTGCTCAGAACCTTGGCCTCCCCAACAGACCACAAGAGACACTTAGATGGATGTTCACAGCAGTGTGTTGCCCTCTCCACCCTGGCCTATCCAGGCAGTCTGCCCTCTCATCCAGCCTAGACACCACCAGAGTTTCCACAGGGCTAAAGAATTAACTAAAAAGCTGAAGGGAAGGAGCAGCCTGTTCTGAATGACCCAGTTCCTCCCTCTCCAGGTCATGCAAGAAATCTAGGAAGTTGCAAGAATACAGCGAAGAGGTCCAAGAAACCGATGAGGTACGATGTTCTCAGACAGAGAGACTTCGCTCCTGGAAGAAGGGGAGTATTGGATCCAGATTCAGAAACACTGGAGGAGAATGGATAGGAAAGACTTGCCCACATCCTATTCGCTATGAAACAAAGATCTGATGAGTTGCCACAACTCTTGTTTAGAGGCTTCTCCTGATCCAGACTCCAACAGCCCCAATGACAGTATATTTATTTTCTTTTGAGCAGAAACCCAACAAAGCATCTTGGCTATTATTAATGTAACTGTAGAGAAATTAGTCAAATCAGAATCGGAGCAGCCAGCGAATTGAAGGCACCTTAACAGAAGTAATGAGTTCTTTAAAATTGTAGAAACAGTGCAACTTCTTGGCCTGGATTCCAGAAATAGATGCAGTAGTGGCGGAGACCACAGCCTTCCAAATGGGATTTGTTCCCAAAGTTCGAAATGGACCAAGAGATTGAAGTGGCTTTGCTGGCCCACCCTTGGGCAGCAAGCTTCCTGAAATAGTCTCTTCCTAGAAAGAATCTCACTTGAAGTCAATGGAGAGATTTTTGAGGATCAGGCTTATAGTTTTTCTTATTAAAAACTAAAATTGGATTGTGGGGGAGGGGCCTTTGGAAAGGGAGGATCTGGAGGTGGCCGGGTGAGTGTGTTGAGCTGTTTTGATGACTGAGCATGAGTGTGTTTTTTTTTGTTTTGTTTTGTTTTGTTTTTTTAGGATAAAAAAAATTGAAGACCTTTCAGAAACTTTTAATTTGTCCAAGGAACAGCAACGTGATTATTAGCTTGGACACAATTGCTTTAAGTTTTGGATGTCCAGATATGTCTAAATGGAAGGAAAACAGATGTAAAGGAATGAGCTGTTTTTGTTGGCGTTCTGTATTCATAAGTTTTTTAATTTAAAAAAAACTGATCCTGAGACATGGAAGTCCACATGTTTAATTTATGTATCTCCTGCATTAGTATTTGCAGGATCAGGGCCTAGTAAATATTTGTGCAAATTAATGGTAGCTCATAAGGATTGGGTCTCTAGGGCTTTTAGTCCTAAGCATATAGACCACTACGAGAGCTGTTAGGGGCTCATAACTTTGGAAAAGTAGGTCACTTATTTAGGCCCTGATCCTGCAGGGACTTGTGTGTGCTTCACTTTATGCACTGTGACTTTGACTTCAAGTGGAACTTCTCGTATAAAGTGAAGCAGACTCGTAAGTCTTCGCAGGGTTGGGTGCTTAGCTATCTATATATAAATAAGGCTACGGTTTAGTCATGGGCATTTTTAGTAAAAGTCATGGACAGGTCACGGGCAATAAACAGAAATTCACAGCCCATAAACTGTCCATGACCTTTACTATAAATACCTCTGATTAAATCTTAGGTTGGGGACCCAGGGTATGCTGATATTCTGGGAGGCCCCCTGGGGCCAGCCCCATCGGCCACTGCTCAGGCTGTCTGCAGGCCACCAGCATCTGCTCTGATGGTCCCCAGGGCTAGCAGCTGGGGGCTGCCGAGCAGGCGCTGACCTGGCTGCCCCTGAGGCCGCTGTTCCGGCCAGTCCCTGGGGCCAGTCACACCAACTGATGCTCGGGCAGTCCCCGGGGCCACCCAAGCAGTGGCTGACGCGGCTGGCCCCAGGGTCGCTCGAGCAGCAGCCAGCGTGGCTGTCACCCGGGGCCAACTGCTTGGGCGGCCCTGGGGTAGCCACACTGTTCACTGCAGAAGTCATGGAAAGTCACGGATTCCGTGACTTCCGCGACTTCCATGACAGACATACAGCCTTATATATAAAGTTCAGAACCAAATTTTAGGCTTCTATTTTTAAAACAAAGGCAATAATATTTTTAAAGATACTTTACATAAACCAACAGTGAAGATTTGGGCTTGCAAAAAAATATTGAGATGTTGGTTTTCCTGGCTTCAGAATAAAAATACTCCAGTCAGGCTGTGTTTCTAATAATGAAATAATGACTTGAACATACTCCGACTTCACAGATTAGCTATTGCTCAGGCTTGAAGGTAATGCTACCATGTTTTTGTTTCTTTACCTAAATGGTTTTAAATGTAAAAACATAAATCCTATGCAGTGGGAGTGGAAAAGGGGGGATGGTTTTCATTTGGCATAATTTCCTGTGAGACACAGTTCTAAATAAGGCCCATATTTACACAAGACAATACAGTTTTACATAGTAGTAGTATATCCAGCACATTTTAAAATTGTTTAGCCATCCCTGGGTATTTAATACCATCACAATAAATGTGTTTAATAAAGGTGAGTGAAGTTTGAAATAATTTTTGAATAATTTTACAGTAGAAACACCAGTTAAATCAACCCCCTTGCAGTAATAAATGTCAGAAAAACAATTAATTATACTTGCTTGCAACTGCAAAATCAATTGTGTGACTGTTCTTTTAAAACAGACTTTTACATTACTAAAGGCTAAACACTACGCTTCTGTAACTTGTCAGAATCAGGTTTTGGTTAATAGATATTTTCAGTGATGTAATGGGAACTTTTGGCAGTGAGTCAGAATATAATGGACTGTGATTAATGTTTTAATAAGTACTTTTCTTCTACTTATGATGCAGTGGTGAAATGGTTTCCTGCTCAAATTGATAGGAGAACAGCAGGTGTGCATACATATTTTTTCTTTAAGAAAAAATAAGTTGTTTATCTTTTTAAGCAGAATTTCTTATATTTTTCTTTAATTCAAACATTGTTAGGTTTGTTTGTCTTTTTTCAGTCTTAGCAATTATTGATGTCTGTAATTTGAAAGTGTACGCTACCTTGGAAACCTTTCCATTAGCTAAACAAATTGCTTTGCAAAAGAGGAAATTCATTAGTTTAAAAAAGAATTTTATATTGATATTTTCTTCGGTAGAAGAGATTTATTTAAAAATAGCTTGATAGTAATTCAAATGAGTGTCTGAACAAAGTGTGATCCTGAAAACATTACAGGATTAGATTTCTTCTTAGAGTTGATGTAATATATTTTCTACACGCTTGAGTTACTTTCATGCTGAAGGCAGTAGTATTTTTCTACATTTGACATGTTTCCACAAAAAATCCAACTAATTTATTATTTAGTAACATTTATTTCATTACTACTCAATCTGGAGTTGCCACAGGGAAAGCGTTTTCTAGAGGACCAGTCAGCTGGAGTCCCAGTGAAGATGTTTTCCCTAAGCAGCAAAGCTCTCGCTCTGTCCACGACAGGAGCATAGTCTATGGCTCTAATATGCTGCTTTTATGAGCTTATTCTCTAGCTGCCCTTTCTCTAAAGAACTGGAAAACATGGGGGTAACAGGGCTTGGTGGGATTAGTAGGTAAACTTCTCTCTAGTTCCTTTATTCCCCCCTCCCCTCCTCCCACCCGGTCCTCATAGGTGGCTGCAGACACAGTGCACATCCACCTGGGGATGAGTATTACTTAAGATTTATATGATAGTGATGCCTAGAGGTCAGCCAGGTTGGGGCCCCTTTGTGCTAGGCACTGTACAAACATTTAGAAAACCACCTTCTCTGCCCTCAGTTGTTTATAGGGTGAACGTGGCTCAGTTGGGCCTGCTCACACGCCTTGCAAGGCCACCACTGCAGCTCGGCCTAGACTGTTGAGGCTCACAGCATGTTAAGCTTTCTCACTCCAAAGTGGGAGGCAAGCCTATCTGGCAAGGCAGACATGCATGACCAACAGAGCTGTGCAGGAAACTACATGTGAAGTGGCTGGCCCTGTATAAGAGATTGCTCTGTCCCTGCTCCAAAGCAGGTGATCTCCCCTCCTCTCAAGAGTCTCTTGAACACCTTTTTGTCTGGAGATTTCTCCAAGGGACTTAGGGTCTGGTATGATAAATCTTTTCTCTCTTCACTCAGGAACCTCCGTGACTCCTCCATTCTCAGGTACATCAGCCTGACCTTAAGGAACTTGGACTGTTTCTTACAGGCATTTTATCAGCACAGTCATACTTTCTAACTTGAGAATTTTTGCCTAAGAGGCCACTATACCCCAGTTCTGTAGCAGTTCTGTGCCCCCGTGTCACCTGCTCTGCGCAGAAAAGGCTGTTCATGCACTTCCTCTACTCCCTACCACTTTTTCCATCTACATCACCTCCAGAGGAGACTTCAGAAGATGGACCCTGGCCACTGCCTTTATCTCCTGTCTCTCGCTCTTCGAGAAGGTACAAAGACAGAGGGAAGCATAGGAATAAACCCAAATAAACTCCATCCCTCTTCTAACAGCAGGAAGGGGGAACCTCCTCTTCCCTAAGCTGAGAATGCACATTCAGGCGCTAATGGATTGGGCAAACTATTCGACTCTGATTATCTTGATTCACTTCACTTTAAATCATGTGTGTGTGTGGGGGGGGGAGGGGGAGGAATCTGGATACCAAGGTGATCTCAAAATGAGGAAGAACATGGGGGATCCTATTCCAGTTTCACTTCTGTGCATAGTTAATTTGGAATGGAAGATCCCACAAATGTGAGGTTTGTTAATAGACTTAGCCTTAAACTGTAAATGGTAAACAGCCCCCTACATTTTTCTTAGCCCCTTGGGTGGCTGCCTCCTTTTCTTCTCTCACCAAAAGAAAAACAGTCCCAGCAGAGGATAATGCCATCTTGAGATTCAGTGGATAAAACACTGGAGGACGTATTTAAGAGACTGTCATGGATTTGTAGCAGTTGGCTCAGTCCTTCTCCAACCCCAAAGAGTCCATTGGACATCTCCTAGGCCTCTTGGTTTCTTGGTTGAAAACAATCCCATGGGCCTTAGTTTACATGAGACATATATATATATATATATAACTCTTCCTGCTCCTTATCTGGGATTATCAAGGTGGAAACTATGTACCTTACCTCTATCCTGCCTCTACCATACTGGCACAAGTCATCCAGCCCTTACAACGGGCTGCCTGAAAGAAGATGTGCTGTTAGGGAAACCTGTGACTGTTCCAATCTGATGAGCGCTCAGATGAAGGAATCTGTCTTGCCAAAGTCGCTGGTCCAAAATGGGAACTTGAAAAAGCATCAGCTGGCTAAAATGTTGAGCAATATGTAGCAGGCCCTGGAGACGACAGTGTTAGTGCAATGCAACAACTTCACTCATCCCCAACTTTCATACATTCCTTCAGACCACTCTTACAGCCGCTCGTTTAATATATGCCAAGTTCCCTTCCTTTCCTTCTTCTTACAGCTCTAGAAACCCCACCTGTTCCATAAAACAACAAAACACTGTTCCAAAGGATTGGTATTGCGCTCACTTGGGCTGTTAGGGTGAGATTTAAAAAAACCTTCAGCATTGGCCTAACTCTGCTCCCACTGATGTCAGTGGGAGTTTTAACATAGATTTGATGGGAGCAGAGGCAGGCCAGCGCTGAGTGCTTTCAAAAATCCCACTCTCAGATTAAGCTCTCTGGGTCAGAGACTGTTTTTTGTTTGTTGCAATTCACACGTTGTACAGCGATGCATATACTTATAGCACTCAGAATATGGAGTTGGGCAGGAGCACCCAACTCGGTAGAGACCATTCATATGCTAGGTGGAAAAAAGGAATATGGTTGCTGCAGCTCCCTATGTCACAGGGAGTCTCAATGAGCGTGCCGACAGGTTGAGACTGCAGGCTCTTTGGCTACTGGAATAGTACTTCAGCCAAGTTGTTAAGAGATCAGGGCTTTCTCAGGTGCTGTTGCCTGCTGGTTGACTTGCCTGTGTTTGACAACACAAACCAGTGTTGCAAAATCTTGAGCTATCTGGTAAGATCAGCTGCCTTTTATGTACACATGCACAGTAGCTGGTTTTACAGGATCTCTGCTGTGTACTTAAGATCAGAATCTGGCCCTAAAAAGAAAAGAAGAATAGGCTTTTACTTCGTGGTAGGAGACTTATCTCCTGAGAAAATTACTTTGTGAGCTGTGGTAGCAAATTCTTTTAGAGATGAGTACTACATAGGGCCATGTCACAGGATGTACCAACCCCACACCAGGCAAGAAGAGGTAAAGAGCAGCTTTGGGCTCAGGCAGCCCCTCCCCACCTCTGCACCTGCAAGGCATGCCAATCCTGGGGGAGAAGCCAAGTCCTAAGAGATGGACAGACCTCTCCCCACTAGCCCGAGGAAAGAACACCGCAGAGGACACAGCTAGCAGAGGCTTCCTGTGAACGCTGCACTATAGCCCTGAAGATGCTGAGTCAGGTACAGCTTGGCAGGGATCTCCTGAAAGGAGGTAGGCCAGGGCACATTTGAACTATTTTTGTGTTCTGCCTTTCCTTTGTAACTGTTCCTCTGGGAGCTAGGGAAGAAGGCATAGAGGCAGGCTGCCATAGGAAGAAGCCCAGGGACAGAAAAGGAGGTTGGAACATGCAGAGATTAGCCATGTGCTCCAGGGCCCTGGCTGGAGGGAGGGACTGGGTTTCCTATAAGGCCTGGGGAAAGCTCCAGACATGGGTCATAAGGCCTAGTGGGCCTGGGTGTGCTGTTGGAGCTTGAAACAAGGCTGCCAGACTGTTACCAGCCTGGACTCTGACATATGCTGAAAGGGGTGAGACACGACAGTGACCTGGGCAGAGGGCCAAGGTACAGAGAGAGGGCCAACAGCAGACCTGAACAGTGGGGCAGCAAGGCTAGGGAGAGGAAAATCCTAATAATGCCACATCCAGCCACAAGGCAGCAAACAGACACGTGAGTCACTTTATCGTAGGCCTGATTGTGCCACTCTTGCTCTCATGGAGTACGACCTTACTCCTGAAGTACTTCCATGCATGTCTGTGAGACTGTTTGTGGAGTATAGTACTACTCAGTGTCAGAAAGGATGGCATGGTCTGGCTCATAAACACTAAAGGAACTCACCGCTGTGTTTGACTCCTTTCTCAAGGAGTCCAACAGCACAAGTAAGAAGGATGGTTAGAGCAGTAGTCTGGGACTCAGGAGGCCCTGGTTCAATTCACTGCCTCATGAGACTTCCTGGGTGACCTGGAGTAAGTCGTTTAGGCCATATCTACATTACAGACCTCTGCTGGCATAGTTATGTTGGTCTGGGGAGGTGGGGGGGTGAAGAGGTATGAATCCCTGACCAACAGAGCTGTGCTTGCAAAAGCCTCTAGTGTGTAGATGCAGGTATACTGGCAAAACTGCACTTTTACCAATATAGCTCGTTTCACTCGGGAGCATATGGAATAAGCTCTGCTGGTAGAAGTGCAGCTTTTGTGGTACAAGCTGCGTCCTCACTAGAAGTGCTTTGCTGGCGTTGTATACTGGGAAAGCACTCCCAGTGGTAGACATGGCCCTAGCCTCATTTTGCTTCAGTTCCCCATCTGTTAAATGGGGATAATAGGACTTTCCGCCCTGTTGTGAGGGTAAATGCACCAAAAAAGAGGTGAGGTGTTCAGATACTACGGTAATGGAGATTTATAAGTGCCTAAGATAGATGGAAGTTCCAACAGAGGCTTGTACTGTTGTCCATAGGATAGTGCTTACTGAATTTGGGGCCTCACCAATGGATGGTGATCAACTGCAAAGCCCACAGTCTTGTTGATTCGTGTTTTTATATTTTGTTTTTATTCAGCATTTTTTGCCCTTTCTGCGGGACCCAGCAGCTGAAACAGCATAACCTTGCCTCACAGCTGTTACAGCTGAGCCTTGTGTTTGAAATGGCAACACCACTAAATGTTTGTAGCCTGGTTTTATAACAGTGTTTCAGCAGCCAGCTGCCTTAGGAAAGCAAAAACAATAGGTAAAGCAAGAACTACAAATAAAGGAGAGGCTGTAAAACATCAAACAGCCTGGACACCCTACAACCCACTGGGCAAGAAATCTGTCTAAATTTAGCAACTTATTTTTGTAAATATAGAAACAAAAAATGATGTCTAAATAAACATACTTGCCCCACTCACCCACATACATTAATTGCACCTTTTGTTAGTGAAGTGCTTCCATGGATTTTAGTTTTACTCTGCTAAATAAGCCAGATGTTCCCAGAAAAGTAGTAACGACATGTGGGAGGAGGACTCCCAAAGGCAAATCCTCCTTCACCACCATGGCAGGTCGTGTGGCAGCTGCGCTGGTGCTGCTGCATTGCTTTAGGAGAGCGCAGGACTTGGGGAAGGGGAGAGAAGCTATAACACGTATGCAGCCCAGAGACATCCTCTGTGGCAAGTAATATGCTTCTACATGAATACCCAACCACAGTGAGGTATGGGGAGCATCATAAGGCAGTCATATTCCTATCTCTGCTCTGCTGCTCCTTCCCCCCCATGCCAAGCCCAAATGCTTGGGCTGGGCAGTAGAGGGAGGATTTGGCTTCTCGTGGACGTGTGTTGAAAGCAGCCCAGCCCTCCTGATTTTGAACAATAGAACAAATATTATTCCCACTAAGATTGTTTTATCGATGAACATCACTGTGTAGGGTAATAAGTCTTTGCCATGGCTGCTGATTCATAATTAAATATGGATGTAGGCTAAACATGCACCAAGTGCTGTGCAAACTATGGACTAAGGCATGGCTCCTGCCTTGGAGATGGTACAATCTAACACCGACGCGACCTGACCCAGAAAAACAGATCAGGTGAGTGAGTAGCCAAAGCATAAACTTTCCAAAGAATGTTTCCAAAGAACGTTTCCAAAGGGACTTAAGCCACTAACAGGATTTAAATTCCTTAGTCTCACTGGAGACTGTCTGTCGCTCTTGAAAATGGGACTTAGGCTGCTGAATCACTTTTGTGCTTTTGAAAGTTTACTCTACCAAAAGGATCGGTGGAAGAAATGAGTTTGCAGAGGGAGAGAGACAGCACTTATTTTGTTAAGAAGGTTGCCCAAGGCATGGGGGCCAGCATGAAAGAAGATCTGCTGGGGTCCAGACACTGAAGCACGAGGACATTGCCTGTGACTGCCCTGAACTCACGTATCCATATGGCGTACACCTTTCGTGTATAGAAGCTGACATTTTGACCTGAATGTACTATGTTGAGCTCTGGTTGCAAACTTTATTGGTAGGGGAATACCAGCTAAGTTCTACTGACATCTGTGGGGGGGCTCATCCTTGCAGCAAAGGTTAGAATTATTGGTAAAGACCAGACTAGCTCTGGTAGAGCAGGGTGTTTGCAATGGCACACAGTTGTGGAATTTCAGAAAGGCCCCTATGGGGACAGGGACCTACCATGTTGGGTAATTTTGTTCTATATATACAGTGGCTGCTCACTCACTACTTAGCATTCATTAAATGCGTAAGTGACAGTGGAGCAATGACATTTATACCAAATGTTATAGTGGCTACCTGATGTTTAAAGACAAGGACTAGGATGAGACCATGAAACGTATTTTTACTTGTGACCAGAGACTGGATCTGAAGCTGGGTCTGCAGGGACATTTGTAGAAAGGAGAGAGAATTGTAAATGCTTTTCATCTTCTGAGACAAAAACTCCAGTGTAGTCTGCAAATCTTGGAAGAAAAAAAAGGGGGGGAATTCAAAAGATCTATTAATTGTTTCAACCTTAACCCTAAGAGGAGGCTGTGGTTCTGTCTTGCACGATATTTTATAATTCTGATGATACTCATGGGCATGATCTTAGGTGCCAGCCCTCTGCATTTTGATGAGTCAAGCCGACAATTTCAACCAGAAGAGTTAATTCTCCTAGAAAACATATTTTTGGCTATTGAAACATTGTCAGTCCTGTTGGTGGACATGTTTGTAACGGGTGCTTTGAACTTTTTACTGTCTGAAAATTGGATATTACAAACATGTCCATTAACTTTCAATGGAACTTAGGTTCCTAAATTACTTAGTGCTTTTGAAAATTTTACCCTGAGTCAATATGGCAAGTTTTATTCAATACAAGCTTTTAGGGATCTATAAATTGAGCATCAAATCCTTCCAGGTTAGTAGATCGACTCTCACTTCTCTAGATTGCCCTTCCCTTTATCATGATCTCTCTTCTTCAACACTGAAGAATGACCTTATACAAGTATTGTAGGAAGCCATTATTGATCAACTCCTGTGATTTTCTGTAACTGTTCATTTGCATTAACAAATTTTATGCCTGACAGTAGTCAGTGAGTGGAAGTTAGTGGAGATAAAAGAATAGATATATGCAAATATACATACTTCATACAGTCATACATTTTAAGGCCGGAAGGGATCATTATGATGATCTAGTGTGACTTCCTGCATAACACAGGCTATAGAACAGGAGTGGGCAAACTACGGCCCGGTGGCCGCATCCAGCCCTCCAGATGTTTTAACTTGGCCCTCGAGCTCCTCGCTGGGGAGTGGGGTCCGGGGCTTGCCCCGCTCTGGCACTCCAGCCAGGGAGCGGGTTAAGGGGCTTGCCCCACTCTGCGTGGCTCCCGGAAGCAGTTGCATGTCCCCTCTCTAGCTGCTATGTGTAGGGGCAGGGGGCTTCACTCCCTGCCCCCGCCCCAAGTGCCTGCAGACAGGGCAGCGTGCAGAGCCGCCTGGCTGTGCCTCCATGTAGGAGCCGGAGTGGGGACATGCTGCTGCTTCTGGGAGCTGCTTGAGGTAAGTGCCTCCCAGAGCCTGCACCCCTGGCCCCCTCCCGTGCCCCTGCCCCAGCCCGGTGCCCCCTCCTGCACCCTGAACTTCTCACATCTGGCCCCACCCTAGAGCCTGCACCCCAACCCACAATTTCATGAGCATTCCTGGCCCACCATACAATTTCCATACCCAGATGTGGCCCTCGGGCCAAAAAGTTTGCCCACCCCTGCTATAGAACCTCACCCAGTAATTTCTGCCTCAGGCCCATAACTTCCGTTAACAATTATCTTTGAGAATTCCTGGATGACGGGATAGGCCCCAGAGGACTGGAGAAAGCTAAACATTGTTCCCCTTTTTAAAGATAGGTCTAAGAAGACCCAGAGAATTCTAGACCGGTTGGTCTGTCTTCAGTACCTGGAAGAATACTGGAACAAATATTAAGCAATCCGTTTGTAAGCACCGATAGATGATAGGGTTATAAGGGATAGTGAGCATGGATTTGTCAAGAACAAACATGCCAAACCAACCTGATTTACTTCATTCACGGAGTTACTGGCCTAATGTTTGGAGCAAAGCAGGAGACTTGGCATATCTTGATTTTTTTTTTTATTTTATTTTTGTTTTAGTGAGCTTTTTGACACAGTCCCTTTGCGTATGTAAATGTTGTGTTAAAAGTTAACCATTTAAACTATTAAAATTATATTGTTTAACCGGTTAACTAAGGTTGCTCCAGCTGGTTGGGGCTGGGGTCAGCGGGCCGGCTGGGGTCGCTCTCGGCCAGGGCTGGGGCCCCTCCAGCTGGCGGGGGGGTGGGGAGGTTAACAGTTAAGGCTGGTTAACCTTTTACATCCCTAAGTCCCATAAAATATCCTGATAAGCAAACTATGGAGATGTGATCTAGATGAAATTATGAGAAAGTGGGTGCAAAAATGGTTGAAAGACTATACTCAGAGTAGTTATCAATGATTCTCTCAATCTGGGAAGGCATATCTAGTGAGGTCCTGCAGGGTCACGCCTATGTCTGGTAGTATTCAATGTTGTCATTAATGACTTGGATAAGGAGTGGAAAGTGTACTTATAGAATTTGCAGATGGCACCATACTGGGAGGGTAGCAAGCACTTTGGAGGACAGGATTAGAATTCTAAGCAACATTGACAAATTAGAGAGTTGATCTGAAATCAACAAGATGAAATGAAAGATGAAGACAAGTTCGAAGTACTTCACTTAGGAAGGAGGAACCAAATGTACAACCACACAGTGGGGAAGAACTGGCCAGGTGATAGTACTGCTGAAAAGGACCTGGGGATTCTAGTGGCTCACAGATTGAATATGGGTCAACAATATCATGCAGTTGGGGAAAAAGGCTAATATTCTGGGACAAATTAATAGAAATGTATGTAAGACATGGGAGGTAACTTCTGTTCTACTCATCTTTGGTGAGGCCTCAGCTGGAGTACTGTGTCCAATTCTGGGCACCATGCTTTAGGAAATAGGTGGACAAATTGGAGAGTCCAGAGGACACCAACAAAATTGACAAAGGTTTAGGAAACCTGACCTCTGAGGGGAAATTTAAAAAAAACTGGGCATGTTTAGTCTTGAGAAAAGAAGATGAAGGCGGCACCTGATAAGTCTTCAAATATGTTAAGGGCTCTTATAAAGAGGACTGTGATCAGTTGTTCTCCATGTCTGCTGAGGGAAGGACAAGAAGGGCTTAATCTGCAGCAAGGGAGATTTAGATTAGATATTTGGGAAATTTTTCTAGTTGTAAGTGTAATTAAACTCTGGAACAGGCTTCCAAGGGACATTGTGAAATCCCCATCATTGGAGGTTTTTAGAGAACAGTTTTGACCGGTCATGGATGGCTTCAGTTTACTTAGTCTTGCCTCAGTACATGGGGCTGGACTTGTTGACCTCTCAAAGTCCCTTTCAGCCCTACATTTGTATGATTCTATTGGAGCTAGAGTATATTATTTAGAAAAATATCCGGTGTTGATTTAAAGCTTTCAGGGGATGGAGAATCCATCACATTCATAGGCAAGTGGTTCCAGTGTGTACTGTTAAAAAAAATTGTCCTTTATTTTTAGTCTGAATTTGTCTAGTTTCAGCTTCCAATCATTGGATCTCATTATTTCTTTTTCTGCTAGATTAAAAAGCCATCTATTATCAGAAATCTATTTCCCCATTTAGGTATTTGTAGATTGTGATCAAGTCATCTCTTAACCCTCTCTTGGATAAACTAAATGGACTGAGCTTCTTAAGTCTGTCACTAGAAGGCAGGTTATCCAGTAATCAAATCATTCTTGTTGCTCTTCTCTGAACCCTCTCCAATTTTTCAATGCTGTATATAGATGGAATACCACCTTTCTACGCTTACTTGATATTCCTCTGCTTATGCATCCAAGAATTGGGTTGGTCCTTTTAGCTACAGCATCACTCTGGAAGTTCATGTTCAGTTGGTTATCAGCAATTTACTCCTAGGTTCTTTTCAGTGTCGCTGCATTCCAGGATACAGTCGGTGATCCACATTCTTTGTTCCTAGATGTGTGACCTTGCAATTGGCAGTATTAAAATACATGTCATTCAAAAAGCTCACCTTACCAAGGATCCATATCTGTCTCTCTAACTGACCTGTCCCCATCATTATTACCATTCCAGTGATTTTTGTGTCGTCTGGAAATTTGTACCAGCAATGGTTTTCTTTTAGATAATTGAAAAAAGTTATTGAATGGCACTGGGACACAAACAGATCCTTCAAGATCCAACTAGAAACACCCCATTGGATAACTATAGGTGATTTTCCATTGACAGCTTTTGAGATATCAGTTAACCAATTTTTAATCAATTTCATATGGCCACGTTGATCAATATTTTGAATGTGTTACTTTAAAAAAAGGCATGGCACTTTTTTTTGGTGAATCGCAGTTTGGTTAAAAATATGGAGCCTAATCCAGTTCTCATTGAAGTCACTGAGAGTTTTATCACTAACTTCAGTGCGAGCAGGAATTAGACCAATATTTCCTTTAAAAGTAAATAAATAAATTAATTAATTAATCTGTATGGCCGTGTGAAGTATATTTTGCAGTTTCATGTTCCAAAAGACAACTGGTAGAAAAAGAAACTAGAACAAATAAATACAGCATTACGGTAATACTAACAACACACAGTTTTATGTCTCCCTGAAGGCCATTTATGGCCAGTTGAAATCAGGAGCAGCTCCACTAAACAGTTCAGATGGATCTACATTATTCAAGGACAAGAGAGGCTTCTCTGACAGATGGCTGCAGCACTTTACTGAGTTATTCAACAATCTCTTGCATATGTGGGTTGACACTAGATGGAAAGTAACCCAGCAACCCATATATGAAGAAATATCCCAGTAATCTACCATTCAAGAACTGCAAAAAGCTATCAAAAAAGTGATGTCAGGTAAATCACTAGGCGAAGACAGCATACAATAAACTTGCAGGACTCAAAATTGTCAACAATCTGTACAAAATTAAGGCTATCTGGGAAACTAAGAAAAATCATCAGGATTTCAAAGGTGCAATCGTAGCTATACTATACAAAAAAAAGGTATGAAATCTGACTGTGGCAACTACAGGGGTATCACCCTGCTATCCGCAGGTGGTAAAATCCTTGCTTGTATTTTACTTTTCTTGTAGAAACCGTAGCAGAGAAATTTCTACATGATACCCACTGTGGCTTTAAATCAGGTCAGAGATTTTCGTTGAGAGAGAGATTCCGGAAAAATGCATTGAACAAAACCTGGAACTATGTGCTGAATCCTTGATCTAAAAATAGTATTGACACCGAGCAAAATGGCCTCTGGAAAACTTTAGGACAGTTTGGCTGCCCCACCAGATTCGTTAACAACATACCTTAACTCTACGAAGACATGACTGGTCAAGTGCTCTCAGATGGTGACCGCTCTCTAAATCATTTCTCATATATAATGGGGTGAAACAAGGCTGTTTGCTGGCACTGATCCTCATTGGTCTTTTCTTTGCAGCCATTCTTAAGTGTGCAACTGATAACATTCAGAAGAGCATCTACATAAAGTTAAAACAGTTTGGACTCCCCATCAGCCTGGAAAAAGTGGAAGTCCTTTTTCAACTAGTCCTATCAACCACTGCCACCACCCAAAGATCACTATCTATGATACAAAGCTAAACAATGTTAATCACTTTACATACCCTGGCAGTACCATCTCGAGGGGCAGTTTCCTGGATCAAAATATATCAAACAGAATATGAAAGGCAAGCCAGGTTTTTTGGAAGAGTTCACCATAGGATACTCAACTGGCACACCATCAAGCTGTCAACAAAACTGACAATATAAGTGCAGCAACGGTAGCCTTCCCTTTATACAGGTGTGAAACATAGACAATTTACTGCAAACACATGAAGCAACTTGAAAACTTTCACATGTTGCTGTTGTCACTATATTCTAAAGCTCTGCTGGGAAGACAAAATGATAAATATTAACATATTTGAAAGGAACAGAAACAACCAGTATTGAGGCAGTGATTATCAAATTTCAGCATAATGGACAGGTCATTTTATCAGAATGGGTGGTGATAGACTCCCCCAAAAAATCCTCTATGGTGAGCTGAAACTCGGAAAGTGCAGGAAGGGCAATCAGCATAAACACTTTAAAAGACACCCTTAAGCAGAGTCTTAACTCATGCGACATAAATATTGACAACTTCAAAGACATAGCCAAGGACAGACATGAATGGAGAGCAACTATCAATAAACACTGCAGACACTGAGAGTAAGACAGACATGAAATACTGATTTGGGAGGGGGGGGAAAGGCCGACAGTCATGCCAAATCTTCAGTGGGAGCCTACAAATTCTTATGTCATCTATTCGCGACCTTGCTCCTCACAGATCAGCCACAAGAAAACACATGAGATGTTGAGATGTCATCATTGGGTACAATAGACAGCCATACTATTCTGCAGCAATACTTTAGGTGGACAGAGCGCTTAATGGAATCTTTTATATATAGTATGTTTAAAAAAAAATGGAGTCAAACATTCATCAAAAGACTGCTGAGCCAGTTTAAAGAAAAAACACAAGACCATTAGTTCCTGTTTTAAGAAGAAAGTAAGGATTTGCTAACTGGAACTCAGTTCTTTCTGTAAATATGAGGAATTCTACATAGATATCAAAAGCTGAGAAGATCTATAATGAACACTGTGGAAATTGTCCAAAACAGCACTCACTAGAAACATCAGAGAACTAGTTTCAGGGACTGAGCCTGTGTGTCAGCTCAGAATTGCACTTAAATATGGTCAAATGTATGTTTCTGGGTACCACAAAGGTGAGCCGAGATGGCAGTTTTCGGTATTTATCCTTTGTAACACCGTATCTCGGGTTATTTGTGTGTATTTAGGAGGATATTTTTTCAGAGGCCCAAAGTGGAGTCAGGTTTCTAGCTCCTATTAGCTTTCTATAGGATTTGGGTGTTTAACTGCCCTTTGTGCCTTTGAAAATCTCCTCCTCTGTTTTTGTAGGAGATCCTACAATACAGTAGTGAAAGGGGATCCACTAAAGCTCTTCTCCTTCTGGTGGAAGAAATCAGTACATGCTTCAGTTCTTACAGTGAAAGTCATTCCAGCAAATGATCAGAAATTAGCCTGCCTTGCTCACCAAAAATATTTGCCTCGTTTTGCTAGTAATAAAGGCAGGTTTATTTGATCAAAAACAATTTCCGCAGATTGGCGCAGGGTGGAGAGAAGACGACAACTCAGGCTTTATAGTAAGACCCAACCCCAAATAAAAACAAAACTTTCTTCCTCTTGCAATTTTTCCATCCCGTTCTGTGGACCTGCCTTTTTCAGCTTTTAGTTCCCAGACACCGTGATGTGCTAAAGTTGTTTCCCAAATGTCCATCCAGCTGGGTAGCCGTCCAGGACAGTTGAACTAAAGTACTGGTCCCATTACCCTTAGTAGTCTCTGTAGTGAAGTGCACTTCAGTAGCAAAGAACTTGTTCCAGTTCCCCCTTGCTTCTAAGTCTTAGTAAGACCCAGTAAGTAAGTATTAGTTTCTATTTTTACACAAGCAATACATTAAACATACTTCTGTTATCTTTTTCTGCTCCACTGCTTCTAATTAGGAGGCCTGTACGTTGACCTGCAATGAACACAAATGTTAAATTGGGGCTAATGGGAAATGAGTCTGGACTTGAGTTATAGCGACCATAAAATGTGATGAGATCTGGCACTTGGTTTAATAATGCCAAAGAGTTGTGTATCCTGTAATCTAATGACTTTGTATCGTAGTGTGTTGCATAAGGCACTAACATTTTATGTAGACTTAAAAGAAAAAAAGTTTGATTGTAACATTAGAGGGACAGGCACACAGTTTATGGCTATTTGTTAAGGTAACAACAAAACTGAGCACGCATTTTGTAACTTGTGCACTGCTATGAGATTTCAAGCTAGAGTCATTTTTCATTGTCTTAAATGTGTATCTCTATAACTTATGAAATTACAATGTTCAAGAGTCCTATACCGGCAAATGACCTTGATTTTTATTAATTTGCTACAAACATTTATGATATTGCTTAAGACTAACATAGGTTGTTCTGTTGATACTCTGCTTCTATTGAGGTCTGTATATAGCAAGTTCCAGGTAAAAGTTAAATGAATAAGTAAAAGGATATGTTGTACTTTAATGTTATAAGAATAAGTATTAAATTTGTTATTCTCACTAATTGTTGCATTCACCCATGGAAGCATTGTGCCTTGCAGTCTTATGACTTGACTTCATTGAAGATCTGTTATATATAGCATACGTTATGTGGACCTTTGGAGATATGCCTTGGCAATGGAACATCCCATCAAAATACTGGTAGCTTCCTTAGAAACTGTTGGTATGCAAGGGTAGGGGAGTGAGGAATATGATCCCAGATGCCAGAAAGATTGCAGATTCAGTTCTCTCTGTCAGATTACACAAACACATGGAAGGCAATTGAATTTTCTCCCCTTAGTAAGTCATCTCCTGAGTATGTTCAGTGTCAGAGAGCCTTTCAGGTAGGGGAGAAACCTACATAAAGGACAACATTAAGTATGATAGGTGCTTTCTGTGTTTTTAAGGTAAACATTCATGGATTAAATCTGTCATAAAACCAAATAGATCAATTGCATCTCTTTGGAATTCCTAGTACTCATAAACTCCAAGATTTTCTCCAAGATTTTCTACCTGCTTTTGCAAGGATATTGGTTTTCAGGAGATAACAAATTAGCTAACTCCTAGACATTTTTATTTCTCTACTTGATCTAGCAGCCATTGCTCTGTTCTATTCCTTTGACTGTTGTTCAACATGATGGGCCTGATCCAAAGCCAATCCAAGTCAGCAGACTCCCATCCATTTAAATAGGGTTTGGATCAAGCCTATTGTTCGCCACTTTTTTTTAATGGCTAGTCAATACTATTTGAATTCTCCAGTTTATCCATTTTATTGTGGAGCTCTTTAATCACATCAAGTAAAGATGTCTCAGGTTTACCACCCCCTTATATTATGACCCCCATTGACCAAGAAGTGGGGGATGGAGGAGTACATGTCATGTTATGGGCTGTAGTTTGCAAAATAAACCACAATCAGTTTTCTCCTTTTTGCTTCAGGCATATTTCCCCCCCCCCTCAATTTTTAGTCTGCATGTTCTTCCATCGTTTCAGATGATAAACAGTATTATCAGGAAGTGATAGAAGCAAGCAAGGGGTTGATTTCTGCCAATTCTGGGGGGAAAGTTTTTTTTTTTTTATAATTGTAATATACAATATATATCACAATGATGGATCTAATGAATGTGTATACAAAAATTTATTGTGTCCATCATTGTGATGCCTTTAATTTTGTGTGTGTGTGTGTATGTATGTATATGTGTGTGTGTATATGTATGTATATGTATGTGTGTATATATATATGTGTGTATATATATATGTATATAAATTGATGTCTAGTGAAAATCTAGTAATAGGGACCGGTGGGGTTTTTGTTTTTTCTGGCAGCTATAACAAGTGGCCACATGATTCAGTGGAATTAAGAGGGGAGCTCTTGCAGGAACTGAGAGATTTTACAGGCTGTTAATACAGGTGAGGGCTATTAGCTGGTAAACATTAGCACGGGTTTCTCTGCATTTTGTGAGAGTGATTGGAGCCTAGCTTTCTAGGCCTGAGTTTCAAAAGAGCAGAGCCCCCCACAGCTCCCAGCCTTCAGTTAGAGTTGAAGGTGATTAGCACCTCTGAAAACCAATCCCTACTGTTTTCTCCCACTGGTGATAAGCTTTGTCTCCAGTATATGTTTTTTTTATATTTTCACATCGGCTCTGCGTGATCAGACATATTTCCTTCTTAGATGCTTGCTGAACATTGTCCTTACAGTATTTTTCAAGAATATTTATTGTAAGTAAGCGAGCACAGGGCTATGATTGTATTGCATATGGTTTAATAGATTGCAGAATGCCGTCTTTAAATAAAAGCCATAAGCCATGCATAAAAAGTGGTTTTTTACCCACAAAAGCTTATGCCCAAATAAATCTGTTAGTCTTTAAGGTGCCACCGGACTCCATATTTTTGTGAATACAGACTAACACAGCTACCCCTCTGATACTAAAGGTCAGAAGTGACCATTATGATCACCTCATCTGAATTCCTGCATAACATAGGCCAGTGATTCTTGCATCAAGCCCACATCCTAAATTGCTTTAAAGACTTCAAGTGATGGAGAATCAGACACAGCCTTAGATTAGTTGTTCCAATTATTGACTAGTGTCGACTATTAAAAATTTGCACCTTGCTTCTAGTCTCAATTTCTCTGGCTTTGACTTCTGGCCTTTGGATTTCATTATGCCTCTGTCTCCTTTCCCTCTACTATCAGATATCGTCTCCCTGTTTAAGTATTTACAAACCATGATCAAGTCCCCTCTTAACCTTCTCTTGGGCATGCTAAATAGATTGAGCTTCATAATCCTTGCTTATATCGATCTAGCTCAAATGTGTGTCCAGTAGAGGTTTGCCCTAGTTTAACTAGCCCAGTATAGTTTAAACTGGTGTACTTTTCTAGTATAGACGAGGCCTTACAGGTCCAATCTTGGATCAGGCGGATGAGATTCTTATTTGGGTGTAAAATCATCTCCGGAAGCTCCTTAGTTCTTCAAGTTTCAGAGTAGCAGCCATGTTAGTCTGTATCCGCAAAAAGAACAGGAGTACTTGTGGCACCTTAGAGACTAACACATTTATTTGAGCATAAGCTTTCATGGGCTACAGCCCACTCCTTCGGATGCATAGACTGGAACATACAGCAAGAAGATATTTATACATACAGAGAACATGAAAAGGTGGAAGTAGCCATACGAACGGTAAGAGGCCAATCAATTGAGATGAGCTATCCTCAGCAGGAGAAAAAAAATTTTTTGAAGTGATAATCGAGATGACCCATAGAAGGCATGAGGATACTTAACATGGGGAAATAGATTCAATTAGTGTAATGGCCCAAACATTCCCAGTCTCTGTTGAAACCTAAGTTTTCATTTTGCATATTAATTTGCGTATTAATTCAAGTTCGGCAGTCTCTCTTTGAAGTCTGTTTTTGAAGGTTTTTTTGTTGTAAAATTGCCACCTTCAAGTCTGTCACTGAGTGGTTAGAGAGGTTGAAGTGTTCTCCCACTGGTTTTTGAACGTTATGATTCCTGATGTCAGATTTGTGTCCATTTATTCTTTTGTGTAGAGACTGTCTGTCTGGTTTGGCCAATGTACATAGCAGAGGGGCATTGCTGGCACATGATGACATATATCACATTGATAGATGTGCAGGTGAACGAGCCCCTGATGGTGTGGCTGATGTGATTAGGTCCTATGATGGTATCACTTGAATAGATATGTGGACAGAGCTGGCATCGGGCTTTGTTGCAAGGATAGGTTCCTGGGTTAGTGTTTATATTGTATGGTGAGCATTTGCTTCAGGTTGGGGGGCTGTCTGTAAGCGAGGACAGGTCTGTCTCCCAAGATCTGTGAGAGTTCTCCAACCTCTTCCTCATTGGCATGGGGCAAAGATGATAGAATTCTCCCCTTAATCTGGCTCAGGCATGAAGCAGAACTCACCAGCTGTGCACAGTTTAAACACCACAGGCTCTGATTCACCAGGGTTTCACTCCAGTTTTATGCTGATTTAATGCCATTGAAATTAATGAAGTTACACCAGTGTAAAACTTGTAATGCAGTGGTGCAAAATTAGCCTGAAGTTTTGAAGAAACAATCCAGTTTTAAATTGGCCTTGTTTATATATTGTTCTCTGAATGCTATTTACATTTTCCACTACGTTCTTTAAACATTTAAGGAAAACCAGTCAACTACTGAAGTAAAACATGAGGTAAATTTCAACATAACATAGGCACAACTTATCCTAGAGCCTTGCCAGTTCTATTGAGAAGCTTTTTTTTAAAAATTTTATTTGTGTGTGTTCATGATGTGATACTGAAGGTGTACACATCAGATAAAAGCAACTAGATAATTATCATTATTATTGCCTCATAATTTTGGCCTGTGGCTGAGTGAAGGACATTAATTTTCTTAACAGCAGGGGAAAAGGTATTAATTTTCTCTGTAATACTTGAGATTTTCGGCTCTGAAGGGTTAGTCTTGATGAAGCAGTCACAAGTTTTCATACCAATAGTTTTTTTTCATATACTTGCTGGAATAAGAGTGGGTTAATCCAAATTTTGAACTCAAATACGGATATGAGAAGACAAAAACCAATGAAACTGTTGACTGGTATTAATTACCAAAGTGAAGATACTTGCCTTATTTGTATAAATTGCTATTCAGTGCCTGCTATTATATGGGATCTTGAAGCACTGTTACAACATTAGCTGTCACTTTACGCTTCTGTCAGTTTTGTCCGGATTAATGATAGATCGCTGGCCTTATTTTTCTAATTAATTTCTTTTATCCATTTATTATTTGCTCGTGGGGCTTGATGATCCTTCTGATCATAGCTATCAGAGAGGAATACTTGTTACTTTGAGGATAGCTGTAAAGCAGACATTATTAGGTTCATCAGGCATCACTAGGTTAATACTTTATAAATGTGATATTTTCAAAATACCTACACATTTATCTGGAAGAAAATAGTGAGGTGGTAAAATAGTGAGGTGGTAATTGTGCTGTGGGCTTGTTTCTGCAAGAGACTGAGCTATCTGGCCCTGATCCAGGAAAGCACTTAAGTGTGTGCTTATCTTTAAGCACGTGAATAGTTTCATTAGTATTAGTCAGAATGCGCAGTGGGACTACTCATACACAGTTAAACATTGGCTTAGAACCAGGAAAAACTCCTAAGCCAGAGTGCTTATCCCGCTTGCAAGTGAGCCCTAAAATTCTGATATTGGGTTATTGCCAGCTAGGTTACATTGCATCTGTCTGATGTGTTTCTAAGGAATTCATGGATAACCTTCTTTCTGTTTATTTAAATTGGCCTCAGTTTCCTATCTAAACCCTCCCAACTGCAGAGCTTTTTGGTGTAAAGTAGATGTGCAATATATATTTGTCAAATAGGTTGTCAGGGTTAGTACTTAGACTGTATGCAGTGGTACAGAGCAGGAACTGAATTTCAGAAAACCTGGGAAAAGATTAGGTGAAATGTGATTGTTTTCTGTGGTAGCCAAGGTTTTAAAAAACAAGGAAAATGAAGAGAGAAGAGGTGGTGACACATTGCACCTTTTCAGATCATATGTGTGCTGCTTAAAAAAACATCATGCAGACAGATACATTAATTTTCAGCTGGCGGTGACTGTAACCTTGATGAATAGGATTTCCTACCTACTATTTTTTTCTGCACATCAGAACAGCAATTTGCAGTGGGTGGCTTGATCCTCTCCCCTCAGATGAGCCAGCTACAGTCCAGATACTTTTCACTTTCTAACCAATTCCTCTGTTCTTCTGCAGCTTCTCTTGTTGCTTTGATGACAATTTTAAATGGCTGATAACTGTGACTGCTAAGATATGAACCGCTGAGTTTTTTAACTGGGAATCCTGAAATACAGAGAACTCTCAAATGTTCTGAGGGCTCTCTGCAAAATAACCTACAGCTGTGCCAGACAGCTCTGAATTGGCATAGTGTTACTTGTAGGGCCAGATCCTCAGCTGATGTAAATCAGCATGACTAATTTAAAATCAGTGGAGATACATTGATTTATTTCAGCTGAGGATCTGGGCTATAGACCATCCTAGGAGATTTTTTTGGGGGGGTCAATTCTATCTTATTTGCTGCATTGCTTCTTGGCCTAAGGAAATGGCTGTACTTCCCCTTCCCCATCTCCAATCCCTTATTTTCTGGCATATAACCCTGGTCTGTTCCTCACCCTTTTGTTCTCACAGCTATTTCCTTCCCTCAGCTCTCAGCGTTCTCCTCTGTTCCTCTTTTTAACCAGGTTGGTAGGACCCACCATTAAAGCAGCTTCATGAGCTGACCTGTAGTAGTGCTGTCAGATTAGAGTTGTTGATACCTCTCTCCCTTCTCTGGAGGCCAAACTCATTGTCTCTCTATTAAGTTCAGTTTCTGCTAATTAAAAATGATTAAAAATGGGAAGTGTATCAGAAAGAGAAATAGCATAGGTGTTGGAACCACAGGTCCTAGAGGTGCGGTAGCACCCCTTGCTTTGAAGTGGTTTCTATCATAAACAAGGTTTACAGTTTTGTTCAATGGCTTTCAGCAACCCCACTATAAAAAGGTATAAGGAGAAAAGAACGAAAAGGTAAAAAGATGGTGACTGTAATCGAGGAGTCGGGTGAGAAGAGATGAAATGTGGGCATTGAAGTGTACAGTTTGGGGGAGAGGGGTGGGTAAAGATGGATAGTGGTAAATGGAATGCCATTCTCAGGAGATATTCTTGACTATTCCTTTTAGACAGGTTGGGTAAGATTCACCATCAGCGTTTTTCATGACTAGAAGTATGCCCTAAACCTCATTTCATTTATAATAGAAGAACAAATCCCTCAGGTGGAACTGGGTGTGCTTGCTTTGGCAAGTGTTTATCAGATCCAACAGGCTGCACTATTTCATTGGACCACTTATTCTTGTGTTTAAGTAAAAGCCTAGTTAGTCACATGCATAATTTCACTTTGACCAGATAAATACCTGATCTGTATCAACTTGAATTCAGGTGAGAGAGAGATTAAAAGGCGTACCTACATCTAGGTATAGCATTAATCTTTCAGTATTGAAAAGGTCTGTTCTGAGAGTGTGAAAATCACAATTATACAGACTGGAATGGACAAAAAATATTTATATAACTGATCTGCCTTTTCAATATTTCTCTGACTTTCTAAATTCTGTTGGAAGACTTAGTAGTAGGTCTGTATATCTGCTTGCAGGTGTCTCCAGTATGGCAGAGCCTTCTGCCATCTAGTGTTAATTTGTGAATTCTTCTACAGGGTTTCAGCAGTTAAATTAATCATCATTATTTGTTAATCATATACTCATAGTGCCCCTAATATGCTAGGTGCTTGCTGTCCATGCATGTTTGAAGATGCAGTTTTTTCCCCAGTAAATAATTACTTCTTTTCATACTTTTATTAAGGATACAGCTTGCAAGTTGGCTTAAATTATGTTCCTCATATAAACCATGGAGAATTTCAATAGACCTTGCATGTTGCTTCTGTGTAACAACTTTGTTAGCACTTTTCTCTTCCAGATGAAAGTAATGAATAACCCTTAAATCAGCACATGTGAGCCTGGAAGTCTGTGCTCCTGCTGTTTCAGGAAACTATATTAGAGCCTAAATAATACCAGTGAGAAGGATTTAATTCAACAAAAAACTTTTAAAATATAAGCCTATTTCCTTTAATAGTCTAATTCATTGTCTTTTATAATAGAAGAACAAAGTGAAAAATTCCCTTTTTATTGTTTTTGTCTGGAAATTCCATCATGGAACAATAGACTGGGGACAATAAAACTCAACAAATTATGTACAGATTTCACAACAGCAACCTCAAACTATGTTACAACTGGAAAACAGGCTTAACGTTATTTTATGTTTAGGCCAAAGACTAATAGCTCCTACCATATGCTGACAGATAGGAGGAGGCTGGTTTTGAGGGTTTGGGTTCTCCCCCCCCCTCACTTAATTAGAAAAGCTTTTTTAAGACAGCAGATTGACTTTTCTCCTAGCCCTCTGTATGGAGTCTCCTTAACTGCTGTGTGACCGACTTGTGGTCGGTCAAAACTGATCCTCTGCAGGTTGTCATTCTGGTGAACTCAGCCAACAAAGCTCACATGACTTCAGCAGATGCTTTTAATTCTTATCCCAATAGTAGTTTCATGGGATAACCCTCCACTCCTAGCTCTTCCCCTCCTTCCCCAGCATTTCCCAGAAGCAAATGCCAGTGCGGCTGGGAGCTGTAAACTTGATCCTCAACACCAGAGTGAAATGCTGACCCGATCAGCAGCATCAGAGACTTAAGAAGCAGAGGGTCTAATACATTAGAGCATTAGTCAGCTGCCATCCCATGCTGGCTGTTTTTTCTCACCTCATTTTGACCTAGTCTCCCTCATCTTCTTTAAATAGTCATTCAAACAGCCCTCATTTTGGTCTGGACACTTGTGCTTTTCCACCAGTATTGTCTAAAAAACACCTACAGTAATAGCTTTAAAAAAGGTTATTCCCAGCTTGCAATTGTTCATTCAAAATGAGTAGGTTTGCAACCCACTTGCTTGATTGACATAAAAAGCTTGGAATAACTGGCTCCAGAAATTCATTGCACGTTTTGCTCTCTTTTGGGGGTAACACTAAGCTGAAAATGTCACACAGTATGAATTAATGTCCAAAATGTGTCACAATGGTGCAGTATCCCCCTGATAACACAAAGATATAGGGGTCAAAATTTGAAAGATAGAGTCTTGTTTTTTCCCTTCACTAAGTGATGTGATTCCACTAGTGGTTTTTTTGGAAGCTTCTTCTGTGATTGACAGAAAGTGCTTGCTTCTTGTAGGATAAATTTTCCCTCCTTTTGTCCCCTGTTTTGTCCTCTCTTTTGAGTGTGGTTTTCTTTCCTCTTTTCTTCCCTGTTTATTTCTGACCTCCTCTCTTTCCCCCTTGTAGAGATAAAAATGTGAGGTCATTTCGTCGTGTAATATCAATGGTACAGTCCTCCAGGGAAAAATAAACCTTGAAAAGTATGCCAACTAGCGCAGTCTGCAGCCTTGATGGAGCCATTCAGAGTTCTTATTAATGAACCCTGAATAATGAAATCTATGTAGCACTGACATTTTATACACATCTACTTTTTCTTGGGTTTATATCTTTCTGCCCCACTTCTTAGTGCCAAATTGTGGCTTGACCAGCATGATAGGGCATGGGTGCTAGGTAGGGTTTTGCCCTGGCAACATTCGTCAGAGGAAGGGAAGCAAGCTCTGTGGAGCTGCTGTGTACCCCATCCCTCCCACACACACTTGCACAGGTGGGCAGAACCTTTTCTCAACCCCTCAACTTGCAGACCAGTATGCTCTGAGTCAAAATTTCCCTCCAGGGCTGCTTATGGGACAGCACGACGACTCTGGGCTTGTGGTAAAGCAATGACTGAGCTCTTAGTCTTTTGCCACAAAGCTGCACATCCAAGCAAAAGTTGCTATAAAAAGAAGTCTCCATGTGTTACACGCCACCCTCTTTCCTTGGGTATTCCTGACTTACAGACAGAGCACTCTGTGCAGCAAAGACACTAATGACCTTCGTGAGGCTGAGATCTGTGTAATTTACATGTAAGCTGGCTCGATGGAGTCTTTCACGTAACTCAAAGACACAATTCATCAATGTGGCCTTCTAGCTGTGCAGTGGAGGATTTATGATGCACAGTGGGGTGTAAGGAAGTCAGAAAAGGGCAGAGTGAGGAACAGTGGGGAATTGTTATCATAAAGGAATAATTCATGAATACAAAGAGAATTTACTTGAAAGAAGCTGTGTCGTATCCCTTTGTCTATGGAGGTGAAGCGCGCTCCCAGACTTGAACTCCAAGAAAATATTCCCTAAAGAGTGAGTGAGGATTAGGTTGTGTTTTAAGGTTGGACTTGCAGTTTAGGGCTCTTACCCTGCAAAATTTGAGTCCATGAAAGTAATCCTCTCACATGTGAATAGTGCCATTTACTGGGAGGTGATGCAAGTCAGGATTACTCACATGATCTAAGGGGTCTAGGAACTGATCTAATGGGTGAACAGTGACATGTGTTCTCTTCTCAATAAATGCCAATCAGTGAAATTTAGTTATAATGTAAATACTTAAGACAAACTGGAAATAAATAGGAACATTGGGGAAACATATAGACACAAATCTGAGAAAATCACAGTTGCTGGAAAAAATCAATAAGTTTATCAACACCTCAAAGATCCAAATCCACTTATGATTTTCTGCCAATTATTTTAATAGCTCTATCAGTATTACACAACTTAAGCCACTCTACCAAAAAATCAATTGTATAGTTCATTGAAATTCAGGCTGATAAAGACTTCTTAGTACTTCTGTCCCATCCGCTTGCCAATGGGAGATTGTTCCCTACACTATAGTTTTTAATGTTTTGTACAGTTCTGTTTAAAAGGGATAGGGCATACATTGTTTCTGGCCTGCTTGAATTTATCTGGCCAGCATGTCAAGTTCAGATTCTGCAGAATGCAAGATTACTTTAAAATAAGTTTCTAGCCTTTATGGTTGTGAAGATAACTTTACAACCACAACCTGATGTAGAACTGCTGTAGGGTATGTCTATGCAGCAATCAGGAGATGTGACTGCAGCATAGGTAGGCATTGACCTAGCTAGCTCAGACAATAGCAGTGAAGCTGTGGCTAGTACATACTCAGGGTTTTGGGTGGGTTTGTACTCGGGTGGCTAGCCTGTGTAGTGGCCTGTCACCACCCATGTCACTGCAGCTTCACTACTATTTTTAGCGAGTTAGCTAAATCAAAGTAGGTATGCCTACATGTGCTACACACCTCCCAGTTGCTGCGTGCATATATACCCTTAAACATAAGCCACAGGTCTCAGATGTGTGAACTCAAGCTTAATGATATATTAAGTTCCATAACTTCAACGTAGGTACACAATTTTGAACCTAACTGCTGCATCCTGTTACTGTATTTGTGCAAGCAAATGGCCAAATTGCATGCACAAATTGCCAAAGAATAGGTAGAAAGAATGATGGCTTACTAAGTGCCCTGCTTGACCATTTTCCTCACTGAGTGATGCTGAATGCAAAGGTAATTTTAACTAGGGCCATATTCTATTCTCAGTATGTGTGCATACTTCCCGTTGTTCCCAGTGGAAGATCACCTTATGAACTGAGGGGCAAATATGGCCCTAATTTTGCAGTCCCAGTCCATGGACAATAGTACAAAATGGAATTTGACCCTTTGTACAGAATCAGTTTAATGCAGATCTTTGTTTAGTTCCTTTAGCTAATGTAAGTTGATGATAATTGGCCATAGTTTATGGTTATGAAATAAAGTTTGAATAATTACTTGACTATGCCCAAATTCTTCTAGTAGTTCTTTGTTGTCCTAAACATAGTGCCTAATAGGGAACTGAAATTATTTAGTCTCGTTTTGGGGAGCGGTGTTGTCTTTATACTAAGAATAACTAAAATTTTAAAACAAGGTAAATCTATGCCAAAAAGTCTCCATAATTCTGTGTAAAAGAGCAAACTACTCAGTTATTTAAAATGATGATCTAATGGCCCCTGACTTTAAAAATCTATGAATCTGTGGAATTATAGCTGAGAAGTAGCCCTCACGTTCAATGACATTCTTTTTCAGGGTCAATTACAAGTGAAGTCTGATTTAGTCATAGACTAAATGTAGCTGCAGTTCTGCAGTCCTCTAAAGTGTAATCTATACTAGTCATGCAGAGTGAGTGTTTTGCTGGATTCCAGCTATTACTGCAGTGTCCTCGCTAGGCAGCAAAGCTGCTCAAGGATGTTAAAATGCTTACTTGCAGTTGTTTCTGGAGTTTCTGTGATGGATGATTGATTTGCTATATCTGGAGGTTCAGACCTGGAAATCTGAGTGAGGCAGAATGTGATCACTGTTTTGGTGAAGCAGGGTGTTGAGAGGACAGACAGCTGGTTGTTGACCTCAGGAAAATGACAAATGGTGGGCCAGGTGCCCTGATCATCAGAGAATGCCTGTAAAACCTCCATTTCCACAGGCACCATAGACAAAATTAACTTGCACTAAAGGAAGGCTTCCTTCTAGAAAGAAACATTAACCTATTTTATCAGCTACATGTCCGGGAAAATTAATTCCAGTTTGCATTTGGGAAGGCTTTCAAATAACAAACACTCACCCTTCATGCTTTATTATCGTGTTTTTTAAAAAATCTTCCCCCAAGAGGTCTCATTGCTACATATTAGACAGTCAGCATGTGGAATAAAAAATGTGATACCACTATAGCAATCTAAGATGCCAGGGTCTGCTCTAGAAACAAGATAAAAAAAAATTATACAGTATAACCTAGGCTGGTTCTTAGCTGGGTGTATTTAAGTCCATTTTAAACCAACTTACTAAAGAAAAGAAAAAAATGCCATAGCATTTAAAGAAGACTGAAGAATCGCTCTGTGTAGCTTGAAAGCTTGTCTTTTTCATCAACAGAAGTTGGTCCAATAAAAGATATTACCTCACCGATCTTGTGTCTCAAACATTTGGAGAATAATAGGAGAAGCCAGCATACAATTCACTTAAGATAGCCCTCCATTATAAAGTATGAGCATGAGAACAAAAATAAATAAATCAGGAAGCATATTGTTTTCCAACATGCAAGACTTGATTATAGGTTCTGTTTTCCATTTCCCATTTTTATTTTAAAATTTACAGTCACTTTATAAAACAATGAGAACTTTCAGACAACCACTGAGCCACATTCTCAGCATAGCTACATGGAAATCAGTGGAGTTGTACCAATTTATACCAGCTAAGAATCTGGCCTATATTTTTTTTAAATTTGACTTGTTGCAATTACAATGCACACTTATAGATATGCTTGTTTTCCTAAAGATCGTGTATATTAACTCTGTCATTGCTTGATTTTATTTATTTTTTTTACAAAGCTTTTACAAGTGCTTTCAGGATTTTTTGCATTAGCAAAAATAATTTAAATCTTATCTTGAATTCTGGAAGTGGGTTCTTACTCATGCTTCCATTCACGTTTTTGTTTAAAAATGAGTTCTTGCCTTTCTGTGTGGTGCTGTCCAGTCAAATTTTAATATATCCTCATTAAATGTAGCATTTAATTATTTTCCATGTTAATGTGCAGACACACATGGAAAATTTCATGCTCGTGTGAGGCCTGGAGTATGAATTTCAAAAGTATTCTCTGCTTACATGTATGAGTTACAGTCAGCTAGAACACTCTAGCTTGCATGATTCCTTATTGGAAGAAGTTTTCTTTTTAAAATGAGATCTCTTTATTGTTGTTAAGTATTTATAATTTGTATTACCATAGTGCTGAAGAGCTCTACTCAAGTCCAGGACCACCTTGTGTAATGCACTGCACAAACACAGAACAGTCCCTGCCCCAGATAGCTTACAATCCAGGTATAAAACAGGAAATGACAGCTGGGTCTTTAGCTTGTGTAACTTGATGCAATTCCTTTGGAGTCAATGGAGCTACACCAATTTACATCAGCTAAAGATCTGACCCATAGAGTGATGATCTAGTTTATGCCAAAAACAAAAACAAAAAAAGGGAAAAGTTAGCTTTCCTACAAATCTTTACTTTTTTTCATTGCTCTTTCCATCAGCATGATGCTTTAAACAATCTATAGCTTTTAGAGCATTATGAATTGTTAGTTTCTGTGGAACATGAGGCTTCTCTCCTTCCTTTCCTCATATTACATGCAATCAACAGTTTTTTGAATTTGTGCTGCTCCAAAGGCTACATGTATGCTAAATAACATTAAAAAAAAATACCCTGATGCTGATATAAAAATAGGGGGCGGGGTAGAATCAGGACCTGTGGCTGGTTGAAAATTTTGCATTAACTTTTTTTCAGTGGAAATTTTTAAAGAAATCTTTTTCACAGAAAGCATCAGCTTTCATTGAAAATTTTCAATGTTTTTAAATCAGAAAAATGTCTATTCAAAAAGTAAAAAAAAAAAAAAATGTGGGGGTCTAAGAGGGGAGAAGAAATAACATTTTCTAATTAGCTCTACTTAATATGTATTCCAAATGCTAATAGATTATTACTCTGTGAAGATCTTTATTCCTATGTTCACATGCATTGAGACCTTGACAAAGTCTTCATTGACTTTATTTCTCATGATTTAGGGATTTTTGTGTGTTGTGTTCAGAATTGTACCCCCCAAAGCCACAGACGCATTTGACCACAACCTCCCAGTATAAGGAATAGGTATGACTTTTTTGGTTTAAACATATGTTCTGGGATTAATTTAGAAGACTAGTTATTTTGGAAAGACTTCAAGGGTGCATTGATTTTTGTGAAACATTCTAATTGACACTTTAATTAGCCACTACAGTAGCTGTAGTGATGGTAAGGACCAGCGCTGTTGCATTCATAACTGAAACAAGGAACTCCGAGAACTTGCTCCACTGAACTTGCCAGCATTTGCTATTACAGCAAGGCATGTACATTTTCGGACTGCAGCACTCTGAACTGTTTGATCAAAGAAAGAAAAGGAAAGGAAGAAGAGAGGGAGGAATAACTCCATATCATCAAACTGGTTTTCCCACCTTTGGAATTAAAACTGGCTTTATCAGAGAACAGCTGCTCCAAGGCGTTACTTGTCCTTTTCTTTTGGTTTGCACTGCAGTTTGTCTTCCCTCGGCTGATGTCCAGTAGCTGACCTCCGTGCTGCTTCGTTTTAACTGAACCACACTGTGGCATTTGAGTTTTGTTTTTAAAAGATCTTTGCCTCACTAAACACAGCTGATTCCTGCGCCTGACCAAAATACTCTAGCAGGCGTTTGAAAACAATTGCCAGTTAGAAAAGACAGAGGAGATGGAGAAGAATCAATAGAGGTTCTAGTTTTCCTTTAAGGATTCATACTTTGGATGTGTAATTTTTTTGGTTTTCCCATTGGGAGAAATTATTGTTGGTGGAACAGTCTGTTTTCTGTTTAAAAAAATTAAAATAAATGAAGTGCTGTGGGTCACTCCAATTCAAAGCCTTTCCTTAGACCCCAATCCTGCAGTGAGATTTATCTGGATCCCCATTAAAGTCAACAGGGCTTCACAGGAGCACAAGTTTCTGCCTCTGCTGAGTTCATTACATGATCAGGGCTTTAATGTTTCCTTGGTCCTGGAAGTCCTGAGGTAAGAAAGGACTGGGGACCTCAGGATTTGGCCCATAGACTTTTATTTTTGAATTTACCAGCATGCTACTGTGTCTGTGGGACTGGCCATAGCGTTCCTTGACACTGTGTAGGTATATGTGGATTTACTTTACTCAACCAGAGTGCGATCCTGCAAAAATAGAGCACAGCTCTTACCATGAGATGTAGCTGATGGCTCTAGCTCATAATGTAAGCACTGCCCTCAGTAATTAAGTGTTGGCAGGATTGGGACCCTGAAGAGTAAAATCTTCTTAATCGTAGTTTAGTGCCTAGTTGATGCTACAGTGGTGTCGTGTGCTGTACGTCGTGAGTCCAGATTACAGGCCTGATTCTGCCCTCACTTGCACCAGTGGAAATCCGGAGTTAATTCCGTGGCTCCGCTCTGCTGGCCCCCTGGGAGGAGGTATGCTTTGTGGTATGGCTGGAGGAGGGGTGTGACTGGAGCATGCTGTGCTCAGCCGGCTGTGTCCAGCTGGCATAGGCCCCTTGAGGATGTGGTGAAGAGACATCCTTGGGTTTTCAAGGTTGGAGCCTGTTGTTTGAAATAGCGATGTCATCTTCTTGAGGTTATGGTTTCTATAAGAAAAACTGAGATGCAGCGTTGAGATCAATTGCTTCCCTTGTTTACCATCGCACACTGCATTACAAGTTGCTCTTGGATCCCTGCCCTGCTGCTACTTCACTAAGTGGCGCTCAGAGCCATTCTGTCCATAGGGCAGACTGGGGCAACTGCCCTGGGCCCCGCACTTCAGGGGGATGCAGAGGTGTGTGTGGGGGGGAACAGGGCGGCCTGAGGGGCTAGCGGGAGGCCTGGCGCCGGCAGCAGGGGTTGGGCCTGTGCCCCACACTCACCGGCCCAGGCGTTTATTTCTTTTTCTTGCCTGCCGCTGCTCGGGTTCGGGCTCAGTCTCTGTGGCAGCAGCAGTGAACGATCCGGCCCCAGTCCTATCTGCTCTGCTCTGCTGGCTCCCGGCGTCGCCTGCCGCCACAGGGTCCTAGTTCCTCTTAACCACTCGTGCCAGGGCAGGCTGACCCTGACCCTTCCCTTCCGCCTCGGACGGAACTTTCCCTTTTCTGGTGGGACCCTCCACCAGATCAGGAGCCCCCCTTACCCGTAGCACAGGTGAGTGCCAGCCAGTCGTCTCCATCATCCGTCACTCAGCACTGGTGTCCCCCCCAGTGCCCCACACCTCCCCTCTCCCAGCACTGGGTGGGGTCCTCCAATGCCACCCTCCAGGCCAGGGCCAGCCCTTATCACCCCCCTGCCTCAGGGTCCTCCTTGCCTTTCAGCTCTCCAGCCTTGGGGTCCCCCTCCCTGCAGTACCAGGGCCTGGGGTCCCACAACTCTGCTCTCTCCACCACCCACCAGAACTGAGGTCCTCCATCCATCTGCTTTTCTGCCTCCCCTCCCCATCCCAGCCACCAGAGAAAGCAGATCTTAGAGCTCCTCCTCCATGCTGGAGGGTCCTGGGGCTCTGACATGGGCTCTGTTGTGAATGCGTAATTACATTTTAAAAAAAAATCCACTGAGGGTAGTGAGACCATATGCACCTGGGAAGTGAGTTTGCTGCAAGGAAGTCCAGGAAGGTGGATTTCAGAATGTAAGCAGCGCAACACTGATATGATCGGTGACTTATTTTTAATTGTATGAACTTCATTATAATTATAAAAAAGAACGACAATATAATATAACATTATAATTATACAGCTGAGTGCTGTCAATATTTAACCTGCAGCCAGCTGCTGTCCTGGAAGTTCTCCGTAACCAGATTTCACCTGTATAAAAAATGTTAAGGGGGGGCCCATACAGGCTGATTTGCCCCAGGCCCTGTACCTCCTAAGGATGCCTATGGTGGCGCTATTGACCAAAAGCAAACTTTTCTCATCTACAGCTGGTTCTCTCAGCTCTGGACCTCTCGCTAGGATTATCTATGCCACTACAAGCACTCCAAAGTTTCAGCTAATGCGCCCGATGCCATTCACCATGCAGCTGCCAATCTGTTTGCTAGGGTTTGCAGCAAAGAGCCGGTTGCTCCAGTTTTGTCCATTTCATTGGCTTCCTGTTCCATTTAGGTGCAATGCAAAGTTAACCTGTAATGATCTTTATTATAGACCAAAGTTACGTCTTGGCTATGTTGAGCGGTTGCTTCTCCCTCCACGTACCACCGTAGCAACTGAAATGAGCTGAGGCTGTTGAGCTAAGTCTCCCAGGATGGCTTGGCCTTTCCAGTAAAATGTTGGAATGCACTTCTCCCATTGGTCCTTGCTGACAGGCCTGGTACAAGACCCTTCTCTCTTCTCAGGCATTTAAATGTGTGGCGGGGATTGGAAAAGAGAGTGTAAGTGTGTTGTGTTTGTGAGTCTCTTGTTGCTGCTGTTTAAAATGTTGAGTTATAGTTGCAGTTGAGTAGGCAGGTCACCAGCAGGGATTAGTGGCATGATTAATAGCTCATTTAGTTATGTCTTGAAGAACAAAAACAAACAAACAAACCCTGCCCAACAAATTGTAACCAAAGAGCCTGACTGAAAGCCCATTTTTAAAGTCAATGGAAAGACTCTGACTGATTTCAAAGGACTTTGGAACAGGCCCATAGCTAGTCTACGTAACCAAATATTCCTGTCACTCTGCTCCTCTCTCCCTCCACACATGCTCTTCCCATGTATTTGTTACACAATTGTTGTATTTTCTCTTAACCTGGGCTATAAATTCTTTGGTGAAAGGACTCTCTCAAAAAATATGTTTGAATAGCAAAAATGGGCCTGAGCTTGACTGGGCTTCAGGGTGCTACTATAATAAAAAAACAATAATGCACTTTGAGACTTTTTATAATTGGATGCGTTTTATAAACCGATCCTGCCTCAACTGCATGGAGATAGAGAAGCTTGCCATACCATCGACTCAAGGAAAAGGTTACAGCTTGAATCATAGAATCCTAGAATATCAGGGTTGGAAGGGACCTCAGGAGGTCATCTAGTCCAACCCCCTGCTCAAAGCAGGACCAACACCAACTAAATCATCCCAGCCAGGGCTTTGTCAAGCCTGACCTTAAAAACCTCTAAGGAAGGAGATTCCACCACCTCCCTAGGTAACCCATTCCAGTACTTCAAGCTTGTTGGAACTTGAGTTCCATCTGCTCAGGAGACATACGGAACAAAAAAAGCCAGGCATGCCTTAGTGGGCAAACAGAAGACTGGATACACCTAATTCTTTGTACCTCTTATTTTTAGATTAGTATAAACCTCCTCCATCTAGTTGCACTAACAACAATGGGAAGCCACTGGCTTTGAGCTTGAGCTTTGTGCAGCAGTATACTTACCTAGAAGAAGCTCTCAGTGAAATAACTGCTTGGTTTTTATGTTCAAAATCAGAAGTGGTATCATAATGCTCTCTGATAAGGACATGTGTCTCTGAAAGGCTCCACTAACAAATGTGTTCGAAGCTTATTGTAGAGGCCTTGTGCACCTAATGAAACCAACATATTATGGGAAAGATTCAGGAGGTCAGTGTATACTAATAAAATAACAATGGCAGTAGCTGACTTCGTCTGTGTCACAGACAGTGAATTTATCTAAATAGCCCTTATTCCCAATCTGTCTTTGAATTGGTGTTATGCCGTTTTCATGATTAGAGTTAGGTGCACCAGGGAAGGTATTGAAAACTTGCCAGTAGCTATGGCAGTTGCTGTTTTTTCTTCTCTTCGGTTTGGTCACTAACTAGACTGTAACTACTGGCATTGTTCCACACTGAAGGATTCCACTTGCTTTGTGCAGCCAGTATTTGAATATCTTTTTTTTGGTATTATTATTTAAACCTTGAATCTGGAAGATTTCCCAGATGGAGTGTCTGCCCCACTCATCTACATTTTAGATCCTGGGGTCAGACGGACAGTAAATTGATTCACCGGGTGAACTACTTTATCTCTTCTTGTCAAACAACTTGCGAATTATTCTTATCTTCCCCTCATTTCCCATAAGACATCTGGCCAGCAGATTTAAAAATAAAGAACATCTGTATGCCAAAAATGCAGCTGTACATGTGCCACTGATGATCCATCCACAACACACACCAAATGGGAGTTTCTTAATCTGGGATGGGTTTGGAGAAGGATCCATGAGATAATCCACAGCACCCGTTAAGTATTTTTCTATTTTCTTATCTCAGCGCTGACTCAGGCTATTTAGTAATGTTGCTGAATTACAATAACTCAAAGCTATAAACTACTACAGTCACTCTTTGGATGTTAATAACTAACTTGAACATGGGCTGTCTCCAAAGAGCCCTCTGTATGGGTTGTATCACCTTGTGTTATAGTTTCTATCGTGCTCAGTGGGATCCTGGACTCTAGGCCTTATCCTAATGCACATAAATGTCTGAATAAGAAAATCAGTCAATTAGCACTAGCTTCTAAACAGTCTTTTGCAATTTAAATATCTTCTATGCAACCAATTTTACTTCAAGGATTTGTTAACTTTTACTGCTAATGAGAGTTCAAACATTAGTTTCAGACAACTTAATTTTGCAAGTGAACCCTAGTAGTAAACTAGTGTGAATGAAATGTATTTCCATCATCTCTTGCCATTACTTCAAAGGGACTTTGAGTAGTTTAGGCCTATTTTTTATTTTTATTTTTATTTTTTTAAAGTATCAACAAAAACCTAGTATTCTTCTTCGAGTGCTGGCTCCTGTCCATTCCACATTAGGTGTGGGCGCGCTGCATGCACAGTCCCCAGAGATTTCTCCCTTGGTGGTATCCGTCAGGCCGGCTCTAGTGCCCTCTGGGGCCGCGTGCTCATACGCCAGTCACTATAAGGGGGCCCAGCCAGCTCCGCAGCCTCTCAGTTCCTTCGTACTGCCTGCCACGATCGCTGGAACAGCTCCTCTTGCTTTGGCAAACTCCTACTCGGTGATCTTAGTCCTTTTCCTGTCTTTCTCCATACCCAGTACTTACTTTTTCTCAGTTTGGACCAGGGCTTTGGAGTGGAGCCCAGAGCTGGCGCACGGAGCAGCTCCGGAGCAGTGGAGCTGCAGGGTTTTGCCTGGAGCTGGAGCGGAGTCAGAGCACAGCTCCAAAGCCCTGGTTTGGACTGTTGTAGATTAGTTGTATATAGATAGCTGGTGCTTCTTGCCCCGTTAGTGGAGTTTCGTCCACTCCTGGTGCCAGGGCATGCCTTGGTCCCTGGGTTTCAAGCCCTGTGCCTCCTGCAACAAGCCTATGCCTGTGACTGACCCACACTCCAGTTGTCTGAAGTGCCTGGGAGAGACTCATATTAGGAACTGCTACCAGATGTGGTCCCTGGGTTTCAAACCCTGTCAGAGGAAGAACTGGGAGGCCAGATTGAAGTCCCTCCTAATGGAGGTGGTGCTCTGTCCCTCATCAGAGCCAAGCCAGTCAGACTCGGCACCCAGTACCTCAGCGTCAGTGCAGAGTGCTCCTCCTGCTGTCTCTTGGCACTGTTCTCCTTCACCAGTGCCAAAGAAAAAAAACATAAGAAGCAGCTGGCCAAGAGCAGATGTTCCCTGATTCTGAAGAGAACCAAGCACGGGGAGTGCAGTGGAATGCAACATGAAGTCTAGCCACTCCTCTGTCCCTGCTCCAAAGGTAACACCATTGACTCCACCTCATATGCAGCCTCCGTTGAGTCCTGTCCCAGACCATCCCTCGGCACTAGAAGGGCAAAGCATCACCAGAAGGATCATGGTAACATCTACCGTGGAGGCATTCTTTGCAGCTAGGGACCTGCTGGTGCTCTTAGTACTGCTGTCACCAGTGGTATGAGTTGGCAGCATCGGTAACGGGGAGCAGAAGGAGCATGTGGCCCCAGGCTCCCATTTGGTACCGTCTAGAGGGAACCATCCTTGCTTGTCTCAATGCAGGTCTTCCGTCCTCAGCATAATTCCTTGGCACTGACGGATACTGCCCCGCCACGGTCCCAGGTGGAAGGCTTATCGTCAGACTCAAAGTGGAGTCATATTCCCACTTGAGGAACCGTTGCCATTTCTCCCCCCAGGCAGCCCTACTAGTTGGTGGATCTGGTGCAGGAGCACTGCCGAGTACTTGTGGGCACTGGCCTATGCAGATGCAATGGCCATTTTGGAACCGTGGAGTTTTCCCCCCAATGCAAAGGCCCTCTTCCAGATGCTGATACTCTGTAGTTTCAGAAAGAAGAGCACCCCTGTCCCTATGACCAGCACCTGACCCAGACTCCAGTATCAAGCCTGGTACCGAGCCTCAGGACCTAGATCTGCAGGACCCAGTTGGTGCAGAAAGAGCAGAAGATGACCCTCCTCCCCGGATGATGCAGTGTCTGAGGCGTGTGTATCTTCTCCCCCCCACGAAGATCCTGCCCCATTTTTGTTTTCAGACTCTTTCCCACTTCAGCCCAGTTTGGTCCCTCATTACATCAAACCATTAGGTACTGAGTACGGTGGAGGAAAGTTACTCTTCAATTTATTTCCATCGCTCCCTCCCATCCCAGCCCCCTTCCCCATCCCTCTTCAGGGACCCTTCTCACGAGTAGATTTTGGCCAGAAGGTACAAGCCTTCCACCAGGTAGGGGCCGTGGAGGAGGTACCTCAGAGCTTGAGAGGGAAAGTGTTTTACTCCAATTATATCCTAATCCCGAAGGCCAAAGTGGGTCTCAGACCCATACTAGACCTGCATTTCCTCAACAATTTCTTCAAGAAACTAAAGTTCCACATGGTCTCCCTGGCCTCCATTATTTGCTGCCTGGATCCAGGGGACTGGTATGCCACTCTCAACTTAAAAGATGGTATTTTCATGTTTCCGTATTTCAGGGCCACAGGAGGTTTCTCAGCAAACCATGAACCAGACCCACTACCAGTTCATTGTCCTCCCCTTTGGCCTGTCAACAGCCCCTTGAGTATTCACAAAATGTATGGCAGTAGTGGCGGCCTTCTTCAGAAGGCAAGGGGTGCAAAGTCTATCCTTACCTCAACGACTGGCTGATCAAGGGCAGGTCCGAGATCCAAGTAAGAGCCAGCATCTACCTGGTCCTAGCCACCTTCCAAACACTGGGCCTGCTGATTAAACAAGCAGAAGTGAACACTCATCCCCAATCAGAGGATAGAATTTATTGGTGCAGTGCTCCTAGAGGCCTGCTTTCACACAATGTCATCTCTGATATTGCAGTTCATGGCCTGCGACATCACGACAACCCGTTTCTGCCTCAGACTATTGAGTCATATGGCCATGTGCACATATGTGGTACAGCAAACAAGACTGCACCTCCGACCCCTTCAAGCACGGCTGGCCTCAGCATACTCACCAAACCATCATCATTTGAACTCGGTGGCTATGGTTCCTGCTCAGGTCATTGTCTCCTTAGATTGGTGGAGGGACCCCCAGTTGGTAGGCTTGGGCATTAACTTTGTCATTCCCCAATCTTCAGTATCCCTAATCGCCTATGCATCTGAGAGAGGTTGGGGGGCTCATCTCAAGCACCTCAGGACTCAAGGTCTGTGGTCCCAGGAGGAACTCTCTTTACACATAAATGTCAGAGAACTCAGAGCAGTCTGCTTAGCACACCAGGTGTTTTTACCCCAGATTATAGGCAAGGTTGCTCAAGTTCTTACGGATAGCATGGCAGCCATGTTTTACATCAACAGGCAGGGAGGGATATGCTCTCTTCTCTCTTCCCATCCCCCACCTCCCGCACAGTGTCAAGAAGCCATTCACTTATGGAAATTCTGTGTGAAGCGCTCGATCCACCTTGAAACTTCTCACATTCTGGGAGCCCAGAACAATCTGGCAGATGACCTCAACAGATCTTTCTCCTCTCACCTTCATACCAGTATAGCCAGGTCCATCTTCCAATGGTGGGGGACTACCTGTTTAGCTTGGTTGTGAAATGGTCTATGAGGGAAGTGTCAGCAGTTTTGTTCTCTACACGGGCGCAGCCTGGGCTTGCTCACAGATGCCTTCCTGCTCCTTTGGACAACGCTCCTGTTCTGTATGTCCCACCCCCCATTCCTCTTGTGCGCAAAGTCATACTCAAAGTCAAGCAGAACAGAGTGAAGCCCCAGTATGCATGCCAGCACTGGTTTGATACGTTATTGGACCTGTCAGTAGCAACCCCAATGCCGCCCTCTCTCCTCCAAGTCCTGATCTCTCAAGATCACAGCTAATTGCTTACCTGAACCTCAAGGCCCACTGCCTGACCAGCGGAGTCTGCCAGGTATTGCTACATAATAGGAAACTATCTACTAGAGTGACTTACCTCACCAAGTGAAGCATTTCCCAATGTGGTTGTCTATGCTGGAATATCTGCTTCATCTGAGACAGCAGGGCCTAGCCATTTTATTTATTTTTAAGGTACGCCTACCAGCCATCTCAGCCTTCTACCCTCCAGTGGACGGTAGGTGGATTTTGTTTTTTGTTTTTGTTTGTTTTTTTTCCTCCTCACAAAATATCCATTTGCTTCCTCAGGGGCTTAGAGAGACTATGTCCACAGATTCATTAACCCTGTGGGACCTAAACCTGGTCCTGTCCAGATTCTCACAGGCCCTCCCTTTGAGCCACTGGCATCATGCCTTTGTCATACCTCTCCTGGAAGGTAGTCATCTTGGTAGCAATATACTTTGGCCAGGAGATGTCGGATTGTTTTGCATAAGAGTGTGAGAAACTGACATGCAAGTTTCAAGGATGAAGCTAGTTCTTATCTGCTGGGAGGCAATAACAGGATAATAAATTAGAGGGTTGGCCAGGATGTTAAATAGCCAATGAAGTTACAGCTGTGCCTGTCTGCACCTTATTAACCAATTAGCAATTGCTTGATTGCTTGCATTAATTGTATAAATGAAATATGCTGGAGAGAAATAAAGGACTTAGCTGCCAATCAAACTGACTGAAGAGCTTTGTTCATGCCCGCTTGAGAGGCACCAAGACGCAACAAATGGTGACCCCGACGTGATTCGTATTGAATCATGATAGTGTCGGGAGCCTGAGCCCAGAGGCGAACGGCCAGGAGCCTGAGCCCAGAGGCGGGGAGTGCCTATCCGACGTGATTCGTATCGAATGCTGAAAGTCTCGGTGGCCTAGTCTCGGTGGCCTGTTCCAGGCGGAAGAGCCGCGGCGGGGAGTGCTGGAGAAGGGCCAGCCCCCGGGCGTCCAAAGGAGAGGCGCATCTGAGCTCAGAGGTGAGCGGCTAATATGGGAACCGCTGCATCAGCGGAAGAAGAAAAGCGGCTATAAGCCGGAGGAGAGTGGCTACAAGCCAGAAGCCAGGGGAAGGCGGCTATAAGCCGCGGAGGAAAGCAGCGGCTATAAGCCGCGGAGGTGAAGGGCAGAGCAGCTAACGTGAGTACCGCTGTATCAGCTGAAGAAAAGATAACACAGAATGGGACTTTTCGTTAAATCAAATACAGTCTTTGATAAAACTGTTTGGGAGCGGCTAGGCTCCGAGCTTTGGGAGTCGGTGACTCAGGGCGATAAGGAAGCTTTCTCCCTGAGTCAAGTATGGAGTAAAACAAGGAAGAAAATACAGAAGCCTTTATTGCACATTATGAACCGACAGGGGGAAAGAATTTCCCCTGCTGCACTGATTTATTTATTAAGAAGAGAGGGGAAGTTGGGGAGGCTTCTCCCGACCGGCCTTCGGGCACAGGACGAGGAGGTGCTCCGCTGGAAGCGAGCCCTGGACGGGAAGACGTTGGAGTGCACGGCGCAGGTAGAGGCTCGTGCCGTGGCCCCGGAGGTCGTTCGGACCTACAAGCAAGTAAGTTGTTTTGGCAGGAGCCCGGAGAAGGCTGGCTGGTTTGAGCCTGGGACAGTGCCGGGAAAACCATTATGCTTCTCCGGTATGAGCAGCAATAGCTGGGTGTCCTGACACAGGATTCACAGATTAAAAGAAGCCAAGCAGGGAAGGAAAAGGAACAGCATGAGTTAACTAAGCAAGCTAAAGATAAGACTTGGTGAACAGCCCAGACTAAAGAGAGCGTGACTGGGCCCAAAAAAGTTAATGAGAGCTGCAAAACTCGGCCTGGCATTACCGGAATGTGTTAGATTTCTTTTCTTATGGGTAAAGAAATGCTACAAAAAAGACTGACTGCTTGGACCCATGATTTTTACTGCAGAAAGACCCCTCCACATCAGAAGAATTTTTCTACTGATGATTGGCCTATGTAATTTTTTAGTCCTATTGTGTTTTTGGACAGCATGAAAAAGGGACAAGGTGTCCCTTGGCAGCCCCCATTGTGTTATTGGAATTTTTTTTTTGTTGTTTTTTGAAAGAAGCAAAATTACTACGGGATGATGTCCTGGTAAATTTCCCCCGTAGAAGCTGAATCATGCCGGTGGTGGAAAACAAGAAAAAACACTTATGTTGTTGATATTGCCAAAGTCCAGAAATTCCTGATTAAAAAGACATTGAAAACTGACCCTGGTGAAGAAACAAAGAATTACACACTGGCAGGATGAAATTTGTGGGACTTATGTTTGGAACTGTGGTATTAATTGAATTTCGGGGTTTATTCTACAGGCTGCGCCCTGTGTTTTGGATAAATCCTTCAGTATGTATAGCCCACCCTAATTGGATTGTAAATGATATGTCCTTATTTTATTGAGGCTGAGAAAGCATTGCCGTGGGAGCTAGTATGTTTGAATTTTTGAATGGCCAGCTGATGGCCATTCGGAGTGATTTTGAGCACCAGGATAGCCCACTGCCCTTACAAATATATTAGGAGTACCATCTGATCTGGAGTTGTAAAAATATATTTAGACACTGTTTAAGTAAAAGTGTAAATATTTGCAGTGCCCCTCCCCAGCATGTAAACCGGTTGAGTTGGGGGGTGAGGGCTTTTACATATCGAACCCTGCCGGGTTCATGGGGAGGATGAATGTGAAATTATTTACCCCAGCTTTTTAGAGTTTAATTGTTGTTTTTCAAGTTTGAGAAAACTCAGCCAACGGGTTTGTTGAGTATTCTCAAAGGGGGGAATTGTGGATTGTTTAGGCATAAATTTAGGTAATTTGGGAGAATGGCTTTGAATTTATGTGACCCTAAGAATTTTTATGTAAAGTGTTTTTGTTAGTCTGTTTAGACTTTTTGTTAATTTTGTGTTATGTGTTTTCTGGCCAGAAATTGTTGTGATGTTGTTAAAATGTGTATGTAGTTTATGTTGTGTTTTTCCTGCTAGGACCCCCCCCCCCTCAGTGTCAGTTTGATCACCTGACACATGAGGGATGGATTGGTAATAGAAATTTGTCACAATTTGGTGTGCAATAGAGAATGGGGGAACCCTGCAGATTTTGTACCATTTATGTGTTTGATTTTTGTGTATTTATGTTTGTTTTGTTTGATGTTGTTGGTGTTGTATGTTATGAATTGCATGGTTATGGATAAGCCTTATAGATTGAGGAAGTATTATTTGGTTTTTAGTTTTGTTTTGCTTAATTGGTTATTGTTAATTTTTTTATGTGTTTTTGGAATAGAGGGGAGAATTTCCCTATGCTGCCTTGGTGGAAAATCACAGCTGCGTGGTTACGAGAACAGAGGGATGAGATAATGTTGTTATGAGAAAGTAGGGAACTGCCAGAGCGAGGCAAAGGCCAGGTGGCCTAATTGGATTAGATACGGCGCATGGGAAATGGGAAGACAGTAAGCAAGGTGGATTCCGGCGAAGTGGGTCCGGCCTTGGCTGATTTTGGCGCAGAGTGCCATAAATACAACGGCCTTCTGCCTGCTGCCCCATGTTGCTGCAGTGAAAGCCCTTATTGGAAACCTGCTTTGTGGGTGTTTGCACATTGGCAGAACCCTCCTGGCCCCTTGGGCCACTTGCGTTACCTGGAGGAAGGATGTATAGGTAAAAGTAGGGCATTGCGGAAGATATTGTTATGGTTTAGTTAGGCAGCTGGTGTTTAGATTTGTTTTTAGTTTTGCTGTGTAATAGATTGTAGTAATGTGACGCTATAAGTTGGAAATGTTTTGTTGTGCCTTTCCTTTTTTTTTTTATTATGAGAAAAGGGGGGAAGTGTCGGATTGTTTTGCATAAGAGTGTGAGAAACTGACATGCAAGTTTCAAGGATGAAGCTAGTTCTTATCTGCTGGGAGGCAATAACAGGATAATAAATTAGAGGGTTGGCCAGGATGTTAAATAGCCAATGAAGTTACAGCTGTGCCTGTCTGCACCTTATTAACCAATTAGCAATTGCTTGATTGCTTGCATTAATTGTATAAATGAAATATGCTGGAGAGAAATAAAGGACGTAGCTGCCAATCAAACTGACTGAAGAGCTTTGTTCATGCCCGCTTGAGAGGCACCGAGACGCAACAAGGAGAGTCAGAGATCGGGGCCCTTATGTCAGAACCCCTATATATGGTGTTACGGACAAGTTACAACTTTGCCCCCACCCTGCATTCCTCCCGAAGATGGTTTTGCAGTTTCGAAGTAATCAGGCTATCATCCTGCCAATATACTTCCCAAAACTTCATAAGAATAGGGAGGAGCAGCGTCTTCACACACGGGGCATTAGGGGGCGAGGGCACACCTACATAGAGGGGACCAAACCGTTAGTCCACGCAGCTCGTTGTGGCAGTAGCAGACAAGATGAAAGGCCTGCACGTTTCGGCCCAAAGAATTTCATTCTGGATCACTTTCTGCATTCACACATCTTAGGAGCAGGTGAGTGCCCCACCTCCTACCATCTTGACTGCCCATTCAAAGAGAGCTTAAGCTTCCTTAGTGGCATTTCTGGCCCAGGTCCCAAACCAGGATATTTGCAGAGTGGCGAGCTGGTCGTCAGTGCATACTTTTTCATCCCACTACACCATCACCTAGCAAGCTAGAGGTGATGCCGGGTTTGGTAGAGCAGTGTTGCAATCCGCATGTCCATGAACTCTGAGCCCACTTCCTAAGGTACGGCTTGGGAGTAGACTAACATGGAATGGACATGAGTAAGCACTCGAAGCAGAAAAAACGGTTACTAACCTTTCTGTAACTGTTCTTCGAGGTGTGTTGCTCATGTCCGTTCCATGACCCACCTTCCTACCCCTCTGTTGGAGTTAGCCGGCAGGAAGGAATTGTGAGGATGCAGAGCTGGCTGGACCCCTTTCACCGGCGCATGAGCGCATGGCACCACAGGACACTAGAGTCTGCCCACTAGATACCACTGAGGGAAAAAGTTTCAGTGACTGTGCACGCAGCACGTACGTACCTAACGTGGAATGGACATGAACAACACATCTTGAAGAACAACAATTACAGAAAGGTTAGTAACCATTTTTAATATAACTGTCAAAGAGGGCATTTGGCAGTGAGGACCAATTCCCTTAGAGTTTTAAAGTGGAGAGGAAAGATGGTCCAGCAGCTAGGAGGAGGTTTGTTTGTTTTTGTTTTTTTTGGGGGGGGGGTCATCAGTGGGCAAGGGAATGGGTGGAGTAAGGAAGTGTTTGGGCCCTTACTTTGCTAGAAACTGGAAAGTGGACAGGATCTCTGATAACCTTGTTCTACATAAAACTGATTTAAAAAGAAACATGTGGACAAACCTGTAACTCTACACTAGAATTGCTTTTAAGGAGGTCCAATTTTAAGCCTAAACTATTTGATTATGTTCCTTTTACTGCAATTAAGGCAATTATAAAAGGTGACTGTGCAAAAGGGCTACCAGAAAAGCTTTTATCGGCGAGCCTAAGTCAGAACAAGGTGCTGCCATCTTGGAAATTAGTCTGTCAGAAATGGGAGTGCCCCATAGACAGGTTAAATACTGCTGACCATTGCTAGAGTGGTGTCCAGCCATTCCTGATAGGGGAGAGGCACAAGGCCTTTGAAGGGAGGAGGCAAGTATAAGGGGAAGCTCACCCCCTAAAATGACCAGCTTGGCCTTGAAGATTCTAGGATAATTATAAAGTACATCCTTTTCCTTGAAAACAAGAGGATTATTTCACATTGTGATGAGAAACCAAAGGTCAGGAACAAAACTCAAAGAACAAAATACAGTGTGTTGTGCTAGGTTAACCGGGGAAGATCAATAGCAGCAGCTACAGAAAGGGGACTTGTTTGGGCAGAGTATGAAGCAGAGCACTGGCAACATGGCACATGGGAAGAGTATAAAGCCATGGTTTCGAGAACACATGGCTTTTTAACCTTATTCAAAAATAATAGTGCATGTTTTTTTTAACCTTAGAGTTTAGTCTGCCCTCAGTAAAAACAAGATACATGAAAAACTGTGCACCAGAATAAGCAAACCTCTTTTTCCTGGTTTCTGCATATAAGATTTACAGATACTTAAAATAAACCTATGAAAAACACACCGTGTGCTGGAATTTGCTAACTAGTCAGAGCAATTACCTACAGGTTCCAAAACCCAACTGACCTTGACTTTTGGAAATAGACTTGGCAAGCTCTTCTTCCTGGTGCTGTTGTAAAGGTGTACATGAAAAGATACTGACCTCTGCCAGAAACCCCAGGAATCCCGTTCAGAGATGAATTTGGGTAATGGTCTTGAAGGAATTAAAATAACACAGATGTGGATTAATGTGAAAAAGTAGGCAAAACACTTACTTCTCATTGTGTGGTTTCAGTGTGGCAGAGTCTTTTTAAAATGCTCTGGTGTACCACAGTAATTAAAGGGGTTAAGAACATTAAGTTAACATTACTTAACAAGAAAATAAATGCCTCAGTTGAAAGCCAACAATGTATCCTGTTTGTTTTATTGGAAAAACAAGAATTAATGCAAGTTGCCATGGTAAAATTAGGTTTAAAACCTTTTCAGCAGTAATGATTTTTGTGCTGCTTCAGAGATCACATACTAGTTGATTGTGAATGCCGTAATTTCTGAAGAATCAGACTTCTTTAGAAGACTGACACTCCCATTTAAAGGTGATCTGGAAAGGGGAAAACAGATTGTCCTCCCACTCTTTCCTCCCCCTCCCCCACCCGTCTGAGAAAGGTCTGAAAAGTCTTTTAATAAAAGGTGTGTTTGGGGGGGATTACTCCTCCTTGCTTGTTTTTTACTGTAAAAATTCAGGTCTTTTTCTTGGAAGACTCTATGGATGACTGGAGAACTATTAAGCTTTTGCCACAAGAAAAACACGCTGCAAGTAAAACCCGATTGATTGAAATGAGAGATGATTTTTATTAAGACTATGTAAAACTCACTGGTATTACGGGTGATGGGGGTGTTTTTAATTCACGAGAAAAGCTGTCAGATATCCTCCAGGAAATCAAGAAACATAAGACTTTGTTCCTAACGTTTTAAAGGATAAGCAAAAAAAAAAAAATCTGTCCTTTTTACAAAACCAAACCAGGAACTCTCAGGCTTTCTTTCATACTTCATAAAGAAGTTAAAAATGGCACAAACTTCCAATGCCACCCTAGCGCGCCCACCCCACCCCCATTTGTAGGTTACCACTGATGTTGCAGGGGAGTTTTTTTGTACTGTGTAATGTCCATGTTGTTGAGAACTTGTCTTCAGCACCATGAAACCTTCTCTGCACTTGTCAATATAAAGCACTGGAGCATACCTGAATTTGGCAATAAAAGACAAACTTAATGTTAACTTAGCATCTTACTAACAATAACTCAGTTAGAAATATCGCTCACATGGGTGCATTACAGTTATTAGGTGTGAGAAATACAGTTTTCAAACTCTAATTAATCATTTTTGAATAAACTTCTTTACACATTTATGGCATCAGTGGGTATGACCGTTTTATGTTTTACCTATAAAAGCTGACCTGTTTTATGTACTCTTTATGGAGACAGTGCAGTCATAAATTAAAAGATGCAACTCTTCTGAATATTTTACTGGTGGTCCTGTATTTTCCTGCCAGAAGTGCAGCTGTTTTGGGTTTCTTGGGATAACATATGAAAAGGCTGTGTGTGCATTACAAGCTTATGCTTGAACTGGCAAGCCAGAGGTGGAATGACTCAACCTTCCCTGGAGCAACGTGTACCAAGATGTGATGAATCAAAACAGCTAGTTGAAGCTTAGTGGCTTTCATTACAACTGTGAAAACCAATTCTTATTTGTGGTACTGTATCTGGCTTTTAAAGGTTGAGGCAGCCACTCTGCTGGTGATGTTAAGCTGTAATCCTGGGGATTTTATGTGCTTAATTGGAGTCTATGGACCAGCTCCTTAGCTGGTATAAATGGGTATAGCTGCACCAAAGTAATTTACTGGATGTAGGATCTGGCCCTACATCTTTATTATGCAGAGGGCAGGGATTATGAGTTTATGGCACTAAATGAAACATTCAAGCCCCATTCTTCTTCATCTAACACTGCCACTTTACTGGTAGTTCTTAGTGGGCAAAATAACCTCAGTGTTGGGCTCCCAAAAAGGGCTGAGGACAGCAGAGAGCTCGAGGACACACAATGAGCGTAGCCTCTTCCAGCTTCAGGTCACTGGTTCAGATTTGGTCTGGATATTTCCAGCTCTGTGTGACATGAACTGCTGGTTTCTATCCACTTGCTAATAAGGATTCTGGGGACACCTGTCTCTAATTTCCCTATCTGTAAAATGGGGAATATACTTAATTCACAGAGGTGCTGTGAGGATTCATTCACTAATGGGTCTGGTTTCGCAATCACCTTGCACCAGTGTAACTGCTCCAGATGTACATTCTGGAAGCAGAATGCGAAGTGGTGGTGTCACCAACCCCACCAGCACCACTGCCATTCTGCTGGCAGTCCAGCACTAACTGGACTTAGACCTACTCAAAGCCCCCTTCAGAGCAATGTATTGCCACTGTCCCTCCATGCTTGTCCTGTGAGTTCTAGAGGACTTTAGACTCAGGTGGTTCCATAGACTTCTATAGAGTCTGATATCTTTCGTGTTCTTGACTAAGTGCTTGAATTTACTCACCACAAATAGCTACATTTTCAAGAGCGGTAATGAAAGCAACTGGGGGAAAAATGCATAGATACCCACTGCACCCAGAAAACCTGAAATTTGTGAGCACGCCTCGGGATGCATTTTCACACGTGCTGGCCTGTCTCTACCAAGCGGTGTGCCAGCAGGCCTGAGCAGGGGTGCTGCTGATTCTTTTGAAAAACTGCATGAGAACCAAAAAACCTTCCCTTGTATTTTAATTAGTGTCGGAGGGGGATTGCAGTTTATACTTTTGCTGTCCAGGCCCAGGCCCAGGCCCCTTGCAAATATTACGCATGCATCACGTTCCATTCCCCAAAGTGAGGTTAAGAGAGCAAATCTGAGTCCTGTGGAGTGGGAGCAGGGGAGGAGAAAGGAAGGGGGACAGCTGCCTTCTGATTGGCTGGGTGCCTCACTACACTGCCTCCTCCAGGGGCAGAGTAACCAATCAGAGCTCAATCTCTCTCTTCTCCCCCACCCCCGCCTGCAGCCACCACCTGGGGGGCGGTGGGGAAAAGAGCCTCCTGGAGCCACCCCTCCCTAGCCTGGAAGGGAGCAGGGACTCTGCTACAGCCCCCCAGGCTTGGGAGGGGAGAAGAACCCCAGGAGAAGCAGAGGTGAGATGGGGGGGGGTGGAATTGGGGGATGGGTGTGAGGTAAGGGAGTTGGGAGGGGTAGAACTGGTGCGGATGGGGGGCAGAATTGTGGTGAGGTGGGGGCTGGACTGGTGGAGGGTGAAGACGCAACTGATGGTGGCTATGGGGCAGAACTGATTTGGAGACTGGGACGCTGGATTGATTTGGAGGTTGGAGGACAGAATTCATTGCTGGGCTTGGGATGAGCAGATGTAGGGGTGAGAAATTCTGCTGCAGGGGCCAAAATCCTCCTACCCAATACATTTGGGAGCCTTGTTTGGGATTGGCTCCTGAATATTCATGAGTTCATTTGGAGACAATGTGGTGTGCCTCAAAATAACGAAAGGTATATCAAGGTGTGCCATGGCACTGTTCTACACACATGGGCTGTTTCTTCCAGCACATCAGGTGCATGGCCTCTGAAATGTGTCCGAGGTCTTCGAACCCTTGTTTTCTGAACTTTACAAGCCACATTGCACATTATCTTGTATTATTTAATCAGTAAAACTTTTAGAAAGCTAGCTTTTATGAGACTCTACAAAATACAGGCATATATTTATATATGGTCTGACTCTAATAATCTGTGCTTTAAGTATGTTAGAAATCATTCAGGATACTTTGCTTATTGAACAATTATGGGAGAAGCTAAATATATTTGATTACTATAGTTTCTAGCTGGAAAAGTTTTCAGTGGTGGGAATTTAAAAAAACAAAACAAAACAAAAACTCCTTGAGGTTCCCACAGTATATATGATGATTTGATTTTGGCCTAAAAACAATGTTTCTCTTTGTTTTTAGATATCTAAACCATGTCCGAGCTACCTCTCCACAGGATCTTGCTGGGGGCTACACTTCCTCCCTTGCTTGTCACCGAGCCCTACAGGATGCTTTCAGTGGGCTTTTCTGGCATCCCAGCTAGCCTGCATACCCCGGCCTGTGAGCAGTGGGCACTGGACTGGAGCAACTCAAGCAAACCTCCAGTGAAACTGCTGCCATCTGCACTATCCTTAACCTGCTGTCACCTTTTTCATATATATATAAAATACTTGGGCACAGCTGGCTTTACTAAAGTTTTTTTTTTTTTAAGTCTGCACAAGAGCTTTGTAAAGTGGTGGATACATTTTTGTGGAGAGGGAACTCTTTAGTCATGTGGCACTTTGCTGAGAGGGGCTGAAGCAATAAGCCACATCTAATGGAAGATGTGAATAATTCAGCTATGGATGTTTGAGGTTTAAAAAAGAGACTTGTAAATTTTTTAAAATAAAACCAGACTTTTTATTAAATTTTGTGGTTTTACTCTTATTGCAGGGTTTTATTTGCACAAGCATTTAAATACCATTTTGATTATAACATTGAGTCAATATTCAAACCTATGTTTTTTTCCCATAAAACTATTTTCTCCAGCTTAGACGAGTGGGTTTGTTTCCTAATGTCCGTGGTGGGAGACAAGAAAACATGGAGCTGTGCTGACATCACTCCTATATTAGGCATATTTGATGTCACTCCTCATGTTACCTTTGTCCAGAAAGTAGCAGTAAAGTCCCTGACTAAAAATCCTTCACCTGTGTTGCTTAAGTGGAGCATCATTACTAGCTCAAGTGGTTCTAACCGGAGAAGGCTAAAGGAGGCCAAATGATATAGGAAAAAAATGCAACAAACCTTTTGCTTCATCATTTTGTGTCCCCCCTGCCCCCGCTCCCCCAACACAGCTCCTTTATTAAGCACAGCTAGTTTTCTGTGATGGTTTAGAACAGTGGTCCCCAAACTGTGGGGTGCACTGCACAGCGGAGCACAGAGGAACATCCGGGGAGCACGGTGGGGCCCGGGAAAGTGCCACCCAGTCCTGCTGTGCCCCCAGCTCCGCCCTGGCCCTTTGGGGGAGGGGTGAGGAAGGGCGCGGACACGTTCCATTACAGGTAAGAGGGAGGGGTGGGGCGTGAGAGGAAATGTTTGAGCACCACCAGTTTAGAGGTTTCTCAGGGCAGGCACATCCACCTCCAGTCTCCTCCTGCTTTCTCTCATTCCCATAGGCCTATCTGGATACTTCTTGCCCCACAGCTTGCTGCTGCCATAAATCTTAGGCTAAGACTACACACCAGCTTAAATTGACGTAATTTATGTTGCTCAGGGGTGTGAAATAGCCATCCCCCCGAGTGACATAACTTATGCCGACTTAGTGCTGTCCACACTGGCACGTCTGTCGGCGGGAGTACTTCTCCCCTTGCAGGGGCTGGAGCAGGGGTAGGCAATAATTTTTGCAGGGGGGCCACTCCATGGATTTTGGTAAGTCGTCACAGGCTGCACATTTCTACTCTATTAATGGAGGGGATGTGGGGTCTAGAAGGGAGGTCTGGGCTGGTGCAGTGTTGGGGTGCAGGAGAGGGGCATGGGCTCCGGGAGGGAGTTTGATGCAGGAGGGTGCTCCGGGCTGGGGCAGGGGATGGGGGTGCAGGGTCTGGGAAGGAGTTTGGGTGCAGGAGGGGTTCTGACTTGGTGCTGGAGTGCAGGAGGGGGTGCGAGGTGCAGGCTCTGGCCGGGAAGCACTTACCATAGGTGGCTCCCGGCCAGCAGCGCAGCAGGCGCTCAGGGATCGCGAGGGAGCAGCCAAAGATCCTGGCGGGCCATACAGACATGTTAGATGTATATTGCCCACCCCTGGGCTGGAGTCATTAAGCCCAGGGGAGAGCTCTCTCCCATCGGCTTAGAGCTGCTCCACTAGCCGCTGCAAGCTCTCTAACGGAGCCATAGCCTTAGAAACAGTGGCAGAGGGGGTGGGGTCCCCGGCCTGTACATTAACCTCAGGTATGCAGTGTTGTAGCCATGTCGGTCCCAGGATATCAGAGACAAGGTGAGTGAGGGAGTATCTTTTATTGGACTAACTTCTGTTGCTGAGAGACAAACTTTCGAGCTACACAGAGCTCTTCTCCAAGTCTGGGAAAGGTAAGTGTCACAGCTAAATAAAAGATCGGATAGTTTAGCATAAGTAGTTAACACACATTCTAAGGGACCATATGAGGTGAAGTGGCCCATTAAGACCTCTGTAGTCTGAACAAAAAAAAAGGGGGGGGAGGAATTAGTGAGTTACATAACTCGTGTGTCTATTCAATCTCTGATTTTTAGTGTCTAGCAAAGTTATGAATTTAAGCTCCTCGGCTCATCTTTTAAAAGCATTGTGCAGGTTTCCTCTGAGGATGAGGATTGATAGGTGAGATGTAGTGAGCGCTTTGTGAAGTGTTCACCCACAGGCGATGGAGTTTGTCTTTTAAAGTTTTCCTGTGTGACTTCATTCGAGACTGTAGTGATAGTCTGATTTCATCTACATAGTTGTTGGGGCATTTAGTGCACTGAGTGAGGGACACCACATGTTGTGATAGGCATGTGTAGGATCCCTGGATCTTGAAAGATGTATGGGGGTGGGTGTTGATCATTGTAGCAGTGTAGGTGTCTCTGCAGGTTTTGCATCTGTTGTTCTGGCAGGGTCTGGTGCTGCTTTGAGTTGGTGTGTCCTGGTCTGTGGGGAGCTCGCTGCTTATGATGAGCTTGAAGAGGCTGGAGGGTTGTTCGAAGGCCAAAAGAGGGGGTTCAGGAAAGGTTTCTTTCAGGATAGGTCCCTACTGAGTATGGGTTGTAGTTGTTTGCTGACACCCTGTCTGGGTTCCAGTATGGGGTGGTATATGACAACTAGGGCTATGCAGTCAGCAGAGGTTTTACTTCTGTATTGAATCAGGTAAGTGCATTGACTACACGGAAAAGGAACTGGCCAAGGACAAGATGAGCTGTGTCTATTTTGCAATAGACATGGGTTTAGGCAACTTTTTTTATTTAGGGGAGAGCTAGAGTTAAAACATAATGGTGGCTGAGTATCACTTTAATGAGTACTTTTGTATCATGACTAACTTTGTCTACTTTTAATAAATTGAGATAAATGAACTTCAGTTCCAAACTTTCCTCTATTAATTCAATCCTTATTTTGGGGTTGTGGGGAAAGAAAGGCTAATGCCCTTCAAAGCCTGGGTTGGCTATATGCATGATAGAGTTTAAAGTAACAGATTAAATTGGAGACTGGGGATGAGAACAAAGCCACAGAGTGAGGAATATCAGCCTCTGCCAACAGATGGCAGAAGCTAGACAGCAAGCTTAACTAGCAGCAAAGGTTAGCTGGGCCTTGGGTACTTTGAGGCGGTTGCTGACTGTGGAGAAGTGACATGGACCAGCATCTGAAGGGGAGCGTAGGTGAAAGCCGTTTTGACTGGGGAATAGAACCAGAGTTCCTAGTATAGGTTATACATGAAGTAAAGTTTTCAATTTTATCTTAAAAAGCTGTTAAAAACCAGCTGGTCGGCTTTTTTGACAGGGAGAGGAAAGGAGGGTTGGTATCACAAGAAAGTGACAGCCTTGCTACCGGTAGTGTATAAGGAAGGCACATGAAGCAAGAGAGAACTGGTTGTAGGAGAACAGTTAACATTAAACAGAAGCTTCTGCAGTGGCGGTAGAAAGGCAGCTGGGCAAATTCCATACTTTTGCACCGTATTATAGATTGGCTGTACTGTGCACAAGCATAGCGATGTGAATGTGTACTTGTTTGAATTCACACAGGATGACATTAGAGAAGCACTTGCTTTGGTTTCCCAAATTTGGTTTCCCATAATTCCTTCCACTTGTTGAGTTGTATCCTTTTAGCTGTCTGGTCATAAATGTGAATGCAGCCATGCTAAGAACATGTGCAAATGATTAGATACTTAACTGGCTATTTTTATGTCCAGTTTCTAAATATGGGTGCAGAAGCAGTAATTGCAGGTGCAGTTTTGTACTCAGTATTCAGAAAATCTAGCCTTGGATATGCCTATATTCAAGTACTTCATTTATATGCAAATATTTATTGTGAACAAAATGAGGTGACAACTTAAACATGAACTGGAAAGATAAGAGCAATACTCAAATAAGTGCTAACGATCCTGAAGTGTGCTGGGTCACTTAACGTATACGTATACAGTGCCCAAGATCACCTAGCAAGTGAATTTAAATCTCTGGGATACAGTGGCTGGAATTTGAAGCTAGACAAATCCAAACTGGAAATAAGGCATACCTTTAACAGAGAGAATAATTAACCACTGGAACAATTCACTAAGGGTTGGGGTGGATTCTCCATCACTGGCAATTTTTAAATTTTGATTGAGAAATTGATTTTTTTTGTAAAGATATGCTCTAGTTTCAAAAGGAATTATTTTGGAGGTGTTCTATGGCCTGTTACACAGGAGCTCAGACTAAACGATCACAATGGTCCCTTCTGGCCTTGGGATTTACGAATCCCAGTTCAGTGCCCTAGCCACAAGCTTGCACTGAAGCAAAACTAAATCACTTGTGTTGGGTACTAATGGCCACTTAGTAGGTAGCAGCGTCTTTCAAGCTTTAGTGAGGTTTTAGAGAACTCTGTACTTACTAAATCAATTTGGTGGTGATACCATTTATCATTACAGTGGCACAGGTACGTGTGTTTACTTGTACCTTAGGTCAAATTTTCAAAAAGCTGTCTTACAGAAGCTGTTTGTGTGTTCATGCACTCTTCGTTCACACAAATCCAGTACATGTAAGCACCAAACCTGTCTGCACGTGAAAGAGCCCAGTTCTGCTTGCACAAACTGCTGGCTAAGCAGCAATTCTGCAGAAAAGGACCTGGGGATTACAGTGGATGAGAAGCTGGATATGAGTCAGCAGTGTGCCCTTGTTGCCAAGAAGGCTAATGGCATATTGGACTGTATTAGTAGGCGCATTGCCAGCAGATCGAGGGAAGTGATTATTCCCCTCTATTTGGCACTGGTGAGGCCACACCTGGAGTATTGCATCCAGTTTTGGTCCCCCCACTACAGAAGGGATGTGAACAAATTGGAGAGAGTCCAGTGGAGGGCAACAAAAATGATTAGGGGGCTGGGACACATGACTTACGCGGAGAGGTTGAGGGACCTGGGGTTATTTAGTCTGCAGAAGAGAAGAATGAGGGGGGTTCGAAAGAGGATGGAGTTAGGTTGTTCTCAATGCTGGCAGATGACAGAACAAGGAGCAATGGTCTCAAATTGCAGCGGGGGAGGTCTAAGCTGGATATTCAGAATCACTATTTCACTAGGAGGGTGGCGAAGCACTGGAATGGGTTACCTTGGGAGGTGGTGGAATCTCCATCCATAGAGGTTTTTAAGGCCTGGCTTGACAAAGCCCTGGCTGGGATGATTTAGTTGGTGTTGGTCCTGCTTTGAGCAGGGGATTGGACTAGATGACCTCCTGAGGTCTCTTCCAACCATAATATTCTATGATTCTAAATACAGCCGGCCTTCCCTAACAATAACTACAATTCTCCTTAGAAAAGTTCTACAAAAATAGAATGGGCCATGTTGTCCAATCTAAAACATTTACAATAAAAATGTCTTGCCATACACTGCAAATGCCCAAAATAAAGCTACACCTGGAAACATTCACAATCTTTGTGCTATCACACCCTCCCTGAACATTTCCCCCCTCCCTCCCCCGGGCAACATGCATATGATAGAACTAACACATAACATGAGAAAATAAAAAGTTTAATATTCTCTGCAATAAAATAAATGAGCCTGTCTAGTTACTGATCCTGGAATTTAAAAAAAAAATGCACAGGAGCAAGGAGCTCACAAAACAAAAACAAAAAAAATTATGACTATTTTCTTGGCATATGGGGGCAAATCCATTCTGCTTTCAGTGACTTGAGGGCAGCTTTCCAACCTAGCTCTCTTGCACAAAATAACCAAAATTGTATTAACTAGTCTTTTAAACTAGTCAATTTTTCTTCAGGAGAATCTTCATTTGGGCGCAGACGTTTAGAGGCTGGTTCCACAGGACTCTCTGGAACAAAGTTCAGAAAGTAATACATTAACATTTAATACATTTCTACACAAGACAAAGTCTCTACACTATAACACACACACGACTTGTGGCACTTAAATGAACAGGGCAAAGAGTCAAGTGTCAAAGCTGTCAGAGGAGGAGGGTGGAAGGTAAGCAGGTGATGAGTCAACGCCATTAACCTTACTGGGACTAAAGCCTGACTCTACTGAACTCAATTGAAGTTCATGTAGAAACTCCTAGTTTTCCAATTAAAATTTATAGAACCTGATCCTGCCAATTTAGAGGCTCTGATTCTACAACTGACTTCACAAGGGTCTGCCTGTGTGTTCCTTAGTGCAGGAGGGGATCTAAATTAGGACTAACAAATTGGAATTACACCACTAAATGAGACTAGAATCAGCCCCATAGCTCAGAGAGAATTCTAGTTTTAAATCCGTCAAATGCAGTCTTTTTTTCTCAAGTATAATTTGAGACAAAGTATACAGTTGAAAAACCCTAAAGTTTCCAGCATTGGACTTTAATTTACCTTCCTGAGTACACTGCTTCTTGAACAGCACTTCAGCTGGGATCTGGAAACTGATGCACATCATTTCCTTATTTGGTGCAACATTTCTCACCAGATGAGTAGAACAGCGTCCCTCTAAAGAAGTTCCCAGAAAAGCTTCAGCCCGTTCTTGAACATCTTTGGCCGGATTATCATGTTTTGAGAAGCTGTAACAGTGCACTGTGGGAAGGAGGTCAGTGCTGCATGGCTTTCCATCTAAGAAATGTTTGAAAACATCTAAAAATTCGATAGCCAAAGCTGGCAAATTCATGACTATGTGCAGAGTGTTTTTCCTTTCTTTTGTCAGAAGTGACAGTTCCTTGGTTAGCTCTTCTTTAACTGGCCCCAGAAGAAAATCCCGACCATCCATATTGAAATTTTTTATTTTTTTGTCCACTTTATTTAATTTACAGTTGTGTAGAAGCCATTTGTAGGATTCAGGGTTGAGATCATTTGCAAATACGCTGCACTTTTTCTTTGCAGCTGGAATGGCAAAAGGCCCAACCCCGGCAAAGACATCAAATAGAACATCACCTGGCTTTAAAAGTTCAATGATACGGCCATGTTCTGTGCTTAGACGGGAATTCCAATAGACTTTAGAAAAGTCAAATTCATAGGTGATGTAGTTTTCTCTAGTCTGAAAAAAGTTCAAGACATTTGTTTAAACCACCTGTATTTAGATTCCAGACATACACGTATGTTTAAACAATCAATTTATTAAACATTTTTCTAAAATGTAATGGGAACACTGATGTTCATGCCACTGATAGGACAAGTGAATCTTGATCTTATATAATAAGCATTCTGTTAATCTGAAAACATCTTCAAAGCCAATTGGCTTTCCCAGCCCAACTCTTTCTATAAAAGGGCCATTAAATGGTCCTCTGTGGCCAAATAAGGAATATTTCAGTCAGTCAATCCAGGTAGCTGGCATATGTAAAGCACCAGGCGGGGAAAAAAGCAACAGCTTAAAATGACCATTTAAAAAAATTAGTCCCTTCAAGGACTTTGTGACTGGCTGATAATTGCTTTATTAGTAGCTGGTTTCAGAAAGATTCCTCAAATCCTCCTCATTCTAGAATCCACAGTAAATAACAGGATGAAAATGCGAATATGGCAGTGGTGGATCAAATTCAGCTACTGGTAGCCAGTTCTACAAACTCTGAAACTGTATTGCACTTGGCCTTCACAGGTAGCATAGTCCTGGTTACCAACTCCCATCAAACAAGAAGTTTGAGATGCCTAAAGTCCTTGGAGTGTACGAATGATTACTGAAGTGAGGTAGTGATATAAAACCTCCTTTACTTCTGTGACACAAGGACGCCTTGATGCCAACTGGCAGAGGGCACAAAGGGTAAACAGGGTTTTACAGGCATCCCCAAGGTTGGATATACGTATAATAGTTTACCGAAGGCTGATATGGGAGATTTCTACCTTGAGCCAGTAGCCCTCTGGTCACCATAATCATTGCTAAATGTCTGAATGGATAATATTTGAGTTATGTATCTCTACTGAAAATTATTTTCCTATGGTCTTGAAGTTAAGGCAGGCCCCAGGACATGACAAACCTCAAAAATGTTCATTTTAGGCAGGAGGTAACAGACACTTATCTCCCTCTCTGGCCATTTGGGTATTGTATGCCCCATGCAGTATGCCTATTTGCATACTAAGTCAGTTGCAAAGTGAGAGATTGCAAAATCTACAAGAAAGGAAACTTACAAAATTAAACAAACAGCTGGGGTGGGGAGAAGAAGGGGAGGGAGTCGTGTTTATGAATAAAGACGAAGGATTGGGCTGGTATACTGGAGGGGTGGGGGGACACAATGAATCCATCTGGGAGGCAAACTGACAGCATACTTCTCTCATGAAAGAAGGGTCACAGCCAGCCTGGCTGTGACAGTGCTGCAAGGATTTTGGGTGGGCAATATTCTACAAGGCCTGAGAGTATCTTGTTAATTAAGACTAGGCTATGTTATTTTATATGTAATCATTTGTTTCCAATACTACTTACTGCTATTACTATGCTTTGTTAAATAAACTTATACTTGATTGCACTATCAACATATCTAAGTGCTGTGTGCTAAGCAGAGTGGTGATCAGAAATGGTAAGCTGGGGTGTACTGTTCCTTTGGAAGCAGTGAATCTGTCAATACTGCAAGTGTACAGTGGACCAGTGGCTGGAAAGTCCAGGGAGACAATCTGAGGGCTAGAGGATTGGGGTGTGCCTATTGCTAACCTTCAGAGTAAAAGTGGGGCCTGCGAGACCTAGAGGGGAGTGCTTGTGTTGCAGGTGGAGTTGGGGAGCTGATCCCCAGGCAGGCACAGACAAGCATTCCTCACGATATGGGTAGGTGGTAGCAAGGTGCCTTACAACGCTGGGTACCTCCAGGAAGCCTCACATCTTCCCCTCTCCAATCTGAAAATTTTTTTTGTTAGCTTGACAAGTAATTTATGATGATTAATCAAAGAATCACTACCATTTGCATTGCCAATAGACATATAATACAAAACTATTTTACACTCTCATACCCACAGTGCCAGAACTCCTGTAGTAGAGAAACATAGCTCAAATATGCTTTAATTATGAGCTAATGCCACCTTGCAATCTTGAATGAAATCAGATGGTTGATCTGATTAAAATGCTTTCTATCTGTGTATTTTGCCAGCTATACATGCCCAAACTATTCAATTATGTTTCTGAGGAAACCTATTTAAAGTTTACAAAATAAAAAAAAATTCTATTAAAAAAAGGAATTGCCAAATTAGTAATTGTTGCCTTAACTCCCATCTAAGCCTCAACAACCCAGTTAAATTAATAGTACTTTCTATGTATAGACAAATAGTGCTTTTCACCCAAGGGTCATAAAACATCTACCAAAGTGTTACACAAGGGGAATCTAAGTTCTAAATTAGTAACTTTTAGGGCTGTCGGTGATTAAAAAAATTAATCACAATTAAGCAACAATACCATTTATTTAAAATATTTTTGGATGTTTCTACATTTTCAAATATATTGATTTCAATTACACCACAGAATACGAAGTGTACAGTGCTCACTTTATATTTTTTGATTAAATATTTTCACTGTAAAAAACAAGATATTTTTCAATTCACCTCAGAGATTGCACTACAGTACTTGTATCGTGAAAGTTGAACTTACAAATGTAGAATTATGTACACCAATAACTGCATTCAAAAATAAAACGTAAAACTTTAGAGCCTACAAGTCTAGTCAGTCCTATTTCTTGGTCAGCCAATCGCTCAGACAAATAAGTTTTGTTTACATTAGCAGGAGATAATGCTGCCTGCTTCTTGTTCACAATGTCACCAGAAAGTGAGAACAGACGTTCGCATGGCACTGTTGCATCCGGCGTCACATGGTATTTACATGCCAGATGCGCTAAAAATTTGTATGTCCAGAGGACATGTGTCCATGCTGATGACACGTTCTGCTTGATAACAATCCAAACCAGTGCGGACCAACGCATGTTCATTTTCATAATCTGAGTCAGATGCCACCAACAGAAGGTTGATTTTCTTTTTTGGTGGTTCAGGTTATGTAGTTTCCGCATCGGAGTCTTGCTCTTTTAAGACTTCTGAAAGCATGTTCCACCCCTCATCCCTCTCAGATTTTGGAAGCCACTTCTGATTCTTAAACCTTGGGTTGAGTGCAGTAGCTATCTTGAGAAATCTCACACTAGTACCTTCTTTGCATTTTGTCAAATCTGCAGCGAAAGTGTTCTTAAAATGAACATGTGCTGAGTCATCATCCGAGACTACAACATGAAATATATGGCATGTAAATGCGTGTAAAACAGAGCTGGAGACATACAATTCTCCCCCAAGGCGTTCAGTCACAAATTGAATTAACTTTTTTTTTTTTTTAAACAAGCATCATTAGTATGGAAGCATGTCCTCTAGAATGGTTGCCGAAGCATGAAGGGACATACGGATGTTTAGCATATCTGGCACATAAATACCTTGCAATGTCAGCTACAAAAGTGCCATGCAAATGCCTGTTCTTGCTTTCAGGTGACGTAAACAAAAAGCAGGCAGCATTATCTCCTGTAAATGTAAACAAACTTGTTTGTCTTAGGGACTGGCTGAACAAGAAGTAGGACTGAATGAACTTGTAGGCTCTAAACTTTTGCATTGTTTTGTTTTTGAGTGCAGTTACGTAACAAAAAAAATCTGCATTTGTAAGTTGCATTTTCATGATAGAGATTGTACTACAGCACTTGTTTGAGATGAACTGAAAAATACTCTATCATTTTTACAATGCAAATATTTGTAATAAGTGAGCAGTCTACACTTTGTATTTTGTGCTGTAATTTAAATCAATATTTGAAAACGCAGAAAAATATTAATTGGTATTATATTGTTTACAGCGTGATTAAAACTGTGATGAATCACTGTCTCAGTTAATCATATGCGTTAACTGCGATTAATCGCCAACCCTAGTAACTTTGTAAGAGTCCATTACTTTACCTGACTTTGAATATAGTTTATCTGACTCTCAATGAAACCTAGGCTATCCAAGTTCAAATAATGCTTAGGAATATCCTTATAAAGATCTTGTAAACATGGCTGTGGTTTCATTCATGGTAGACTGGGGCACATAGAACACACACAGGACTGCTAAGTACTGAGATACTGGGCCAGGGGTGGGATTGGGACAAGATTTAAGTTTTATGATATCTTTCCATCACATCTACTCTTCCACTTCAACTGCATTCTGTGTGTCTGACTAGCTGTGGCAGGAGAAAATAGGAAAAATGTACCTTTGTTATCATATTGGCCTCTCCTGCTAGCACTTCCATCTGAAAATTTCGATAAGTGTTGTCAATAATATTGATTTTGTTTACTGAACAGGTGACTCCTGGATTCTTGTCAATTATAACCTGACCTGCAAGAAAGGGATAAAAATATTCAACTACTAAGTGTTGCTAAATCTTTAAATTCTGTAAGAGATAAGACAGCAATTATGAGTTGTATTTTAAAAAAGCAAACTACCTATAGAATGACTTACATGTGAAATCATTCAGTGTGCTATAAATTATTTCCACTAGTGCCACTGTGTCACAGGGAACTCCTAGTGCAAATATTTTACACTGAAAAGAGGGTTAGATTCCCAGTGAAGGTTCTTGTGCTTCAGGGAGAGAGTACTGTCTACTGCAGAGATTCCCAATCTGTAATGTGTGAGCTTGATGTTCCACCCAGTCACTTCACCATTTAAGGTGATGGTACGTGAACCAATAAAATGTAGGAGCTGCTTCTCTAGTGGGTAGGTCACTGGTCTGGAACTCAGGAGACCTAGTTCTGCTACTGACCTGCCATGTGACCTTAGGCAAGTTACTTCACCTCTAGTGTTCTGGGGCATTTCAGCACTACTGTAATACACATAATAAATTATTATCTAGAGGGCCGATTCAACTCCCATATCAACGTGATTCTACTGGTACCCAGATCAGCTAGTAACATTAGTTCAAAGGGTGGACTAGAGCAGTAAGCTATGGCTGCTGCATAAATAAAATGTTACAGTTTTGATCTTGGTCTCTCCTGCCATAAAGGAGTTGAGCTTAATGGGCCTAACCTGAAATTTGCTAGATGCAAAGGGCCTGACCCAATGCCCAATGAGGTCAATAGACTACTATTAACTTCAAGTTCGCTATACATAAAAAAGCCTGATCCAGTGCCCTTTAACCTAAGCATTCACTTTTAATAAAAGTCTGTTTAAGGTAAGAAAATTTTAAAACAATGAGGGTTCCCAAAAGGTTCCCTGTGCAAAATAATCATCTCTAGCTCAGGCACTTGTTAAAATGACTTATCCAATTATACGCTTCTCCCAAAGCTATTTGAGTGAGAATGTTGTACGTACCAATCAGATGTTTGTAGGGTATCTGATGATCTCTAAGATTCAAGTGAGCTATATGGCCAATCCTAGTAAATCCAGAGGTGACATCTTGACCTTCAGGAAGCACCGCTCGTAAGATTTCCTCAGTCTTGAAATTGTCATAAGTCAGTTCTAAGTTATACTTGGACACCTGAGGGTCAATACTAAACTGCTTTAATATTTCTTGTTCAGATTCTCCCAGTGAATATTCTGCTGATATTTTATGAGGATCCAACAAAACAAGTCTACTGTCTTCATCTTTTGGATCATCAATCACTCGCTTCAGACCTGGGCGCTGCAGTGTTGTATGTTTGAAGGATTTTAACAATTTGTTTATTACTTCTTTTTTCACTTTTAGAACTGGAACAACAATTGTCCTTTTGAAAGCTGCTCTGTCAAGTGTTGTCATTCCACGTACTTCAGGATGAGGTGAATATAGTTCAATATCAGCTTTATTTTCTAGAATTTCAGGCATTGTAAAGAAACTGTTTCTCTGAACTACCCAAAAAAATCCAGGTACTCTTTCAAAATACTGTACCAGCAGTAACCAAACTTCTGGAAATGATGTATTTGATGCAGCTGTTCTAAAAAGTTTAGTTTTCAGTAGTCTAGAAGAGTATCCATATAATCTCCATAAAATCCTAGAAGAGAAATTATTCTTTTATAGACATTATGTAATCATTCCATTAAAAAAAATACTGCAAGTCACATGGATTTTCAATTCTCATTAAAATAAATTTGGTTTGTATCAAGTAAATGCACAACATGAACATTTATCGTTCATAAATAGAGAATTAGACTACAAATTTATATCCATGTACATGGCCAAAAAACACATCTCAACCAATTTTAAGTAATGGTGGACAATCGCCTCATACCCATACACAAAGGTGAAGTGTACTTGCGATTGATGGGCCTGATGATGCTCCCATTAAGACAAATGTGTTTAGATCTGTTTGCTGTCTCTTTTATAAAGCTGATCAGCGAGCACTGGTAGCCAGACTGCAGTTGCTGGTGGGTGGAACCACTCTGCAGGGACTTCGTTCATTTATGGGAAGGTAACTTGAAATGGAACAGGAATCTTTTTGTCTTTGAGTGTTTCCCCTAAGGGCTGCTGCTTTCTGTCTGCTCTACCTCCCCATTCAATATATACAAAAGGAGGCTATTATTGGTTTTACAAGAGGAAGAGGTAGAGCTATCCCGACACTAGTTCTATCTAGGTTTTCATAGTGCACTCATTACTGTAGTACAGTATCTGAGAGCTGTCTCTCATTGTGTAAGTCTTCCCATGATGGCAGTCAGTTGTTTGGATGCAAGTCTTATTTGTATTGCTCTTAAGTCAAACAGCTGATTTTTTGGTGGTGATAAAAAGCCATCCACACCCTGTGCCCACCCTCATTTCCTGCTCTGCCCTCATGCAGTTGCTACCACCTTTCATGTTTCTATCCTCTTCCTGTGCATCTTTTACCTTAATTTTTTGCCCCCCTTTTCACTCACCAACAGCTCCCCAGTGTTCAGACTGGACAGGCACTGGTGAGTGTATGTGCTCTCACAGCTTAAGCTGAGTGCAAAAATTATATATATAACCCTAGTCCAGTACACTTTGGTGCCTTCGCCTCTGGGGCTAGATACATCAACTGCTAGGAAGGCCAGCTGTACAAAGGGTTACCATATGGTGGTGGAAGTAGAGGTCTTTCCAAGTGTCACAGAAACGGAAACAGATGTGGGGTCATACAAGTTTTTGTTTCACTCCTCACCTTGCCCCATTCCACTAGACTGCCCCTTTGTAGGAAATCTGATTTAAGTAATGCTCCTGGAAAGCCCATTGAAGGTGGCTTATGCTCTCTAGTTACTCAGTTAATGTGGCTACCACTCCTCATTGGACGAGTTCAGAATTTCAGAGTGTCTGGATGCTGTTTCCATTTGGAACTCTATTTGGCAACATTATTTTGGGAAGACTGATCTTCTTAAGTTTTTCTGGAAAAACTATTTTTCTTAGGTAACAATTGGAGATATACCAATCTCCTAGAACTAGAAGGGACCTTGAAAGGACTTCTCTAATGGAGTCCTGAATACAATCACTCATGCTTTCTTTAGTCCCCTTCATATGACAAGTAATTCACTCCTAAAAGGCTTGCCTTGAAATTAATCTGAAAGATGCAAAAGTTGAATGTTTTGTGTTTGTCTTCTTTCTCTACCAAGGAAAGAATCAGTAATTCCTTAGCTCCATAATCCGCATTTGTTGCCATTATGAAAATGGATTCAGTTCAAGGTTCTTCTGATGGTATACTAAGGCCTTTATTTTGCTAAATTCAAAGTAACTGAAGAATTTTCTGTTGCTAGTCTCCCTCCAAAACAATTGATGTCAGATAAACTGTTCTGACCCAGTTCAAGTGCAACCTCAAGATAGAAGTAGGCTGGTCTTGCTTCAAAGACCCCATCTGCAAAATTAATTCCCTGATTACGTTGTAGGGCATGTTTATATGACAGCTACTGTAGTGCTGACGCTTCCTTTATCAATATAAGATGGTTTTCTTTCAATATAGTTAATCCATCCCTCCAAGAGGCAGTAATCAGGTCAACGGAACCATTTTTCCAGTGCCCTACCTCTGTCTGCACCAGCAGTTAGGTCAAGCCTTCCTATAGCCCTTGGGGCACATACATTTTCCATAGCCCTGAGCACCAGTAGCTAGGTCAATTTAATTTAAGTGGACCGTGCCTTACACTGAACCTTAAAGAGAGACTGACTACATTAGCCTCCCCTTTTTGAATCTGTTTGACAGGCAGGTTTTCTGGACCAGTGGGTCCAGTTTTGTTTTAGAGGAGCAAGAGCAGATCAACTTGGGCCCAAAGGACTAACAAATGGATCCCTGAACTTGATTCAAAGGGAAACTTTTTTAAACAACTAAACGTTCCCGTCTGCGTTTGCAGTAGGCGCTGCAGCCTCGTTCGGGTGCGTATGAACCTGTCCTGAGCTGGGAGCTGAGAGTAGACCACACCGAGGAGAACCGCCCTAGCGCGCTTCCAGGGGTCGGGCGGAGCGGGGCGCGAACAACCCCCTGCACAATGGGGAGCGAACGAGGGCTGCGGGGCGGTCACGCTCCAGTGGCGAACAGCAGCGGCGGGGCAGCTAAGACCGTGAACTTCCACCTCGGCGTCTCTCCGCAGCCCCCGCCGGGCACCGGCCAGAACGGGTAACCCCCGGGCCGGGCTCGCTCCTCAGCCAGCGGGACCGGCGCGCCGGTTTCACGGCGTCGCAGCCTCCTGCTCGGGGTGGGCCGGGGCCGCCCCTGCCCCTCAGTCAGATACCCAGGGCCCGGCCCTTCCCCCCCGGGGCCCCGTAGCCTCCTCACTAACCGACCCCCCGGGCTGCGAGCCTTGCCCGCCCCTCACCTCATGCCGGGCTCCCGCAGCGCGCGCGCGCCGATGTCTCCGCTCTCTCCTCGGGCGCATGGGTACGTCATGGCGGGTGTGTGACGGCATCAGGCAGCGCCGCCGCCGCCTCCCCCGGGGCGGCTCCAGTCCGGCCTGAGGCACCGCCCAACTCCCGCCCCTCGAGAGTGGGCTCGGGACGGAGCGGCTCGCTGGGCTCGGCGCACGGGGCACCATGCAGCAGCCGGGACCCGCCGGGAGTATCAACCGCGAGCCGGGCTGGTACCTGTCTGCCCGCGAGCAGGAAGGGGAGCAGGAGTCCGCCCCGTTGCTGCCTCCAGCGCCGCTGGGCAATGTGTGTGAGGGGGCCGGGAGCCGGGCGTGAGGCGCTCCCGGGCGGGTGGCAGGAGCAGAGCTGGGTCTGAGCTGCAGCCGGGGAGGAGGGAGCTGTCAGGCACCTAGGTGTGAGGAGAGGAGGGGGAGGCTTTTCATCCCCAGGACAGATCCCGCCTAGCCAGGCTTCCCCCCTAGTGCTTTGAGGGGCGACTGGGGGGTTGGAGTTAGGGGGACCATGATTTTATAGTGACAGTCCCGATTTTTGGGTCTTTTTCTTATATAGGCTCCTATTACCCCCCTCCCCCCTGGTCCTCATTTTTCACATTTGCTGTCTGGTCACCCTACTGGGAGGATAGATCATTCTCCACGGGCAATTCAAGCCTTGGCTTCTTTGCCTGATCCTGCCACCCGAGAAAGTAGATTAGGGCCATTGGTGATGGTGTGGGTTGTTTGTGAAGTGAAACAATTGTTTACTTGACTGAGATCACCAAAGTCGTTTTGGACAACTATTAGAGGGTAATGACTATTGGGGTTGGGTTTTACTGGTCTGGGCTGAATTTAAACCAGCAGGGACATGCAGCCCTGATGAGAATGTGGGGAGGTTGGGTGGGAATTACTGTCTTGGCATTTTTTGGTGCTGCTTGTATTTTATTAGCATTGGTGTGCTTGGTGCCCTAGAAGTAAATGAGGACAGTCTCCACCCCAGGAAGCTGATAGGCTAGTTCAGACAAATGATATGTAATGTGGCCATTGAGTAAGAATTTGTTTTTGAAAGACTTAGTGAAGACTTCATCAGTTATTTAGATAATGGCATAGAGAGTACACTTATAAAGTTTGTGGATGATACCAAGATGGGAGGGGTTGCAAGTGCTTTGGAGGATAGGATTAAAATTCAAAATGATCTGGACAAACTGGAGAAATGGTCTGAAGTAAATAGGATGAAATTCAATAAGGACAAATGCAAAGTACTCCACTCAGGAAAGAACAATCAGTTGGCACACATACAAATGGGAAATGACTGCCTAGGAAGGAGTACTGCGGAAAGGAAGTCATAATGGATCACAAGCTAAATATGAGTCAACAGTGTAACACCATTGCAAAAAAAGCAAGTATCATTCTGGGAGATACTAGCAAGAGTATTGTAAGCAAGACACGAGAAGTAATTCTTCCGCTATACTCCGTGCTAATTAGGCCTCAACTGGAGTACTGTGTCCAGTTCTGGGTGCCACATTTCAGGAAAAATGTGGACAAATTGGAGACGGTCCACAGAAAAGCAACAAAAAAGATTAAAGGTCTAGAAAACATGACCTGTGAGGGAAGATTGAAAAAACTGGGTTTGTTGAGTCTGGAGAAGAGAAGACTGAGAGGGGGCATAACAGTTTTCAAGTACATCTCTACCAGATATAATGCTGTCCTCGGGAGCCAAAAAATCTTACCGTGTTATAGGTAAAACCACGTTATATCGAACTTGCTTTGGAGAAAAATTGTTGTTGTTAAGCTCTGTGGATAGGACAAGAAGCAATGGGCTTAAATTGCAGCAAGAGCGGTTTAGGTTGGACATTAGGAAAAACTTCCTAACTGTCAGAGTAGTTAAGAACTGAAATAAATTGCCTAGGGAGGATGTGGAATCTCCATCATTAGGGATTTTTAAGAGCAGGACAAACACCTGTCAGGGATGGTCTAGATAATACTTAGTCCTGCTTTGAGTGAAGGGGACTGGACTAGATAACCTCCTGAGGTCAACTTCCAGTTCTATGATTCTGTGATTCTATGAAGTGTATTTTGAGGAGATATTTTAAGGAGAGGAGAAGGTGTTTAGCACATGAAAAAAAGACTCATGCTCAAAGGACAGTGTGAACTAATAAAATAATACCTAGAAGGTGGCAGAAAGATGACAAGGATACAAAGTGGGGCCGATAGCAGGGAGATTTGGCCCTACAGAGTGGAGCAGGAAGAAATGAGCATTGATGCAGGCACACAGCGTAGTACAAGTCTTTAAAGTGAGGAGAACAGTTTTTTTGAGATGTTTGATCATTTATTTAACTAAGGCTTGGAAGCATTCAACTCTCCCAAGTGCTGCCATTTCCTTACCTTTCTCCTTCTCCCCCACTTCAATGGCTATCAAAGTCATCTTTAACAAACAAAGTGAACCACATTCTAATATAAACCACTCTAATTTGCAGTAGAAAAATACTGTTTGGGGATCATTACTACACTGTACTATTTATTTTTTCAGTCTGGGTTCTAGAGTTTTATAAGTCTGCTGATGGAGAGAGGGAGAAGTTATGTGGCTGAAATTTCTTTGGTCTCTCCAAAACAAACAAACAAACAAAAACACAAAACCCTCATACTAATTGTATTTGTTTATCCTATTTACAGAGCACTCTGAATCATGCATCTTCAGGTGTTTCCTTTGGTTTCTCAGTATTTAATTTAATGAATGCAATCATGGGAAGTGGAATACTTGGTTTATCTTATGCCATGGCCAACACAGGGATCATTGGATTTAGGTAAGTTTTTAGTTTCACATACATATCCATTCTGAAATGACCTTTACATAACTTTTTTTTTTTTTTTTAATTTTAAAGTGGGGAGCAAGATCTGAGCTGAGATTTTTGTATGGAAAAATATTACATTGTACAAGGACTGGGTAGCTTGTATTTTTGGCATTAAGGTTATGGACCCCTTTCACTTCTAGGTTAGTCATTTAAATCTGGCCTGTGGCGGGTGAGTGACCTGAAGTCTCATTAAATTACCATTAAATTGGTGGCAATTTGGTACTCAACCCAGGTCCTATGAATAGATGTTTATATCACAAAATCATTATCCCATTTAGTTTTAGAATTGTGCTGTCCAGGATAGGGCTGATGCACTTCTGCTGAGCAGTGTGGGGAAGCTTGAATTTCTACTCTTTATGCAGTACCTATTCTGTGAATAAACAGAGGACTAACTACCACTGTATTTAGTCTGACTCCTTCTGTAAGGACTAAGTTCACTTCAATATATATACAGACACACATGCGGTAGAGTTGCAATTCCTGGTGGTTTTGTTCCAATTGTGGTTGTGAAATGGTTCACGTGCAGTGCTTTTGTCCTACATAAATCTGTGATGACTTAGTCTAGCACATAAAAATGTGACGTGTAGTGGAACATAGCAAACAGCAGATAAGTCGGTGACCATATGAACGTTGGTCAGCAGATGTGAGCCATAAAATGAGGAAGTCCTGTCTCATAACTTCTTTCTTGTGCAATAATAAACCAGTTTTAAAAAGAGAACATGTATTTTACTTTAAGAAATGCCTTAAACTTCAATATTTTGTATTTTAGCATCTTGCTGCTGATTGTTGCCAGCCTTGCTTCTTACTCAGTATTTCTGCTGCTTAGTATGTGCATTCAGACTGGTAAGTGAAGAGAATATATAGAGCAATAGTCTATAGTTTGTCTCATCTACAAAGATGTGACCCTGTAAAATTATTTCAATTAATGGTGTATAAATATGATACTGTATATCTCACTGCTGCTGTAATATTTTGGAAATTAAGATTTGTCATTATTTTGTTATAAAATTCATCCATAAGTGTGATTTTGAAACATTGTCATACTTCTGAAACTTTGAAATTTTTTTTTTGCAGTAGGTATGATTTTTGAGCTCCCTGACATTCTGCAAAGATGCACAAAAAAAGGCAAATATCTGATATAGCTTAGTAAGGACTGTTTTAACACCACCTGGATTCAAGCTTTTATTATTATATACACATATACTCCAAGATCCTGCTGCTTTCTTTGAAGTCATAAGAGCAGCAGCAAGCCCTAAATTAGCATCATTGTGAACACATGTTCACTTTAATGGATACCTTATCAGGCTTGGTAATCTTATTTGACTGTTATCCATCTCCTTGCTCTTCGTATACCTCTTCTGTATTAGAGATCATCTGACACTGCTTGATTCTGGTGTGTCTTCTGATTCTAGACCCTTAGTATTAACTTATCATAGTTCATGAATATTTGCTTTGGAGTCTTAACTCTCTACAATAGCTATTCAGCTGCCACCTAATGATTTAACTAATGCTTTTTTTAAACTGTTATTGAAACCTTAAAATGCCAGTTCCTTAAATTCTACTACATGGAGGTTTTCTGGTATAACCTGGTCTCTGTCTCCATCATCCATCTTGTCATTACCGCCCTATTTGTCTTCCTCACTTTAAGGAGGGTTTTCATGGTAGGAGAAAGCTTTCTTTTCTGTCCTATTGCTTTTGTTTTCCATAGCTAGCTTTGGTCACTCAGCTGACTATTTCCTGATTCTGCTCAGAGACTGCTTTTCCTGTCTTCATCATTTGAGTGATCTCCTTTATGCACACTTAAAAAAAAAAAATCAGTAGCAGTTAGGATTACTTTAATGAAAGATGGCAATAGCTGCTTGGTGCTTTTGGACTAGTTTGTGGCTACCTTTTTCTCTCCAGCCAGTTAGGGTTCCAAAATTAGAAAGGAATCATTACCGGATAGTGCAAAGGTTTGAAAACTCTTAATCTATCTATTGTAGGTTCTTATATGGCTCCCACTACCACAATCTTTTAATGTACAGTATTTATAATTTCTCATAGGAAGTATTCATGCAGTGGATAAGGCACTGGACTGGAAGTCAGGAGACATGGGTTCTAGTCTCAGTTATGATAGACATGCTTTCTGACTTTGGGCAAGATGTTTAATCTGTTTTCCCATCTGTAAAATGAGGATAAAAAAAAACAACAACTTTATAGAGTATTCAAAACTATGGATGAAAAGCACTGTATCATATACATCCTAAATGGTGGTGGTATTATGCTGATTTTATTTATTATCTTCATTGACAACCCAGTGCAAAGGAAATTACAGGGACAGGGCAAAGGGGAGAAATGGAAGAAAAACTATTTTACAATAAAGGAACTTTCCACTTGGTGAAATTTGAGGCTTTAAACCATCTTTATATTCTAGGTCCCTAAGTCATTATCCATAGGAAATATTGCTCTTCTGGGAAGCATTGTTTTGTTTTGTTTTTTAATACAAACAAGTATTAGGAGGCAATGTCAGTAAAGTGATTGGATGAATTATTTAACATGCTTTAGAAGAACACCTTTCCAATTAATAATTACTACCAATTAACTCATTGCCAGGCTAAGCTAGGACCAGAAATATGCCTCAGTACTTCATTGAATAAAAAAATGTATTAAAATTCCTGGATTTAAACTTGCAGGTTTTCATTGATTTTTAGATGGTTGCAGTCAGGATATATAAAATATAGTTTTGGTCAGTGATTCCTGTAAAAACAATGAGATAATTCCAGGTTACAGAACATTGCTGGTCTCTTAGTGGAAACCTGTTAGGGCTGAAAGGCCACAAGCTTGACCTACTGTGTCTATCTCAGTGAAATGTATATTGTTCTTTATATGTGGGGTACTTTTCAAAACAGATCATTACATATTCTTTAAAAAAATGCATCAGACCAGCATTTGTGAACAAACCTACAATAATGGGCTAATGTGTGACGGGGGTTGGGAAGGAAGGAATTGCAGTGGTTAATTCTAGAGAATGACTTGGGGATATACTTTTATGGTATGAAAAGTACCTTGATAATGTTTATAAACTGTCCATTGCGGTGATACTAAGTCATTATGAAAAATGAGTGTAAAAAGAAATGGCATGCAGCTGCCTGCGGAGGAAGCGTCTATATTAATTTCATTTTAAAGGGAGATAGATATTAAGCACAAACATTTTAGTCATAATGTCTTTTGGAGAAGTGCTTCTGATTTTTTAATGACACAAATAATCTGGATTTGTTACAGTGACCGAATCTAATTACTAGTAGCGATCAAATGGCTTAGCAGATATAAACATTGCTGTTTACTCCCAGGTTGTGTGTTGAAGTTTGTTCAGTCTTCAGTTATAGCAGGATTGAGCTAATAGCTGGAAGTATTTTGCAGGAGTAGAGGGTTAAGGTTATTGATGGGTTATTGTAAGCTGCTGCTCCTACGTTTTTATATATGAAGTATGTAGCATCAGTGTTGCTGGTATTGTGACTGTCAATTTCACCTCAGCGGGATACAACTGGATTTCCTTTGTGTTGAAGTATGTTTCAGAAATCATATTTTTGCTGAACTACCTTGTCTTTAAACTGGTGGAGTTTATTTTGCTTTTTAAATCAAATTGTTGTACTTTTAAAAAATTGAGAATAAATGCCACACTATTAACAGGACTGAATTTCTAGCATAAATGCAGAGTTACTCCAGGTTTACACTGGTGTAACAGAACAGACTCTGGCCCATTTTGTTTTTGTACAACATATTGATGATGGTACTAGAGAGGAATGTGAAACACTGAGCTTGCAAAAGGCCTACAAGATGATTAAGTTCTCTGTTATTTATCTGTGCTACAGTAATTATTACTGTGTGTAACTTTACAGACAAATAACAGTGTCTCTGTCTTGAGTTTAGTCTGAGGCCCTGTGGCGGGGTGACAACTCACCAGCACGGCGCCGCCTTCTGTCGTCCTGGGAATTAGCTTTTTTTGCAGCCTTGGAGTGCCTCTGCAGGCTGCTGTCCGGCTCGCCGGAGGCCCCCCAATGTCCCTCCCAGACCCCGGTGCCCCTTCTCTCTGGGTTCTGCCCCGCAGTACCTTGCAGTCTCTCAGCATCTCCCCTCCCCAGGAAACCCCCTATCTCCACCTCGCCTCAGTCTTTGGCTACTGCCAGTCACCATCTAGCCCTCGCTCACTGGGGCCGACTGCAGTGTAATTGCCATTCATCATCAGCCAGGAGGGTTTGGACCTGCTGCCTCTGCCTACCCTTGGGCTGCCCCATTGAAACCCCAGTACCTTCTCAGCCTTTAACAAGACCTGCAGCCTGGCGGTTTCCAGGCTGGAGCTCCCCAGTCTCCTCCACTCAGGTACCTTGTTCAGCTCCCAAGCAGTCAGGCCCATCTCTCTCTACAGCTAGAGAGAGACTCTCTGTCTTTCTGCTGGCCCACAGTCCTCTTATAAGGGCCAGCTGGGCCCTGATTAAGCTGGCCACAGCTGTGGCTGCTTCCTTAATCAGCCCAGCTTTTCCAGTTGCAGCCCTCTCCAGGGCTGCTTTTAACCCCTGTTTACTGGGGTGGGCAGCTGCCCCACCACAGGCCCCAATCCTGCAACTTGATTGACACAGGCTGATGCTTTCTCCCATGTGATATTTCACTGATTTCCACGGGACTCAGCTTGGGGGTCTGTCCTAGCAGGCCAGCTTGCAGGGCTGGAGCCAAAATAAGTTGTGACATGGGAAGAGATGGTAAAACACATTGCAAGGGGGCTGAGAGGAAAGAGTATAAGAGTTATAAAAATGAAAACGTGTTTAAGACTGATTTGCCCTCTAAAATACTTACGGCAGTTTGAATCTCAGCCATGTCCTCCATTAGTATAGACTAGAGGAAAGGGGATGGCATTTTTGAGAATAATGTACATCTTTTTGATACTCCTTGATTTTTGTAGTAACAAAATGTGGACTGACCAACATTTTGAGATTAATTCTTCCATTCAGAATGATCCCTTTTTAAATTACCAGCATATATATTGGAAATCTTGGATTACTTCAATATGGTTGCATAGGTCAGGGGATTACTTTTGAAGGTGGGCCTCAGTGCAGGTTACACTATATGTAAGGATCTGTACTGATTGTGCTTAGGGGCTAACCCTGCAAAGTATAGTGCACCTTCAGCACTCCCTGAAATTAGTGGGAGTTGGGGGGGCTCAAAACCTTGCAGAATTGAGCGCTGAGCCTTACATTTCTTGAAAGATTTGTCCACTATAATATAAAGCTGCCCCTTTTATTCTTTATGAAAATGAAATAAAATAATTTGTTTAAAAATATTGTTCAGAATTGTTTAACCCATGGTATAATCTACAAGAATTCTTAAAGAGAAGGTGATGTGGTATCGATATATTTGTAATCATGTTTAATGTAAAACTACTGTCATATAAATTTCTGCTGCGCATACGGATCGTTATGTATGTTGAAGAAAGTGTTTATATCCTAAAACTATATTATAAATGAGAATCATAAAATACTGCTTTAGTTTTGTCAGTGTAAAAAAAAAAATAAAAAAACACAACCAACTATTCATAACTAAAGTGAATATGAAGTTGGAAATACTTTGTTTTTCTTTTAACAGCTGTCACTTCTTATGAAGATCTTGGTCTCTTTGCATTTGGATCACCTGGGAAGGTAACTTCTGTTTACAGTACCCATGTCTCTTTTATTCTGTACTTTAGTTCTGATAAATATTTTGTTGACTATAGTTACATCGTTCCTGTTTAAGAAATAGCTATGTAGTATAATTAGCAAAACCCTAACATTGTACAAACCCCATGATTTTTGTAAATAAATTCCTATTACTCGCCAAAAACAATGAGGACTCCTTATGGCACCTTCAATTTCTAGACTGTGCAGGCCAAAAGTTTAGTCAGCCCTAAAATAAGTAGCTCTAATTTATGGTGGCATATTCTGTTTACACACAAAGACATCTTGAAGGAAAATGTTGTTCCTTTCCAATCCATATTCAAATTCTGCACAATATTACCACATAATCTGTTTACAGATGTCTCTGAATGAGTCATCATGGTGCTTCAACTCTTAGAGAGCTTAGGAGATGTCTACACAGCAAACCCCTTTGCAGCAGTGAGTCTCGGAGCCCAGGTCAGCTGACTCAGGATTGCAGGTCCTGCTATGCAGGGCTAAAAATAGTAGTGTAGATCTTCAGGCTTAGGCTAGAGCCCAGGTTCCAAGACCCTCATTGGGTTACAGAGCCTGAGCCCAAACATCTATACCTAGGGCCCTACCAAATTCATGGTCCATTTTGATCAATTTCACGGCCAGAGGATTTTAAAATTGGTCAATGTCATGTTTTCATCTGTTTGCAGCTGAAATATGGTGGTGTAACCTTGGGGGTCTGATTTTCTCCCTCCCCTCCCCCCCGTCATGCAAGGGAAGGACAAGTCTTGTTCCTCCCCGGCCCAGCAGGGACTTACAGCTAGGAGCCCCCTAGCTGGGGCGCTTCCAGGAGCAGGAGGAGATCAGACCCAACCCCACAAGCCTCCTCCAGCTGCAGGAACCTCTGGGGCTGGAGCTTCCTGCAGCGGGGGAGGCATTCGGAGGTGGGTCTGGTCTCCCCCTGAGAGCAAGAGCAGCTGTGCAGGGGAAGGACAAGCCCACCTGGGACTTGCACCTAGGAGCCCCCAGTAGCAAGGGGGAGATCAGATTTTATAGGGAAGGGCTTATTTCACGTTCTGTGACAGGCTTTCACGGCCATGAATTTGGTAGGGCCCTATCTAGACTGCCATTTTTAGCTCCTCAGCATGAGCTCGAGTAAGTTGACCCAGGCTCTGAGACTCTCTGTGGTGGGTGTGTGTTTGCTGTGAAGATGTACCTTAGATGCTACATGGAAGGTGAATACTGTAAGTAAATCAGACAAAGTTTAAGGAGTGTTATAAATTTAGTGATCACTTCAGATGAACAATTCTTATTCTCAGACGTCCTTATAAAGGCTTTTGGGGGTTAAGAATAAATTGATGTGGCTTCCATGTTGATTAACAGATGGTCTGCTGCAAGCATTTTTCTTAACCAGATTTGTCCAGTATTAGATGTAGCATGTGCAGGTGTAACGGGGTTCACTCACTGTTGGGACACCTCTTTATGGTGACAGCTAGATATTAGCTCCTTTCAGGTCTGAGGCTCCCCGTCTGACAGTTGCTTCTACCACATCTCCCCCTCACTCTCCTGGTTTTGCAGTACTCCCTCTTTGTGACTCAGCCCTCCAGCCAGCTCACTGTAGTCCTCCTCTTCCAAGCTATTAGCAATCCACTGGATCTATTGTCCACATGCTGTTCCAGGCAATCTTCCAGTTCAAGGCCAGGTCTTGTGTAACTTTCCCAGCTGCTGACAGGGAAACTTGGGTCCACCAGGTTCCAGCCCAGGGACCATGTGTCTAGCAGCTACAGTCTTCTTGCTCCCAGACCCTGTCGCTGTTTCCCTGGGCTCTTTCCTACATCCCCTTTTTAGTCCCCCGGTCCAAATACCCTCCTCCCAGGGAGTGACTGTAGACTTCTTCCTCCCTTTGACTTGTCAAGACTCTGTAGCCTTAAAGAAACCTCCCTTCCCTTAGGGCGTGACTGCCAACTACTTCCTCTGAAGCAGCCCCGTTCTGTTCTCAGCTTCATTCCTTTAGACAGGCCCAATCTGCTCATTCCCAGCTGAGCTACTTCTTCCATTAGGCTTTATTGAGCTCTGGCTCTCCTCTAGGTGCAGCACATAAGGTTAATTGACCTACTTTAACCCACTCTGCCTTGTGTGGGGTGAATACCCTGTCACAACAGGAAAAACACTGGTAGTGGATCTCCTTTTTGAGAGAGAAGTATATTAAACATTACCCATTCTCCATTATTATTATGATCTGTGTTTCAGGTTTGAGTGGTAGCTGTGTTAGTCTGTGTCAGCAAAAAGAACAAGGAGTACTTGAGGAGTACTTCAGGTTGTGTGTGAACTGCCAAAACAAAGTTAATAAACGGTTGCCTTTTTAAACAACTTCCTGAAGACAAAAAAAGCACAAGGCAGAAGTCTTTTTTTCTGCGTCACTGGCCAGATTCTGATCTCAGATTTATTGACCAAAGCTAAGATTAGATCAAGTTACCTCAACCGGTAATAAATCTTGATATTTAACAAAATATTAAATCTGTTTTTATCATATCCATTCTAAATGTGTTAACCACAAACAATCAGAATAAAAAATGCGTGGTTTCTACTGTTGAAAAGCTGGTAATTTTAACTCTCTGGTAGTGTTAGACACTTCTTTCCAGCCTTGCAAATGACAAGGTCTCATACGTCTTAAAATCGTGTCATACTTATCTTGCTTTTTTCTCAGCTTCAATTCTGGCATGATTTCAATAACTATTATTTTGTAACACATTACAACTGGAAATTAATTCTATAAACTACCTGAAAGATTGGAATCTGAACTTTTGAAATGTATGTAGAAGTTGATCCAGGTTTTCAGCCACCTCTTTTTCTTTTCTTTATTCCTCTTTCTTAGCTTTTTCTATTGCGCCCAACACTGTAATATTCAAACGCTGATTATTTATTTACTATCTTTGTGCCCACAAAATAAGTACCCACTACTTTGGTCCATGGTTATATGTTTGAATTGAACTAGAAAGACAGCAAGATAGTAATCACAGAAACATAATTTGTTAACCTGTTTTTATAGGGCTGATTTATTATAGGCTTGCCAATGATCTGACCAGAAGATACTTAGATTCTTATCCCAAAATCAGGCTACAGAATTAGAGAATGTAGAGAGTTCAATACTTTGTCCGGACTCTTGAGGTGTGCAGCAAGGACATTCACACTGTGGACAAAGTCAAAATTTTAAGATCTTTATTAAAATAAACAAGAGTAATCAAAGCTACAAACCACAGAGCCACAAAAAAAAGTATAGTTCTGTAGTTCCTGGTGGTAACATCCCTTTTACAAAAGCTATTTAAACTAGCTTACTCACCCTTCGGGGATTTGGTAGTGCGACACAGAGGACCACCCTCGTCTCTGGCATGTCCAGTGAGTTTGTTGGTCCAGGTTCCTGAATCCCAAAATGGTAGAGATCAGGTTCGAGAGTTGAGTAGCTAAGCTATATTGCAGAAGCTAAGCTGATAGTTTTACAAAAGAGAATTTAAAGAAAGATAACTAAGAGAAGGATTCCTCAATATGGGGGTTTTGCCCTCTTATAGGGTCCTGGCACTATCCTGAATTTTCATATCAGTGCCCAACCTTCCATGCCCAAGTCTTATTTCCTCATCCAGATAAATCTTAGGGTGCACTTAATCTACAGACTAGTATATTCTTACATATTAATAACATATTCATACATATTAATATCGATTATCTCATTCTCAAAACCATTACCTTTGGCCTGAACTGTTACTTCCATGTTCTTGCAGTATACCTTGTGGTTACTGATATGTTCCAGAACTTTGGTAAACACCTTCAGTTCTCCATTCATTTCCCCAAAGTCAGAAGGGTAACTGGTCGGTAATTTATCTATGTCAAAGGTTACAAACACTTATGCTAACTTGCTCTAGCTAATCATACAGGATACAGACCTGTAGTTTCCTTGCATTACAGCCAAATATAATGAAATAATATCTACTGCAATATAAATCAAAATAATATAATCAATCAAACCAATACAAACAAACAGATTATATAACATAGCAAGCTAGCAGGCTAGCCCCATTGGCTACTAATTTTAAGGTCTTCTCTCATGACTATAAATGCTAGATATACTTTGGATCAGTTCAGTGCTTTCTGGACTGATAAACTTCTTTCCCAGCACTGGTCCTACAAACAATCAGAAATTTAAATTTAAAAAATCCCTGATCTAAGAGTAAATTTTTAATATTCTAAAGAGAAAATGAGGTTTAAAAAAATATTCATAGCCTCTGATGAGGCTGACACACAGAAGAGATTTGCATGTACTATCTGATTGTCTCTTCAGAGCCGAATGACAGATGCAGTGAAGTTCTAAGAAAATTATTAGAATACACTCATATGCCCTCTGAATGATACAAAAATGAGCAGTCTACAGAGCAGACTTCATTTATAACTACTTTTGTTCTGTCATCTCAAAATGAAAATACAGTATTCTGGTGAAGATTTTTGCTGTTGTATTACATTTGTTTCCATATTTGATAAACTAGTCATTAAACAGAAGACGCCCTTCCTTTCAGTACTAATTATCAGTTCTACATTTGGTTTAAGATAATCAATTTGCAATTTGACCGTTAAAGACTCAAGTTTTGTTTTTAGTTTTCCTTACCCTTTCTAAAGAAATCAATTGTTTTACAGGTTATTGTGGGAATTACGATAATTATTCAGAATATTGGAGGTAAGAAATTCATAGTGGGGTATGTGTGCTTTGGGATGTTTACAAACACAAGGCTATATTTAGGTAATATTATACTTGTGAGAGAGGCTGACAAAAAGAGGAAATTTAAGGGGAAGGTTTATGAGATCTTGTTATGCCCAAGTGCTACAGTAGGTACACTTTGTCACATCACATGCTCTTTACCCTGCAATTCCTACGCATGACATGATGAATGCAAGCATAAAAGGTTGGCCTTTGAATGTAATTGTTTTAGTGGCTTCTATTTACTCAATCACAGAATGTTGTGTATGCTAGCTTAATGGTAGTTTTCCTCCGGTTTTGGTTAATTTGAGACTTTGTGTTGAGTATACATTCTCCTTCATAATGTGGTCTGTTTTTCATACTAATCAGTTTTGTCATCTGCTGTGTAGTTTAGCTATATAGTTCTTTTTTGCCCTTCTTAGTACATTTCCTAATGAAATAACTGTCTTGAAATAAAAATAATCAATTACATAGTTATAAACATGTAAATCCCAGTTAGCAACCAGCATATAAATAAAGTAGGAGTAGTCACAGAAATATTAAGAGTAGAGTCCAAAAGAAGGTAGGTTTAAAAGGTAGAGTTAGAAGAGACTGACTGACTATGTGGAATGCTCAGGTTTAAACTGGATTCTTTCTCCTGGGTGAAAGCAGGAAATGTGCTGAAAACAAAATAAAAAGATTAGGAAAGAGGATGCAGACAGTCATTTATAATGACTAAGAGAAACAGTGTTCCAGTGTTTGGTTCTATAAAGAACAAGCAGTGATTAGCAGAGTACCTGGACTCATTGCAAAATGGACCTAGAAGTAGACCAAATGACTGATTTTTATGATTGGCCTGCCTTTACTAAAATTGCTAATAATGGAAACTACTTAATTTAAATGGCTATAAAAATCCTGGAATTAATTCCAGACAGGAGCAAACACATTAATTCCAAGGTCTAAAGATTATTTATTCATGCAGGTTTTAGAGGATGTTATGTAGCTATGAACAGATTTTTAAATTTCCTTTCCTATTTGACTGGACCACTAAATAAATGCTGTAAGACAAAGAGGGGATACATAGTGAAGGTTCAGGTGACTCTGGGATCTAGTACAAGGCTGTGTGGTCAAAGGAAATTTGAGTCTTATTTCATCCCCATAACAGTTCATAACCTTCTCTGTGTGTCACTTTTAATAAAACTCAGTTTAGTCATGCTAGAGGCCCAAGCTGTTGTATGTTGGATATTATCAAACTACTTATTCCATCTTCTGCAATGGACTTCTCTGCCAGAGATCTTGACCTGTTCTGCCAAGAATTTCATTTCTGTTTAATAGGTTAATTCAAGGAACAGCTTTCACAACTGGAAAACATGCTTTCAAGTATTTAAAAATGCCTGTCACTTTCCAAATCCTCTGTCTTTTGGTTCTCAGGATTTAAGTGCAAAGGAGTATAGGAGAGTGGCACAAGTATTTTCTGCCCTCATATATTTAAGTTCTTTGCAAAGATTAACCCATTTCACAGATAGTGAAAAATCACCTATCCCTAACTGAATCAGTGTAGACCAAAAGCACCCCCCTTTGCATAAAGAGGCACTCTGCCTTGTCTAACTGGGGGTGGGGATGGGGGAGTGCAGCTTCCATGGGGGATGAGAGGAGTAGGGATTTGTCTGTTGTCCACATCCCCCGATCAGCCTCTAGATGTACATGTTAAAACAGCTGTGAGCTTTGTTTTCACTCTCAGTGAATCCTCCCTCCACAGCAACTGCTATTTCTACAGTCTTAAAGGGACTCAGCCAATGGCAGCATGGTTCTTTGGAAGTGTGCTGCCAGGGGAAAGGTGGGAGCTAGTGAAGCTGTGCGGTGTCAGGAGTCATCCTTATAGTTGGCTCTCCTAGTATCTAACAGATTCCCAGGATTAGGAGGCCTCTCCCCATCAAAACTCCATCATCTTGACCCTTGAGGAGACAATGAAGGTACAGGAAGTTTTCTTGCCTTTTTGGTCCCCTTCCATGGATTTCTCAGTGAGAGGGATCAGGCCTTTGAGTTTAGTTTGTCCTGAAGGGATGCCTCTAGATTTATCAGTATGGAGTTCTTTATGTTCAGCCCTTTCTTTGGTGTGTCTCCCCACCCTTGTTTCTTTGCATCCAGCAAGCTGTATCAATGCCTTAAATGTCAGAATACGACTAGAAATAAAATGGTCTCCATTTACCTCTTCCATCATCAGAGCTGGGAATATTGCATCATATGGAATCTCATTACAAAGAAGATTATTGGCACTTTCAGAATGTAGGTTAGGCATTATTTTTTACTGTGGTATCATTATTTCTAAAAGTAACCATAATATATGGAAGTGATTTACACTCAGTTGGAGTGGAGATTTTATTTTATTTTTTTTATTTTTTACCATGTTTAAAAAGATGCCTTCAGGGTTCTGGGTTTGTTTTTTATTATTTATTTTTTCATAATCTTTAAAAAACTTTTTCTCATGGTTATATTTTGTTTAAAAAAACTCAAAACAAAAGACATCTTGCAGAGTTGAAAGCAAACTTCTTATTTTTAATAACTTTATTGCACACACCCGCTGGTTTGTTTGTTTATTTGGGGATGCTGACTTTACTACTGTGCAAAGACGCATTGACCAAAGAAAAACTTGCATGGTTTTTACAAACGGCTATAAGAAAAGGAATAGTAACTCAAATTTGGATCAATCAGCCTTAAAAAAAAATCTCTTTAATAGTCATTTTAAAAGTTAAAGTTGAGACATACGCAATCAGAAGCCAGGGAATTCAAAGTTAGGGATAGTGCTTGGGATTTGTCATTCTAAAGTTTTTAAACACGGTTATTCAATTCTTATACTGTTGTTGTGAAGATTAAATCAACATTTAAACTATTTTTATTTTTTCCACATTTACAAGTCTTGATGGTGCCTGTTGTTTACTCAAGTAGAGCCAATTAAATAGTCCATTTAAGTACCAAAAACTAGCTGAGGACCTGTACAGACTAGCGATTAAAATTTGTCAGCTATTTTTAGTTTTGCAAGCTTTAAAAAGCTTCTTACACTATTAATATTTTTACTCTGCTCATTTTGAAATAGCCACATTTAAATTGCACTTATTTAAAAAACAAAACAACAAAACTGCGGCCTAAAGATTTTTATTTTCAAGCAAATTTTTACTTGAGTAATATAAACTTCAAAAATAGAGAGCAATTAAAAAACAATGGAAATACTTACCAAGCTGTCTTGATAGCAACATGAATGTGTTGCTATATTATAGATATTCATTAATGAGGTAACCCTGGTAGGTTGAGTGGGAGGATTCAGGCTAATCTGGTATCCTCGCTGATTCCCTTAGTCAGTATTTTGTGACTTTCAGTGGCCCAGTTCTGCAGGTCTTTACTCATACTAGTAATAGTTACTCAAATAGTCCCACTGACTTCAATGGGATTATTCACATAAATGCTACTTAGCATGAGAAGGGGTTGCAGAATTAGGCCGTAGATAGGAAGTTGCACGATGCCAGATCATCATGTTATCCCATCCACATCCTTTACTGTCTCACTTCCCACCTCGTCCTGAGATCCATGCATGGAATGATCCTTTAGGTGTACATCCCAGGCCTGCCATGCTGAAAGTGGGGAGGAGGACTGTGGCCTATTCCATCTACACACATCCCAGCTGAAGGGCTCTTCATGCTGTTTTCAGTCTGCATGTGTAGAGGAGAGAGGGGAAAATCATTTTGTCCTAAGGAAGATACTTAGTTACCACAGCACCAGGTGGTATTCACTTATTTACATAACAGGGTGGATTGATTTAAATCACTGATTTTTTTTTATTTAAATCAGCAAGCAGGAAATCTTGATTTACATAATTGATTTTAATCTTGTCCTGCATTTATACTCTTTAGTTATTTTGAAAAAGAATGGTTCATTCTCATTGGTTAGTATGTGTCACAGAGTGACACTGGCCTTTTAAGAGGAGCAGGGACGGTACCTGTGCTGCCTCCGCTCACTTCAGTTGGGCTTAACAGAGGTTATCTGAGCCCTAGAGAAGAAAGAGCCAGTGAGGGTTGCCTTAGAACACAGACGTGTCAGTTGGGAGAGGGGCAGATGAGAGGTGCCAGAGCTAGAAGACTGACTGGTTCCTGGGAGAAAGCTGAAGACAAGGAGAGCAGCAAGAGGGGTTTCTCCTCAAGCCAGAGAGCCAGGGCTGAAGGCAGCAGGTGCCTGCTGTTTCCAAGCTGGAGCCAAGACTGATGTCTCTGCACTGAAAGGCTGAACCTTAGGGAATAGTGAGAGGGCCAGAGGGAGTTGAGGGATGCTCTTCTGGCAAGAATGATTTCCCAACATGTGGATGATTCCACTGGGAAGAGCAGGGTTGCACTCCAGTTGGAGGGGTTGGGGTGGCTATCCTGGCAGAGGGTCAGAAGAGAACTGGCAAAGAGACCATGGCCAAAGGTGCCAGTGTGTGGTATATGTGACATCGAGGGACAAAGATGTGTTGGGATTTAAATGTATGTTTGCACTGGAATGATAAATGGAATATATGTTGGGATTTTATTATGGACTGTTTTGAACTATGTTCTGGTAATAAACCATGTTGATGGATTAGAGGATAAGACTGTATGGAGTCCTTCAGTTACCCAAGAGGGGACACTGGGGCAGGGTGCCACAGAGCTACTCCTGGCCATGAGGGGACACTCGGGAGGTGACTAGCCCTGCTATAGTATGATTTGGTACTTTTTTGCTAACCAGGAGGATATACCATACTAATACACATTATTTAAGCAATTATATAACACACATTTATTCCAATTCTTGATTTTTACTTTTTTTATTATGTTGAGATGCATTTCTTATTTTTTAGATGATTAATATTTTTTTTACTTAAGATTTGTGTCAAGCTACATTTGGATGGAAATTGAAATTTAATTAAAATCTACAAAATCATCATTTAAAAATGTTTGTTAAAATTATATTACATGTGCTAGCCACATAAGGAAAAAAGTTAATCAAAACATGTTTTACATATAAACATATAAATGAAATGAAATTAAATTAAAATTAAACAAAAAGTATTATCTGTAGTTAATGAAGTCAACTGATTGTTTCTAGTCACCATAACCTTCAAGATTTTAGAACTGTTAGATCTCCTCCTATCACACCTTGTTTTTTATTCTGAGATTGGAAGAGGAAAATAAACTTTCCTGCTTTTTCAGTTCCCAACAGGTTTCTCAGACTGAATGAACTAGTTGTTGAACTGAACTAGTGGGATGTGGGACAAACTGAAATGAAGAAATTATCTCTGCACCTGCAGAAGAGGCTACTGCTGTCAAAAGCTGATTTAGCCCTTCAACAAACTCTGGTTCCAGTGCTTATTCAGTGATTTTTTCAAAGAGAGTCAGTGGTATGACTTTCTTTGAAACTTCAGCAGCAAAGATGTACTGTTTGAATGTTTTTTTATTTAATTTAAATTATTTTAATAGAGTATAGTAAGGTTGTAATTTTAATTTGAAATAGGTTTAATTTTTAAAAGAAAAATGTATTTTAAATTAAAAAATCAGATTTGACATTTTAAAACATCCATTTTGTAATTTAAAAAACCCCATCAATGTTTATCTGTTCTGTTACATAATCCTTTCCAGAAGTAACCAAATCTAGAGGGAGCCCCTGCTATTGAAGCTCCAATGGAGTTGTGTGGCTGTGTAGCAGTGAGTGGGGTGCATTGGGCCAGATCCAGGGTTCTGCATCCTGTGGGTTCCCTAGATCCTGAAGGATCTGCCAGGTTTGTGGGTGGCTACTCCATGGAAGGGGGCAGGACAATGAGAAGGAATTCTTCCCCAAGGAAAAGCTCTCAAAGATTTCCCATTTAAAAAATACCCTCCGATTAATTGTCCTCTCCTGCAATAAAGTGTGTGTGTGTCAGTAGGGATATGACAGCATATATAATGAATTAAGTTGGAGAGTGAAGTATTTTAGCAAGATTTGTGGGAAATGGAGAGACACATAATAAAGTATTGCACAAGAGCATTTCACAGTCTGTTGCCAGCACTAACAAATCTTCAGCATTGAGGTCTAAAGCAGGAATTGTGTGGGCAGAGTTTTACAGCATATTTCTCCAGGCTAAAGACTGGCACTAGCTGAATATCATTGTGGTAGGGAGGTATGACTGATCACATGGAACCTGGAAGTTTTGATAGATAGAAACAAATTGGAAATTTTGAGAACATGAATTTAATAATACTATATGCAGTAGCAGCTGGAATTAAATACTGCAGTTGAACATAAATGATCTCCACAGGGTTTTTTTGGAACAACAATAGTCTGAGGTGCACAGTGGAATTCTTTTGTTAAAGATCAGTTTGGGTTACCTGCCTGCTTTTGTTTATTGTATCCAAATGATCAATATTTGCAGCTCCGTGGAATTAAGTTTCCCAAATCAAACGTATGTGAAAGCAACAGTTCATTGTACAAGGATTTAGCAAATTCTAGTGCTGAAGAAAATTAGTTGTTTCCAATTGTGCCTTCTACAAGTTAAATTATTTACCTGCATTCAGCTGGCTCTCAAAAGGTGCAAAATTATTTCCTCTTTGAAAACATCAAAAACTGTTTCCAGTCAGATTCTAAACTAAATGCAAAGAGAAATTGATAAACACCAAAGAGTACCGGGAAAGGAAACTCTAGTTATGGTATTGGTTTTGCATCCTGCAAGCCTAGCTCTATCTTGATCTATGTTGTTTGCTTGCATACTATACATTTTAAACAGACGTTCTACAGATATCGCAGACATTTAATTCTCTTGTGAGTTACATTTACAGTCTGTTAATATGATGAATAAAATGGACAACACATGAAGACATTTGACTAAACTGTAGCAAATTTCAATAAATTATGTTGAATACATTACTAAATATTAAAATTTTGCTTTCTTATTTTTTGTTTAGGGATTTTTTGCAGTTAAAATAGTCAATATCTGGCAGACTGTTTTCTTAAGTCTAAAAAGAGCTAAATCTAGGAAAGGGTCTACATAAGAGACATTTGGGGGTTTTGTAGAGGTGTGGGTGTAGTAATGTGCTTTTCCAGCAATGCTCTCTCAGTGCCATCTGCTGGCCAGTCAGAGCACAGCATGAACATGGAGTTGTGGTGGGTTTTTGTTTGTATTTTTTAAGTGCTGCTAATTAGCAGTCTGAGGCTGGTTATGCTGAAGAGAGGGACTTTTTTTCAGATTTTACTTGGATTTACATTTATTACAGTTAAGACAGTGGGGAAAATTGGAGGAAGCCTAAATTAGGGCAGAAGTTATTTATAACTTGTATAAGGTTGGTTAAACATAGTTATTGCTCCAGTGATTAATTTGTACGTAGTGCAATTTACATAACTTGTATATAAAATTACAGCATTATCTTGCTTGTACTAAAGCTCAAGTGGCATATTTTGCACTGTGGAAGTAAAATACTCAAACTTCAGTTGTTTCCTGTGATCAAGATGGTCATATTTTTCTGCTTTGCAAGTTATCTTTTATTCTGCTGAGAGTTCCTTAGTCATTTAATTACAAAATGTATTGTAAATAGAATTTTGTCTTGTTTAAAAAGTGCTAATCCAGAGGAATTTAAATCTGGCCAATATAGTGAGAAAATCAGGGATTGCATCCTTGTCTCTTCCATCAGCGTACATATTCTACCAACCTATTTGGAATAAATTAACACCCCCATAGAGTGGAAGGGCAGACATAGTGCATCTCTTTGCTAAAGACTGGATTGAATTTCCCCCAAATACAGAAAATCTAATCCTATTTTTAAACAAACTGGAATGCACACTGCAGTTTGTGTTTGACCTGAAAGCTAATTAGTCTTATTGTTTTAAACTAAGGATTTCCAGTGTAGCGCTTCTTTAAATAAGGGCACGTTTGTCAACTGCCATACTAAATTAACAATTGATGGCCAGTAAGAACAGTTATGCTGTATTTTCATAATGCAGTGAATGTAATTAAGAGATTTTTGACACAGTAAAAAATATTAAGACTTTTAAGAAAAAATAATTCTTAAATCTATCTGCAGATTGAATACATTTAGAGCTTGTCTAATGAGATATTTTTCCTCTTAGACTGGTCTAATTGTACTTAAACCACCATAGTTACACCAGTATAACTTCAACATGTGGATACTCCTTATTCCAGAATCAGAGTGGCTGTTTTCAGCTTTATTTAAATCACTTCCAAAGTGACATAAGCTAAACCGGAAAAAGGCTCTCATGCCAGAATAAGAGAGTTCACACGGGAAGTTCTATTGGTATAATTTATAGCAGATTATATTCACAGTGCCTTCTACCAGTATACCTTTCCCATACAGACAAGGGCTAAACCTATGGTTTTTAGTACTGTTTTAAACCAAATTCATGCATCTCCAGTGATTTTGTAGATTTTTGCTAAAGGAAATATATTCTTTTCATAAATATTGAGTGGGAGAGCCCTCAAGACTTTGTTTTGATTGTGTAATATTTTTATACATACTTAATGCATGGGATGGATGCCTTAGAGTGGTTCTAAAACTTCTGTATTGATGACCCCTTTCACACAGCAAGCCCCTGAGTGTGACCCCCCCTTATAAATTAAAAACACAGTTTTTTATATTAAACACTGTAATAAATGTTGGAGGCGAAGCGGGGTTTGGAATGGAGGCTGACAGCTCACAACCCCCCATGTAATAACCTTGCAACCCCTGAGGGGTCATGGCCCCCAGTTTGAGAACCTGTCTTAGAAACTGACATAAACAGAAGAGTCATGCAGTACGAGGGGCAAAGTAGCATTTTTGGCAGCATTCACACTTAGTTTTTCTGCTCCTGTTCTTTTTGCAGTTTGGTTGTAGTATTATTTTGATTTTCAGATGGGTAGATGGAGATACTCATGGGCGGCGGGTGAACTTCCAGCTGGGGGAGGCTAGCCCCCAGCCGGCCCCGCTTTCCTCCCTGAGCGCAGGGCGAGCGGTGCGCCCCTGAGCGCAGGGTGGCCCTAGCCACCCCAAGTCCCAGCAGCACTGAAGAGGAGCAGCCTGCCACCTGGGCTGGGACCAAGGGGGAAGGGCAAGCAAGAGGTGGCTTTGGGGAGGAGTGTAGGCAGGGTCACACGGGGCGGTTTGGGGAGGCACAGCTTTCCTCAGCCTATTGGATGTGGCATCCAGGGAGATACTGTAATGTTCCTCTCTCTCAGCCCCACTCCAAATCGCCATACAAACAGAATTAGCCTACTAAAAATTCAGCATTCCACTCTCCAGTTCCACTTACATTCACAGTTCTCATCTCCTGACATCACATTATTTAGATGGACACTTTCTCTTACATCCATTAGGCCAGAACAGACTATTGGTAAGGTCATTTTACCTATACAGGGAAATGTAAAAGTTCAAATGATCTGTTGTCGCATTAGTTTCTATGAAAGATCCAGTTTCAACTGAGCAGTCCAGCTCAGTTTCTCAGTGATAGGTAATTTTTATTTATTTATTTATTTATTTATTGGTAGTGTAACTTTTAACTAGGTTCCCCCCCCGCTCTTTTAGTTTTTAACCTCTCTTCTCAGTGTTTTGAAATGAACAGGACTTTCTTGGTCAGATTCTCTCTAGCAAGGGAATACAATTGTTACTTTTCTTTCCGTCTTCTATGCTGTCTGGAATCTGTGAGGAGACATCTTACTGATCTGGTATTCACCCAGTTCCACAAGACAAGACTGCTCTGCTGTCTTACTGTAGTCTGTTCCCCATCTCCCACTTCACAGTTCTCTCGTCTCTTCTGACCAAGATATCAGTGTCTCAACAGAGGGGTTTTTACAAAGTCTGTTTCTCTTCCTCACCTCACTCCCCTCCTGTGTATAAAGTTTGTAAAGTGCTTTGGGATTTTTTGCATGAGGCATTATAAAGATGCAAGTTATTAGTAATAATGTAATGAACTGAACTAGTTGATTGACAACAAGTAGCCAGATGGAATAAGGTTCATTCTTTCCAACCATGGGATTTTTTTTAAGGGGTATCACCAACCCAAGTATAAGGAAGGAACAATCATGTGAACTGTCCAACAGTTCCCTTTGGATATGAATATACAACCTCCCAAGTTAAGAGTAACAAGAAGGATTTCTTCAGGTATGTTAGCAACAAGAAGAAGGTCAAGGGAAGTGTTGGTCCCTTACTGAATGGGGGAAGCAACCTAGTGACAGAGGATGTGGAAAAAGCTAATGTACTCAATGCTTTTTTTTGCCTCTGTCTTCACAAACAAGGTCAGCTCCCAGCCTAGTGCACTGAACAGCACAGTATGGGGAGGAGGTGACCAGCCCTCTGTGGAGAAAGAAGTGGTTCGGGGCTATTTAGAAAAGCTGGACGCGCACAAGTCCATGGGGCTGGATGTACTGCATCTGAGGGTACTAAACGAGTTGGCAGATGTGATTGCAGAGCCATTGGCCATTGTCTTTGAAAACTCGTGGCAATCGGGGAAGGTCCTGGATGACTAGAAAAAGACTAATGTAGTGCCCATCTTTTAAAAAGGGAAGGAGGATGATCCGGGGAACTACAAGCCAGTCAGCCTCAGCTCAGTCCCTGGAAAAATAATGGAGCAGGTCCTCAAGGAATCAATTTTGAAGCACTTAGAGGAAAGGAAAGTGATCAGGAACAGTCAGCATGGATTCACCAAGGGCAAGTTTTGCCTGACTAACCTAATTGCCTCGTATGATGAGATAACTGGCTTTGTGGATGAAGGGAAAGCAGTGGACATGTTGTTCCAAGTATGGTCTGGATGAATGGACTATAAGGTGGATAGAAAGCTGGCTAGATCATCGAGTTCAACGGGTAGTGATCAATGGCTCCATGTCTAGTTGGCAGCCGGTTTCAAGCGGAGAGCCCCAAGGGTCAGTTCTGGGGCTGGTTTTGTTCAATGTCTTCATTAATGATCTGGAGGATGGAATGGATTGCACCCTCAGCAAGTTTGCAGATGACAATAAAGTGGGAGGAGTGGTAGATACGCTGGAGGGTAGGGATAGGATACAGAGGGACCTAGAAAAATTAGAGGATTGGGCCAAAAGAAATCTGATGAGGACAAGTGCAGAGTCCTATGCACTGCTACAGACTAGGGACCAAGGGGCTAGGCAGCAGTTCTGCGGAAAAGGACCTAAGGGTTACAGTGGATGAGAAGCTGGATACTAGTCAACAGTGTGTCCTTGTTGCCAAGAATGCTAACGGCATTTTGGGCTGTATAAGTAGGAGCATTGCCAGCAGATCGAGGGACGTGATCATTCCCCTCTATACGGCATTGGTGAGGCCTCATCTGGAGTACTGTGTCCAGTTTTGGGCCCCACACTACAAGAAGGATGTGGAAAAATTGCAAACAGTCCAGCGGAGGGCAACAAAAATGATTAGGGGGCTGGAGCACATGATTTATGAGGAGAGGCTGAGGGGACTGGGATTATTTAGTCTGCAGAAGAGAAGAATGAGGGAGGATTTGATAGCTGCTTTCAACTACCTGAAAGGGGGTTCCAAAGAGGATGGATCTGGACTGTTCTCAGTGGTACCAGATGAGAGAACAAGGACTAATGGTCTAAAGTTGCAGTGGGGAAGGTTTAGGTTGGATATTAGGAAAAACTTTTTCACTAGGAAGGTGGTGAAGCACTGGAATGGGTTACCTAGGAAGGTGGTGAAATCTCCTTCCTTAGAGGTTTTTAAGGTCCGGCTTGACAAAGGCCTGGCTGGGAAGATTTAGTTGGGGATTGGTCCTGCTTTGAGCAGGGGGTTGGACTAGATGACCTCCTGAGGTCCTTTCCAACCCTGATATTCTGATTCTAAGTCACTACTTTAGACTTTGGCAGCAAATCCCTTGTTTGTGGGTAGGATGATGAGGAGAAACTGAAGTTAGTATTATGGGAACCAAAAATCAAAGCCATTTAGGTGGCTTAAGATTGGGCTTCCTGAGAGGATTGGTGGTTCATTTATTGGACTTTTCTCAATATTTCTCTCTCTCCCCCACATAATGGTTTTTTAAATCTGGGTCATATGGTGAGTGCCAAACAGTATAAATGCACAGTACAGAAATGATGACTCATGCATTTATTACATATGTGTTTCTAGTGAGTATTAACCTGTTGTGATGCCCCCAACTACATAATGAAGAACTTTTGGTGCAAAGTAGCCTAACGTTATACATTATAAATCCTATCCTGCAAATTAGCCAGCCAACATCAGCATTTCACAATGTGCTAATAAGTTCTGTATATTGATAAGCGTTGTCACTTGTTGCTCTTAGGACAGTGGTGAATCTGTTGGCTGATAACTTACAGGTGGTGAGAATTATTATTTTTCTCCCTGATAGAATGTTGAATTACAAAATTTCCATAAGTCAAGGAGGAGTTATAAAGATCAGCCAGTTCCTAGTAGTAATTATGTACAAAAAGTTAAATTATAGGATCATTAAGGTTGCTAAATCAAGCATTAGGAAATGCCCATATTAAGGTTGTCTCTGCAAGTGTAGTTCAGCCTCTTTGTGCATCTGAATTATGTTACAGTCTCTAGTTACGTCATCACATACCATTTATTCTATAGGACCCCTGCATCATTCAATGCACAAGATAGACAGCGAATGAAGCAGAGGGTAAGCAAGAAGAGAATAGACATTTTTTTTATATTTAAGACACTAGACTGGGACTCAAGATCGTTGAATTCTCTCCTTGGCTCTGCCGCACACTTCCTACATGATATTGGCCAAGGCGGTCATAATACGTACCGTATATATATGTAAGAGGGCTGAGCCAGATTGCACAGGCAGCCTTACTTCTAGCACTTACTAATTTTTTGAGTGCTTGGCTTTGCAACCTTAATGTTCTTTTAATGTGACTTTTTGTATGTAATAGATAATTCTTTAGAGCCCTTAAGTGTCTGTTTTAATACTCCACCAAATGTTAATTCCTTACTATTGGGACAAATCAGAGATTATGATGTAGTCTTTTGTAATTGCTTTGGAACAGCTCAGCTTCATGGCCAGCTCATCTGTTCCCCTTATGAGAGATGACCTTATACACTAAGTCCTCTCCAGTATAGGTAGCATTTAAGTTTTACAGTATAACTTGAAGATTTTTATGGCTGCATCTGCCATTTTTGAAATCACATAAAAATCATGCCTTTGTAGCCAAAGATACCTGTTTTGATTCTCTCCTACTCTTATTAGTAGACACTGGACAAAAAACTAGTGAACATTGTAGTTATTTTTTCTTCTTACTGGAAAATAATTGGTTAGACTTTTTTTTTTAATTGCTACATCCCTTCTCAATGGAAAGCTTTCCCCCTTTAGTTTCAACAAACTGATTTCTTTAAGTAACTTTTTTGTAGTTTTTTTCAAAGGATCCATGATTAGCTTCTTTTTTTTCCATATTGTTTAATATATTAAAACAGGGTGTGTTAAATCAAGTTTTCCTTCTTGCTGACTTTAATCATCAGTTTTAATTCTTTTGCATCTGTACTTTTTATTTTCCTAAAGAAAGGTTGATTCTGGCTAGTTGATAACTGTTAAATATGTTGATTTGCAACTAAATAGAGCCTCTACACTAAATTTGGTGTGCATTTTTGCTGGTCAGGATACACTATACATATTTATTTAAGCAATTATATAGCTTAATTTATATTTATTCAAATTCTTAATTTTTAAATTTTTGTTATGGTAAATGATGCATTTCTTATTCAGTAGATTAATTTTTTATTTCTGATTTGTGTCAAGCACTGTTTGAATTCAATTAAATGTACAAAACCAGCATTTTATTTTTTTATATATGACTCCCTTAAAAGTGGTGGGGACACACATTTTTCTTATCAAAAAGTTTATCAAAACATGTTTTGCATTTAAAACTGATTTAATGAAGTATCATCTGTAGTTAGTGAATCAAATTGATTGTTTCTGGTCACTTCAAGATTTTAGAACTAATAGATTTCAACCTCTTACACCTAATTATTATTCAAAGGTTGGGAGAGGTAAACAAGCTTTCCTGCTTTTTTCAGTTCCCAGTTGATTTCATAACTTTGAATGAACTAGTCATTGAACCTAACTAGTTGAATAAATTTAAGTGAAGAAGCTACTGCTGTCAAAAGCTGGTTTAGCACTTCAATAAACTCGGGTTCCAGGTGCCTAGCCAGTGATTTCCAGCAGTTCAGTGGTTTGACTTTCTTAAAGTTTGGCAGAATACATGTACTCTGTAATACTATTTTTGGTATTTAATTTACATGATTTTAATAGATTATAATAAATTTAGGCCTTAACATAGGTTTTCAATTTCAAATTTAGTGTGTGTTCATTTAAAAAAAAAATCACCTGTATTTAATTTAAATAAAAATATTTGATTTATTCATTTAAATCTTTGGGGTTTTCTCAGCCTCACCAAGTGCCGTTCTTCCTGTGAAATATGTAACTGTATTTGTTGATATGAAAAAGAAGCTGGAGTTACTCTCTTAAACAATGAACAGAGCATGGTATCCTGTGCAGTGCTGTTTACTCATGAGTTGCCAAAAGAGAGATTCATATCTTATGTAAGCTTCATGGTATAAATATACTTAGTACATTCAGCACTGATTTTCTTCATATCCTAGAGAAAAGAAAAAAGGCAAAGAGAACATAAATTGGACAAGAAAACTGAAGTAGCTTGTTAGATTATTTATTAGTATATTAGATTCTGTATACATACAGAAAGTAAGAAAGATACATACAAATGTTTAGCACGTGCAAGTTTCTTGTTGCACAATTAGCTCCCTTCTTGGGAGTGGAATTCAATGAAATAGGACTCCAATTTGAAAAACAAACAGTAAGCACACAACAAAGGATAAGCAATTAAATGGTTAGCCAGAGGCTAATAGAAATGCATGGGAAGAGTGACATCATGTATTAGCAGGAAAACTAAATTTGACATTAATCTGAAGCTTTCTACAGCTGAAGTTGCAATAGAAATTATAATTTTAAAAAATCTTTCTGAAGGAGATAAGTGTCTGAAACTTCAGACCTGCGTATATAGAATGAATTGTATAATACAAGTAAGAGAGAGATTGATGAATTGTAAGTTACTGTTTCTTGACTTCAGGGGTTTTTTAAATCTGTTTTTTTGTATGCATGTATCTGTAGGTCAGCATCAGAAAATTCAGTTCTTTGACTTTTTCCTATGGTAATACTAATATTTTAAAAATTATATTCAATTATACATATTCTTATATAGCGCATACCATCTAATTTCCATAGTAAAAGAATCAAATTGGTGACACCAAATAAAATTTCTCACCAGGCCTTATCAATAGCTGTGTGTGTCAACCGGGAAAAACAGTTTTAGATTGGAAAAATCTGAGCTTTTTAATACAAAGAAGTGAATATTTCCTTATTTAGTGACCTAGCAACTGTTTTTAATTTAACTTTGCCGTAGGTATATGTCACTTTGTATTAATACATTTCACTTTCTTTATAGAGACCACATTCCTTCTCTTCAGAATTCACCTGTTTCAGTGCTGCAGCTGTTTCAGTGCTGTTTCAGTGCTGCAGCTTTGTGATTACTAACTTTTAAAGATTGGAACAGTCTATTTTATTTTTTACTGTGTCTAATCTTAAAATCACCTTTCAGAAATGTTCTATATTTGGTTTCAACTTAAGTTGATTAAAAACCCCAAAGTAATTGAGTATATTGGAGTAAAACTTTAATCTTATTAAATCCAAAAAATGTTTTTCAGATTTTAAAAATATTTAAAGCTTTTTCAGCAACTTCTTAAAATCATTCAGTTCTGAAGGGTGGAGGGATACCTTCATGGTAGTTTTAGGTGTGTCTTATAAGCTACTATAAAACTGAACAAATCACTGAGTAATTTTCGGTTGGTCTTGGAACTATATGTAAACCTTTACAGACAGTGAAGACACAGTAACATGAGAAGTAGCCTCTTCTAGAGGCTAATGGGTTGTAGATGAGGTAATATATTAATGAGTAATAGCAAAGAAAGTTGTAAGAGTTGTTGTTTACCCCCAAGGCCTTTTTACAGAGCGTAATGATTAACGGGATATGTTTGTCTATATCATTGCCCTCATCTAAACAGAATCGTAAATGCTTAATTGTGTATCATAGTTCCTATGCTGCTGACAATTAATAAAGATTCTTCTTTGACTCTAAAGTGTTCTGTGCTTTTTAAGCAGGAGGAACAGAATTCTGTCTGTTATTCCCATGACATTGCTAGTGGCCATGGTATGCAGGGCAGGGGCAACCTTTGAAGTCCTAGCTGACTACATATTTGTTATAATTCCTCACCAGAAATATTAGTAATTTTGTATTGTAAAAATATATCAACCCTGTAGTTGCCTAAATTGTTGCAATGTATATTAGATATTAGTGTACTGACTGATTTAAGAAAAATCAAAGCACATCATTTAAAAATATTTTCTAAATATAAATAACTGTCATGATTTGTTCTCATAATTTAGTACCCCACAGATATTTTTTTATTTATAAAAGAAGGGGGAAGAGACCATGCTGCAGCCAGGCTATCGGTTGTAGATCAAGTTTAAGGAAGAAAGCATAGCAAGAAATTCCTTTTTTCTCCATTTTGTTTCCTACTATCTTGCTTTAATATCCTATAAAATGTTCCTTATTTCAAGATTCTCATGTGGTAGTAATCGCTTTGCTGCTTTAGTTAACGGGTGTAATGCATGTGGATTTGTACATATTTCTAACGGAAGTATATGAAAAAAAGCATTAATTTTGTCTGTGGTGCCACTGAGTCTAATAACTAGCTGGGATGTTACGTTCCAACCACTCTGGGCAAGCCATGCTAATTGTAATTACTAGAGATGTTAGTATTCCAGTACTAAATCTGTTCCACTTCTATTCACAGCTATGTCATCTTACCTTTTAATTGTTAAATCTGAACTGCCTGGTGCAATTGCAGGATTCCTAAGTGGAAATGACAGCGGGTAAGAGAAAAATGTTTCAAACATTATATATCTGTTGCGAAGTATAGATACCAACATTTCCCTTTGATTTCACACGCTAAAAAATTAGTGATTTACAGGAGTTCCTGGAACACAGAATGCTGTTGGCATGTTTAAGAGCCTGATTCTGTTCCTTCATAAATTTCACATTGCTTTAACTCCATAGATTTTAGTGAAGTTATTTCCAAGTAGGAAATTAGGCGTGTAATTTCTGAGCTTGATTTTTGCAGGTCTGAAGTCAAAACTGCATCAAAAAAAATTGCTTTTTCTACATCAGGAAGCAAGAATCTTTTGAGAACTGAGCTTGAAAGGAGAAGGCAGAAAAAACCAAAACGTTTAAACTGCTGTCATGTTATCACTTTGCATATTGTTAAACCGCAATACAGAGCCCAGCAGGCATTCAAATTTAAATATTTGTTGTCTTGCTTCAATAATTGGACTTGTCTTGAGAAACATGCCAAGTTTTCAAACATGGTTTATAATTCCCCAACTTGGCTTCCATTAAAGAAATTATGCTTTGGAAGTACAGCTATATAGTTGTGTATAGCAGGCAATGTACTTTAGATCTGAATCAGATCCATCACAAGAAAACTGGCTCTGCTAGCTAAGAAAAACATTCCAGCTTCAACATTAGAATATCTTATTTTGGTTGTTACAGTGCTGTCACTATTCATGACAATATGTTTTAGGTTGTGTTATGGCTGTTTTGCAAACTCTTATTTTCGGAGATTTTTTCACTCAGTTATAACATTTTTCTCTGGGCTGAAGCTCAATATACAAACTCTGACAGAGAGAGACTGTGTATGCGAGTGATACAAACACAGTACATAAGTGCTTACTTTAAAAAATGTTGTTTTTGCTTAATATAATTTTTTCAATTTGATACTTTTTTATTGTTATAATTAAAAACTGTTGTCACTTAGGGAAAGAGCACTTTGTGATACTCTGAATTTTTTTTTTAAATAATAGAGGTAATTAATCTGTTAAAGCTCTGTATAAAATGGTAATGTTTTGTATTTGCTTTTAATTTGGAAAATATTGCCATAAGCTTGAAAAAAAGATGTAATTGTTGTCTTTAACATTGTAACTAATGTCATCTTCCACCTTCAACCTGATATTTTAAGCCCTCTCTGAGCACTGTGACATTAAGCATATTGAATTGATTGGGTAAGTGTTATGGAAAAAATTCTTTATTTTTGCAGTCCAATATAGCCAGACATTTACTACTGATTTTACTTTACTTTTAAATAATGGTTGTGTTCATTCAGAGTTGACTCTTTCCAAAAAAAATTTGTAATAAGGATTGTAGTAACTTTTAATCATCTTTTCATAATTATTGGCATTCATATGACAGTAGAATCTAGAGGCCCCAATTAGGAATGTGGTCCCATTCTGCTAGGCACTGTACAAGTGTATATAGTGACACAGTCCCTGTCTGAAGACCTTTCAGTCTAGAAGAAAGAGTTGTATTTCTTAATGTGCCAAAATTTCTGCCTGATACAGACTCCACCAAACTTTGCTGGTTGTCGTGTAAATAATTCATATGTTCAAAACGAGAACACTACCAGAATATGTATCTTACCCGAAACATACTGAGGGTTCATTTGATCTGATCCATTTCCATTAGAAGTCAATGGGAATCTTTCCACTGTGGGCATGATCGAACTCCCATAATCTGTTCCATATATAAAACATATTTTGAAATTACTGATTAAGCCATAATCAAAGTGCATACAGTGAACTATGACTTTTTTCCTTGTTTTTTCTGCATGTCCAATGCCTGTTCGCTTCATCTATAACTTATATAATTTTCTTTATATAGTTTTAACTTTTTCTCTAAAGCTTCACACAGCAGCCTGAATTGTCATGATGGAGCAGAACCTTCAATATTTTTATTTCCTTTTGTCCATTTGTTGCAACCTTAATATATACCTCTTTGGTAGTTAATTTGTAAAATTGTAGGAAATAATTAAGCACCCAAAAATACGTAATCAAATATCAAACCTAAAGGTAATCTTAAATATGCAAGGGACATAAATATTGGGTGGTTGATTTAACTAATTATAGTAGGAAATTTGTTTCCAGATGTGGTTACATGACAGTTTTGTTTCTGTTAGGTCAATATGGCATCTGATATGCTTTCATTTCGGTGCATGGTTTATCTTAAACTTCAGTTAGTTTAGCAAATTCACACACTTGAAACTTCACTATCTGTGAAAAATGAGTTTTATATTCATGTTTAGGATCTAAATATGGATGTATGCAATGTATTTAGAGTATGTGTATGCATGTAAATTTTTCTGTAGATAAAATTTTAAAAAATGTATAAGTGTTTCCAGGCTCAAGACAATAGTTTGCAATGTGCCTTAATGCCCATTTTGTATATTTAAAAAAAAGTACAGTATACACAATTGTTAATTGGAAATGGAAATGTTTCAATCAGTCTGAATAACAAGAACTCCATATATTTTTTGACGATGACATGAACGTAGTTTAAAACACAGACTGCGTCAAAATGTTGTAATTTGTGAGCTCTCTGTTAACATTTAATGACCCTGTCAGGAGGATATGATTGATGCAATTAAGTTGTCTTGCCTCTGTGTTGTATAACTGATATGGACTGAGAGTAAGAGCCTAATTTAGAACATATGATGGTCTTGTCCTGTTCTATTTGGGAATGAAATTAAATCAATTTATAAATGTCTGTTTTTAGTTAAAATATGGAAAAAAAGAACATCTGCTTGCCAAAACATTTGCAGTACAGCTAAAAACTTATACTCCATATTTCATACTTGGAACATTTTTATCATAGAGGAGTAAAGTTACAGTTCAAACCAGTTTTATAGGAAATCTAAAAACTTTCATTTTGAGAGAAAATATTTTTATACTTTATGGAAAAGCTTGGGGGGCTGTTTGATCACTGATGTTTCATTCTTATATTTTTACTAAAACATAACTTCCATATTTCACACTAAAACTTTAAGAATCTTTTTGTAATACTTTCTTTTTTCTGATTTGTATTTTATATGGTTTTTTATTTATTTTTCTTTTTTTGAAGAATGCATTTTCCAAACATAATAGTATTGATTAGTACATGCTAACCAAAAAAGTTTTGCCCTCCTAACTGATCAATGGTTACTGGTACTGTAATCTATTGATTGTTTAGCTGTTGGGCTAGACAGTCATGTGGCTAAAACAGAGAAGCCGCTGTATACTGCAGCTGAGGTACTTCAGCTTACCCCTCACTTAGTGCAGCATTTATGGTCCATTTACTTACCCCCGCTATTAATTTTAAAGCTCATCAGCCACCCTGTGGGAAACAAATTATGACAAACTGTGAATTAAAATGACATGTAAATATATTGGGGGCACACTTTCAGGGAATGACCTCAATAAAGTACTGAGTAAATACAACATTTTAAAGCAAACATGAGGGACAAATTGTAAACAGTGAGAAAACTGGCCCTATATTTATCCAAGATGGCTGCTGTTATTACTGCTGGAGCTCTGCTGTTGCCTAGGCTGGGTGGTATTAACTGACACTGCTCCTAAGGGCTGCAAATAGCAAAGTTTCATTAGAAAGTAACTGAAGCTGTGGCACATCAAGGCAACAATACATTTTTTTTAAAAAAAACCCTCTAATATAATGTTTCTACAAAAGTTTTCAATACATAGCAAAATGGTCACTTGACTTGGAAGTATGACCTTCAGTTGGCAATAATGCTGTCAGCTTGTGGAGTCTGGGCTTTTTATCTCACTATACATAACACTTTTTTTAAAAACAGGACTGGTAGTTGTCCAGTAGTTGACAGTCTATATTTTTCATAGATAGTACTTTTTCTATAAAACTCAGGTCATCTGCGTCTTTTCTTAAATGATGTATTGAGGGTGCTGCCTGTGTATGAAGTGCTAACCATATCCTGGACTACACAAACTCTAAGGCCAAAGGCCAAGGTGTTTATAGGTAATAAACCTGAATGCTGATGTGGAAGGTATTTATCAGTCAAGGATATGGTGGTTATTACCAGGTTAGCCCGGAGCACCCTCTGTACTGTTTTTAATAACAATTTGTACCTTTATACTTCAGGTTCTTTGGAGAAGGGACTCTAACTTTTTGGATGAATTTTAACTTCTGTAAAGCAGAATGCAATATATGTAAATGACAAAGAAGATGCTCTTTCACCCCCTTTTTCTCCTTTACTTTTCTTGTATCTGTGCCCCTAGGAAATGATTGGCCACTTCTCCCACAATAAATATTTTTTTAAAAAAAAATCTCATTCTCCCTTCTTTCCTTACTCTGTCTCTCTTCTCCTCAGAAAATGTACATTTCTCATAAACATTATTTGAAGACTGAATATGATGGATATAGATGTTTTCTCTCTGCTGCCTGCACCTAGCAGCATGTTTTTCACTGAAACTTGGGCAGAAGGGAGAAATGGGGTCTTTAAAAAATCATTATAATTAATTTTTAAAAAAAAGTAAGTATGCTTGTGTGTAGCTTAGCTGTCCGCGTTTGGCATCTTGGAGGTGGAGATGAGCTAAGATCATGTGGGAGAAACGGGATAGGGAAAAGAGTTGGAAGCTGAGATGGCCACATTTGTTTTGGTCATATGGATGTGTGGTTCTGAGAGCACTAGTCAATCAGATTGCAGCTGACACACTGTACAAATGTTGAGATTTAACCATGGTCCTGGAAATCCCAGTGCTGTGATCAACTACTTTGTCTGAGCTCAGGGTTTTGTATCCTGCATGGTTATTAAGAAGTAATTACAGCTATGTAAATCAGACCTCTTCCACCAATCTCAATGCAAGTATTTGCCTACCAGAAAACTGTCTAGAGTGTTGGTCATTCCTGTATTCTGACCATTGGAGAACTCCATTTCAATACAACCATATATATAAACTTAAAAATACAAATCCTTATAGTGAGCATGATGATCTAGCGATGCGGAATTAAAAAAGCATATTTTTCTCCTAAGGATTATTTGTCCAAGATAAGTGTTTAGTAAAGTAGTATATGTATATTTTAGGGCCTTTGAACTTTGTGCAATTTATAATTAACTTTTCCAATAGGTCATGGTATCTTGATGGCAGAGTGCTGTTACTGATTACTTCAGTCTGCATTGTTTTTCCTCTTGCACTTCTTCCGAAAATTGGTAAGTAATTTAAGGAAAGAAGACAGTATTATTCTATTTTAGTAGCAATTACAACTGAGGACTAAAAAACCTTAATGGGTTATTTATTTATTTTAGCTGGCAGGGGGTTGGTGATGGTAGGGACTATTTAAGTTATTGTAGCATGCTCTGCCTTCCAGGCCTGCCTAGTTAACCTGTTACTTGGGTTGCAATAGTATTTTGTCTGCCATACTAAAATAAAATCTTTACAGCAGAACATTAAAGAGCTGCATTTACTTACAGCATGCCATTAGTGGTAAGCCAGTTCTAATTCTGCCCTACAAAACTACATAAATGATCTGTGACAGGCAGTTGGAATGTTGTTATTCTGAGTCTTAAGCCCCAGATACCAAGCACTGTAATAGAAAACATGCCTAAAATGTAAAGCTTTAGCTGTACATTAGGATCAATTTTCTTATAAATTGCCTTTTATTTTTACTGTTATTTTACAGGCTTTCTTGGCTATACAAGTAGTTTATCATTTTTCTTTATGGTGTACTTTGCTCTTGTGGTAAGTTAAAAATCAGTGCGCAGCTTATCTAGCTAACATTTTCTTATTGTTTAAATGCTTTTATGATTCTTTCCTTTTTTTTTTCCTTTTTTTAAAGTTCTCTGTAAAATTAAGAGTTTTCTCTGTGTCCTGGCATACACTTTTTTGGACAGGATAAGTTTGTTTTGCTGAAGAAGTATGAAAATATGTATGAACTTTAAAGCATGTGAAAAGATTTAAAATAATTATATTTTGGTCTGGTAAATGTAACAATATTTTTGTTTTGCTGACACGGCAGTGAAAACTGGCACGTACACTTCATTTTCCTACTTGTGGAATGGAAATCTGTTTTCTTAGCTTCTAACTATTACTGTAACTAGCACAGGAAGAAAATGTCATATTACAAGTAAATTAAATTTACATGTAAAATGGAGTGAGACAGTTCAAAGTGAAACTGCTCAAAAAGAATCCAAGAGAACTAGAACTTAGGCAATTTACATTAATACATCAAACACCTTCTTTGCAACTGAAAGGAAAACTTCTTTCCTCTGAGCCATTTGGGGGATTTTTGACCCTGATATTCCCCTGTTGTGGGCTCTGTAAAGCAAACGGAACCAAATACTGAAGCTGAGATCTGTTATGCAGCCCTAGGAAGAGAATTGTGCCTTAGAATTACATTGCTTTTTACTGGAGAGAATATACAGTTGCTAATGCACAAATGTAGGATCAAGAAGGTATGTAAACAAGAGTCCTATTTAGAAGCATGGCAAAATGCCCCCTGCTTTACTCTGGCTTGCGTTGACTTGCACGGCAGACTTATTGTATAAAAGGATAAACATTGTGGAAAATGAGTCCAAAGAACGTGCCATCCAGGAGAGCAAGGCAACCCATTAGGAACTGAACCGTGTGATAAAACCAAACTTCAAAGCTGTCCAAAACAGCTCCTTAGGGGATCTGTCAAGAACTGAAATGCTCTTACAGGGAGGTTGGGAGGTAATCTTCTGCAGCTTGGTATTATGGAGCAACAATAGCTTCTCCGTAGTTAACAAGGTTGAAAATGAGTTTCCATTATTAGCTCAGTGTTTGACCTCCCCTCTAAAATACATTTTAAAAAGGCTACCACCCTCAAGAATTATTGGTTAGATCTTGGCTGAGGTAGGTGCAGTGAGTTTTAAAATGCACTCTGTAGTCCTTTTACATTTAAAAGGAAATGTGTGCAGTTTTCAGAAGTAAGTCATTTTGATGAATGAAAAGATCTGAAAAAAAAATTTGGTTTAAAAAGAAATGTAAGCACAAAACCATAAGAGATGAACATAAACTATAAGAAAGATTCACACATGGATACTGCAGAGGTAGAAAGCATTTTGGTTCCAGGCCCAGAACTTGTGTGTGGGGCTAGAAAACTCTATGTATTTCATGGATGCGAAGGGTACTACATTTCTTATGAAGCTGTAAAAATTGCACGTTTCTGCCTTAGTTTTTACAGGACAAATTAGGAACTACAAAGAAATGTAAGTGAGGCCATATGCCATGATGTATGTTTAAAGAAAAATAATACTGTTGGGCAAAAATTTAAGGTTTTTTTGTTTAAACGGCTACTCTGAAAATCTGGAAGCTGTATGAAATGCAATTTAGTTTTCATAGTTAACTACTTTGAAGCAGGTGATATGTACTATTGAAATACATGTTGTAGTTTGCACAGTATTAATTTCTGTCATGATAGATGTACTTCAATTTGTTGCAGAAGAAATCTGCACCAGTCATTGGCAGTAATACCCTTATTTTACATATACAATAATTCTGTACAATCGGCTTCATGTACATACTGTCTCCTTTGGCTTTTGCTTGTGAGCACAAATTTTATATTCCTTGCTGCAGGGATAGGCACCATATATCACTCATGTCTTATTTAAGCAGCATGGTCTAGTGCAGTGTGTCCCAAACTGTGCAGCACTCCCCCCTACGAGGCCGTGGAGGAACATTTAGGGGAGTGCACGGCGGGGCCCAGGCCAGCCCCCACAGTGGGGAGGGGGACAAGGAGTGAGTGGCACCCAGTTCTGTCACCATCCCTGCCTTCAGCCCCACCTCTGCCCCATCCCCTCCTTCAGTCTCAACTCCGCTGCTGAGAACAACTGTGTTGTCATGGGGAGGGGGCCTGGAGAGATTCCATTACTGGTAGGGCGGGGGCACAACAGGAAAAGTTTGGGCACCATTGGTTTAGTGTATACGGCATTAAACTGGGTTCTATTCCTAGATCTCTGTCCTGCTGTGTGACCTCAAGCAAGTCTTATCACCTCTCTATACTTCAGTGCCCTCATTTGCAGTGGAAATAATAAAACTTACCTGCATTTGCAAAGTGCTTTCAGTTCAGCTGACGAAAAGTATTTTAAAAGCTTCTAAGCTGCATAATTTAAGACCTGTGTTATTGCTGCAGAGGGTTTTCTTGTGCCTGTGTTGCAGGGTTGCATGAATAGCATGCCGTGTACCCACTATTCCCTCTGGCTACACTTTTGCTGCTCCATGAAAGTGGGAAGCTTCTAGTCATTGCTTTCTTGAGAATGCTACAGGTTTGTATATGTACCTCAAGAAGAGTTCGTGTAAGCTTGAAAGCTTCTCTCTCTCAGCAACAGAAGTCGGTCCAATAAAAGATATTATTTCATCAATCTTGTCTCTCTAACAAGTTTGTACAGCTAGTTGGTAGATTTTCAGAGATAAAAGAACAGATCTCTTCTATTTTATCCCTGTTATGAATCTGACCCCTTATTATTTCAATTTTAAAGCCTCAAGCAAGTGATACAAAGAATTTCTAGCCTCTAAATATAGATAACTAGAATGGGAAATGTGGACAGAGCCATAAATACAGTGACAGGAAGAGTGCAACTATAATTATAAATCAACTCATGAAAGGGAAAGTGTCATATTTTTCCTTAATTTCCTTCTAATTTTCATTCTCACAACATGGAACTGTCAAAACCATCAGTGTAGGTAAAACTCCCTATAGCTTTCTGGGAAATATTAGGGTTTTGGTTGGGGGGGTTTCTTTTCCCACTTTTTGCTTCTAATTGCAGCCACGTTTCTGCCATTGCAATGTTAGACCTAGACTCCAGCCATGCTTCCTTTAAGGCAGCCTTTAATATCTAATTAACTGGCTGGGAATGATGTTGACAGCATTTTCTATCAAATCCTGTTTATCTTCCTTGCCCAGCTCTCCAGGTTGTTTGCGATTGATGCAATGCCTTGTATTACTGTGTTTATCAATATCCTCATGTTCTAGTTAGTTATATAATACCACAGCTTTCAGGCAGTCTTGAAAATATTAAATACACTCTGTCTTTACAGGTTGTAATAAAAAAATGGTCTATCCCTTGTCCACTGACATTAAACAGCCCTATAGAGATCTTACAGGTAACATACATGCTATTTTGAAGCTTTTCTATCTTTTTAGTAATAGAAGTAATTCTTTCTCTCTCTACATCAAAACCCTCAGGTTAGTAATATTTTATAATTTAAAAAAAAGTTGATAAATCCTTACTTCCTTTTCATTCATATAATATTGATACTCTTTAATTGGTATGATTTTATTAGCTTGAAACAGTGTGATCTAATGTCTGTGGTTTGTAGTCAGTCATTTAATATGTCATTTCCCTTATTTTGTGTGCACAGATTTCAAATTCTACTGAGGATTGTAAAGCAAAGCTCTTTCATTTTTCTAAGGAGGTAATGTGCTGTGTATCTTATTAACAGGTGGGGTGTGCAAAGGTTTTGGTTTTTTAATGGATATGAACTCTCCTGGCTTGGGGGCATAAACCAGTGATTTCTGAAGGAATAGCTGTAGGTTAGGAGTACCCAAATATGCCTCTCAGTTGTTCTCCAGTGTCTCAGCTTTCATTTAAAAAAAGTTTCGAGCTGTTAGTTGTGCAGAAGAAAAATCACCCTCCTTCCGCCCCCCGGCAGTTTTACTGATAAAACTTTGAGTATAGACAGCCTTCAGACTTCATTTGCAAAAGAATTTTTTTAGGTCTCTCAGGTTTCTGAATGCGGTAACCAATTTTTAAGAGACACGAATACTGAATTTTTTAACTAAAAGTTCAGGCCAGGTTAAAGGAGTCAATAATTTAACACAATAATGTTGCATGTTATAGACAGCTGTACTTATAATTTAGTAAGTTTCATACTATATAAATGACCAATTGTAGTATTTTTATTGACCCTATATGCCAAATCCTACTCATTTTACTTACGGGAGTAGGCTCAGGAACTAAAGTGGAAGTACCTACATGAGTAAGGTGAGTAGGATTTGGCACTTTGGGGCCTTATATATCCAAAAAGAGTCTTGCAGCCCATACCCTCCACTGTCAGTGGAAGATTAACCTTAAATATGACCATTGGCTGATATACTGGAGTTCTTAGCTGAAATGGCACAGTTGCATGAAAAAATTGGGAAACCCCTGTTCTGTAGGATGGAGATTATCCAGAAGCATTAATCCAAAAACACTCCCATTGTTTTCAGGCATTGGATTGAGGCCATGAAGTAGAATCTTAGGTACACTCAAATTAATTTACAGCTGTTTATAGTGAGAAATTGTTCTCTTTGTTTTCTCCCTCCCCTCTTTTTAGAGTGCTTATGCCATCCCAACCATGGCCTTCTCGTTTCTCTGCCATACCTCAGTATTGCCCATTTACTGTGAGCTCCAAAGGTAACATATCGTTAAAATATAACGATAGAGTTTTTCTTATTCAGTCAAAGTTGTCAGTAAATCTGTTCCGTATTTAACTTAGTGCTGTTGAACAATGACAAGGATTTATCCTTTATATATTAGGTAGGCAAAATTTGCTTCTTAGGCTATGTCTGCACTACAAGCCAGGGGTGTGATTTCCCTTGCTCATATGCACATAATCACATTTGCTTAAGAAGAGCTAGCGAGTATGAATTGTAACGTAGCCATGATGGCATGGGAACCATCAGCAGAGACACAGCTGAGCTATGCCAAGCCAAATCCATACCCACTGTTTTCAGGCAGGTTTGTACTCAGCACAGCTCACTCCTGCCTCTGCTGTCCATGCTTCTGCAGCTAAACTACTATTTATACTCGCGCTAGCTCTCCATCAAGCTACTGAGAATAGGTGTCCTCAAGCAGGGGAATCACATGCCTCGCTTGTAGTGTAGACATAGCCTCTGACTACATTTGTAGCAGAGAAACTAGCTAATTCGTTTTGATTGTCTATTGGCAAAAAACAAAATCCACAGACATTTACTAGCTGATTTTTTATAGCAGCCAGAGAGCCTGCATTTGGCCAAATCTGCACTAATATGGTAGTCACCCTGTGTGGCTCAGTTGATAGGATACTGAACTAGGTTCTATTCCTGGCTCTGACATTGACTTGATGTGTCATCTTGGGCAAGTCAGAACTGTGGGGCGGGGGGGAGTTCACCTCTGTGTGCCTCAGTTTCCATGTCTGTAAAATGGGGATAATGATACTTGTCTTCATGTGTAAAGTGATTTGAAATCTGCAAATACAGGGACCAACAGAGTATTGGGTAATGATAAACCACAGGGGTTCATCCCTGTAAAATGTAAATTGCAAGATCATTCTAAAGATAAACAGCTATGTGTTCAACACCACAACCCATAATAATTATTTGGGGGGTGCTATTTTGCATTTTAGTCCATCGAAAAGCAGAATGCAGAATGTAACCAACACAGGAATTGGTCTGAGTTTCCTACTCTATTTTGTGTCTGCCTTGTTTGGGTACCTTACTTTTTATGGTAAGTATGTTCTTAACAGTTCTTTAAAAGTCAAGATAATAGTGAAGAATGTTCTGGCTTATCATGTATTGCATAGTGCATGTACTGCCTGCTCCCAAAGATTTTTTCATTTAATTTATGTGTTAAATAATTCATTCTGTTTGAACATATATAAAGCCTACTATAGAATGCATACGGAGGAATAAAATATTTGGGCTATTTAAAATAAGGCCTGTGTTGCACATATGAAAAAGTTATGCCACTTAAGCACCAGTCTTCAAAGGCTTACAGATGTGCCTAGCTTTGTAAAAATTAGCTTCAGTGTGGTTACTCAGTGTGTAAATTAAGTGTGTATGTAGTAATTTGCAGGATTGGGGTCTTAAACACTATACAAGTAAACAGCCCACTTAATTGGGATTAGTGAAATATCTTCTAAGATCGTGCCTACATTCGAGAAACTTGACATGCTAATTACCATTCGGTCAACCCAGTGCACCTGTAGCGCAACATGCAGCATTGAGCCTGCTCTGCCTTACACCAAGGACTGGATCAGTAGCAGGATGACCCTAGGAGCGCGGAGGGGTAAAGGGGGGTTACGGTCACCTTTGCACCCCTCCAAAGCCCTGCCAAGAGCAGGATGGACACATCACAGAGCCCATGATAAGATGTAGGTTTCTTGTATGGATTTATTTGAACAGACATCCGTGTGATTAATGAAACAAAAACAAAAGTTTAAACAAACCCTCTAAGAAAGCTTTACTAAACAGACTCGCTAATTATTTGTATCATGCATTCCTCCACACAAAGTGACATCTTAAAGACACTGCTGCTATCTGCAACAGAATGGCAAACCAGAGTAAGCACAAACACAAAATGATACATAGAGTATGAATCACCCTGAACATGGGGACCAAGGTGTGCATTCTGTTGGCGGTCTTTTTAAAGGACCCTTGCCGTTTTGTTAAGGGTGGGGATGGGGAGGGTGGTAGTCATGTTTTGTTGGTGATTTTTTGTAATTAAAAAGAAGATGAGGATTTCCAATTATAAACTTGTACATATAAAAATCATCCTACCTGTTCAGCAGACTCCCTGAGTTTTGCTTTTCTGTAGATTTTGCATGGCCGTATGCTGCAGCAGCAGTGTAGTAACTATGCAATTGACGATGCAGTTCTTGAACACTTTCAAGTGCCATATTTTTATAGCTGGGGCTTAAATATAGGTGACTTAATAGTCTTTCTGGTAGGCTTGCTTCTCCCAAATACTTAGACAGATTTCAGAACTCTTAACTACACAATGGCTTTCTTTTTTTTTAAAGGTCTGTCATAACATTGTCAGAAGTAGGTGAGTGACCATTTAATATAGCAGTTCAGTCTTCCTGTAAAAAATAGATAGAAGCTAGTCTGCATCAGTGTGATATGTCAACTGTGTGACAGTGTTTGCAGTACCCTGTCATATGTCGCAGTGTTACATCTTTCAAAGAGAAAGTGGTTCAGCTCTACATGTATCCAGCTTTATTTTCACATGATTATACATTTTGCTCATAGATCATGCATGCCAAAGTTGTATTCTCTCAAGTTTCCATCCAGCAATCTGGATCAACTGCCCTCTGCAGTATGATAGCATTATACAAATATGGTCACTGAAATGCATTACTGACCTGCTTGAGGATTCTTCTTTCAAATTGCTTCTCAAAATTCACTCCTCTCATGAAGTTAACATGTGTTCATCTCTGTCAGTCAAAGTAAATAAAAGTCTCAGCCAAACAGTAGGGGGGGAAATGCTCTTAAGAGAACCCTTGTCTCTCTGGGTATTTTGTGTTATCTGTTTAGAATGTCTGTGGGCTCGGTACAGTCTGGCACAGCACCAGTCCTATTGACCCTTACCAAATAATTACTGATGTGCAGGGGAAATTGCTTTGACTTCTTGTAAAAAAGCATGCTGCCTCTTCAGGGCATTAATGTATTTCTGTTGTAGGCACAACAAATTCCTATTATCAATTACATGGTGGAGACTAGCAGCCCCTACCTCAGTGCCTTTGCTATTGGTGTAGGACTGCTCCTGCCAACTTTCTAACCTGACTTTTACTGCCTTCCTGCAAATTAGGGTATTTTTCCCCCTTCGTTCCCCTTTGTCCCTTTACTTGCTTGCTTGCTTGCTTTCTAGCCAGCTGGATCTGACAATGACAGAGCAAATAAATTATGTGGGCTTCCCCTCAAATGATAAAAATTATCGGGGGTAGCCGTGTTAGTCTGTATCCACAAAAACAAGAAGGCGACCGGTGGCACTTTAAAGACTAACAGATTTATTTGGGCATAAGCTTTCGTGGGTAAAAAACCTCACTTCTTCAGATGCATGGAGTGAAAGTTACAGATGCAGGCATTATATAATGTGTTATGTGTCATTATATAATGCCTGCATCTATAACTTTCACTCCATGCATCTGAAGAAGTGAGGTTTTTTACCCATGAAAGCTTATGCCCAAGTAAATCTGTTAGGGCTTGGCTACACTTGCAGCTGTGCAGCGCTCGGAGTTAAAGCTGTCTTCGTACAGCTGTGTAGGAAAGCGCTGAAGTGTGGCCACACTGACAGCTACTAGCGCTGCAGTGTGGCCACATTTGCAGCATTTGCAGCGGTGTTGGGAGTGGTGCATTATGAGCAGCTATCCCAGCATTCAAGTGGCTGCAACGTGCTTTTCAAAAGAGGGGGGTGGGGTGGAGTGTGACAGGGAGCGTGGGGGAGACAGAGGGAGTTGATTTTTGGAGCCGACACTGTCAGCTCCCTGCCTTGCAAATTCCGACCACTTCTCCGACCCCTCATTCACTCTTAAATGCAAATAGCCTTCAGACCAGATAAGCAGCTGCTCCCACGGACTCCCTTCCCCTTCCCCTCCCCCTCCCCCCCCCGCCATGCTGTTTCTCTCCTCATGCAAACACTAGCTGTGGACATTCATCCCCCTGCCTGCCTCATTCACAGCAAACAGTAGCTGCATTTGTTTTTTAGATAAGCAGCTCTGGGAGCCCTGAGTTCACAACAAAACAAAGAGAGGCATCATAACAAAACAAAGAGATTTCTTTAGTTAAAAGCATTATGGGAAAATTCCGGAGGTCAGTTACAGCGTAGTAAGATTAATCACTGTTTACACTGGCACTCCAGCGCTGCAGCACCAGTGCTGCAGTCATTATTCCCCAGGCAGAGGTGAAGTACAGCCAGCGCTGTAGCCAGGGAGGTACAGCGCTGTATGTGCCTTGCAAGTGTGGACGGTGAGTGAGTTGCAGCGCTGTAAAGCCACCACCAGTGCTGCAACTCTCCAGTGTAGCCAAGCCCTTAGTCTTTAAGGTGCCACCAAACTCAAATGATAAAGTGCGGCCTAATTCACCTTGCTGCCTAACACCCTGTCAGATGGTCAGTGCAACCTGGGCTAGTTCCATCACATGCTGGCTCTTTCCACATGATTCCAGATAAGCCCCCAGCAAAAGGGGAAAGGAAGAAAGAGCACTGAAGTCATGTCTGGAGACCATGTTCCTGGTCCCTTATGCAGTAGACATAGTTGGAGCCTTGCTCTGGCTTGACTACAGCCCTTAACCTTTACTTTGAATGAAATGATTGTCTCTTTTCTTTTCCTTTCAGGCCTGATGGTATAATGTACATTAATTAAATAGGATTTTTTGCAGAGGATACATACGGGGTTCTTCCTTGCTTGCAGGCTACTCCTTCTGTCTTCCACTATCTTTAGCCAAGAAGGCTAATTAAATTGCATGAGTGAATCTCCCCCACCCCTGCCCACCTATCCATACCCTTGTCTTAAACGCCATTCCTAGAAAAGTAAAAACCAACTGAAAAGCAAAAAAGAACTTCTCCTTTCAGAACAAATGTTTCTTCTACATCCAGTTTGGAAGGATGTTGACTCTTTGCCGTGGATCTGTAAGTCAGTGTGACCAAGAGGCTTTGATAGGAGCAGAAGCCCACAGCAGCATAATGAGTTAGAGTAGCGGATCATTTGTAGGGGTGTGATTTTTCTTCGTGTTTTGTTTTTTGTTTTTTAAATTATGGCACGTTCCAAGAAAAGTCATGAAACTTGTCAGGATGAAAGGGCAAAAGTCATGGAAAGAAAAGTGAAAGTTGCAGTTATTGGTTTGTTTTCTAAGTAATCATTATTTCCCACTTTTAGTACCAAAAACAGGAGTTGTGCTTGTGCTATAAGAGATTTGAACATCATGGTTGCCATCCCAGATGTGACTTTTTTGCAAAACTAATCTCACTCTCCAAATAGCTTTAAAATGGTGGTGGAGATTAGAGAAGAACCCTCATTACTGCTGAGGGAATGAAAATTCTCACAGAATGTTCTCTCACCTGGTCTTTTATGTTGCTTCCACCGTTTTCTATTGAATTCTTGTACTTCCCATGGTTTAACTTGGCAGCTGTCAAGCACCAGCCTTTTGCCACAACATCCAATCACTTACACGTCAAACAAACAAATCTCAATCCCAAGTGTCATTAATAGAAGTATGACTTTAGCCAATCATCCCTTCCCCATAATAACGAGTCTGCAAAAATACTGAAAGAAGGCACCTATTAGACAACAGTAGCATATATACATTAGGAGGAATAACTCAGAATTCCAATTTGAAATTAGAGGTGCTGCCTCTACTTTCCCAAATGGTGAAATTTTACCTTCCAAATCACTTTATACCACATGTGTATGGAAAGCTGAACATGTAAGGTCAATTGGTCCAGCAGAAAGAGTTTACTGCTGAGGGAAAAAAAAGCGTCTCCTAGTTTTCTGTTCCAGATACAAAGAACCAGCTATATGACACAGTGTCTTGGCTTATTGCATTCCACCCTTTTTTCGTCCGTTCAGACAAATAATCAGGAAGACTGAAAACCTAACAAAAATTGTTCTGATTACTTCTAACTACTGAGACCCTCATTCTTCAAACTGGAGGTGTCAGTTAGCAAGCCTGTTCTCTAGGACATGCCATAGCAGGACCAAATCTTTCAAATGAATTATACCAGGCTTCAGCTTGCTGCTTGGAGCCTGAGAGGGTAAATCCTCATGTATTCCCCATGGATTATTACTATTCTGGCATAAACCGGAAAAGATTCTGATAAAGCCTTATTTGGTCTGAATATTTTTTCTTTGGTCTTAATCTAACAAAGTGGACCCTCTTCAAGCCCCACTCATCACTATTTTGGATATCTTATTTGAGGGCTACCACAGATACCTTGGTTGCAGCTCATCAAGTTCAGTTATCTACACAATGGGCCTTGAGTTGTGCTGTTTTACAGGATAATTTATCATCTGTCTCCTCATCATCTCTTTCTTTAAGCCACTCAGGGTATGTCTGCAGTGTAAGTGCAGGGTTAGTAAAACTCGAGTTAGCAGATCTTGGATTTTGTTAATGAAGCACTGGAGCATCTATACTCTTTGTAATCCTACCTTGGGCTCCAATGTCTTGGGCATTTTGCAGGCCTGAGTCCAACCACCCATATCCCTGACACTAGCACAATGTTGCCTTGCCTGTGGATTGGCCAGGTAATAGTCTACATCTCCAAAGCCCGAGTATCCCTCTCTTGTAGCCCTTTCTTCTCTGTGTTTGTTTTCTCACTTATACATAGCTTGGTTTCATGACTTTGACAATGGAAGTTTCTCTAGATTGTGTATCAAACATCTATATGTTTATTGTTGGCTTCATTAGGGGCAGGAAGAAATTTGTACACACAGCCTCCATTCTGCCATGGGCACAAAACAGCTTAGTAGTTGCTCCAAATGGAAACTTTGAGAATTAATATGTAGGTGATATATAGTTCTGTTTCTGAATTCCCTTTGATTTATGACATTCAATTTCTTGGTTTTCAGACAAAGTGGACTCAGAATTACTGCAAGGTTACAGCAGGTACCTGCCGCATGATATTGTCGTCATGACTGTAAAAGTAGGCATGTTATTTGCTGTGATTTTGACAGTGCCTCTAATCCATTTCCCTGTAAGTACTCCTAAAAGTTTTGATGCTGGCACAGCAATTCCATAGTATGGTAATGCTAACTGTTTGCAGACTGCAATATTAGTCACATCTAGCTTTGTGTATCTTACTAATTTGTCAAGTGATTGATCAAAGACCTCATACTTGCATATGTTCCATGAAAACTCCAAAATAACAACTAACCACTAAGCTAATTTATGCTTTTTGAGACTGAGCTTAGATTTAAACTAACCCACAGCATTGTTTTTAATTTAGAGAATAAAGTACCAGTATTTCTAAAGTTTATTTGGTTTGATTTTTCTTAAATTCTGTTTTCCAAAGACTGTTTGGAGAGGAAAATTGAAGTCAGCAAATAATACTCTGCTGCTAGTGATTTAACAAAAGTTTAATGTAGCTTTGTCTTCATGTAGTGTAGCATTTACTTAAGTTTTAGAGCAGTATTTATCATGTGGTTCTAAAATTTAGGGACAATTCTGTCAGTTTGTAGGGAATTTATGTTCAGAACTTCATTTAGTTTTCAGGATAATGATATGCCTCTCTGGATGAATGTAACCATTAGCAAATATTCACATCAAAGTATATCCAACTACTACAATCCATATGCTCTTCATAAGGAGCTAGTTACATATATTAATGATTTGTGTGTGCACACAGTTTTGCAATAATTAAATATGTTTTGTTCTTTAAAGGCTGTAAAGTATATGTCATATCTTCTATGACATTTATATGTGAACACCTTTTTTTTTTGGCTTCTGTTGAACTATGCCAATAAATGTTTTCATCTAAAACGGTCTTTTCCGAGTAAAACCTGAGGTGTACTTTATCAAAATGGAAATAACAATAAGGCTTTTAGAATAAAGTTTTGTGCCTGCTTGAATTTTTTCCCCCTTTTCGTTATATAGGCAAGGAAGGCTGTAATGATGATATTTTTATCTCATCTTCCTACTTCATGGATTTGCCATATCCTTGTCACTTTAGCACTCAATGCAATCATTGTTTTGCTTGCATTGTATGTGCCCGACATTAGAAATGTATTTGGATTAGTTGGTAAGTTTTTTTGTTCTTGTTTGGGGTTTTTGTTTTGTTCTTTTGGGGATTATGGGGTTCTATTCTAAAAAGATCACACAATATATCTGCTTATATCCCTGTACCAGTCTTACTACAACTAAAATTTTTCTTACTATCTCGTAAAGGTTCTACCACATCTACATGTTTGCTCTTTGTGTATCCTGGACTGTTTTATCTTAAACTTAGCAGGGAGGACTTTATATCACGACAGAAGCTTGGGGTATGCTATTTTTCCATGTGTTTTTATTGTATGCAAGGATTCTGATGTTAGATACATTTTATTACACTACAGAATATGTTTTGCCTTTTGCACTGCACCCATTTTTAGCAGCCTGAAGTCTGCAGTAGTAGTGGAGTTTGTCTTCTGCTAAGTTCTGTTTCCGTTCTCTGAGCTTATTGAAACTAACGTAGTCCACTTCTTTCATGAGCCTAAGCAGTGTAATATTGATCTGAATCCAAATTTCCGCAAACTCCAGATCTGGAGCTTTAGATCAGATCCATCTGTTTTTAAACATGGTTCTGATATAGTTTGGCCTTGTCCATGTTGTCCAGCCAACCCATGTTTGTGTGGAACACTGTTTATATGATGTTCCCTAATAAACCTTCCTTGGCACAAGCCCCTTTTCCCCCTAACATTTCCCATGGTTGATACAACAGCTACAGCACTATCAGTGGTAGCCATTGAGGGAGTTCTAATGCAAACAACATGCTACTGCCTGTGACCATGGTCACTGTCATTTTAACCACCATATCAACTGAGAAAAGTTAGGACACAGTGGTTAAAATGCCAGCAGACCATCTACACTGATGTTTCCACCATTTTTATCTCCCTTCTCCCCTCCTCCATAGGGTTGCACTAGGACTAGCAATTATGGGAAATCTTAGTGGAAAGGCTAGTATTGACACCCACGTACAGTTTAAAATCTTGAGTATCTGGGCTGTGTGAGTAGCTTGCGTAGATACAGCATGATAACATCAGCAGAGCTGGCTATAAATCGGTAATCTGCATACTGTTATAACAGTTTTAATGCTGTTGAAAATAGAACGCTGTTTCTAAACATGGTTTCCAGAGGGTCTGTCTCTGTCCAGCCTGGCTGCTCTAGCAATGTTCGGAATGTGTTTAACTAGAACTGTCTTTTAAGTAGAGTTTAAATTCTGTTTCTTAACTTGCTTTGAGCCCCTGTGTGCATCGGATCAAATGGAATTAATTCCTTTCCAGGAATTTTGTTAAATATGCAAAGTTCATCTACACAGTTCCCAGGTGGATAGTGTGGACACACTAAACCAGTTTTGAAAGGGAATTCTTTGTGAAATCATTCCCAAAGCAGGCTTAGCTTAGTGTTCATATAGATGAATATCTTTCTGAATATATTTAATTTGTGTTGGAAAGAGCAGCTGTGTTTAAATACTTGGTTATTTTAAACATAGCAGATGATTTTAAAATATGCTGTTACGGCCTGTCAGTGCATTAGAGGTAGAATTTCTTTTTCATATTCAGGGTCTTAACAGCAATTCTCAGAAGTATAAATTGAATTCTGCTGTTCAACATTCACTGTTTGTTCTTCTGTCTTTACAGGCTTGTGCATTGTTTATTTTTGGGATACTTGTTGGTCTCTTAAGTTTAGCCTTAATCATTTTCAATTGGATTAATCAATAAAATCCCTTCCATTGCTTCTTGAGCTGGACTTAAGAAAGACAATGCAAGCAAAGACTTCCAGCAACATATTGCAAATTCTCAACTGAATGCTGGACATCTTCAAGAAACAACCCTTCAGGAGCCGTGTATGAAACAAGTAACATTGTGTTTGTTTACTCTCATGTCTGTTTCTTTGGTTTACTTCTTGCACAATTAAAGTCTTCCATCCTACAAATATATTAGTCTTAAAATGACTTAACATTACCCAGATGAAGAGGTCACTTTATGAGAGGACATTTATATAGTGTGCTTACAATGCAAAAATATTTTGTTTAAGGCTTTCAGATTTTAAAGAGTCAGAGGTCTGCATCTGCATCTGAACCGGCCCTAGCACCCAGAGCTGAAAGGGGCTTATTTCCTGTGTTCTGGCTTGGATTCAGCTGATTTCCCATGAGATGGGCAGATTTTACAAAAACTTGTGCCATTCATAATACTGGAAGTCTCACAATAGCAGTTATAAAAGGATTTGCATCACTTTCATTAAAATAGCTTGCAAAATTTTACCACCCTCGTATTGAAATCTTGAAACTGATTGGTCTCCACACTGTTACCCTACCCAATAGAAAGATTTCCCCTCCCACCAGCATGTTCCTCTATTTGAAATTGCACTTTAAATTATTTATAGTTTATACATCAGTGTATTTAGGCCTTCTTGGAATAGTCTGTCAAATAAACTCTGTGCCCTTCTAGGATATTTGGTGTGTATTTTGGAAGCGCTAGCAATCATTTTTATTTTGCACTTAAGATCTTCCAGCATTTCCATTACAAATGTATTCAAAGCATTTAGAGGCCTGGTTTTTTTTTTAAGCCCGCTAATTCTCACAGGTATAACTCGGTTAGCTTCCACTAGAGATACTCTCATAAGTATTACAGCAAGAAGGAACCATTATGATCATCTAGCCTGATTTGCATAAGACAGGCCATAAAACTTCATTTAATGATTCTGGCTTCTAGCTCAATAATTTCTGGTTGAACTTGAGTGTGTCTAAATTTTACACTGGTGTAAATTAGAGAAGAATCAGACTCCAAGAGTGAAATCCTAGTGCTATTGAAGTTAATGGCACTTTTGTCATATAGGACCAGAGTTTCACCCCACTAAACTCTTGCATATCCCCTTATGCACTCTTTATGCTTTAAATGAAATCTGAATGCCATTTTCAGCACCAGTTGGACTTCCTCTGAGGTCTAATCCACACAATGCTGAAAATGGTATTGGCAGCTCAGAGCCAACATTGCTCACACCGGAGGAGCTGAAACAGTGATAGGAATGATGGTCAATTTTTAAAAGTCTTCGTTGTAGGGAATATCCTTTAAAATGAAAACACTCTAATCTATAGATAGTAAATTAAGACCCCACAGAAATGAGACCTACATAAAGTTAAGTAATTAGACCTCAGACTGGAGCAGCAAGATTTAGAGGCTTAGAAACTTCATTATTTCCAGATGTGATATTTCTTTTAATCTGATTTACTACTTACTTTTACATCTGAAATGTAGAATAAGATACAGAAGTGAAATGCTCTAAAGTAACATTTATGCAATTCAGCTGTATTTTGCAACTTTAATTTAAAGTAAACTCAGCTGACACAATTTTCAGTTGTGCAGTTGAGGGAAGTCAGATGCAAAGATAGCTCTGATCACCAGCTCTAGTCCTGGGCCAACAGAGGGCCAAACAGGACTGCTTCAACTTCCAACCACAAGAATGGGTACAGACCATTCTGCCAGCCCAGGATTCCTCCATGCCAAAGAGAATTCCCAGCTACCCTTTGAGTCTACTATAGAGACAGACCAATGTGCTGCTTTGATGGAGCAAAGTGACCCGATCAGGGCCCAGGATCTGACCTTAGGAGTTTCTGTAGCCTATTTCTCTTGTCTTCGTGAATGAACATAATATACCTCATGACAGTTTACAGTGTAGCCTTGAGCTGAACAAAACTGTTCGGGAAAGTTTGGGTACCTCTGAACATAAGAAGTTTCCTGCCTCCTTTGATCAAGGGATTACTGTGGAAGCTTAGAACAAACAAACATAAAGGAGGCTGTCTATCCTGCCTTTGATCCGTCTTGCAATTATTCCCATATTTTACTCCTGATAAACAAATATCACTATCTTTTCTTCCCAAGGTATGTCTTAATTTCCCCCTTCTACTAAATGTTCAGCTGCTCAGATATTTCAATGAGCAGTGTAAAAACCTAAATCTTGGGTAACCTAAACCTAAATCTTGGATAGCTGTTACCCAGCCATGTTGGGTAAATGTGACAGTGGGGACAGCAGTGAATCAACTACTTTTTTTCATATGTGGCCTGATCCAAAGACCATTTGAAGTCAATGAGCATCTTTCTATTCATTTGAATGAGCGTTGAATCAGTCTCAATGTTTACTTGTAGCTTTTTTGCAAGGACACTAATAATCTACAAGAATATTAATCAAAATCAGGATAATTTCTGTGGGGATTCTTTATTTCACATATTACTTTGCCCTGCTCTCATATCTTAATATCTGGTAATATCTGCAAGACATAATTGTGGTAATCTAAAAAAGTGTTTTAAACTGCACAGTAAGTTAACATTAAAAACTTAATTGGGTGAATTGGAAAGCTTATAAAAACCTGGCAAGATCTGCAGTTTTCTTATGCCTCCCTGGAAAAAGAATGAAAGTTCTGCCCAGCATTAAATCTAATACCCTGCTCTTCTGAAAGGACTGGATTTACAGTGGGGTTTGTGTGCATAATTTTGAAGAATGCAACTCAGGAAATATCTGAAAACATATGAACATACCAATGCTATATTTGTAATGGTTTCCTATTTAAAATACAAACATTACACTGTAATATAGGTAAATATGACACTTTTAACATTGCCAAATAGCTGAGCTTTTAAATGGCTAATACTAGTTTGTGAAGTTAATACTCCATTAAGGGGAACGGAAGCAATTCACACCTCTGTTGGAGTTGTATTATTTCAGTCTAGGTGCAGAGTAGTGCAGGCAAGACAGCAGTGTATTGATTTATAATAGGAGGGTTATCTTCACAAGGAGAAGAGTTACAAATGTTGCTTTTTAAAAGAAATATATCTATAGGAAATTAAGTTTGGCAGAACCTAAAATCTGGAGAAATAACCTGAGTTTCCAGAATACCTACACTTCTATTGTCCTTGCTCATATGCTTGCCTATATTGTGGGAGAGTCGCTGGATAAAAGCTACCATTTCTCTCCCCTCATTAATTATATCGATATTTTATACCATTTTTGTCCTCATGTCAACATTATCTTTAAAACTTATGTACTGCCTTATAAATAAGTTAAATGGAAATAGAGGGAAAAGTGGACCATGTGTTTACTGAGTCATTAGCACTAATGTAGCTACAGTAACAGTGATACCAATACAAATTCGCAGTGTAGCTGCATTGCATCAGTGAAAAATAGGGCTTGCACCAATGCGACTTACAAGAGAACTGAATGAAAACTTTTCATTTAATTTTTTTATGAAAACAATTTTTAAAACAGATTTTTTTGTATGATCATTTCTGTTTTTCATTGATATTTTTCAAGTTTTGTGTTTAAAAAATCAAAAACCCAAGGAAGAAAAATGCACTTTTCAAAAAGTAGGGAAAATTTTTCTTTGAACATTTTTTAAAATAAAGTAGCTCTTTCAACTAGCTTCACTTAGCCGAGCGAGCCCCATTTAGTGCTAGTTTTAGGTCAATATTCTGTTGAGTGTTTGCATGATAATGTTACACCTGTGCAACCCCAGAGGGTTTGAACCAGTGATTTCCCCCCCCCCATCCCCGTGCTCATAATCTGTGTATTTTTTTCTGTAGTCGGGTGAGGGTGTATGTATCCTAAATGAAAATGCTGATCATTGTAAGAGAGATGCAGATGAATTGGGAGAGATATAAATGATTTGGGAACATTTTTAAGCTAAATAAATCATTCTTTCTCCCATTGCCCTTGCCCGCACATTTTGAATGCTGATCAAATTACAGAGCTATCTGTGTTTAGCTGGGTGAATACGGTATTTCTGTTCTAGTCCCTCCTTACTGTAAATGTTGGAAGCGGAGTTAAGGAAAATGAAGTTATGAAAAAAGGAGCTTGCTTGTACTCATTGTAATATGTTTTTAGTTTTTGCAAAATGCTGACATGTTTCTATATTTTAATCAGTGCTATCTGGTAAGCAGTTTGCCTCTTAATATTTACATAGTGCTTCGTTGTCACAGCACTAGAAATGTAATCTAAATAAGATTCTCTGCTGTATATATCCCTGTATGTTTAACACAGTTGAGTCTCTTATGCTTTTCATTTCACTACATGGTAGATCTAAGGCCTTGTCTACACTACTGCGGTAAGTTGACCTAAGTTACGCTACTCCAGCTATGTGAATAATGTAGCTGGAGTCGATGTAGCTTAGATCAACTTATTGTGGTTTCTGCGCTGTGCTGCGTCGACAGCAGTACCTTAATCATCTTGTTCCAGTACTGGAGTCGACTGGACAGTGATATGCGGTCAATTTAGCGAGTCTAGTGAAAGACCCACTAAATCAACTCCCGCTGCATCAATTGCAGCAGCGTCAATCCCCAGTAAGTGTAGACATGGACTAAGATGAACTGAATAGTCATGTTCTGATGTATATTTTTGTATAACATTCCCATTATTTTCAATTGGACTGTCACTGTGCAGAAAATGTTTTTAGTTTAACAGCCCAACTATTTAAATATGCATTGTACAGAGGATACAGGATGGAATGTATAGTGTTTATTTCTGATGAGAAGTGTGGCGGGAATTGTCCCACTTTTTGGATGATTCCTTCCATGTAGCACTTCGAGACATGCCTGGCCAGAATTCTGAAGTAATTTAATAAATGTCTCATCAATTTGAATGCATCATATTTCACACTCAAGAACAGTAGAAATTACATCCTACTAATTATAACAAAATAATTATGTACTGGTGCAATGCTATCGCTGTCGTTTTTGTCACTGTTCTGATAACACCCACTTTGAGATAGATGCTTAAACAGCTGATGTTTACAATGTTTTCATGAGAGAGATAACGAGCTTACATCCTATTCATATATTTCTCATGCTCTGTGAAAATTTCATTTTATGTGGGTAAAAATAGTGTATAAATTTAGTTCACAAAGCTCATTTTTTAAAACACTGTGAAGCACCTATTTTACTGGAGACACTAACACTCAGTATAAAACTGGCTCAGAATCAGGGCCCTCATTATGAAGACAATTTTGCCAAACGTGAATTGATATTTTTTTCTTAGAGGTATGAATTTCTGTTTATGTGTAAATAAACTATGCAACAATGTATGATTGTGGAAATAATTGCATTTAATTTATTTTATTGACTATTAAGGAATGCTGTTAATAGCCCTAGAATCTGCGATATATGAAAAGAGAAAAAGATCTTGGATTTTTTTCCCCAATGTAACTGAGTTACTAGTTCAGTTTAATTCAGTAAAATATCAGATTAAACTAAACTGGTGTAAACACTGTTGAGAAGGGTTTCGGTGTACTAAACTATCTAGAGCGGCTCATAAACATGGGTGCTGACCTCAGGGCAGACTGTTACAAACCAGGAAACAAACCCCAATTTGGTTGTGTGTTCTATAATTAGATTTTCCCAGCTATCGAGTGTGAACTCCTCAAGCACTCTAACAGACTGTCCCCTTAGGCACCTGGTCTATCTTGCCACCCAGGCAAGCCTGCCTTTGTGATAGATGGTCTCTTACACCAAAAATCACAATAATAGGTTACTCCTAGTCCCAAAGGATCAGTCACTTACCCCAGGTCAGTTGCACCTCAGATCACACCAAAGGCCACACTTGTAGCCAATCCCGTAATAAACTAACTAGAGATTTATTAACTAAGGCCTGGTCTACACTAAAGGGGGGGGTCGAACTAGGGTACGCAAGTTCAGCTACGCGAATAGCGTAGCTGAACTTGAAGTACCCTAGTTCGACTGACTTACCCATCCAGATGCGGCGAGGTCGAACTCCGCGGCTCCAAGGTCGACTCCGCCACCGCCGTTCCTGGTGGTGGAGTTCCGGAGTCGACCGGAGCGCGCGGGGAGTTCGAACTATCGCGTCTTGATTAGAAAAGGAAATTAAGAAAAGGAAATGAAGGTTAAAGCAAGTAAATATATGCGCACAAATGAGTTGGACCTAGGTTCCAAAAACGAATAGCAGCTGCTGTAACATGCAAGCTCTGTACGTCCCTTAGAGCTAACTCAGGCTAAGCAGCTTGCAGGGGGCACCCTGGCTTATGCTTAGAAATATTGTCCTCTCCAAATTCCCAGCAACGTAGTGAGATAGTTCCTTCTGGTCAGGGATCTTGATTACCTCCCCCCAGAGTTCAAACTTTAATGGGACGAGGGTTTGTGCGCATCCCCTCTTCATGCTTGTGGGGGAAGCAATCAACAAAGTATTTTGGTCACTGATGTTCCACAACGATTTGTCTGATGTCCATAGTTCTTCTTTTGTTGGGCAGGAGATGGCACCTTGTGTTAAACTAGTATTTCACACTTGGTAATGCTTCTCTCCTGACTAGGGATGTTTACAGTTTCATAGCAAACACTTTTATAGTTATAAAGCATTCAAATATCACCTTTTAACATGGTATACAGATATTATAAGTGGGATTAATGCATGCAGCAACTCACAAGCATTTCATAAATTCCAAACACAAAACACATGTTTATAAACTGAACATCTCTTTTAACAGGGCTAAAATGCAGGTGAGCCAGACTAGTTTCCAGCTATGCATTTGTCAGTGTTCAGTGAAGCTTAGGGGCCTTGGCATGAGCTGGCACCTGATCTACCAGCATCACACAGTGATTCTAAATGAGGGGTTTGTGCCAGTATAATTAAATCAATGTGGTTACTGTTTCAAGCTGTGTCATAAGTATAAAGTAAGAATGCTGCATGTGGGTAGTATACTTTATATAAAAAGGTGCTCAGATACTATAATGATGGGAGCCATATCTGTACCTAGCTAAACTAAACCAGAACCGTTTCATTTCAAATAACCCTGCTCACTCCTTCCTGCCATCCCCATAACAAACAAGAGGAAGGGGGAGTGAGGTTTAGTTGAACCCAAATTTGAACCACCCACGCTCCTGGCTGTTTTTCGGACACCCCCTCCTTATCTTCCCCCTCATCTTGCTTTCTCTCCCCCCTTCACTTTAAGAAAAGAGAGAGGGATGAAATCCTAGTCCCATTGAAGTCAGCACGAGGTTTGCCATTGACTTCAGCATGACCAGGATTTTGCCATTAGGCTGCAGCCACAAAATTTGATCCAATTTTGGGTCCGGAGTTTGAAAACCTTCTCTCAAAAGTCCAGGTGTATTGAGATTGTGTTCCAGGATATCTTTCTTTGGGTCATGTAGGTGTTTATATCAATATTAAATATACATATCTATATCAATATGACCCTTTTAAAAGAAAAAGGGGTTGGTTGCCAAATTGCCACAGATTAAATTTATTTTAATTTTTTTACTTTTGTAGGAGAAATACTTATGTAATATCTAATTAAAGATTCAAAATCAGATCAGCAAGTGAACTGGACAGAGTGTTAAACTATTCTGAGTAAAACAGATCATGTACAATTTTTTTTGAATTAGGCTTTGATTTTAATTCAAAACCTAAACTGAAATTATAGTTCTGCAGTTCAATTTAAAGTTGAAGGAGCTTTAACTGTGGCTCCTTTTTTTTTCTCCATTTTTTTCCTGACTGAAAGACTTAATAAGGGTGTATTTTCTTCATTTGTTTTCTGTTTTTATTCAAGCAACACCACCAGTGACTGAAAATTTAAAATATTAGGTTGTCTAATCTCTAGATCAGTATTTTCCCCAGGAATTGAAATGAAGGGAGGTGTTCGAATTTACAGGGGGGTGAGGGCCAGTGGATAAGACTGTGAAGGCAAAGGTGGGCTGTATGGCACCATAGTAAAAACTGAAAAATGTTTAATGACCATTTTATTAGATTTAAAATAGTCTCACAAATTAAAGTTGGCTACTCAAGCCTTCTATGAAGCACTACAGTGACTCCTCACTTAAAGTCGTCCCAGTTAACGTTTCGTTGTTACGTTGCTGATCAGTTAGGGAACATGCTCATTTAAACCCTTCTAAGGTCTTTGGCAGCTGCCTGCTTTGTCCATTGCTTGCAGGAAGAGCGGCCTGTTGCAGCTGGCTGGTGGGGGCTTGTAACCAGGGTGGACCGGCAGCCCCCCCCCCCATCGGCTCCCCCATCAGCTCCCTTAAGTTCCCTGTGCTGATGCCGCCCAGCAGGCTATCAAGGCAGTTCAGCTGTCCCTCCCCCCACTGCCATGTGCTGCTCTTGTCCTCTGCCGTGGAGCTGCTCCCAGAGACTCCTGCTTGCTGTGCAGGGGCGAAGGGAGGGGCTAATGTCAGGGTGTCCCCCTCCCCCCTGCTCCTGCACCCCGCTTACCCCTTCTCCATGTAGAGCAGGGAGGGGACACGGACAGAGAGAGACAGAGAGAGCTTGGGGCAGCAGCTGCTGTCTCAACTTCCTGATCCACTTAAAAAGACATTGCACTTAAGAGTGAGTCAGCTTACTTAAAGGGGCAGTGTGCATCTCTCTCTCTCCCACACACAAGATGTGTGTCTGTCTCTGTCTGCTATCCTGTCTCCCCTCCCTTGTGTTTGTGCTACCTTGTGTGATTGTGTGGTATTTAATGCAAAGTTTGTCATGTCGGGTGTCTTCAGAAGGCTCATGATGTACTGAGCATTGTTATAGTAATGTTGTAAGTTGCAATTTCATGTATATAGTTATGAGGCTGAAAATGTGTCCTCATGACTTAAAGCAAGCCCAGGCAAAAACTCTCCAGAAGCAGAGGGAAGTTCACCCCTCATCAGGGCATGTATGGGACAAACCCAGCCCAGCCTCACAGGAACAAAGGACACTGGCCTAGGCAACAACAAAGGATCTGTTGGACTCTCGAGTGAGTCACCCCCCTTCCTTTGGTTATTTTGGGACTGTGATGAGGTAATGCTCACCTGACCCTGAAGGGGGGGGGGGCAAAGCCAAGAGGGAAGAAAGGACATGATAAAAGGGAGAGACATTTGCCATATGCTCTCTCTCTTCCACCTACATCTACAGACACCACACCAAAGTGACTGAAGCGATGATCAAAGGGGAGAGCCTGTCTGAAGAGCAAGCAGCCACCCCGTGGTGAGACGTGTCTACGTTTGTAAGGGCATTGAAAGTGTTAAGATCAGCTTAGAATGCATTTTGCTTTTATTTCATTTGACCAAATCCCACTTGTGCTTTGACTTATAATTACTTAAAATCTATCTTTCATAGTTAATACGTTTGTTTGTTTGTTCTACCTGAAGCAGTGCGTTTGGTTTAAAGCGTGTCAGAGACTTCCCTTGGGATAACAAGCCTGGTACATATCAATTTCTTTGTTAAATTGATACGCTCATATAAGCTTGCAGCGTCTAGTGGGCATAACTGGACACTGCAAGATGGAGGTTCCTAGGGTTGTGTCTGGGACCAGAGATATTGGCTAGTGTCATTCGGTTGCACAATCCAAGGCGCAGCTTACATATCAGAGGCTGTGCATGAATAGCCCGGGAGTGGGGGCTCTCACAGCAGAGCAGATAAGGCTGGCTCCCAGAGCAGACTAGCAGATCACCGGTCCGGATAACACCAGAGGGGAACGTCACAGTGGCGCAGCGATATGGGTGTATGTGCAGCTTGTTACTCCAAGTGGAGTTCACACTTTAAGCACTAAAGAGTCCTGTGGCACCTTATAGACTAACAAATGTACTGGAGCATGAGCTTTCTTGGGTGAATACCCACTTTGTCAGACACATGTAATGGAAATTTCCAGAGGCAGGTATAAATATGAAGGCAAGAATCAGTCTAGAGATAATGAGGTTAGTTCAATCAGGGAGGTTGAGGCCCTCTTCTAGCAGTTGAGGTGTGAACACCAAGGGAGGAGAAACTGCTTTTGTAGTTGGCTAGTCACTCACAGTCTTTGTTTAATCCTGAGTTGATGATGTCAAATTTGCAAATGAACTGAAGCTTAGTAGTTTCTCTATGAAGTCTGGTCCTGAAGTTTTTTTGCTGTAGGATGGCTACCTTTGAATCTGCTAGTGTGTGTCCAGGGAGGTTGAAGTGTTCTCCTACAGGTTTTTGTATATTGCCATTCCTAATATCTGACTTGTGTCCATTTATCCTTTTACGTAGGGACTGTCCAGTGTGGCCAATGTACATAGCAGAGGGGCAGTGCTGGCACATAGACTCATAGACTTTAAGGTCAGAAGGGACCATTATGATCATCTAGTCTGACCTCCAGCATAATGTAGGCCACAGAATCTCACCCACCCACTCCTGTAACAAACCCCTAACCTATGTCTGAGTTATTGAAGTCCTCAAATCGTGGTTTGAAGACCTCAAGCTGCAGAGAATCCTCCAGCAAGTGTCCCGTGACCCATGCTGCAGAGGAAGGCGAAAAACCTCCAGGGCCTCTGCCAATCTGCCCTGGAGGAAAATTCCTTCTCGACCCCAGATATGGCAGTCAGTTAAACCCTGAGCATGTGGGCAAGACTCACCAGCCAGCACCCAGGAAAGAAGTCTCTGTAGTAACTCAGATCCCACCCCATCTAACATCCCATCATAGACCACTGGGCATACTTACCTGCTGGTAATCAAAGATCAGTTGGCAAATTAATTGCCAAAATTAGGCTATCCCATCATACCATCCCCTCCATAAACTTATCAAGCTTAGTCTTGAAGCCAGATATGTCTTTTGCCCCCACTACTCCCCTTGGAAGGCTGTTCCAGAACTTCACTCCTCTAATGGCTAGAAACCTTCGTCCAATTTCAAGTCTAAACTTCCTAGTGTCCAGTTTATACCCATTTGTTCTTGTCTCCACATTGGTACTAAGCTTAAATAATTCCTCTCCCTCCCTAATATTTATCCCTCTGATATATTTATAAAGAGCAATCATATCCTCCCTCAACCTTCTTTTGGTTAGGCTAAACAAGCCAAGCTCTTTCAGTCTCCTTTCATAAGGTAAGTTTTCCATTCCTCAGATCATCCTAGTAGCCCTTCTCTGTACCTGTTCCAGTTTGAATTCATCCTTCTTAAACATGAGAGACCAGAACTGCACACAGTATTCCAGATGAGGTCTCACCAGTGCCTTGTATAATCGTACTAACACCTCCTTATCTTTGCTGGAAATACCTCGCCTGATGCATCCTAAAACGGCATTAGCTTTTTTAACAGCCATATCACATTGGTGGCTCATAGTCATCCTGTGATCAACCAATACTCTGAGGTCCTTCTCCTCCTCTGTTACTTCCAACTGATGTGTCCCCAATTTATAACTAAAATTCTTGTTATTAATCCCTAAATGCATGACCTTGCACTTTTCACTATTATATTTCATCCTATTACTATTACTCCAGTTTACAAGGTCATCCAGATCTTCCTGTATGATATCCCGGTCCTTCTCTGTGTTAACAATACCTCCCAGCTTTGTATCATCTGCAAACTTTATTAGCACATTCCCACTTTTTGTGCCAAGATCAGTAATAAAAAGATTAAATAAGATTGGTCCCAAAACTGATCCCTGAGGAACTCCACTAGTACCCTCCTTCCAGCCTGACAGTTCACCTTTCAGTATGACCTGTTGTAGTCTCCCCTTTAACCAGTTCCTTATCCACCTTTCAATTTTCATATTGATCCCCATCTTCTCCAATTTAACTAATAATTCCCCATGTGGAATCGTATCAAATGCCTTACTGAAATCAAGGTAAATTAGATCCACTGCGTTTCCTCTGTCTAAAAAATCTGTTACCTTCTCAAAGGAGGAGATCAGGTTGGTTTGGTGCAATCTACCTTTTGTAAAACCATGTTGTATTTTGTCCCAATTACCATTGACCTCAATGTCCTTAACTACTTTCTCCTTCAAATTTTTTTCCAAGACCTTACATACTACAGATGTCAAACTAACAGGCCTATAGTTACTCGGATCACTCTTTTTCCCTTTCTTAAAAATAGGAACTATGTTAGCAATTCTCCAGTCGTGCAGTACAACCCCTGAGTTTACTGATTCATTAAAAATTCTTGCTAATGAGCTTGCAATTTCATGTGCCAGTTCCTTTAATATTCTTGGATGAAGATTATCTGGGCCCTCTGATTTTGTCCCATTAAGCTGTTCAAGTTTGGCTTCTACCTCGGACGTGATAATATCTACCTCCATATCCTCATTCCCATTTGTCATCCTACCATTATTCCTAAGATCCTCATTAGCCTCATTAAAGACTGAGGCAAAGTATTTGTTTAGATATTGGGCCATGCCTAGATTATCCTTAACCTCCATTCCATCCTCAGTATTTAGCAGTCCCACTTCTTCTTTAGCGGTCCCACATGATGGCGTATATAACATTGGTGGACGTGCAGGTGAATGAACTGGTAATATTGTAAGTGGTCTGGTTAGGTCCTGTGATGGTGTCACTGGTGTAGATATGTGGGCAGAGTTGCCATTGAGGTTTGTTGCATGGATTGGTTCCTGAGTTAGAGTTACTATGGTGCAGTGTGTGGTTGCTGGTGAGAATATGCTTAAGGTTGACGGGTTGTCTGTGGGCGAGGACTGGCCTATAATTCTTTACTCCTCAAGGTCTGTGAAAGCGATGGATCATTGTCTAGGATAGGTTGTAGATCACTGATGATGCATTGGAGAGGTTTAAGCTGACCTGGAACAATGCTTCCTCAGCTCTCGTCCACTCATGCCCCTTTTCTACCTATGCTACATTGATGACATCTTCATCATCTGGACCCATGGGAAGGAGACTCTGGAAGAATTCCACCACAATTTCAACAGCTTCCACTCCACCATCAACCTCAGCCTGGACCAATCTACACGTGAGGTCCACTTCCTAGACACCACTGTACAAATAAGTGACGGTCACCTTAACGCCACCCTATACCGAAAACCCACCAATCACTATCCCTATGTTCATGCCTCCAGCTTCCATCCCAGGCACACCACACAATCCATCGTCTACAGCCAAGCTCTGAGGTACAACTGCATTTGCTCCAACCCCTCAGACAGAGACCAACACCTACAAGATCTTCACCAAGCATTCTCAAAACTACGATACCCGCACGAGGAAATAAGGAAACAAATCAATAGAGCCAGACGTGTACCCATAAGAACATAAGAACGGCCGTACCGGGTCAGACCAAAGGTCCATCTAGCCCAGTATCTGTCTACCGACAGTGGCCAATGCCAGGTGCCCCAGAGAGAGTGAACCTAACAGGCAATGATCAAGTGATCTCTCTCCTGCCATCCATCTCCATCCTCTGACAAACAGAGGCTAGGTACACCATTCCTTACCCATCCTGGCTAATAGCCATTTATGGACTTAGCCACCATGAATGTATCCAGTCCCCTTTTAAACATTGTTATAGTCCTAGCCTTCACAACTTCCTCAGGTAAGGAGTTCCACAAGTTGACTGTGCACTGCGTGAAGAAGAACTTCCTTTTATTTGTTTTAAACCTGCTGCCTATTAATTTCATTTGGTGACCCCTAGTTCTTGTATTATGGGAATAAGTAAATAACTTTTCCTTATCCACTTTCTCCACATCACTCATGATTTTATATACCTCTATCATATCCCCTCTTAGTCTTCTCTTTTCCAAGCTGCAAGACAAGCCCAAGAAAGCCTCCTGCTGCAAGACAAGCCCAGGAAAGAAACCAACAGAACTCCACTGGCCATCACCTACAGTCCTCAGCTTAAACCTCTCCAACGCATCATCAGTGATCTACAACCTATCCTGGACAATGATCCCTCGCTTTCACAGACCTTGAGGGGTAAAGAAGTGGTAAGATCTGAGGGAAGGTTGGATCTTGTTCAAGAGCATTTCCTAAGCATATGTAAGGCTGATGTAAGACAAAGATGTAAAGACTGTGGATGAGATGGTTTTTTTTTAGCTGATGCCTTCGAACAAATTCAGGTGTCTATTGAGGGCAGGCCACAGAAAGGGGTTTAAAACTGGTGGGAAGGGAGGATCCCATTTTGTCCTTGGGAAGAGAGAAGGGGGCTGGGACCCTAAACATTCTCTTAGCCAAAAACATTCCTCTAACTCTCATCCTAAATCTCTTGTGAAAGCAGAAGAGACCAAAAGGTGCTATCAGTGTAATTCCACTGATCACCTGAGGAATAAATGCCCTGTGCTAGGAGGAAGCAGGCAACCAATAGCTCATGTCCTCAACACAGAAACCCCCCAAGCTGTCTGCTGTCCTCAACACAGAAAACCCCCAAGCAATTGAAACCTATCATACTGGTTCTGTGAGGTTAGCCTCTGCAGAACCAGATCTGGAGCATGTTAAGGCTGTCCAAATTAATGGCAGGGAATAGTTGGGGCAGAGGGATACAGGGGTCCAGATCTCTCTGGTTAAGCAGCGTGTGGTCCCAAAGGCCAGTATGCTACCTGGCCAAATGGGGGGGTGGGCGAAAACAGATTCCTTGTACCACTAGCTAAAATTCATGTGGTTTGGGAAGGTTTGGAAAGTGTTTTGACTGGGGGCAATGGAACACCTCCTAGTCGACCTGTTCCTTGGTAATGATTTTTTCTGTGTAGCTCAGGTTAAAGTATTTGCCTGCAGCAGGAGGGAGTTTTATGCTGGGACCCCCGAGGGAAAGGGTAAAGTCTCAGGAACTGCTGGTCGGCAAATGCTCACTATCTTTCTGCAAGAAACAAAACTGACTGGTTAGAAGCATGTAGTATAATGGTTAAACACTCAGCAGTTGAAAAAGAGAAGAACATTCAAAAAATTCAAAAAACTATTCGACCCATTCAAAAAATTTGCATATATGACTGATGAATGCACCAATGTAAATGGGCATCAAGTAGTCTTGCTTATGTTATCTTGATGTCAGTGATAGGCCAATAGATGCATTTCTAGATGTTCAGGTTATAGAAAACACATTGGCTCCGTTTGTGACAACTCATATCTTAGAAGAGTTAAATGCTTGTAAATTATACCCGAACAGATGGCTGCTTGTGCATTTGATGGAGCTGAAAATTTCTCTGGAACACATGATGGAGTATAAGCTGTGACCCAGGGTGGGGGCCTGGGTCAGCCCTCACTTAACATGCCAAAATCAGGGCAGGCTGCAAAAGGGAGAGAAGACACTCTCTAAACCGATGGTTACCACTGATGTTAAACTCACTAACCATTCACAAACTGTGCTGCTGATTCCCCACATTGGTTATCAAGAAGCTGAAAAAAAGAAATCACACAGCCTCCTTTATTGCATTCTAGTTCTCTAGCTCCCAATCAGCACATAAGTCCAGTACAGTGAGAAGTTATTTAAAAACTCTACTCACTACACAAAATGTTCTTTTGACCCGAAAGGGTCAGCCATGTTACCAGGTCAACCAGGGAGCTCGCGGGCTGGCTTAAAACGTGTCTCAGGCCAGATCCGGCCTGCAGGCCATAGTTTGCCCACCCCTGGTCTAGAGGCTTGGTGTTTTGCATCCCTTTCACGTAGTTTGTCAGAATTGGCTTTTCTGATTGGTCTGGCAAACCACGCTCCTCCAGTTTTACCAATTGTAGCAGTCGGAAACTTTCCTTCTTTGTAAGTTTTTTTTTTTTTACAAGAAGTGCACCAGTAGCCATCTTTTGTAACTTCAATAAATGGGAAAAGTTTGACTGATAAACATCAGGAATTGCCTTTCGGTTATGAAGAAATTTTCTTCAGTAGGTAGCTGTACTTGTGATTTGAGCTGTTCAGAGGTAGATACACCACTCAAACCTTCAGATGACATGATGGTATGTTCTTTGTCTCTTCATCTTGGCTGGTTTTATCACAGAGGGGTGTAAGGGAATCCCTTCTGTAAATTGTGTGTGTGTTTGTGTGTGTCTATATATATTTCTATTTTAATAGTGATCAGTCTATCATGGGAATATTTATACTTAATGTGAAATTAAAAGGCATTTAAAAATTACCCTATCTTTGTATAATGTCAAACTTGTGTGTTTATACAACATATTTCCTGATTTGATTCCTCATCCTCTCAAACTTCCTGTGCAACAGTCATGGGCTTGTTCCAAAGAAACAGACAATAAAGAATAATATTTGCCTAACTTATTTGACTGTCTACTCTGTTTCCGAATGATTTGTGCATAATTTGCCTGTTTTATTAAACTAAGCTTTGTATTATCTCAAAAAAGAATCCTGTGGCACCTTATAGACTAACAGGCGAGCTTCGGATGCAAGAATGCTTGCATCCGAAGAAGTGGGTATTCACCCACGAAAGCTCATGCTGCAAAACGTCTGTTAGTCTATAAGGTGCCACAGGATTCTTTGCTGCTTTTACAGATCCAGACTAACACGGCTACCCCTCTGATACTTGTATTATCTCAGTTAACTTCCTAAACCTACCACCGTTGCCAACAACTCAGGCTGTTCGTATTATAAAACTATTAGATTACTCTGCCATGCTTTCTAAGTATGACAGTGGTGTAACTTTAATGCATTTTAAAGTGTCTTCTCTCTCCCAGTTCCTATATAATGGCAAGTCTAGATAACATCCTCCACATCCTTGCTCCATCCAACCTCTAAAAATTACTGTTTTCCTCCACCCCATAAACACTCTCTTTATAGTTGGTTCTGGTGCTTTGGCAGGTGAACAAGAGGTCTCCTTAAATGGTCTAATCTGCCACTCATGAATAAAATGTGGTTGAAAATGAGCATGAAACTGTTCAATGGGCTATTCTCTATTGTCCTGGAGGCAAACAGATCCTCCAGGACCAGTTAAGAGAAAAACATTTTGGTTTTCTCCTTGAATTACGCGCTCTGACATTTTCAAGTTGCATAAAGTTGCCCAGTGTGAATTGCAACTGACTGCCTCAAAGGCAGTAGTTTAATCCATAGGAAACCTGCTACTTGTGCTATGCACAGATTGTCCACTAGGAGGAGCAAAACAGAACCAATACCAGCAGAATGAAATTGAGGAATTGTGGCTAAGTAGCATGCTTATACCAGAATTGCTTCTGCAGGACATCAGGAGATGTGGTTGGCCAGAAGTGGTCAGTGGCAGAACTGAGGTAAGTGCTCCATATGGTGCACTCTCTCAGAATGGAGTTTAAAGTCTGCAGCAAGCTGTAGTGGTGGGGTAAAAACTGAGAGTAACCCAACTGACTGACTTTAAAAAAGGATGTGGAGGGAGTTTGAGATACTACGTAGAATGCAAGCTGCTTTGGACAGGTACACCGCTACCTCGATATAACACCACCCAATATAACACAAATTTGGATATAACGCGGTAAAGCAGTGCTTCAGGGGGATCAAAGCAAGTTCAATATAACACGGTTTCACCTATAACACAGTAAGATTTTTTGGCTCCCCAGGACACCGTTCTATCGAGGTAGAGGTATATCATGTCTTTTTATTAGTCTGTAAAACACCATGCTTACCCAGGGTGCCGTATAAATAATAATTCAGCCGGATAACTTTTGCGCCAAGTTTTAACCTGATACAGTTTGAAAAGTCCAAGCTACAGAATCTTGGACATCAGGATTTATGACGGGAAAATCCTCACTGTCTTGTTTCTAGAATAATTATAGTATCTGTGTAAATAAAAACCTGCTCACATGCATGAGTGTTAATATCCGTGATCTGCTATGCATATGTTATTAAACTTTCCTTTGCTCCAGCCAGAGTTGGTTTTGGACAGTGTTAGATCAAGCTCCTGTACCTTTGCCGAGCAGGGCATGGCAGATTTTATGTCTCCACCTCAGCAGCTGCTTATACCTGTTTTTATTAGAAAGTGGGCCCTGTCCATGCTTGGCATTCTTCTGGCCTCCATTTTACTATTTCAGCATAGCTCCTCGCATGTTAGTGGTTTGCATAGCAGTCGTGAGACGCCAGGCAGCTCTCTGCACCTGGTTTAAATTTAAAGTTCCTTTGCACATGATGTCACACTGATTGTCAGTACGGCAAAGGTCAAGACGGTTCGTTTGGGGAAGGTTTGCATTGTTGAGCCTTTACAGCGATGTCATTAATGCCTTAACCATCTGACTTGTGTTTCAGTTTTCTCGAATGATGTAATCCAAGGCACTAGATTTATCAAATGAACGGGAATCTTGAGTGATGGCTAATCAAGCTGGTTTGTAGAACTACTTTTCTGGAGACCAGGGTGGAAATTATAGCACCACATGTCATGTAGCAAATCACAGCCCTAGCCAGAAGAGTTAACAAGTTGGGGAAGCTGCGTAGTTGCTAAAGATTGCTGGCTTTGTAGGAATGCAGTGAGAGGAAGCATGGTATTATAGCTCCATCAACTTGAATAGAGAGTAGTGTTCTTAGGGACTGGTTCTCTATACTACCATATAGCTCCTGTTGATGTTAATGGCATTTTCACACAAGTATGGAGAAGAGATTTGTGACACTGGTTATTAAGACATTAAACCACCAGAGGGCTGGAATAACAGAGCATGAAAAACTCGAGGCCCTATTCTCGCCTCTTAACGTTGCACTCTTTATTTCGCAAATGGGTCTTTGGGTGGATGTTTAACGTAGTATTTTTCCAGCTGGGTTTGTGGAACATGTGGCTGTGGATCCGTCTCTAGGCAGGATTTAGGTAGCTTGTGTTTTATGGCTGCTTCCAATTATGGCCCTGGGGAGAGGGTTATGTGTTTTTTTGTCTTGTAGCTGGGGATATAGATGTACAACCTCCATCCCTTTAAAAGGGGAAAGTGGCTGAATTCATGCCTGTTATTCTCTAAAACGCATCCTTTTGTTTTCCACATACATAAAAGCTCACCCAGTCCTACTGACCAACATTTTTAAAAGCCTCACCTCCCTTTCACTGGTGCAAATTATGACTACAGTTTGCACCAGCATCTCTTTTCAACTCCCACAGAATTCACAGCTGCATCCTTTATTTGTACCTGTATTTGTAACTGCAAGTTTAATATTAGTGCGTGGTGTAGATCAGAACATTTGCCATCCAAATACTAATAATTGTATCCTCCAGTGTACAAAACATGGGCACAAAAGGCAAAGCAGGCTGAGGCCCTGCTGAAAATGATGCATTTAACATTAGCATGCATGTTCTGAATGTGCTTAGGCTAATTCCCGGAAACTGCACACACACACCGTCTTTCCTCTTATGTGTCAATGTTTAATTGTCAATCATTGTGTGGTAACAGGATCCAAAGGCGAGTCGTTCCATGGTGAGCCATGGGGCTTTTCTTATAACTCTGGTCTGAGTGTCTGGTGCTTGGCTTTGTGACAGGAATGCACAGAACTCTCATTAATGCTAATGGGAAGAATGTAGCAAGGAGAGGATTCTTCCCCGCTCACAGCCCTTCCACTAGTGAGTCTGATCCTATTTCATTGCAATCAGTGGGAGTGTTGACATGGATTTTATAAGAGCAGAATCAGACCTTGGCAAAATTGGCCAGAAATCGTCCTCTCTAGAGCACATTGATTAAGCACCCAGATAGATGGCTGATCAATTAACTAATTAGTCCCCCCAGAGCTTTGTGAGGCAGACAAGTATCCCTATTTTACAGATGGAGAAACTGAGACCAACATTTTCATACGTTTGGGGTGATTCAGTTTTTGAGATCCTGATGTGGTGTTATGGGGGGAAGTTTTAGTTTTGACACTTTTTTCCCCTTTAGCAGAAATGTTTGAAATGGACCCTGCCTAATGGTGAGAAATAAAGTTCTTAAATTGTCAATTAGGGCCTGCATTTCAGAGGCACTGGGAATCGTGGGTATGCTACAGCTTTAGAAACCAGACCCAGTATTGCTGACCTGACTATTCTTGAAAATTTGGTTGTAAGTGATTTGTTCAGGCAATGGGATCTGCCAAAGCAAGCATTAAAACTCAGGAGTTCCTGACTCTCAGCTCCCTCCATTCAAACCTCTGCCCAAACTTCAAAGTGCCCTTAGCACATATCCCATTTTCTTGATAGGGTTTAGTGCTTTACTGGTTGGGAATCATTGTGTAAGTCTTTTCTGGAGACCTAGATACAAATAATAATGAAGGGTAGAGTGTACAGCTAAGGACTGCTACATTGAATAAATAATTGTATGTCCATAAATTGTGTGGCACAGAAGTGGTTAACCTGATGTTGGCAATCACTGAGAAGAGAGTAACTGAACTGAGTAATTATCATGGAACTTAGAGCTGCAGAATATTATTGTGGCAAATCGCATAGGGAGTGCCAAAGGGTTTGCGATGGCTCTGAATGAGAATGTTATGCATTTGTTGTTATGCTAGCTATGATAAGGTTGCAAGGGCGGTCATACCTCTTGGCCACTGTCAGAGGCTAGATATGTGACTGGTCTCCTGTGATATGGTAATGTTGATGCTCTTCATAACAACACTGTGCTGTTTAACTCTGAGATGGTCATTAAAATGGCACTATTTTCTCTTGCACTTCCTGACATATTTTCCACGGCTGTGTACAAGTTATTTCTTTTTAAACCATCTGCACCCCCAGCACATCATCTGGTCCTCTTTAAGGAGGTTACTATAGCAGACAGAGTTCCTATACTTGGATGTCCACTGCTGGTAGAAGACACTTGTGTCATATCTCTGAGCTAACCACTCCTTTTGATGGATAGCTATCAAACAAGAATGAAATGTCCCGCAGAAATACATGTCCCAAAGGCTGGATTTTTACAACCTTGAATATTCTGGAAATCAATATTTAATTTTCAGTCAAATAAGTCCCCTCACTAAAGGCAGGGATTTTGCCAATCTTCATCTAAATGGATCCTTTTCTTTTGAATGTAATTATGTCAGACATTTCCCAGTGTGGTGTTATGGGGGGGAGTTTTAGTTTTGACACTTTTTTCCCCTTTAGCAGAAATGTTTGAAATGGACCCTGCCTAATGGTGAGAAATAAAGTTCTTAAATTGTCGTCTTTAGCATAAAGTCTGCTGCTTTGTTAGCAATAAAGAAGTTCAGTATCAATCAATATTTTGACCCTGACTAACAGCAAAGCCTATAAGCACATGCTTAAATGCATTCCTATTCAGGATGGCACTTAAGCATGTGTTTAAGTGCTCTGCTGAATGGGGCCTTTGAGAGGGTTTCTTTTTCCATGCTGAAGAATGCATTTGAGCCCTGCTTCGACTCCCATCAAAGCCCCTGGTTGTCTCTCCCTTGATTTCAGGGGGAGTTGGATCAAGCCTTTGAAAAGGTTTGTTTAGGGATCTTTAATGCAGGGCAGGGCATGAGAGCCAATTCTGAAATGGGCTAGAAAGTATTTAACTTTGTCTTCCATGCAAATTCCTTGCCCCTCCTACAGTCCCTTCAGCATGCTATTAAAAGAGCTCTTGGGCTTTTAAAATCCTTTTCTATTTCATAGTGGGGATATGCTAATTTATCACAACTAGGAATGTATAAAATTCAGAATCAAACCTATTAATTTTAACAAAATGGCAGACCTAGTTAATTTATTGAATTAAAAGTTTTCCCTTTTCTTGATCCTTGCACTTGGAGTGGCCCAATCCTACCAGGTGCTGAGTGCCCTCAGCTGTCATTGCAGACATCTGGGATTGAGTGTGTGCAACATTTTATGGGACGTATGGAACTTGTGCAGTACTGTAGCTGCATGATTTGTACAAATGGTTTAGATATGAGTATTGGCTAGAACAAAATTTGATTTGGATTTGCAGGGTTCCAAATGATTGGTTAAATGACTACGCTGTCAAAATAAACCAGAGATTAGCAGTAATGGCAACAATGGAGCATGAAAAAAATCTGGCTAAAAAAGCTTGTAGGTAAAATTTTCAAAAGTGCCCCAAATTGTTGGTTTCCTAAATCCTGTTTTCAAAAGTGATTTAAACTCAGCTCCTCAAAGGTATTTAAGCATCTAGCTCCCATTGATTTCAATGCGAGTTAGGTACCTAAATACCTTTGAAGATCTGGGCCTTAGGCACTTGGAAGTTTGTCTCACTGTAAGTAAGTGGGACATAAGCGCCTAAATCACATAGCTGTGTATTGCAAATGTTTAAATCTTTGTAACCAAGCCTTTGTCCTTTTGCCACCAGCTGCTAGCCTCTATCACACAGGATACTCTGTATCACAAGCTAGCACTGAAAGTACTAAGATCATTTGTCAAGCTCCCAAACTTTTAGCACCTGACAACTTCAGCTTGTGGGATACAATTAGTAGGATTTTCGCAGGTTTATTTTAAAGTTTGGCAATTGTCACTTGTTTAGAAATACTAGTCAAGGCCCAGATCCTGAACTGCAGCCAAGTTGTGCTCAGCCACGGCTTGGGATGAGAGGGGTTTTGAAGATGGCTTCACGCCTATGGCCTTCTATATGTCAGGCTGGTCCCTGGCATAAACTAGAACAATCTCAGGCAGCTGGTATAAAATAGAGCAGCCCTATGGCTCCAGGCGGCCATTCCTGCAGCTTAAAATTGCCAGAACATAGGAATGCCCCAATCATGCCCTGCACTAGGGATTTGGGGAATAGTGTGGTGTAAGAGCTGCTATGTTGCCTCTGTGCAAACCAAGGATTTCCCCAGGCAGGGGGCCTGTAATGCTGGTTTTACAGCTGCTTTAAAAATCGCCATACTGGGTCAGATGAATGGTCCATCTAGCCCACTATCCTATCTTCCGACCGTGGCCAATGCCACATACTTCAGAGGCAGTGAACAGAACAGGGCAATTTCAAATGATCCATCCCGTCGTCCAGTTCCAACTTTTGGCATTTGGAGGTTTAGGGACATGGGGTTGCATCCCTGACCATCATAGCTAATAACTGTTGATGGACCTGTCCTCCATGAACTTTTCTAATTTTTTTTAAACACAGTTACACTTTTTGCCAAAATGGAGCAGTCCAGGCACACTGAAGAATCTGGCCCTGGATTTTTTTTCTGGGATATTCATAGATTCATAGACTCTAGGACTGGAAGGGACCTCGAGAGATCATCGAGTCCTGTCCCCTGCCCTCATGGCAGGTCCAAATACTGTCTAGGCCATCCCTGACAGACATTTATCTAACCTACTCTTAAATATTTCCAGAGATGGAGATTCCACAACCTCCCTAGGCAATTTATTCCAGTGTTTAACCACCCTGACAGGAACTTTTTCCTAATGTCCAACCTAAACCTCCCTTGCTGCAGTTTAAGCCCATTGCTTCTTGTTCTATCCTTAGAGGCTAAGGTGAACAAGTTTTCTCCCTCCTCCTGATGACACCCTTTTTGATACCTGAAAACTGCTATCATGTCCCCTCTCAGTCTTCTCTTTTCCAAACTAAACAAACCTAATTCTTTCAGCCTTCCTTCGTAGGTCATGTTTGCAAGACCTTTAATCATTCTTGTTGCTCTTCTCTGGACCCTCTCCAATTTCTCCACCTTTCTTGAAATGCAGTGCCCAGAACTGGACACAATACTCCAGTTGAGGCCTAACCAGTGCAGAGTAGAGCAGAAGAATGACTTCTCGTGTCTTGCTCACAACACACCTGTTAATGCATCCCAGAATCATGTTTGCTTTTTTTGCAACAGCATCACACTGTTGACTCATATTTAGTTTGTGGGCCACTATAACCCCTAGATCCCTTTCTGCCGTACTCCTTCCTAGACAGTCTCTTTCCATTCTGTATGTGTGAAATTGATTGTTCCTTCCTAAGTGGAGCTCTTTGCATTTGTCTTTATTAAACTTCATCCGGTTTACCTCAGACCATTTCTCCAATTTGTCCAGATCATTTTGAACTGTGACCCTGTCTTCCAAAGCAGTTGCAATCCCTCCCAGTTTGGTGGTATCTGCAAACTTTTTTGATTTGTATTGATTGGTCAAAACTTGGAATTTCCATTTCATGGGGAATTCTGACATTTTGAAATTTCCTTTCCTTGTGAATCAGAAAATAAAAAGTCAAAATTCACATGAAACAAAAATTCTGAAAATAATTGTTTCAGAAATATAGAAACAACCTTATGGAAGTGATTCATTTCAATTACGCTGAAGTGTTTCATTTTGACTTATATTTGATTAATTTATAATATAACCTCAGAGTCCAAATGATAAAGTCAAAACAAGTGCTTGGATAATTTTTTATCAAAAATTGTAATGAAATTGATGTTCCCACAAAATATTTTGATTTTAATCAAATCAGCATTTTCCAGTAGAAAACGGTTCCATCAGAAATTTTTGAGCAGCTCTTCCACTGATATTTGCATCTTGATGATCTCCTTTCCAATCAGGAGGAATGACTGAATTCTAACAGCCTCATACCACTTTCAGTGAACCAATGGAGGCCATGAGCTGTAGAAAGCCCACCCAATGTCCACTGACATCAGTGGGACTTGGATCAGAACATAAAACAGGGCTGTCTCCTGTGGTGGCCCTTACAAAAAAATTGCCAGTTTAATCTAAGCTAGATGCAGTTACCTCAGTTGCAGCAGTATTCCATTATGTTTCCTAATAGGAAATGCCTTGTATATCACAAATTGTCAGGTCATTTAACTGCAACCACTTACTTAGTTGTCTAAGGCAATTGGAAAATGTTTTAATGGCCAATACTTTATGAGCAGCATGTAAGAGTCACTGTGTTTGTTGTCCTACCCCAGTAGTTCCCAACCTTTTCCAGTTCATTAAACCAAAACCTCAGCTGCTCCAGCTGTGTATGCTTTAACCTGAGGGCCATTGCTTGTGCATGGTTCTGGAAAAACATCTAGTTTGTGACAAGGACACGAGAAGAAAATGATCTGAGCGGGACTTGGGAAGATCCATTGGGAGTAAGAGCATGTGCAATTCAACAGGAAGCAGGGAGATCCAGGGTAGTAGGCACAACGAAGTAGCAGTATTAGGTCACATATTAGAAGGTAATTTTTCAGTCTGTATGCTGGCAGTAGGATAGGCCTTTTATAAACTAAATCCTAGCCTGCTTTTAAAGTTTCTTTAGCACTTGGTTAAATATTAAATGCTATGAAAGGAAGAGAACAAACTGTTTTCATTCAGGCCAGTAGTTTTTTGTTCCAACTAAATGTTTTGAGACTCCCTATATCAGCTGCAAAAGCTCCAGTGTGTGTGTGTGTGTTTTAATCAGAATGCAGTAAATCTGGGTTATTGGAAAAATGTAAAGCAAATCTGGAGTGCCGTTTCTGTTTCTGGAACTGCTGAGTAAATACTTCTGAAAGCTTAATATAAACTAAAACAGCTCCCCTCTGCTCCTATCCCCTGTGAAAAAGGTTGAATAAAGATTATGGAGTTCTGTTTGCTGAACTTGCATTTCTTTTTTTACTCTCCTGCTCTTTGAGATTCCTAGAATACATTTTTAGAGCACAGCAGGGTAGGAAAAAAAACGGTGCTGATGGCATCTCTGTTATCCCCATTGTGATGCAAAGGAAGAGATCAACTGACTTGCTGACTTGTCACTTACATGAAAATCATATTCCAGGTAAGAGGACATTTGTTCATTACAATCTGTTGGAGTTTGTTCAACAGAATGTGAACTCTGGTTTATTTGTAGACGCTTCCTGTCCTACCAAGTCATATAAAATTCTTGCAAGATGAATGAAAGTGCTGTGTGCATGGGGGGCCGGTAGTGGAATGGGGGTGGGGGAAGTACTGAAAAACAGAGCTATAATCTGCTTCTTTCTTTTGGGGGTGTCTGTTGGGATCTCCCATTCTCATTTCCCTTGCGGGAGCGCATAGACTCCAGCAAGAAGAATGCATGTGGCACAGTGTCTGTAGCATCTCAGCATAGCTCCTCTGGTCAGCCAAAGGGGGTTACGAGAGAGCTGGTTGGGGGGCTGGAGGGATTAACTGATGAGGAAATCTTAAAAGAAATATTTATAGCTTGGCTCCATGATGGCAACAGGGCTGTGATAACCATCCATGAGGATGTGAATGGCATGAATGTTCAGGGGAGTGATTATTCCCAGTGGTTCAATAAGTAGTGGCATGTCAATAAGAGAAGGAAAATTGAGGACTGAGCTCTGGAAAAGAGTTTTAACAATAATGCCTACGAGGCTGTGAAATAACCTCCCCCAGGGAAATAATTGGAAGCCCGTCATGATTCATTTCTAACTGAGCAGGATAGAACACTTGGGAATATGCTGCAGGCAAAGTTCCTCTAGGGGCGGCAAGGCTTAGAGAAGATGATCTAATAGGTCTTTTCCAGTTGTGATTTGTATGGGCACTCCCTCTAGAGAACACCGCCGCTGCAGAGCTCCCCCCAACCTGCTGATCTCAGATTTCATAGATTCATAGACTCTAGGTCTGGAAGGGACCTTGATAGGTCATAGATTCCAGTCCCCTGCCCTCATGGCAGGACCAAATACTGTCTAGACCATCCCTGATAGACATTTTGCTCCCGTCTCCTCCCAGGCAGCATATTGCTCTGCCACTTGGCTTTGAGATGATATTTATACACTTAAAAGCTGCCCTCTGATTTATATACGTCGTCTACTAGGACTACATAGTGCTATGCTTACTTGGGACTGTGGATCTTGCTGGTAGTAGAGGTGGCAAAACGAAAAGGATATTTTGGGTACAGAATTGGGTCAGGGATTTCCCCCTCCACTCCCCCCACCCCCTCCAAAATATTTGCAAGATTTTTGTCCTTCAGTATGACTGCCATATGACTTGTCCCATAAATTACCATGGCACCCCTACTAAAGGACACTTCAGCCCAGTTGAAAGCTGATACTATACAGCGTGTCTGGCAGTCTGGTCCTGAGAGAGAAGCTGGATTGAGTTACCTTGCAAAGCCCTATGAGGAAGTTTAGATCGCTCCTACCCAAATCTGAGCCAGAGCTATCAGTGTGTCCGGGGGGGAGGGGGGGGGAATATGGGGGTAATTCACCCACCAAAGCAAATGCCAGATATTGCAATTAGATTTGACACTTTCATTTCATTATGCGAGTTCTGTTCTCGGGCCCTTAAGGCTAATCAAAGCAAAGAACTTACGCCCTGAAATTACAAATGTTGTGCAATAAACTGTGATCGTATAATAGAATTTGGACACTGTATGAAATTTCCATTGAAATGTGCATAACTTCATTCTCAGTACGTATGCGTACGTTAAACACAAAGGATTCATTATGGGGAATTTTCCAAAAACATGGTCTCTACCAGATAGCTCTCTCCTGACCATGCTGTTTCTTCTTGCCTACAGCGTTCATTAGATAAATGGTGGGAAGATAAACCCCCCCAAAAGCCAAAAGTTTGTGTGTTGCTTTTCCAAAAATCATTCTTTTATCAGAAAGCAAAGCCACCCAAATAACATAGCTGACCACTCACTCTCAGTGCCTGGCCAATATGTTGACAGTTCTCCCAGTTATTTTGGAAAAAGTGGAATGTGGCTCCCATCCCCAGTCCCAGCACCCAAGCATGGGTTTGCTCTTCTTATAGCCCAAAGAGGGTGCCATTATCTCTTATCACCTCTAGCAATGTTCTCTTTCTTTGGCTGCAATTGGCAGTGCTTGTCCTTGAACTAGTGAAGGCAGGTGGGTACTTCCTAACGCCACTCTTCTGCTCTCAGGGGATTAGTTAAGGGGTACAAAGATTTTTACCTGTCATTTGGTAGATCAAATTCAGAATGGGTTGATAGTGGCCAAAAACAACTCATGAGAGCTGCTCAACACTCTACATGAAATGAGTTTGATTTCAGATCAGTTTGTAGTGTCCAAATCACTTCCTGGTTGGCATCCTCAGGATAGAGACCAAAGTCTGAATGAGTAAATAAAAATAAATAAATAAAAGAAATAGTATGGAAACTAAGCTACACTTTCATCCTTAGGGGTGGTTCATCCGGATTGCTGTTAAGACACCTGGATGGACAGCACTGGGGAGCTCACATGGCCACCACAGGTGCTGTGCCTCTTCCGTGGGTAGCGCTCTCTCTAGTGCTGTAAATCAGACACCGTTCACAAGCATGAAATTCACACACATTCAAACCCACCAGCAAGAGGCACTATTACATCGGATTGCTATTTCCCAATCGCCCACCTGATCCTCACCTGCAGCCTGAGTACTGTGATGTGATTGAACTGGCCTGGACTTGAAGTAGGGGATGTATTTTCATTCTATCCTACCTGTAAAATTTGCCGGCCAATTTACATGAGTTCCCACATACGTAATGTTTCAGGGTGCCATCAGGAGAGGATTGCTTTTGCTGTGCTTTCCTTCCTAAAAGTGTGACTTCCCGTGTTTCTGACAGTAATGGCTGATTTCTTGTGAGGGGAAGGGGGACCCACACCCAACCTTTGGGGTCTGTGAATGGGGCACAATGGTATGAAGGGAGGGGGGACATTAAGGACACACACAGTTCCTGATGTCAAGTATCAGAGGGGTAGCCGTGTTAGTCTGGATCTGTAAAAGCAACAAAGAATCCTGTGGCACCTTATAGACTAACAGACGTTTTGCAGCATGAGCTTTCGTGGGTGAATACCCACTTCTTCAGATGCAAGAAAGCTCATGCTGCAAAACGTCTGTTAGTCTATAAGGTGCCACAGGATTCTTTGTTGCTTTTACAGTTCCTGATATGAGGGAAGGGGAGCTTATGGAGAAGAAGAGAGGAAAGCAAGGAGCCCCTTGTGGTTATAATGCACTCAGCCTGCAAGTCCCAGTTTCTAGCAGTCGGGGTGTCCCTAAACCTCTCACAGCTAGAAGCTGGGATGGGATGGCTCACCCAATAAACTCCCTCTGAGGCATCTGGCATCTCTTGATGCCCAAACAAACAGAGGCCCAGTTGTGACATTGGGTTTCTTAGTCTCCTCTTCGGTGCTCTCAATAATATGTGCTGAGGAAACGAGTTTCCAAAGAATCTCATTTGTTAATGGACGAACGGGGCAGGGAGAGGAGTTCAACTCCTTGCCTAAGATTCTAGTGCAAAAAGATGCCCCCGGGGAATAGGAGGGGAACTTTTCAGAGTCCAGCTTTGACTTGGACTAATTGGCATCTCCACTTTACAATGCCCCGTGGAGAGAGAACTATGTGCAAGCTTTGTAATTGTATCGTAAATGATCCCCTCTGCCCTTTCCTGGTAAGTGTATAGGGCTTATGTGATCCTAAACTAATTAGTTACCTGTGCATTTGTCCTACGGTGTTCTCATGAGATCAAAAAACTGAGTTAACATGCTCATTCAGCTGTTTGTTTTGCCTTCCAATAGCTATAGGCCCAATTACTGTAACTATTCTGAATGTTTGTGTTAACTTCCTTGAAATTACATTATTATATGTATCGGGGGTAGCCGTGTTAGTCTGTGTCCACAAAAACAACAAGGGGGTGGCACCTTAAAGACTAACAGATTTATTTGGGCATAAGCTTTTGTGGGTAAAAAACCTCACTTCTTCAGATGCATGAATCCGTCCAGGTTTTTTTACCCACGAAAGCTTATGCCCAAATAAATCTGTTAGTCTTTAAGGTGCCACCGGCCTCCTTGTTGTTTTTATTATTATATATAGGCACCTGCTAGATTTGTGTTGCAGGTGGCCTTAAAATATATAAGCAACGTTTTTTTTAAAGTACAGCGTGACGTAATTGCATCATTTCCCTTGCTACTTTCCCTTCAGTTCTCTTCCCTTTCCTCACTACTTTCCTTAGACTCTTAGCATTAGACATCACTCTAGAGCCTTGTCTAACAGTGTTTTTTCAAGAATTTCCCCTCCATTGCACCACTTGTGCTTTTCCACGAGTGCTAGGATGGCTAATATAGAGAGGGCAGAGGCATTATTGCCATTATAACCACTGGCCTTCTACCACTTGGCAACTGACGTAGTGTAGTGTAGGTGACAAAACATAGTAGAGGTTCCTGCAAAAGATGTCTGTCCCAGGTAGATATGAACATTCACTGCTAGAAGTGCTACCTGCATCTGATTTCTCTTATTGCGAGAGTTTTTAACAATCTAATACTAATAGCATTATTAACCATTCCACACTGGGGCATCATGCTAGTCCAGCACTGAAAAAAATCTTACAAACTGGATAAAAATGCATAAATTATTGGAGTTTTCAGAAAGTGAACTATAGAAATTGCAGTTTTACATCAGTTCTTAGTTATAACAGACTGGTAAAATAAAATATTTAGGAGGATTAAATACTCCTTTTATATCTAGTAGATCTTCCACTTTCCCTGCTGTTACCTGAGTAAGACAAATATTTATTCCCACAACAGTAGTACTGTAGTGGGTTTTATATATATATATATAAAATAAATAAATAAAAAGAGCTCCGTACAACCAAAATTGAAATCTGGCTCTACAGTTCTAGACTGCACAGCAACTACAGTGTTGCCAGCTCTGGCAATTTTATGACGAGTCTGGCAATATTTGGTGGGTTTTATTCTTAAAGCCCTAAGAGCTGAGTTCATGTGAACACACCAAAACCTCAGCTTTCATTAAAAATAAACAGTAAGTTTCTAGGTCCTCATGGCTGTAGAGAAATGCTTTAAAATGTGAACAAACACTAAAGCGTCAAAAGCAAAAAGGCAAACAAAAAACTCCAAATATGTTATTTTGTAAAATCTCAGTATTTTAAAGCCAATTTCATTATTTTTTTGGAGTCCTTATTCATGATTTTTGAATACTGTTAATTATATCTCAATTTCACTTGCATATAAACTTTCCATTATTGCACAAGCTGGAATAAAAGTGGTAGATGTTCTCAGCTTGTTCTGCATGCATGTGTGATGCATACAGTCTGGGAAAAGATAATGGATTCTTTAATAAACAAGAGAATGAGCTTATGCATAGAGTAAATGTAAAGCCTCTTTCCTTCCTCCATTTTCACTCTGGTAGTGCATGTACAGTTCTTCTGACTGACGAAAGATGCTGACGTATAATGCTCAGGGACTAGGAGCAGTTATTTTTGGATTTATCTAAGATGAACAGCAGATGACTTTCCAAAGGCTGGTTTCTCAGCACATATGACTGAGCAATCTCTCAGCAGCAGCTAGCTTCAAATACTGGGAATGGATTTCCATTCTTCAAATTGGATTTTGTTCACCGCTCCAGAATTTTGACTCTCTAGTGATTAGGATGACCAGACAGCACATGTGAAAAATTGGGACAGGGGTCGGGGGTAATAGGAGCCTATATAAGAAAAAGACCCAAAAATCGGGACGGTCCCTATAAAATCGGGACATTTGGTCACCCTACTAGTGATGTATGCCTTGATTTCTTTGTGTGTTAGTGAACCTTGTTGGCAGCTTTTCATCCCTTGCAAGGATTTTGATGCCAGAAATATTAAAGTGACAAAATACAAAAACCATTCCTGAGTCTGCAATGTGGGCCATGCACCAGTATGACTGAAAATTCCACTCTGGATACCACGGCCCAGGAGAATGCTGCTTTGCTTCTCAGTAGAATCTTTTTTCGGTTTCAACACAGGTGGGTGCCTCCTTGATTCTCACATTGAATTATAAGATCAACTAAATCTAGAAACCCCATGCAGAGCTCAGTTTAACTCTCAAATTTCACCAGGTTTCATGTCAAAAACATAAATCTGGTTGCACATGCGATTTTGATACCTTTTCTTTAGGTCTGAATGCCTTAATGGGCAACTTAAATGTTACCAGCATAGTGTCTGTCTTTTTTTAAAATGGGATTTTCTAGGTATTTTAAAAGAAACAAGAAATTCCATAATTTTGAGCCCTTAATGCCATGTCCAAATTCATGGAGGATAGGTCCATCAATGGTTATTAGCCAAGATGGTCAGGGCAGCAACCCTATGCTCTGGGTATCCCTAAACCTTCAACTGCCAGAATCTGGGACTGGACAACAGGGAATGGATCACTATAAATTGGCCTGTTCTGTTCATTGCTGCTGAAACATTTGGCACTGGCCATTGTCATAAGACAGGATGCAGGGCTGGATGGACAATTGATCTGACCCAGCCTGGCTGTTTTTATGGCTCAAGCAAGGTGTGCATTCAGAATCTCCACGGACTTCACTAGGTTTTCCATTAGGCCCTAATTCTCCTGTAGAGCTCTTCCTCATCCATCGCATGCCTTGCTCAATGAGGCAACTAAGGAGTTCTATGTGCATTTAGAAGAGCTGCATGTTGTGACATACCACCACCCATTTCCTACCACATAGAATTATCATGAATGCAAGCTCAGTCAGCCTGCCTTCCTTCTGAATGCTTGATTGATGGCAAAAACTCTGATGTAATCAAAAAGTGTATGCAAAATCCACTTTTGTCAGAGCTTCATAACTCAGCCAACTTTCACCAAAATTCTCAGAAGTGTACGTCTCAGCAAGGTCTGTCTCCCTACCAAGTTCCAGCTTTCCTACCCCAGCCACTTTAGCGGTAGCAATAAAAAGGTCAGAAGAAATCTTTTTGCCGTGGGGAAAGTGTACTTTTTTCTTTCTCTTGTCTTCAAAACTGTTTTTACCCAGCCTTTTCAGAAATGTTCACCTTCATACAGAGACCAGGATTGACACAGTTCTGCTCTTGAGGCAAGACTTTTTAGAAAGTTAGGAATGACTGAAATCAAGGGAGGATAATGGAATCCCTTGGGCATCCTTTACTCTAGCTGCCATTAATACTTTTGCTAGAATACAAGAAGGTAGCTAGAAGTCTTGTTCTGAGTTATTTTGAGTTGTCATGAACACACAATTCTGGGGCTTTATATTACAATAGCCCTAAACAATTTTTAGATGCTTATTAGCTTGTGCCATGAAACAAAGCAATGAGATAAGATTACTTGGCCTTGGGGCAACTATTATGCATAGAATTCCTTATTTATCTACTTTGTTTTCTTTATGCCAGGTGGCATCGTTTTCAAAAAACAAAGTTTCATCACTGTCCATTATAATTGTTCTCTTTCTGTGAGAGTTAGAACTGTTTGCACCTATTGTTCTTGACTGGGTTTAGTTGGTATCTTCCATTTTTAACTGGCCTGTAATTAAATACACATTTGTTTCCTTGAATGTACTTCAGCCCATCTTCAGATTGTAAGCCAAAAAACTCTATCATCATCTAGTCTGACCTCCTGCATAACACAGGCCATAGAACTTCAAGCAGCGATTCCTGCATGCAGCCCAGAGCTTCTGTTTTAGCTATAGCACGACTTTCTCTTGTGATGTGATGTGGCCGTTAAAAAAGCTAATGCGGTCTTGGGATGCATTAGGCGAGGTATTTCTAGTAGGGATAAGGAGGTGCTAGTCCCGTTATATAAGGCGTTGGTGAGACCTCATCTGGAGTATTGTGTGCAGTTTTGGTCTCCCATGTTTAAGAAGGATGAATTCAAACTGGAACGGGTACAAAGAAGGGCCACTAGAATGATCCGAGGAATGGAAGGCCTGTCGTATGAAAGGAGACTTGAGGAGCTCGGTTTGTTTTCCCTAACCAAAAGAAGGATAAGAGGAGATATGATTGCACTCTTTAAATATATCAGAGGGATAAATACCAGGGAAGGAGAGGAATTATTTCAGCTCAGTGCTAATGTGGACACGAGGACAAACGGATATAAATTGTCAGTCAGGAAATTTAGGCTTGAAATTAGACGAAGGTTTCTAACTATCAGGGGAGTGCAATACTGGAACAGCCTACCGAGGGAAACAGTGGGGGCGAAGGACCTCCATGACTTTAAGATTAAGCTAGATAAGTTTATGGAGGAGATGGTATGATAGGATACCGGGCTTAGTCAATAGGTTAATTAAGTGCCATACTGGTAAATAGTACAATGGGTCAATGATATGATATTCTTAACCTTTTTCCAGAGGGTATGGCTGGAGAGTCTTGCCCGCATGCTCGGGGTTCAGCTGACCGCCATATTTGGGGTCGGGAAGGAATTTTCCTCCAGGGTAGATTGGCTGTGGCCCTGGAGGTTTTTCGCCTTCCTCCGAAGCATGGGGCAGGGGTCGCTTGCTAAAGGAGTGGGGGGATCGGCTTATGTGGCCTGCATCTTGCAGGAGGTCAGACTAGATGATCATAATGGTCCCTTCTGATCTTGAATTCTATGATTCTATGATTCTCAAAGACATGCAGTCTGGATTTAAAGACTTAAAGTGCCAGAGAATCCACCACAGCCCTAAGCAAGTTGTTTCAATGGTTAATTACCTCACTGTTTAAAAAAATTTAGTTGTGCCTTATTTTTTTGTCTGAATTTGTCTAGTTTCAGCTTCCAATCATTGGATCTCATTATGCCTTTTTCTGCTAGATAAAAAGCTGTTGGTAATCAGAAATCTGCTCCGCACGTAGATATTGTAGACTGCAATCAAGTCACCTCTTAACCTTTTCTAGGATAAACTACATAGAATGAGCTCCTAAGCCTGTAGCTATACTGCCTGTTTTCCAGACCTCAAATCATTCTTGTAACTCTTTTCTGAACCCTTTCCAATTTTTGAGCAACCCTTTTGAAGTGTGGGCACCAGCACTGGACACACTATCCAGTTATGGTCTCATGGCTGTATGCAGAGGGCCCAAGTGATATTTGATATTCCTGAGTTCGTACCTCCAATGAGTGCAATAGCCCTTTTAGCTACTTCCAGGCAGTGGGAGCTCATGTTCAGTTGGTTAGCTACTGTTTTGTTTTCTACTTTTGTATGATGCTAATTTGCTAACCTAAGGACTCACAGGGAAAAACTAGATGTTGGATTTAAATTGTGAGTGGATCTCCTAACTGTGCCTTTAATATTAGCAGAGGTACTGTTTGAACAGTGAGAACCTTGCACAAGCAAAATGCATAAACTGAACATCTACCCCCAGATTTGCATGAATGACTGCCCAGTTAGGGAGCCCAAATGCAGGTGCATGTACCAAAACATATGCACCTGCAAGTAATGGTGCAGTTTTAGTAGCCTATTGTAAATGTGGCTTCATGTCTTATGATAAATTATATTGTGGCCCTTTATTAATTTTTAAAACTCCGTTTTCAAACAACCTCTGCACATACTTCGTTCAGGTTCTGCTTTCTCTCAGATGTGTGTCTGGAATGATGCAATAGAAGGGCAGGATGGTGGAGTGGCGAGGGTGCTTCCCTGGAGTTCAGGAGACCTATGTTCAGTTCCTTGTTCTGCCACAAGTGTCCTGTGTAACCCTGCGCAGATCACTTAATCTCCTTGCGCTTTGTTCTTCATCTGTAAAATAGGGATAATGGTTCTTCCCTCCCTCACAGAATTAGCATATTAAAGATTGTGAGGTGCTCAGAAATGGGGGCTATAGATGTACACTATGTAGATGCTAGCCATCAGAGCTGGTGTTTTGAAGGGTAGGAATTTAACTCTTGCTGCAGTCTTCCTATACCAAACATGCTGATGATAGGATATTGACAGACAAGTACTAGATGATATTTTTAAGACAGTTTCTGCTTGTGAGGGTGCAGTCTTGTATGACCATGCATGTGTGTGTTTCCTCCAGTATCTCTGGTGCATAAGTCTGTTAATTTATATCAGACTGTTTTCCTTTACTTTAAAAGACATAATATTGCTTTTCTGTATTTGTCCAATCACAGCTTCTCAGACTGTCCACTTCAAAATCCAGCTTCATGCTGGGGATCCCTTTTGCTTACCTAATTCCATAAATATCAACACATGCTGCATATACTCTCCCTATTAGGAAGGTTGAGATTTGATTGATTGCTTTATTCCAGGTCAGGCACATTGAATGTAACCTTGGGAGCAGGGAACAGTTCCTATGAAACTGCACAGTTAACAGACAAATGTTTCATAACTTGGTGCTCCGCTGCTGGCTTTCCTGGTGTAATAAAAATATATTAGGTTCCAGGGATGTTGACCAATGTGTTCTGGAAATGGATGATTGATTCACACAGCTGAGAATCAGGATTATAACATGTTTTGCTAGAGGAGTCGTGTTTGACAGATTAGTTCATGTAAGGATTATGCTATAGATAGAGCTGTTGACAGAATGAATTTTTTTTATTTTTCATCAGCAAGAATAACACAAAGCAGGGCTAATTAAAAGTAGTTTCCTGATGCCTTCTGAATATGCTTCTTGCTTGAAGTCCTTCACATCCTGTAAAGTTACACCTAGCAGTTTTCTTTGCTGCAGTGTTCATTTTAGAGTTTCCATCCATTCTTCCCCATGGCTGAAGGACATCCTGAAATCCCACAGTGAAGTTAGAGCTGTGCCATTGCTTCTAGTGATTTCACAAGCATCCTTCTGACACATGGTGCAACTCCACACGTTGAGCAGAGGCATGAAGGGCATCCTGCAATGCACAGAAAACCCTCCCAGTTGGGCTACCCTGGAGATAAAAGTGAAAGGTGAAGGCACATTATAGATATTTTGTGGGGAGAGAGGTTTACATTGTGACCTGTGCTAAATACAATTCTAAATTGGAATAAACTCTTTGTAATGGGAGCCCAGATTTGATGAGTGATATGAAAGAGGTTATTCATGTGTGTGTGTACCAGTGTTGGTTTGGTGAGTTTTATAAAATAACTTCCCAAATCAAGTAAAAGAGAACAAATCCCATTGTTTCGATACCTCTTGTTGTGTTGGTCTGCCCCGGTTGTGGCTTTCTATCTATGGCCTGTTTTAAGCAGGTTAGATGATAATGGACTCTTCTGGCCTTAAAATCTGTGAATTCTTTGTTCTGCTGGTTCATTATTCTTAGAGGTAGGATGAACTGGAATTTCACATCTGAAGTCTCTAGTAAATTAAAGGGCTGGGGGCATTGCAGATGTAGCAAGATTGCCGTGATACAGGGGGTAGCAATCATAGAACTACTAATCTCGCAAGATTTTGACTATTTGGATCCAGTGTCTGAGGAGAAACTAGTGATTTCAGGATTGAATTTCAATCTAAACCCTAGCCTTGGGTTGGACTCAAACCTCAACTCTGATTCCCATCCTAAATGTAATCCAAATCTGAACACTTACTCCTTGACCTTTCCATTCTTCATGCTTGTTGGGGGGCAGGGATAGCTCAGTGGTTTGAGCATTGGTCTGCTAAACTGAGGGTTGTGAGTTCAATCCTTGAGGGGGGCCACTGAGGGATCTGGGGCAAAAATCTGTCTGGGGATGGGTCCTGCTTTGAGCAGGGGGTTGGACTAGATGACCTTCTGAGGTCCCTTCCAACTCTGATACTCTGTGATAAATTCTATATATGCAATGATTAAAGGTGAGCTGAAATGCCTAACTACTATCAAGAGCAGATGGTGCCCAGGCAGCTACCTCAGTGCCCTGAGTGATGGAGTTTCCATCTGCTGCTGTAGGAGAAATCTGAATTCAAATTTTGACAGGTATGTAAAAAAATAGTTTCAGTTGTTTAATTTAAAATACATTTGGTTATACATTTTAAAATTATACATGAACTCTGTTCATGCTTTGGGACTGTGGACAGTGGAGGCTTTTTCAGCCACACAAACCCGTTCCAAATGACCTTTAAAATAAATAATTTATTCTGAAGGTTGGATCTGGCTTTCTGTGTGGGGTTAAATATAGATGGTTATTTTAATGTTGACTATGTAATACGTGATGACCTCGGTATTTATTTTAAATGCATTTCAACATGCTGTGTCTCTATATGCCAGTGGGTATTTATAAAAATGTATGGAATGTCAGTGAGTATTAAAATGATCTTTTTCAAAGTAAAAAGCCAGGGCACTTTTGTGTTTTTTTGTTTGTTTGTTTTGTTTTAGGGTAACAAAATACCTATACAAAAGACAAAGGTGCATTTCTTAAATTAAAGTAAATGTGCTGGTGTTGCTGGTTCCAGTTCAGCAGTGACTTGTGCCTATTTTTTCAGGGTGGAGGACTTTTTCCAGTATCATAGGGTCTGATTCTCATTTAGATCAAGATTCCTTGATGCTGCCAGACTGGTATAAAGGAGTCTTAGTGTAAATAAGAATTGGGCTGTAATTCAGTGGACAAATTCACTAGACAAGGAATATCAAATAAAGCTCCCAGTAACCTCTAGTCCAGGTGCCTTTTCTCAGGGCTGGCTTTATTTTCAAATGAGGTTCCAAAAGAAGAGCCAGTTAATTCTAAGTACCAGACATTAACCACCACGGCTTTCCCAGGACACACCCTTCTCTTTTCTTCCTGGCTACTGAGGAAAGACTCATACTGGGGCATCACTGACCCTGGGTCTCTTTTCTCTGTGGCTGCCTCAGTGGCAGGAAGTCATGTATCTGGTTTCCTGTAGGTCATATGCTTGTGCCTAGTGATGTGCCCTGCTATTTCAACTCCCAGTTATAAAGAGTCCATGGGCTGAAACACTGGGATGTGCATACATGCCCCACCCATCATGCCCTGTTACACAGGCCTTTAGCATTCTGAATTAATTTATCAAGAAACCCTCAAGTGTCAGCAATATTCACTCCTGGTTTTGGTAGTGTCTTCACTCCAAACACTGCTCATCACCCTGAACACTCACGCCCCTGGGCTGTGTGTTCCTGTAAAGAGAGCAAATGCTAGTCAAGGTGGTATTATTCTCCGAAACATATGTTGTGGTTATTAAGAAAAGATTTGGATTGATAGAAGGAGAAACTGGGATATTTTAGGCTGCCCAAAGGAAGTTGCTGTAACAGCAGGACATCCTATGGACTAACACAATGAAACTTGGACTTAGTCACATACATAATGTGTGTTCTTGCTCTGTGTAGGAATAGGGTGGTGTCCCTTTAAGAAGTTTGTGAGCTTTCTAATGGTGCTCACCAGGCTCTGTTTTAGAAACCTGATATAAATTAATACACAAGGTGCAGGGCAATGGGATGTCTGGCCCACTGTTTATTGTCATTGGAGTTCTTCTTCTTAAGACAGTGACTGTCTTTCTCCAGAAATAAACCTACTTCCCAGGCTCAGCAGGCAGTTTCAATAGATTCTCACTCCTGCAGCTGTGTCCTTCTCCATAAAGATGGGAAAGTCCACCAAAAAAGAATAAGTAGAGTAACCAAGTTTATCCCAAGATAAATGCATGTGAGTTTGGAGACTGCTTCAGGGATGCGTAAGTGACAATGAAGTGGCTCAAATTACCTTCATTACAATCTTTTTTTGAGACGGGGGGCGGGGGTGAGCGGGATGGCCCATAATCTGATAATGAAATGTAATCTCCAGCTTCATTCCCTTTACCTGACAGCCAGTGATCAAAGATGTCAGCCACCCTTCCACCCCCACAATAACAACAACTGCCATTTTTCTTCAGAAACCAGAAAACAAAACAAAAAAAAGAGAGAGACACCCACTGGTTTAAGACTACTGCTATCGGTTGCATAGCTCTGGTGATTTACAGCACACAGGGCTTATTGTCTGCAAGTGCCAAGACAGGGTCTTCTATTTAATTTGAAATACTTTCACTCCTACAATTGATTTACTGCCCGGGAGCAAGGTAGTCTTTTTATTTTGGTTTTGTCCATGACAGAACGGTTCCACATAATCCTCAACTCTGGCTGCAGTATGAGATGACTGAGATGAAAGAGACTGCATTTTCCTTTATCCCTCCTGAGCATTTCTTCAGGGAGATGATCATGCTAGTCGATTGCCAGCCACATCCATTTCGCTGGCACCTCCAGCATTTTATGTGGTGTCTGAAATCGCAGCAGGCACTCCACGCCTGCTAATGGCTTTGTTAGTCGTCCAGATCAATTGGTTATTTATGGCAGGCATGTCTCAAAACTGTTGGGTCAAGTTTTCCTACCCTTACTTATTTTGTTCACAAGAACACATAAATCTTCTCCTGCCACTTGCAGCTTAAACCTTCTGAGTGTGAAGCCAGTGAGTTAAAGTTTCCAGCGAGAGCAGCTAACCATATTTTAAAAATTTGCTCTCCTGACTGCCAAGAACTTGGACGTTTCATTTGAGTCATGAATCAAGTTAGTTTATGCTGTAAGATTTATAGGTGTTAAGCTCTCTCTTTTGGTGTCCGTTAGCTCCACAGCCTGAACTCATAAACAAGAAAATTGAGATCTCTCCATTGCTCTTATGTTGTCCTATTTAATGCTCTCTCCTGAAAACTCATGACAACATCTTAGTCAAGCACCCTCCATTCAGATGCAACAAGGAGGTAACATTCCATCAATTAAAGAGTCTAATTCTGCAAATCTGAAACAAATAGGCTTATTCATCTGAGTAAAACTACTCACATGAGTAATGATTTCCTGATGGGACCACTTATTCTACAGACTAGACTCTCCCTGCTTCAGTGACTTGGGGATATGGGGTTTGTAGACCCTAACGCCATATGACTTAAAGTTTGGCAGAGGGGAAATATTTAAGGAAATAAACCCTTCTTTATTATGAATGAAGTATTGATAAAGCAGCACCCAATTCTTCAAGTTATGTTCACAGCATACACAGAGAAGTTAAATAAAAACATTAAATGCTCTTGCTGGAAGGTGGCAACCTAACACTACTTATTCTTAGAATCCGGAACAATAATATACCATAACCAAAACCAGAGACATAATGCAGGCTGCTTCATAAAACAAAGAGGCACAACTGACCCAATTTTACAATAGGCTGGCTGGTTGCAGTCTGACTCCTGCTACATCAGAGGTTTCACTCCAGAGCCTGCAAGCATGACCCGGAAACCCCCCACATTTAAAGTGACAGCTTGCAATTCCAATACAGTCCTCAATGTACCACTCTCCTAAATTGAGGAACTCTGGCTTCTTACAATAATGAAGTAGAGAGTAAATGCCCTTCTAAAGAGTAACTGCCTAGCTGGACAAGGCCTGAAATGTAACCAAATGTAAAAAATAAACTTTAAAATTCACCTGGATCATAAATAAAACCTCTCAGCCCATCAAACTACAGCTAGCCCCACACAGCTCCAGCTGGATGACTCATCGCTAGCAACTTGCAAGGCCCTATCTCCAATAGCGATCATGCCCATAGATCTAGTTCTACCAATTCTGCCCATTAACTTCATTTTTGTGTCCTTTCACAGGCTGACATACAAATGATTGGAACTGCCAATCAGTGACGTTCAAACTGCAAAGCAAATCTGCCTGTGAATCTATTCCCAGGAATTAGCATTTGTTTCTTTTTCCTGCAGAAATTACTGCAGATACATTGGGCCCCTACCTAAGTAAGCAGCTATTACATGCTTATTGCCATGGTATCCGGATGCCTGGCATATATAGGTATATATGCAGCACCTTTTCATCCCAGGATCTCCAATCATTTTACAAATCTTAATGAAGTAGGCCTCAGAAACACCCTCAGCAGGCAGATATTATACCCACTTTACATATGGCTCAGCGCAGGCCTCTAAATTCTGGATTCCTGCCTACTCAGGGAAATACCTAGGGGGTCTAGGCGTACACACACACACACACACACCCATCTGAAAAGCGGGGTCAATTCCTGGACGTGGCACATAACCCGAAGGGCCAGGCTGTGCACTGTGACTGAGGACTAGCGATCTTCTCCTTGCATTAGAAAAGCAGACCACTCTTTAGCCACCACTGCAACGTTTGGCTCATCAGTAGCTCCTACAGCCAGCATGCTTCCCTGCCCCCAGAGAATAATGGGTGGTGGTGGCTCTGTAATCCACCAGGCTTGCCCTGACCCCAGCCTCCGTGTGGGCAAGCAGAGCAGTCATGATAAGTGTGCAGTCCCCTTCGGCGGGGTCCCCCAAGGCTGCCGTCCCCCCTTTTTACAGTGCAACCCTTGGTCAGTGGCCTCTGTAGCCATTCTCCATAGATGCAGAGGAGGGGGCAGGATTTGGCTCTTGGGATTATTTTTAAACCTGTTGTTGAAAGTCACCAGGCTTAATGCAAGTCCCAGTGAAGTCTATGGAGTGCTTCTCATTGATAGATTTCAGTGGGCTCTGGATCAGGCTCATGCACTAGAAATCACACAGGGCTATCCTCTTCCTAGCAGTGGGAAAATACATCTCACGATGGCAGGAGGACTATTTCATAGCTAGGATATCTCAACCACACATATAAAGAGGCAATGGTTTTAAGGTACGTCTGTGTACGTTTGTCTATACACCATTGGAGAAAGCTTAGAGAATATAATTTCTAATGTATATTCATTTGTGTTCATATATATTTAAACGAATTTATACATGAAATAGGAAATATTTAACCCTTGAATGAGCTCTAAAACAATTGTACAAACAGAAAAGTGGATTTTTAAAAAAAACTTCATTTGTGGTATTCATGTAGAAGACTTGAGGGGTATTTCCAAGGGTGACCATTATTTGCTACATGGTAACACGTTATTATTTGCACTTTCTTTTAGATTGTGTTTATAAAAAAGAAGCAAGACGCTTGAAGATGTAGTGGTGGAGAGGTGAATATTTGACTGGGGTAGTGATATGATTGTGCAGGGAACAGCACTGTGTGTGGCTGAAGTGTTTAAAATGACTTTCATCAGTTCGATTAAATACTTATGACATGAGTCAGCCATACGGGCTTCATTAAGCCAATGAACTTGGAGGAGCCTCCTCTTCTGCTTAAAAAACCCATCTGGAATTACAGATTACTTTAAAGAAATAGGATGAATGTAGTTCAGTGTGACAGAAGCTAAGTCCTCCTTTCAGAATTTTACTCCCCCAGGAGAAGGGAAGTCTGGATGCATGAAACCAGTTTCCTTGTATCCTTCCTTATGTGCTTTGGGCGAAAAGCTTCTCTTTCCAGCCACTCCTGGGTAAAGAGTCAAAGCCTGACATGACATTGACCATGAGACTTCAAATGTAGCCTGCCAGGATGTGACACACAATTTTCTGGTTGGAGGATATAAAGTAACTTTAAAAAACTAGCAGCAAGCTCTCACACCAGGGGGAAGTGTACCTTTAAACCAGAGTAAGGAAAAGCTTTAATTAACTTTAACCAGCCTTCCAAGATCTTTATTAGTTGCCCTTTTGTCAAATTAAATTCACACTGTGGAAGGCAGCTAAGTACTGCAACTTGATGTCATGTGCTAAGTGCCAGAGTAGGTTTTAATTGGCTGTTTAAATGAGAAAAGGATTCCCGCTGTGAAACGCACACAGAGTGAGAGAGCAGTTTGGGATGGAGCACTTATGTTTTCAGCATATGCTAAAATAACAAAATAATTGTAACACTGTGGGATTAGGATGGTAGATTTTCTTACAGTAGTTGCAAAATTTAATAGCCCCAAGTCTCACTCAATACCCGCTGAAGTTTCTATTCTTCACCTAGTCAATCAACTGAAGAAAAATCCATGTTTTATCTTTTTTCTACATGCATACTCAGTTATAGTAGAGATTCTGGGGTTTAGCTACAATTGAAAATTATTTCAGATTAAAATAGGATGTGAATTTAAAGTTCAATAGCAATTCCTGAATAACTGTGTGTGTGGACACTCTTATTCTGGAATATTAATGCATTGTTCCAGTTTAATTTAAATGGATTACACTAAACTAGAATCAGGCTAATTCCACAATAAGGAACACAGAAGGATGTTCACACAAGGAATTATTCAGAAAGAATTATTCTGGAATGGATATTTTGGAATAACTGCACATATACACAAGCGCTGAGTGAGGTCAGCACAGTGTGTTAATAAAGCTGGCCAGAGTTTTGTAAATATTTTTTGCATTGGTCACAGCTCAGACTCATAGATCGTGAATTAGTTGCAGATGTCAACATCAGTATCGAAAGCAGTAAAGGTCATAAGAAGATGAACGGGTCAACCTGTCCTTCAGAAGAATTTTGTACTTAAAAATACATTATGGAGACAGACATTGGTGACTCCCTAGTTAAGATTACAGTCATTTTTTGCAGTTAAAGTGGAGATTTTTTTCTTTTAAAATCAGACTGTGAACCTCTTACTCACATGGGTGAGTGGCTACTTAATTCCATTGGCTCCAATAGAACTACTTGCACGAGTAAATGCTCTGGCACTTTCTTAGGGGGAAAAAAAACAACACTTGTCCTAATCAAAATTTCATCACTTACTCCTAGCACACAGATTGAATATGGGGGAAGTTACAAGTAATTTCTTGTAAGAGTTCGGGAGTTTGAAGGCATTGTAAAGTACTCCTTTCACACTTTAGGGCCAGTGTCTGAAATGCACAGAAGTTGTGGGCAACATTGGATCTTGGGTAGTGCTGAAACCCAGTGAACTTAAACATTTGTTCTATTTTAATACTTGAAACTTTTGGGGGATGGCTTTAACATGTGATTTGAAAAACTAAGTAGAGAATTGTTGTTAAAATCTAGTTCTAAGATGTTTGGGCCCATCCTGGCTGGTTGGTCAACTGCGTTAAAAACCAAAATAGGTGGAAGAGCATTAAATCAACATAGGTGGAAGAGCACAAGTCTGGCCTCTTCCTTCTCTGTGTCCTCCCTGCACTCTTCTCCACTGTCCACTCCTCTTCATTGCCTTCCCCCTTTCCGTCCCTTAGATCCTTACTCCACTCATTCTTTACGCCTTCTCTTCCTTCCAGCTCCATCTCGTCTCTTTTCCTTTACTTCCTATCCCATCTCTTCTCCGTCCTCTTACTTCTTTCCCTTGTCTTACTCCTTTGGCGTCTCTGTCTCTCTTTCCTGCACAAAAATATGCTCTGTGGATGGGTGCACCACCCACTTCCCCCATTAAGCTGGCACTTTGGGAAAATCTGTCTCCTACTGACAACTAACAGCTGATTTTATATGCCACTAGGGTATAGATTTCCTAAAGTACCATTCATTGCGGAGGTGAAGAAGCTTCCGGCCACTAGCACTAACCTTCATTCCAGCATTAAAGATAATGGATACAATGTAAAATCAATGGAGAATATGTAACTTTATCCCCTTCATAGGTTCACATTGCATTACAACAATCCTTCAGATACATAAAAATGATATACAGCTAGCCTTCGCAGAAAAAGAACACAGGATACAGATCCTGGGCCGATGTATACCATAAATACCAAATACCTGCTGTTTCTTGTGGAATTTTGTTTGTGATTATTTTCAGTAATTTGCGAGGGTGTAAAATAAATCGCTGATTTCCGTGTATTACAGAGCTCCTTTAAGTGAGTCCAGAAATGCTGCTTGAGTTTCCAGTCCCAGCCAGATGCCACATCTGTCAGAAATGCTGCTTTTTTATATTATATCACCAGAGGAAATTATTGCCGCTATTATCTGCCCTCTGGTCAGAAGCGTATTCTACACCTTGGCTAATGCGCCGTGTGGTACAGCCACCTGCACTTTCTCAAGGAGTTCGTCTAATTACCGGGTAGATGAGTCAGCCTGCATTTCCTATGGGCTGTCTTCAGACATACAAAGTTATTAATGCCGATTAGCTGAAAAAGTCCAGGTCTTTACCAAGACATTTCCTGGCTAATATTAGACACACCTTTCGTACTTGAAGGTGTGATGGCTGATAAGAACCAGTAGTAGCAGAGCAAGGATACAACAGTGCTGGATGTGGTAAGGGACAGACTTTTTCAGAATCTTTTTAGTCCTTTAAATTCATTCTGACAGACAGACTTGCTTTTATTTAAAAAAAAAAAATTTGATGGCACAGCCTGGGATCTGTAAGTCCCCTAGTAACAGGTGAGAAATGGCCATTGCTGTGAGTTTGACTCTTGTATTGGTAGATAGCAGATTTCAGAGGAAGGGGTGATCTGCCTCGTGAATTTTCCTTGTCCTATTTCAACAGAAAGAGAGACATCCCCACAGGAGACTTGTAAATTCCCAAGAGATTTGGTCATAAGAATTGTTTTGCTCTCCTTGTGAGAAAATTTCAAAGGAAACGTACAGATCTAACTAGAATCAAACGGATGACTTCAGGAAGTTGTGTTTAAAAAATGACGGCATGGTATGGCTCCTATTATTCGCAGGCATCCTTATGCAACTCAAGCAGTGACATCAGTCTAGACCTCCAACTGTCGCAGGTGAGGCAAGGTGGTCCAGTGAGTTCTTGCAGTGACATGCAGCATGACCTTTGGTGAGTGACTTTACTTCTCTTTGCTCCTGTTTCCCATCCGACCCTTTGTTTGTCTTATCTGTTTAGATTGTAAGCTCTTACTATGCGTGTATATTCATCACAGCACAATGAGGATCCAGTCTCAGGTGGGTTTGCTAAGTGCTTCTGTCCTCCATGGTCTTGCCAATGCACATTAATCCATCTCCAAAACCATTGGTATTCCAGTGCTGGGCATCTTTTTTCTGCCGGTAACACACTCTGCTATTCCAAGCTGCTCTGCTCTTGAATGGAGATGCTAATCAAGTCAAAGCGGTGGTAAAATGATAAATATGGGATGTGGACAAATGTCTCAGTGGACGAGGAATGAGACTATCCATCACTTTCAGCCACAGCGAAGTTTCATCCTAATGCACAGAGGTGAAAGATTAGTCTTGAACTAGACCATCACTGACATTAGCGCAGTAAAGCTAAACTTGCTGGAGGAGCATTGTGCTTTGGAACACATCAGCGAAGATTTTCCTGAAGGCTCACATCAACCACATGGGTCTGAGCATCCCTGAACTTTGCCTTCAGATCAGAAATCCATCTCTCACTTTGGATCCCTGTGTGAAATCCGTGGCTCTCCTTATCTATAATATGTTGAATCAAGAACTTAGATTTCAACCTGCAACCCCCTTCAAGTTTGGATCCAGATCTATATGTGCTGCGTTGCACATGTTTATTTTCAACTTGATCTGATTACCTTCTGCCGAGTGTGTAAAGGTGGAGTGGTGATGATGATGAGGGCTGGATTATCTCAAGACTGGACTAGTGGCACTAAGGATTTTATTATTGCTGTTGATTTTACAAAAACCATAAGAACATAACATAAGAATGGCCATCCTGGGTCAGACCAATGGTCCATCTACCTCAGTTTCCTCTCTTCCAATGACGGCTGGTGCCAGATGCTTCACAGGGAATGAACAAGACAGGACAATTATTGAGTGATCCATCCCCTGTTGTCCAGTCCCATCTTCTGGCAGTCAGATTTAGGAACCCCCAGAGCATGGGATTACATCCTTGATCATCTTGGCTAATAGCTCCATAAACTTGTCTTTTTTTTTTCTTCTTTTTTTTAACCCAGTTATACTTTTGGCCTTCACAACATCCTTTGGCAACGGAGATCCACAGGTTAACTTTGTGTTGTGTGAAGTTGTGATGAGGTGTACTAGCCTTTTGAGGTCCCCTGCTGAAGGCCTTGTCCTGCCACACCTTTTCCCAGAAAGGAGCAGTGAAGGTGGGTCCTCCAGGCCTGCCTAGAAGGGCTGCAGAGAAGCAGCCAATCAGAGTGAAGGAGGCTCAGTTAAAAGGAGACATGCAGGGCCTGAGCTGATCCATTGCTGGCTGGGACCAGAAGGGCGGGGGGAAAGGATTAGAAGGCTGCAGAATTCCACTGGTAAAGAGGCCGGGAGAGACCCTGCTCAAGCAGGGGGAACAGACAGAAAACCCTGAGGTAAGGGTGAAGCGGAAGGGGCTATGTGGCATGTGGCCTAGGGCAGTGGTTCTCAAACTAGGGCTGTTGCTTGTTCAGGGAAAGCCCCTGGCGGGCCAGGCTGGTTTGTTTACCTGCTGCGTCCACAGGTTCAGCCGATCGCAGCTCCCACTGGCCACGGTTCGCCGCTCCAGGCCAATGGGGACTGCAGGAGGGGTGGCCAGCACGTCCCTTGGCCCACTCTGCTTCCTGCAGCCCCCACTGGCCTGGAGCGGTGAACCGTGGCCAGTGGGAGCCGCAATCAGCCAAACCTGCGGATGCGGCAGGTAAACAAACTGGCTTACCCTGAACAAACAGTGGCCCTCGTTTGAGAACCACTGGCCTAGGGAATAGCAGCAGCAACAGAGTTAGAGGAAGCAGCACAGGGCTGCCATTTGTAGGGTCCCTGTGTTGGAACCCAGAATAGTGCGTGGGTCTGGGTCCCCCCACTGGCAGAGTGGCCAAAGCCCTGAGAAGGCTTTTTTGTGTAGAACCATAAGTACAGGGCTGGAATTTAAAGGGCTCTAGGATGGGGCTGAATACCCTGCAGAGGGCCAACCATTTGTTGATCTTTGTTACCCCAGGAAGGGGACCGACATTGAAGGAGTAATCTGGCTAGAGAGCTGGGGCAATAAGAACTGATAAAGGCAAAAAGTTTCAAGGGAGAAAGCCTTGGGGGTACTGCTCCATACCAGGGCAGGGATGGACTTAAAGCTAGTCCAGAAGGGGCTGCAGATACCAACTAGGGCACAGTGATAGGCCTTGTTGGACTTTTGTTACCTCAGAAAGGGTTTGTTCATTCATTCACATATTCACTGTGTGTGACCTGGCCGGAGGGCTGAGCACTGAAGACCCGCCTGGTAAGGGCAACAGCCAACAAGAGGCACCAGGAGCAGAGAAGGGAAAGAGTGCAGGGTCTCACCCAGCTGACAGGAGGTGTTCGTGAGAAGTGAGCACACACATTGTTACAGAAGTAGTACTTCCTTTTGTTTTTAAACCTGCTGCCTATTTATTTCATTGGGTGACCCCTGGTTCTTGTGTTATGTGAAGGGGTAGATAACACTCATTCACCTTCTCCACACCAGTCATTATTTTATAGACCTCTAGCACAGGGGTTCTCAAACTGGGGGTCGGGACCCTCAGGGGGTCATGAGGTTATTACATGGGGGAGTCATGAGCTATCAGCCTCCACCCCAAATCCTGCTTTGCCTCCAGCATTTATAAAAATATATAAAATTTATTAAAAATATATTAAAAAGCCTTTTTAATTTATAAGGGGAGGTCACACTCAGAGGTTTGCTATGTGAAAGGGGTCACCAGTACAAAAGTTTGAGAACCACTGCTCTAGTATATCCCCCTGTAACTTTAATGCCCTCATGGCCAAGATGGAGTCTGCTCTGTAGGCAGTTCTAGCCAAGAGAAGGTGCGTGCTGGAATGCATCAGGGAAAGTCCCTTCTACCCCATGGGCACCTGCTCCAAACCTCCCAGAGTGAACGAACACACACACACACACACACACACACACACAATATAGGACGGGGAAATATTTATTTACAGAGGGATGAAAGGAGAAAGATAGGGGGGAGCAGTAAAACAGGGTTGCATTCAACTCAAGGCCCCACGGGTCCAGTGGGAGCACAGTCTGGAAGGGCAGACACCGAGAGTCCCGAGCAAAGTTCCAGTCCAGTGGTGAGTCTTCGGTTGTTTTTGGCTCCAGTAAACTTTCCCCAACTTTCCCCAACAAACTCCTTTGGTGCCCTCTCCTGCCGGTCTTGCAAAGCCACACAGAGCAACAACCTCCCAACAAGATTCTTTTCTAACTCTTAGCCGTCAGCTTTAGACTTAACTATCTTGAGTAATTTTTTATCATCTGCAAATTTTGCCACTGCACTGTTCATTCCTTTTTCCAGATCATTCAAGGATATGTTGAACAGCACTGATCCCAGTACAGATCATTGGTGGACTCCACTATTTACCTCTCTCCACTGTGAAAACTGACTGTTTATTCCTACCCTTTATTTCTTTTAACCAGCTTTCAGAGTGGTAGCTATGTTAGTCTGTATCAGCAAAAACAACAAGAAGTCCCTGTAGCATCTTATGCCCAAATAAATCTGTTAGTCTCTAAGGTGCCACAAGGATTCCTCATTGTTTTTATCTTTTAACCAGTTATTGATCCATAAGCCGACCTTCCCTCTTATCCCATGATAAGCTTATTTTACCTAAGAGACTTCAGTGAGGGACCTTGTCAAAGAACATAAGAACATAAGAACATAAGAAAGGCCGTACCGGGTCAGACCAAAGGTCCATCTAGCCCAGTATCTGTCTACCGACAGTGGCCAATGCCAGGTGCCCCTGAGGGAGTGAACCTAAAAGGCAACGATCAAGTGATCTCTCTCCTGCCATCCATCTCCATCCTCTGACGAACAGAGGCTAGGGACACCATTCTTACCCATCCTGGCTAATAGCCATTTATGGACTTAGCCACCATGAATTTATCCAGTCCCCTTTTAAACATTGTTATAGTCCTAGCCTTCACAACCTCCTCAGGTAAGGAGTTCCACAAGTTGACTGTGCGCTGTGTGAAGAAGAACTTCCTTTTATTTGTTTTAAACCTGCTGCCTATTAATTTCATTTGGTGACCCCTAGTTCTTGTATTATGGGAATAAGTAAATAACTTTTCCTTATCCACTTTCTCAACATCACTCATGATTTTATATACCTCTATCATGTCCCCCCTTAGTCTTCTCTTTTCCAAACTGAAGAGTCCTAGCCTCTTTAATCTTTCCTCATATGGGACCCTCTCTAAACCCCTAATCATTTTAGTTGCTCTTTTCTGAACCTTTTCTAGTGCTAGAATATCTTTTTTGAGGTGAGGAGACCACATCTGTACACAGTATTCGAGATGTGGGCGTACCATGGATTTATATAAGGGCAATAATATATTCTCAGTCCTATTTTCTATCCCCTTTTTAATGATTCCTAACATCCTGTTTGCTTTTTTGACCGCCTCTGCACACTGCGTGGACATCTTCAGAGAACTATCCACGATAACTCCAAGATAACTCCAAAGGCTTTCTGAGATTCCAGCTACACTATATCCACTGGATCACCCTTGTCCACATGCTTGTTGACCCCCACAAAGAATTCTGATAGATTGGTGAGACATGATTTCCCTTTACGAAAGCTGTGTTGACTCTTTACCCCAATGTATCGTGTTCATCTATGTGTCTGATAATTCTGTTTTTTATTATAATTTCAATCAACTTGCCTGGTACTGAAGTTAGGCTTGCCAGCCTGTAATTGCCAGGATCATCTCTGGAACCTATTATTAAAAAATCAGCATCATATTAGCTGTCTGCCAGTCATCTGGTACAAAGGCTGATTTAAATGATAAGTTAAATATCAGTTTGTAGTTCTGCAATTTCATGTGTGTTCCTTCAGAACACTTGGGTGAATACCATCTGATCCTGGTGATTTATTACTGTTTGTTTATCAGTTTGTTCCAAGGCCACCTCTATTGACACCTCACTCTGTCTGGGGCATTTCCTCAAATTTGTCACCTAAAAAGAACAGCTCTGGTGTGGGAATCGCCCTCACATCCTCTGCAGTGAAGGCGGTTGCAAAGAATTCAATCAGCTTCTCTGCAATGGCCTTGCCTTCTTGACTGCTCTTTTAGCACCTCGATCATTTAGTGTTCCCATTGATTGTTTGGCAGGCTTCCTGCTTCTGATGTGCTTAACAAAATTTTTGACGTTAGGTTTTGTGTCCTTTGCTAGCTGCTCTTCACATTCTTTTTGTCCTGCCTAATTATACTTTTACACTTGACTTCTTGGAGTTTATGCCCCTTTCTGTTTTTCTCAGTAGGATTTGACTTCCAATTTTTAAAAGATGTCTTTTTTGTCTCTAACTGCCTCTTTTACTGTGTTGTTTAGCCACCGTGGCTTTTTTTTTTTTGGTCCTTTTGCTGTTTTTTTGTTGAATTGGGGGTATATATTGAGTTTAAGCCTCTAAAAAGTTTCCATGCAGCTTGCAGGCATTTCACTCTTGTGATTTTTCCTTTTAATTTCCATTTAACTAGCTTCTTCATGCTTGTGTAGTTCCTCTTTTTGAAGTTAAATGCTACTGTGATGGGTTTCTTTGGTATTTTCTTCCCTACAAGAATGTTAAATTTAATTCCTAGCAGTTCAACTGTATTCACCTCTTGGATCAGATCCTGTGAACTACTTAGGACTAAATCAAAAATCACCTTTCCTTTTGTGGGTTCCAGGACTAGCTGCTCCAAGAAGCAGTCATTAATGGTATCTAGCAAGTTTACTTGGAAAGCGCACAGATAATACAGAGATGCGCATCAATATAAAACCCATAGATAGATAATGTAAGTAGGGTGACCAGACAGCAAGTGTGAAAAATCGGGACAGGGGGTCAGGGGTAATAGCTTCTATATAAGAAAAAGCCTCAAATATTGGGACTGTCCCTATAAAATTGGGACATCTGGTTACCTTAAATGTTAGGGAAATGGGTGAAAGGATTGTGAAGGGGAAAGTACCCTAACACAGAAGTAGAAGGGGAATATAGAATGCCTCCAAAATAGCTCATGTGGTTTACGTGATTATGCTTGCTTCTATATATAACATACTAAAGTCCTGGTAACCAAAACTGGAAGCAAGAGGAACTGTAATTAAATAATAAAACATTTGCAAAACAAACCTCCTAGTTATAGAAGCTTTGCTGCTTCCTCTTTTGATTTATTCGGGTTTTGTGAGCCCCAAACTAGCAATTGTACTTGATGGATTTTCCTTCTCCATTAACTTTACTGGGCTCACGAGCCTGCCAAACTTGGAGAACTTCATAGACATCAAGAATAAAAAAGCTTCCTCACCAGTTGGATTTTCCATTGCTTTCTCAGCTGTATTGCTAATGGTGTTTTAATTTCTTCTGTAACGGTGCATATTACATTAGTGTGCGATGGGATAGGGTTATTGGCAAGTAGCAGAGTATTTCTTTTGGAATTTGGAGAAAACTGGTATTAGGTGAAAATATAGGGGCCTGATTCTCCCCTCAGTTGCACCAGAGTCAGTCAGGGGTACAAATAATACCTAACTCTTGTATACCCCCTTTCTTCAGTAGATCTCAAAGCATTTTACAAAGGGAGGTTGGTATCATTGACATTATCCCTATTTTACACATGAGGAAACTGAGGCACAGAGAAGGGAAGTGATTTTCCCAGGTCACCCAGCAGGTCAGTGGCAGAGCTGGGAATAGAACACAGGTGTCCTGAGTTTGAGTCCTGTGCTCTATCCTCTAGGCCATTATACCAGTACAACCTGGTGTAATAGAATCATGCTGATTAAAAATCCCATGGCACAGGATGCTACAGTTTTATGTTCTTCATCCCATCCCTAATGGAAACCATGCCAGCAGGAAGCCATGCTTCCTTTCTTTCCAGCTTTTCCTATCCAATGGTTGCCCTCACCGATCCTTTTATCACAGTAATAATATCAGACACTTCTCCAAAGTGCTTTCACGGACAGTAACTTATGTTCTCCACATCCCTGGGAAGTGGATAAATATTATCCCCACTTTGCAGGTGTGAAAACTGAGGCAGTGAATTTTGGTGATTTGCTCAAGATGTTGAGGGCAAGTGCAGGTAACATTGTTATACTGCAGTGATCACAGTGAATCAGTGTAAGTTATTCCACTTCTCAGTAGAGAGTGTAGATCAGAAATACTAATCTTTAGGTGGACAAATATGGGCTCATAATTGATTATTATGTCACGGGTAAGAAACTAGCTGCCATCTAAACTTTGAACCAGTTTCAAAATGTTTCCGTGTACTTGTGTATACTGTACTTGGATTGAGTTTATTATGAAAACCATACCTTGAGTCACACACAAGAATCTGTGAGGAAAAACTACCTGGAACAAAGCTTTTAATTTTGGTGACTGCTCCTCCATCCTAACCTGTACCTGTCATGTCTCATTTGCAGATGGAATGGAAAGTCTGAGATGGCCTGGCCATGAGCCGCCTCCCGGGAACCTTGGCATGAGTTCATTTTCCCATTCCCAAGCAGCATCTAGAGGCCTGCTCTGTTTTTTGGATTGGAGAAGAGCTAGATATTTCCTGCTGGGTCACTTCTAACCATTGGAACTCGGCTGGACCAGGTTTATGAAGTGAAACAGTGTAAAGAAAATCAGGCAGAAAGGAGGAAAAGCCACCAATGAGAAAACGTCGTTAGGGAATAGGGGAAAAGGGGGAGTAGGGATTTCTTCAGTGAGCTGCTGTCATTTTGAAGAATTTTGCTCGAACCAAACCAAGAAGCTGTCAGTGATGTGTGGTTCAGGTCATAGAAGTTCACAATGGATCATTGCAAGCAGATTAAAATGACATTTATGATGTTAAAGGCACATTCCCCGATTCACATTTCCAGGGGAAAATGTTCTGCCTAAGGCAAATGTTATGTTGTGGTGGGGTGGCTATTTGCATTGTTATCAGAAATGTCAAGGAGTTGGGTGGTAGAAATATTTGCAATTAAACATTAAGCCAGGGTTGGATGGCTTTTTAAAAAAACTAATGCAAAAATAGAATCAATTTTATTGCAACATATGATTTCTCAGATTTATTGCACAAAAGTATACCACTCCAGTGAAAATGAGCCAATTTTCAAATTAGAGGGGTTGCCTATAGATCAAAAGGGGGCTTTTAAATATGAAATTTTGCATTGTCAACATTTCACATGTCTCTGATGCAAAAATAACTGTATTATTTTTGCATCAGAGACATGCAAAAATTTTGGGTTTTCCTGATAGGAAAACCCAAAATTTAAAGAGCACAGAGTCATCCACAATGAAATGGCCAAAACAAAAAATGGTGTGAAAATCCATGGAAAGTTTTTCACCAGTTTCACACACCTCTGATGTTGGAGAATTTTTTGTCGTTAAAGTGTGAAAGTGAAGGAAGTCTAATGACACAATGAGTGAGTGTGGAATTTCATTCAGATATTCCTCAGAACTGGGATCCCTGCCTCAATTTCCAGGCCTCCATTCATTCCCTCTGAACTGCCAGTCCTTGTAGCAATTGTAGCTGTGTAAATATGAAGGATATTTTGTTCTGTCTTCTGTGCATTACACATTTAAATGTAAAGAATCTCCCTGTCTGCCTGGGAGTCATTTCAAAATGCCTTCCACCCAACTCAAAGGGTGGAAAATTTGATAGGAGGGAGACATACTACTCTGCTGTCTGCTTCCCATTAGCCAGCCAGAGGGAGAGGAGAGCTAATTGGCTCCTTGCTCCTCCCCATTTACTAATTTAAGCCCTTGCCAGGATTTTTTTGCCACTGACATCCAGTGCAGATCAAAGGCCAAAAGGGCCAGTTCCCAGAAGTGAAAGATCTGGGATTTTGCTGATGGAGCTTGGGCCTCTGAGAAACGGGGTGAATTGAAGTCTTTGCAGACTGAGGTCCCTTTTTTTGTCACCCTCATGGGGGAGAGGGAATTATAGATTATATAGTGGGAGCCTGGACCCTGCCCTGGGCCCATTTATATGTCTGGTAGAAGGGAGACAGAGCAGAGTGCCCTTCCACAGTATTGAGTTAATAAAATGCAGCCTGCCTCTTAAATCCATCCCTGTGTCTGTGCTCTTTTTCCTGCATGTCCTGATCAATGGCTGTTAGAGAGCTCACTGTGTTAGCCTCCCTCTCAGAGAGTCTGTAACATGAAGCCAGGGAGAGGCAGGACTAGGTGGCTGATACATGGTGGTGTGCACTGGAAGACAGCCTAAGAGAGGCTCATTAGCTCCAATTCAGAGTTACAGGAAATATCCAGGATCCTTTGATACACTATTTCACACCGTTATTACTTTATATTCTACTTTTTCTTGTTTTCAACTTATTTCAAACGACCATAAAAGCTCCACAGGCTTCTTACATGAAATCCTTTCAACCTGGAGCCAGGCTGACTCTCAGGAGCAACAGTCAGGACAAATATTTCTCTCTCTGTTCAGGCTGGTTTTGAAGGGGCTATAATGAAGTGGTATATGGCAAGCCACTACAGAAGTCAGTAGAGTACTGGCTCCCACTACCTGCCGTGTTTTTATGGGGTCCCATGTTCCTTGCCAGAAATTAAAATATCAAAGTGCACAGGTTGTGATGTACTGAAGTTTGACTGTGGCCTGCAGGGATAAGAGACGGAAAAGGCTTTCAAGATGACGACTCCATGGGAAACCCAGACTCCACCCAAAATGCAGAGGAGATTATTATCATAGAGTTTTAGGCCAGACAGGACCATTAGATTGTCTAGTCTGACCTCCTGTATAACACAGGCCATTAAATTTCACCCAGTTACCCCTGTACTGAACCCAATAACTTGTGTTTGGCTAAAGCATTTCTTCCAGAAAGGCATCAAGTCTTGATTTGAAGACTCCCAGGGATGGAAAATCCACCACTTTTCTTGGTAGTTTGTTGTTGTTTTGTCCTGCGATAATCATATCAGACCATGAAGTTAGAGAACAAATTTGGCAAAAGAACAGGGTCCTTTGTAAGAGCTTAATCCAACAGGTCCAAACTGAAAAGCTTCACTTTCCTTATGGTTTTACATTCAAAAGCATGGGCAGGTGTTAAAGTCTGCTCCCGACACTACTTGCAGAGAGGATATACCTTGGGTCCCATATCTACTGATATTCATTCCAGCAGTGTGTCCCATCTGCAATCTCGTGATAATGGATGTTATTTTCCAAGATGCTTTGATATCAATTAGAGGATCTCTTTTTGACCATTTATTTCAGCTATTATTTTCTTTGCTAGGGCATCAATATCCTCAACTGAAATTCCAACCTGAATTTCCAATCTTCCAGTTTTGGCCAGGTCATCAGCTACCTCACTCCCATATAGTCCAATGTGGTATGGAATCCATTGAAAAGCCAATTTATTGCCTTATTTTGGGATCCTCCAAGCCGCCTCCTGAATTACATTGCTGATAGTGTTCTGGTTTTTTGAAAAGGAACTGAGGATCACTGCCTATGAGTCAAGAAACACCACAACATCCACATCTATTTCTGCTATATTTCTTGTAGTGCATTGAGAATAACTTTCAGTTCAGCCAGATAGTTTGACCTGATATTTTCTGAACTATCACTCTTTCTTGTACACCTCTACCCTGATATAACGCTGTCCTTGGGAGCCAAAAAAATCTCACTGCGTTATAGGTGAAACTGCGTTATATTGAACTTGCGTTGATCCGCTGGAGTGCGCAGCTCCCCCACCCTCCCAGTGCTGCTTTACCATGTTATATCCGAATTCGTGTTATATCAGGTCGCGTTATATCGGGGTAGAGGTGTACTCTCTCTATAGGCCACTGGACGAAGACACCACAATAACTATTTTTGAAGGACTTGTCTGATGAAACATGAATCTGTTTGGCTTGTCTATGATTCTGTTGGATGGTCTTTTCTACAATTTTGCTTAGTGTGGCCATGTTCATGTTTCTTCAAGCAAAGTTCCAAAAAGAAGAGGGGGAGAGAGATTTACTAAAAGCAAATGGGTTCAGGTGGAAGAATGACCGGGCATTGAAACTTCTTCACACATTCTATCCTCCTAACGTCATCAAGTCCTTTCATTTCTTCAGTAGCCTTTACATATCTTTCAAAACAGGATGATGATTTTAGCTTTGATTTGTTTTTGTTTTTTCAGTTTCTGAACAGACCTGATCAGTGATGACATTCAGGGAACAAAGATGATGTCCATACCGAAATAGCTGTTCGTTTATACAATTCTCAGTTTGACCATCAGACTCTTGTTCATAAATTGTTGGAATGGATCTCACAGCTCCAGTTATTGTGTGAACTGCAGACGGCTGCACAATGTTGATCTTAGCAAGATTACTGGGAGCAGTATGTGACCAGAAAAATTAGGCATATTAAGTATTGAACAAACTATTGAGCGGTATTCAGTGTCCTAACACCTGAACCCCAATTGTACCCGACAATATATTGTAGAAGATTCAATCTCTGCTTTAGCTGCCGTTTTTCTGACTTGTGATCCAAACCTTAGTTCAGTGTCCAAGGTCACTGCAAGGTATATACCAGGTTCCTCTCAATGGCAACACCTTCTGCAATATCAATTTTGGACTGTCGTTGAACCTCCGATAATCTATGGTAAAGTAGGTGGACTTCATTTTTGCTGTGTTTGGCTAGAATTTATGTACATTTGCCCATCTACTTACAATATCCAAGTCTTCATTCAGGTCACTTTCTAGTACATCTATTTCACACCCCTTGATACAAAGTGCAATATCCTCTGCATACATGTATATAGAAGATTTCAGGTGGCCTGACACTCTAGAGGAGAACAGCATGACATGCTGCTGCTCACCAGAGTTACAGCTAATGCCATATGATTTTGACGTATTCATAGTGCGATAATTCAAGACAACTAAATCATTTTCAGTGATAAAGTCCTCTAGCAAAGTTCCATTTAAATCAATCATTCTGGTCCTCCAAACTTCCCTTTTGGCATTGAAATCTCCACAGATAATTGTTTGGCTGCAGTTTCTCAAAGAGAATCTTGCATTAGCATCATCAGTTGGGCTGTCATCAGGATGATAAACGTTGACAAACTCTTAACTCTTCACACCCGAACTTTGATAGTGATACAGTCCACCCTCAGTAGGCATGTTCATCTCCTAAACTTCCATATCTCTTTCATATTTAAATGTCTCTCTAATAGTAAACTTTAGACCTCCACCAGCTCTTCCCCTGCATTCCTTTTTCAAGCAGTCTAAACCCACAATAGATATACATTGTCCATCAGAAAGCTTTGTTTCTTATATAGCAGCAACATGGATAGGTGCCTCATAAAAAACCTTTTCAACTTCCCTCACATGGTTCTGGAAGCATGGTGTTAAAGGTGGCAGTAGCATATTTGTCAACATCTTCCCCGAAAACCACAAGAAGTGACGTGGTGTTTGCCTGATGCAGTAGCACTGTATTTCTGCAACTTCATGGTAGGAATATGGTTGCCAGAGCCTAGTTAGCCAATTTGGGAACACCCAGTACTATGATGAGATGGGACTGGTTTTTACTGGGGTGGCAATTCCAGAAGTTAATCATCCTCATGGTTAAAAATGTGTGTCTAATTTCTAAGTTGAATTCTGCAGGCTTCAGCTTCCAGCCATTAGTTCTTGTTTATATCTCTCTGCTTAATTAAAGACCCTTTTCATACCTAGTATCTTCTCACTATGAAGGTACTTATACACTGTAATCGTTACCTCTCAATCTTCCTTTTTGATAAGATCAACAGATTGAGCTCTTTTTAAGTCTCTCACTATAAGGTATTTTCTCCAGCCCTTGAATAATTTTTGTGGCTTCTCTCTGCACTCTTTTCAATTTTTAATATATTTTTTAAAATGTGGACACCAGAACTAGACACAGTAGGCTAGTATCGGTCTCACTGGTGCCACACACAGAGATAAAATCACCAGCCTCCTCCTATTCTCTAATCTCCTGTTTATACACCCAATTTTATTATAGCCCCTTTTGCCACTGGGCGCTCATGTTGAGTTGTTGGTTCACAATGACCCCTAATTTGTTTTTGCTGTCTCTGCTTTCCAGGATATTCTGTAGGTCTGGCCTGCTTTCCTCTCCATACATTGCAGGGCAAGCTGTGCACCATGACTAGGTTGTGGCTGTGCTGCTGTTTGCTGTGAGGCTGTGACTCTGTGACCCTTCAAGGGGAAGAACAGCAGAGGCCATACAATGGTAATGCTTTTAAATGTGTTAATCTGGTGTCTTTATGCTGAGGTTCAGGGTTGTCCCTAGCTATTTTGGTGCTTTATGCAGCCCCTGGCCTCAGTGGGGGGGCTGTGTGGGGGGGGCGGGGAGGGCTGGCCACTTCCTGCGGGAAGTCGAGTGACCCGGCCCCAGCCTGCTCTGCTCCCCTGGCTCTCAGGCTTGGGGGGTAGAGGGGAACAGCCCCCCAGCACTTGCCGGTGGCGCGGCTGAGAGACACGGGAGCAGAGCAGGCTGGGGCTGGGTTGCTCTACTTACCACCACTGGTGAGTGCTGGCCCGACCGCTGCTGGAGTCCTCAGGGGAATGGCTGGAGCTAGGGCAGAGCACGGGTAGGAAGAGAGGGGGCGGGGTGGAGCAGGGGCAGGAACTATGGGGAAGAGGCGAAGCAGGAGCTGGAGTAGCAGGCAGCTGTGTAGGGCACCAAGAAATTTGGTGCCCCAAAGTTCCTGGTGCCTATGCGGCGGCGTACTTTGCGTATGGGTAGGGACGGCCCTGCTGAGGTTAGTTTGCACGTGGCTACACCCTTTTTCCTGTATCGCCCTTTACTCACATCGACTCTTTGCACGAGGACACTGGCAACTACGAGAAGGGATATCCTATGCAGCTGCCTTTCTATCCCATGTAGTCTGCTTGCATCTGTCTCCGTAGTTTTCCTCCAGTATGTGCTGCTCAGCAGTGGGCGTGTGAAGAAGACAATAACTTGAAATAGCCTAAAAGGGAATTGATAGAAGAAAATATATTCCTCTATATATTGATTGATAAGAGAGAAGATGATGTGGGTAAGCAGTCTCTGACTCAGCAGTTGTCATGAAATATACAGGTGCTGAAGGAAGGAAGTCAAAGGTAGGGTGACCAGATGTCCCATTTTTAAAGGGACAGTCGTGTTTTTTGGGATTTTTTCTTATAGAGTCGCCTATTACCCCCCACCCCATCCTGTTTTTTCACAGTTGCTATTTGGTCACCCTTCAAAGGTGTATAGACCACCGTGGAAAGCAGCCACTTGTATGTGGAAGTGGGCTAGTCTGAGGATTTGGTAAGTCTAGACACTTACAACGCTTTTCTACCCGGTTGGCAGAGGCGATGCCTGGGTCGGGGGCATGCAGGGTCATGTGCCCCCCAAATCTGCTGTTTGGCTTGTACTGAGCATGCTCACATGGGCTGAGCATCCCCCCCCCATTATTGGCAGGCACAGGTTGTCTCTGTCCATTGGTAATGACTGACGCCCAGAGGGGAGGGGTCAGATTGTCACAGCTCAAGTGAAACAAAAGCCCCACCATCTTTGAGAGGAAAAACTCTCTCGGAGGTTTATTTTTTCTTAGTTCAGTATCGTAGCCTGCATGAATGTCTGTGAAGATGGACTGGGGGAGGGGGGATTTCTAGCAGCCAACTGACGTAGCTCTGATGGTGCTGAAGAACTTACTCCCAAAACAGAGACCAAGTTATCCAGATCGGGTACAAGCTCTTGACGTGCAATTAGGAACTAGGCATCAATCTGAGCTGGCCAGGAAACAAGATAGCTTAGTGGTTTGAGCATTGGCCTGCTAAACCCAGGGTTATGAGTTCAATCCTTGAGGGGGCCACTTAGGGATCTGGGGCAAAAATTAGTCCTGCTAGTGAAGGCAGGGGGCTGGACTCAATGACCTTTCAAGGTCCCTTCCAGTTCTAGGAGATTGGTATATCTCCAATTATTACTTATTACTTTTTTTTTTAACTAGGAGAGGGAAAAAAAAACCCACCTGAACTAGAAGAGAGCCTGTGAAGACCAGTGTTCCTGGCATATCCAAATACCAGGATAAACTGACTTCAGACCAGTTCATTAGGTGCTCAGTTGCATGTGGACTTGCAAATCAAGATCAGGAAAGGAGGCCAAAGACACCCCAAGAGGCTGTGTAATTTGCCACAGATATTGACTCTTCCTTTCTAGCCGTGCACCTGAAGAGGAAGCAGCTCCTACTGAAGAAGATGGAAGCTGACTGCTATGAACCCTGTAAGTACATGTGGGTCTAATATGCATGATGGAGTCTAGTCCGGCTCATTGTATTTTTGCATAATTAGAGAAAGAGTTAAACAAAATAAGGCAAACTGGCAATAATGAAAAATTAAGAGAAGCAGTTCAGTTACATGCTGGTGTTGTGAAAGAAATTGGCTATAAAAAGGATTGGTATAAGGTGGGCCAGGACAGAGTATCACAAGTATCGAGTGAAATCCCTCCCTCACTATCCAGTTTGGGAACTAGGGGGGCACAAAACTTAGAAGGGGCAAAGCTTGGAGGTACAAGAATCAGCCCCACCGTTTTTATTTATGTCTGGGAATATAAACAAGGATAATGGCAGTTTGGCTATTGAGTGTATTATAGGATCTGTGAAATGCATAGGAATAGTGGGCACTGGCTCAAACCGAACTATTACGAGACCAGACAGGCTAAAAATGCTAAGGAATAGGGGAGCCAAAACTTGAACCAGCTAATTAGTCTCAAATGGAGACAGTGGCTGGGGAATTTGCACCCATCCAAAAATGAGGAAAATTGGGTTTGAAAATTGGACCTCTGGAATTTTAGCAGGAAGTCTGGATAGCTGAGATGGTGCATGAGGTAATAATTGGTCTGGATTTAATTATGGCTAATAACTGTGTAATGAATGCCAGGAAAAGTGTCCTATAAATTCAGTCTGTGAAAATTCCCTTGAAAAAATTGGCTCACGTTTAAAAAAAATAACTTGTAGGCAACCGGTTTGCAGTGAACAACTTATTCTGGATTCTGCCCCTGAATACATGAAAACAGCTACATATTATTATTATTTTCCAGTATAGGAAAGATGAGGAGTGCTTGAGATGCAGGTTCTTGGCAGGAATTTTAGTGGCTAAACTGCTTGTGGATCTGAATCAGGGATGGATTCCTGTTTGTTTGTTGAAAGTTTCTGGCAAACAGTAAACAAGGGAACCACAGCTGCAAAATGTGAACCAGGGGACCTAGTAAATGATGATCTAAAAGCAAGTATAAGGGTGGAAGTGAGGTCCCGAAGCTTCTACTCACCTTGTTCCGGTGCTGTACATTTAAAGGAGGGGCAGCAGAACAATCCAAGCCTTTCTGGTTGGGTATCAGGAGGTGTTCTCCTGGTCCAACAACAATGTGGATTGGACTGGACCAGACCAAAATTGATACTGTGAAAGACCAGCCCGTTAAACAACCCCCTCACCATTTAGTTATAGCAGAGGGAAGAAGCTGTGCAGGTTTTAGAATCTATTAATTTTAATAGGAGCTGAGTCAGGTCTTTTGTTAAGCCTGAGCTTACATGACTCTCCTCTGGCAGATAGTTCTAGAGATGAGGACTCTCTCAGGAGGCACTTTCTAGGGTAGCTTGGTCCCAGCCCATAGAGGGCCTTGATTGACCTGACCCAGAACCTGTATATTAAAAATTGTCCCAATTGCTTGTTGGGGCTAATGCCACATATTACATTTTAAAATACGTACATTAAGACACTAGTTTTATCTGAGGTGTAGTTGGATTTAGAACCCAGTGGAGCGTGTATTTTAAATTAGCAACATTATTTCTCAGCACCTTTCTGTATGTTTAAGTAAAGGCTAGTTATATGGCTTTGTTTCTTGTTGCAGGAGAATTTCCTGATAAGCCAAAGCATCTGATTCTCACAGGTGCAAATCCTCGTAGTGCCCTGAAAGTCAATGCAACTATGTCCATTCCCATTTGCTGAGGATTTGGTCTAAAATATAGAATTTAAAAAGTAATTGTTTGTAAAACCCCATGTGGTCACATCTTTGTTTCCCTGGCTTGGCTCCCATGAGATAAAAAAATTGAAGCAGAGTGTTTTTCACTAAATTAATAAAAAACAAAAATAGCTTCAACCCGTTCTGGGCAGCTGTGTCAGAGGGTGTGACAGCAGCTAGCTGTCCCACCAGACTTCTGGAAAGAATGTGTGTGTTTTGTTTCTTTAATGCCTGTTGGGTTTAGTGGCTGAATGCACTTCTGATCTATGAGCAGGTTCTTCAGCCTGGGGTTAGTCTTAAGGTGATGTGTAAAAGCCACTAAGGCTAACAAGGTTAAGCTCTTCTATTGGATCAACTTTCTGTCTCCTGCTTCAAACCCTGTAGTGAAACTACCATAAATTGTTAAAAACAGATTAGTACATGGAATCTGGACGATTTCAGCTTCCGTCGCAGGGGGCTCAGCTGCAGTGGTTGCAACTGAATGCTTCCTTGGACCACCTGCATTGCACCTTTGGGCAAATTCAGATCTCCTCCTACTTTCTTCCCAGTCTTCACTCCCAGCAATGACTGGGTTCTGGCAGCAGACTGACTGTGATTAACATTTCCTTCAAATAATGAAAGACCATTGTTCTGCCTAGAGAAATATGGGGCCTTTATCTATGCCTCACCTATAGCCGTGCGCAGAGGACAAGAGGTGTAGGGCTCTCTCAGAGCTGTGTGATCTCTCACGCAGTAGAAGCTATCAACAGTGTATCTCAGGTATTATTGAAGTGTAGGGTGACTTTAGAACTGAATCTTCCTTCTTTGGGCATGGTTTTCTTCTTCTCAAAGTAGCCCACCCTGAACTAGAATAGAAACTGTACTATCCGTGACCATGTTTAAATGTAGCTGTTGCTAGCAAGGGTATAATATAGTTTCCCTTTTTAGTGTTAATGGGGATTTCCTGGTTTAGAATTTTGTTACAAAATCATGCTATAAACTACCTGTTGGATCTATAAAGCCTTACAATTGATTAACTAGATCCTGATCCTTTTTATTTGTTTGTAAATGTTTAAAGGCCACAACTAGATCTGATCAAAAACATTTTTGGAGGAAACTTTTTATTCTGAAAAATGCAGATTTGGGTCAACTGAAACATTTTGCGAATGTGCATCAGATGCATCAATTTGTTCTCATAAAAAAAATCCCAAAATAAAATTTGAAAAATTGAAATGTTTCATTTTGATATTTTGAAAATAAAAAGTTTTGATTTTTCAATTCAAAACACCTTTTGTTGTTCAAATACTTCATTTGACCCAAAATTAATTTTAAAATTTTTCAGTTAATCAAATATTTGAATGTTTTTCATTTCAGGTCAGTGTAGACATGTAGAGGGGAGGAGGGGAATTTGATTTTTTTTTTTGGTTGGCCAGCAAACTGAAAAATCTGTTATTTGCATTAGCTCCAACTGTGCAAGGCACTGTACAAAACACACAGTAACAGAAAACCCCAGAGAGCTTGTTACAACCTATACAGACAAGGCAGATGGAGGGAGGGGAAACAGAGAAGAAGTGATTTCCTGAAGGTGTCACAGCAAGTCAGTGTCAGCGGCAGGAACAGAACCTGTCTCCCAAGTCAGAGTCTAGAACCGGGGTTCTCAAACTCGGGGTTGGAACCCCTCAGGGGGCCACAAGGTTATTACATGGGGGGGTCGTGAGCTGTCAGCCTCCACCCCAAGCCCCGCTTCATCTCCAGCATTTATAATACTGTTAAATATATAAAAATGTTTTTAATTTATAAGGGGGTGGGTTGCACTCAGAGGCTTGCGGTGTGAAAGGAGTTATCAATACAAAAGTTTGAGAACCCCTGGTCTAGAATTATTAGTCACAGGACCATCTTCTCAATCAATGCTTCACGGGTGGATCTTTGTGCCCATACAGAGATCCCTTGTTTTTGGTTTTTTTAATTGTGGTCTACCATTAGATGTCTTTTTTTTCCCTCTTGCAAAATAAATAAATAAAAAAATTAAAAGGTTAGAAACTGGTTCAAGCCACAAAACTTCAGACTGGGATCCAGATTTCTAAAACAACCCTGCCCGGTGTCCAGAGCATTTTGGCTCATTGCACTGGGGGAGTGGGCGGAAAAGGTAAAATACTTTTGTCTCATGTTTTTCAATATACATCCCACTCTAGTTTTAATATTTCTTGGCCACTGCAGACTTGGTCTTCTGACCTCCTTTCCCTTTCCAATGATCTTTGAAGCCTTGTCTTCTAGAGGCGAAGCAAACAATGCCCAAGAGAAACTGTGACTACCTTTGAAAGCAGAAATCCCTGAAGTTGCTATTGCCCTTGGAACCGTTGCCTATGATTATGCTATGCTTCTCTGCTGGAGTTTTGTTTGATGGTGGGTTGGACGGAAACATTTTTGGGCAGGTCCCTGGAAAAACAAAGGGAAAAGAGCTTTGTAAAGCAGTTTTGTGAAAGTCAGCAATGAAAATACATTCAACTGAACAGAACCTACAGATATAATCTTGTGCATCTGGAATGAAGGGGCAAACACAGACATTCCTCATGTTCAACAGAGTTCACTCAAAGAAAGATAAAAGGCCAAAACCGTGCTTAGTTCTAGTGCTAATTTATGCTGCAGTAGTACAATACAAGTGGCTGTATGTTGAAAATGTAGCAAAATTGTAATAGGTTACGATCAAATATTTTCAACCTAATGGTTAATTGCTATTTATGACATCTGATGGTACATCATATAATTGTACAGAACAGGTATTTATTACAGGATTTTTTCTCCTTTGGTCTCGTTATCCATAGTGAACACAATACATTTGCAAAATGCTTATAAGATCAGCCTGAGCATCTAAATGTGCTCTGGGTGGCTTATTGTAATGTTGTACAAAAGATGAAAGTTCCATTTCACAAAGGATTTGAGAGTTTGAAATTTGGCTTCTTTCTGAATTAAACCTGAACATTTCAAAATTCTGGAAAATTCTGAAGAAAGGAAAACCATTTCAGGTCAATCACAACATTTTGTTTCAACAAAATTGAAATAATTTTTGTTCAGGGCCACCCCGGGGGGAGGGATGGGGAGGAATGTGCCCCGGGCCCCACAAGGGCCCCGCGAGCCGCTCCAGGTTTTCTGCGGAGGGTCCTTCAGCACAGCAGATGACTCGGAGTGAGAGAAGGACCCGCCGCTGAAGTGCTGCCGAAGCCTCGGAGTGCCACACGGTGAGCTCAAGCACGGAAAAAAAAAAAAGAAAGAAAAAAGCTGCGATCGGCGGCAGCTCTACTGTCGCCACTTCATTCTTTGGCGGCAATTTGGCGGCGGGTCTTTCCCGCCTAGAGGGACCCGCCGCTGAATTGCTGCCGAAGACCCAGCTCTGCCCCAGGCCCCTGAATCCTCTGGGCGGCCCTGTTTTTGTTGACTTTTTTTAAATTTGTATTTTATAGTGTATAATACAAAGCAAAGTTGCTTCAAAAAAAATCATAACATTTTGTTCTGAAAATATTGAAATGGGGCACGTCGAAGCTGTCAAACTCCCCCCCCCCCCCATTTTCTTCCGAAACAAAATTTGGGTGAAATTTACCTGACTTAGTGAAGTGTTTCCGTTTCTATGGAACTGCATATTCTGATAGAATATGGTTCTGTTGAAGTTTCTCCAGCCAGCACTAATTTTTTAACCTCTTGTAAATGTGATGGAGAGAGAATATACAAATAAGAGAAGAGAGTTAAGATTTTATCTGCATAGGTTTTCAGCCATTGACAAGAAATGTTATTTCTGCTCCTGTTTCTGTATTTTTTTTTCTGTTCCTGTGTATACTAGGATAGCTTATAAAATTACCCTTCCGTATTATTTCACATAAGGTTTGGTCCGTAGTCAGAGGTCCTTGGATGGGCAAACTCTCATTATCTTCAATGAAGAATTTCTTGATTTAGCACAATATTTTTGCTCATGTGTACATATGGTTAAGGTCATTTTGACATGAGAATATTGTAGGTTTGTGTATACTCATGCCCATCAAACACTTTTTTTTAATTAATTTTTTGGGGTTTGATAATTAGATTTATGAGAACACAGGAGGAAATACTGGACAACAGACATTGTAATCTTGCATGGTCCAAGTTCTGCTCTGAATCACGAGGTGGAGGGTAAGTCCTATTGACCTCAATACAAGTTGCACCCATGTACCAGAACACAGTTTGGCATGTTACATATTTTAAACCACTTCTGAAAATTCTCCCCATAGCTACCACTGGCAACTGGAGAGAAACCAGTCTTGATAAAGAATATGAATTAAACTGTAACAGAGCTAATGTACAAGTAGTGTAGCGGCTGGGACTTGACTGTAAGAGAATGTCTACACTGCAATGTAGGGTTAGTGGGACTTGAGTCAGCTATCGAGGAGGGCGTAGAAAATATGTCCTTCTCCGCAGTGTGACTAGGTATCTGGAGTTCCTGCTTCAGGAAGAGTTTGCAGCTATCAGCAACCAGGATTGGCTCAGACCCCATGAGGGAATTTACAGGATGGTTCATTGGCCCATATATTAGCTCCCTGGTTATAGCTGCATGGAAAAACACAGAACTCTACAACTTTCCTCCTTCCTATACTCTGCACAGTTCTGGACAAAAAATAGCAAAGAATCCTGTGGCACCTTATAGACTAACAGACGTTTTGCAGCATGAGCTTTCGTGGGTGAATACCCACTTCTTCAGACTTCTTCAGACTTGCATCTGAAGAAGTGGGTATTCACCCACGAAAGCTCATGCTGCAAAACGTCTGTTAGTCTATAAGGTGCCACAGGATTCTTTGCTGCTTCTACAGAACCAGACTAACACGGCTACCCCTCTGATACTGGACAAAAAATGACACTCCAATTACACCTGGGAGAAACAATTTTGTGACCTGTAGTCTCCATGGACTACCTCTAAATAAAATGGACTAGATTTGGAAATAGAAGATACTGAGTTCCGTGTTTCCAGGTGGCTCCATAGACCATGGAGTGATTACAGAGTGATAAATGTCAAGCCTTTACTAGTGAAAGGAAAACATGCCTGACCCTAGCAAACATCTGTGACTTTACAGAGGAAAAAAAATCTTTAAGGCTGTTTTCTAAATGTTTAAAATTCCCAGTTGCCATTTTGAACTCCACGTGGTAAGGGGGAGGGAAGACACCGAGGTGCTGTGATACAATCCACCGTTAGCAGATACATACTGAGAGCAGGGGCTTCTCATAATTTTTACATTGCTTCTTAGAGCAGAAATCCCTCTCATTACTGTAATAATAAACTGTAACTTGGAGTCAGAAACTTACTAGGCTGTGGGGTGGCTCCTGTTTCCACTGGGTTTGTTGCAGGCTCAACAGCAAGGTGTTCCTCCAGGGGCTCACAGGAAAGGTATTGAGCAACGCTTCTGAATAGGAGCCTAGAATTCGCTGCTGATCCTGATCCACAGCCTGCTCTGGGACCAGGGGCGGCTCTAGACATTTTGCTGCCCCAAGCATGGAGGGTCCGCCGAAGCCGCGGGACCAGTGGACCCTCTGCAGGCATGCCACCGAAGGCACCCTGCCTGCCGGCCTCGCGGCACCAGCAGAGCGCCCCCCGCGGCTTGCTGCCCCAGGCACTCGCTTGGAGCGCTGGTGCCTGGAGCCGCCCCTGTCTGGGACTGTTTTCATAACTAGAGTTACTTCACGATCCCTACTCAGAGCCTGCAGCTGGTTCCCATCAGTCTGCATGCTGGATTCAGGGGCCAGCAAGGCACCATCCCAACTGACCAGGTCACCATGAACCATGGTTTTCTCCATGCCAGGCCCATGGGGCAGCTGGCCCACTCCAAGGTAAAAGAGATTAAGAGCAGCTGAGGGAGGCTGGTGAGGTAGTTGGCCCCAGGTGTGGCTGGCTTAATCAGACCACAGCTGGCCTGGATAAAAGGGCTGAGGAGCCAGGAGACAAAGAAGTCTCACTCCAGCCCTGGAGTGGGAAGGGCTGGCTGCCTGGGAGCACAGGGTAGCCAAAGCAGAGCAGTGCTGGGGAAAAGGGCAAGAGGAGCTGGGGAGCTCTAGCCTGGCAACTCCCCAGGCTGAGGCCTTGTTAAAGGCCCAAAAAGGTGCTAGGGCTGCAGAGGGGCAGCCCGGGAATAGGCAGAGACAGCAGGTCCTACCCCCTTGCCAATGATGAGTGGCCATTATAGACTGCAGTCTGCCCCAGGGAAAGGGGGCTAGATGATGACAGGCAGTAGCCATTGAGGCAAGCTGCGCTTAGAGGGTTGGGGGTTCCCCTGGGAGGGGAGATCTAGAGCACGGGGTACTGCTGGGGCAGAACCGCGAGGGAAAGGGGCACCGGGGTCCGTAAGGGACACAGGATCTGAGGCAGGCAAGACACCGGCCAGCAGAGGGCTCTCCGGAGCTGGAGTTGAGCTAATTCCCAGGATGACCAGCAGGAGGCACCATACTGGTGAGTCTTTGCTCTGCTGCATCCTCATAAAATAGGTATGATGTTGGCGAGTTGCCTGAGGTGTGGCTCTTCTTCCTGGTCTTCCAGTACTCACTCTTCAGCTTCTTGCTATGCTCCCCAGGCCCAGCTCTAGGCACCAGCAAAGTAAGCACATGCTTGGGGCAGCACAACTTCAGGGGCGGCATTCCGGCCAGTCGTTTGTTTGTTTTGCTTGGGCAGTTGCGCTCTTGGAGCTTGGGGCGGCAAATTTTTTGCTTGGGACAGCAAAAAACCTAGAGCCGGCCCTGATGCTCCCTGCACTGATCATCAGTCCAGAAAATCTGCAAAGCTGCCAGCTTTTTTAGCTATCTGCTGGTACACTTGGTCATTCCTGGTGCTTTTGCTGAAGTTCACAGTTTTACTGGCCTCACACCAGAGATTCATCCTCACATGACCAGGAAGCAGCTCACTTTGCAAAAGCTTTGCTCAGTTCAGTCTCCATTGCAAACAGAGGAGACTCTCCAAAGGTGTGCTTGCGGCTCAGTGATCAGAAGACAATGGGTTAATGTTGATTCACTGAGCTTCTGAAATACATATAGGGGAGGGTGGCTTCCATTTTCTATTGAGTCAACTGGAAATTGTTGGGACAGAGAGGACTAAGGAAGTTGGCCCATGAAATTGTGGGATGCTTAGAGTGAACTCACAGGACATAAGTCAAGTGGCGGTGCATCTACACTGCAAAGCAATAGGCCTTGAACCCTGGGTCCCAGCTTGACTTGTGCTCAGGCTCTGCAACCCTGCTGTGTCCTGAGCCCCTGGATTTGCACAATTTCAGTGTAGATGCAAGGCGGTGGGTGGGTGGGTGGGCGGGGAGTGGGAGGTGTTAAGCTTGAGCCTGAACTTAAGCTCAGGTTTACAGTGTGAGTGGGAGAGAGAGTTTCTCTTACAATCAGCCTAGTTCATTGTGTCTGTATATGCACAGGCATCAGCATCCTCCTTGCCCCCGGGGGTGGTCAACCCCTGCTCTGCCCTAGGCCCTGTCCCCACTCCACCCCTTACGCAAGCCCCCACCCCACCCTGCCTTTTCCCACCCCATTGCACCCCCTCACCCAAGCACACCCCGTCCCCGCTCCTCTCCTTCCTCCCCAGCGCCTTCTGCATGCCACAGAACAGCTGATCATGGCAGGCAGGAGGTGCTGGGAGGGCGGGGGAGGAGTTGATTGGCAGAGCCTCTGGTAGGTGATAGGTGCTGGGGGAAGCAGGGAGCTGGCTGCCAGTGGGTGCTAAGCACCCACTAATTTTTTTCTGTGGGTGTTGGCACCTGTGTGTATATGCTATTTACAGCAATACCCAATCACTCACTATCATGTCTGGGTACAAAGGAGGGAGCAGAGAAGTGTAGTGGGGAAGAAAATGGTTTTAAAACATGATTAGATACATGGCATCAGGTTTGAGAAAAAATAGTATTAGGAAGATCAGTCACAAACACAAGGGACAGCATGAGATTTCTGCAGATCCATTTAGATTTTATTTAATTTTTTCTGTTAAGCGTATATGTTCCCTTAATGTGACCATTTACTTTCTTACCTAAGAGCAACTTTGATCATTTGTAAAATGCGACAGAATCCTGTGGCACCTTATAGCCTAACAGAAGTATTAGACCATAAACTTTCATGGGTGAATACCCACTTCGTCTGACAAATTCACCCACGAAAGCTTATGCTCCAATACTTCTGTTAGTGTATAAGGTGCCACAGGACTCTTTGTCGCTTTTTACAGATCCAGACTAACACGGCTACCCCTCTGATATTTGATAATTTGGTGTCCCATGTGTCTGGCTACAGCTCTGTTTTGTCCTTTATGAGGACATGCTGTGTGTCCTGTTCAAAATAGCATCTCACTGGGGATTTAATTGCTTCCGAGTTCATAAATGTTTCTGTGGTCATTTAAGGCTGTGGTAAAAGTCACTGCCATTTTCATTTTCAAGGATGGAGTTTCAGATTAATGCTGATTTATAGGGCTGGATGAACAAATTCAGAAACTAATTAGTATCCCTGTAAACCTTGGCCCATTTCTAGAACAAAGCCAAACCTTTTGGAAAAGTCTTATGTATTCAGTTAGTTCCATTTTCACCTCCATCTGCATTTTCACTAGGACTAGAGTTTTGCATGCTGAAATAATATGGGACATGGGACTATGGGATATTCTGATGTAGTGTGTCTTGATCTCTCCTTTCGAAGCTATTTCCCTGTGTATAAATATGCATTGTGCTAGAAAGCAAGCAAGAATAACTTTATTGTCCAGTGATCCAGGCACTCGCTTGAGAGGTGGAAAACCCATATTTAAATCCCTTCTCATCAGGCAGATGGGGGAGTTGAACTGTCTCCGGTGACTGGCTTAAACACTTCTAGGAACAAGTAATGAAGCCTGTGCTTACAGGTCGGGGTGGTCTATCCTGGGAAGCAGTGACTCTGAAAATGATTTGGGGACGTGGTGGACAATTAGATGAACATAGGCTCCAAATGTGATGCTGTGGCCAAAAGAGCTAACGTGATCCTGGGATGCATAAACAGGGGAATCGTGAGCAGGAACAGACAGATTATTTTACCTCTATATTTGGCACTAGTGTGACCACCGGTGGAATACTGTGTCCAGTTCTGGTGCTCACAAGTCAAGAAGAATGTTGACATATTGGCAAAAGTTCAGAGAAGAGCCACAAGAGTGATTCAAGCGTTAGAAGACGTGCCGTATGGTGATACTCAAAGAGCTTTGTTAAGCTACATAAATTAAGAGACAGTTAAGGAGTGATTTGATCACAGCCTATACTCTATAGCTGTATCAGGATCTAATATTTAATAATGGTCTCTTCATCCTGAGAAAGATAGAACATGATCCAATGGCTGGAAGTTGAAGCTAGACAAATTCAGATGAGAAATAAGGTATAAATATTTAACAGTGAGGGTAATTAAGCATAGGCGCCAACTTTTCCAGGCACTGGTGGGTGCTCACCCCCGGCCCTGCCCCGCCACCACCCCCTCCTGCCCCTGCCCTGCCCCCATCCCAACCCCTTCCCCAAAGTCCCCACCCCAACTCTGCCCCCTCCCTACCCCTATTGGACCCCTTCCCCAAATCCCCGCCCCGGCCCTGCCTCTTCCCTAAGTGAGCTGCGTTCCCTTTCCTCCCCCCTCCCTCCCAGTGCTTGCCACTGCAAATCAGCTGTTTCATGGCAGGAAGTGCTGGGAGGGAGGGGGGAGAAGTGGAGCTTCGGTGTGCTCAGGGGAGGAGGCGGAGGTGGAGCAGAGATGAACTGGGGGGGGGAGCTGCTGGTGGGTGCAGAGCACCCACCAATTTTTCCCCATGGGTGCTCCAGCCCCGGAGCACCCATGGAGTCGGCACCTATGTAATTGAGCACTGGCCCAGTTTACCAAGGATCATGGTGGATTCCCTATCCCTGACAATTTTTCAAATCAAGATTGAATGGTTTCCTAAAAGATCTGCTCTAGGAATTATTTTGGGGGAAGTTCTATGGCCTGTGTTATACAAGGAGGTGAGACCAGATGACCACAACGGTCCCTTCTGGTTTCAGAATCTATGAAAACAGTCTGACTATGACACGTTGCCCTTAAAGACAGCTGGGAACTGAGGCTTAAAGCATCATAGGTGAGAGAAGCCTTAAATCCCCTTCCATGGCACATCTGTGTGACACAGGGCATCTGGAGATGTAGGTGTCATGCTGTCTGGTATGGTTTACAACTGAGTGTGCCAGTCTCAGGTCAGACTGCTAGAAACCAGGGCAGACACCCCAAACTGGTGGTATATTCTATCATTAGATTTCACCAAGCCAGTAACAAGTGTGCACTCCTGGATTTCTATATTAGTCTTGCCATGTAGCTGCATATCCCTTATGCTCTCCAGCCCCTCTTTACCTCCCAGACAAACTAGACTTTGTGATGAAAGGTTATTAAATCCAAAAATCACGTTGCATTAGTTTACTCAGTCCCTTACCCCAGATCAATGAATACTCTGGATCTCACACCCAGGAGCGCCGCCCGCTTTTATGGTGCCCTAGGCGGCGGAACATCCCGCCCCCGAAATGGTGCCCCCAACAGAGGCGGCGGAAAGTCCCACCCCTGAAATACCGCCGATGACTGGGGTGGCCGAAGATCTGGCCGCCGCGGTCGCCGCACCCCAAATGTTAGCCTCCTAGGCGACCGCCTAGGTCACCTAATGGGTTGCGCCGGCCCTGCTCGCACCAAAGACTATGCTGACTGCCAATTTCTCTAGCAAACTAGCTAAATGTTTATTCGCTAAGAAAAAGAAATGAGAGTTATTGAAAAGTTAAAGCAGGTAAAATACATGAACAGGTGAGTCAAAGTTTGTAAGTCCAGTATGATAGCAGAGATATAATAATCAGCTAGTTTTTCATAAATCTCTCAGGTTACTTAGACGAGCTCTAGGGATCTGTGTCCAATCGCTCAGTATTCCACCCTGTTAGTCCAGAGATACAGAATCACTCCCTGGATCCATTTGTATAGCTGTCTTCCGCAGAAAGCAATCTGACAAGTGTCTCCATCACAGCATGGGCTTATCCTCTGACTAAACGCAGATCGAATCTGTGGATTTCCTATTGTCGGACACAATGATCCATGCTTTGAAGGTAGTATGCTTCTTCATTTATAGTTCCAAGGCTCCAAACCCGTTCGATAGGCTATTCAATTACAGATATATACATAATGCCTTTTGTTACAGCAATCCAAACAATCCTTCCTTAGTTTTCATGAAGTTTAAGCATCAAGTAAATACACCTTTGATCTAGGGTTAATTAAGTATTGGGTATACATAATGTAACGTGATAGCAGAAAACAGAATACCGATAGGTGGGGAAAAATACAATCCACATCTCCTTTTGATTGATTCTGACACATGAATTGGCTTAAACACAGTGTGACCGTTAAGCATTTCTTTGATATTCACACACAATTGAATTGCCCTGTTGCTCTAGCCTGAGCTGGCAATCTGTTAGGCAGCATCACAGTAGGATAGACCCAAGGGGTAACAAGATACAGTGCTGCCAGTGTAAAGGCTAGCTGGGGACAACCTTATGGAAGAATCCCATAGACTGTAACAGAAAATGATAACTTTTAATTTATAATGTATATTAAACCATTCTCTAGAATGTATTCCCTGCTATAGAACTCTATAGGGTAGATTAAAAACAATTATTTTAGAGACTCTCTAAGATCTCATTCTCTATTAAATTCTACTGTTGTTTATTTGTATTACGGTTGAACCTAGAAGCCACAGTCATGCACTAATATCTCATTGTACTAGGTGCTCTGAAATCACAGAATAAAAAGATAGTCCCTGCCCCCAGAAAATGTACAATCCATAAGGACCATCTGAGGTGGTATCAGGGAGACAGGAGTTCAGCCTGGCTGCCCCTAGAAACTGAGACTATAGCTGTGGAAGTTCGGGTTGGCAGGGTTGTGACAAAGATGCATTCTCCATAGAGCGCCTCCCCATTTTTTCCTCCATCGAGACACTGGGCAGAGCTGAGACATTGGTGGTTGAGCAATCACAGCACCTTATTGGTGCTATTGAGAATGACAGCTGCCTTCCATTCAGACCAAATGAGGGAACAATTAAATGCCTCCTTGTTTAGTGATAGCTGAACCAATAGAAAACCACTGCCCAAAGACTAGACTGTGCGCAAACCTGGGGAGCGGCTGAGCCAGGTGGTGAAGGGGTTTTCCTGTGGTCTGGGGTGTGTGTGTGTGTGTGTGTGTGTGTGTGTGTGTGTGTGTGTGTGTGTAAAAGTAAGAGAAGAAGCAGAACCACCAAAGCCAACAGAGAAGGACAAGGAAGCCCAGACCCAGCTAGAGTTGCACTTGTAGCATGACCCTGAGAAAAGCAGAGAGAGAGAGAGAGTGAGAGTGTGCTTTTGGGTAAAGGGCTTGCTGGAAAGAGGCTTAGGACTGTGAGCAAAGAAATCATCCCCTGCTGTTTGATTCCTTGTGTTTAAGGAAACAGAAATTTATGTACCTGACTACATCATAAATTTCTCCTCCTAACAGAAACAATGCACAAGACCCTGAATATTGGCTAACTGCTCATGTAATAGAAGGGCGACACTGGTGTGAGGGTGGTATAGGTATTCAGAGTAATTTCACTGGAATGCCATTGGTTTCACCCCTATTAAATTCTGTAAAATACTACTATAAGGGCAGAAGCAGGGTATGACCCATGAAACATCATCTGTGGCATGGGACTGTCCAATCTGAACCTGAACTTCTGCAACTTTGGCAGCTACTCCCTTCTTAGATCTACTTTGCATGAGTCTGTCCCAGTTCCTAGCAGTAGAGTGGCCAAAGAGCAATCCCAAACCATGGTCCAGGGTTGTTCATAACATCTAGAATGTTTTCATTTTATAAAATGAAGTAATGGTAAAGTTACTATGAAATTAAAAGCATCCAAGACTCATTCTCCCAACCCTTCCCGCACTGCTCTCAGGACTGGGCCCAGACCTTAGAGGCAAGTTTCACCCTGCCACAAATATTCACTGTGGTGTTCTAACTCCTTGAAGAAAAGGGTTTCTGCTGGAAATGATGACAGTGTGTTAAGTATGGTGATGCTAGTGGAAAGCACAGCTACATCAGCAACCTTGATCCAGTCAATAGGAAAATTTTCTGTCCAGATGGTGATGAAGCCAATATACCTCCTCTGAATGCGACACGAAAGACTTACCAAATCCTACTCCAAATCTTTTAATCCTTTCAGTCCTTAACTGTTCAAGATTACATCATCATTTCCTCCATTTCAGACAGAGCTTTCCCCCTTCTGCTCCACAGCTATGTTGCAGTCTAACAGGGATCAGACTTCTTGATCTGATATGGAAAAATGTATGTCAACTCAAAGCACAGAATGATTTCTGGACCTCCACTGGGAAGGAGGCGAGTGTCTCATAAATCTGAGTAAGTAAGGGCAGCTGCAGACTGACAAAGATGTTTTGAGTTTGATTGTCGTGTGTGTGTGTGTGTGTGTGGCTATTGCACTGAAGAGAATGACTTTCCTGGGCTTCAGCACTGTCGTCGGGAACTGCAAAATATAAACCTAATCAGCCCTGAATTTGGTAGGCACTAACAAACTGCAGTCAAGCATCGTACCTTCCATCCTGATGACTAAGGTCATTTAATCTCTTGTTTTGCTAGCGCGGAATACAAAGAACCACAATGAATTCCTTTCTGGGTAACCTGAGAATATTGGCTAATGGAAAAACCAAAATGTTCACTGTGACTGTGGCTATATTACATTTTCTGTTTTGCTGCCTCTCAAAACTGGCTGATGTTAACATTTTGTGAATATCTCTGACATTGCTGGAAACAAGATTACAGAAAAATACACTGAGTCCGATCCTCAGCTGATGTAAATTGGCATAGCTCCATGATTTACACCAGCTGAGAATCTAGCACAATATAGCACTTTCTTTATTAGTAGTTCTGCAGTGCAGTGTTTGCTTGGCACTAGTCTATATTTAAAAGCCAAATGCTAGGAGCCACATGACTGTCCAAGGGAAGGATTTGCATTTAGTCTCCTGCTTTTATGAGCACCAGATTCAACCATGCATTTTGAAAGCGGGGGAAATAGGAGTAAAACATTTTGCTGTGGCAAGGAGGAATCTCTGATTATTTGCATAATGTAAGTAAGATGCATTATAAGGTTCAAGTTATTTAAAATCAATATCCTGCCATGTACTAAATCATATTCTCAAAGCCGGAGACCTACCCTCATGAGACCATGACACAATGCCCAATAATCCTGCTATCTCTAGGCAGGCAGAACTCCCTTTGAATTCAGGAGTAAGTACCGTGGGTTCAGGGTTAAGGAAAGGGAAGCAAATAAAAAGGATGTAGCTGCCTGAAAAGAACAAGTTAAACTTTCAGGGTCAGATTCTCTCAAGACCTGCTCCAGAGAGTGAGGTTCTCAAAGAGCTGGTTGTGGTTCCTTCATTCTGTGGGTGGATCTGTGCCAGCCCTGGCACTGGTTTAAATAAAACAGCCTCGGGGCTGCTCTAATTTATGCCAGCTGGCTTTGGTCCCCACAGGGCCATATGCCAGCTGAGAATTGGCAGTATTGGCCCTCCCACTCAACACTCTGCCTTGTTAGTGGGGAGTCTAGCAGTTAGATGCCAGCTCAGAGTGTGGTCTCCCACCTCTGCCAGAGGAATTCTCAGTGGGCCAGCTTTGGCCAGATTCCAGTTTCTCTGTGCCACCTGAGCAGCGGGACAGGAGCAGTTCTGGGAGGCGCATTCGGCCCATAGTCACCTCTTCACACTTCTCACACTTTCAGACCTGTCACAGCCTCCATTTGTATTAACTCAGGCTCCTCCTATGCCGTCTGTGTGATAATCTAATATCAAAGATGTTTTAAAAAATGTCAGTGCCAAGCTAACATAAATTTCCATGCCAGTGTAGTATTAAAAGAGAAGAAGAATTTTCCATGGTTTGTCACTTTGTCCACTTCAATTTGTGTAGACCTTTCAGATAGTCTCAATAAATAGCCACTGTTACGGTTCTTTAGGAGAAGATTTACGCTACATGGACTTGCGGGACATCAGAAAAGATGAAGTACAAGGGTCAAGTTTTCAAAAGGCCCTAAATCCCATTTTCTGAAGTGACTTAGGCTCAGATCTGCAAAGTTATTTAGGCAACTAATTCATATTGATTTTAATAGGACCTAGGTGCTTATATACCTTTCAGGCTCCTTAGTACTTGAGGCTCAGAGCCAAGTCCCATAAAAAGTCAACGGGACTTGGGAGCTTATGTCAATTAGGTCTTTTAGAAAGTTTTACCTCAAATTTTGGTGTTATTTTGGGGAATGCCTCACAGCGCGTGTGCTCTGGTGGCTGAAGGAAGTTGTGGTCCTACACTATTAGTATTTTAAAAGCATTCTCTGGGGGTGGGGGGTGTTACCCTGAAAAATGGGTTGAGGCATCCATAGAAAAACCTGCCAATTGCCCCCTCAATCTAGCCCTCCGGAGGTATGGGTTTCTGGGGCAGTTAAGGAAACGTACTAAAGGACACCGATATAACCTTCCGATAAAAGGATTGACACAGGAAGTATTCTTTTCCAAAGCAAAGTTTTTTTTTATTAATGTAACTAATAATCCCGGCTACAGTATAATCTAAAAGCAAAAATCAGACATAAATCTCGTATTGCAAGTTAAAGAGCATCTGAACTGCAATAACGTACAATTCCAATGATACTAATGGGATACAATCCATTACAGGTGGCCAGTCTGACAGCAGTGCTTACTTTGTACTTTAAGGTTCACATAGGTGAATTACAATCAGGGCCGTCCTTACCCATACGCAAAGTACGCAGCTGCGTAGGGCTCCAGGAAACTTGGGGTACCACATTTCCTGGTGCTTTGTGCAGCTGTGTGCTGCTCCAGCCCCTGCCCCAATCCCTTCCCCCCTCCCCTAAAGCCCCTGCCCTGCTCCAACCCCACCCTCGTCCCGCCCCTTCCTTCCCCTGAGGACTGCAGCAGGCCTGGGCCTGCACTCACCAGTGGTGGGAAGTGCAGGGACCTGGCCCCAGCCGCGCCGCTGGTGAGTGCTCGGGGGTGGTTTCCAGGGCCCCAGAATAGCTAGGGACAGCCCTGATTACAATTAATAACCATTCCTTCTGTCTCTCACTCTCGTGTGCACACACGCTCTGGCTATGGGTTGTTTATATCACGGCTGTAGATGTTACGAGTGCTGCTGGTGTTAAAGCGCTGCAGCTGCTCCAGTTCAGTGCTCTCCAATCTTTTTACGCACAAGATCCCTTTCTGAATAGAAGCTCAACCCAGGATCTGCCCCGCCCCTTTCCCAAGGCCCCACCTCGCTCACTCCATTTCCCCCCTTCCCCCATCACTCGCTATCCCCCATCCTCACTCACTTTCAGGGGGTTGGGGTGCAGGCTCAGGGCTGGGGCTGTGGGGTTCGGAGTGTGGGAGGGGGCTCTGGGCTGAGCCTGGGGCAGGGGGTTGGGGTGCAGGAGTGAGGGGTGCAAGCTCTGGGAGGGAGTTTGGGTGCAGGGATCATATGGTCACACTGCACCTAATCTCATAGAATCCACAGGACATTTCATGAGTTTTACTTTTTATTACTGTCATTTGTGGTTTATAGATCCAAAATCCTCCAGCGATTGTCACAAATCAGTGCAACATTCTCAACTGTGGAGGGTGCATTGGCTGAGCCTGGGGCAGGGGTGCAGGAGTGAGGGGTGCAAGCTCTGGGAGGGAGCTGGGGTGCAGGAGGGGATGTGAGGTGCAGGCTCTGGCCAGGAGGCACTTACCACAGGCGTCTCCTGGTTGGCAGGGCTCAGGCAGGCTGCCTGCCTGCCCTGGCCCCACACCACTCCCGGAAGTGGCTGGTTGCTGGTACGTCTCTGTGGCCCTTGGGGGGGGGAGCGGGAACGGGCATGCATGTGCTGCCCCCGCGGCTCCCATTGGCTGGGAACAGGCCAATGGGAGCTGCGGGGATGGTGCTGGGGGCTGGGGCAGCGCATGGAGCTGCCTCCCTACCCCCCAATCCAGGGGCCGCAGAGATGTGCCAGCAGCCAGCTGCTTCTGGAAGTGGCGTGGTGCCAGGGCTGGGCCTGGCAGGCAGCCTGCCTGATCCCCACTGCACCACCGGACTTTTAGCGATCTCCAGCTGCTATTGACTGGCAGAGGCTCCAGGATCGATCATTTGGTGCAGCTGCTCTCTTCATCAGTGTTCTCCTGGTCTCTAAAGTGTCACTCTCGCCTCAGAATGCCTCATGATCATCACTCACTCCTCCTAGCAGCACTTCTCGGTCAACCTTCCTCTCTCGCTCTCTCTCAACTAGCTCATTTGCCTGCCTAATATACTGTTCTGTCGGCAGTGAGACCTTTTGTCACAGAGACACTGGAGCGATGCTCTGGAACTACTCCATATGAAGCCAGCCAGGATTCTAGGGTAGCATGTCTCCTCTCTCTGAGCATACTGTCTCCAGGGTAAGAAGCTTGCACAGCTTCAATCTTCCTGGGTCTGACCTCGGAGCATTCAGCATCCCCTTCCACACTGTGCGCTTCCCGCAGTGAGTCCGCCCGGGCAGGGCTCCTGGGGAAGCCAGAGGGCCCTGCACCCCAACTCCGCAGACAGATGTGACTCTCAGCCAGCGTAAAATGGAAGGTTTATTAATCGACAGGAACTCAGCATAGAACAGAACTTGTTAGCACAGAAATCAGTGACTTTCAGCCAAGTCTATCTTGTGGGAAGGGGAGCCCAGAGCCAGGGCTCTGGCCCTCCTCCTTCACCCCAAGCCAGGCAAGACTGTCTTGCTTCCAGCTGCCTGGCCCCTGCCTCATCCATTGGTCCTCCTCCGGCCTTTGTCTCGCTTCCTGGACCAAGAGTCACCTGGTTGCATCCCACTCCTGGGTCTCAGGAAGGGTTGGCCATAGTATCTGTGCAGGCAGCTGGAGCAGCCCCCACAAAAGTCACACACCCTTATTCCCACCACCTAGACATTGGTGCAATACACAGGGAAACTGAGGCACACACAGCATTCATGCAAAACAATAAGACTCACATAGGCTCACCTACAACATAACAAGGGAAAATCCCCACTTCGTCACAGCTTTACTGAGCATGCTCTGGATCTGACCCTTCAGCCTCAAGTTATCTTTAGCCTATTTTTGCTCTGCGCATGCGCAGCAATTTGTAACCTCTGTGACATTCTGTACTTTGGGGGAGCGCCCTGCAACCCCCATATTCCTCATTTATATATGATTGTGCTCTTACCTTACAAGGCATGCTTTCTATGTATCAGGGGAAAGGTTATGACCTGCTGAAAGTCATTTCTTTACCCATATATGTGTATCATTAATGCATATGAAGTTATGTGAATTGCGTTGTATGGTTGTCACTAAAACATGCTATAAGTTGGGGAATCAGCCAGATATTAGCTCCCCAGAGGCAACAGCAAGGAAAGTAACCAACTCCCAGGTGGGGTATCAATCAACCCATCAACAGCCATTGTCCAACAAGGCAGCTATGAGGCCACACCAGGGGAATTGCTCAACTTTGCCTGGAGACTCAGCAATGCACCCAGACATGCCTGGACCTGTGTTTTCCAAGCACATGGACTGAGGGTATAAAACCGAACACAGGGGGCCCGTGCTGGGCCTTTTTCCTTCACCCACCTATGCTGCAAGCAACAAGGACACTCTGAAGACTCCAACTGAGGGGACTGGCCCAGATTTCAAGAGTGAAATCTGTGTACTATGAACTGCAATATCCAATGGGGTGAGAAAAACTGCTTAGTCTAGTTGTTGCCCAGTCTAATAGGGTTGAGCGTTTAAACTGTGGGCTTATATTTTATTCCTTTTGGTAACTAACTCTCACTTTTTGCCTGCCACTTAATATCACTGAAAATCTAGCTTTTGTAGTCAATAAATTAGTTTAACTGTTTATCTTTTCCAGCGAGTTAGTATGAAGTGTGTGGCAAATCTGCTCAGGTTTTGCAAAGGCTGGTGTATATCCACTTTCCATTGATGAAGTGGTGAACCAATTAATAAATTTGCACTGCTCATCTTGAGCAGTGCAAGACGGTATATTCTTGAGGTACAGTGCTGGGAGCTGGTGGGATTTGGATCTGAGGCCTTTCTCTGTGTGATTCATGAGTGGCTCTGGGAGCATTCAAGCAATCTCGCTGGGTGTGGGGGCTCCACATGTGGTTGTGCTGAGTGATCACAGCTCCTGGAGAGGCTTGCTGCTGGTCATTAGCAAAGCATGGTGAGAGACAGCCTGGGATGGAGACAGTTCAGTGGGTACAGCGGTCCCACAATCCCAGGCTGCACCCTGGAGATCCCATCACAACCTCCAGAAACTTTTAGCTTCTACTCCACAACCTTTAGTGACCCATAGCTTCTGCTATGTGACTCTTAGTCACCTTTAGTTGTTTACCATTCTAAATTTCAACTGGGCATGTTCAGCCCGGAGATACTTCATGACCATACTTGTACTCATTCTACTTGTAGTAACCGTGCTCCACAACGTCCAATTACTATACAACCTGCAATTTTTCAGTGGTGAAATGACTCCTTATTCTAAAATGGAAGCTAGGGACAGAAAATGGTGTTTATGGAATTTTTCCAGTATCAGGTGGTTTTTAAAAGGCATAAATGGGAGTATGTCCAAATCCCATTGTCTTTCCAGGGGGTGGGGTGCTTGACTGCCCTTTGTGCCTTTGAAAATTGCTCCCCATTTTAACAGTGGTGTGAGGTTTGGGGGATCTCCCAGACCAGTAAGGGATTCTGTCACTGCCTGGCTTGTAACACTGGCTGCCTTAGGGCTCTGCTGCTGTGGCTCGGAGACACGGTCATCAGCCCACAAACATAGAGGTTGCCCCCAACTTCCACCAGCCTAGTTACTCCTTGCAGGGTGACCCCAACAGCCCTTCTGGTCCCAAGTCTCCCCAAATCCATCTACCCCGAGTTCTTAACTACCAGCCACTCAGACTGTTCCCCTCTGGTTCATCACCCTTGAAGGCGTGAAACCTGCCCCCAGACACCAGCTCACTTTGGCACACACATTCTACACAGTTTGCACACCAGAGACCTGCCTGGGGTAAAAATAAATAAAGGGTTTTTTTAAATAGAAAAAGCACAGATTCAAAGAGAAAATAGCAAGGAATAGCAAACACATACAAGTTACACAGAAAATAAATATAAAGATGCAACTCCAGGCTTTGCACTTTTATAGTCGGTAAATTCCCTTTTCTAATACAAATTACCTATTACCTTTGAACAGTTTCCCAGCATGTCCCATAGCTGTAGGGGAGATCCAGCATTCACAGACAGCCTCCAGCCTTCGAGGTTCTCCCTCATGTTCTGGATCCTCTTCAGTTCAACCCTCTGCCATTTTTAAAGGTTTGCAGTTTATTTTTTCCCCCTGCAGACACTATACATAGGACAGTGTTTTCCTCACTTGTGTTTTCTTTGTTTTCCAAGACCCGGTCTTTCTTTTCAGTTTCAAGTTGTTTCAATGTTTTCCCATTAATTTTAATAGCCATTTGCCTTTTCTTGGTTTGTACAATACAAAGTGCTTGGAAGCACTGTGAGGTGGAGCTGAACATTGCTGTACAAATTATGAGCACAATTTATTTATATGTATATATAATACACACACACAAATGCATAAATTCATAATCGCAGTCTGTATACATATCCAGTTCAGAACATTACAAGTGTTCATAAAAGACCTTACTCGATATACTTTTATAGCATAATAACATTGTGTATATAATCGGTTGATTCAACTGCTTATTGTGTGGGGTTCAACCCTCTGGGGTTGTCTGGACTCTACAAATGTGCAGCCCAAATCGGTGTGGGTCAGCAAACTGGCTCAGGGCCGCCCTGGGGGGCAAGTGGGGCAATTTGCCCCGGGCCCCACAGGGGCCCCACGAGCCCTGGCAAGGCAGCGGTCTGGGTCTTCGGCAGCATTTCGGCGGCGGGGGACCCTTCAGTGCTGCCGAAGACGTGGAGTGACTGAAGGGCCCCCCGCCGCTGAAATGCTGCTGAAGACCCAGACCGCCGCCAGGTAAGTGCAAGCGCCGCAGTTCCCCCGCTTTGCCCCAGGCCCCTGAATCCTCTGGGCGGCCCTGCACTGGCTTGTGGCCTAGAACTGCCAGAGAGGCCAACAGCTTGTGAGGAAAAATCTTAAGCGAATCCACAGGTTCCATAGAGTCTCTATGGATAGAAATTTCATGCTCTAGTAAAAATATAACATTAGGGATCTATTATCGACCACCTGACCAGGACAGTAATAGTGATGATGAAATGCTAAGGGAAATTAGAGAGGCTATCAAAATTAAGAACCCAATAATAGTGGGGGATTTCAATTATCCCCATATTGACTGGGAACATTTCACTTCAGGACGAAATGCAGAGATAAAATTTCTCGATACTTTAAATGACTGCTTCATGGAGCAGCTGGTACGGGAACCCACAAGGGGCGAGGCGACTCTAGATTTAATCCTGAGTGGAGCGCAGGAGCTGGTCCAAGAGGTAACTATAGCAGGACCGCTTGGAAATAGTGACCATAATACAATAGCATTCAACATCCCTGTGGTGGGAAGAACATCCCAACTGCCTACCACTGTGGCCTTTAATTTCAAAAGGGGGAACTATACAAAAATGAGGGGGTTAGTTAGACAAAAGTTGAAAGGTACATTGACTAAAGTGAAATCCCTGCAAGTTGCGTGGGCCCTTTTTAAAGACACCATAATAGAGGCCCAACTTCAATGTATACCCCAAATTAAGAAAAACTGTAAAAGAACTAAAAAAGAGCCACCGTGGCTTAACCACCATGTAAAAGAAGCAGTGAAAGATAAAAAGACTTCCTTTAAAAAGTGGAAGTCAAATCCTAGTGAGGCAAATAGAAAGGAGCACAAACGCTGCCAACTTAAGTGCAAGAGTGTAATAAGAAAAGCCAAAGAGGAGTTTGAAGAACGGCTAGCCAAAAACTCCAAAGGTAATAACAAAATGTTTTTTAAGTACATCAGAAGCAGGAAGCCTGCTAAACAACCAGTGGGGCCCCTTGATGATGAAAATACAAAAGGAGCGCTTAAAGATGATAAAGTCATTGCGGAGAAACTAAATGGATTCTTTGCCTCAGTCTTCACGGCTGAGGATGTTAGGGAGATTCCCAAACCTGAGCTGGCGTTTGTAGGTGACAAATCTGAGGAACTGTCACAGATTGAAGTATCAGTAGAGGAGGTTTTGGAATTAATTGATAAACTCAACATTAACAAGTCACCGGGACCAGATGGCATTCACCCAAGAGTTCTGAAAGAACTCAAATGTGAAGTTGCGGAACTATTAACTAAGGTTTGTAACCTGTCCTTTAAATCGGCTTCGGTACCCAATGACTGGAAGTTAGCTAATGTAACGCCAATATTTAAAAAGGGCTCTAGGGGTGATCCCGGCAATTACAGACCGGTAAGTCTAACGTCGGTACCGGGCAAATTAGTTGAAACAATAGTAAAGAATAAAATTGTCAGACACATAGAAAAACATAAACTCTTGAGCAATAGTCAACATGGTTTCTGTAAAGGGAAATCGTGTCTTACTAATCTATTAGAGTTCTTTGAAGGGGTCAACAAACATGTGGACAAGGGGGATCCGGTGGACATAGTGTACTTAGATTTCCAGAAAGCCTTTGACAAGGTCCCTCACCAAAGGCTCTTACGTAAATTAAGCTGTCATGGGATAAAAGGAAAGGTCCTTTCATGGATTGAGAACTGGTTAAAGGACAGGGAACAAAGGGTAGGAATTAATGGTAAATTCTCAGAATGGAGAGGGGTAACTAGTGGTGTTCCCCAAGGGTCAGTCCTAGGACCAATCCTATTCAATTTATTCATAAATGATCTGGAGAAAGGGGTAAACAGTGAGGTGGCAAAGTTTGCAGATGATACTAAACTGCTCAAGATAGTTAAGATCAAAGCAGATTGTGAAGAACTTCAAAAAGATCTCACAAAACTAAGTGATTGGGCAACAAAATGGCAAATGAAATTTAATGTGGATAAATGTAAAGTAATGCACATTGGAAAAAATAACCCCAACTATACATACAACATGATGGGGGCTAATTTAGCTACAACGAGTCAGGAAAAAGATCTTGGAGTTATCGTGGATAGTTCTCTGAAGATGTCCACGCAGTGTGCAGAGGCGGTCAAAAAAGCAAACAGGATGTTAGGAATCATTAAAAAGGGGATAGAGAATAAGACTGAGAATATATTATTGCCCTTATATAAATCCATGGTACGCCCACATCTCGAATACTGTGTACAGATGTGGTCTCCTCACCTCAAAAAAGATATTCTAGCACTAGAAAAGGTTCAGAAAAGAGCAACTAAAATGATTAGGGGTTTAGAGAAGGTCCCATATGAGGAAAGATTAAAGAGGCTAGGACTCTTCAGTTTGGAAAAGAGAAGACTAAGGGGGACATGATAGAGGTATATAAAATCATGAGTGATGTTGAGAAAGTGGATAAGGAAAAGTTATTTACTTATTCACATAATATAAGAACTAGGGGTCACCAAATGAAATTAATAGGCAGCAGGTTTAAAACAAATAAAAGGAAGTTCTTCTTCACGCAGCGCACAGTCAACTTGTGGAACTCCTTACCTGAGGAGGTTGTGAAGGCTAGGACTATAACAATGTTTAAAAGGGGACTGGATAAATTCATGGTGGCTAAGTCCATAAATGGCTATTAGCCAGGATGGGTAAGGAATGGTGTCCCTAGCCTCTGTTCGTCAGAGGATGGAGATGGATGGCAGGAGAGAGATCACTTGATCATTGCCTGTTAGGTTCACTCTCTCTGGGGCACCTGGCATTGGCCACTGTCGGTAGACAGATACTGGGCTAGATGGACCTTTGGTCTGACCCGGTATGGCCTTTCTTATGTTCTTATGTTCTTATGAAACTGGAACAGATATTACTAAAAGGGGGAAGGAACTGAAAGAGAAAAGCTGGGACGGCAAGGGGTGATCTGTGCTGATTTATTTGAAAATGTATGTCTCCTGTAGATTTTTATCAACACTTCCTGCTTATAATTTATTCTTATATTATTCACCTGGGAATCAATGTGTTTGCAAGACTTAATAAAAAAAGAGAGAGCCTCAAATCTGCATTTCACTAGACCGCATTGGTGTATGGTAGAAACACGTTTGCCTGTTTCACATGGGAATGGTTATAGCTTGGCATCAATTTCTGAATTAAAAACACATTGAATCAAATTCATCCTCGGTGTAACTGTTCTTCAAATCATTGGGGTTACACCAGGGATTGATGTGGCTCAGTGTTCTCTGCCTCTTTTGATTCAAACATGTTATGAGATTGTTAGCTTTTTAATGCCTAAGATAATATTCACCCCTTGTGCACCCAAGTCCTTGTGTACTGTTAAAGCATTGTATAAAGGGCTGATGTGGATCTTGTGCAGATCCTCTGTAGTAGGGTGAATTTTATCCTGTAGATACTTTTCTAACCCCTTGAAACTGTTGTACCTTTTTAGGGTATGTCTATAGTGCAATTAGACATCCATGGTGGCCCATGCCAGCTGACTTGGGCTAAGGGGCAATTTAATTTCAGTGTAGACATTTTGGCTGGACTGCAGCCTGAGCTCTGGGACCTTCCCACTTTGCAAGGTCCTAGCCTGAGCCCGACCATCTACATTGCAATTAAACGGCCCCCGTAGCTTGACCCCACACGCTGCATCAGCTGGCACGGGCCAACTTCAGGTTTTTAATGGCAATGTAGATATACTTCTAGTGGTGACTGAATGTACGCTGCCCTGGGGCCAGTGCGTGAGGATTAGGACTTGAGTCATCAGACTTGCCTGCCCTTGGTCATGAGAAAAGAAAAACTCAGCCACAGGGCCATCAAAAAGTATAAAACCCTCCCAATCCGTTTCCCCTACTGCCCAGGACAAGAGCTCCCCATAGTGGCCACAATATCTTGATACTCCTCCCCTACAGACGTGGAAACTCCGTGCCTTGCCTACGCCTCCAGTTGTGCTAGCGTTCAAAATATCTTCCAGTGTAAATATCCTACTTCCCTCCACCTCTGGAATGTGTGGGATACAGAAAACTGCCTGAGGCCTTGAAAGTCTGACAAGGGCCTGCAAAACCTAGGGTCTAAAATGGTGGGGAAAGCAGGAAGTAAAGGAGGAAGATTTCTTTTGTGTAATGTTTCTCCACTATCAAATGATCAGTCTTCACTAGGAAGAGAGATTCAACTGATCAGTCCTCCTACAGTTGACGTCTTCCTGATATCTGTCTCACTTGCTGTTTTCAAGCTAGCTTGTCAGGAGCTATGGTGCTGTGGTTAAGGCACCGACCTGGGACATAAGAGATCTGGGTTTAATTCCTGGCTCTGTCACAAGACTTCCTGTATGACCTTGGGCAAATCACTTAATGCCTCAGTTCACCTTTTATAAAACAGGAGTAATAGGCCTTCCATTGTCTGTCTGTCTTGGCTCTGTAAATTTTAAGATCTTTCTACAATATGTTGTTTGGATAGTGGTTAGCACAATGGGACCTTGCTCTTGGTTGAGGATCTAAGTGCTACTGTTATACAAGTAACGAATGAGATCGTCCCACGTGAGTGAGAGAGAACATGCCTGGAAACAAATGCAGCCAGAAGCTAGCCTGAAAAATAAGATAAATATTGTTAACAAAACAAAATACAAACACCACTAATAAATATAAAATTTAAATCTAAAGAAATAAAGATTTTTTTGAGCAAGATGCAGACCCCATGTGTGGGGTTTTTACTGTGTGAAGTTGGCCATAATCCATCCATATAACATAACTCAGATAAACTACATTAAGCCAGGGCTGATGATTATTTCAGGGAATAAGAGTGGTTATGCTGGCTCACAAGGAAAAAAACAAAATATGTTTGAAAGCTCTGGGAAGGAGCAAAGGGGTAGTTTTAAATCCTCCTGCTATTGTTAAGCTGTGCAGATCTATTACTTTTATCATAAATATTCCCTGTGCAGAATCTTCTCTTGCCAATATTTCTGGCAGAAGACGCCAAGCCAGAAGGTTCTGAAACCATCATATTAGCATTGGCATTCCCCCTCCCATCTCCCCACCTAATATAACATGGAATCGAGTTAAATATTTTTCCACTCTTTGCTTCTCTTTGCGTCTTCTGGAGAAAATGTGAGTTCTGTTTCCTCATAAAAATATCTTAGCATTTGACAGGTTGGATTCCTTTGATCCTGAAGTCTTTTGGGGTGGTTATTTTTCCCCTTCAGCCCTTCCTTTGACTTTGTAATATAAGGCTCCATAAAAAGTATCTGCATATATCCAACTTTAAAAGGGGATCCTTATTTGAAATTAAACGTTTACACCAATTAACCTCCTCCCAGTGTGCTATAAAGTGCAATAAAAACAGTGCTCTTACAGAGACCCTCGCAACTCTCAGATGGATGCCTCCCTGGCTGTGGAGCCCAGCACATCTGCTTTGAATTAGCTCTGATGGAAGGCCTACTTGTAAATGCACGACTTAATCAGCCTTACTGAAGTAAATGGCACATACTATCGCAGAGCGTGCTCCAGAGTCAGCCTGAAACCTGCCTTTCTTTTGAAGCAGAAGGAGGGGAGGGAGGAGTGAACTTTAAGCTGAAGGAGGTTTCTTTTTTCTTTATGAGCTGCCATTAGCAGATGTGTGGCTGTACCATAGCCAGTCTTACTCCCAGGCAACATGTGCAGTTGAACAAGGGTACCACCCTCGTGCACCCATGTTGTCAGGCCCTGTTCAGAGGAGGGTTGGCATAGGGCTGGAGGTGACAGGCCTTGATGGAGGCATGGATTCCACTCCTGCTTCCTTGCTACTGCCAGGTAGCGGTGGGATGACTCTTCTAGTTTCATGGAGTTTCCTCAACTGGCTCCTCTTCTCCCACCCATGTCAGGACTCGTCTTACGCTGCACGGAGCACAGAAGCAGAGGAGGCAGAGGGCAGTGCACAAAGATGAGTCTTCATCTGTGCTCACTCTTTCCCGAGAGAGGAGGGGACATAACGAGAGGTAGGTATGTGCAGAGGAGGTGCGGGGAGAAGAGATGAGTGGGATCCATGTGAAGTAGCGGGGAAGATGAGAGGAAGAGAAGAGTGATGGGAAACATGGAAGGCAGTTGGGGGGATGAGATGGGCACAAGGGTGGGGACTTGATAAGAGGCCTGTGCAACCTTAATTCAGCACACTTGTGCACATGTGTTATAACTAAGACAGTCTAATTACATGCTTGCATATTATTTTTTCCTATTTCTCCCCCCCCAGTCTGGCTTTTTCCGCTTCCGCATTCAATTCAGGCACCTTCCTCCTCCAGCAGGGGGGTCCCTGAGAGCACAGGAGCGAGAGGCTCCCTGCTGTCAGTTCCAGTGCCTGGTTCCGCCCTGGCCCGGAGCAGCCATTACAGGGAGAGTCTCAACTGACCATGTCCAAACTGTGATGTTTTTCAAAGCCTTATAACTTGACCAAATTTGGATGGATTTCCCCAGGGACAGCAAAATGCACACCCCTGGCCAAAAGGGCCCACCCCTACCAGCCAAATTTCATTTCCAAAGCACGAGGGTGTACTGGAATGGTTCAGAGAAAAGGGTGCCAGAATTTTTTTTTAACATGGGCAAAGCATCCTATTTTTTCCATTGTTCTCAGAAACAGCTGACCCATTGTGGCTGAAATTAAAAAGTATTTTAGAAATTCAGCCTGAGGCAGACACCCAATGTGGACAATTTTATCTCAAACAGTTTGCAAAGTGATTTAGCAACTGAAAACAGAGTTTTATAATGTCAAGGCAACTTTAGTAATAGGCCGTGCGACCAGCATCTCTTATAATAAAATACATGCTAGTGTGCTGGGTAATTTCCCCCCATTTCTGAACTTTGAGCTTGAGTTTTGGAGGAGGTAGAGGAAAGGTTTTTAAATAATTACAAAATAAAGAAGGATATGAAAAAAGTGAAACAGAAAGATGGAAGCGACTGGTGCCACTTTGCCAGGAGACAGGACTGGATTTCGGTGAAAGACTTGACTTCATTGGACTCTGGATAAAGCTATCTGATACTGATCCACGGCATACCACTGATTCAGGAAAGCACTGAAACACATGCAATTAACTCCCATTGACTTCAGTGGGACTTAAACATATGCTCTCCTGAGTGCGAGTTAGGGCCTTTATTTCACTATAGTTGTGTCTTTTTTGGATGCTAGCAAATCTGTATATGTAAGTTAAATTAATATTGTTGTTACACATTCAAGGTACGGTGACAAAATAATTGACTCAGAGATTTACATTTACAGAGATTTACTCGGTATTGATCCGAATAACTTGTGTATGGCCAGAGCATATTTTCCAGAAAGGCATTCAGCCTCAATTTGAAGACATGAGGAATCCACCACTCCCCCTTGGCAGTTTGCTCCAATGGTTAATCACCCTCAAGGTTAAAAAATTGTACCTTATTTCTAATCTGAATTTGTCTGGCTTTGTCTTCTAGCCCATTGTTTTTATTGTGCTTTTTTCTGCTAGATTAAAGAGCATTTTAGTACCTGGTGTTTTTCTCCCCATGAAGATACAGTCACCTCTCAATCTTTTGGAGAAACTAAACAGATTGAACTCCTTAAATCTCTCATTGTAAGTCATTTTCTCCAGCCCTCAAAGCTAGTTTCTTTGTGAACAAAAACGTGGACACCCAAAAAGTTAAGTGCCCACTTTTGTTCATGTGTCTTAGCCTAGTGTTGTGTAATAGACCACACTTTCCATCCCATATATAACAGTACTGGGCCTTTACTCAGAAATCCTCTTGATGTGTCATACTATCAATATGCTGCTTAGATTTTTTTTTCTTTTCAGAAACAAAATGGCAGAGAAGGTATTTAATGCCTGTGTGGCCAGTAGTGTCGTGCTTTCTGTTTGCTTTGTTGAGAAGTGCAGGATTTAATTCTAGAATGCCCTGAATTTTACCATTTTAAAAAATATTGTTCCCGATTCCCATCAAATGAGGGTTTAACGCAGCATCTGAGAGCATTCAAACATTTCCTGTGGCCTGCACTTTATCATCAGTCTATCATTTCTTCAAAGCTTTGCTGATTGTGGGATGGGTTTTGTTTTCTGATTGCACCCCTCAGTTGCTTCTGGAATGCTTAACCAACTGTCACTCCCTGTGGAATTCATGTCAGCCCTCAGGGAATTTAGAAGCCCAGCTCTGAGCCATACCCTAATGTGTGCTCCATAATTGCTCAATTTTATATCATTTCTTTTACATTATGAAGCCAGATGAGAAGTGACCATTAAAATGTTTGTGTAATAGATCTTCTAAATGACATTTTGTTATTGTTTTTCTCTTCTCATTTTGTTTCTGTTTTCTTCATAAAATGTGATTTAAAACAAAATACTCAGCATGTTATAAATAGGGGAGACGTGATTGGATGGTGCTTCTGTGCAGCTATTTAAATAGTACTTTAAAAGACATTAAGTAGCATTTCACACACACCCCCATATGTAGTTGGAAAGATACTGACTAGACTCATATTTCCTGTATTAAAATACTTGTATGAACACACTGTTCTTTTCTGGTTTATCAAACAAGCAAATGAGCCTCCTGAGAGTGTCTGGTTCAGACCTGAATAGTTCAAAAAAAAAATTATGGAATCATTTGAACTTGTGAGAAATTTCCACATGAAAATCATAGAGAGAGCTAGTGCGTGTGTGTGTTTTCAACTCATGCCTAAATCTATGTCACATCACTAGATGTTATTTCAGAGGCCATCTTAGCTCTAGGGCTGTATAAGCACTAATGTGCTCAAAGAAACAAACCACGCACAGAGAATGTTCATGCCTTACACGCATTTAAGCTGCTACATGCCTACAAAATGTTTATTCATAGATTCTAGGACTGGAAGGGACCTCATGAGGTCATCGAGTCCAGTCCCCTGCCCTCATGGCAGGACCAAATACTGTCTAGGCCATCCCTGACAGACATTTATCTAACCTACTCTTAAATATCTCCAGAGATGGAGATTCCACAACCTCCCTAGGCAATTTATTCCAGTGTTTAACCACCCTGACAGTTAGGAACTTTTTCCTAATGTCCAACCTAAACCTCCCTTGCTGCAGTTTAAGCCCATTGCTTCTTGTTCTATCCTTAGAGGCTAAGGTGAACAAGTTTTCTCCCTCCTCCTGATGACACCCTTTTAGATACCTGAAAACTGCTATCATGTCCCCTCTCAGTCTTCTCTTTTCCAAACTAAACAAACCCAATTCTTTCAGCCTTCCTTCATAGGTCATGTTCTCTAGACCTTTAATCATTCTTGTTGCTCTTCTCTGGACCCTCTCCACCTTTCTTGAAATGTGGTGCCCAGAACTGGACACAATACTCCAGTTGAGGCCTGACCAGCGCAGAGTAGAGCAGAAGAATGACTTCTCGTGTCTTGCTCACAACACACCTGTTAATGCATCCCAGAATCACGTTGGCTTTTTTTGTAACAGCATCACACTGTTGACTCATTTTTAGCTTGTGGGCCACTATAACCCCTAGATCCCTTTCTGCTGTGCTCCTTCCTAGACAGTCTCTTCCCATTCTGTATGTGTGAAACTGATTGTTCCTTCCTAAGTGGAGCACTTTGCATTTGTTTTTGTTAAACTTCATCCTGTTTACCTCAGACCATTTCTCCAATTTGTCCAGATCATTTTGAATTATGACCCAGTCCTCCAAAGCAGTTGGAATCCCTCCCAGTTTGGTATCATCTGCAAACTTAATAAGCGTACTTTCTATGCCAATATCTAAGTCGTTGGTGAAGATCCCAGAACAGACCCCTGTGGAACCCCACTTGTTATACCTTTCCAGCAGGATTGGGAACCATTAATAACTACTCTCTGAGTACGGTTATCCAGCCAGTTATGCACCCACCTTATAGTAGCCCCATGTAAGTTGTATTTGCCTAGTTTATCGATAAGAATATCATGCGAGACCATATCAAATGCCTTACTAAAGTCTAGGTATACCACATCCACCACTTCCCCCTTATCCACAAGACTCGTTATCCTATCAAAGAAAGCCATCAGATTGGTTTGACATGATTTGTTGCATTGTGCAGGAAGTTCGGACTAGATGATCATAATGGTCCCTTCTGACCTTAAAGTCTATGAGTCTAAATCCATGCTGGCTATTCCCTATCACCTTACCACCTTCCAAGTGTTTGCAGATGATTTCCTTAATTACTTGCTCCATTATCTTCCCTGGCACAGAAGTTAAAATAACTGGTCTGTAGTTTCCTGGGTTGTTTTTATTTCCCTTTTTATAGATGGGCACTATATTTGCCCTTTTCCAGTCTTCTGGAATCTCTCCTGTCTCCCATGATTTTCCAAAGATAATAGCTAGAGGCTCAGATACCTCCTCTATTAGCTCCTTGAGTATTCTAGGATGCCTTTCATCAGGCTCTGGTGACTTGCAGGCATCTAACTTTTCTAAGTGATTTTTAACTTAGATATAGTTATCCCCACAGCTCAGCACCACAAGGCTCAGTTGAAATGGAAGGAACTCCCTTTGGCATAGAAGTTCTGCACAGTTAGTGGCATACTAGAGTCGAGATCCACTGTGCACACCTTAAAAGATAAGATGTAGTATTTAGGGGTAGGTTGAAAACATTTCAGACTATTTTAAGCAGCTTACAAGTCATGGGTCAAATTCAGCCCTCAGATACAGGTGCATCATAAACTCCATGTCGTTCTGTGCACATATCTAAGGTGAAAACTGGGCCCAAGAGTTTGAAGTTGTTAAGTGGTACGACCCAAACTTTGAGGTGCAGATTCCATTAGAAATGCTTTTGCTTTTAGGGATAAAACAAGGGTGGGTCTCTGCCACAGACTTCCTGTGTGACCTTAGTCAGATCATGTAATTTCTCTAATCAGGATCCTCAAAGGTATTTAGGTACATAACTCCCATTGAAATAATTGAAATCAATGGAAGTTAGAGGTCCAAATACCTTTCTAGTCTATTTTATTTATATTTATATATAATGCTGCACTCATCACCGTAGTATCTGAGCACCTTCCTGTAGTGCAATGATTAACATGACTATACATCTATCACGTGTTGTTTGGTCTTTTATCCTCCCCCCAACGGGAAAGGTGTGTGCAGTGGAGTGTCTGGTTTTGGTGGGGTTTTTATTTATTAATTAAATAAATGTAACTGTTGCTATGTGTTGATGTTAGAAAAGGCAAGGTTAAAGGAATGCCCCTTGCACTTGAAGTGCAAAAGTTTGTGATGGTTCTTAGTTCCTGGGGGAGTTCATTCCACAGTCTGGGACCAGCCCCTGGAGAAGGTTCTGTCTCTTGCTCAGGTGAGCTTTATCTATATTGTTGAGAGTTCAATTGACAAAGAAGTGCGGTTATCAACCACAATCTGCGTCCTAGACCTTCAGATGATTTTTAGGTATCATGGGCCCAGGCCATGGAGTGCTTTGAAAATAAGGACTGAGACCTTGAACTTGATTCAAAATGCTATGGGAAGCCAGTGTAGAGAGCGGAGGACGAATGTGATGTGTTCATGGTAGCCTGTGTTGCTGAGGAGATGCACTGCAGCACTTTGTACTAGTGGGAGTTTCCTAAGTGCTGCTGTTTCCTGCCCAGGTATATCACATTTCTGTCATCCAGCCAAGATATGATGAAGGCAGGAATAATGGAGGCCAGGTCTTCTTCTGCCAGGATGTCTCCTAGCCAACTGGAAATGCTAAAAAGCATTACTCACAATCAGTGTCGGCGAGAAATCCAAGAGTACTCCTAGACTACGGACTGAACTGACCAACGGTGGATGTGAACTTTCAGTCAATGAAGACTGCATTGTGGCTGCAAACTCCTCAAAATACCATCCTCTGCCCACCAGCATCACCTCTGTATTGCTTGGGTTCAGCTTCAGCCAGCTGTTCTCATCCATGAGCTGATCTCATTCAAGCACTGGTCCATCTTGTTGGTAGTGGTGTGGCTGTATGTGGTAAAGGACAGGTGGAGCTGTGTGTCATCTGGATATTGCTGGCACTTGAGTCTGTGTCATCTGGCCAGTTCACCTAGTGGTTGTGTGTAGATTTTGGAAAGGATCAGAGAGAACTGATCTTTGTGGAACCCGACAAGTGAGGTGGAGGTGCAGTTTCCCTCACTACTCTCTGGGTGCATCCCTCCAGGAAGGACTGAAAACATTTTAGTGCATTATCCTGGGCTTGTGCCCCCTCTCTCAGGTGAGACAACAATATCATGGTCAACAGTATCAAATGCCACAGAGAGGTCCAGGAGGTTGAGAATGGATGTCTGTCCTCTATCCATTGACAGGAGGAGATCATCCATCAGTGCCACTAAAGCAGTTTTAGTTCTGTGTCCTGGCCTCTTGAAATGAGAATTAAGTGCAACGTTTAGCTCAGACTCGCTGAAATGGGGAGGCAAAGCAGGCCAGACATGATTCTGAGTTTCTTCATGTTAGGAGTGTCTTTGTTCATTTTTAACTGCTGGCAGGTGAAGTGTATGGATACAGTTCCTTGTGGTTCTGCATGAGACATGAAAGTAGCGTGACATCTTTTATAAACTGGCCCTGATTTCATGGGGTCTTGGAATGTCCACAACCAGCATGATGGCCAGGATTGTTACTATTTTGCTTTATTACCTAAAAAGTAGCCTATTTGTGTGTCTCCCCACACACACATCTGTCCATCTGCCTAGTGCTTCTGCAACTGTGTGATTAACTTTTTTTCCATTTATTTATTTCATTTTATAATACGGGCCTGTCCCAGACTCTAGGAGCAGTGGTATGCTTGGGCTGTATGCCCAGGAAGAGCACCTATCACTCTCAAAATAAATGAACTCCAGGATCATACCTTCCGCTGCAGACCAGGGCCGCCCAGAGGATTCCGGGGGCCCGGGGTCTTCGGTGGCGGGGGGCCCCGCTTCGGCAGTAAGTCGGCGGCGGGGGGTCCTTTTGTCCCGGGACCCGCTGCCAAAGCAGGGCCGCCCAGAGGATTCCAGGGGCCCGGGGTCTTCAGCGGCGGGGGGCCCCGCTTCGGCGGTAAGTCGGTGGCGGGGGGTCCTTCCGTCCCGAGACCCACCACCAAAGTGCCCCAAAGACCCATGGCGGGGACCCCCCCTCTGCCGAATTACCGCTGAAGTGGGACCCGCCGCTGAAGTGCAGCCCCCACCGCGGGTCTTCGGGGCACTTTGGCGGCGGGTCCCGGAACGGAAGGACCCCCCCCCCGCCGCCGAATTACTGCCGAAGACCTGGCGGCGGGTCCCGCTTCGGCGGTAAGTCGGCGGCGGGGGGGGTCCTTCTGTCCCGGAGCGGAAGGACCCCCGGCCAGCGAAGACCGGAAGCGAAGAAGCTCCGGGGTCCCGGGCCCCGCGAGAGTTTTCTGGGGCCCAAGTGAAGGACTCTGCTCCAGGGGCCCTGAAAAACTCTCGTGGGGGCCCCTGCTGGGCCCGGGGCCTGGGGCAAATTGCCCCACTTGCCCCCCCCTCTGGGCGGCCCTACTGCAGACATTGTTGGTAGAGCCTAACCTGTTCTAAATCATTGTTGCTGCTGCTGTTCGAGGTTTGCCTTGCTTCACTTATGTCAATGCCTCCTTTCAGCTCTTAAAATCTATGCTGGAGATGAACTAAGATAAATTATGAAGATTGTATCTGTGTATGGTATGAGCTGTAGACACTAATCCAGAATTTCTCTTCCAGTCAGAAGCCTTTGTGACATAAGCATAAATCTTTGAACTATGTGTTGAGCCAGCTGCTACAACATTTAAAAATAGTCAAGTTGGTGCCAATAAGATAGATCACTCAACTTGGGGGCCATAAACAGAAATCAAAGGCATGCATTAGCAATGCCCCAGTGCTAGTATGGTTTCATCAAAAACCTGCAAATATCCCAGCAAATATCCTATGGGGTTACGCATACCCACACGGAATTGTCTGCTGTCAGTTCTGTAACCTGGATCAATTTCGCCCAACTTGGGAGGGTGCAGAATATTTCATGCTGTATAGAAGGCTGACAGCATTTTCTAACCTTTTATGTTAGATTTTATACAGCACACTCTCAGCTGCCTAAAGAAGAGGTTTTAAGTCCGCCTGTATCTCCAGCTGCTTGGGTGACAAGTGATTTGGCTATTAAACACTTGGAAAGCGACAAGGCTTATGAGTGGGCCCAGGAAAGCAGCAAGGTCAAAAGTTTAAGCTATGATCCATGGAAGTCAAAGAGTAAACTAATATTTTCAGCAGTCTAGACAGCATATTAGCAGCTGGGGCTTGCTGTGTTGCACTGCGTTTATAGTTTTCCATACCCTGCAAAAAATATTAGGAATGCAGCAAAACTGGAGTCCTTAGTTTTCCTGTTCAGCCGTTTATTTCACGTTGGGTTCAAAGCCATCTCTCCATGGCATCCATGCAGAATTAACTAACAGCAGAAGGGCCTGGAGGCTTCTGGGGGAAAAGAGGAGAAAACCCTAACTAGGGAGGTTTTCCCCCGCCCCCTCCAAAAAGAAGGATGTAATTTATGTATCCATCTAGGAGCAGGTAGAATTTGTGTGTTGGTCATTTCTCTCTGGCTACACCTAATTAGTCTGGCAATGCCACTGATTTCAACAGTTATACCAACATAAAACTGGAGTATAGTAGTGGAGAACTGCATTTGTGTTGTCTCCATTCTCCGTATGTGAAATGCAGATAATGCAAATATTTTCTGTCCTGTCTATTTTGATTGTAAGCAGTTTGGGGCTGGGTCTATTTTTAACTCTATGTATGTACAGCGCCTAACACACACTGAGTCTCTGATCTCAGTTGAGGCTCTAGGCACTACATTCATATAAATAAGGAATAATAATAATAAACTAATTACTATTCTATCCTATGAATAGCAATATATTATTGACAGGTCTAACCAATAAAGTATGACACATTGAAGTTCAAATATAATAATCCTTACCAAAACTCACTAGGGAAATGCTGCTTTTTCCCCTTAAAATTACCTAATAATTAAAATGAGGACACAGAATTACCTGTGCATGCATATGTGTGTCAAAATATGATAGTCCTATATCAGTGGTTCTCAAACTTTTGTACTGGTGACCCCTTTCACACAGCAAGCCTTTGAGTACGACCCCCCCCTTTATATATTAAAAACACTTTTATATATTTAACACCATTATAAATGCTGGATGCAAAGCAGGGTTTGGGGTGCAGGCTGATAGCTTGCGACCCCCCCCTAAAATAACATTGTGACCCTCTGAGGGGTCCTGACCCCCAGTTTGAGAACCCCTGTCCTATATGAAACACCCTTGCTAGTCCAGTTCTGCTTTTCAGTTGAGTAGAGACCGATAGATTATAAGAATTGTGATGTTGTTAGTAGTTCTCATAAATCAGACCCTTTAGCCAAACGGTTATCGATAAACTACTACAAAGTTTGCCTTTCGGAGGAACGTAATATCTTCCAGGAATTATTTTTGAACCTTAATTCATGAGTTTTTCACATTCTACAGGTATGATTTCCAAAAGCTCCCATCGGGATTGGAGTTGGGCCAATGCAGAAAACATTTGAAAATCCTACCATGAGTGGTTTGAGTCCTATTCTAGCTAAATACATTTTTATCTGCAGGCATTTTACGTGTTGTTGATGAGCTTTTTGCTTAATCTTGTATCCAATCTAGAAGTTCAAGTTGGATCTGATTGGATTCAAATTCAATTTAGGTCAGTCTGTGGGAAACAAGAAGAAGGGAGAAAGATTCAATGAAAAGAGCCATATGAAGGTAGAATGTGGGTGAAATAAGAAATACAGAGGGACTTTGTGAAAGAAGCAGAGAGGGGAAAGAAGACAAATTATATTAAAAATGTAAATACTGGTGTGTGCATGTGTAGAATTAGAGGGAGTATGGTAGCACTTGTTTATGAACAGCCCAGCTTTTGGAGCGTTCTACATTTAGTACATAAAATAGTCCAACTCTAGCCTCATGAGGTTTGCCCATTCCTCCTATGAATGTCACAATACTGTCCAAGTGTTTTGTTATGTTTGAGTTATTTGTTCTTATTGACCTTATTCATGTATCGCCTAGAGAGAACTGGTTTAGGGTATCATGGAGCAAGGGCTGAGAAACAGCAGGGTCTGTGGGGAGGGGTACCCCGTGCTAGACACTTGATACAACACTGAGGACTGAAAGTTGATAGTTGCCCTTGCAACCATCTGTGAAGCTTCTGCATGTAACTACCGTAAGTGCTTACTACTATGGCAATTTTAGAGTTGAGATTTTTTTTTCCTTCCTGTGTTTCCAACAGTGTATCAGAAGTCAAAATCCTGACAGCGCAAGGTGAGCTGCAGAGATTCAAATCCATAGAAACTCTGCTGGTGTCCATAGTATGTGAAGATGAGACGAGGGAAGTTTTTTCAGCACATTATATAATAACTCGCTGCACTGTCTATTAATAAAATTGGCACGTACATGGGTAAATTCACATGGGCTCCACTAAACATTTATCCCATGAGGTCAGGCTGTTATAATAAGCCAAGCTGAAGTTTCATTGGATATTAAGAGCACCCTTCCATTATATTCTGTGCATTTAAGAAACAGAAGGAACAATTAATTACTGAACAGACTAAGCGTAGCCAGGAAATGCATCTTTCCACTCTGCACGAATGTGTTAGGAATATCTTAACATCCCAGTAGTTTGAAAGGTGTTCCAGTGACTCAGAGCCATAGCCTTGGCTGTTGTAAATTGGTATAGCTCCATTTAAATCAATGCAGCTTCATCAATTTACACCAGCTGAGGATTTGGCCACACGTAACAGGGACTAGATGAAACCCTTTCGTGTACCAGGTAGTTTTCTACATTAGCACTATGACACAGGCCTGCCTTTCTCCCTCCCCTCATCAAAAGTATTTAAACCTTTTGCTTATTGTGCCCTGTGCCCCCGCTGCCATACATACGTCACACACTCTTGAGTCCAACACTGTACAAGAAGAAACTTGTGATTGTTGAACAAAAGCCGCTGCTCCTGTTAGGTTGGGTCTTTCAGATTTATGGGGTTATCCTAATAAAATCCAGGAATGTTAAGAGGCAGCAGCGTTAGAGACCACCAACCAGTTTATTGTTCAAGCATAGAAGAAAAATACTGGTAAACCTACTGTACCTGAGACTCAGTTTGTAGCTGTTTCACTTAGCAGATTCCTTGGGCTTCTATTAAAAAATATAAAGGAAAGTTTAAAGATCTTTATTTTGAACAGGCCGCTAATTCATTCTTCCAGATTGTCCAGGTTCAGTGCTTAAATATTTAACTTATTTCACTGTTAAGAAAGTAAGCGCATCACTGAATGTGTCATCCAGGGCTGCCAAAACTATTTTTAAAGCAGGGGTGCTGAGAGACATTGAACTTAACTGTAAACCCTGTATATAATGGAAACCAGGGGGTATGGCAGCACCCCTCATTCCAGCACCTTTGGTGCCATCTAATATACAGTAGGTAGGGCATGGAATAATCACCTCACCAAACCTTGTCTATTTGTTGCTGTAATGGTTTAGATTTCCAGCTATTTATAGGCTTCTCACCCCCCAACAATATAGAATCAGGGCACCTCAAAACATTACTGAATTCATCCTCGCAACATACCTGTGAAGCTAGGCACAGTTAACCCTATCTTACAGATGGGGAACCAAGTCATCCAGGCCCAGAACTTAAAAGGTATTTAGAGGCCTAACTCCCATTGATTTCTAAATGTCTTTGAGGCTGTGGGCCCACGCAACTTGCCCAAGGTCACACAGGAAGTCCGTGGTGGAGGTAGGAACTGAACCCACACTTCCTGAATGCCAATCCAGTGCCCTGCCCATAAGACCATGAATTAATTTTCTCACTGGTCCTGCTAAGGAGTAGCAGAGGCCAGGATTGGAACAGAAACAATGTAGTGTGCCCCATCACCAAAGTAGGTGGCCGAAGTAGAGTAATCTGGCCAAATGGCCATTAGCATTGCTATTGTTCTCCTTATCCTTATTCCACCAGTTGTGCCATTTTGCCATTAATTATCGATTCCTCATTCGTTACATTCCCATTTCCATTATGAAAACTATCTTTTGAGGGATTGGACACTGAAGCCCAGATTTTTCAGAAGTGTGAATTCAGAGCTGTGAGCATCATTTTCTCATAAGACCATGCTGCAGCTGCCTCGTGCAATACATGATTGTTTACGAAATTCAGAAAATCCGAGTGTATCTGTGAAAACCTGCTGCAACTTGACATGCAGGGTCAAGTTTTCAAGGCCCAACCCATAGTTGTTCAAAAGGCACGGGCAAAATCCTGAATTTCCATTTGTAATTGCTCCCCAGTAAACCAACTTGCACATACAAATGTTGGGCTGTCCACATAAGGCACATTTCATGGGGCTTTCGAAACTTGTCCAAAGGGCCTGCCTATGGAGCTGTTTTTCCCCCTCCTTTTTGTTGATGTAGAAAAGAAAACATCAGTTTGGCCATTTTAAGTTATACAGTTGAGTGGGGAAAAATAGTTGTTAAATGGTTTTGGAGACATTTTGGCCTCCTTAGCTTAAAAAATGGCTCAATTTAAATTAAAACATGATATTTGGCAAAGAATGAGTTCCAGAGATACTCTTGCTAGTTTCAATATTTAGAGGAAAAAACTGTGGCCAAGATCTAGAGGTTTCAAAATCAGCTGTACTGTGTAGCCAGCATGTTCACTGACCTACCCACACATTTGTTCTCTCTCACACACGCAGAATTTATTCATCCCAAGATGCAACTGTGCATCTGTTTTATATATTTTACTAGTCACTTGCAGTGAGCATTTACAAGTGTAAGAGCATGAAAGGTGAAAAAAGCAAGGCGAGACAATGTGTTTGCCAGACAAGGATAATGACATAAAGGGTAACAAATCTCTTAGATTCACCCTCCACATAATCCCCATGGGGATCCAAGGGTGTTACCTGGATCGTATTGAGAGGGTGTAAGGAATTCATGCCTGCTAGCAAAAGTCACAATTATTAGACAGAGTTTATATGCATGCTGCTTGAGTGGGGAGCTGGGTATTTCATCTACAAAATCATAGGTCTCTACTACTTGAACTAAAGGGAATCTCCTTGAGCTGATGATATAGTAGTAGGTCTCACATTCTATTTGTGGACCAACCACTAATACACACTTGTACTAACACAAAGAAGTACATGACAATTTGAAGCGAAGGACATGAATATACAAGGATAGATGTAGTCTAACTAAGGCCCAGATCTACCCCCAAACAAATTCATTATCTCCCCAGGTGATCTCTTGCCTTCCTTCCCATGCCTGAGTTCATAATCTTCCTCCCAAGAGAGGCAGCCCACCCTGTCCCTGCTAGCAACTGGCTGGCCACAATTAGCAGTTTCTTCATTGGCTGCTGGTCTCCCTCCAACAGTGAGGTCCAGCTCTCAAGAAACCGATGAACCTTCTTTAATCTTTCTGGGTGCAAGTGTAAGCTAAGGACGGGACTCTGTTCTGGAGCCTCCTCTTCCTTCAGTTTCATTTTATACTTACAAAATATTTTCTCGAATCTACCAAACTTACCCAATTAAAAAGGCTGCAGATGTGAGATCTGAGGAAAACAGATCTGAGGAAAAAAGCAAACTACCTCTGGGTTCCTCAGAATCCCTCTTACCACCCCAAAAAATGCATTCAAGAGGCCAAATTTCTCAGGAAGCAGCTGCCACATTAAATGCTTCTACCTGGGAATCCAGCCCACGGTAGTGGGGAAGCTAAATTGATTTTGAAAACTTTAAAGTGAAATTGCTTTAAAAATCAGCTTATCACAGGTCTACCATTCAGCTGGTGCTTCAACAACTCAGACTAAAAGGAGGAAAGAAAACTCCTTCACACTGCAAAGATGAGGAGCTTTTAGCACAGGCTATGTCAAATCTTGTTTAGAATAAGTAAGCAAACTTGCAGTGTTTTGCATTTTCTATATCTCTCTTTTATTTTTTTGTAATGAAGGTTGGCAACCCACATTATGTACCAGCCTCTTGGGGGACCATGTCAGCATAAATGTTTGGTTGATGCAAATTACATCAGCATAAAGGTGCTTCAGTTAGTATATCGCTCGTGTATGTGCCTACTTGGCTGCTTGCGTTGGCACTGCACGGACTCACCAGGAATGTTTGTATCAATGCAAAATGTGGTGCACCATGGGTAGGTATTCCAGTGTCCATGCTCCACCGTCCGGCACAGTGTCTTTTGGGGAATTTTTGCAATGCATTGTGGGGCACACACAAGTCATGCAGAGGGGGCTGGGAGCAAGGAGTCAAGTTTCCATCATGCAACTTTCTCTATCCCATCATGTCATCTTTATGCCATCATTTTTGTGCCTTTTTTTTAAAACCCCAGAAACACATGTGGCACTTGTTGCTGTCTGCCATTTCTGACAGAAGCATGGAGCCTGCACAGTTCTGCGCTATTGTCATGAACGTGGCAGATATAGGATGAATGATCCCACAGTACTTGGAGAGCTGCAGGAAGTAGGGGGAATGAGGAACATGACAACAATTCAAGGTTTCTTGTAGCATTCATGGAGCAGCTTCAGACTGTGGAGTGCTACTTCTGGGCCTGAGAAATGAGCACTGATTAGTGGGATTGCCTCAGAATGCAGATTTTGGATGACAATGAGTAGCTGCAGAACTTTTGGATGTGAAAGGCCACATTCCTGGATCTGTGTGCTGAGCTTGGCCCAGTGCTCCAGTGTCTGGATATCACAATGAGAGTTGCATTGACAGTTGACAAGCAAATGGTCATTGCACCAGATTGCTACTACTCAGTGGGAAATAATTTTGGAGTTGGAAAATCCCCTGTGAGGAATAATGTCATGCAAGTGTGTGGGACCATTAATAGTATCCTGTTAGGTAGGACTGTGACTCTAGGCAATGTGCAGGACATCCTAGATGCATTTGCGGCTATGGGGTTCCTGAACTGCAGTGGGGTGATAGACAGCACACATATTCCTATTTTGGCCCCAGCCCACCTTGCCACAGAGTATCAACAGAAAAGGCTACCTTTGTATGGTTAAGCAAGCAGTGGATCAGTGGGGATGCTTCACTGGTATGTATAGGGGCTGGTCAGGGAAGGCACATGACAATCACATCTTTAAGAACATGACACTGTTCAGGAAGCTGCAAGCAGGGACATTTTCCCAAATAGCAGATTACCATTTGCAGTTTTAAAATGCCAATAGTGGTCTTGAGGGATGCAGACTACCCCTTGCTCTCCTGGCTCATGAAGCCATTCATTGGCCACCTTGGCAGGAAAGATTCAACTACTGGGTCAGCAGGCGCAGAATGACAGTCAAATGTGGTAGATTGAAGGGGCGCTGGCGGTGTTCACTCACTAGATTAGATATCAGTGAGAAAAAATATCCCAATAGTTATAGCTGCCTGTTGTGTCCTGCACAGTATATTAAGGCTGTTACAAGGAGGAGGAAGAAAAATTGTTTTTCTTAACCTCTGAGGCTAGGATGAGAAGCAATGGGCTTAAATTGCAGCAAGGGAGGGTTAGGTTGGACATTAGAAAAAACTTCCTAACTGTCAGGGTGGTTAAGCTCTGGAATAAATTGCGTAGGGAGGTTGTGGAATCTCCATCATTGGGGATTTTTAAGAGCAGGTTAGACAAACACCTGTCAAGAATGGTCTAGATAATACTTAGTCCTGCCATGAGTGCAGGGGACTGGACTAGATGACCTCTCGAGGTCCCTTCCAGTTGTATGATTCTATTGATTCCTGTCCATTTCTGCCAAACATACTCCAGCCAGGGCTCTCACAGGTCACTGAATGTGACGCTGTGGTTTTCCTTACTTTGCCCTGATGCCGAGTGGTAGGAGTAGGGATGTAGCCCATAATGCCACGTGGAATATTGGGAGATACAGGAAGCTGCTGAAATGGAGTTCTCCATTGATTGCAGAGGGAGGCGAGCCTGTGGCTGTTGGACTTGTAGGTCAACAGTCTTCAGCATCTGTGTTTGCTGTCTGAGAAGCCCTGCTATGTCCTGGTGCATCTCCCTCTCCTTTTCCTGCGGGGACTCCTGGCTCTTCTCCTCTCCACTGTTTCCTTCTCCAGGTTGCCTGCTATATTCACCACCAGGCCCTCTGTTAACAGTCCAGTGCAGCAATGGTTTGCAGCATCTAGGTGGATATGTCTTCCCTTGTACCCTTCTTTCTCTTTCTCATCAGGATCAGGCATTCCATGGGTGCGGAGGGGGCACCTCTCAAGGCTGCAACGACAGCAGCTACAGATCAAACAGACAGATGTATCATTGTACTTAGAGTCACAATGGAAAGCAAAAGATAAGATTCAGAACTCCCTTCCTTTATTTGCATGAGAGTTTTAAATAAGGCCTGCTTATTGCCACTTCAGGTTTGGAGCACCTCTGCACAGCACTGCTCTCCAGCCACAGCCATGGAGAGTATGAGGGACAAGGTGGGGAATTATGATATCCAGTTGCATGAAACATTAAAAGGTTGGCCCCTGTTTCCATGTGTCTGAGCACAGGGCAATGGCACTGCGTACTGCAGTATTTTCCACATGCAGTGGTGATTTTAGCTGATCTCTCACTCCTGAGGGTCACAAAGGCACAGAGAGCACAGTTGTTGCTGCCGTCCCGAAGCCACTCAGGCCCAGATGCCACTAGCCCATGGGAAAGTGTTCTATCGAGAGGAAGAAATAAGGTAGCCATCACTAGAAACCTCTGGGAGAGGTTGCAAAGTAACTCCATGAAAGTTTCATTGAGATCACTCAGGAGGATACACGGGACATCCCTGTGTACACAAACTAACTGCTCTGCCTGGCTTCTCTGCCCAAGCCCATAGGGGAATGAAAAGCAGATAACAATTCTACCTCTCTTGGTTGTACCGCTACCTCTTCTCACAGGTGTCAGACAATGAAAAGTAGATATTTGTGTCCTGCTAACTTGGGGTGCAGCCAGGTGCCAACTTCACATTTAAACATTTTAGGGGGAAAATGCATTCCCACGCTTACCCAAGGTGCCTTCCCCTGGATTGGGCTCATTCGTGCTCAGTTGAAGGGACTGGCTAGGCTGCAGTGGAATCTCAAAAAGATCCTGCCTTGCTAGTTACCTCAAGTGTGTCCCTCCTCCTCCTCCTTGCTGTTCATGGCAGGGTCTCTGCCTCAAGCTCCACTGAGCTGTCCATGGTGGTCTGCTGGGTGCTGGCGGGGTATGGCAAACAGCTCATTGCAAAAGTGGCAGGTCTACGGGTTGGCACCAGATTGACTGTTGGTTTCCTTGGCCTTGTATTATGCCTGCTGCAGCTCCTTTGCTTTCACACAGCACTGCTGCTGGTCCCTGTTTTACCCTGTCTCCTGCATCCCCTGTGCAATCTGCTTGTAGCCGTCCATGTTTCTACGACTGGTTTATAGTGGTGCTTGGACAGTCTGATCTCCCCAGGCCCAGGAGATCCAATATCTCCAGTCTAATCCAGGCAGGAGTGCATCTAGAGCAGTGACACAGGCTTCAGTCATTCAGGAGCCAAATTAGCGATCAACATTACCCAAAAGAGCCATAGTAGTATGTGAATTAATTGTTTAATTTACTATATATTATTCTCACAGCAAAATGACTGACCAAGTATTATTTATTTTATCAACTACAATTGGTTAATAACCCAGTAAAAGCATCCTCAATGGTGACTAACATAGATTGGTTAATAATTGAATCACACTGTGTTTTAATTCCATGTGCTACAAAGAGCTGCAGGAGACCCATCAAAGAGCCACTTGTGGCTCACGAGCCTCAGTCTGAGTATTACTGGTCTAGAGCATGTAGCTGGCATGGTCGGTTGGGCAGTTGCACACAACAATGGAGAGCTGCCTGGTGTGCTTGCCAAGCTGGGCAGTCAGGAAAAGACATTTCAAAAATATGCGGTAGTTTTAAAGAAGGGAATGGTGGCTTCTGGTCTCTCAGACCCCTTGACAGTGAAGTTCACCATTTTGATCAGAGTGGTTGCTGTTGGGCATTGTGGGACAGCTGCTGGAGGACTGTGAGGGTCATAGAATCATAGACTATCAGGGTTGGAAGGGACCTCAGGAGATCATCTAGTCCAACCCCCTGCTCAAAGCAGGACCAATCCCCAGACAGATTTTTGCCCCAGATCCCTAAATGGCCCCCTTAAGGATTGAATTCATAACCCTGGGTTTAGCAGGCCAATGCTCAAACCACTGAGCTATCCCTCCCCCCACGCAGTGTCTATGCTCACACTGTGTCAACCACAATATGTCAACTATGGCTCAACGCTGTTTGGGGAGTTGATTAGTGCGTTGCTGTAGGCAGGCACATATATCAGTGGGAGACAAATTTGCATGTAGACACATGCACAACTAAGTTGATAAAAGGCGACTTAATGTCGACCTCTCTTTGTTGTATAAACTAAGCCAAAGTTTCAAAATTATATAGTTTGGTGGCATATGTGCTACACTCTTATGTTAAATTGGTAGTTCAGAAACAAGGCTATATTCTAAATTGCACCAACAACATTTGTGTCCATGTCCGTTGTTGTTCATGTCCAGCTGTTAGCAAAAGAGCGGATTGGATTAGAAGTACAGTACCTGTTTGCTAGTGCCTATTTTACATACAGAAATCTGGGGTTTTGCAGACACTGGCCATAAAGAATCACCAGAATCCATGACTTACCATAGTCAAGACTAAGACACCTTAACTATGGCTGACAACAAAACGGAATCTTTTACTCTCAGACTGCAAGGTCAAAATAGGTACAAATTAGACATTCTCCGCTGTTTGCATTTCTGAGGGTAAAATTTAGCATGGTTCTGATGACTTGTTTGCAGCATTGTTCATGGTGAGGACTATACACCTCTCCTGCGCAGAGAAATTAATGAACAGTTCCACATGGGAAAGGACACAGCCCAAGTACTGGCTTCCCTGTTAGGTGAAGAGCATAAGGACGACTGAATATGCCCTCAGCACATCAGTAAGGCTTGCTGCTTTGCAAAGTGTGGTGGGCAAGACTGACCTCTGCAGGACAAAAAGAAATGAGCCAATCTCAGGGAAAAAAAGACAGATGGCAAATGAAAACAGAAGCTTTCAGCAGCAAAGCCACAAAATGAGTATTTCTCTTATTCTGGGGGGAGAAAGTGTCAACTACCGTCCACAATTTCTATAGTGGGGTTGCTGAACCAAACTGTAAACCCTGTATATAATGGAAACCACTTCAAGACAGGGGGTGCGATAGCACCCCTAGTTCCATCCCCTATGCTGGAACCATCTTGCCTCTTTCTCTGCTTTCTAGAGCCAAACACCACTGAACATTTGCAGGAGAACTGGATGGAGCTTGTGTAACAACTCTAACCCACAACTGTCCCCAGTCGTTAGCAGCCTGAAGCACAGGACAATTTGCTGAGGTTCAAGAACCTGGGCTGAGTTACACTTCTGGGTTAAGGCTATTTGCAAAGGGGGGTTTTGGCCCAGAACAGGACACACACTTCCATTTTGGCTGAGCAGGAATGTTTGGGTTCATGTGACCTTGAAACTCAACCCCAAACTCAAGGGTTTGCAAGCACTTTTGGACCAAATGTGCTGAGTTTTCTGCAGTTTGCAACATGTTGATTCTTAGTTTAAGTGCTTTGTTGTTTTGAAAGCTCCATATGATCTGTGCACTGGATCTGAAAGCAGCTTAAACTGTTTAATTGCTGACCTCTTCTTTACTCTCTAATTGCTTGCCAGCACTAGGGTGAGTTGTTTGTACACAGCTTGCACTGTGGATGCTTTGGGGGATCCTAAATGATCTGAATTAAAGCTAGTAAATCTACAAATATCCATTAAAGCAGCCAATTCAGAACCCGGCAAAGAGAGGTGGGAATTAGGATAAAGTTAATAGTTGATCTCTAGTCCTAATTTTTTTAGTTAATCCCAATTTATTTATGCAATGGAGTGTGTATGTGTAGGGAGGACAACAAGAAAAGTTTGCCGCTGCATGAAAGATAGATGCAAGTATCACATGCTGACATGCTGACGTTTACAAACTGAATTTTTCATAAAGAAAAGTTTAATTCGGAGCTTAGGACAATGAATGTAATAGTCGTAAAAGATAGTAATGCAAAAGGTACGGCCTAATGATGTGGTAGCTCTCCATCCCTGGGTCTCCTTACCTCAAGATTAGATGTTTTTCTAAAAGACATGGGATAAAATTTTCAAAAGTTTTCATACAATTTTCATAAGCCAAAGTCCCATTGACTTGTAATGAGACTTAAGCTCCTAAATACTTGTTACTTTTGAAAATGAGATTTAGGTGCTTCTGGAATTTTACCCATGATCTCATTAAACCACAAGTTGTTGGGTTGGAGTTAGGAATCACTGAGTGAAATTCTACAACTTCTGTTGTGTAGAAGATGAGCTAAGATGATCATAGGAGTTCCTTCTGGCCTTAAAATATGAGAATGAATCAACTGCTGTGTTTTCGGTATGGAAAAGCCAGCTGAAACAGCCCTGCATTTTTTGTAATAACTGAATTATTATATGTAGTTTCTAAGGGCTGGAAAGTTAAATGATTCTCCATTTAGACTCATTTTGTGTGTAATTCTTTTTCCTTGGCATTCACAGACATAGCCTTGATCCTAACTCCGTTGTGATAGGCTATTAATTTCCAATTCCACTCACACTAATTAGTTTTCCAGGACCACGGCCCTGTACTGTCTGATTTTGATTTGGAGACTGTGATTCTGTAGCATTTTGGAGACATTCAGGATTTGCATTGTACCTGAGTAGGAAGAGTGTAGGCCACTGTTATTTTTTATTTTATTTTATTGACTGATTCATATTGCTGTAGCAGCTAGGAGCCCAGACATGGACTAGGATTCCATTGTGCTAGGCTGAGTAGAAACACAGACAAAAAGATGCTCCCTGCCCAAAGAGTTTACAATCTAAGTTTGTGACTTTCAGTCAATTGCCTTCCTTTCCATGACCATGCAGGTTGCTCAAGGCACATGGCTAAAGGTAAAAAAAGCATTAAACTCTCCTAACCAAATTACAGCTTCTGTGGGAATTTTACTTTAGGTAGAAAATTCTAATGAGCAATGAGACAAGACCTGGTTCTCCTCTTACTCACACTAGTGTAACTACATTTCCCTCAGTGGGAGTGACTCCTGATTTATACTAATGTAAAAGAGAGGAGAATTGGACCCACAATGTCATCATCATTCATTATTGTGACATCAGATGTTTGGTGAGAGAAAGTGGGAGGCAGCCATTCGTTCATAACTGCTGCAAAGAAAAGAAAGGCAGGACTGTAATGTCTTGCAATACCTTTGAAGCAGGATTGTATTCATGTAGCACTACAAGCATCCATGTACCTCTGATCTGCAACCATTTCCATAATGCTTTCCTCTTGACCTATATTGATATATAAACGGTTAGTCTATATATAACCTGCTGATCAGCGTGTCTCCTGCCCCCTCTGCATCCAGTCCACCAAATATATGAGTCTGTTACTGCCCTAGAGTGGGAGCCATGACTCTCTAGGTCAGGGCTGGCTCCAGGCCCCAGCATGCCAAGCGCGTGCTTGGGGCGGCATGCCGCGGGGGGCGCTCTGCCGGTCGCCGGAAGGGCAGCAGGCGGCTCCAGTGGACCTCCTGCAGGCGTGCCTGCGGATGCTTCACCGGAGCCACGGGACCAGCGGACCCTCCGCAGGCACGTCTGCAGGAGGTCCACCGGAGCCGCGGGACCGGTGACCGCCAGAGCGCCCCCCGTGGCGCGCTGCCGTGCTTGGGGCGGCGAAATTGCTAGAGCCACCCCTGCTCTATGTCCAGCTGTAGAAACTCATGCTTTCAGCTCTGGAAGTCCCCAGTTCAACTTCTAGTGTGTTGTCCAAGATGGTGGCCATTAATAAGTAGGAGCTTTTCTTCAACTTGACCTGCTTTGGGCCACAGATGCTCAGAATAAGCTTCCTCTGTCCAGAGAAGACTATAACCAACTGGTCAGCATATGGTGGGTGTTCTCCTCTATTCCTAATCCACCAAGGATACAGGCCTGCTACAGATATTAACTGTAGAGCCCACTGTTTACTTTCAGGTTGGAGTTATATAGTTCAAATAATGGCGTATTGACCAAGATGGCAGCCTTCCAATAGACACAGTCCAGTTTTATTTTCTGGAAGTGAGCTGAAAATTCTAAACACCAGACCCATATTCCTATTAGGGTTGGATTGAGAAGCAGCAAGAGTTTGTTATTTTTAAGAGAAAACACGATAAATTAGACAAGAGTTAAAATTAGAGCTGACTGAAAAATGGAATTTCCCTCATGCAGGAAATTCTGATATTTCAATATTTTATTTAGAGTCTCAAATAAGGAGGGATGAAAAGTTGAAAAATCAAAAATGTAGGGGAAAAAAAGTCTGAAAAATGTCTATTCAGAAATGTCAATATGTTTCCTTTCAGGTAAATTCAACTTTAATCTGTGTCTGTCTGAGTCACTGCAGTGCCTTATGGGAGTTGTAGTTTGGATGCCTCTCCTCCGGCAGAGAAACCGTGGCATCATAGGAGCTGTAGCATGTCCAGAAAGCCCAGCCCATAGGGGAGAATAAGGGTGTTAGGTACCCAAACTACAGCTCCCTTGGGGCACTGTGGTGGCTCAAATACAAAGATTAACATGGATCTGAAATTCAATATTTTTTTGCTAAATTAACATTTTCTTATGGAAGAATATTTCAACAGAAAATTCCTGAACAGCTCTAGTTAAAACACTAGCTGCTTCATGAAGTAACACCTAAGAATTTCTGAAAATCTCTTGTGCCAGCTAATATGTTCTCTTGCTATGTCTAGATTGATGACATTTTGAATGCTGAATAACTTCTGGTGACACCCACCAACCTTCCAGTATTGTAGCTGTGATACTGTCCATATGAGATGGTGGTCAGCAATTCCTACAGTGGATTGGACAAAGCATGCTTTTTGTCAGCGTCAGGCAGAAGTGTCTCCCCCTTTTCCTATTAAACTCCCCATATCTATTGCAATTCAAACCCCAACAGTCCCCACTTGTGTCTGAGTTCCCCTATGACTTCCTTATAGTACACTAGGATCTTATAGAGCAGAGGATCTTGTTTCACACACACATCTGTCTTTTTAGAACCCCCATCACCACAACAGCAAACACTTGGTTCTAGTGACCTTCTGCGCCAATAGCTCCATCTCTTTGGGGAGGGATAATGATTTTCCACATCTTGGCAGAGGAACATGCAGAGTCTGCCTCATGTTCCATCATTTCAGAGCCAAGAATTTTAGAACAGGCATTGTGAAGGCAGCAGCCTTTAGGGCATCAGATGAATGAGCCAATATTGTTAATTCTGCGCTAGTTTTTTGCTGCATCATCATGATGTCTAGGGGTTTTTACTGAAATGAGACTTCAGAGATCTGTCCATCTTAGGTAATTATATGGACCCCTTTACCACAGGATGTGAACACCTCCATCTTTCTAATATACCTATTCTCACAACACTGCTATTATCCCTATTGGGGGATAAGGCACCCAGAGACTATGTGATTGGGCCAAGGTCACACAAAAACTTGCTGGTGGAGCAGGGACTTGAACATAGGTCTCCTAAGTCGCAGGTTAGTGCCTTAACCATTGTACCATCCTTCTTCTCTATAAACACATAATTTTTTCCTGTCTCTCTATTGTTTAAGGTGTAATGGAGCAACGAGACCTTTCCACATGCAACTTGAAAATCAGTAAGGTGGAGATATATAGAGAGGTGCTTTCAGAAGATAGGAACTGGAAAGAACCTCTGGTGCTACCAACAACTGGGCTGCATGATAGGGAAGAGAGATGGTCATACTGGGGTGAGCAGAGGGCTTGGGATGGGGCAAAACCAAATGGAAGGTTGGACTTTTAAATCCCTGGGTGTTGAAAAAATAAACAATGGCCACTGTAGCTCCACCTTGTGCCCCTGCTGGATTTCCACAAAGAAGAGCTATTAAACCCTGAATTAGGAGCAGAAAGTGATAGGTTAATGGTTCTAGCTTAAACAATATTTGTTACAAATGTTGATCACCCTTGAAGATAGACAATTTCTTGTTCCTAGCAAGGTCACTAGCTTAAATCAAGAAAGTATAATATCTCTGAAAGACACCGTTTATCCATCCTTTGGGAACCACCATTGGATTTTAGATTAAATAAGGATTAAGAAACATGTTTCTTATTTAGATATGTGTGTGCATGTATTTTCTGCTCCCACATTAGTTACTGCCTACATTTCTGTTGACATGAACAGGAGCAGGGCACAAATATCTCAAGTGGGGATGGGTGGACCTCATGAAGTTTGGAGAACTACAAACCCATCACCCTATTTTTGAGATATGACTCAAGAGCTAATTCACCTTTGCAAATCTTGTGTTGCCTGCCTACCCATTTCCAATGCCTCCCTAGTTAAGGAGATTACATTTCAAAACAAAAAGACAAACAAGTTTTCTCTGCAATACAATTTAGGTATTAAAGATGCCATAAATGCAAGGTCGGCTCAGGTCAATGCCCTCTGCACGGTGTGTATGTGTGTATATATATATATATAATAGTGTTTATTTTTCATGAGACTCTTTTTCTCATGTGCTGTCTGTTTTTCACAGCCTCTCTTTGTTTCTGTCTCTGGTCCAGTTATTGTTTATTTTTCAATTGTATTTGCTCCTCTGACAACTTCTGTTGCTTTTGTCACAGTCTCTCTTTAGAAATCATGAATCCAATAATGTCCGACTCTAACTTTCCAGCCTACTACATTGGAATGGTTACAAAATTAGGTAAAACAAGTTTTCCCATTCTTAGCTTTGAGATAAAGGGAGGTGAATAAACCGATGATAACTGTGCTAAAATTGGGATTGCCTCAAACTGGGGCACCACTGAACTGATTTTCTTCAAATGTGCCTTTTTTGTAGATTTCATTTTAACACTTAATAATCAAGCCAAGTCTGAAGACACTGTGTATTGTATGTAAGGTTGAGTAAAAGTTTCTAGTTTGCATTATACTAACTGAAAAATAATACATAAAAATATGAGAGGATATATATTCAGGCATGAGCAAAAGAGGAAAGAGTTGAAGTTGAGCTTGCAATTTTACCTCTGCATTTTCTGACTTCTGTGTACTTGATTTCTCAACCTTTGGGCTATGGAGAGAGAGGAGGGTAGGCTGTATGGAATTAGATGATTGTTTTTTGCTGTCTCTGAAAGTAAATATTATGAACAGAATTTGGCGGCAATATTTTAAATGGGGCTGATTTCAGATTTCCCTCATTCTCTAAAAAGTGAGAATATTTTTGAATTTTCAAAGTTTCTTTTTTAGAAACCTACCTGCGGTATTTTTGTTTCTGTGGAAGCTTGTAAGGAGTCCATTTTTATTTTACGTTATTCTATAAGTATTAAAATGAAAAGATAATAATTAAAAACCAAGGAGGGCAATTTTGAACATTGTCCTAAAGAGGGAAGTGTTTCCATCTTCTTCACTGAGAGTTGGTCTTGGCCCATAATTTGTCTGATTTAAAGATCAGTTAAATCAATAGAAGCTTTCCCACAGACTTCCATTGTCTTTGCCGTAAGCCCAAGGAATGACAAGCCAGTGGACTTTTACTTAAAACCCCAACTTATTTTTATGTATTGTGAATGGACACACCCTCTGCTTCTTTGTTGCCTAAAATATACTGTCTGCCCTTGAATGTCAACATTTTCCTTCTAAGAGGATGATGGAGACTTTAGCTTTCTGCTTTGGCAGATTGTGGACAATGTCTTTCTGGGCTTCCCATTGACGAAACATGAGTGGCTAATGCCCCCACCTGGCGGTGTAGAGATACATAAAGGAAAAACTGAAGAGCCTGTGCTCAGTCATAGGACACTGAAATATTGATCAGCCTTTGCTGATATGTTCAATCAGCAGGCTTGTCAGGGAGATCCTGGTTTTGGTGCCTCAACCTTACTTCATTTAAGTTGATCATTTCCTATATCCAACAGTCGGATAAACCAGATTCCTTCGCTTTGTTTGTCTTGGCCGACTGTGTCTCTTTATGAGGAAAATGGTCACAATCAAGTGCTTCCTCTGTGTACTTTGACAGGAAACACTACTAATATGCTTTCCTTTTGTCGTATGCCTTGCTCTTTTCACCCAGTGTTGTTTAAATATTTTCAGTACAATGACATATTTATTAACCCCCTGCTCTCCACATGGGGTCAGACTTTGATTGGCCCATCTGTAAAGACTCTCGGTTAAGGTGGTTTTTCCAGCTAGAGTTAATAATATTACTACTATTCACGTAAAACTCTGAGACAGTCTCTTTAAAAATGGAACACATTTATCTAAAACAGCTGGTTAAGAGAGCACGAGGGCCCAGCTAGAGTTGGCGAGGTCAGAGGTCAGGGTTAACACCAATCTCTATGGAACTTTGAAGCTGACATTTTACAGATTATACGTGTCTCAGTGCACAGTGGGCATGGCATATAAATTGGTCTTAGAAGCCCCTATTTGTTCTCTGTCTTTTTATGAGCCCACAGAGTTCTTCTTTGAAGCAGCACACACAGAAAATAAAAAGTCATTTTAATGTTGTGGAACTATTTGCAGTAAATCATGTTAACATCCTGGCTGATGCTAATATAGCAATGGCACCTTCTTTTAGCCCCATACCGTGACTCAGCTACGACAGACTGCCTATGCTTCCCTCCATAGAAAATCCCTTGGCACTATAAACCGCTTGCTGTTGTATGGCACTCTAGGACTAGAAGAAAGCATCCGATTTCAGAGAGCTTGGGTTGCATTCTGGAACTAATTATATCATTTACTTTGTGGAAATCTTTTTTTTTTTTTAATTGCTAGGTGTTTTAACTGGAAAATGTTGAATGCTGGAGAGCAACAAGAAACAGGCACTCTTAAGAGAATTCTGCTGGAGGCACTTTCGCCACCTAATTAATTTTCAATAAATGCTTCCAATAGGTAATTTGCTTTTGGCCAAATGTAAATCAACCGGAGACAAATAGGGTTAAAATTAGAAATGTGTGATGGGGACAATGTTTATGGACAAAATAACCTGGCACCCCTACAAATAATTTGCTGACAGTATCAGAAAATTGGACCACACAGATGTTAACAAACACTGAATACTGAGGTAGTTAAAAATTTGACGAAGGAGGAAAGAACTGGCTAGAAAAAAGATCTGGTAGACACAGACCCAGATCTTCCATTGGTGTAAATTGATGTCACTCCACTGAAGCCAATGCAGCAATGCCAGATTACACCATTTGAACGCTTGGCCCATACAGTTATCCTTTTAATTCTACTATTCAATAATTATGGGCCAGATCCCCCAGAAAGTCATCCTGTTGACATTAGTGCGACTAGTCATATAAGAGCTACTCATGTGAGGAAAGGCTGGTGGGGGAGGGATCGGTAAATGCTGACCAGAGAACAACCTGAAATTAGAGACTCACTTGGCTGCAAGGTACCTTTAATGTATCTTGGCAAGATTGATTTTATTTAAACCTGAACTGTCTTTGATGATCAAGTTATCTATTTCAATAACCTACCTACCTAAGGAAGCAAGTTCTATTACCTAACTGTTAGTAAATTGAAAAGGTATTCTTAATAATATAAACTGTATTCTCATTGTCACAGTAGTTACTGGTTATGACATGAGAAAGGTGAGGCCATCCTCCATAACAAATTCTGACCTTTTTTGGACATTCTGACATGTAAAACACTATATCCAGTTATGGCACTGTATTAGGATAAATTATACCCAATTACATAACTGTTCTGGATAGTCTAGGTATTGTTCAGAAGTTGAAGTGCTATCAATTAATATCATGATTCAGCGTGGCTGGAATTACTTTACTTGTTACTTTCTGGAACTTTAAAAGACTGTTGAATCCTGCATTATAAATATAAAAAATTTAACCAAACCCACCACATTTGCTGAAATGATTTAATATAGTCAGTGATAAAGCTCAGGGCTGGGAGTCAGGAGATCTGGTCTCTAATTGCTTTGTGAATGTGTGCAAGCCACTTAACCTCTGTCAACTGGGGATGGTAAGACCCTTTACACATGGGGGCATAGGTGCTGGAACTAAGCGTGATGGGGGTGCTTCTCCACCCCCTCGGTTAAAGTGGTTTCCATCATATAAAGGGTTTACAGTTTGGTTCAATGGCTCTCAGCACACTCACTCTCACTCTCCACCCTCCCAGTGTCCCAGAGCTTGGGCTCCAGCTGAGCCTGAACGTGGACACAGGTTTTTAGCCCCTCAACCTGAGCCCTGCAAGCCTGAATCAGCTGACCTGGACAAGCCGCAGCCATGTCTTTTATCCCTGTGTAGACATACCCTTAGTCACACTGGGAGCTCATGTTCAGCTGATTATCCACCACGACCCCCAAATATTTTTCAGGATTAGAATTCCCTCATCCTGTAAGTATGGCCAACATTCTTTATTTTCAAATATATACATTTGCAGTTAGCTGTATTAAAACATATATTGATTGCTTACACCCAGTTTACCAAGCAACTTAGATTGCTCTGAATCAGTGACCTGTCCTCATCATTATTTACCATTTCCCCAGTTTTTGTGTCATCTGCAATCTTTATCAGTGATGATTTTATGTTAAATAGCGTAGGGCCAAGAGCCAATCCCTGCAGGATCCCACCAGAAGCATACCCACTCAGTGATGATTCCTATTTACAGTTATATTTTGAGACCTATCAGCTAGCCAGTTTTTAATCCATTTAACATGTGCCATGTTAATTTTATAGAATGCGAGTTTTTTAATCAAAATGTTGCATGGTACCAAGTCAAACGCCTATTATATCAACACTATTTCCTTTAGAACATAAGAACAGTCATACTGGGTCAGACCAAAGGTCCATCTAGCCCAGTATCCTGTCTTCTGACAGTGACCAATGCCAGGTGCCCCAGAAGGAATGAAGAAAAGAGGTAATCATCAAGTGATCCATTCCCTGTTGCCCATTCACAGCTTCTGGCAAACAGAGGCTAGGGACACCATCCCTGCCCATCCTGGCTAATAGCCATTGATGGACCTATCATCCATGAATTTATCTAGTTCTTTTTTGAAACCTGCTATAGTCTTGGCCTTCACAACATCCTCTGGCAAAGAGTTCTACAGGTTGACTGTGCATTGTGTGAAAAAATACTTCCTTTTGTGTGTTTTAAACCTGCTGCCTATTAATGTCATTTGGTGGCCCCTAGTTCTTGTGTTATGAGAAGGAGTAAATAACACTTCCTTATTTACTTTCTCCACACCAGTCATGATTTTATAGACCTCCATCATATCCCCCCTTAGTCATCTCTTTTCCAAGCAGAAAAGTCCCAGTCTTATTAATCTTTCCTCATATGGTAGCTCTTCCATACCCCTAATAATTTTTGTTGACCTTTTCTGAACCTTTTCCAATTCCAATATATTTTTGAGATGGGGTGACCACATCTGCAGGCAGTATTCAAGATGTGGGTGTACCATGGATTTATATAGAGACAATATGATATAAACCAAACTTGTAATCTCATCAAAAATGTATCCTATTAATTTGACAGGATCTATTTTCCACAAACCCATGTGGATTTGCATTTATTATATTACCCTCTTTTAATTCTTAATTAATTGAGTCCCATTTCAGCTGCTCCATTATCCTGCCAGGGATTGACGTCAGGCTGACAGGCCTATAATTACCCAGGTCATCCCGTTCAAGTATTGGCACAACATCTGCCTCTTATTCTTACAAGTAGCCCTTATTTCTGGGAGTAACCCCATTGAAATCAAAATCTACTGGTGCAAATAAGGATTGCAAAGTCAACTCTGCACGTCTGGGTTTGAGCAGCCACTTACAGAAAATACGGGGTATTGTCTGGCAGCTGTTATTCATGTGAGTAGTCCCTTGGACTTCTGGTTCGATGAGTGTTTGAGGAAGGGGTGCTGTACTGGACCCAAGATCTTTTATAGATTGTTGAATTAACAGAGAAAATGGGCAGGTCATTGGTACTCAGTGTTTCCAGTGATCCTTAATATTCACTTCCCCTAAATAAAGAAACGATCCCCTGGGACACAGCCTGGTGTTTCTCTCTCTCGAAGGTCACAAATTGAGTACTGAAACATTGAGAATGATCATGTAAAATCATGGCAAGAAAACGAGATCTATTTTGTATTGTCCCAAAGTGTTTCCTTATAATCATAAACCATGAGGTGTTAAAGGGGTTAACAGGCTCTCAACTCATTGTCAACTAATTATCTTTAAGGTGTTGTCATCACATACTAATCACCGGGCTAATGCCAGCTCCACCACTGGGAGGTGCCCAAGCCGAAAGTAATTCATTTTGAAGTGACCTTCTCTCACCTAACAGCTGCTTTGTTGGTTAACTTAAACCATCACATGCACCCCCCAAAAAAAAAGCTTTCAGGAACTTTCATCTTTTTAAAAGGGCAGGAAACCCCCCTCCCCTCCAATAAACTGGTAGCCTGGTTAGCAGTAGGGGATAGCTTAAGGCACCATGGGTGGCTAAGATGTATGAGAAACAGATGTAAGCTCTTTGGTGATAGTCCTGCACTTTCTATTTATTGACAAATGAAGTAGGCAATGGAAGGCAATTAAAAACCAATGATTGCTCTCTAAAGACACAAACCATAATAGCAACGAGGAAGAAACATTGTGTATTGGACAAGGGGTGGGGGGGTGGGGAGAGAGAGGAAGTGACTTTGATTTTGTAGGCGAAAGCATGGTTGACACTTATAATTTGCTGTGATAGTTGTGTGGGTTTTGTTTGTTTGTTTGTTTTTAAATGTTTTGGGTATGAATATAAAGGACTCCAATACTAGTTCTTATTTCTGTCCACCATTGCTTTTCAAATGCTGACTGGGTGCATTCAGTTGTGTTTCATTTGTTTGCATCTGGATGGGAAAACTAGACTCCAACATAAGGGATTTATTTTTTAACTAAAATGTTGATGGGAATGAGAGTAAAAGAGAGAGCCTGGGTAAATGGGGTAATCAGGAAAAGAACGGTCATCCATTGCCAAATTCAAACTTAGCTGGGGTTTGACGTCGACATCTGGGTTCATTAACCTTTCCTGGTTTTGCTACACTAGAACCTCAGTTATGAACCCCTCGGAAATGGAGGTTGTTCATAACTCTGAAATGTTCGCAACCCTGAACAAAACATTACGGCTGTTCTTTTAAACGTTTACAACTGAACATTGATGGAATACAGCTTTGAAATTTTACCATGCAGAAGAAAAATGCTGCTTTCCCTTTATTTATTTTTGTAGCGTTTATGTTTAACACAGTACTGTACTGTATCCCCACCCCTCTTTTTTTTTTTGTCTTTGCTGTTGCCTGATTGCGTACTTCCGATTCCAAATGGGGTGTGTGGTTGACTGGTCAGTTCATAACTCTGGTGTCTGTAACTCTGAGGTTCTACTGTATTTTCTTAACAGAAAACCAAGACTCAAAGCTGAAGAAATAAATTCAAATGCCTTTACTCAACACCTCCTGGCAGGGAGATTTATTCTTTTTATTCATCTTCTGTCCTGAGGATGTAAGTTTGCATGATCATTTGTCTCCTAAGGAGCTTGAGGAGTGTGTGTTCTGCCTTGTGGCCTGACCTCCTGACACACACAATGTGCCAGCAGGTAATGGCATGGAAGAAGAGATTCTCTCCGCAGGCATTTTAACAGCCATTTTATATTTGTTCCTAGGACAACACCTACTTTTCACTTAATATGATAAAAGTGCAAATCCATAGGCCTAATTTAAATGTGTCTTTATTCTGCAAACTACAATTCTGCAGCAGAGACAAGGGGAAAACCAAATCACCCTCCCAGGATGGGTGTTGTGGCCAAGAAGAATCTCATTAAAAATCAATTCCTCATGTCCATAAAACAAGTTTATTTTGTCTTGCAGGAGCCTGCTGTTAGCACTTACACAGTTCCATTGTGTGGAATTCTTGCCTGCTAGTTTTATGCCAAACTGCACACTGAACCATTAACGAGTTTCAATTGTATGCTAAGGTTCTCAATATTTTTGGTGTCGTTTACTGCAGGTTATTATGCCAGCATGTGGTATCTTATTACATATGTTATTAATAATGATCACATGTTTAGGTTCTGAAGATTCAGACAAGACATCCAATATTTACATTTTGTAAAACAGGAAATGATCAGAGCAGGAATGTGATTGGCCACCAATGGCTCCAGCTGCGTAGGTATTCAGCATTAACCCTCACAGGTCAGGATTTACTAGTCAACTGTTACAAAAATATAATGCAAAACACATTTTATAAGCACAAAAAGACAAGTCAATACAAGTTAATTAGATACTGACCTGCCTTTTGCAGGTGGGGGTGAAAGGTACTTGCACTTTGACCTTGTGTTTCCAAATATATACCAAATACCCACACTTCTCAGGTATGACCACACACATCCCTGCGTGACCTTGGGCAAATCACTAAATCTCTCTGTACCTCAGTTCTCCATCTGGAAAGCGGAGATAATGATAAATACTTCCTTCATCTGTCTTGTGTATTTAGGACTTGTCTACACATGTAAATTAATCCAGATTAAGATAGGATGTGAATTTAAAGAGGATTAAGAATTCCTAATTAACTCCATGTGTGAACGCCCTTATTCTGGAGTGAGCGTGCCTTATTCCAAATTAGTTTAATCCAATGGATCTACCCTTCTTTATTCCACACCCTACCTTAATTTCTTGGAGCTAATGTGGAATAAAGAACTTCGCAATGTATTTCATACAATTAGACCCAGATTATAAAATCTTTGGGGAAGGGACAGTCTTTCTGTTCTGTGTTTGTAGAAAAGCTAGCACAGTGGGGTTCTGGTGCATGGCTGGGTCTCCTTGGTGCTACTGAAATACAAATAAATAATAAATAAGCTTTTTCTTCCTATCAAGCAATTGGAAGGTAGGTTTTCTAAATTGCATTTTAACAGAACAAAATAAAATGTACTGCACTCAGAAATACCATACATGACCGTCACCACTACAAACACAGTCCATTATGTAAATTTAAGACGCTCTACCAGTACAGGAAAAGATCTAATTATCCCGTCTAGTAGAGGGCAGGGTGGCACACGAATAATGTGTGGCCATGAAACTGATAATGTTTAGTCTTCCATTACATCTCTAGACATGCAATATGTTGTAGTTTATTGCTATATTTGCCTTTCCCATTATACAGAATTGTAATTAATCCTTATTACACAGTAAATAAATTATTTGTAAAATTATTATATTGGTTAATGAAAAACTTAAATGGTATTACTTAAAACATTGATATATTTTGTCCTTTTTTTTAAAAAAAGCTACAAATTATTATTTAATGTTAATTTACTGCCATAATTTAACTGTGCTGAAGTGGAATGTCTGTATTCTGGAGTAGCTTTAAAAAAAAAAAAATTTCTGGTTGCCCCAGTGTACGTTTAAAGGATTCACAAAGAAGAAGAATTTGTAAAGGCAAGTTTTTTTCTTGAGTCTTTGAGAAGAGGCTAAAAATATTGTTCAAATTGTATTTGCTTTTTTTTTAAAAATTGTTTGCAACTTTAAATAATTTGCACCTGAGGCTAAAATATTACATCTAAAATATCAAAAGATGGAAGCCTAAAGCCATTTCAGTAAGAGTGGCTGGTGATCAGCACCTTTGAAAATCAGGTTATTTTTTGTGGGGGAGGCTCTTAAAGGCATGAATGCAAATTAAACATCCAACTCCTTTCAAAGGGAGTTGAGCCATTTGTGTCTTTGAAAATCTCTTCCTAGGTATCTAATATTGGGAAGCCAAGTTTGAAATATGTGGCCTATCGTTTCTGTTCTGTTAGCATCTCTCCTCTGTTTTCAATGCTTTCTAACCTGCTGATTATTTCACAGGTCTTCCTGTCGAAGATCAGAAGCCTGCACTCACTTCCAAGAAGACAACAGAAGCCACTGGGTCAGGTCAGAAAGCTTTAGAGAAGCAGCGCAATCCACTCTTTATTGCTGCTACTTTTGCTTGCTTCCACATCCCCACTCCTAGGTTGGCTTGGGGAGCGACTGTTCAGGCTGCCTCTGAATCTTTTCTTCTGTTCTGGGAAACAAGTTAACATAAATTTTTATAGTGCTTCCCTAGAAACATATATTACTTTAACAAAATAAAACTACTTCCCCCTTATCAAGCATTATTCTTTTCCATTTACAATTTGCCTGATGTACAGGAGTAATATTCCATGGTTTGCTACAACATATACGTTTATGACCCTTCTGTGGCAGATCAGACTAAACATAATTCATTCACAGCTACTTAGTGCTCTGGGAAATAAACCCCTGAACTTAAATAACTATGGTGTGACCTCTGTAAAATATTATTTATGGTTGAAGAACTATTGTTATGTACATATCAAGATGTGCCAAATATTATAAAACAAACACTCGTCAGCAAAGTTCACTGTTTACTGGCCTAGTTGCTCATGGCTTTGTTTCTGGTTATAGTCCTACAACTATCTGAAAATAGAAAAAAACTTGAGTTCCTTGTTAATTGGTAGGCAGTTCCTATTGTGGACCTTTCCGGATTCTATTACAAACCACTCTAATAAAAGGAATGCCACAGTATAGCTAAGCATTCTAGCTGCATGCAATACATGGTGTTCTGTCGGTGGAATACATTGATTGCCTCAAGTGCACAGCCACTGCTAATACTATCAATAGATGACTGCAATTCATCTGCTATTCATTTCTGTAAATTAGTTAACAGAAGGCAGGGTAAAAACGCCAAATGCATATGCAAGGGGTCCAAAGGGAACTCTGGGTTCTGTCAGGAGCAGCGCCATGGCTTTTGCCGCCCTAGGTGGCAGCGCTCCTCCTCTGAGCATTCGGCGGCGGGGGTCCTTCTGCTCTGCGTCTTCGGGGCACTTTGGTGGCAGGTCCTGGAACAAGTGAAGGACCCGCTGCCGAATTTCTGCCGAAGACCCGGAGCAGTAGGACCCCCCGCCACCGAATTTCCGCCAAGGGTGGCAAAATGCTGCCCCTCAAATTCTGCCACCCTAGGCAACCGCCTAGGGTCACCTAGTGGAAGCGCCGGCCCTGGGTTCTGTGTTTTTGTTTTCTTATTAAAATCCAACTGTGTGTGTGTGTGTGTGTGTTGAAAAACTGTAAGAATTTTCCACACAAAAAATTCAAAAGAAACAAAATATGTTCATTTTATTCAAATTTGTTGCATAGAACTTTGCAAGATTTTCAGAGACAAAATTTTAAAAAGTGGTTTTATTGGGGGAAAAATATGTCCTCCCCTTTTGTCCCTTCCCTTTTTCAGAGGCAGAAGTTCGAACAGGCAAGGATCAAACAAACAAGGACCCCTCCCCTAGTTTCTCAGTTTTAAATTGTTTAAAAAAATAATGAAAATTCTGTTTTGGTCAAAAAGTAATTTTTCATTTCAAAAAATGGTTTGATGAAGAATGTCCAACCAACTCTAGGTGGGCAATTTTGGCAGCTCTCATGTTTTAGACTGTAGGACTGATACTGTAGCCATTTTTTCACAAGCAAGTCTCTCACTGAGGTCAATGGAATTTTAATGGGACTTCAGTGGTTTGCTCAGTAGGGATAGGCTTACTGGGCATGTACCTAAGTGTTTTGCTGAATCATGGCCTAGGCTGACCAGTTGATGATCTTTCCTGACTAACTGCCGTGGTGCTGTAGGGAGTCTATGTGCACCATCTAGCAGAGCTCACTGACTACTGTATAACTTATTTTTTCCTTTAGTTCCATCCCATTACCAGTTACAGCCTTTGAACTACTCAAAAAAGTTCTTCTCAGTTGCCACTCTTTTTGCTGCAAGGCTGTTTGTTGTTAAGAAACAAAGGGTTGTTATGGGGTTGATGTCCTATCCCCCGTCCCTCCAATATCCTGACTCAGAGAAAAATTGTCCTGTCAGATCCAGAGCTCCCACTAGTGTCCAAGGAATGGCATGGAGACAGAAGAGCGTCAAAGTGAGGACTCTACGCAAAAGAATAAATGGACACAAATCTGACATCAGGAGTCATAACACTCAAAAACCAGAGGGAGAACACTTCAACTTCTCTGGCCACTCAGTAACAGACCTGAAGGTGGCAATTTTGCAACAGAAAGACTTCAAAAATAGACTCCAAGGAGAAACTGCTGAGCTTGAATTGATTTGCAAATTAGATACCATTAATTCTGGCTTGAATAGAGACCGGGAATGGCTGAGTCATTACACTACTTGAATCTATTTCCTTATGATAACTATCTTTACACCTCTTGTCAACTGTCTGTAATTGACCATCTTGATTATCACTACAAAGGTTTTTTTCCTGCAGATAACAGGTCATCTTAATTAATTAGCCTCTTAGAGCTGGTATGGCATCTTCTCTGTATGTATATATATATATATACTCTTCTTATATGTTCCATTCTATGCATCCGATGAAGTGGGCTGTAGCCCACGAAAGCTTATGCTCAAATAAATGTGTTAGTCTCTAAGGTGCCACAAGTACTCCTGTTCTTTTTACAGATACAGACTAACACGACTGCTACTCTGAAAAGTGAGGACTGCCAGGCAGATCTGAGAAGAGAATTTACCAGAGCTAGAAGGCAAATAAAATATTTCTATATGATACAAAGGGAATTAGATTCTGCACCACTCTGAAAGAGAGTTCAATTTTTGGGAAAGGGAAATCCAAAGACTTGGTATAGTTTTGGTTTTGTTCCAATCCAAGGAGTTGCTGAGCACCCTCAATTCCCACAGAAATAAGTAGGCATTGGGTATACTCAGCAGTTTTCAGGACAATGTCTCTAATCTGTATGAAAAGCAGATGGCTGCGGTAGCTTTATCTACTAGCCTAAATGCTCAGCAAGCTTCTACAAGGTGCCCTCAGAATACTGCAGGTGCACACACAAGTGCTAATTTACAGGCAAACATATAGTGATGTGCAGATACAGAGCTGTATGTGGAGTGTGCTTTGCGCATGCAAATTGGATGCCTGCCACTTCTGTGGGCACATTGTTATTAACCCCACTGAAAGTGTAGGCTTATGTGCATTTGTGCCACTTCTTGTGACCCGCTGTTGCAGTCTAACTTAGTTGGACTGTAGGGACCTGATTTTAAGAGGAGCTGAGCACCCATTCATGATTTCCCCCATTATGCTGCTTCAGCTCCTGTTGACTTTCATTGGTACTTTGGATGATGAACATGTCTGAAAAGCAGGCTGAATACATGTAGCCTTTGAGGCATCTGGATCCAGTGGATCAGGCCCTGGATTGAGACTTAGGAAAACTGGGTCCTATTCCTGTCTCTGCCACTGATGTTCTGTTTGACCTTGGGTGACTCACCTCTCTTCGCCGTACCTCTGTTTCCTCTGAGTCTCCCACTCTTTGCCTTGTCTGTTTAGCTTCTGAGCTCTTTGGGGCAGGAGCTGTCTATCACTGTGTGTTTGTACAGCGCCTAGAACAATGGAGCCCAGCTCTTGTTTGGACTCCCTAGGTGCTACTATAGTACAAATAATAATATAGCTCTGAAAGTTGTGTGTGTGTGTATATGTGTCTCTCATCACTTTAATAAAAATATTTTTTAAATGCAAGCCTCTGAGGGCTACCATTTCTTCCGTAACACCCCAGCCTCCAGTTCTGCCTTCATTCAATTTGAAGTTATATCCATGAAATAAGGAAGAAGCCGGATCTCTTAATTGAAGGCACAGGTTTATACTGTATGGCGCATGTCCATGGGGCTGGTCTAACTAAACAGAATCAAATTAAAATGCTTCATAAAATTACAGCATTTTTTCTGTTTTCTGTAAAACTGGATGTGTGTGTGTGTGTGGCTTTACTGGGCCTGGATTTCACGTTTCATTAAAAGCAGCATTCAGCAGACTTCCTGTTTTCAAAAATTATGGGGTGATGGTACCCCCTAGTGGAAGATTAAGAGAAGTCCTGCAACAATTTACTGTTTGCAGTGTTATTGTAGCCATGTTGGTCCCAGGATATCAGAGACAAGGTGGGTGAGGTAATATTTTTTATGGGACCAACTTTTAAAAGCTGTGTGAGAGACAAGCTTTCGAGCTCTGTGTAGCTTGAAAGCGTGTCTCTCTCACCAACGGAAGTTGGTCCATAAAAGATATTACCTCACTCATCTTGCCTCGATTAACTGTGACAGCTTAATCACAGCATCTCCAAGGGAAGTGCAAAAGTTCCACATGCTGGTAGGGTTTTTAAAGCTAATGAGAAATTAGGGAGATGAGTGGGAGGTGTGAGACCTCTTCCCAGCCATACGCTCCACCCTATGAAGGGTAACAGAGTCTGGTGCAGTTATTTTGGGGTAGAGTTTAAGGGAACTCTGGGCTGCAGTAATTTTTCAAAAATCACGGTTCTGTTGGGGCTTTGCAGTCCACAAGCCTGCTGGGAGGGGGAGGACTGAGGTTGGGGATACAATGCTATTGCCTTTCCTCAGAAACTGCCGGTGGAGCATACAGCCAGGCAGAATACCTGTAAGGGATGGGGGGGGGCACACATGCTCCCTGATTGTTACTACATCTGTTTGTGGTGGTGGTGGTGTAGCTTATGCTCTCTCTGTGTCTGTACTGACTTCAGTCTGCTGGACAGTGTGGGAGAAGAGGGAGGGCCAAGCTGTGATAACCCACATCCCCTTCGGAGTTTGCAGTATTGTGGCCCTGTTGGTCCCTGAATATGAGAGACAAGGTAGATGAGACAATATCTTTTCTTGTACCAACAATCCAGTTCCCAGCAAGCCTGGGAACTTAAATTTATAACCCTGCTGGACACTAAAAAACATGGACTTAACAGAGACACTGGTTTTACGATTCATTACAACACACCCTCCTGCCTGCTAACCCTCAATTGCCCACTTCTCTTTAAGTGGTCTCCTAAAGCATGTTCGAACCCCTTATGCTTAACAATCTGTTCCACTTTGTATTTATCTTGGGCACTCTCGGGAGAAGAGCTCTGTGTAGCTCAAAAGCTTGTCCCTTCCACCAGCAGAAGTTGCTCCAATAGAAGATATTACCGCACCTATCTTGTATGTCTTGGGGCCTATCTAGTCCCTCAAATACACCACATTTCCTTTTTCTGGGGATAATTTTGTGCTTGCAAATTTGAAGGTCCTGATCCTGCAATTGGATCCATGTGGGCAGATCCTTGAGACCATACAGAGCCCCACGGAAGTCAGCTCTAGGTAGTGCACAAAGCAAAGTAGTCTAAGTAGTAGAACTTCCAGGAGACAATCTGGATCATGGAAAGCAAACAGTTGCATAGATATTGGGAGCCTAGTTTACTCCCCAAAGACAATTGAAAGGAAAATAATACATTTGAGAATATATATCTGTGTGTTTTTATTCCATCTGGTCAAAAATTTTCACACTAAATATTCTTCTGACCAATAAAAGTTTTTTTTATTTTTTTTTTTTAAATGGAACTTTGCACAAAAATTGCTGACATCTTTGAATATTTCTGAAAAATTGTAATAATTTGAAATAGAATATATTTATTGACATTGTGTTTAAATAATTATAAAACATTTTTCTTCACCAGAAACCCAGGTTTTGGTAACCAAAAATGTTCAAACAATTAAGTGGAAGACAATATTCATTTACCAGAAACTGTGATTTTGGTATATAAAAAAATGTTCATTAATGATTTTGAACCTGATTTTGGGAACCCTGTTTTAAAAATGAACAAAAATGTAGCTGAAACTTTAAAAAACAAATTGAAAATAGATTCATTTGAACCTCCTAAAACAAAATTTCCCACAAAACTTTTTTCCATTTCATGATTAGTTCTGTTTTTTAATTATGTTGTTCTCAATCATGGTATCCAAACTCATGTAACATGATTTGAATTGCACCAAATAACACCAAAAATAGATCTTAAGTGTAGACAATAGACATTTGGTAACAATAGACTGGATCTTGCTTCCACAGAAATCAGTAGAAGTAGAGCTGAGCTACTGTCTGTCTGTAGCAAACCTTTAACACAGTCAGTGGTACAAAATTTAATTTGGATTTTTGCTTATGTCTGTATTTGTTTCTGCAACCTTCTTTATTTAAAAAAAACAACATTTCACAGTATATATTTCAGAATTGGTCAAAGGAGACAACTAGTTAACATATATTTCTTCTTTATACTAATTACCAAAGGGTGCTGTACTTTGCTTCTGATGGGTTCCAGCATAGGCAGAAAACTCCAGCAAAGTGGCAGTCATTCAACCACTGGGTGAAGAGTCTGAAAACATAATAAAAGCTATATCAATTGTAATTCAATTATACAATTTTTTTTGATAATGAGATGCACAGGAGGCTGTATTCCCACACTTGGAAATCCTTTTTTATCACTTTTCCAAGTTATATTTACAAAACACTTCTAGTATTACACCTCTACCCCGACATAACGCGGTGCTCGGGAGCCAAAAAATCTCACCGTGTTATGGGTGAGGCTGTGTTATATCAGGGTAGGGAGAGGAACCGCTCCCCACCCCCAGCACACCTCTGCTCTGCCTCCGCCTCCTCCCTGAGTGCGCCGCCACCGTTCCACTTCTCCCTCCCTCCCAGGCTTGCCGCACCAATCAGCTGCTTGGTGGGGCAAGCCTGGAAAGGGGCTTGGGGGGAGAAGCAGAGCGGTGGTGGCATGCTCAGGGGAGGAGGCAGCAATGAGCTGGAGTGGGGAGCAGTTCCTCTGCACCCCCCGCCTTGCTGCGGCCCCCCCACCCCCACCCCAGCTCACCTCTGCTCCGCCTCCTCCCACGAGCGCGTCGCAGCTCCGCTTCTCCTCCCTCCCAGGCTTGCCGCGCCAAACAGCTGATTGATGCGGCACACCTGGGAGGGAGGAGAAGCAGAGCTGTGGCATGCTCGTGAGAGGAGGCGGAGCAGAGGTGAGCTGGGGCGGGGAGCCCCGGGGAGGGCCGCAGCAGGTAACGGGCGGGCGCAGAGGAACCGATTGCGGTAACACAAATTCACATATAACGAGGTAAAGCAGCCCAGTCCCCCGGAGCACTGCTTTACTACGTTATATCAGACCACATTATATTGGGGTACAGGTTGTATTAGATTTCAATAGAACAAGTGCGTGAAACACGTTGGGTTTGGATTTTTTTAAAGAATGGTAATATGATTATGAGATAGAGTCTAGGGCCAGAGAAAATAAAGAACATATGAATAGCATGTCTGGATCATGGACTCTGATCATTCAGATGTGTGTTTTCGTGCCTGACATCCTTTTATTTTACTCCTTAATTTGCTGTGGTATCGGAGTTTCTACGGATATGGCAGTAACCCTTTACATTGTTTGTGACTCTTCTGGTAGTGCTCACCATGTTCTGTGTTTTGGAAGCCACCAGTTAGAGCAGCAGTATAAATATAGCTAGGCCTTTCATGTCTGTGTATAGCTAATAAACACAGTTACTTGTAACCCAGCTGGGCTGGTATGGTTTCTTCATGTTGCTGACCGTTGTGTAAAGAGCAAAGGATCCAAGTTATATTTACAGCTATATCATCCTGATGTAGTTCATGCACATTCGATGTCATGGTTCATTCTGAGAGTTTATGGGCTTGATCCTGAACACTTTGGACTTGATCCAGCAGAGCACTTAAGCACACATCCTTCAATGGATGGGGGTCCGGGGCTACTGAACAGCTGGATGGAGCCAAAGGGCTCAGCACCTTGCAGGTTTGAGCTGTGAGTGTGCAGCATTTGCAGAAGGAAGATGTGGGATTAGAATTATCCATAATTAGCTAGTTACAGAATAACGAATGTTTTTTTCTTTCTTGGGGGTGTGTGAGTTTTTCTTTGTATTCATTTAGACAAGCGCTAAGCCCCACAACATGTGGATTTGTGACATGAAAACAAGGCTACTTTGTTTTCTTACATTACAGATAAAATAATCTAAATTAACCATTACTTTCCCCATAGTAATGCTACAATATTTTAATATACTACCTTTTATTTTATTTGAATATATCCTTATTTTGACAACTGCTCAAATAAACTATGTGTAACAAGGTGTAGCAGGGTGCTGGTGCAAAGGCACCTAATTAGCCCCTGCTTAGCCAGCCCCAATCAGGAGAAATAGATTGGGGCTGGGGAGCAGTCTGGTGCCTGGCCTCTGGAACTGGCTGCACCTGTGGGCCTGCTCGTTGAAGAGCTATAAAGGCTGGCTGGCCCCCAGTGCAAAGGGGGAATGGCCAGGGAAGGGACAGTCTCCAGGCTGAAGGGAGACTCCCTGTAAAAGAGGAGATAGGAAGACCTATTTGTTTGTAAATAGTATTGCTGGTGGTGGGAACTGTGTGTAAATAAAAGCCACGGGTGCTGCAGCAAGAAAAGCCTCCTAGTGCTTTATTGAGGGAGCACAGAGCTCAGCAGGGGGGTGGCCCAGGAAAGAACACGGTTACACAAGGATATAGGACCTATTTAAGAGGACCTAGCCAGTAAGCATTTCTGATAAACCCTATAACCATTTAGGAATAACTGAATTGGTTGGGATTTTTGTTTTCCTTAATTTATTGTTAATGAATTGCAAGTGTCAGCATCCAGAGTAAACACACTGTAGCTGTAATATGGAGAAGGGACTGCTTAAGTTAATGGCGTAACAGCAGAAGGCATGGATGTGACAAACAATTTGTTGGTAACTGACTGTGTATAATAGACACCATAGCCAAAATATGAAGGCATCGTGAGTGTACATGATCAGCTGAGGGGAAAGTTAGAAAAGAGGAAGAGTGAGTAACGAAAGACCTGACCCAACTCCCACTGAAGTCAATAACAATCCTTTCCACTGACTTCAATGAGGGGTGGAAAGGGCCAGATTCTGCCCTCTCAGCAGGAAAATTTACTCAATTTAAATCAGTGTGAAAGTGATGTGTGATCAAAATCAGGCCCAGAATGTTAATTTCAGTGTTTGCTGATTTGTTTTTCAAGTGGTCTGTCAACTGATTTTCACATATCTTTTACTGAACTCACATAGTAAATGAAAATAATATGCAGGTTGTAATACTAAAGGGACACTGCCAGTTTAAAAATGATAAACACAATATTTACTATTTTATTAATAAAAACTTAGATGGTTAACACAAATTATGCTTAGTGTTTGTTCATAGTCAGTTTCACTTTCAGGTTCTCACTGCTTAGCTGGCACATAGAGGCTGTTTTTATTTTATAAACAATTGTTTCCAGTGGAATGAAAATAATCGTAAAATATTTCTGTTGGCTTTATAGTACTTTTGACGTTTTTAAAGCAAACTTTAAAGGTAGGGCTAAATTTGAGTTCTTGTCTCTAGGACTACCCATTGAGGTTTAATTCTGCATGGAGAAGTGTTGCTAATTGTCCTGGTTTTATCAGGGGTCTTATTACAGTTGATGTCTTTCTTAAAGCCTCAGCTGCTGGATTCATGCTATTTTGCAAGACTTTTTGTGTTCATTTAAAAAATAAGTCTCTAGCTCTCATAGCCGAGGAGAAAAGCTGGAAAACGTGAACCAAGTGCACCTCAAAGGTTCAGATGCCAGAGGGCAAATAAAGAGCCCCAAATGAAATATTTTTTTAAAAATCTCATGATTTATTAACCGATGCCATGATTTCTGGGGATGGACTTATGATTTGTGAATGCTTGGGCTAGAAATACTTCTATAGGTCCCAGTGCTGCAAACACTAACATAAAATGCATGGGAAGTTCCAGTGGGACTATTTACATGCACGTGTATTTTCAGGACTGGGGCCTTAGATTTAGTCAGAGATTCTAAGGCCAGAAAAGACCATTCTGATTATCTCGCCTGCCATGCTGAATAACATGGGCCACTGAATTTCACCCAGTAATTTCATGCATCAAGCCCAACTGTGGGAAAAGTGAAAGACATTTTTATGTTTGAATGTTGGACTTTTGTTTAAAAAAAAAAATTAAAAGTAAGACTATGAATGAAGCAGCAGGTCCCACTTCCTCTTGGCTTGCAGTAGGTTATGTAACTATTTTTTATCCCATGGTTATCTCTGTGTTTAGATTAAACAATTGCTCATCAGAAAAAAAAAAAAGAAAGCGCTCCAGTGGGCAGCATCTGGAATTTCTCTGGTTTAGTGTGGCAGTTCGTTTGACAGGATTGGTGTAGTGAGCAGGGACTGACTTGCAAGTGTTTCTTAAATTGCTAACTAAAATCTGCTCTCCAGCGTCAGTCACGTTTGGGCTAAATTACAAATAAAGGAGTAACATTGTTTTGCTTTAGTAGGGCTTATTTCTTTCTGAGCAATCAGCTTGTTCTCCAGTGTTTCCTGCACAAGCAATTATATCTAATAACTCACTTGCTATTAGCAGTTAATGACCATTGTTTGTTAATGGACCAAGACAAACAAGAGCAGTTTACTATATCAAACAGGCCATTAGCTGTATTAATGATTGGCTTGTAGGAGCTAGTGCTCTGATAAACAGTATTCTGCAGTTTATAATGTGACCTTTTTATAAAATTACATGGTGTTTTGCTAAAAATAAAAAATAATATGGATTGGGTGAACTTCCAATTTAGTCTCAGGAAATATTTATACATCTAAAATGAGTAAAAATGGATATTGGACCAGTTTTTGCTTTCAGTTTGTAGGGGTGTAAATCACAAGTAATACCACAACTTCAACAGAATGTCTCCAGGTTCACATGCATCCAAGAATCTGAACCTGAAACACTAGAGTCAAAGGAAGCATTGTCATCGGCTTCAATGGACTTTGGATACATTCTGTAATTATTATTATTAGAGAAGAATTCGGTCTTTTTTTCCAGCAACAAATTATTCCACACAAGGGGTAGTTGGTTTAGCAGCTGTCATTATTCGGAGATATAAGAAGCACCATTATAGAAAGAGCTGTGAGAAGGAAGTGGTATAAATAGATTAAAATTAATAGAGGAACTAAATAGAGTTAGTTCCTGGTACCTTGAACTGTGCAGCTGTTTCTATTTGGTTGTAATGTATTCAACTTCAGTTCCATTTACAAGAAAGGTCAGTAGCATTTCTGAAATAGTAGCTGTGAGAGCCAAGGTATTCCAGTCACTTACTGTCTCACTTGTGAATGTAACCAGTGTTTTGTATAAATTTAAAAATAGGGCTAGTTGCATACTGCCCTTAACATGCCAAATGGGGTTGATACCAAATTACTTGAGAATTATGGGTTATTGGTAAAGGGAACAGCTTACGCTTTGGGATGATAAAGAGGTTTTGTTTGTTTTGTTTTCTAGACGCTGAATGAGCGTGCTCTAATTTTTATATACCTTCAGTGTGAAATGAGGGCAGAGTAAACCATAAAGTTAGAACAAGGCAAAGCCAAATGGTCTGGCTTTGTTCTCAGAGACCAAAAAACAGGTTTTCCAAATAGCACTAACAATACACATAAGGGGGAAAATACATAAAGTTATATTTAAGATGACTGTGACTCAAAGAGAAAGTGCAAGTGTATTCTCACTACTTCGCTTCCTTCTATGGTCATTTGCACTGAGGAAACAAAAGCTAAGCCAGTTTTAAGAGAGAGCGTTCCTGAGTTAGCTCACTTAAGGCTAGATCATTCCCATTAGGTACAGCCCAGCATAAGGGGATGGGGCAAAGCTGTACAAGTCAAATGGAAGCACTAGAAAGTGTTCTGCCTTCCTGGACACTCCTATGCACAACAGGAACATGCCCATCTCTACTCTCCTTCAGGGCTCCTTGTCCAATTCCTTGACCGCGGATCTCAGCATCTGTTGGAGAAAAGTAGAGAGGAGCAGTGTTGCCTTGAGTGCAGGAGCTGCAGTTCTTCTCTGACTCTGAGCTGTGCATGGCAAAGTGTTATGGCAGTTGTCACCAGATGGTGTGGTTACACACAGTCTTACAAGTTCTTAGCAAAATCTGAGCAAATTTTTAGTCTTGGAAGAAATGCTGCATTATTGTTGTTTTTTTCTGAATTTTTTTTTGAATATCATAAATATAAAGGGAAGGGTAACAATCTTTATGTATGCAGTAACATAAAATCCCTCCTGGACAGAGATACAGACAGAGATACAGAATCATTTTACATGTAAGGGGTTAAGCAGTTGAGTTTAACCTAGCTGGCACCTGACCAGAAGGACCAGTGGGAAAAGAAGATACTTTCAAAACTGGGGTGGGGGGGAGAGGTTTTGTTTGTGCTCTCTTTGTTTATTCCCTCTGGATATATAGAGAGAGACCAAGCAGGTAAACCACCTCTTGAAAAGATACCTTGAAATGAAACATCTAAAATTACAGAAATTGTAAGTAAAGGCAAGGAAATGTGTTAGATTATCTTTTGTTTTAGCTTGTGAATTTTTCCTATGCTAAGAGGGAGGTTTATTCCTGTTTTTGTAACTTTGAAGTTGAGCCTAGAGGGGAATCCTCTGTGTTTTAAATCTTTTTATCACCCTGTAAAATTACCTTCAATCCTGATTTTACAGAGTTGCTTCTTTTACTTTTTTTTTTTATAATAAAGTTCTTCTTTTAAGAACTTGATTGATTTTAGTGTCCTAAAAATAAAGGGTCTGGTCTGTACTTTTATTAAAGGCAATTGGTTGGTATATTATTCTCAAACCTCCCCTGGAAAGGGGGTGAAGAGGTTTGTGGGGATATTTTGGGGAAATAGGAACTCCAAGGGGTCCTTTTCCCAAATCTTTGTCTAAATCACTTGGTGGTGGCAGCGATACTGTCCAAGGACAAGGAAAGGATTTGTGCCTCGGGAAAGTTTTTAACCTAAGCTGGTAGCAATAAGCTTAGGGGATCTTTCATGCGAGTCCCCACATCTGTACCTGAGTTCAGAGTGGGGAAGGAACCCTGACAAGGAAGCTTGGCGAGCAGCAAGGAGACTTGCTCTCTGCCATAATCTCTCTAAACAGAGTAAATTTGGAGGAAAAAATTCTCTCTGGGGACTGGACACTGGTTGAGAGTTCTGAGTGATGGCCTTGCCTGCATGCCATGTGTGACCGTCTCTGTTCCAGGACTGGTGTATAAATAAAACAATTTATGCTAAGAATATACCCAAACTACACATCACTGATTTCTTCTCAGATAGGAAGCTGACTAGCAAGACCTGGACATCTCTGTTGCTCAGCAAAGGGGCAGTGGAGGGTATTGGTGTTGCTAGCTCACAATTTTATCATCACCATATTTGATGTTTTTTTCTTAAAAGCCACAGATCCTAGAGTCACGTGATTACCTGTGAATCTCAGTTTAGATTTTTTTTTTAACCTAAAGTTTCTGGCCCCCATGGTTGTGGAAAAGAGCTTGAAAACGTGAACTCTAAAGGCTAAAAAACCAGAATGTAACTAAAAAGAACCCAGCATGCATTATTTATTTATTTATTTTAATCTCCTAAGCCAATGTCATGGTTTTGGATGAAGCTTGACTCATGATTTTTGAATGTTTGGGTTTGGCAATACTGTGTATGTAAGAGTGGAAGGTTGAGAGGAAGAGGGCTCTTTGCACCTTCCTTCCTCACTGTTCACCCATGTAAAGCAAGTTACTTAAAGGGACTACTCACATGCTTAAGTTAGACACATACTTTGTGGAATCTGGGCCAGAATCTTACTACCTTAGGTCCTTAGTGCTCATTATAACTTCTCCCCATTTCTACCAATGGTCTTGCCAGATCTGATTTAACATGACCATTATTTATAATGAGGTTCCTGGGAAGCATCTCCTCTACTTCGGACTAGAAAACCAAGGAAGAGGTAGAAAGACAGATCTCTAGTGTGTTATAGAGCAGCTTTGTAATTAATATTGTCAGACATTTTTTATTTTAATTCAGATTTGATCTAATCATTGCAAAAGTGGTTTGGTCTAGACACTTTGAACTCATTTTATGCCTTAGTCCTTGGCAGTTTTCTGCGCCAGTTATTATCTTGTAAAGTTGGAAAACATGCAAAATATGGATTTTCTGCATAAACATAAACCTTTGTGTGCTCCCACAGGTTTTGGCAGATATTATAAACTTCTAAATAAGTCTTCCTGAGGTTAGCTGCTCAGCTAGAGTAGCCTGCAGAGATTTTTAAGCCCCATAGGAAAAAAACTCTTTTTTTTTTTTTTTTTAAAGAAAAACTGGCTGCAAATCAGATATTTCAGGTGGACCTTGTAAATTCCAAAAGCCAAAACTAACTCCTGTTCAAGAAACTTAAAAGTCCTTTGTTTACCACTATAGCACCTGAAACCTGACCCCTTGAAGGCCTATGGACATTGGAAGCTTCATGCTTACCATCGTGGAGCTTATAAGATCTGTGGTTGCTGCTCAGCCCATATAAGGTCTGCTGGCTCATTCTTTGGACTTTTCAGCTCCATGGTTTGGCACTTTTAAGTTCTCCAGCTGCAGCCTTGTAACGGTTGCAAGTTGCCCTTCATGGTCAGCATGGAACATACGAAGTCAATGGAGTGTAAGGTCCATGCTGACTATTATGGACAGCTCATGACTAACAAGAAGGGAGGTGATGAAAGTATTTAAAATAATGAATGGTCTAGAGAAGGTAGATCTGGAGCTTCTTTTCTCCCTGTCTCATAACACAAGAATAAGGGGACAGAACAAAATTAAATGGTGGCAAATTCAAAACAGATCAAGGGAATTTTTTTTACACAATATGTAAATAGCCTGTGAAATTCTCTGCCACGGGAGGTCACTAAGGCCAAAGACCTAGCAAGATTCAAAAAAGGATTGGCCATTTATATGGATAAGAAGAATATCCAGAGTGATCATAGCTACTGCTAACACAAATTTTGGAAGGGATTAAAAACCTTTGGTACAAATCAATCTTTAACTATTAGTGTGCAGGATGAGACCTTCATGGGGGCAGATTATCTCACATCTGCTTTTGCAGTGTTCTGAAACCTTCCTCTGAATCATTTGCTGCTGGCTACTGTCGGAGACACAACATGGACTATGTTGACCTTGGCAAGATGGCAATTCCTGTGTTTCCAAGACTTGGCCTGTGGACTTTCCAAGGGATGGGCTGCATTTACAGAGCTCTCAGACTCTTTAAGCAGCACCACTATAAGGCCAAGAGCTATGGTTCAAGGAATTTAAAGTCCTTGCAGACACACACAGGGTCTTGCAATTTCCATGAATAAAAAATAGGGCTGTCAAGTGATTAAAAAATTAATAGTGATTAATTGTGCTGCAAAACCATAGAATACCATTTATTTAAATATGTTTGGATGTTTTCTACATTTTAAAATATATTGATTTCAATTACAACACAGACTACAAACTGTACAGTGCTTGCTTTATATTTATTTTTTATTACAAATACTTGCACTGTAAAAAAGAAACAAAAAGAAAGTGTTTCAATTCACCTAATACAAGTACTGTAGTGCAATCTCTTTATCATGAAAGTTGAACTTACAACTATAGAATTATGTACAAAAAAACCTGCACTCAAAAATAAAACAATGTAAAACTTTAGAGCCTACAAATCCACTCAGTTCTACTTCTTGTTCAGCCAATCGCTCAAACAAGTTTGTTTACATAAGTGGGAGATAATGCTGCCTGCTTCTTGTTTACAATGTCACCTGAAAGTGAGAACAGGTGTTCACATGGCACTGTTGTAGCCGGATTTGCAAGATATTTACATGCCAGATGCACTAAAGTTTCATACATCCCTTCGTGGTTCGGCCACCATTCCAGAGGACATGCGTTCACGCTGATGACAGGTTCTGCTCAATAATGATCCAAAGCAGTGCAGACCGATGCATAGAGAAGTCCCTAGGGGATGGTAAATTGGGGCGATTGCTCCAGGCACCGCACTTTGGGGGTCCCCACAGGCCAGCACGATTAGCCAGCATGGCATGGGCAGCGGATGAACCGCTGGCTGCGGGAATCTACCCCCAGCCCCGCCCCTTCCACTCGAGGGAGAACATGTGCGCCGGGAAGGTAGGCAGCATGACCCCGGCGCCGGGAAGGCGGGTGGTGCCCCCGAAGCGGGGCCATGGGGTGGGTGGAGTGTGGGCGGGGCCATATCTGGCTGTTTGGGGAGGCACCCTGGGCCCTGCACCTCCTTGGGGATGGCCCTGTCCGACGCATGGTCATTTTCATCATCTGCATCAGATACCACCAGCAGAAGGCTGATTTTCTTTTTTGGTGGTTTGGGTTCTGTAGTTTCTGCATTGGAGTGTTGCTCTTTTAAGACTTTTGAAAGCATGTTCCACACCTCGTCCCGCTCAGATTTTGGAAGGCACTTTGGATTCTTAAACCTTCGGTCGAGTGCTATAGCTATCTTTAGAAATCTCACATTGGTACTCTCTTTGCATTTTGTCAAATCTGCAGTGAAAGTGTTCTTAAAACCAACACCATGTGCTGGGTCATCATCCGAGACAGCTATAACATGAAATATATGGCAGAATGTGGGTAAACCACAGAGCAGGAGACATACAATTCTCCCCCAAGGAGTTCAGTCACAAATTTAATTAACACATTTTTTTAAAATGAGCGTCACCAGCATGGAAGCATGTCCTCTGGAATGGTGGCCGAAGCACGAAGGGGAATATGGATGTTTAGCACATCTGGCAAGTAAATCCCTTGCAATGCCAGCTACAAAAGTGCCATGCGAACGCCTGTTCTCCCTTTCAGGTAACATTGTTAATAAGAAACAGGCAACATTATCTCCTGTAAATATAAACAAACTTGTTTGTCTGAGTGATTGGCTGAACAAGAAGTAGGACTGAATGGACTTGTGGGCTCTAAAGTTTTACATTGTTTTGCAGTTATGTAACAAAAAAATTCTACATTTGTAAGTTGCACTTTCACGATAAAGAGATTGCACTATAGTACCTGTATGAGATGAACTGAAAAATACTATTTCTTTTATCATTTTTACAGTGCAAATATTTGTAATAAAAAATAAGAGTGAGCAGTGTACACTTTATTTTGTGTTGTAATTGAAATCAATATATTTGAAAATGTAGAAAAACATCCAAAAATATTTGATAAATTTCAATTGGTAGTCTATTATTAACAGTGCGATTAAAACTGTGATTAATCACGATTCATTTTTTATTGCGATTCATTTTTTGAGTTAATTGCATGAGTTCACTGTGACTAATCGACAGCCCTAATAAAAAAACAATGACTGGGTCTAATACAAGCTCTGCTGGCAGATCGGTTGATTCCATGAGAGAAACAATGGGGCAACTATTAAACTACTGAACCTGTTACCTCTGCTCTCTTGTGGGGAGTGAAGAGGAGCCCTGTGTCTGAAAAGATCTTGAACCTGCCACTCCAGCATGCCAGGTGTTGTGAGAAGTGGAGTGATGAAGCAACTGGAGGGAGTAAGAGAAGAGTGTTGGGGGCAAAGTGAGGATCATCTGATGGGGAGAGTAGGTGAGGGCGAGGAAGACTGAGTGAAGCTATGGAAGGAACAGATTGAGCGTACAGGGACAGAAAGGCAACAGTCGTAGGGAAGCTTTTGCGAACAGGGCTGCTAACAGGGAGTTTCGCAAGGGAGTTCTCCAGGTGAAGGAGGAGCAAATACAGGACCCTTGGGGTAAGTGGCTGTTTGTAGTGTGTGCTTGTGTTTGGGGGTTACTTGCTGTGTGCTGAGCTTGTGTTTGTCTGTCTGTCTGTCTGTTTGTTTGTTTGAAGGACCATGTACTGTGGCTGGCAGTTGGTAGCTGTGAGCTTCAAAGTAAGGTTTGAAAGCTAGAAGCCTCTGTTAATTGGCTGAGCCTTAGTCAGTGGGCAGGGCTATCAAGAAGGCCAGGGCTTTATAAAGCAGTGAGCAAGCGGCCAGGGAGCTTTGCGACCAGGGCTGCTAACAGGGAGTTTCGCAAGGGAGTTTGGAAGGGGGCAAGGTTCACTTGCCGTTCTTTAAAACCTGTAAACTAAACTATATTCAAAACGTCTTGATTTAAACAAGACCCCTTCATTAACTAGGTAGCTGTAGGAGAGAATGCAGGCAGAAGCCCAGCAACAGAGTGGGGGCTACCCAGTTTATTGTGCTGAGTGTCGCATGTATGATTACCTGCCCTGTGGGCGGGTGGCGTATGTGTGCATTCGGTGCAAGGAGCTCCTGGCCCTCAGACTGCGTATGGGCTTTGGAGGCCAGGATGGCAGAACTGGAGGAGCTAAGGGAGGCAGAGAGGTATGCTGATGAGGCTTTCCGGAACACTGTAGAATTGTCCCACCTCCGGTCAGACAGCCCCTGCACTGTTGAGGAGGATGAAAGGTCCATGGAAGTAGAGCAATCAATGGGAGCAAAGGGAAACTATGGTCCCATATGAAAAGAGATTAAAGAGGATAGGACTTTTCAACTTGGAAAAGAGGCGACTAAGCGGGGATATGATAGAGGTATATATTAAATCATGAGTGATGTAGGGAAAGTAAATAAGGAAAAGTTATTTACTGGTTCCCATAATACAAGAACTAGGGGACACCAAATGAAATTAATGGGCAGCAGGTTTAAAACAAATAAAAGGAAGTTTTTCTTCACACAGTGCACAGTCAACTTGTGGAACTCCTTGCCTGAGGAGGATGAGAAGGCTAGGACTATAACGGCGTTTAAAAGAGAATTGGATAAATTCATGGAGGTTAAGTCCATTAATGGCTATTAGCCAGGATGGGTAAGGAAGGGTGTCTCTAGCCTCTGTTTGTCAGAGGGTGGAGATGGATGGCAGGAGAGAGATCACTTGATCATTGCCTGTTGGGTTCACTCCCTCTGGGACACCTGGCATTGGCCACTGTCGGCAGACAGATACTGGGCTAGATGGACCTTTGGTCTGACCCAGTCTGGCCATTCTTATGTTAAGATAAATGAGCAGAGAAAATGAAGAGGAGGAAGTGTGAACCGCCAGATGGGGGAGGGTAGCCCCCCACCCCTGCCAGAGCTCAGAGCCCCGCATCGTGGCTGCTGTCCCCCCCGGGAGGGCAGGCGGCGTGGCCACAGCTTCCCCAGCTCTAGCTGGGGCCACGACACAGGGACAGGAGAACTGGCAGGATGGGGCCTGGGGACAAAGTGTGGGCAGGGCCGCACCTGGCTGTTTAGGGAGGGACAGCCTCCCCCAGCCTATGATACCCGCCACCCATGGGAAGAGGAAAAAAGCAAAAAGTGAGAAAAAGAAAACAAAAGTTAAAAAGAGTAAATGGTAGGGAGGTGAGAGAGGTGGGAAGGAAAGAGTAGAATGAGGAAATGGAAGGACAGGAAAAAAAAGACCAAAACCTCTTACAATTAGAAAGATTTGCTTTATTTACGTAGGGTTTTCCATTTGCCCAATTATGGACAGTGTCTGAAATGAGGGAGTTCAGTGGGATGGGAGTAATCTTTAGATTAAATATAGCCAGAGGGCTGCAGGGGGAGAGTTTCGAGGCTGGCTGTGGGGGCCAGACTAGAATTCCCACCAACCAAATCCAAGTCCTGGCAACTGTGGATCTGGCCTCAAGATTAAATAAACTCCAAGATTCTTGAATTCATCGGAGGCTTCAGTGAGACCAAGACAGAATCAACAAGGGCCTATTTACCTTAATTTGCCATAGCCATTCTACTGGATACTCTCATCATATCTAGCACAGCTAAGCAGAGTCAGGCCTGCTCTTGTGCTTAAACTGGGTCCTTCAAGGGACCAAACTTTCTTGTATTGCAAAGATCACAAAGTAAGTCACTAGAAAACTCCAGCCAAACAACTGCAGCAGAGAAGGTAGGAATCCATCCAATTCCCTACAATGAACTGTGAACTTCAGAACTTAATGAGGAGTATTTAAATACTGACTTTACTGGAGATGATTTTTATTTTTAAAAACAAACCAAGCATGCAATATGCCAGTCTAGGAAAAATGTCTCCGCTTGCAGCTTTTCAAAAAGTCCTGTATTTCTAAAGACACGAGCCTCACACACCTTACCTGACCATGCAATGTTAATGTCAATGAAATGTCCCCCGAGATCCACTAATCATTGCATAATCACGAAAGAGTACCCCTTTCTGCTTATGTACTCAGGTTTCAAACCACCAGAGGACTGAAGTTCTGGAAAAGCCCTGGAAGGGGAGCAGTGGGGGCAAAAAACCTAACTGGCTTTAAGACCAAGCTTGATAAGTTTGTGGAGGGGATGGTATGATAAAACTGCCTTCAATGGCGGATAGCCGATCTGTAACTGCTAGCAGCCAACAGGGCCGCCCGGGGGGGGGCAAAGGGGGCAATTTGACCTGGGCCCCGGGCTCCGCAGCGGCCCCCAAGAGAACAGCTGAGGCTCCCGCCTCTGCCCCTCTCCTGCAGCCTTAGCACATCAAGCGGCGAGTCTCCAGCGGGGCCCCTGAGCCCCGCCCCGCTCGGAGCCGCGTGGGGAGGGGGCGGGGCTGGGAGCTCCGGGCTGAGCTCAGCTCCCTCCGCTCGGCATGGAGCTCCCAGCCCCGCCCCCCTCACCACGCGGCTCTGAGGGGGCGGGGCTCAGGCCCAGGCGGACATACACTGTGGCTGATCAGCGAGGCGCTGAGACTCCGGGCGAGGAGGGAGCCGGGGGTAAGAGGCTGGGGCCAGGGGGGGTTGGCTAAGGGGCAGGGAGTCCCGGGGACAGTCAGGGCACAGGGAGGGGGCAGAGGTTGGGGGAGCAGTCAGGGGGCAGGGAATGGGGGGGTTGGATTGTGGGTGTTCTGGGGGGGGTGGATAGGGTCAGGGCTGCCCAGAGGGGGGGGCAAGAGGGGCAATTTGCCCCGGGCCCCACAGGGGCCCCCACGAGAGTTTTTCGGGGCCCCTGGAGCGGGGTCCTTCACTTGCTCCGGGGGGCCCAGAAAACTCTCGCTGGGCCGGGCCCAGGAGCTTCTTCGCTCCCGGTCTTCGCTGGCGGGGGGTCCTTCCGCTCCGGACCCCCTGGCGAATTACCGCCGAAGCGGGACCCGCCGCCGACGTGCAGCCCGGTCTTCGGCGGTAATTCGACGGCGGGGGGCCCTTCCGTTCCTGGACCCGCAGCCAAAGTTCCCCGCAGACCCGTGGCGGGGACCCCCCCCCGCCGCCGAATTACCGCCGAAGACCGGGCTGCACATCGGCGGCGGGTCCCGCTTTGGCGGTAATTCGGCGGCGGGGGGTCCCACCGCGGGTCTTCGGGGCACTTCGGCGGCGGGTCCCGGAACGGAAGGGCCCCCCGCCGCCGAAGACCCCGGGCCCCCGGAATCCTCTGGGCGGCCCTGGCAGCCAATATCTCCAATAGCTGGTGATGGGACACTAGATGGGGAGGGCTCTGAGTTACTACAGAGAATTCTTTCCCAGGTGTCTTGCTGGTGGGTTTTGTCCACGTGCTCAGGGTCTAACTCAGGTGTTTTCAATACATGGTCTGCAGACTGCCTGGGGTCAGCATACTACACCTCTACCCAGATATAACGCGGTAAAGCAGCGCTCCGGGAGGGGACGGGCTGCGTACTCTGGCAGATCAAAGCAAGTTTGATATAACGCGGTTTCACCTATAACGTGGTAAGATTTTTTGGCTCCCGAGAACAGCGTTATATCGGGGTAGAGGTGTATGTCTAATGGGTCCACAAAATGTGACTATGAAAATAAAGTTTTAGAGCCCAGAAAAGACATTCCATTTCTCTGATCAATCAAAAGTATGTGAATACCCCCCACTTACAGGTCAAAATCAAAGTGTTGTCATTACCATAGAAGCCCACAGTTTAGTACCCTTTCTCATGCTGCGCCAAATGCCATGTCGAGCAGGTGTAACGTTTATCGTTGAATTCTGTTCAGACAGTTTTCAGTCTAAGACTTCTATGGTAGGGGTGCATGGACCACAGGATGAATTTCCAAAGGGGTCTGCACTTCCATTTAAAATTTTTTAAAGGTCCACAAATGAAAAAGGTTGAAAACCACTGCTCTGATTGCCATATTTGGGGTTGGGAAGGAATTTTCCCCCCGAGGCGGACTAAGGGTTCCTGGGGCCCTCCCCACCCCTTCTGCCTGCGGCCCCGACAATGGCCCAACCATATTCTGCCCCTTCTCCCATGGCCCCGCCCTTGTTCCACACATGGTCCCACCCCATTCCACCCCCACTGCACCCCCTGGCACTGTGGCTCCAAGACAAAGAAGCTCTGTCCCCCTGCCATGGCCCTGGGGCCACAGTGGGGAGTGAGAGCTCTCCCAGTGCTCAGGCCACGGCAGGGAATGAGCACTCCTCTAGTTGCAGTGCCACAGTGGGGGTCTGGGTGCTGGGGCTTCTCCGCCCCCCCTGTGTGGCGCTTCTGCTAGGGCTCCGGGCTTTCACCGCCCCACGGCAGATTTCTGCTGGGGGCGAGGCACCCATTTTTCCAGGGCCCCCCAATTGGCCAGGGCCCCTGGGCACAGGCCCCATCAGCCCTTTGGATAATCTGCCACTTTTTCCCCCCCGGTCAGACTGGTAGAGACCCTGGGGGGTTTTGGCCTTCTTCTGCAGCATGGGGCACAGATCACTTGTAGATTTAAACTAGTGTAAAGGGTGGATTCTTTGCAGCTTGAAGTCTTTAAACCATGATTTGAGGACTTCAGTAACTCAGCCAGAGGTTAGGGATCTATTACAGGAGGGCGTGGGTGAGGTTCTGGGGCTTGCAATGTGCAGATCAGACTAGATGATCACGATGGTCCCTTCTGTCCTTAAAGTCCTTAAAGCAAGGTGTGGGGGCCCAGAATAAGTATATATGTCCAATCTATTGCCCCACCACAGTTAGGGCGGCCATATCATTGAATTCCTCTTTTATTTCCTGCACATGGGCCAGAATGACAATCCTGTACAGCTGAACACACTTAGTGGCCTTGCACACTTGTGTGATGCCTGCTCCAACCGTAGATTTTCCAACACCAATCTGATTGCCTAGTGCAGGGGTAGGCAACCTATGGCACGTGTGCTGAAGGCGGTACGCGAGCTGATTTTCAGCGGCACTCACACTGCCTAGGTCCTGGCCACTGGTCTGGGGGGCTCTGCATTTTAATTTAATTTTAAATGAAGTTTCTTAAACATTTTAAAAACCTTATTTACTTTACATACAACAGTAATTTAGTTATATATTATAGATTTATAGAAAGAGACCTTTTAAAAACATTAAAATGTATTACTGGCACATGAAACCTTAAATTAGAGTGAATAAATGAAGACTCGGCACACCACTTCTGAAAGGTTGCCGACCCCTGGCCTAGTGACTGATCGCAATACGATTCCGAGCTTTCAGGGAGTGATCGTTTCTTCACTGTCAAAGCAGCTCTTGTTTTGGTGTCTCTGCACTGGAGAGCTGGGGTGAGCTCAGCATGTATTTATACCTGCTCCTGTATTTTTCACTTCATGCATCTGATGAAGTGGGTTCTAGCCCACGAAAGCTTATGCCCAAATAAATTTGTTAGTCTCTAAGGTGCCACAAGGACTCCTCGTTGTTTTTACTCCAGGAATGTAGCTTTCTGCATCTGAAAGTTCCACGGCCATTGCTGTTCATCCCAGATTGGCATCATGATCAGGTTCCACCACTCGCCACTTGATTCACAGGCCCAGAAATGCTGTTCCACTGTGTGCAGCTGGTCAGTAAATGCCTGCAGCATCAGGTGATTTTTATTCACTGTCCACATCATCCATGCCTCAGTTTTCCCATTTTCAAAGCTGTAGCCCTGGCTGCTGTGGTGGTTGTTGTAGCTCTGCAACTGTAGCTGTTGTCTCTAAAACAGATGAGACCTCCACTGATCTGTTCAGCATCCGTGCGTCTGACAGCAAGATAGGGGAGAGATTGAAAACAGTTATGAGGAAGAGCAGATTACGGAACAGAGGGAATTCTGGAAACTTGGCCACCATCTCCCACAATTCCCTAAGAGAAGCGCTGGTATCACAATACACTGCAAAAATTACCTAGAAGGTAGTGTGCCATAAGGTGGCAATGGGGGCACTGGGATGCCTACCCATGCTGTCACTAAGCGTATGTCTACACAGCAACTAGACACTTACAGCTGGCCAGTGCCGGCTGACTCAGGCTCATGGGGCTCAGGCTAAGAGGCTGTTTCACTGCAGTGTAGACTTCCAGGTTCAGGCTGGAGCCCTGTCTCTAGGACCCTGTGAGGTTGGAGGGCCCCAGAGCTCAGGCTCCAGCCCAAGCCTGGAAGTTTCCACTGCAATGAAACAGCCTCACAGCCTGAATGCCCTTGAGACTGAGTTGGCTGGCACGGGACAGCCGCAGGTGTCTAGTTGCTGTGTAGACACATTCTAACAGGACCTGGTGCATGGGCAAAGACAGCTAAATGTGAACTCACTCTCATGATATACTGATATTGGTATGTGGGCAGGTGTTTTGCCATAAAACTTTAGAGTATAGACGTGGCATAAATGCCAAAGCCCATGTTAATGGTACATTGCATCGTTAATCACAAAATGCAGGCAATGCAACCTTTAAGGCTAGAATAGCAAAAACATTTGTACATTTTCTATTCCTGTTTTTCTGGTTAAATGTGTAGCTTTAATATTACGATTTCTGTTAAAAATGTATGCAATAAAACACAAGATGTGCAAAGCTTTGCACAGGCTAATGCAATGTTGCTGCTGGATGATTTAACTCTTGCAATTCCTGACTTTTTGCATTGACGTGGATTGTTGCATATAATTATATAATAGAAATCCTTCCCACTGCAATCTGCTATTTGATGTTTCCTGAGATAACATGAGACAGTGTGAAACTACTTTGCAGAATAGCAACAGGAGAAATAGCATGGTTTTGTAATTTGTAAGGTTCATGGGAGTCTTCAGGATACAAAGCACAGCAGGTGCACACACTTCCATATGAAAATTAAGAAACCCTCCCAGCCACTGATCACTAATGAGCGAATTAAACCATCTTACTTTCCACTACACACCACAAAACCAAAGGTCAGGCTAGGGCACTTTTTGTTACAGATCACAGGAAAGATTTAGCAGTGAGAGGGGTCAGGAATGAACACTGTTCTCTCTATTCTAATATGAATAACCTAATCTTGTTCAGCAGTCGAAGAAAATGATTCGCCACTGGCACATGGCTCCCCTTTCCCATCTGCATCCCAGTATGGGCTGGCCCATGTCAGCTGACCCAAACTCGGACTCCAGGGCTCTAAAACTGCAGCTTAGACATTCGGGCTCGGGCCGGAGCCTGGGCTCTGTGATCCTCCCTCTTCATGGGGTCTCAGAGTCTGGGCTCTATCATGAGCCTAAACATCTACACTGCAATTGTACCACCTCCAGTGGTGGCTCCAGGTACCAGCACTCCAAGCGCGTGCCTGGGGCGGCAAGACGCAGGGGGTGCCCTGCCGGTCCCTGCGAGGGTGGTAGCCAGGCAGCCTTTGGTGGCATGCCTGTGGGAGGTCCACCGGTCCCACGGATTCATGGGTACGCCGAAGCCGCTGGACCGGCGGACCTCCCACAGGCAAGCTGCCGAATCCGTGGACCGGGGACTTCCCGTAGGCAGGCCGCCGAAGGCTGCCTGACTGCTGTGCTTGGGGTGGCAAAAAAGCTAGAGCTGCCCCTGACCACCCTGTAGCCTGAGTCAGCTGACACGGGCCAGTGGAGAGTGTTTAGTTGCTGCATAGATGTGCCCCAGGGGTTCTCAAACTGGGGGTTGTGACCCCTCAGGGGGTCGCAAGCTGTCAGCCTCCACCCCCAACCCTGCTTCACCGCCAACATTTATAATAGTGTTAAATATTTTAAAAAGTGGTTTTTTTAAAATTTATAAGGGGGGGCGTCGCACTCAGAGGTTTGCTGTGTGAAAGGGGTCACCACTACGAAAGTCTGAGAACCACTGACTACCCCGGGAGGGCAGAGCTGGCGTGTAGACGTACCCCAGGAGGGCAGAGCTGGCGTTTAGCTGTGGAGCGGATATACCCCAGAGGGCAGAGCTGGCGTGTAGACATACCCCGGGAGGGCAGAGCTGGCATTTAGCTACGGAGCGGACGTACCCCGGGAGGGCGGAGCTGGCATGTAGACATACCCCAGGAGGGCGGAGCTGAGTAGCCTTTCCAGGCTGATCACGCTCCGGTGTGTGGATCGGGAAATGCTCCTATTCCACGTGGGGGTGGGAGCAAGTCCCTGCCCACAGTACAGCAGCGCTGCCTGGCCTGGCCTGCCCGTGCAAGGTGCCTGCCCGCACCGCGCTAAGCGCCCAGCACTTGGCGGAGCTCCCGCCTCCGCCCTCTTCCCGGCAGGGCTCCCACCCCCGGGTTACACCGCTGTGATTCTAACCCCCTGTCCCACGGGCAAACAATCACCCCGGGGCCCGCCGCCCTCCTGCCCCGGGCTGGCTGGGCGCAGGGAAGCGGCTTTTCCAGCCGCTCCGGTGAGGAGCGGCCCGGCCCAGCCCACCCCCACGCCGCCTCCCCGCCCCGCTCCGGCCAAGCCCCGGCCGGGCCGGTTCTAGGCTCCTCCCCGCGCTGTCACACTTGCCTCAGGTGCTTCCTGCCCGCCCGCCCGGCTCTCCCGGGGTCAGGCGCGCGCGGCGGCGCCCGAGCTCCCGCGCCGGCTGAGGGGAGGCTGCGGCGGGCGGGTGCGGAACCGGCGGTGGGTGGCTGCGGCGCGCCAGCTGCGGGGACTCGGCAGCCCGGCCGGGCCCGCCTCGGCTGGGGCGGAGACCCGGCGGCGGCGGCGGCTGGCTGGTGACTGCTTCCCGCGGGAGGCGAACCCGGGCGGGCTTGCTGCAGCCAGAGCCCCCACTCAGCGATTGGCGTCCGGGCGGGCAGGGGAGGGGTTCTCCGGCCGCATGGCTCAGAGATGCGGCAGCAGGCGCTGCCTGCCCCGCTGAGGAGGAGCCGCTGAGCTCAGCATCCCCGCCGGCTGCCAGTTAGTGCCTCCAGCCGGCTGGCCATGGCCGGGGGGGCCATGAAGTTCAACGGGTACATGAAGGTGCGGATCGGCGAGGCGGTGGGGCTGCAGCCCACCCGCTGGTCGCTGAGACACTCGCTCTTCAAGAAGGGCTACCAGCTGCTGGACCCCTACGTGGCGGTGAGCGTGGACCAGGTGCGGGTGGGGCAGACCAGCACCAAGCAGAAGACCAACAAGCCCACCTACAACGAGGAGTTCTCCGCCCCCGTCACCGATGGCCGCCAGCTGGAGCTGGCCGTCTTCCACGACACCCCCATCGGCTACGACGACTTTGTGGCCAACTGCACCCTGCGCTTCCATGACCTCTTACACACCACGGGCAGCGCCGACAGCTTCGAAGGCTGGGTGAGTAGCTGCCCTTCCGCGGGGACGTGAGCTGCCCACCGAGTGTGTGCTCACATCGACTGGCATGTACACGCCCACACCTGTGGGCACGCACCCACCTGTACACCTGTATGCATGCACACGCGGCTCTGCGCTCACACGCCTACTTGTATTCTCACCGGTACGTGCATTCTGCATGCAAGTGCGGCAAGATGTGTCTGCGACGGCCACCATGTTGGCCAACCCGCTGGAGATTGAACTGGGGACCTCCAGGGCTAAAAACATGAGCTCAAGAGCCCATGCTCCCCAGCAAGGGGCTGTAAAAACTCATATTCTCTGTGAATATGTGAGTAATGCACACTCACTAGTGGGTTATGCATGCACACCTACAAACTCTCATACATATGTGTATGCTTGTAGTTAATTGCAAACATGCACATGAGGAAGGTCACATTTCCTTACAAATCTGTACACACATACCCATATACCTGTGGATGTGCGTGCACACTTGGGGCGAATATTCGTCCCTGAATTTAAAGCAGTTACAGGGATGAACTTGACAATGCCTGATCATGCATAAATCACATACATAACAGCATAAGCAAAACATCAGTAGTTGCAGGTCCCCCCCTTCCAAGTAGGTGCAACTTGCATTCTTCCTCCTCATTCTTTTTGGTAATTGGTATATCTCCAATTATTACCTTTCGCCTAGAACTAGAAGGGACCTTGAAAGGTCATCGAGTCCAGCCCCCTGCCTTCACTAGCAGGACCAATTTTTGCCCCAGATCCCTAAGTGGTCTCCTCAAGGATTGAACTCTCAACCCTAGGTTTATAGTAGGCCAATGCTCAAACCACTGAGCTATCCCTCCCCCATTTTGCTGATACAGACTAACACGGCTGCCACTCTGAAACCTGTCAGAGCTATAGTTCATGTTTCAACCCTAACGATGGAATAGATGATATACAGAATCATAGAAATGTAGGACTTCAAAGGACCTGAGAAGGTTATCTCCCTCTGTGCTGAGGCCGGATTAAGTATACCTAGATCATCCCTGACAGGTGTTTGTGTAGCTTATTCTTGTTCTTCAGTGAAGGGGATTCAGTGACAGGGATTCAAAAACCTACCTCAAACCTGATCCAGTGCTTAACTATGCTTAGAGTTAGCAAGTGTTTCCTATTGTCCAATGTAAATTTCCCTTACTGCAGGTGAAGCAGATCGCTTCTTGCCCTACCCTTGGTGGATTTGGAGAACAATTAATTACTGTCTTCTTTATAAGAGCCATTAATATATTTGAAGACCTGAGAGTCTTATCAGGTCCACCTATTTCCCCCCAGAGTCTTCTCTTCTCTAAACTGAACATGCTCCATTCTTTCAACTTTTCCTCAGAGGTCAGGATTACCAAACCTTTTATCATTTTTCCTGCTCTTCTGTGGAATCTTTCCAATTTTTTCACATCTTTCTTAAAATGTGGTGCATAATAATTACCTCTGTGTCAGTTAAAGGATTTCCTGCTTTCATTTCCAGAACTAGAACATAGGGAAGGGAAGTGTATCCATCTAGCAGTAATTTACAGTTGAACAAGAAATGCTGAATGAAAATACGCACCATTCAAGGTAGACAGATTGCAGAGGAGTTTGGATACTCACAGGAGGAATTACAATTAATAACTTGTTGAGACCAGACAGTTTAGTCAAAAAACCACCACAGTCAAATCAGACTGATGATACATGGGGAAGGGAGAAGTGCCACTAGAGAGAACAGATAGATGTTGGGATCTTATCACAAGAGAAGCTGCCAGTGTTTTCCTTTCTCAGTTCAGCATAGTGGCTGAGAAATAACATTATGTATTGAAGTACCAGAGAGACCATTATGTGTCTTAAGAAAAATACAACATTGGTGCTCCACATTCTGCTTATTTATTGTCAGCACCAACAGTGTGCTAAGTGTTCTCCAGCCAAGTGTGAGGTTCCTGCCCTGTAGAATGAGCAGCTGAAATAGATAATGGACTGATGAAAAGATAAGACAAGGGAGGAACCTCATGCGATGTGACAGCGTTGTGGTTGACACCCATTTTGTCAATCTTTTTGTTAATATTGGTTATTAGTTTTGTCTATTTCAATAACACTTGTTTTAGGTGGAAGGGCTCGAGGCCTCCTTCTACAATGTATGGGCTACACACCCATAGATATCTGTACAAAATCTGTATGTGCTGCTCCAGCTACACCATTGTAGTGTAGACACTGGCCACAGTGAAGAAAGGGATTTTTCCATCGCTGTAGTTAATCCACCCCCTCGAGAGGTGGTTGCTAGGTTGACGGAAGAATTCTCCCATCGACCTAATGGTGTCTACACCAGGACATAGGTCATTTTAACTACATCTCTCATGCATGTGAATTTGCCACACTCCTGAGTGACATAGGGCTTGTGTTCACTACTGGGGTAAGTCGACCTAAATTATGCTACTCCAGCTATGTGAATAATGTAGCTGGAGTCAACATAGCTTAGGTTGACTTACCCCGGTATCGTCACTGCGTTGTGTCGATGGGAGACCCTCTCCAGTCGATTTACCTTACTCTTCTTTTCAGAGAGATGGAGTACCGGGGTCAACCAGAGAGTGCTCTGCTGTTGATTTAGCACAGGGGTTGGCAAACTTTTTGGCCTGAGGGTCACATCTGGATATAGAAATTGTATGGCAGGCCATGAATGCTCACGGAATTGGGGGTTGAGGCGCAGGAGGTGGTGGGGGCTCTGGGATGGAACCAGAAATGAGGAGTTCAGAGTGTGGGCCGGAGCTCCAGACTGGGGCAGGGGGTCGGGGTGCAGGAGGGGTGAGGGCTCTACTAGGGATGAGGGGTTTGGGGTGCAGGAGGGTGCTCTGGGCTGGGACCGAGCGGTTCGAAGGGCTGGGGCAGAGGGTTCGGGCACGGGGGCCAGGCTCAGGGGTGCAGGCTTTGGGCAGCGCTTACCCGAAGTAGCTCCTGGAAGCAGCGGCATGTTCCCTCTCTGGCTCCTATGTGGAGGGGCGGCCAGGTGGCTCTGTGCTGCCTTGTTCACAGGTGCCGCCTCTGCAGCTCTCATTGGCCAGGGTCCCTGGCCAATGGGAGCTGTGGGGGGAGGCGCTTGGGGCGGGGGCAGCATGTGGAGCCCTCTGGCTGCCCTTATGCATAGGAGTTGGAGGGGGGACATGCTGCTACTTTCGGGAGCCGCGTGGAAAGCCCCCGACCCCGCTCCCCTGCTGGAGCGCATTGCGGGGCAAACCCTGACCCCCGCTCCTGGCGAGAGCTTGAGGACTGGATTAATAGGGCCGGCGGGCCAGATGTGGCCCGTAGGCTGTAGTTTGCCCACCCCTGATATAGAGGGTCTTCACTAAACCTGCTAAATCAACTCCTGCTGCAGTCGATTGCAGCAGCGTTGATCTCCCCATAGTGAAGACAAGCCTGTAGCTAGGTTGATGCTACTAAACTTAGACTGACCTTTCTACACTGCTGAGGGCTGTGACAAATTTTGTGCCCTATGCAATATACTTAGATCAGCCTAACCGCCACTGCAGATATAGCTGGGTTGATGGAAGAATTCTTATATAACATATCTTCAGATATGTTTTAAAGAGGACTGTGACTAGTTGTTCTCTATATTCATTGGATGTAGGACAAGAAATAATGGGCTATCTGCAGCAAGGGAGATTTATCTTATATATTAGGAAAATCTTCCTTGCTATAAGGATAGTGTGTACTGGAATAGGTTACCAAAGGAAGTTGTGGAATCCCCATCATTGGAGATTTTTCAGAGCAGGTTAGACAAACAGCGGTCAGGGATGTCCTGTGTCAAAATGGGGGGAATGGACTAGATTAGATGACCTCTTGGGATCCCTTCCACACTACCTTACACAGAATCATAGAATGAAAAGTTCTTTATACCAGTATAGCTTATTCCCCTTCCTGTGTGGACATAAGGTATACTAGTATAAACACTTTTATACCGTCCTCACTAAAAAAGGGGGTTGTACCGCTTTAACTACACCAGTATAATAAAAACTGTACAACTTTTGTGGGTAGACAATGCCTAAGAACTAACACACTCTTTTTGGTCTGGTGTCCTAAAATATTATTGTAGCCCTTGATGCATCTAACTAATCAATGGCTAGTATTTCCTGAAAGCCATAGGAAAGCATAGTGCACAGTGCAAATCTTGCAGTCTGTAATTAGACAATTTAGGATGCTTGAGCATCCAGATGTGGAAAGAAAGGCATCTTTAGCAAGTAGTATGTCACTACTACTGGTCCTTGTCAGTTAGTGTGATTATATGTGATGATTTGCTTAATTCATAGCAATTTAGGCCCCAACTCTTACATAAATGAGTAACTTTATGCATGTGAGTTGTCCCAGTGCTGGGTATCAGAATGGAATACTGTGTTTGGGGTGTATGTTGAATTTCAACATTCGGAGGATCTTCTTAGAATTACCTAGGTCTCATAACTCTTTGGATGGGTTGATTTGCCAAAGCCTCTCTGCTAAACAAATATTATTACAACCTGAATATTTCTGTAATTGCATATTCATTATTAAGCAGGTGTGACATTCATCTTGCAAATTCGTCAGAGCGTGTTAATAGGGAAGATTTGTAGTGAGGCTCTGCTCTCTTTCTCTTTTTTGTTTACCTTTTTTAGGTATGTTTAATGTCTCCTGTTAAGTGCCAACATGCCTTGCGTATGAATAAAGTGGGCATAGCTATCTCCACTATCATGTACCTTTGGGTGCTGAGTGGGTGTAAAACTCTGCCAGACCTGAATGGCAGCACTTTACACTTGCTTTACACAGGTGCATACAGCTACACCAGGTGCAAGGCAATGGAGAATCAAGCTCATCGTTATACTCTGGATGCTGTTATGTTGTTATGTGCAGTGTGATTACAACCCTGGTGCTCCAAGAATTAGTTTAAAGCATTTGTTGAGCTTTGCAGACATTTGTTTAAGGATTTTGCTTGTAGCTCAACTACGAAGCCTCGTTTACTTGTGCCTCTGCTGACAATCAGATGACAATTAGGCTGTGTCTACATGAGAGATCTTATGGTGGCATAGCTGTACCGATGCAGCTGCGCTGCTGTGAGATCTCTCGTGTAGCCGCTTTATGCCAACAGAGAGAGCGCCCCCGTCAACATAATTAAACCACCGCCAGCAAGAGGCGGTAGCTGTCTTGGCAGGAGAAGCTCTCCCGCTGACAGCGCCGTGCACACTACTACTTATGCCGACAAAACTTATGTTGCTCAGGGATGTGTTTTTTCACACCGCAGAGCAACATATGTTTTGCAGACATAGGTGGTAATGTAGACATGGCCTGAGAGACAATAATTCAGAGGTTTTCAAACTGTCGGGTGTGTCCCTTAGGGGGGAGCGTAAGAACGTTTGGGGGGCCCAGCGGCAAAGCAAGGCAGCTCTGGATTCAGCCTGGTGTGGTGGGACTTGAGGAGGGATTACCACCTCCACCCTCTGACTCCTCTTTTTGTCTGGTTGGGCGGGGGGGGGGCGACCAAAAATTGTAACTCAAATGGGGAAGCAGGGGTTTGGCTCAAAAAGTTTGAAAACCGCTGCCATATATAATGTAAAATACTGAAGTTTTAACTGAATGGAGAAATGTTTACAGTAGCCAAATATCTTAGTACCAAATATCTTCGTATTCATTCCTATGGGACTTATGTAGTAGCTGATGTACAGTAACTTTTAAGCATGGACAAATAGTAATTGTAAGAGCATGTTGGAACAGCATTGAATTGTCATAGTTATTAGGGAGGGATTTAATTATTGTTACAAAGGTTGTCAGTCTATAGATTTAGCTCATAGAATTTTCAGCACTTTTACTCACCAGCCTTGTTAAACTACCTCAAACTTTTTGTTAGCTTTGATCTTGAATAGTATGAAGGGATTCACCTACTTAAACATCTCTAAAGCTGCTAGGGGAAAATACACAATAGATGTACTGTTAGATTGATGGGCTTGAAACTGCTGGCATGGCTTGAAAATCTTATTTCCATCTACTCCCATTATGGATGCTTGCACAGTGGCTTGTTAGCAGTTCACTTGGTTGCAGTGTGGGTGAAAACTAGCCTCACCCTTCTTGTGTTCCCTTGAAAAAACCCTTTTAAATTTCTCCTGCAGCCTTTTGTAGGGTTATAATTTTCTTGGCGCAGATACAAAAATTTTGCCCTTGTTTTGAATGTGATCAGTAGAATAATAATTTATTTATTTATTAAGCATCAACTGCTAAGTGGTGTATAAGACCCAAAGGAGGACACAGTCCCTTCCTCAAGTCTTCTACAGTCTAGGTGGGCAGACAGATGACATGGTGAACAGGGGTGCCTTAGAGGATGGTTGTTTTAAGACCCAAAACTGTGAGCCAGTAGGAAGTTGAGGGTGCTCAGCCTTTCTGATTCAGGCTACTGAGCATAGGTTGTTGGTTGTATGTTTGATTTTTGTTGACAGCCTATTTCCTGACATGGGTTGTCATTGTGGACTTTGCAGAAGTGGATGCTAATATCTAAATTGTATCATAAAATTTATTAATCTTACTTGGGTTATTGCTGATTATGTACTATATAGATTGTATTACTTTTAAACCAACCTTTGTACTTTTGGATAATTTAAGCACTATACCCAGATGTACAGACACTCTTTTCTTAACCTGTGTATTATATAATTTTAACATTGGCTTAATAAAATTTCTGAATCTGTAAAGAGAGATTTGAACGAGAGGTTGAATGATGGGCAAAATGCAAAATCTGACTGTTGGGTTCAGAAAGAAGTTTTAAAAAATTGATTGGGTATTTGCTTACCCGTCCAAGTCAGTCTGTTGCCCATCTTTAAAGGCAGGGTGACCCGCTTCTTGCAGAATTGGATCAAATAGCCACTCATTCCATGTGGCAACAACTTTAATCTAAGATGAAGACTGACTAAGCTAAACAGAAAGAAAGGGTGGCTTTCCTGCTACTGTATACCAGGTTACCGAATTGGATCACAGGGAATGTTGGTGAAACTAATTGGAGACCCTGGTTAGAGGGTAAGGGTGTAGTTCTGGGATTTATTAATCTGGTACTGGGGTCAGAACACGCTTACACAATAGGACCAGTCATGTCAGTAAAGTCACTTCTGGGATGAATGTTTGCAGGCCTGTTTTAGAAGAGTTGGCTTGTCGAGAAAGGGAGCTGAGGTTAGGTTAACAGTAGAAAAAAGCTAGCCAAGCACCTTGGGGAGGTTTCTGTATGAAACTGAGTTTTGTAGGACTCTTGTAGTCTAATCTGATGGGGCCTCTGTGCGTTTGCATGTATATTAAGCCTTTACCACAGAGGCTTTTTTGTAAGGCTGCGTTTTAGCCCGCATGAGCCAGGTTTTTGATTTTGAGTGATTTCTGAGAAATAATTTGGTTTTGACTTATTTTGAGCTCCAGGCAATAATGGGCCACCCAGGGTCTTGGACTACTGAATGGTTGGAAAACCTACCAGTTTATAGCGTAATTCAATATGAAAGAGTATCTCCTTACTAAGCTGAATGAATGAAATTCAGTTGTTTTCCCTCTTGCACAGTATACAAGTTCCTTCCATGTTCTATGCTTGAGTGAGTTGTTGTGCTTCGCTAATACAATCAAGAAATCCCCAGAGCTTTTGTGTAACCATGGAAAAGGACAAGCGGAAGAGACATCAAATAAAATCAGTCTCTAAGTATTCCTGTAAATGGTTCCATACCAAACACCACACTTCTCTGTCCACAAAATCTCAGCCCATTTGGAAATTCTGGGATATACGCAGCAAACAGTTATGGCTCATAATCATAAACCTTTAAATGAGGCTACCTCTGACTAGTGTGAAATCTTAATTTTTAATATCAAGGAGACAGCATCTGAAGTGGTGGGTTACCAGCAATAATTATCATGCTCCAGGCTGCAAAGTCTTTAGACTAGTCAAAAATTGAAGGATCAAGTAAAAACACCCTGGTTTATTTTTAAGGCAAGGTTTACACTAGAAAAGGTTTTGCGATATAGGTACCCCAGCAAACTCTCCTAGTGTAGACGTAGCTTTTGCTGGAATAACTGCAGCCACACTAGGACTTTTGCCATTACAGAAATGTTACGAAAAAGAAAATGATAGCTGCTGCTCTTTTATATGGTGATAGAGCCTATAAAGGCTTCAGTCAGCACTCCATTGTGCTAGCTGATGTACCTGTGAATAAAATAAAGACATTCCGTGACCCAGAGAGTTTACAGTCTAGGGCTATGACAGTTTGAAATAGGTGGATAAGCAGACACATGGGAGTGGTGGATGGCGGAACAGTAGAGAGGGCCTGAGTATATCTGGATAAATTAGTTGCCTCAGTGGACAAAGTAGTTGTAAGTGGCTGCCAGTGGTGGTTTGTAGGCATCATTGCAGATGTAGATATTTAAGGAGGCCCTGAGGAGAGGAGAAGGCAGTGACTCTATGAATTTTGATGGGACATTCTTCCCAAGCATCAGGGGCATTCATTGCCATTAGCGATAAGAACAGGTGGCCTTAACTGGACTGTGACTCAGTAAGCAGTTTCTTATTTTTCATTCTTCAGGAAAGTATTTGAAATGTTTCTTTCAAACACAGGACTGGAAAGGACCTTTTGGGTCATCAAGTCCAGTCCCCGTCCTGTCACAGGTAACACCGTCATATAATCCCATTCATGAATTTATCAAGCTGCATCTTAACACTAGTTAGGTTGTTTGCCCCCACTATTCAGGCTGTTCCAGAACCTCCCTCTTCTGATGATTGCAAACCTAATTTCCAGCCTAATTCTGATTCTGATCTAATCCCCCATATAAATAAGGAGTAACACTAACACAGTTAGTGGTGTAAAACTGCTGTGAGAGAAGTCAGGCTCTCCGCATTCTTTCTGGCATCAATTTTCCTTCTTTCTGGCATCCATTTTTAAGGCCATCCTAATGAATGTCTTCCTGCTCCTTTTGCACTTCATTGTGAAGTGCCAGTCTGTAAAAAGTTTCTTTGTTTTTAGCTAGATGCATATCATCTGTGGGATGCGATTTCGGAACAGAAATCCGGACACTTGCTTCTAATTTGACTCACATCAGCTTTATATCAGTTGACCTCAATGGAACTACTTCTGCTTTGCTGTGTTGTCCAGATAGATGGGGCAATTTCCTGTGGATGTGAAAGCTATTGTATCAGAACAGAGATTAGGAATTGTATGTAAAACATGAATGTAGACCCTACCAAGGTCCTGATCCTGCAAGCTGATCTGATGAGCAGAACCCTGCATCCCTATGGAGTCCCGATGATGTTATCTAGGCTGTGCTGGAAAAAAGGATCTGTGTGCGCAGATTAGTTTACAGGACTGGAACCACACATAGGTGCTCATTCATCACTTTATTAATAATGTAGATTTAACAATAGTGAAGAACCCAGTGCAGAAGCACTGAGCACCCTAGAGATAATTACATTTATAATTACCCCCAGCAGCAATAAATAATAACAAATCAAATCAGTTCAGCCCACAGCGTCAAATAATTGGCGGGAGACAAAAAAATTATTCCAGCCAATAAAACAAAATAAAACAAAAGCACCCTCTCTCCCCTCATCCTGCGCAGGAACATGCCTTCATCTTTCCCCCAAACTCTTGGAGCATGCCTGGAAGATCATCAGGTCAGGCTGTTTCATCCCAAGGAGGAAGCAAGTTCTAGTGTCCTAAGGCCATCCCAAGAACACCCAGCCAGCTGATTTTTCTCCTTTATTAGCTGTCTGTATCTTTGGCCAGTATGTCATAGTGAGAAAAGTGATCTCTCTGATAGGCAGGTCTGAGGAGGATGATGATGATGATATTTGTATTATCATAGCACCTAGCAGCCCTAGTCAGGGACCAGGATCCCATGATCCAGGGCACTGCACAAACACAGAACAAAAAGATGTACCTGCCCCCAGGAGCTTACAGTCAAAGTATAAGACAAAAACCAACAGATGGACACATAGATGGATGGGGGAGTACCAGGAAACAATGAGACAATATGGTGATCGGCAGTGGTCTCGCCACACCCCAGCAGCCTAACTGCTGTTAAGTTTTTTTTTTGTAGGCGTGACATCAAAGGAGAGTTTTAAGGAGGGGTTGTGAAGAAAGATAATGAGGTTGCTTTGCAGATGGTTACCGGAAGCTCTTCTCAACCATGACGGGCAGCATAGGAGAAGTAAATGAGTGATGGAGGCTGACATCATTGGCCAGTTGGAGGTGGGAGCTGATCTTTTGATACAGAATGAGAGAGGATAGGAAGTGGGGGATGAGCTGTGAAGACAAGTAGCTTAAGTTTGGAGTAGAGCTGGGGGAGCTAGTGAAGGAATGTAAAATGAGGAGTGACGGGGTTACCGTCACGGGCTAGGAAAATTGTTTTTAGCCGTAACTTTCTGAATGGACATGAGCTGGGCAAGATTGCATATGTCAAGGGCAGAGAAGGAGGTTGCAGAAATTGAGATGCAAGACAGTGAGAGCCTGGATGAGAGTTTTAGTTATGTGGACGGATAGGAAAGGGAGTATCTTAGAGATTTTAGGCAGAAAGAATTGGCAAGATTTAGACATAGCCTGGATGTGAGGACCTAGTGAGAGTTCTGAGTCAAAGATGCTTAGAGGCAGGAGTGACAGGCAGGATAGTGATGTTGTCCGTGGTAATCAAGAAAGGAGGGTGTCAGCAAGGCTTGTGGAGGGCCCTTGAGGTCATGGCCAATACCTTAAACTCTACCTGGAGACCTATAGGAAGCCAGTGCAGATACTGCCGCACTGTTGTCTTTTTGCAGGACTGGGCCCATTTAATTTATGTCTTTATCTTTAGAGCACATTATCTTGTTGGATTAGCAGAAAAAACTTGTTTACAGTGTTCTGATGTGTGAATTCTAACAAGAGTTCATGCCTTACATGTTCTCTGTGCTAAGATAGACTGTTGTCTCTCCAGAACATATTCACTGTCTGTCTTATTTGAACAGGAGCTTTTCAAACACTCTAATGGTGTTTCTAGCAACTTCAGGCATAGTGTGAAAGTTCAGACTACATTGCTCAGGCTTCCAAAATATTTTTCAATCTCTTGGGGAACTCAGGATTGATCCCTCAGAAGTTGTTTACACTTGTCATTTGGTTGAAAGTTTACAAACTGGCCTAGGTCTAGACTAGGAAAATGTGCTTTAAGGCATGTTAGCTAACATAATTAATATTAACGTGTTCTCAAATAAGAATCTGCATGTAGCATAGTACAAAGTTTAATGTATTAGCTGATCGCGGTCAATCCGAGGTTCCCCCAGGGTTAACTATAACCTCTATTAATACATTTTTAAATATCATTGTCTTTGTCTGTAAGGTAAGTGCTAAGAGGTGTTCAAAACCCTTATCCTGTTTTCCAACACTACTCATTTTCCTGGGTTAGATCAGACCAATGGAGAAATATACAGTGTGAAAGTATTTCTACTGGCACAAAATATCAACAGTGCACAAGTATTTTCAACATCAGAACTATGGGGGGTGGGGACCTACTATAATTTTGACCATTTAGGCCCTGATCTAGCAAGGCACTTAAGTATATGTGTAACTTTAAACATGAATAGTCTCACTGAAGTCACTTGGATTATCCATGTACTTAAGTGCTTTGCTGTATCGAGGCCTTAGTTCTGAGTTTGTCATAATTCTGTCCTTAAGATCAGGCCAGCCACTTAATTTTTTTTCTTTTGTTCCATTCATCAAGAAAAAAAGTCAATTTGTGTCTTTCTGGCACCTCCTTCCCCCCCCACCCCCCCAAATTCAGTTAAGCTGTTTCACAGGAGGCCGTGTTATGGCTGTTTTTTTGTGAGTGTTCATAATGTGTTTCTGGCATTTGCTGTAACTCTGGCATTTCCATTTGTCACGTAGGGGTGTATTTGTGTAAGCAATAGAGGAGATGAGTATATATTCTGGTACTTTAAAAAAAGTAATCTTAGTTCTCTTACTACAAAATGAGTTGCATCAATAATAGATTTGTTGTGTACCCTATTTTTCAAGCAATGTAACATCTCACTTAAATAACAGGCTCTGAAGCAGCTGCTGCTGCCTTGAGCAGCAATGTTAGGGGAGGAAAGATACTGAACTTTGCTTTTTATACAGGACCTTGGATGCAGGATTCTGTATACAGGCTCTGGGGAGAACGATTCAAAAGATTCTTTTGATGACCTAAAATCTGCCCCAGTAAACTAGATAGCTCCCCACTATAAACCACATGGCTCATTAATACATGATCTAGACAGCTGTCAGCATCAAACCAGAGCATGTAAAAAACAAAATTTCACTGTGTTCAGAAAAAATGTCTGCAAAAATAGTTCAGCCTCAAGAATACTTGAAAAGAATAACCAAAGCTGATGTTTTACTATAGACGATTACAGACAGGACAAAAAGCACGTTTTGTTTAGCCAGTAAATTAACGAGCCCTTGCAGAGTTTTAACCAACGACCATATCCCTCCATATTTCAGGCAAGTTGTCTCTTTACAATATGTAGCAACAGTTTCCACAGGAACTGCGCTCTTTACAATAGACTCTGTTGTGGCTGGCTGCTGCACCGCAGTCATGGAGAGTAGGTGTTCTGACACTTGCAAGTGGACCAAATCTTTCCATCTCTTGCTATGAATTTTCCAGTCAGTTATTAGTTGTTCAGACCTTTTTATTGCAAAAAGATTGTTAATTAGGTGGCTGAAAATATTCATTGTAGACGATCATCCCCAAAACCTTTCAAGCACTATTCTACTGTAAGAGGACTCTTTGCATCATGAAGTGTCAGTTAAGTCAGAGTGAGGACCTGATTCTGAGCTGCAATCATTCAGCATAGCTCAATCGGAGTCAGTGGAGTTATTCCACGTTACAGCAGCTGAGGCTTTGGCCCTTGATTTCTCTAATCTTATCTATAGCTCAGTAAATGTTATACATAGTAGGAGTTGTGTGGTACTTTGTGTTTAATTTCTGTTCTTAAGGACTTTCATATGGCTATATCGTATGTGAGATGCCAAAGGAGCAATACCATTTGCATTTATTTTTTCAGTGTCATTAACAGGATGATCTGACGTGCCACTTACAGGGCTAGATGTAATCTTGCTTATAGGCTGTATGTTACAGCACTCAGTGAATCTTAAAGCAATATAAAGTTAGTCAAACATCTTCCTTTAAAAGAAGATTTATGAAAATGTACTCTAGAGGTTTATCTCCTCTGGTAATGAAGTCTCTATGGCTATAACTCTAAATTGGCATTTAGAGGTTTAAAAAAAATCATGACATGAAAACCCCACAGTAGGAAATTGCACCTCTGAAAGAGCTGTGTCCACTCAGCAGGAAAGAGACAGAATTATGGTGTAAAGGACATGATGGTAGTGACATCCAGATTGGGAAGCGTTCCTTCCAGGGTGAAATTTACACTTATTCTACTAGCTAATGTTTAGGAGGCTGTGGGTAAAAAAGTGTGTGTTTTTATCAAATAAAGTATTGACACCAAGACGGACTCTGAGCTGCTTTGACAATACAGCAGGCACCAGCTGTGTTAAGCAGAGCACATGACAGTTTTCCTCTGAAGTATGGAGGCGTGGCAATGAACGCTACCCATCTTCCACTGGGATCAAGGTGGAGCTTTGCATGCTGCAACTTTTGTCCCAGACAAAAGTTTCATATTAAAGAGGAGAGCATTGGCTGCTGCACTTGGAACTTTGCAGGCCACTCCACAGTTTGACAATGCCTGGGTTCACGTAGGAATGTGATGAGCAATAATAACCTTACATCCTTTAGTAGCATCAGTGTATGTTAACTCTTCTCAGTCTGCTTTGGACTTACAAAGGGATCTCACAAAACTAGGTGACTGGGCAACAAAATGGCAGGTGAAATTCAATGTTGATAAATGCAAAGTAATACATATTGGAAAACATCCCAATTATACATGTAAAATTATGGGGTCCCTCCCACCTCTCAGTGTCCCAGAGCTCGAGCCTGAACATCTACATTGCAATTAAACAGCTTCTTAGCCCGAACCCCACAAGCCCTAGTCAGTTGGCAGGGGCCAGCAGCAGATTTTTAATTGCAGTGTAGACATATGCCCTATGGCTAGGGGCTTTCATTACTAAAACCAGGCGTATCTCATTTTGCAAATGGAGGTTGAACATCAGGCTCATGTACAGTAGCAGACCTGCAGAAGTCTGTAGGCCTCTTTAGCCCCTTCCCATCTGAACACAGCCACTAGAGTGGTAACTGTGACTATTAGTTTGCAAAGGCACAATGAGATCATCTCTTTTGTTTTTCCTTGACTACATAACCATGATCCCAGAGTTAATGGTACTAAAAATTGCCTGAGGGCCTTGACAGTAGTTTCTTATTGTACATCTTAACTTTTGAGGTTCCAGGAATGTTTTAAAACTAATCTTTGCTACAGAAATATGGAGCATAATGTCATTATTTAAAGTTTTCCATGTAGAATATCTTTTTTAGGTGTCACTCTCTTACAGCTACTTCACTGATTTAACTTTTTCAAAATAAAGAAAGTAGGACAGAAATTGAGTAGACTAGAAATAGCACATTTCCGTACATGGCACAATGGAGATCATGGATGATGTCAATTGAATATTGAATCCTATCCTACATTCTGGTTACTGAATAAAGACTTAGCTGTGTCTCCTAGAGCCACACCCAATGTGATTAGGACCCCAAATGAGAGGCAACATCTGTAGGCATTAGATCTATAGAGTAGGAACAAACATAATAGCCCCAAGAATGCTGGGGGAGTACACTCCTTGGTACTCCATCTTTGGAAACACTTTGTCTAAGAGGCGAGATGGAGAAAAGTTGCTACAGCTTTAACAATATATTCTTGAGGACTATCAAGGAGATACCATAGTGCAACTTAAAGATATAGTATAAGGACGAGGAGTCAAAATACAGACAATCCCGTAATATAGTCAAATGCCAGAAAACTGGCAGTAGAGAAAGAATGTAATTAATCCGTGACCTGCCAAGAATCACATGAGCACAGATGATTAGACCTCTCCATGTCGTCATAGCCCGTATTGTCAGCTAGATGTTAATCCAGCATCCGATAAAGATAGCAATTGATTGCTTCCTTTTAGATACCTAGCTAGCTGAGGGGTGGTTTTAATAATGTAGTTAGGCTTTTAAATGGGTGCAGCTGCAGGTCTGAATTGCATATGCAATGTTGTAGACAGTTTCTGAATACATAGGCCTATGTGCCTCTCCTCCATCATGTGAAACCCCCACTTTTGCCAATAATAAGCAAACTATTAATTTGTACACAAAATTGGATCCTATCCCCAAAGGATTGCAACAGTGACAGATTTTCAGATAATGCAACTAGAGCAGCATTTTGTAATGATTAGGAAGAGAGAGGTTTGCTTTTTTTTCCAGGAGGAAAGAGCAATTTTGCCTCACAGGTTTTGGGGGATTCTATGGAATCAAAAAGTGTATTCTATTCATTGATATTGCAAACCCTTGCAATTGTAAGGCATTATGGCTTGTCAGATAGGGTACTGTCTTGGGTCTCAAGAGACCTAGTTTCTGTTCCTCTGTCTGCTACCAGCTTGCCTGCTGGGTGACCTTAAGCAGATCTCTTTGCTTCAGTTTCCCTATCTGTAAAATTGGGATAGTGAGATTTGCATCCTTTGTGCTGCACTTTGAGAACTGTGGCTGAAAAGCACAATATCGAAGGTAGATTTTATTACAACACACTGGGTCTGGAAGCATAGCCTAGGCAAGTGATGATCATAGCTGAAATTCATGGTCTCTGCCCATATACAAACTGAATAGTTGCCATCCAAGAAATACAATTTGGAATATAGTACTGGTAGCTCATGTAATAACTGTAATATTCTGCTAATATTTGGGGAAATTAAATCCACCAGACACTTTTTTAAACGGAGCAGCAGTACTTTTTGCACTGTTTTAAAATGTTGCATTTTAGTTTCCACGTCATGTAGCCCCGTTTCCTTCCTGCAAGATAAAAGCGATTAGAGATATGTCTGTCTTTGGGGTTTTTTTCTGTGCCAATCAGTGTAGGTATGAAACACTATAAATAATTTCACTTTTTCAGTAAAACTGATATATACCATGGTAACCTTAACTTTTGCTATAATTAAGAAGATGATGCTGGGCTTGGCAAAAGCCAGTCAGGTCTCAGTATCACCTCATTAGCTTAAAGGGAGACCTTTCATCTTTCTCCCTGTGGCATTAACAATTTGGGTGACCAAATCTGGGGAATTCAGGAGGCTTACATGTTTGTTGCTGTATTTAGTGAATGTTTATTTTCCCAACAGAAGAAAAACTACTGGGCAAACATGGAATGGCAGCAATAGATCAAAGTGAATTAAATGCAATGGCTGATTAGAAACCGCTATAGAGGCTATTTCTGAGTGCTAACAGAGATTTGTATAAAAAGAAATCCCAACAAATGTAAGATTATACCATAATCCTGGTACTATAATTGTTATTACCATAGAATCACATTGCTATAATTGTGTTCCAGAATTTTGTATCCAAGAACAAAGCCACAAAAAGTACTCAGTACCCAGAAAATTAAGTAGGATCACAACAGAAATGTTTGTTTTATTCAAGATGTAAACATCTGCAAATATCCTAGGACTCCATAATCACCTGAGTTACATTCACCAGAGGTAAAGATGTAGACATCAAGGTCTTATTTCTCCAGTCTTTCATTGCTATAAATCCATGGGTAGCAATGGCGGTGGCCGTGTGGCTAGCAGGCACAAGATGTCCAACCCTATAGAAGCAATGTCTTGTACAGAAGACCCTTAGATCTTAATACAGTCCTCATTGCTCAGTGTAAGCTTTAAAGTTGTGAATGACTCCTAGGTTTGTTCAGATGTGCTATTAAAACTCAATTCAAGGCAAAGGAGAGTGCCTCAAGGCCAAGAGCCTGTTACTGCTGCTGCTCCTCCTAGCACTTGTGTCTCTCTTTCTCCATTTATTGCTGCAGTTTCCTCTGGAGCCAAATGAACAAGCTTTCTGTTTCTTCCCAGACAGAAAGTGAAAGGGTCACACTTCCAGTGGGGCCCTGGAGGAAAGTAGACCTTTATTTGGGATGAGCTGTATCTGAGAATTCTGGGTAGCCCTAAACCCAAAATTCATCCACAAACCCATGCACTTCCTTCCGCAAAAGAGTCTGGCACAGGCTTTGCAGTGCTGTTTTAGTACTGAGAAACACCACAAACGTACTTTTTTCTTGTGGTATTTCAATTGTTTCTGTTCTGGAAAGTCTGCCCACATGCCAGTTGCCTGTATTTTCTTTTAATTATTTCTTTAATTTATTTAGTTTTTTATTGGAAATAGCGAGTGTAGCAATTTCCTGGGTTTTCTGCCACTGTATCCTGAGTTAATCGAGGTACATTCTAAACCTCTTGGCGGGGGGGAAAGGGGAAGAAAGCGAGGAAGTGGCTGTATGTCTTTTTAATGAAGGGGATGAGGTTTCAATAGCTGCACACGCCATTGGATATTCATGTCTTTCTCTTGTTAAGAGTTGAGTCTCCCTTCCTTTACTAAACAATTAGCCAGCCGAGTTTCTTGACTAACCACCACTGTCTGCAGGAGAAATCAAATTGAGTCTTCCTTTGTCAAAGCCCCTGGAAGGTCTGTCATGAGAACAAATACTCTGGGCCTACTTTCAGACATGTGTGTTCAATGGCGTGTGCAGTTGTTTTGCACATTTACTGTGATTGCACATGCAAACTGGGTAATCACATATACATGGCAACAGTTATGGGATGTTTGGGGGTTTCTTTGTGGTAACAATGTGCATGAATATCTGAAAATGGAGCCCTGCATTTGCATAACTTAAATTCCGTGGTCCTGTGGCTTTCTCAATTTTCACTCATTTGAAAGTTTTAACGATCCCATGATCCCTATTTGAAAAGAGCAGGAGATAACCACATGTCCAGTGGTGGAATATGCACAGTGGTGTTTGATGAGCTTTCTCTCATAACAAAATGAGTTCTAATGTGAAAAGTTGTGTGTGGATTTAGCTCCATTTCCCTGCACAGTCACCAAATTCCCATGATCTGATTCACCAGTAACGCAAAGCAGCCTTATCCCAACCATTCTGTTCACTGAAGATTTCCCCTGCAATGATTTAGAGCCACAGTAGCACATGATATGCCACCCTCCAGCTGTAGAGTAGTGTAAGATGTTTGGGAGTATGATTAGGCTCTCTCTGCACCTGGCTGCTATAATGGCCCCTGGGAGCCATTGATGGCTAATGTATTGTTATGAGCTTGGTGGAACCTTGTTATAGGTTGAGTTAAAACCTCATTGAGATTGACTGGTGTGAACTCACCCTTCAATTAACATAGAGGCTTATGCTTATAGTTAAGATAAAAGGGAAGTGTGAATCCACCCAGGAACTTTGGGCTGAGTATTGTTTTAGGTGGGGCATGTGTATATATGGTGAGGCATGTGTATATATATATATATGTGCGAGTGCTTGCGGGAAGAGTGTTCGTACAAAAACTGAGAACAGACAAGAACAGAGTGAGAGGAAGAGGCAAGCAGAAGCCTGTAAGCACAGTGTGATCCTGGAAGAAGCTGAAGAGCAAATTCTTGGTTCCTTCTGCATTGAGAGACAAGACTTTGCATATTCTTGTAAATACCCAAGATTGCAGCAAAGAAAATGCCAGACTTCATCAATTTCTACTTCCAGCTGGAATATCCCTAAAACCCTGTACTTTGACTGATCGTCTGGGTAAGAAAAGGGGCAACAGAGTGTTAAAATAACTTTCAACCAAATGATGTCTTCACAGTTACAGGTGCAAAGATGGTTAAAGCCTCCATTATGTGCAGCCCTCTTCTCTCAGAGCCCCCTCCTGTGGGATTTTCCATAGCAGGGGATAATTTGAGTCAATTTAGGCTCGTCTGCGTTCTTCTGTCAAATACAAAGTGTGAGGGAGAGCTAAATGTTCTATTAGCTGAACACTGAACACTGCTCTTTCCCCAGTTGAATGGTGTGAGAAATGTTTCCCACAGCGGTGTAACGCTGTGCTGCCTGAATGCAGTAGCCACATAGGGCAGGAAGTCACACTCACTAGCGTGACTGAGCCCAGGCAATCACACAGAATTCTGTGGTAAAACTCCCACCCTGCATAGTGCTTAAAAGGTTATTGATGACACGACAGCAGCAAGTGTGTGTGTCCATCTAACACTTCTCGCCAACATGCCCTTACCGTGAAATCAGAAAACCACCATTAACTTGCATCCGACGAAGTGGGTATTCACCCACGAAAGCTCATGCTCCCAAACGTCTGTTAGTCTATAAGGTGCCACAAGACTCTTTGCTGCTTTTACTATTAACTTGAGAGAGCTAAGGGATCCAGGACCAGATTTTCAAAAGAGCTCTGCTTCCCTTTATGCACCTAAATAAGGGCCAGATTTTCAAAACTCTTTCTGCAGGTCCTAGTATGATGCTTTGGGGCAGATTTTCAAAATTGCTTTGCACCCAACATGATGCACTCCTTTGAAAATTTGACCCTGTTTGTGGGAGCTGAGCTCTTGTGAAAGTCTGGACCCTTGTTGCATTTCTTCTTGGCCTTTCCCCCCCCCCCCCCCCGACCCAGTGATTCACATATAGCATGCTCCAGATATGGAAAGGTGATCTCCCCAAAACAGTCTCATCCTTGGTGACAAAAGATGGTTCAGGAGCTAGGGCACTAGCTGAGGGCCATGAGACCTGAGTGCAAGTCCCTGTTCTCCAGCTAACTCCTGTGTGCTCTTGGGCAGGTCTGTCTTTCTACCTCCGTTCCCCATTTGTAAAATGGTATTTCCCTACCTAACATGGATGTTGAGAGGATAAACTTAGATACTATGATAATAAGAATATATGCGCACAATAGCTCTACAGTAAGACTGTAGTTTGGGTTTTGATTAGTTTTTCTATTTTGATTTAATCAATTCAGGAATAAGTGGACAATAGTCCCTAAAGAAAGGGACACTGGGTTTTGATTTTTTTTTCATGTACACTCCCTGTGTAGTTTATATTTGCAGAGAACCTAAACCAGATTCTTCTATTAAACCACAATAGGGCATTCTACTACAGAAACAAAAGACCAGTCACAAGGAATTATAAACTAGGTTCTTTATTCTGGGGTTTGCATTGCATTAGAAGTGTGGTTTTGCAAAACTCCGACTGAAGTTAGTGGTGAAACTCTCATTGATTTAAATGGGAGTAGAATTAAGGCAGTACTTTTGAAAATACCATCTTCAAAGTTTTGGTTTATGTTCCCATCAAGTAGGTTTATCAACAAGTGTTTCATGCGGATAGAATGATTTTACCAGAAATCATAAAACCTTACCTGGGCAAAGGTCCCATTGAAGTCAGTAAGCTTTTTCTTGAGTAAAACGGACTAAAGACTTCAGGTTAGTAATTGGGGTTAGCTATGTTTGATTGTTTTAATGATCCTATTCATGGTTGGCCTATAGCCTGTAATTTTGTAAGATTTTAATTTTAAGCACCTATCCTGGAATGTACATCAGAATGAAGATAAGATATTAGAACAGTGGCTGGAATAACTGGTTATAGGAGTTATTAAAAAGACTAAATTCCCACCAATATGAATGGGGGGGAAATTCCATTAATGTTACAATGCTATGCAGATGGCAATGAAGTGGTGGTTACTTTAAGATATTTTGTATCCATGGCAAGCTTTGACCGTAACTAAACTCGGAAGGAGGTAAACATTTTTTGAATCCTGATTCCATGATGTCCCTTTATGAGGGCCACAGTTTTGTCAGCACTCTGGGGACTGAACCAGGAGTAGCTACAGCCTGAGCTGAAGAGTTCTGGCTTTTTAGCTGGGGCTATCACAGACACATTCTCTGTAGATTGATCACAGAGGGAGAATGTAACATGTACTGACCAATGGCTAAGGCCCTTTGCTATCGACATCTAATGATTTTTTTTTACCATGAAAAATCCCCTCCCCATCTTTTTTTTTTTAACCCAATATTTTTTGCAGGGGAAGCAGACAAGGCTTTGCTGAAGGGCCAGCAGAGTCCAAAGGGGTCTCTGTCTAAGAAGGGGTGTGTGTCAGTACTCACAGACTGTAGCTTTCCCTCCTCTTCTGACATGGCCCCATTTGCTGCTTCTCTGCAGTGGGAGAGTGAGAAGGGCAGGGAGCTGCGTCCTGGCAGCCAAGGCTGCCCAATTGCTGCAGGGTGTCAAAGGCTTCTTCACCTGCTAAATGGTGAGTTACCCATCCCCATAAAGTAGTGGGCACCTCACCCCCTTGCCTGATGCTTTTTAGTTTTGTTTTTTTATTGATTTTTCTCCCTCCCCACCCTTGTTTTTAAAACTTTTAAATAAACCCCTAGAAATTAATAAAAAACAACAACCCAGCTCAGAACAAAAACTGAAAAAGAAGGGCCTTACCAATGGGTTACCGTTTGTGGAAAGGGAAAGCAGCAAGTTATTCCATTTTTGTAAGACTGTTGGCATAACTGCTAATTACATACCCTTTTTCTGGCAAATAAACAGTTTCAGTTTACTGAAGTACTTTGACATTAGAAATTCCATGTCTGCCATATGACAGTTCAGAGAATTCAATCTCAGATGCTTCATGGTGCGTGCGGTTGTGTCAGTCCTTGAAATGCATGGTGAAAAAAGAATGAGTAATCTAGATGTGTCATGATGGAGGGACAGCCAGGCCAAACCTGAATGGCGCTGTGACCCTGTGCGCCAGGTCGCAACACCCTGAGCGAGGAGCTGGGTCCAGCCCTGTGAGACAGGAGCAACTGCTGCGGAGTGAATACTGGGTGAGCTTGCTCTCCAACCCTCCTCCTGTCCCTTCCCCAGGTCTCCTCTTTGTACTGGGCCTGAAACTCGTCTTTCCTGGGAAAGACCTGCCATTTGGGAAACACTGTGCTAGGGTAAAAGTCAGAGAGAGTTGTCTCTGTTGATTGAGTCTCATTTCTGCAGGAATTTGTATTTGTGGCGTAAAGACTATTGAACATTCTTCCTTTGTATTCCAGAGGTTCGGTTTACTCACACTGCTCTCAGATTTAGACAGAAACTGGCAAGCAGATAATGTAAATTAAGGGCTCCCTCTAGGTTTTCTCCTCTTCCTTCTTTTCTCAGCCATGGTGAAATATTCATGGAAGAATGCCAGGCTCTGTCTCGGAAGCTGACTGGCAGTACCTGCTCTTCAGGTTTAGTGGATGCTTCAGATGGGTGTTGATGTGTTGCCTGAGAGATTTTCCTCTTTGGAGATTGTTTTCCGAGCCTCTACCTCTGATGATTCATACTTGACTAGTTTCTATTATGTACATGAAGGTCTATGACTGAAGAATCCTTCGTTTCGGTCTCTCTGCTTCCTTGTATTAATTGACTTCTAAACTCAGACTTAGGAGGAGAGGCGTTAATAACTTCTGTCTGATTTTCAGTATAAAGATTTTAATACGGATCTGAGTGATGCCTGTCTCCAGCTTCACCTGGAGGTAGTAGGTAAAAGAGTAATTTGGGTCCTGATCCTGTGGGGTGCTGAACACCTTTATCTCCCACTGCAGTCATTTGGAACTAAGGGTACTTAGCACCTTTCAAGATTGGGCCTTGTGTGAGTAGCTCTAGTTACAGACTAGAGTATAAAGTCCTATTTAGTTTTATATAGTGCTTTTACTATCAAAGCAGTATATTATATTATGGGAGTGAAGTGACACCATAGCTAAACAAGACAGGCCTTAGGGTTCTCAACAGCAGCACATGCAGTACCTTCAAGGCTATGATTCAGCAAAGCACTCAAGCACATGTTCAACTTTAAGATCCACCAAGTTAGAACAGGTGCTTAAGTGCATTTTGAATCAGGGCTGAAGTACTGTATTGCACCTATTTTCATACAGGGGTAATTTGGCCAGGTCACCTGGCATTATCCCGTTCTCATTTTGTAAAGTGGCATAGGCTTTTTAATCTCCATCATAGATACTAGAGATGGAAAAGTCCAATAAGTCAGCTAATAATAGGCTGATGGGCATTCACCGCCCTACCAGTCTGTTAGAGTCCAGGTTTGTTAACTTTCTGGACACTGCCCAAAAAAAAAAAAAAAAAAAAACCCCTCCCTCTCCCCTGCCCATAACAATTTGAGGAAGGAGTGGATTGAAGATTACAATGTGGCCAGGTGGTTTTACTGTTTAGTATTACGTGAGCAAGTATTATGTTACGCACAGGAGTAAATAATATGACGTTATCATGCAGGCAGTCATATTGCATGCCTTGAGTTTGGTTTGTATTGTATACTTAATGTTGTGAGGCACACACAGCTGAGCATAGGAAATCAGTATAAATGGAATGAGAAAATTAAGACACTTTATTTTTGTAGTTGAGCCAATTCAGGATTATTCCCTGTTGTCCATTTTCCACTCTAATTTTAAATGTTCCAAGCATTGTCCCACTACTTCCCTATGGAAACTATTCTGTAGCCCAATGATCTTGCTGTCAGTGAAATTTCTCTGCCATTCAGCCTGAATGCTCTCTCTCTGACTGTCACTTCACTTCTCCTACCTATACCTTCTTGTTTCACCCTAAATAATGCTCCTCACTCCAAATATCTCTTGCTCATCTCTTGGACAAATTATACAGGGTTCTCCATACGCGTTTCATCCAACCCCCTGATTATATTATTGTGCTTCTCTGTGCTTCCTGGAAATCACTTGTGGAGAGAGATCTGTATCAGCTCCACCTTCCCAAAAGAATCTGATTAATCTGATCTCACTTTTAATAATTTCTAAAGTGATAAAACTGTAACTTCTGTTTCCTCCTCTTCCATAAAAATACAATTTAAGCAGCTACAATTAACTTTGGGATGAAAAGAAAGAGAACATGAGAAGCAAACTTGGTGTGTGGATGGCATTTGCCTTTATATCAGCACGGGTGTTGTAGTTACAGACTTAGGGTATGGCTACACTGGCGATTTGCAGCGCTGGAAAGCCTCCACCAGCGCTGCAATTAGTAAGTGGCCACACCTGCAGGGCACTTCCAGCGCTGCAACTCCCTGGCTGCAGCGCTGGCCGTACACCTCACTCAGCATGGGGAATAAGGATTCCAGCGCTGGTCATCAAGTGTGGCCACACACCAGCGCTGTGATTGGCCTCCAGGGTATAAGGATGTATCCCAGAATGCTTTTAACTAAATTACTCTCTTTGTTTTGTTATGCAGCCTCTCTTTGTTTTGTTGTGAACGAGCTCCGTGGAGCTCCGTTGCCGTTGCTGCTTATCTAAAAAACAAACAGAGCTCCTGTTTGCTGTGATCATCTGTACCTGGCTGTAAACAATCAAATGAGAGGCAGGCAGGGAGCGAATGAAACAGCGGGGAGTCGTGTTGGCTGCAGGCTGTTTGCAATTAAGAGTTAAGACTAAGGGGTCGGAAAAATGTTCTGATTTTTCAAGTCAGGAAGCTAAACACACAGTGTTGGCTCCAAAAATCCACTCTCTCTCTCTCCCCCCGCTCCCTGTCACACTAGACCCCACTCCACCCCCCTCTTTTGAAAAGCACGTTGCGGCCACTTGAATGCTGGGATAGCTGCCCATAATGCATCACTCCCAACAGCGCTGCTAATGCTGCAAATGTGGCCACACACCAGCGCTGGTAGCTGTGAGTGTGGCCACACACCAGCGCTGCAAACTACCAGCGCTGCAAACCGTAAGTGTAGCCATACCCTTAGGATCCAGTCATTACAACTGGTATTGAAGTCATGAGAGTCTTGCCTGCACATAGTCCTGGCCTGGTATGCTCTGTAACCAAGCATTTGCGGATGTGGTGACACCTTCCATGGCTCGAGGGACTGCCCCATATCAGCTGCTCCCTTTTGAAGTGCTCAAGTCGTATTATTTAATAACAGAACACTGTGGAAAAAGTCTTATAATCAAAAATGCACATAAACAATGTATGTGTATAGTTCTTTAGTGACTGACAAAATTCTACCAGAACTTCTGTTGGATGAAAAAGGCACATTCCTGGGTCTGGTAAATAAAGTGGTGGGGGGAAGTCCAGTAGAATGTTGTAGACTGCTCAGAATATGTTACCTAAGCTGCTTGTGCTCTCAGTTTACCCTTGCCTTCACAATACCTGTAATATCAGGCTGTAAAATATTCTAGGTGTAGCCTCTAACACTCTTGTTTGTATGGGAGCTCACAGTAATCTGAATGCAATGATTTCCTGCCTTCATCACAGCATGGTGTCATAAGTGTAAAGCACCCTTGAAAATCCTTCTTGAGCAATGCTTCCTTATCCTTTTATAGGCCAGGGGGCATGTGATTCAAAATCATCTTCAAAAATATCGCTACCATGCACGTGCCTTATGTTGTGGGTTTTTTTAGATGAATTAAAATTTGTGTGTCTTGTATGTGAGCATTTTTACTCAAGACAAGGGACTGGAAACACTAGAAAGGGAAGTTTCTCTAACTACATTCCCAGGGTGTGATAATTTGTATTCCCTAAACTCTTCCCCCGTTTTATTGAAACCTTTTATGGGTTCCAGGAGGAGAGGCAAAGTGCAGTTTCTATATTGCCCTTTTGTCCATATTGTGTACATGCCTTGCATCAAGTTGTGATGATGAAGAATTAAATGAGAGCCTGGTCTACATTAGAATAGTTATATAGGTAAAATTACATTGGTAAGGGGTATGATTTTTTTAACTGATACAGTTATCCCACTATAAGCCCTATGGTGGGTGCAGTTATACCAGTATAAAGGTGTCTTATACTGATACAGTTTACTTTGCTTCCCGAACTGAAATAAGCTATAACATTATAAGCGCTTTTATACTGCTATAACTGCATCCATGCTGAATATAATTAAAGTAGTAAAACTTTCTAGTACAGTTCTTAGGGAACGCCTCTTACCATGGCTATGGCTACACTTGCACTTCAAAGCGCTGCCGCGGCAGTGCTTTGAAGCGCTAAGTGTAGTCAAAGCGCCAGCACTGGGAGAGAGCTCTCCCGGCGCTGTCCGTACTCCACCTCCCTGTGGGGAATAACGTACAGCGCTGGGAGCCGCGCTCCCAGCGCTGGGGCTTTGACCACACTGGCGCTTTGCAGCGCCGCAATTTGCAGCGCTGGAGAGGGTGTGTTTTCACACCCTGCTGCAGCGCTGCAAATTTGCAAGTGTAGCCATGGCCTAAGTGCTGAAAATTACCAAATGTAAGCTCTAGGGCCTACCTCGAGGAAGGCATTTACATATGGAATCATAGAAATGTAGGACTGGAAGGGACCACAACATATCATCTAGTCCAGGAAAACAGGACTCAGTATTATCTAGTTCTAGACCATCCCTGACAGGTGTTTGTTTAACCTGTTCTTAAAGACCTCCAATGACGGAGATTCTACATCCTGCCTAGGTAATTTACTAATGTCTAACCTAAATCTCCCTTGCTGAAATTTAAGCCCAATGCTTCCTATCCTGTGCTCCTCTTAATAATAATGTGTACTTGAAAACTGTTATCATGCCTCCCCTTGGTTGTCTTTTCTCCAGAATAAACAAATCCAGTTTTTTTCAGTAGGTCATGTTTTCTAGACCTCTAATCATTTTTGTTGCTGTTTTCTGGACTTTCTTATGTTTGTCCACATCTTTCCCAAAATGTGGTGCCCAGAACTGGAGGCCTTATAAGTGCTGTGTAGAGTGGAAGAATTAGTTCTCATGTCCTGGTTATAACACTCCTGCTAATATATCCCAGAATAATGTTCGCTTTTTTTTGCAGCAGTATTACATTGTTGACTCATTTAGTTTGTGATCCACTATAATCCCCAGATCTTTTTCTGCAGTACTCCTTCCTTTCTCATTTTGTATTTGTGCAATTGATTATTCTTTCCTTAGTGTAGTACTTGTTGTTTGTCCTTATTGAATTCCATCCTGTTTATTTCAGACAATTTTTCCACTTTGTCAAGATCATTCTGAATTCTAATCCTGTCCTCCAAAGCACTTGCTACACCTCCTAACTTGGTATTGTCCACAGAATGTATAAGTGTACTTCGCAGTCAGACGTGACTCTTAGCCAGCCAGTAAAACAGAGGTTTATTTAGATGACAGGAACACAGTCCAAAACAGGTCTTGCCGGTACAGACAACAGGACCCCCTTTAGTTAGGTCCATCTGGGCCCCCAGGGAGGCCACAGCTCTGTTGGGAAGCCCAAGCCCCTTTCCATTTCCCAGCCAGTTCCGAAACTGAAACTCCCTCCAGCCTCTCACTCAGCCTCCCCCTGGCTCCTCCCCCAGCCTTTGTCCAGTTTCCCGGGCAGAGGTGTCACCTGGCCTTCAACCCTCCTTCTGGGTTCTCAGGTTACATGCTCAGGTATGCTCCCTTCCCCAAGGCAGGCCGTCCCAGCACAAGTCCCCTGCAACCTTCCCAGGTCAATACTCCCCACTCAGCATTCACATAACACATCAAGAACATTCCCACTTCGTCACATCACTCTCTTTGCCATTATCCAAATCATTTATGAAGATACTGAATAGAACCAGACCCAGGACAGATTATTATGGTGTCCCACTCGATATGCAGTTCCAGCTTGACTCTGAACCATGGATAACTATGCTTTGAATACAGTTTTCCAACCAGTTGTGCACCCACCTTATAGTAGGTTCATCTCTAGGCTATATTTATGTAGTTTGTTTATGAGAAAGTAATGTGAGACAGTAGCAAAAGCCTTACTTGTGCACAGAGTTAAGCACGTGAATAGACTGATTGACTTAAATGGGATGACTTCAGTGTGGCTGTTCATGTATTTAAAATTAATTATGTGCCTTTCTGGATTGGAGCCTCAGCAAGCAGATTCCATAGGCATTAGTCTTTTCCCGAGCATGCCTCATCCTAGAGAGTACAGTTCTAGGAGACAAGCAAGAGTATCCCATGAGATTTGAACTGCTATGACAGGGCAGCTTGTCTGTCCATGTCAGGTTTCATGCAGACTCCTTGGAATGTTGTGCTGGAGATGGATGTTAACACTCCATTTTCCTCTATTACTTCCCCTGGTTAAAGTTTATAGCTTGTTTTCACCTCTGGTTCAAATGATGAATATTATATGGGATTCTTCACCATCTTGTCAAAGATCACCGTTAAAAGATAGCATTGCAGGTCAAAAATCCAAACTATTGTAGACAATCTGATGTTTTTAATTGTATCATTTCACTGTAACAATTTCTTTAATGAAACCTGAAGTCCCATGTATTTTAAGGCCAGCAGAGACCATTAGGATCATCTAGTCAGGTCTCCTGCATAACACAGGCCACAGATTACATCCAGCAATTCCTGCATCTAGCCCCATGGCGTGGGATTGAACTAGAGCATATCTCTGGTATACAGTGCCTGGCACTCTGGATTGGGGCCTTGTGGGGCTACTGCAAAAATAATTTAAGAACTATACAAGGGGATGAACGTTATATATTTCCAGAACCCACCAGGATGTGCCACAAGAGAGTCTCAGTGACAGCCAGGCCCTTCCCCATTCCAGGCTCTTGGTGGAAAAAAAACAGGGTCATAGGGACATTCTATGACCATGGCTGCAAAATCCTTTTACTGGATTTGAATATCCTTCAGCCTTAGAATGGGAGGAAGTTTGGGGCTCTTTGACAGTCTCCTGCTGTATCTTTAAAATAAGTGATAGTGCCAATCTCGTAAAGCTGCGTAGTACCTTGGGGACACAAACCATATTTAAAGTGGCGTGCAAAACCACAAAAAGCCCATGCGGAAGCTGTTCCAAACTCCATATTTGGTGCTTTTGTTCTGTATCAAGATACTATGTACGGTCCATCAAATATATAGGGCTAAATCCTGCCGTCTGTACTTGGGCAGGACTCCAGCGGAAAGACTAAGGACTGTAGCATTTGTCCTGTGTTCTACTACTAGATTTCAAGAAGAGAAACTGGGAATGTTCCTCTTCTTGGATGTGGAAGTGAAAGCCTGAGGCATCTTCACCTAATGAAATTAGCAGAAAAATAATGCATAGTGACAGATTTTACATTTTTGATTTTACATTTGAAGACCTACTTAGCTCATATTCAAGATAAAATGAAGAATTTATCCACAGAAGCTTGAGCTATCTGTTCCCAAAGGCCCATAACTCAGTTTTATTTATTTTAAAAGAACAATTTAGGATAGTTGAAAGCGTGCATAGAAACCCAGTCAGATTGGAATTTAGGTCCACAGGGGACGTGACCTCATGGGAGGCGTAGTGCAGCCAGTGCGCTGATCCCATAGGAGAGAATGGAGGCACATGAGACACAGTGGCAGCTAAGGAAGATGCATCGATTAATGTTGACTCAAAATGACACATTTAGCTTAGATTTTCTCAAGTGAGGGTGTGGGGTGGGGTGGGATTCCGCATAATTGACACATTTTCCGTCCAAAAAACCTTTCAGTAGAAAATTCCCAAGCAACTCTGGTTAAACTATTATCAGGAAACAATGAGTTTCCTTGTCTTTTATTCCTTGTAGGCATGTACCTGTCATTTCTTTTTGTCTGTAAAGCACAATGAACCGCTATTGGACTGTATAAATAACCATTGTATGCTAGCTCCCATCCTTTTTCACCCTTACTTTGCTCTTTTCCTCCTTTGTGGTGTCTCATATTCACCTGCTTGCACTTCTGAGTGAGAATTTTAAAAGTATTGATTATTTCTCTATACTGGTGCCGAGATCTGGGGAATGAGAGAGGTGTGAGAATGGTGCATCTTACTGTCCCTTCCAGAATATCATTTGCTCCTTGCTTTTCTTAGTGCAGCGGTAATTAGCCTCCCTGGTAGTGGTGCTGCACCATTTCTTGGATAGTGCTAACAGACAGTACTAATTAATATTAACAACACAATTCAGTAGAAAGACTGACTTATCAAACACATCTCCTCTCATTTACAATTGTGTGGACCACCTCTCCTACCGTACATGATCATGCAGCACTTACATAGTGCCTACAGCAACTGTTAAATGCAAGTTGAACCTATTTTTAAGCTGCATTTTATTGCAGTTCAGCAGCAGGAAATAAGTAGTAGTACCTAGCACCACATAATCATCCAGAGTTCTGTGAACCACTAGCAATTGTCCTCCAGACCACCCACCAATGGTCCTCAGACCACAATTTGAGAACAACCATACGATTCTGTCATCTATTCAGACTATTACAGCATGACCATCACTATGGTATCTGAGCATTTTACAAGCATGCGTCAAGTGATGTGTCGTCGTCTTTCCTTCTCTCTCTGTCTCTTCCTCCCTCTCCGCCCCCCCCCCCCGGGGGGGAAGGTTTTGTGCAGATTTTCTTTATTGGCTGGTGTACATTGTGTTTATGTTAGTGAAGGAAAGCAAAGCTGAAAATATGCATTTGACACTTGGAGCTAGGGTGACCAGACAGCGAGTGTCGGGACAGGGGGTGGGGGGTAATAGGAGCCTATATAAGAAAAAGCCCCAAATATCGGGACTCTCTCTCTGAAATTGGGACATCTGGTCACCCTACTTGGAGCAGAAGTGGTGGGTTTTGGGATACTTTTAAAATCCTGTGGGATTTGGTCTCACAGTCTTGACCCAACCCCTGAAAACGCATTGTTCTACTAGACCAGGGGTCGACAGCCTTTCAGAAGTGGTGTGCCAAGTCTTCATGCATACACTCTAATTTAAGGCTTCGCGTGCTGGTAATACATTTTAATGTTTTTAGAAGGTCTCTTTCTATAAGTCTATAATATATAACTAAACTATTGTTGTATGTAAAGTAAATAAGGTTTTTAAAATGTTTAAGAAGCTTCATTTAAAATTAAATAAAATGCAGAGCCCCCCCAGACAAGTGGCCAGGACCCAGGCACCGTGAGTGCCACTGAAAATCAGCTCATGTGCCATCTTTGGCACCCAGGCCATAGGTTGCCTACCCCTGTACTAGACTGTATATCGGTCCCACCTACATTTGCACAGCAAGGTATATTTAAAACATGTCGGTCGTAGGTGTTAAACTTTGTTATCTAACGGTGGCTTTAGTGGCTTGTTAAATGATTTTTTTTCCTATCTAAAACAAGTTAAGACGAGCACAAAGACAGCTGGAAATTTATCGTGTTTAGTCATTCCTCCTGGGAGCTCTATTTTCAGAATTTTTCTTCTGCAAAGATTATCAATACACATGTGGTGTGAAGCTTGTCTTTAAATTAGCAAGGATAAAATTAGCAAGACTCTTTTATAGACACCATGTGGCAGGCTGACTTGAACTTCAGTATTTCTTTGCAAGGCTGCAATAAATGAGGTGAACTTTCAAGAAATGTTTCAAAATAAAAATTTTGAAGGTAATGGGAGTCAACTTGGTCATCATCGGAGGTTGAAACTGGGACCTCCAGAACTATTTCATGTGGCCATTAATAGCTTGAGTTAAAGGACAGCATGCCCTGGCTGGCTGGGGTAAGAGACTCCTAATTTCTGTGGATCAGGCACAGATGGGGGCTTATGTTATACACAGCACTGATGTTTTTCCAGTGACTCTAAAACAAGCACAATATGAGATAATAGGGGACTAAATGAACAAACTTTTTTAATTCACCAAACTAACAGCAATATACCTTGTAGGTTCCATTCTGTCCAGATAACCTGGGGGTTTACTACCACTGCACATGCCTGACAAATTATAATATTAGATTCTATTGATTATTTCACCCCCATATTTTAATGCAAGAATGAGACTGTTCAAGACACTGGATTGTTAAAGAATTAAGAACCTGATTTTTCCCCCCCCACAGAGGTGAGCAATTGGAGTTGAGGGTGCTCTATATTTCTGAAAGTCAGGACTAAAGGAGCATAACTTACACAACTTTAAATGTTTGTCAAATATTGGATTAATTTAACATGTGAAGAGAAGACTTTATTTTGAAGCATAATTTCTTCCCCATCCCCCAATCTTTTTCAGGTGGATCTGGAGCCAGAGGGAAAAGTGTTTGTGGTAATCACTCTTACAGGCAGCTTCACTGAAGGTAAGAGAAATATTTTGGCTTGTTTTCAAAGATGTTTTAAAATCCATCATCACTTAAGTTTAAGCTGCCACTCACAAGCGTACTGTAAATATTGTGGATGATAGTATTCTTCATGTAAAACTCACATACTGCTGCACACTGAAGATTTTGAGTAACAAGCGTAGTTTTGAAGAAACTCTTCTGGACTGCTTATTTTGTATACAACATGGGCCTTTATCATTGTGGTCTCGGAACCAAGTGAGCTGATTCGTGCCTGATCTGGTTCATTTCTCCCAGGTTGTCCTTCAAACTGATTGTTTCATTCACTTGAAATTTCTATGTGAGTACCTTTGACTGGGTGTGCCAAATATGTAAATTTCTTCCTGGTAATCTTCATTCCATAATTTCACCCATCTACTTCACAAGTGCTTCTGTTTCAAGAAAGACACATAGTACTGGACATCTATAAGCCTCTCAGTGCAAAAGTTGCCTTGAAAAAATATTCTTCATTTGTTCTTTCCCTTCTTATTTAAATTTACTTCTATGACTACCCCTTTTGTGAAATGTTTTCAACTTTCCAGTTGTTTATTCTGATAACAATTAAAGCATGCTCAGGTATGTATGTGAGCAGAGATGACTGCTTTGCTACAGTAAACCATGAAATCTGGAATGCCTGCTTGGGAAAGACATAACAGCTTCTTTCCAGCATGCACATGTGCTTAAGTCGCATTGACTTCAATAGGGTGGAAATGTGAAGGATATAGGGCTGATCTGTAATAATTTATTAATATGGTATGTGAGCTGGTTATGGGATAGTAAATGTGTGGCTATATTGGATTATTGGGATGTTTACTATATGCATACATTGGTTTAGTTTAGCAGCAGGGCTGTTTGGAAGGCAACATAATAGCTCCAAGTAAATAACTTCCCACTAAACATGGTGGGGGTCCTTGACAGACAATGTCTGAGCTATTAGCTGGGAAGATTCTACTTCCAGGTGCCAATCAAGTTACAAGACTTGTTTTCCCAGTGCTCAAAAGGATTGTAAACAGTCACCTGTCCAGAGTAAGGTTGTCAATTTTAGTTGGATGTATTCCTGGAGGTTTCTTCGATTAACATAATCTAATCTTTAATTAAAATCTTTAATTCCTGGAGACTCCAGGTCAGTCCCGGAGGGTTGGCAATCCTAGTCCAGAGACAGGGGCAGCTGTCAGGCAACTATTCACAGGGGAGAAGACTCAGACACCTGGGTGGGGATGTGAAGCCCTTAGGCCTTCCTAAACTAGCAGGGGGAATGGTTAGCTTTAGGGAAGACAGACATGGGTGTAGGCAGTGAGGAGATGCTGCAAGATCCTTATGTGTTTTGTATCTGGAGGACTGTTCCCAGTGAAAAGAACTAGGAGTTGTTTTGAGAGGAACGCTGAGCTTAATGTTGGTATTGTAGTCAGGGAGGTTTAGGTTGGATATTAGGAAAAACTTTTTCACTAGGAGGGTGGTGAAGCACTGGAATGGGTTACCTAGGGACATGGTGGAATCTTCTTCCTTAGAGGTTTTTAAGGTCAGGCTTGACAAAGCCCTGGCTGGGATGATTTAGTTGGGGATTGGTCCTGCTTTGAGCAGGGAGTTGGACTAGATGACCTTCTGTGGTCCCTTCTAACCATGATATTCTATGATTCTGTTTAGATCAGGGGTCTCAAACATGCGGCCTGCGGGGCTATTTCCTGCGGCCCACCAAAAGGCCCACGCCTGCCCCGCTGGCCTACCTCCAGGCCAGGGGTGGGCAAACTACAGCTGCAGGATTGCCCCCCCTCTTGAGCTCCATGCCGCTCCCTGAAGCGGCTGGCATCACGTCCCTGCGGCCGTGGTGGGGAGGAAAGCAGAGGGCTCTGTCTGTGTGTTGCACTGGCTTCCAGGCACCCCCCACCCCGCAGCTCCCATTGGCCGGGAATGGGGAACCGTGGCCAATGGGAGCTTCGGAGGAGGTACATGGAGGCGTGGCAAGCAACGTGTGGAGCCCTGCGTCCCTCTCCCCCAGGGGCCGCAGGGACATGGTTCCAGCTACTTCCCGGAGCGGAGCGGGGCCGGGGCCGGCAGCCTGCCCTGGTCCCGGTGTACACCGCTGCCACCTCGGAGCCCGAAGCCCTCCTGCACCTCAGCCCCCTGCCCTGAGCCCCTTGCTGCATCCCACACACCTTCTGCACCCTGAGCCCCCTGCCTGCACCCCAACCACCTGCTGCACCTCAACTCCCTGCCCTGAGCCCCCACCACACCCCTCATGCACCCAATGGGGGCGGAGTTGGGGTGGGGACTTCAGGGAAGGGGTTGGAATGGGGGCAGGGAAGGGGTGGGAAGAGGCGGGGCCTCATGGAAGTGGTGGAGTGGGGGCAGGGCCGGGGGCAGCGAGGGGGTGTGTGGCCCTCGTGGTCATTTGAGTTTGAGACCCCTGGTTTAGATGGTCCCACTGTTCTGGATGCTCTGTGACTCTGCACTTTGTAGGACTCCGAAGGATGCATAGCTGCTGACCCTGTGTCCCATCCAGTTCCCATTAAAGTTAATGGAAGGATTCCTATTAACTTCAATGGAAGCTGGAGTGGGACTCATAATTTTGCTAGAATAGTCTTTCAGTATCTGGCACAGGTGCTATATTCTGTTTCTTTATTCAAACTCTGTGTTTCTCCTACTGTTCGTACGTTCACGGAGTCACACAAAGATCTGCTGGTTTTGGTCCCGGTTTTGGTTTGAAAATCCACATACTACTACTCAGTGGCGTCATTTGCATTCAGCTTTTTTCTGGTGTCCCTGTTCACTAAGCCATGTGTTGTGTTATTCCAGACCTTGGTCTATGCCATCTGTGACGTTATCTCATTATGTTTGTTGTGCTTGATTCAGATTTCCCCCTGCTCCCAGCTGTTCCAGAGTGGGAATTCACTCCCAGGATTAGGAATGAGGTGGTAGCACTGCCATTCTTTGCCAGGGAAGGGATATTTAAACACAGAAGCTGCTCAGAGGATGTGCTGATTCTGCATATCGCCAGGGTGCTCTGGTCTCCCCTCAAACCTAGCCACCCCCTCCCACTTTGTGGGCTGTGCCAGGCGGCTGCAGCCCCTGATAGGATTGGGAGTTGCTCACAGCTTGCACTCTCACTGTGGGTGGGCCCCGAGGGCCTCACAGCCTGGCTTCTCCCTGTGGAAGTCAAGGAACCAGGCCATGAACCTGACCCACTATTGATAATCTTCTCTTAGTGGATTTGACTTTAATGAGGTATCATCTCCTGCAACAAATTATTTATAAGTGAATTCATCACTCGTCACAAGTGATGGAGGATCACGCATCAAAGAGCTACAGCCCAAGTAGCAGTGCAAGCTTCCCTTTGTGTCTCAGCACCATCCCCTCAATGTGTCCCAGCCTTCACCTGAAGAGACCGCCTCCAGGGGTGAGGAAGATAGCTTTGTCCTCCTGCTCAGTTATTCATGTTTTATAGAGCTCAAGCATTGCGCCAAGTGTCTGGGGCAAAATTTTCAAAAGCGTTTAAGTCTCATTTGCCAAAGCCACATAGGCATTTTGAACCTAGAGTCACTTTTAAATATGGGGCTTAGGTTCTAAATCACTTGATCACTTTTGAATATGTTACCCCCCTGTCAGTCGTTTCACCTCTGTGAGTCTGCTAACAAGAGTGCCACGGCTAAGTGCTGTGATGCAGATGCCTGTCTGATAGGAGTCTATCAAGTCACAGGTGACAGAAAAAACTTGCAATTGGTGATTTAAAAATTTCCATATCCCTGTCAGAGGCTGACTGGCCCTTAAAAGGAGTTGGCCCCAGCCCTGCCCATGATTTATCAGCTGTCTCCCAGCTGCAGGAGGGCCTGCAGAGTGTAATCCTGCAGGGAGCAGGCTAGGAAGGAGAAGGAGGCTTGCCTTGACACCTAGCCAGATGGCCTACAGAGAGTAACTTTGTAGGGAATAGATGGGGCCTCTTTAGAAGACTTCGGGTCAGGGGAAAGGACATTACTGCAATATTGAACTTGTGTCAAATAGCTTTATTTTGAAGAACTAAAACTGAAGCCCGGAAGGAAAAGGGACTGCAATCTTGTGGCTGGACAGTGTTTTTTGGTGTGCGAGCCAGTGAGGTAGCCCACCGTCTTGCAATACCACTGCCAGTCGCTGAGCTCACACAGACACACGGGTGTTCGTTTTCTGCATTGCATAAAAATTCTCACCCGACATCCAGTTAGTCAGTCAAACAACCTTAACTCTGACCTCATTTGTTTACATGTAACAAATAAGACGAGGTAAACTTACCAGTGCAAGCATGTCTGTACCATAAAATCGCCCCAGTTCAACTAAAATAGATTTTGAATCACTCTAGTTAAACTGGTGAAATTCTCTAGTACAGGCAAGGCCTTCTTCTAGCTGAGGTTGGAGTTGAGTGGGCAGCAGGGAGACCAGCAACTTTGCCAATGTTCCCTGGGATGTATTTCTAGGCTGTAGTGAGCCTGAGCAGCATGAGTCCCAATTTAACAGGCCTGCTAAAGTCCATGACCCAGAAGCCATGAATCACTGGGATTCACCAGATAAAGAGGCTGCCTGCTTAGCCAGCTTTGGATGCACCTCTGTAGGTAACAGAGGTGAGGGAAAGGGAAAGACAAATTTCACCCAATGGCCAGTCAGGATTAATTCATCTGGGGGTTCCAGGTGATGCCTCTGCACGTCGCGGTCGTACAGAGGGGTCAGAATTCCAGCAGCTTGATGTTGAACTTCAGTCCGGAAATGGTTCCCAAAGAGCATTGTTTTTTAATTGACATTATATAGGTAAAACTAGCTCCCTCCTTCAATTTACTAAACCTATCACATTATTCCACACTATCACATTATTCTACATAACAAAAATGTTAACCAATTACGCACTGGCATCTATGTGTTCTTCCTGCCCAAGTTCTTTGCATTTTATTTTTCATGCCCAAATTGGAACTTAATTGTGACCTTTATTCATACACATGGTCAGCATAAAGCGCAGGTCAGAGCTTACGTTACCATTTGTTGAGTCTCTTCATGTATCCTCCCTAATTTCCCAGCATCTTTACAACCTTGGTGGATATAACTCTTGTTAGGAACATTTTTGAGGCGAGGGTGCTTTATCAGCAACAGAACATTCCTTTTTTTCAATTTTAGTGGTGAACTCCAAGTTTCACCCAAGGCTGGTTTAATATGGGGTTGATCAGGTCTCAGGCCTACGTTATGGGGGGTGTGTGTGTGAGAGAGAGAGAATCTGGAGTTCATGGGGACAGTGGTTTGTTTCTAAAAGAGCATTTAAAAATGTTTCATCTTCAAAAATCAGTAAATACATCACCCAACAAATAATAGAGAAGATTCAAACTACTTTTCTCTCTCTTTTTTATTTATATATATAATATTTTTATATATAATATTTTAAGAGGAGGTGGGTGGGCTGGAATCGTCCACATTTTCCCACCCCCCATTATTTCCTGCCCAGGTTGAGAACACTGACATAAATTATTATTTGCTGGTGGTTGTTTCTACTGCACCAGTGAACTGTGCAGGATTTGGCTGGCCAATTGCTTATGAGAACCACAGTGGAATACTGGATTATATCATTTCTACCCTAAGGAAACTGTATTAGCTTTCTTGGGAAGGGAGAACACAAGAGGCAGAGCGGTCCAGTGACTTCTTGTGTGACCTCTTTAGCATGTCTTAGTGTCTGTACCTCAGTTCCCCATCTGTAAAATGGGGACAACAGTACTTCCCTATTGTGAGAGATATTGAACCTGCATGCAATATATCATCTTTGGGGATCATATTGTATTAAGTGCATGAATGGTTTATATATCACTATGGGTCTGACTGTATGCAACCCTGGGGGAAGAGGGTTACCACAGTGCACCAGGAACTAAAAGAAGTTGGGGAGTGATTAGGGTGAATCGCTCAGGTTGTAAACACCTCCAGAGAGGTACCACCCCGGGAGAGGCTTGATATACTGGTTCAAACTTGATTTCCCAGAGACCCCAGCAAAGAAAGGACTTTTGGCTAAAAGGGCTGCATTTAAACTGACTAAGGGCCTTCTTGCAGTAAACAGGCAGGACTTTCTCCCCAAAGGCCCCAACCATTGGAGAAGGGTTGGAAAGGGCACCATAAGACTGATGGGTGATCTCTGGTAAGATTTTAACATGTATAGGAACATTTGTTTTTTACAAGTATTCCATGTAATGCTTTCCCTTTAAGAATAAAGGTGCTTGCTTAAAAAGAGCTGCTGGCAATACACTGTTCATAGCCCTTGGAGAGAAAGCAAGGCACAGGGGCCGGCCTTTAGTCAGACTGGCTTGCTGGGGATATCACAGTGTAAGGCAGGCAGCTGTACAGCCTTAAAACTCCAGTCAGTAGGAAGAGAGACATGGATCTCTGCCCAAGAGAGGTGATGGCTGGAAGCTGGAAACCTTAAGTGGGTGCCCTCGAGTGACTATGGAGGGAGAATTACACATTGTTATCCCGAACCTGTGACACCTACCTCACAGTGGTGTGTGGATAAATTCCTCCCTAAATTAATGACCCTCTTTTAGCCCTAGTGTTACTACTTTATTCTCAGATCCTATTTCCTTCACTGGACAACCCATTGATATTATTTAGTGGGGACTTGGTGGAATGATATTCTTCAGTCAGCTACAAGTGGATGCTACTGAATATTAATTTAACTGAATGGCATCCTTGTTTTTCTCTGAAGACCTCCTTACTTCCTCAAAGGGAAACTCCTGTGAGGATGGCTCATCTTTCTTCCACCACTGGCTTGCCGTTCTGAGACATGGAAATATGCCTGTTACTCAGGTTAAAAGTATACATCATTTTTGTTAGGAGGGGGAAATGGAGCCATAGGAAGAGAGAAAATGGGACTGAGGATAATTTAGCCATGGTCTCTCTCTCTGTTTTCTGGCATTGAGTAAATGTGCTTGTATCTCTATGCAAAACAGGACTTCAAACAAATGTTTTGCTCTCTCTGCTTATTATTCTGTACAGACTCCCCTCCTATTCAGCTTATATTTCCTGTGTGAACCCACCAAGACAGAAATAAGTAACCTCTGTACCTCAGACTGTGATCAGCACATGCTTGACACACACATGCTACTGACCTAGTTCCTGCTAGCGCTGCAAACATTGCACAAAGCAACTAACTGCAGTTTGTTGCTGCAATTAATACTCCTATTGTGGTGGAAAGAAACACCCACATTTTTTTTATTTATCTATTTCATAGTCCTTTTTCATCTTTTCATGTAGATACAGGTCAAGATTTTCAGACGAGATAGTGACTTTGAGTGTCCAACTTGAGACACCTCAAAGAGCCTTGATTTTCCAAAGGGTTGTGCTCAGCATTTTCTGAAAATCAGGTCCTTTTAAAGGCGAACACCCAAAATCACTAGCTACTTTTGGAAATATTGATCATCAGTGCTCTTCCATTTAACATTATATTTTTTATTACATTGTTTTTTTTAATGGGCTTTTAATACTTAGTTTTTTGGTTGTTTTCTCCCCACTACTTAATAGTGGACAGTTTCTGCTAGAAGCCAATTAATGCCCATTCAGTCTCCAATACATGAACATGAAGCATACCTTGTGGAGCCCTTTTCTTGAGTAGCATGACATAAGGACACTTTGTACTCAGGACTTAGATGAAGCAGGTACCTTGTCATGAGAAAATGGCTCCCCCCCTCAGTGTCTTATGGCTGGGGAAGACCCATCTGAATATTGGTTTAAAGGCAATCACCTGTGTGCCTTTTTTGATATAGCTCCCTAGGCACTGTGTGATCACTTAGATCATCCATACATTTCTGACCCTGCCTATATTTTAAATCTCTTTAAAAAATCCACTTCTGCTTTAAGTCCCTCTGAAGCACACTGTGCTGCCTACAATGAATCTATCTGTAAAAAATTACCTAATTATTTTCCCCTTCTCCTAACCTCTGTCTGCTTGTGGTCTCTCTGTCCTTATACTGTGAGCTCTCCAAGGAATGGACTGTCCCTTCTTCAGTGTCTGTAAAGCACCTGGCACATCCTGCATGCTACCACAAACAAATATGTTGTACAGCCATGAGACATTACCGGTATAGTTCCATACTCTCTCATCACCCTTTATAGTCCCCAGCAGTTGTTGGATATTGTGCCTTTTATGGCGCTTCACTCAGATTCCTTTCTTGGTCTGTGTGAAATGTGACACTCTTCTTCAGATAAGATGAGTGATACACAGAGTTTGTGCAATTTACGCAATTTACATTAGTAGTTTTGCAGCTCTGTCAGTGCCCTCTGCAGGTATTCTGTGAATCAGCCATGATTCAGAATGAATAGAGGTGAGCTATAAATTAAGACCTGCCATCCATTTCCTGTTCCCATCCCTTATTCTACTGAATACTGACTTCGGGTGTAAAAGGGGAAACCAATATTTTTTGCACAGTAGAAAGACCCATGTGTAGTATGTATTAATGACTTTCAATACTAAGTTATCCAATCACATTCCCAGAAATCAGTGGGACTCCTCATGGACTTATAGTTATGCATCTGCTTAAGTGCTTTGCCAGAATGAGCACAGAGAAACCCCAAGTATGTCGCTGAGAGATGGCATGAAACTCATCTCCTTTGGAACTCCAGTAACACAAGACTAACTCAGTCTACTGGCAGGCTACTTTGCACATAAGGTGTGGCATTATGCTTACAAAATATGCACACATTATTATTATTAATTATTAATTATTTGTATTACCATAATGCCTAGAAGCCCTAGTCACGAACCACAACTTCTGCGTTTGTACAGCACGTAGCACGATGAACAAAAAGTCTCTGCACCAAAGAGCTTACAATTTAAATATAAAACAATAGACCACAGGTGGATCCAGACAGATGGGGGAATACTAGGAGACAGGTGCTGTGTTGTCTCACTATCTTGCTTCTTATTCCTTTCCATTTTGACCAAGGTTACTTGAAACCAATACTATGAATTCATTCTATTGAGTTGGTTTAATAATGCAAACCTTACAGAATATAATAATCCTTGCCATTTTAGTGATTTGGACTCTTTTGAACTTGCCTTATTTTTTTTCCTAAATTGCCACTCAAAAGCATAGTTCTATCATAAAATTCCATTCTGGGTTCCCCCATCCTTTCTTGTAATGACAGTCCTTTGTTTTTGAAGAGCCAGGAAAGAGAAGACAAATTCAAGCTATAGGCTAGAAATAGAACAAAGAGACTATTCAGTAGACAAGTACATTTGATAGTGTAGATTTGGCACCCGTTCCTGAATATTTAATGAAGGTAGGTGCTGCTGCAGCCAGGACACCAGAACCTGCCTCTAAACCAGAAAAACCTCTGCAATTTGTAACTCTCAATCTTAGGCAGATGGTGTATTTTGGATAGTAACATATCCTTTTTTTGTGCAGGTATCTTTAGTTTCTTTAAAAACATTTTTTATTCTCAAGTGTTTTTCTTTTATAATAATTAAAAATTTGTCCTCTTTTCCCCTGCCCCCTTCTTCCCCTCCTCTCCATAGGCACTTGTAGCGGTTTCAATACAGGAAATATTTAGTTACACTGCTTTATTGAATCATCAAAATGTTCACCTGACAGCTAGAGACAGTGTTGAGACCACTGCCTATTATGTTGACCACTATTGTCCTTACACTGGTCTGGTCCAAACTGAAAAGTTATGTCAGCATTGCTATGTTGGTCAGAGGTGTGAAAAAAACAGCAATGCTAACCTAATTGCCAATGTAGATGCAGCTATGTGGATGGAAGAGGGCTAGCTAGCGTCATTGGGGAGGTGGGGTTCCTACATTGACAGAAAACCCCCTTCTGTTGGAGTAAGCTGTGTCTACACTATTGGGTTATGCCGGCTGTACTATAGCAATGCCAAAGTAGTCTCCGTAGTGTAGACATATCCTTTTATTGTAAGCCCCTTGGGGCAGGGATAGTCTTTTTTGGTCTTTGTTTGTACAGGGCCTAGCACAATGGCATTCTGGCCCATGACTGGGGCTCCTGGCTCTACAATATTACAAATAATAATAATATGAACATGCACAAGGATTGATAAGATTCCTTCTCCCTGGCATCAGCTCTTGACTCCCTAAACTTTCACCCAGAAATCACATGGAATTTTTTTTTTAGGCTTGAAATTATTTCCAGCCCGTTCTCGTGGCTCCAATAGACTGATAGCTCTGAACCTTTGGATGTGTATCTCAACCAACTTCTGAACATTTAAAATGTAACCCCCATATTAGTTACAACTTCTGTCTGCTAAACATCAAGGTGTCTCGTCCTATATTTAGACTGTAAACTGTTTGGGACAGGAACTGTCTTTTTGTTACGTGTGTAGAGTACTTAGTAGAATGTGCTATTGCAATACTTATAGTAAGTAATAGTGTAACTTTACAGGGGGTCCTGTTTACACTATGAAATGCCACCTACTATTGGGAAGTCCACACAAGACAGCAGTACTGGTGCTGTTAAAACAGATTTCGTCTAGCAGTAGAGAAATCTGATCTTACAAGAAGTGCCCCAGAAGTACTGAATGCCTGTATTTCCCATGAAAGTCAATGGGAGCTGAGATGCTCAGCACCATGCAGAATTTGGTTTGAGCTGACCAAACAATGTTTTTATACCCATCTTAGTAGAGCCCAAGGGTGTAACATGATTTGAGAACACAATTAAACAATGGTCCAGTTCACTGCGAGCGTGTCAAATATTGTCATACTGTAGTTGGGTCAGGCACCACGATAGGTTTCCATAGCATAGAAAACCGAAGACTAAGACTGCAGCATGGTTCTGTATTCTGGTTAAAGCATGATTTAGTCTTATGCCATACAGTCAAAATCAAACTGAGTTCTAACACTGTCAGGACAATATCCTTCTTATAAAGCGGTACTGCACTCGCCCATACCACCCCCCCAGCAATAAAATTTATAACACAGGTGCTGTAGCAGGGTGGATCCCTGCTCCGGGTTTTAAGGGGTTTAAAAGCAGCTTGGCAGGGCTTGAGCTGCTGCTCTCAAAGCTGGGCTGATTGGGGAAGTAGCCGCAGCTGGGCCACACCCCAATCAGGCCACAGCTGGCCCCTATAAAAGGCTATGAGCCAGGAGCCTAGTCAGTCTCTCTCTGGCTATAGAGAGAGATGGGCCTGGCTGCTTAGGAGCTGAGACAAGGTACCTAGGGTGAAGCAGGGCTGGGGAAGGGCTGAGGAGCTGGGGAAGCTCCAGCCTAGAAAACCCCAGGCTGCGGCCTAGCTGAGGGCAAAAGGTACTGGGGGTTGCAGGGGGCAACCTAGGGGTAGGCAAAGGCAGCAGGTCCAAACCCCCTTGCCGATGATGAGTACTGGATACTGCAGTCTGCCCCAGCGAACAGGGGCTAGATAGAGACTGGGCAGTAGCCACTACTGAGGCGAAGTGGGGATAGTAGGGTGGGGGTTCCCCTGGGAAGGGGAAACCCAATTAAAGGTTAAAGGGGCACCGGGGTCCTGGGAGGGACACGGGGGCCAGTACTAAACAGGCGGATCACCAGCCTGCAGAGGCCGCTCCAGCGCTGGAAAAGAGCTAATTCCCGGAGTCACCAGCAGGAGGCGCCGCGGGGGTGAGTCAACCCGTTACAGGTGCCTTGTTAGATTCTTCCATAAGAAAAAAGAATGATGAGTGAGAGAGACTAGTGCTGATCTTTTGATTCCCTCTCCCCCACCCATACCCTGTAAATTTAATAACATGGTCAGGTGAGGCATTTGTTTTGAGAAGTCGGTAAAAACCAAATGGAAATAGGAGCAGAAAACTTCTAGTTCCCAGCAACCAGATATAGCTATATCTGATGCTATATAACATATGCTGATGAATTGATGAGTGGTTAAGTGGGCCAGTTTAACTTAAAAGTTACTGGCCCAGACAAAAGCATCCAGAGGCATGTGTTAGGCAGTGTACATGCACTTACTAAAAGACAGTCTCTGTCCCAAAGAGTTTACAATCCAAATAGACACGAGTGGGAGAAAAGAAGTATTGTTGTCTTAATTTCACAGGTAGGGAACAGAATCATGGAGGGATTAAGTGACTAGCCTGAAGCCACACATGATACAGATCAGCAAGGAGAAGTTTTATTACCAGGAGAGGATGGATCTGGAAAAATAAACAATCTAAGTAGTTACCAAGGGAATTCATTAGGCCTTGCTGAATGGTCACTTTACACTGTACAAGAACATGTGCATTTGTAGAGCTGGATTTTCAAATGCGCTCAGCTCTGCTCCCACTGATGTCTCAAAGGTCCATTGACTTCCATGAGAGCAGAGAAGGGCAGTGCTGAGAGCTTTGGAAATCCCACCTCTATTGTTCCCTTGACAAGTCACAAGAAGCTTGCACAACCCGAAAGACTTTCAAGCTCAGCAGATACCACAGCTCTCTGGATGGCAATAGGAAGCTTGGTTCTGAAGGCCAAACTCTTCATTCGCCAAAGCAGAGGCCAAGTAACAGGGATGGGCTAGGTCCAAAAATTAAGACTGGGGAAGATCCTGGTCCCACAGATTTCAGAAAGATTTGGATTCAGGTTAAGGAAAAGGCAGAACATAAAGAGCCTGATCCTGAAAAGTACTGAGCCCCTGCAACACCTATTAGGGCCTGATCCCGCACCCACTGAACTCCATTGGATTTGTACTATTCAAATTCAATCAGGACTATAATGTGAAGTAAGGGAGCTCAGTGGCTCTGAGATCAGGCCACAAGAGGGAATTTAAAAGGCAATAGTGCCAAAGGAAATGAATTGGAGAAAATCTCCATCATGGAGGAGCATGAAAACTTCCCGACGAGTGTCCGTTGGGCTGTATGATACCATGAGACAGAGGGACGTGCACTCTGTGGTCTCCGTCACAATGATTATTTTCACATCGATTATTCATTAGCATTACTGTAGCACCAAGCGGCCTCAGCAGGGACCACTGCACCATTGTGCTCAGCACTATACAACACTTAGGGCAGGTCTACACTGCGGGGCTAAGTCAACCTAAGTTACGCAACTCCAGCTACGTGAATAATGTAGCTGGAGTTGATGTACCTTAGGTCGACTTACTGCAGTGTCTACACCACGCTGGGTCAATGAGAGAAACTTTCTCATCGACTTACCTTATGCTTCTCATTCAGGTGGAGTACCGGAGTCGATGCGAGAGAGATTGGTGGTTGATTTTAGTGGGTCTTCACTAAACCTGCTAAATCGACCCCCTGTGGATCGATCGCCACAGCGTCAATCCACGATAAGTGGAAACAAGCCCTTAGCGAGAGACAGCCCCTGCCCAGAACAGGAAGATAAAGAGTGGAGACAAGGAAGGATTTTTATTTTTATTTTTTTAAACCTCTGGGAAAATTTGACAAAAGGAAAAAATATTTAGTCAGAAATCTGAATATTAAAACACTTCATTCCAAAAGCCAAACTGTTTGTTTGGTTTTGCAGCATTTGTTTTTCGATGAAAGTGGAAGTTTTCTACAGAAAAGCAGACGTTTCACCAAATCCCCAAATTTCCATCAAAAACAGTTTTGTCAGGAAAGTGTATGACCAGCTAAAACTTCCCTATTTTATACATGGGAAACTTAGATCAAGAGATTGTGACTGGCCCAATATTACACAGGGAGTCTGACACAAAATAAATACCGGTCTCCTGAGATCCAGTCCTTGGCCTTAACCACAGGGCATCCTTCCTTCCTTCCTGGAAATCATCCACTTAAGTTTAGTAATTATTGGAATAATCCCAGCGTGCAGAAAGATCTTCGGATATAATTTAATGCTAGTCATGTTATATTTAAAAAAATAAACATGGGACACAGAAAATATCTGCCAGACGTGCGCATACCCAAACCTTGAGGATCTTATATAAATTTAGCAAATAACATCAGGGTTAAATTATATCCTCAGCTAGCTGTGTTGTGTGATTTTGAAGCTTATATATAATATACAAGATCACCATCTGTTCAGAGATCTCGGAATTTCTGGCCATAATGAGGAACAGAGTTTTTCACTTCATTTTAATATTTTCTTGTGCGGGTGCTGGTGGCTTACTCTACATCATTCCCCTTGAAGACATTACTTTAATGTTAGTGTTATACCACAACAAAGTGGATTGACAAAATATATCCAAAGGGACAAGGGTCTGAATCTGTCAAACTCTGTGATCTTGATAACTTGCAAACTCTGGCAGTGGAAAGCAGAGATACAGAGGATGAGTACTTGCTGGACAGCTTGTGCGTAAGACCTAATAGGCTCATCCAGTATGGAGAGTGATTTTTAGAGAAGAATGCAAAAATAGAGTGTGCCTTCCCTCGGTATACAGCTGGGGGAAAAAAATACCAACAGCTAATCTGCGTTCAGGCTGCTTGTCCTTTGATAATATGTGTGGAAATACTGAGTTCCCCAGCTTGCTTGGAAAAGTTCAAATTGATGGTTAAAGCAGGCACGTTATTTTCTCAGCCTTTAATGGAATAAATGGGAGTGAGGTGAGACATGGTGTTGGAGAGGTTGGGGGATAGTTTGAAGGCCGGAAGGGGGATTTCTTTCAGGATGGGTTCCCCATCGCATATGAGGTGTAGTTGTTTGATGATACCCTGTATAAGTTCCAGTGTGGAGTGGTAGGTGACAACTAGGGATGTGCAGTCAGAGGGAGGCTTTATTTCTGTATTGAAACAGGTTCTCTTGGGGTATTTGGGGGGTCCCTTTCCATGATGCAGTCTAGTTCTCTGGTGGAGTGTCCTTGCTTTCTGAAGGCAATTTTAAGCCTGTTAAGTTGTGTATCCTGGTCTTTGTCCTCAGTACATATTCTGTGGTATCTGAGTGCCTGGCTGAAGAAAATAGAGTTCTTGGTGTGTTTGTGGTGTACTAAGTAGGAGTAGAAAGATGATTGTATCTGTGTATATGGCATTGATGAGATCAATACTGCGTACAGTTCTGGTGTCCACATTTTAGAACATTGTTGAAAATTTGGAGAGAATGCAGAGAAAAGCTACAGCTATGATTTGAAGTTTGGAGAAAATGCCTTAGAGCAGTGGTTCTCAACCCGTGGGCTGTTTGCACACAGCTGCAGCCCATGTGACATCCTCAGGGCCATGCAGGTAGTATATATAGTGTGTGGATGCAGCCCGCATAACACATAGAGAGCTGCATATGTGGCCTACAATAGTGAATAGGCTGAGAACCAGTGCCTTAAATTGGGAGACTTAAAGGGTTCAATCTGTTTAGTTTATCAAAGAGAAGACTGAGATGTGGCTTGATTACACTAAGTACCTTCATGGGGAGAAAATATCGGGTACTAAAGAGCTGTTTAATCAAGTGGAGAAAGGCATAAAAGAACCAATGGCTGGAAGTTAAAGCCAGACAAATTCATATTAGAAATGAGGCACACATTTTTAATAGTGAGTGATAAACCAGTGGAACAAACTACCAGGGGAAGTGGTGGATTTCCTATCCCTTGATCCCTTCAAGACTGGATGCCTTCCAGGAAGATATGCTTTAGTCAAACACAAGTTATTAGGGTCAGTATAGGGATAGCTAGTTGAAATTTAATGGTCTGTGATATACAGGAGTCAGACTAGATGATCTAATAGTCCCATCTGGCCTCAAAAACTATGATTAATACAGGCTGTAGATTTCAGAGTAGCAGCCATGTTAGTCTGTAGAATTTCACATAGAGATTCCTGAACTGAACCCAAGAACTTGTGATTGAAATAGAGCATATAGTTTAGAAAGACATTAAATCTTGAATTATAGAGTCCAAGTAATAGAAAATTTGTGATATCCCTTGGACACCTCTTCCAATGGTTTGTTACCCTTATTGTTAAAAAATTGAATCTTTCTTTCTTGCCTGCCTGTCACTGGACCTTCTTATGGCTTTGTCAGCTACATTCAAGAGATGTCTAGTATCAGATGTATGTATATCTGTGTGAATAAGTTTGCCTCCTAAGTTTAGAGTCTTAACCTTCTCTTTGATAAACTAAATAGATTGATCTCCTTTAGTCTCTCAATGGAAGGTGTTTTTTCAGATCATGAATCAATCTTATACCTTTTCGGTGAACCCTCTTCTAGCTTAATGCTTTCTGGCTATATTGGTGGAAGTCTTAAGCAGAAATTGAAATGCACCAAATCAGAGCTCTGTAATAGAAGTGGTGACTGCTCTCTCAATGTTTTCTTTTCCAAGGAAAAGACAATTTATATATATTTGTAGCTATTTTTTAAATTGAAAATAGAAGAGGAATATCATTCTTCTCTTGGTGTTAGTGACAGGAGAACCTTAAAATGTTAGGAGGCTCTAATAGGTATTCAGTGATGTATGAAGCCTTTTCCAAACCTCTGTGGAGCAGAAATGAGGCTCTAAATTTTACAAAATCAGATTGTCTTGTGATATTTCTCATATTCACTGTTTTTAACTAGGCTAGAAATAACTCCAGAGCAGATTTTCTTATGCTATTTCAGTACTTTTGCTTTAGCTGAAACCAAGAAGTGCAAAAGTGTTGTGAAAATATAACGTCTGGGGGTGTGCCACCTACACTGGACTTTTCTGATCTTCAAAGTAAATAAATAAATTAGGAGCTTGGTTCAAGTTTATGATGAAGGTTCACTTCAGATTTTGCTGTGTCCAAATCAATTTCCCTAAAGGTCCACAGTGAATTAGTGTTAGAACTGGGATTAGAACTCAGGATTTTGTCTTCCAGGCCTGTTCTCTTTTCTATATCCTATGTTACCTGTGCTATTCATTTACAAATAAGTAATAAAATCAGTGTTGTCTTAGTCATGTCACTAAAATATTTTTTCCTATTGGCTTTCTTTTGTTAGTTAAGTAAACATGCAATTCTTTTAAATGGGAAACGGTAGCATGCTGCTTTCTTTCCTCGCATATTTCATAATGCCTGAGAAGCTTAATCACAAAGCCAGGATGCTATCATTAATTAATACTGTCAGGTGTAACAAGTTACATGCTAATTTTTGTGTTCAGTTCTTCATGTAGCACTTCATACAGAACAAACGACATGGTACTGAGGATACCTTGCCAGGGAAGGGGACTCCTGTTATTAGGAAGAAACAGGTAATAGTAAGGGGGTTTTCAGTTATCTGAAATATAGATAGTTGGGTCTGTGATGACTGGAAGAATCGCATGGTGAATTGCCTGCTGGGTGCAAAGGTTGTGGACCTCTCGAGACATCTAGACAGACTAGTGCAGTTCTGGGGAGGAGCCGATGGTCAAACAAAACAGTCAAATGAAAGAGTCCCATTCTCAGGTACATCACATGAAGGCAGACAACTGAGTATTGACAGATTTGATAAGTGCTTGTACACAAATGCAAGAAGTCGAAGTACTAAGATGGGTGAAATTGAATGCTGGGTATTAAATTAAGATCTTGAAATAATAGGCATTACAGAAACTTGGTGGATGATGATATTTTATCAATACCAGAGTACAAAATATATAGGAATGACAGAGTAGGTTGCATTGGTGGGGGTATGTGAAAGAAAGCATAGAGTCAAATTTAGTATAAATTTTAAATGAATCAAATAGTACCATAGAATCTCTATGGATAGAAATTCCGTGCTTGAATAACAAGAGTGTAGCACTAGGAATATATTACTAGCCACCTGACCAGGATGCTGCTGGTGACTGTAAAAGGCTCAGGGAAAATAGGGAGGCTACAAAAATGGAAAACCCAATAATAGTGGGAAACTTCAACTGTCCCCATATTGATTGGGAACATATCACCTCAGGATGGGATGCAGAGATAACATTTCTAGATATCATTAATGACTGCTTCTTTGAGCCATTGTATTTAGGTGACAAATCTCAGGAAAATGTCCCAGATTGAGATCTCAGTAGAAGAGGCTTTAGAACAAATTGATACATTAAAAAGTAATAAGTCACAAGGACCAGCTGGTATTCATCCAAGTGTTCTGAAGGAATGCAAATATGAAATTGCAGAACTGATAGGTTACATCATCATACCACAGTTGTTATGTAAATCAGCCTTTGTATCAGATGATTGGAGGATAGCTCATGTAATGCCGATTTTTAAAAAAGGGTCCAGAAGCAATCCTGGCAATTATGGGCCAGTAAGCATAACTTCAGTATAAGGCAAATTGTTTGAAACTATAGTAAAGAACAGAATTATCAGATACATAGATGAACACAATATGCTGGAGAGGAGTCAACCTGTTTTTTTATAAAGGGAAACTTTGCCTCACCAATCTGTTAGAATTCTTTGAGGGGTCAACAAACATACAGACAAGGATGAACAGTGGATGTAATGTATTTAGATTTTCAGAAAACCTTTGACAATGTTAGTCACCAATGTCTCTTAAGCAAAATAGGCAATCATGGGATCAGAGAGAAGATCCTCTCATGAATCAGTAACTGGTTCAAAGACAGGAAACAAAGGGTAGGAATAAATAGTCAGTTTTCACAGTGGAGAGAGGTAGATAGAGGGGTCCCCCAAGGAGCTCAACATGGACCACTGCTGTTTAACATATTCATAAATGGTCTGGAAAAATGGGTAAACAGTGAGATGGCAAAGTTTGCAGACTATACATACTTACTCAAGATAGTTAAGTCCGAAGCTGACTGTGAAGAGTTACAAAGGGATCTCTCAAAACTGGGTGACTGGGCAACAAAATGGCAGATGAAATTCGTTGTTGATAAATGCTAAGTAATGCACATGTGAAAACATATGTACAAAATAATGGGCTCTCAATTAGCTGTTGCCACTTAAGAAAGAGTCTTCATGCATAGTTCTCTGAAAACATCCACTCAGTGTGCAGTGGCAGTCAAAAAAAAAAAAAAAGCTAACGATGTTAGGACCCATTAGAAAAGTGTTAGATAATAAGACAGAAAATATCATAATGCCACTACAGTATATAAATCCATGGTACAATCACACATTAAATACTGCATTCAGTTCTGGTTGCCCCATCGCAAAAAAGCTGATATATTAGAATTATAGGTGTAATTTGACTTCTATCTTTGGGGGTGGGGGGCAGCTCCACTCGGGCCAATGGGGCCATGAGAGGGACAAATTCCACACCTGCACGAGGCTTGCAGTTTGGGGGTGCAGCACCTCCCTGTCTCCCCCCCCCCAAACTATGCCCATGATTAGAATTGGAAAAAGTACAGAGAAGGACAACAAAAATGATTACGGCTATGAAACAGCACTCATACAAGGAGTGATTAAATAGTCTGGGACTGTTCAGTTTAGAAAAGAGATGACGAAGCAGGGATATGATAGAGGTCTATAAAATCATGACTAGGGTGGAGAAAGTGAATAAGGAAATGTTATTTACTCTTTTACATAACACAAGAACTAGGGGTCTCCGAATGAAAGAAATAGGCAGCACGTTTAAAACAAACATAAGGAAGTACTTCTACATACAACACACAGTCAACCTGTGGAACTTGTTGCCGAGGGATGTTGGGAAAGCCAAAAGTATAACTGGGTTCTAAAACAAATTAGATAAAATCACAGAGAATAGGTTAATCAATGACTATTCGCCAGGATGGTCAGGGACACAACCCCATGCTTTGGATGTCCCGAGACCTCTGACTTCTAGAAACTAGTACACCTCTACCTCGATATAACACAACCTGATATAACACAAATTTGGATATAACTCAGTAAAGCAGTGTTCCGGGGGGCGGGTGTGGCTGCGCACTCCGGTGGATCAAAGCAAGTTCAATATAACGCAGTTTCACCTATAACGCGGCAAGATTTTTTTGGCGCCCGAGAACAGTGTTATATCAAGGTAGAGGTGTACTAGATGACACAGGATGGATCACTCGATAAATTGCCCTGTCCTGTTCATTCTCTCGGAAGCATCTGGTACTGGCCACTGTCGGAAGACAGGATATTGGGCTAGATGAGCCGCTGGTCTGACCCAGTATGGCCATTCTTATGTAATTGTCCGGTGAGTAGACTGGATATAGTGGGAATCCAGAAATTCTTCTTTTAGGTATAAAACAAGAAGGTATAACACTGCAGGAAACAGCATATTATAAATTATTGGCTATGGTACTGAGCAAATCATAAATAATTCTACAGTTGCAATACGGATTTAAAGATGTGACTGATTTTTTTTTCTGCACAATATTATATTTCTATTTCTAAACCTATTCTACATCGATTCTCCACTGAGCATTGTTCAATTATTAGGGATATTAATATCCACCCTTTTTGTAATAGTTTACCACAAAAAAAGCTATTCACTTCTTTAGTCCTGAGGTTGTCAGTAACAAGAATTGGGAATAAGTCCCTTTGTGCATTAGGTAATAATGTCTGTAATGTAGTTAGGTCACAACCATGTTTAAACTGTGCTTAGGTGTGGTTCAGAGGAGTAAAAGGATTACAGAGAGTAATGCGGTGTCTACACTACAGAGTTTTGTTGGTAAAATTTAGTCAACAATCAAAAAGTGCTATAAGAAAATTGATATTGCATGTTCACACTATGCTCCCTCTGTTGGCAGAGTGCATCTGCACTTGGGACACTATCGTTGACAGTGAGAGCAGTGCACTTTGGGTAGTTATCCCACAGTTCAGCTTGCCACCATCTGCCGCTAGGTCTTGTGGGAAGGCCGAATGGATCCGGTCTCAACATCCCATGATACATTGTTTTCCATCCTAGCATTCCATGTACTTCCAACTTCGATTTGCAGCATTTTTCAATGATCTTGTCTGCCCCACCATCTCTGTGTGAAAGGATGGATCCCGCACTGCTCTTCAATGCTCTGCTGTCATTAACACATCACAGATGGCAGTGAAGTTAATCGTGAAGTTCCTAACTCAACAGGATTCACGGTTGCCTGACATGCTGTCTGATATGGATAGGAGCAACATTAGATTATTTCTGGCATTCACGGAACAGCTGCACATGGTGGACCATCACTTTGGGGCTCTGGAAACTAGCACTGAGTGGGATCACATCATCATGCAGGGTCTGGGATGATGAGCAGTGGCTACAGAATTTTCAGACGAGGAAAGCCACCTTCCGGAAACAGGCGGGGGTCATTGTAGTAGATAAATCACTCCTGAGAGTAAGCAGTGAAGTAAGGGTGCTTCTTATGCTGATCGCCTGTGTGCCACTTTGGTCCCTGCGCAAGTGATTGCAGAATGGTGCGGGAAAGTTTCCTTCAATGGGGGAAGGAACAAAGCAGCTCTGCCAAGGAACCTTTGGCAAAGGATTGATAAATGTCTCCAGGACAGTTTCCTAGAGATCTCTCTGGAGGATTCCTGTGAAATCTAAGTGTGCATCAAATCCTGTTCTACCGCACTGCTTAGCTGCACAGGAAAATGTCCTGCACACATAAACACCGCCTTGTACATTTCTATGCCCTCAAACCACCTCTGCACTGGAGAAGGGCTAACATAGTGCCCATCTTTAAAAAGGGGGAAAAGGAGGAGCCGGGGGACTATGGACCACTCAGCATGACCTTGATACCCGGGAAACTACTAGAGCAATGTATAAAACATTCAGCTTTCAGATACCTGGAAGATGAAGGGGCAGTCACCAGCAGCCAGCATGGATTTATTAAAACAAATTATGCCAAACCAGCTTGATTTCGTTCTTTGACAAGGTAGCTGGTTTGGTGGATGGGGGAATGCAGTGGACATAATATATCTGGATTTTAGCAAGGTTTTTGACACAGTCCCACATGACATTCTGATAAGTAACTGGAGAAATGCAGATGTGGTAGAACTACTATTAAGAGGATACATAATTGTTTGAACAACCACAGAGAGTAACTATTAATGTAATGATGTCAGAATGGAAAGAGGTTTCAAGTAAGATTCCACAGGGAACATATTAATTATTGACCTGGATGTCAGAATAGAGAGCATACTGATCAAATTTGCGGATGATACAAAGCTAGGAAGGTTGCAAACACTTTGAACAAAACTACTATTCAAAGGGATCTTGATACATTGAATAACTGGGCTATAGACAACAAAATGAAATTCAACAAAGACAAATGTAAAGTGCTACATTTAGGGAAGAAAAACCAAATGTGTGCGCACATGAATTAACCAGGAGGGGTGAAATGGGAGAGCCCTTGGAAAGGAAGAATAAGTATGTATTACCACTCTTTGACACCTCTTGGAGAGGGAGGAACACACCCAATGGAAGGCCCGCATACACTCCTGCAAGTTCCCACAAGTCAGCAAAGCCTCATCGTCAGTGGAATCAAAGGCCACTGTGGAGTTGATAAAATAAGCCAGGGCATTTGCCCCTCTTCATCTCTGGAAGGAAATTATCAACTATTAGTAGCAACTCCATCTCCATATTGTCCCCATCTCTACAACCGTAATGCCTGGAGTAAGGATATCTGGTCATGAAGATGCAAAGGGAGGTGCTAAGCAGCACCTTCTCGATAGCCTCACCCAAAAAAGGGAGGTTGTGAGAGGGATAGCTCAGTGGTTTGAGTATTGGCCTGCTAAACCCAGGGTTGTGAGTTCAATCCTTGAGGAGGCCACTTAAGGATCTGGGTCAACAATCTGTCTGGGGATTGGTCCTGCTTTGAGTAGGAGGTTGGACTAGATGACTTCCTGAGGTCCCTTCGAACCTTGCTATTGTATGATTCTAAGGTATCAGAATGCTATGCAAAGTCCAGTGCCTTACAGAAATCTAGGTAATTATGTCAACATAGTTACATTTTCCCATTTAAAAAAAAGTTTAAACAAAAATTTTTCATTTGAAATTTGTTAGCATTTCTTTTAAAACAAGTTTGTTTTGATTCAAATCAAAATTTTTATTTCACTTTTCAAAAAACAATCTTTTTTGTTTTGAAATTTTAGATTCGACAGAACCCAATTTTTCAGTGGTAAAATTTTTCTGTTGAAAAATTTTGACCAGATATAGTCATTTGTTAGCTGCATCAGGGATTGTCTGTGGCAGCTATGTTTTCCAAACATTGATCAACTTTCCTGGAATACAGCCATCTTGGGAATCTGCCCTTTTGGAAGTGAAAAGTTGCCTCCAGCTACATTAGCAAAACAGTGACAAAGTATATGCCATTGTGAAAGCTCTTCCACGCTACTAGACAGTTTAAGGCTACCTATGAAGCCAAGCCAATGCTACTGCTACCCTAAAGACTTGAAGAGAAGTTATCTCATTGTTTATATTTCCAAAATGAAGGCTAGTCTCCGAGTATGAGAAATGACAGCTGTTTACCAAATGTCTTCACCATAGCAGTTGTTTTGTATATGAGTTTCTGGAGAAATATTTAACTTATGCACATGTCTGTGTTATTGTTCTCTCCTTTATATGTAGGAGTCTGTGTAAGGGAATAAACTTGTTAATGACCTGCTTTTAGGGCATTTGCAATTACAGAAATGTTTAGCAAGCTCTCATGTGGAAATCTCAGAAGAGGAAGGAACAAACATATATAATCAGTGTTAGGTATGTAGCTATACCACTTGGGGCTATGATGTTGTCATCTAAGTAGGGTTGGGCCCATTCAAGGATTGGGTGATTGGCCAGCTAGGATAATTCAGGTGTTGTAGTAAATGTGTTGATGTTAGTCATCCCTCTGAGGATATGTCTACAGTACAGACATTACAGCGCCACAGCCATGGTACTGCAACTGTGCTGCTGTTGTGCCATAGTTTAGACACTTATTACAATGATGGAAGGGTTTTTTCTGTTGCTGTAGTTAATCCTTCGAGAGGCGATAGCTGAGTCGACAGAAGAATTCTTCAATCAGACTAGCAGTGTCTATACCATGGTGTAGGTTGGCTTAACTACGTCTTTCAGGGCTGTGATATAGCTAGTTTGATCTAAGTTTTAGGTATAGATGAGGCCTGAGTTAATACTAAACTAATGTGCCAGAAATGTTTTAGCTTCACTGCTGCACAGTCCCTTCTATCTGTCATATGGAAGATCTATTTGAGGCACTCATCACTGTGGAAGTGGAAAGTTGTTAACTACCTTGGCCAAAGTCCAACTCTCCTAATTTCTCCCCTTCTAAATTCCAATTATACTTTCAGTTATAATTTACTTTCCTTCCTAAAAGCTGTAGTGCTGCTATTGAAGAAGGTCTGCTGTGGGCCACACTAGAGATGGCTGCATTGTAGTGGTAAGTAAAATGATCACTAGTCACAGAATTGCTAAAGTACATTTGCTCCTTTTGGATGAAAGTTGTTTGAAATTCACATGATCATTAGGTTTATTAATAAATTTAGCCCTTTAAAAAAAGTAGGATTCTCTTTAGGTTTTCTGACCATTCCTAATGTATTTTCTTTTCTGCATTGACTTTCTGTCAACTTGAAGGGTATTTTCCACATACTGTATCTTTGAGATGGATGTTAAGTCCTTATGTACACAGGAAAGATTCACCAGTTTAGCATGAAGTGTGAATTTAGAAAGAATTAGTTCAAGCAGTGCAAAACCTTGTGTGGACACTCTTATTTTGACGTAAAGGTGCCTTTTTTTGATTCAGCTCAAGCTGATAAAATAAACCAAGATAAGCCACTTTCAGACTGAAAGAACAGTATCCATTGAGGGGTTTGCACCAGTTTCATTATATTGGTTTAAAAACAGACTTAAGTAAAACTTTCCTGTGTAGACAAGGCCTAAATTGCAATTCCTATTACAGAACTACTGACCAAATGTGATTTGCTGGTTGCTACAATAAGACACCGGCCCTGAGGCATCGGGATCAGAGGAAGTTCAAGATCTCCCTGCCATTTCCACAGGATATAAATTCCCCAAAATTTCACCCCACTACTGGCAGCCTTTGCAGGCTCTAGCCAGCCTTTGTCTATAAAACTTGTTGTTTCACCAACACTTTATAATCTCCAGCCACGTAACATATGAAAGCTTTGAAATCTATGGAGCAGGAAGGCTTCTGGCACATGAATAAATTGCCAGACACATCAAAGCGGCTTTAAGTTTATTTACCTGTTTTTAATAAATAATCTATTTAAATGGTTTCAGCCCCTAATAAATTATGTCTCAAAAATTCTCTTTAGCTGAATAGACAAGAAGAACTAAAATGATGTTTTACAGTAGGGGGGGGGGGGCCTCTTGCCTAAGCACAAGGAGATGGTAAGGATTTTTATTTGGGGGAAAGAGGGAGAAATCAGCTGTTGACTGTCTCCTGATTCAGGAACTAATAACAACAGTACCTAATGCTTCTTATCTGTACAACTCAAAGTTCTTTACCCAGGAAAAGTGGCTATCATTATCCCTCAAACTGAGGCACAGAAAGTTTAGTAATTTGCCAAAGGTCACACAGCAGGGAAATAGACTCTATGTCTCCACATTCCCAGTCCCCAGTGTGGTGTCTAAATCATCCAGCCTCTCTGATCCTGCACCGTGTGTGTGCCTCCTGCAGGGTGCTGAATCGGAGGGAGGAGGGTCTTAAGGGTAAGGCTACAGTGTGAGACTCAAGAGAACGGAGTGCAGTTTCAAGCTTTGTCATAGACTTCTGTGACCTTGGGCAAATAGCTTCCTTTTGTGCCTCAATTTCCTATCTCTAAAATGGGAATTATAATCCTTCCGTTCCTCAACAGGGCATTGTGAGATAAATACATTAATGATAGGAGGCACTCAGCTGTTCTGGTGATGGAGGCCATACACAGTAGCTAAGTGGAATAGAAGGCACTCAGCATTTTCCAGGAGGTTCTAAGCATCCTACAGGATCCAAGGCCCTAGAGTCTCAGGAATACAGTTGAGAGAAGAGTAATAATAATTCAAAAGGTAAAGTAATTATTGGACCTTTGAAAAGAAGTTTCCAGTGGGAAGGTAGGTGTAACAGCCTGGTGCTGACAACACAGTCAGCTAAATTAATCAGGTAGTTCCTGTTACCATTTTTGACTGTCGTATTCAAGTACTACCAGTAGTTCAGCCTGCATCCTACCACTTGTTTGAGGATGAGGCTTAGATGGCATTACTCATAAATTAACTTCTTTCCCTCATGTGGCAAAAATATATAAATAGAAATGAAGTGCAGCTAGTCTGCTTTCTTTAACAGCGGAAAGAGGATATTTGAGGAAGCTGAATGCCTTGCCTTGTGTGTAGAGTTCTGCTTGGTCTTTCGCTCATACGCTGATCGTGGATGGATTGCCTTATTTAGTGAATTTCTACGGCTGGTAACAATCCTTTACGATGCACAAGTGAGCTGCAAATGGTTTACTAAGAGGCTGATGCTTCTGTGATTTTTCTTTTCCCAAGTATTAGTATTCTATATGACATAGTGTTTATATCATGCTTTCTGTGTTCAAAGCACTGTACAAATATTAACAAATTAATCCTCAAAACTCCTTTGTGAGGTAGGTGGGAATGTGTTTAGTCCTTATTTTGTAGATGGGTAAACTGAGACAGAAAGGAACAATGACTTGCCCTAAGCTGCACAATGAGTCAGTGACAGAGCAAGGATTAGAGCTATGGATGTGACTTCTAACCTTGGGTGAAATACTGGCACCATTGAAGTCAATGGCAAAGCCCCCATTCACTTCGCTGGAGTCAGAATTTCATCCGTTGTGCTCATTCCTCCAGACAACACTGGAGGGGAGGGATAAAACCCCCATAAAAGACAAACTTCTCTTTTTAAAATGGGTTTGCTGGCTGAAGTCCTAATGCATGTACTGATATCATTATATCTGGTCCTTCCCCTGACTTTAATGGGAGAACAATGGCTGGATCAAATGAGTTAAAATGGTTAAGTCAGTGTTTTGTAATGTGCCCCTTGTGGGAACTAAACCAGGCATATTTCTTCACAAAGAAACCAAAGGGTGATAAAAAATGTAGAAAAATTTTAAAAAGTAGCACATCAGAGTCAGGAAAGAAATGACAGCATCAGTAGCTCAACAGTCATAATGAATTATGAGACAATCATGAAGTATTACATGTCACAGTTTCAGGGTAAGTGCACTGCATTCCCCCTGTGTGGCTCTCTTGAGGAGTACCCAGTCAAGTCTTAAATCTCCAGCTGTCACCTGTCTCAGGGAAGGCACCCTTGTCCCACTCCACCTCACTGGGGTTTTAAGGCTGCACTGGTCCCTGTTGTACACTGCGATATCCCCAGCAAACCAGTCTGCCTAATAGCCAGCATCTGTGCGTTGCTTTCTCTTCCAGGGCTATGAGCAGTGTATTGCCAGGAGTTACAAGTTACCACGCAGTTCTAAGCAAGCACGTTTATTCTTAAGGTAAAAGCATTACAGAGAAAAAATGTTTAACCCCCCGCCCCAATTTAAATTCACATTAAACATACCATGAAACAGCCATTAGTTCTATGAGGCCCTAGTAGGCCGAAGTCCTACCAGCCCTTCCATAGATTGGTCCAAGGAGGCCATAAAGTTCATGTTCATTTGCTGGCTCAGAAAGAAGGCCATGTGTCCGTTCAAACTCAGCCATCTTAAACCAAGCCGGTTCTTCATGTGAGCTTCCGGGAACTCAGTTTGAACCAGTTTATGCAAACCTCTCCAGTGGGTGGTATCTCTCTAGAGTTGTTTAGTCTTGGTGACTCACCTTAATCACCCCCCATCCCACCCCACCCCACACACTAGTGTTTTTTAGTTCCTGGAGGACCTGTGGTAGAAAGGAACACATGGAGTAGAGCACAGTCCTATATAAACCATTCATAAATTTAATACAGTGATCCCCAAAGATACTGCCTGGGGCTGCAATATCTGTCACACCACATTCCCGTCTAGTCAAGAGAAACCAACTAACTTTTTCTTTCTATCTTCAACACTGAACATCTCTAGGAAATGGAAGGCTGAAAGAAATGGACAGGTGAGATAGAGAATGGGGTAAACATACCATAATTTTCATGATTGACAAAACATGATCGCTGCCAAATGTAGGATGCAGACAGGTTAGTGTTCAAGAGGTGGTTTTTGAAGCAGAAATGGAAGCCTAATTGGTTGGAAACCTTTAGCTCTTTCCTTATGAGAGACTTGCTTGCACTAGTCAGATGAATCAGAGTCTTTCTTTAGTGAACAATTATGGCATAAACATAAGATACTTTAAAATTCCTGCTCTATTGCCATTAAATTTTGTTGTAGGTAGGATCGCCCATGGAAATCACCCATTTCCTGTCCTTCCCCTGGTACTAGATGCCAAAAGTAGGTAGTAGAGAAGATTAAACATAAGCAGCAATTGAAGATTACAAGCAAATGTAATTACTGGAATGAATTTTTAGTTTGGCAGCACTGAATATATACATTGGAAAATAGCAATGGGGTGAACTCAGCAGGGTTTAAGCTCTGGGTATAAAAAAGCTTCAAATGAAAAGAAAAAGGTGCTCTTTTTTGAATTTGTTAATCATCAGATAAAAATCCTTTGGTACTGACATAGCAAAAGTGTGATCTAAAGTGTGATAGTGTTCCAAGTGGAAAAAACTGTCAGCAAATTAAATTTTTGACTCCCCAAACCTTAGAATCCTAGAATATTAGGGTTGGAAGATACCTCAGGAGGTCATCTAGTCCAATCCCCTGCTCAAAGCAGGACCAACACCAATTAAATCATCCCAGCCAGGGCTTTGTCAAGCCGGGCCTTAAAAACCTCTAAGTATGGAGATTCCACCACCTCCCTAGGTAACCCATTCCAGTGCTTCACCACCATCCTAGGGAAATAGTGTTTCCTAATATCCAACCTAGACCTCCCCCATTGCAACTTGAGACCATTGCTTCTTGTTCTGTCATCTGCCACCACTGAGAACAGCCTAGCTCCATCCTCTTTGGAACCCTCTTTCAGGTAGTTGGGGGATTTGATAGCAGCCTTCCTCACTCTTCGGCAGACTAAACAAGCCCAGTTCCCTCAGCCTCTCCTCATGTGTCCCAGCCCCCTAATCATTTTTGTTGCCCTCCACTGAACTATCTCCAGTTTGTCCACATCCTTTCTGTAGTGGGGGGACCAAAACTGGATGCAATACTCCAGGTGTGGCCTCACCAGTGCCGAATAGAAGGGAATAATAAGTTCCCTCAATCTGCTGGCAATGCTACTAATGCAGCCCAATATGCTGTTGGCCTTCTTGGCAACAAGGGCACACTGCTGACTCGTATCCAGCTTCTCATCCACTGTAATCCCCAGGTCCTTTTCTGCAGAACTGCTCCTTAGCCAATCGGTCCCAGCCTGTAGCGGTGCATGGGATTCTTCCTTCCTAAGTGCAGGACTCTGCACTTGTCCTTGTTGAACCTCATCAGATTTCTTTTGGCCCAATCCTCCAATTTGTCTAGGTCCCTCTGTATCCTATCCCTATCCTCCAGCGTATCTACCTCTCCCCCAGCTTAGTGTCATTTTAGTGTCATAAGTGTAACCTTATAATTATTAAAAAAAATAAACTTTCAGTTTCTGTCAATCTGAAACCAGTTTATTCATAAAATGTATAATGTTGAGTATTTAAAAAGACCCTGAATCATAAAGATAGAAGCATTCTCAAGTTGGCTTAAGTGCACGTAGAAGTAGCCTTTCGGCTAATCCGGAATGCAACTTTACACTAGTCATGAAATGAGAAACTTCCACTCCCCAGCAGTACTAATCATAGGATCAGATCAGTCAGCAATGGAAGTGACATTTTAGATCATACTGTCACATCCTCCTGTCGTTGTAGAATTCTACCTTCTCCATTGTTATGTTGGGTTTATAATGTCTTAACGAATGGGTCTTCAGCCCTTTGTGTTCATCAAACTGAAGGATAATATCTGCAGCACTCTTTTGGTTTACAAGATATTAAGTCTTTGTAGGAAAGTTTTGTCATAGCATCAGTGTTTTCCTACTCAACATCTTGGTTTTGCCTCTGTTTATTTTCAATAAATGCCTCTGTGTTTATCTAGCAGGAGGAGAATCTTATCCTGGTACTAAACTTGATTCCATTGCCATTATTATTTAAGACTATTCACTTGATCAAATCCACTTATTTTTTGTTTAGTTTAGAATTCAGCTGAGTGAGTGTGAGGGGAAGAACAATATAACACTGAAGGAATTTTCGTGCATCAAGTTGTCACCATAGGGCTTTGTAAAACCAGCATTGTAATGTCAGTAGGTACAGTAACAGTGAGATTGATTTCTGGTCAATGAGATCTGGCTGTCTTTGTCTATTTCATCCCACATCTCCTTTGAGGCAAATGATTATGCAGCATAACACTTAGAACAATGGCTCTGTGGTTTTTTCTTTTATTGGTGTAGTTATAAAATCAAGATAAGGATTGAACTGAAGCAAACACTCTGAGTAAGCAAATAAATTCTGCAAATGCTGATCAGTCAACTCACTCATTTGCCTTTTCAGCAGAGACAGAATTAATTAAGTTTTCTTATTCTATTAAGAGGGGGAGTTGAGCCATAGCAAAGAACATTGGGTGGAGGGAGCAATACGTAGTAACATTCTAAACAGTATGAATAAATGATTTTGTTTGAATAAGAATACAAATGTGAATATGTGCTTTATTCAGGGGGGAGGAGGATGATCTCTATTTTGAAGCTATGGAATTTTCTTGACTCCTTAAAGTTTATTCACCTAAAAATATATGCAGTGGAAAGAAAAAAAATCTCCATTGCAAAGAATTTTGGAATCACTTAATCTAATACAGCAGGTACTCCAGTATCCTTACACTGCTGATAGAGTGAATAGCATGCCGTTACATACAAATATCCTCAAATGACTTAGTGATTTATTTATTCTCTGCTCCTCAGCATGCATAATTTCCACTGACGTGACTGTTTGCTGGGCATGTCTGGAGAGAGGGAAAGGGGAAGTATTAGTATCCTTAGTATTCATCTCTTTAGTTAGTTTTACAAATAATCAAGCACAGTAAGCACCCTGTTATTATAGAGGGCTGAATTTAGCCATCAGCACAAACGGGCCACTCCCTTTGACTTCATTGGGGAGTTGCTTGCGTGTGTATGATGGCAGAATTTGGACCGTACTGCTAGTTGCATTACCAGAAGTTGGGTTTTTTTTAAAGTTTAAAAGTCCTAAAGTAATCTGGAGTTTTTCAAATCATGACTTTTTTGCTTTGCTTTGTAAAATGTTAAATGGGGAAGTGGGTGGGGGTGTGGGAGGAGAGATTCTATGGGAAACTGGCCAGAATACAGTGTGTGTTTTTCTAGATATTACTATAAATTACTCTTTATTTCTAATTTTTAAAATTATAGACAAGTGGGGCTACTACATGAGCCCCCTGTGTCATCCAAGAAAGACTCTTATGCTCTCTCATTCGTTCCATGTACAGTCTCTGGAAGGATGGATACATCGGCAGACACAGTGGCTATTTGCTGGGATTTTGCTATCTTGATAGAAGTTGGTTGTGGGGAAGGAGATACTTTGAACTGGAAGGGAAAATGAGTGTGTTCAAACATTTTTTTTAAATAAATTTGGACCAGATTTAAGAGCGGCTGAGAGTATGGCAATTTCCTCAATATCTTGGACAAACCTTATTGAAGTAAGTATCTGAGAAGCTCATTCATATTAAAAATGCAAGTGTTTGTGTTATGGTGGGATTGTATGTAACTTATCTAGAAGACATGACTAATATAAACCTAAGGAACCATTTATGAGCTTCAGAGACCTCTCTTAAATAGTGGGCTAAGACAAGAACGCAGCCTCTCTAAAATAACCAGGCAAAGCTCATGAATGCACAGCTGAATCCCAGTAAATAGGATTAATGAGTTTGACTTCTAAATAGTTATGTTTCTTTTTGCAAAGAACTTGATTGCATGTCGTTACATATCGGATGCTTACAAAGTGGGATGGCACAGGGGAGCATTTTCTCTGTGCAGATCCCTGAGGAGAACCAAAAGGAAAATAGGAAATACACATGATAAATTAAAGAGACATTCTCTTAAGTTCTGGCAAACATGAGTGACAAAATGTGACGGGCAAGATCTGCTGGATTTCCCAGTGGAACAACTCATGCAGAGCAAGCTGTACATTGAAATTATTCCTTAGTCCATTTAACTATGCATTGAATAAACAGGAACACGTATAAACATTATAGTCTTTTCTCTTCAACTCACCTTCAATGCCCTGGGGTTGCATTATTAGTTCTGAAACGCTGATGCAGGATGCTTTCCTTGCTGTTTGGTTTTTTTTGGGGGGGGGGGTGGTTAAGGAAAGCACTTAACCATGTGCTTAATACAAGAACAAGGGTACAGTCAACTAAGTTAGGGCTAGTCTACACTTACATGCCAGTTTGACGCGGAGAGTTCGACTTTTCGGAGTTCGAACTATCGCGTCTAATATAGACGCGATAGTTCGAACTCCGGAAGCGCTCCGTTCGACTCCGGTACTCCACCACTGCAAGCGGCGGTGGCGGAGTCGACCTTGGAGCCGCGGAGTTCGGTTCCGCGGCGTCTGGACGGGTGAGTACTTCGAACTAGGGTACTTCGAATTCAGCTACGCTATTCACGTAGCTGAATTTGTGTACCCTAGTTCGACCCCCGTTCTTAGTGTAGACCAGGCCTTAGAAAATGGCAAACTAAAAAATTATAAAAATATATTTTTTCACACAATGCGTAACTAAACTGTGGAATTCATTACCACAAGAAGTCACTGAGGCCAAGAATTTAGGAGAATTCAGAAGGGGATTGGAGACTTGTATGGAGATCAAGAATATCCAGAGTCACCAGGATTAATGATAACAAAACATTTGGAAGGGATATTAAACCTTATGCTTCAGGTCTTAAACCAGTTGTTAGAAATCAAAGTGAGACTTAATGTCAGAGGCAGATTATCCCACCTCTGCCTGCTGCAGGGTACTTACGGCTTCCTCTGAAACATCTGATATTGGTCACTGTTGGAGAAAGGATACTGGATTAGATGGACCATGGATCCCATTCAGTAAGACAATTCCTGTGTTAAGCCCCATTGACTTCAATGGGAATTAAGCATGTTTTGGGATGATTTCCTGATGTCTTTCTGAGCAATATCCTTTATGTTAGCTAGAAGACTGGCTATAAAGAATGCAAGTTTCTTTTAAGTTCTTGGATCATACATACCACATCTCTTTGTCTAATGGGCAGATCCCAATTTATGATGTGTTTTCATTTTAAAAATAAATTCAAGCTATCTTGAAACGCAGTCTTCGGTGTCCTAGTTATGTCATCAGGTATGAAATTTCCAGTTTGTGCAAGTGAAAGGAAGCATGTGTATAAAAGACTGAAGTATCCAGCAGAAAAAAAAAATCTGAGCTTTACTGATAGTTTTCCTTCTTAAGCTATACAGCAAGAATTCAAAGAGACTGGAGTGTATCATATGGTTGATGTCCCTTTGAAATGGTTGGCTGCAGCACTGATAGCATGACTTTCTCTATCTCTGTTCCTGCAGAAAGGACCATGAAATACGCTTGCAATGTTTAACTCTTTCCCCTCAAGCCTTGATCAAATTGGCAGCATTTTTTGTTGTTTAAAAAAATGTCTAATGGGCAGAGCTGGCTGAAAAATGGGAAAATGTTTTAACCTGTTTGTGACATACCCAGGATACAATCCCGACTAACGGGGAGCTGTGTCGCCCCTGCCCTCTAACTTGAAGTGCCCTTCACACTGCTTTGCTGTTGTAGCCTCCCACCTGGACTGCTCACAAACGGCCTTCAGCATGCAAGTCATTCCAGCTATGTCTGTGTGTGTGCTGCAGCCGGCCGGCCACGCTTTGGCTCTTACCACCCTTGTTTATAGTACAGAGTGACCCCAACTCACTCTCAGTCTTAGATTTCCCCCAGAAGTATATGTCCTGTGCTGCCCACCCTCTCCAGAATGATACAAGTGTGTTAAGTCTGTTATTTCTTTAAGATTATAATATGCCAGTTTATTATTTCAAATAGTTCTTCAAACACTTCAGTTTAGATGCACTGGATTAGATAAAACAGTAAAACAAGTTTATTAATACAAAGAGAGAGATTTTAAGTGAATCCAAGTAATGAGGCATAAAAGTCAGAAATGGTTCCAAGAAAAATCAAGATAAAACACAACTAAGGCCTAACTTAACAAACGATGTTAAATTCAAAGCCAAGTTTTCTCACCACATGCTCTCAGTAGTCTGACTGGCCCAACTTCTTAGGCCAGGACACCTTTTCTGTTTAATGGCGGCTCCCTTTGTCCCTTCTCAAGCAGTGAATTGATGGAGGAAGAGAGAGAGAATAGGGTACCTTGGGGTGTTTGTTCCTCCTTTTAACAGTGTCAGTCCCCCACTTGGAAAACATTTCTAGCTGAGATTCAGGAGACAGAGTATTTGAACTTCCTTTGTCTCCCTTCCTGCTTGATAACTGTGTTTACTGCTTACGTGCAGGCAGACCAGTTTGCCACATGTTTGAAATGTGTTCATAACATCATACGGGGAAATCTTATAACTTCACATACAGTGTTGCCACACACATTTTATCAGGACAATATTGACCAGCAAACTATGAATTTTTGAATACCTTACAAGATATACCTTGTACAAAGATTATAACAGTAGCGTGTAGGGTGTGGACCTGGGTACATTCTGTCAGGCCATTCTTAGGAGGTAAATGTGGTGGTTATTACAGTAGTAGCCAGAGATGACCCATACCTGCCGATAGTGGGAGGGGGGCAGAGTGAGGGCAGCGGCTTCAGCAGGTGTTACTGAGCATGCCCAATATAAGTCAAGCAGCAAATTAGGGGGTGGGGGAGAAGAGGCATGTGAACCTGCATGCCCCACCCCCACGCGTCACCTCTGGGACTAATAGCTACACCAGGGGCAGGCAACCTATGGCACGTGTGCCAAAGGTGGCACGCGAGCTGATTTTCAGTGGCACTCACACTGCCCAGGTCCTGGCCACCGGTCTGGGGGGCTCTGCATTTTAATTTAATTTTAATGACACTTCTTAAACATTTTAAAAACCTTATTTACTTTACATACAACAATAGTTTAGTTATATATTATAGACTTATAGAAAAAAGAACAGGAGTACTTGTGGCACCTTAGAGACTAACACGTTTATTTGAGCATAAGCTTTCGTGGGCTACAGCCCACTTCATCGAATGCTATAGCCCACGAAAGCTTATGCTCAAATAAATTTGTTACTCTCTAAGGTGCCACAAGTACTCCTATTCTTTTTGCGGATACAGACTAACACGGCTGCGACTCTGAGACTTATAGAAAGAGACCTTCTAAAAACGTTAAAACCGTAAATTAGAGTGAATAAATAAGACTCGGCACACCACTTCTGAAAGGTTTCCGACCCCTGAGCTACACTTTCAGATATCATTGGGGAAGTGGTGTTGATGATAAGCTAATCGGAGAAAGAGTCTACAACTCTACAGTCTCCTGAGTTGTGACTGTGCTGAACACCATGGCATGCAGAACTTCCTGGTATCAACTTGAATTGAACCTTTAATCTCCTCTCCCAAGGCCTGGGCCCTGAGCACTTTCACAAGAGGAGACTCTCCATTAGCATTCTACTGTAAATGTCATGCGATACACAGTTGATCAGCTCTGATTCCATCCAGTAGAGGGCAGCAGTACACCTACAACGGCCTGTTCATTGCAATATTCATGTCTTTTATCTGATGCAAATGTCTACTGCCTTTGATCTGAGAAGCTAAGCAAGGTCAAACCTGGTCAGTGCTGGGGTGGTTCTAGATGAAAAATGCTCTGTATACAGGAAAATGGAAGATCACTATGGTTTTATGTTAGATATCCATTAATATGTGTGAATGGCTTTATGGATAGACTGTGCTTTAGAAATGACTTAGTGCATGTTTTGCATAACTTTAACTTTGCAGGAAGATATTTTTATATGGCTAAAATTAGTCCTATTTTTTTTTTAAATTGACTAGTGATTTGGGGTAATTCAGTTTGTGTGCACACACTGAGGGTATGTCTACACTACGAAATTAGGTCGAATTTATAGAAGTTGTTTTTTAGAAATCATTTTTATACAGTCGATTGTGCGTGTCCCCACACAAAATGCTCTAAGTGCATTAAGTCGGCAGACTGCGTCTACAGTACCGAGGCTAGCATCGACTTCCGGAGCATTGAGCTGTAGGTAGCTATCCCTCAGTTCTCGCAGTCTCTGCTGCCCATTGGAATTCTGGGTTGAGATCCCAATGCCTGATGGGGCAAAAACAGTGTCACGGGTGGTTCTGGATACATGTCGTTAGGCCCCTGTCTCCCTCCCTCCCTCCGTGAAAGCAACAGCAGACAATCATAGAATCATAGAATCTCAGGGTTGGAAGGGACCTCAGGAGGTCATCTAGTCCAACCCCCTGCTCAAAGCAGGACCAAACCCAACTAAATCATCCCAGCCAGGGCTTTGTCAAGCCTGACCTTAAAAACCTCTAAGGAAGGAGATTCCACTACCTCCCTAGGTAACCCATTCCAGTTCTTCACCACCCTACTAGTGAAAAAGTTTTTCCTAATGTCCAACCTAAACCTCCCCCTCTGCAACTTGAGACCATTACTCCTTGTTCTGTCATCTTCTACCACTGAGAACAGTCTAGATCCATCCTCTTTGGAACCCCCTTTCAGGTAGTTGAAAGCAGATATCAAATCCCCCCTCATTCTTCTCTTCTGCAGACTAAACAATCCCAGTTCCCTCAGCCTCTCCTCATAAGTCATGTGCTCCTGCCCCCTAATCATTTTTGTTGCCCTCCGCTGGACTCTCTCCAATTTATCCACATCCTTCTTGTAGTGTGGGGCCCAAAACTGGACATAGTACTCCAAATGAGGCCTCACCAGTGCTGAGTAGAGGGGAATGATCACATCCCTCGATCTGCTGGAAATGCCCCTACTTATACAATGGTTTTGCGCCTTTTTTCCTGGGTTACCTGAGCAGATGCCATACCACGGCAAGCATGGAGCCCGCTCAGCTCACCGTCACCGTACGTCTCCTGGGTGCTGGCAGATGTGGGACTGCATGGCTACACAGCAGCAGCTCATTGCCTTTTGGCAGCAGACGGTGCATTACGATTGGTAGCCATCGTCATCATACTCCTGGGTGCTCTTTTAGCCGACCTCGGTGAGGTCAGTCAGGGACTCCTGGGCAGACATGGGAGTGACTCAGCCAGGTCATTCCCATTTTCTGCTGAGCGCGCAGGAGATGACGATGGCTAGCAGTCGAACTGCACTGTCTGCTGCCAGCCTAAAATGTAAAAGATATATGGAGTGGATCAAAACAAGAAATTGACCTGATTTGTTTTGTGAAATCAACGGCCTGCTAAACCCAGGGTTTTGAGTTCAATCCTTGAGGGGGCCATTCTGTGGGACAGTTGTTTGTGTTTCTCCTTGATGCAAAGCCACCCCTTTTGTTGATTTTAATTCCCTGTAAGCCATGTCGTCAGTCACCCCTCCCTCCATCAGGGCAACGGCAGGCAATTGTTTCACACCTTTTTTTCAGTGCAGAACCAGAAGCTGCAAAAGCAAAACCAGGCGAGGAGGCGATAGCAGCGTGGTGACGAGAGTGATAAGGACATAAACATAGACATGGACATATGTGCACATCATGCTGATGAGCTCTGCATGGTCACCTGTGCTGATCTGCTCGCCACGCTGGCCAAACAGGAAATGAAATTCAAAAGTTCGCGGGCCTTTTCCTGTCTACCTGGCCAGTGCATCTGAGTTGAGAGTGCTGTCCAGAGCGGTCACAATGGAGCACTCTGGGATAGCTCCCGGAGGCCAATACCGTTGAATTGTGTCCACATTACCCCAAATTCGACCCAGCAAGGCCGATTTCAGCGCTAATCCCCTCCTCGGAGGTGGAGTAAAGAAATCAATTTAAAGAGCCCTTTAAGTCGGAAAAAAGGGCTTCGTCGTGTGGACGGGTCCAGGCTTAAATCACGGTAACACTCCTAAATTCGACCTAAAATCGTAGTATAGACCAGGTCTGAGATAATTTAAAAGGGCCTTATTTTCAGAAAGTGCTAAATGCCAAGCCTCTAATAAACGAGGCTCCTTTAAGAGGCTGCAAGGCAGGCACCAAAAAGTTGAGCCCACTAAAACCACTGATCACGTCTAAAAATATAGGCCTTTACTCCTAAAAATACTTTAAAGGAAAAAATCCCCCAGAGGGTGATGCTTAGATGTAGCATGAGAGTACCAAAGGTGACGTAAATAGCATTCGTGAGCAAGTGACAATTATGATCCAGTGGGTAGGATGCTGGATTGGGACTCCGGAGATGTGGGTTCAATTCCTCTGTTTGCCATTGTCTTGTTCTGTGCCCTGGCACAAATAATTTCTCTCTCTGCAGTTTCCCTGTCTTTAAATTGGGGTTATAATGATTGATAACCTTGTAAAGCACTCTGAGATATATGGATCAAAAGCATTATACAAAATAATAATTATTCTCCTGTTCTATAGATAATCATAAATTAATTTTTATGTTGTATTTTTTTCTGTATAGGAACCCTCCAGAGAGAGAGAATTTTTAAAAATTTTACTCGGAAACGCCAGAGGGCTATGCGAAGAAGAGTACACCAAGTCAACGGGCACAAATTTATGGCAACATATTTGCGACAACCAACATACTGCTCCCACTGCAAGGAGTTTATCTGGTAAGAATGACTTAAAAATCAACAACCTGGGCCTTTCCTTCCGCTGGGGGGTTTGTGCACATGGAGAGTGCATGTCAGCCTAGGTTGTGATTGTACAGCTCACTAGTCTGCTGCACACTAAGTCTCCATGTGAACCCCACTACTGCAGCAGTAGGTCAAAGTGCACTACAGAACTTTTAGTGCAGGATCCATGCTGTGAGTTAGTACACAGCAAGCTAGTGCATTGTAGATTTACACCCCAGTTTACCATGTGCTAAGTGACCATGTAGACAAGCCCATATCCGTACCTTTACACTCCCTCTAGCAGGTATGCCCCCATGCAGCAATCAATACTGAATTAGTTACATGGTGCTTTACAAATGTTGATTAAGGAACAGAGCTTACAGCCTGAGTTACACAAGACTAATGGTTATACAAGACCCTGGACAGCAGTTCAGTTGATGCTGTGGGAATTACTGATGGTGAGAAGAAAGCAGGAATGGCTGTTTGCAGAAGTGGATTTGAAGGAGGAGCGAGAGAGAGCTGAGTGGATGAGGAAACAAAAACCGTTCAGGGCATAAAGAGCAGGTTAATAGATGTGGAGCTAAAATGGGTAGAAAGAGTAGGGGGTAACAAGCCATTAAACTGAAATGGTTGAGAGGAGCATGGGCAGAGGGAGAGGTAATTATCTCCCACTCTGTTATGTGTCTCTGTTCCATGTGGAACACAGGGCCTTCAGAGGTAATTATGGAGCTCATGTAATCTGGTCCATCTACATTACTCTAAACAAAACAATTATTAGAAGTACCTAAGAAAATAGAGAGAGAGATTAATGTGGAAAGAAAGATGCATTTTGATAGCCTACCCTGTCAGCCGAAGCCTTCTTTGTCCCTTTGTTACATGCACTGAATCACAGCCAGCATCACCACTGGCTGTTTGCTTTGGAAATCAGAATGCTTGGGCTCTATTTCAGTTCTGCCCTCATGAAACTACTGTCAAACTGTTTTGGTCTGTGATTGTGAATCACATTCTATGTTTTGTTTTGAACAGGGGAGTATTTGGGAAGCAGGGATACCAGTGCCAAGGTAAAGTGTTATATCCATATACCGTATATTATAGAATATTTCAACACTGAGCTGCATCTCCTTCCAGCAGGGCCATGCTGTGTGCGCTTTTGAGCCAATCAGGAAGGTGTGAATTAGCAGCTAGCAGGCTGTCTGCATGAGAGCATGCTCATACATATGCACGCAGGAGCATCCTCATGCTGTGGCCCCAATCCTGTGCTCCGTGGGGATGGACTCCTGCCACTTCATTGAGCCCCACTGAAGTCAGCGGAGCTCCTTGTAGCTCATTGTCAGTTTGGGACCTGTGTCATCTCAACATAGTGCCCAGCCTTCATTAGGCATGCAGTCTGCAGGCCCCTGGATGGATGGCTTTTCCCTGCAATAATTCCTTTAACGATGCAATTAAAACCAATTGACATTAGAGAAATTATTTCAAAGGGAAACTCTGAGGTTTGACCTACTATTTTTGCCTAAAGCCAAGTAATATGCTGAATTGATTCTTACAGTATTTTTTTCTGTTTAATGAATTCTCATCAGTTTGTTTTGGCCTCTCCCTTTCCCTGTGCCTTTGCACTAGAGTGCTATGCAGTATGACTAAGTTCCTGCAGGAATGGTCTTTCAGTAAGTCTAATAATGAAGCTTGGCTCTTATGGGGTGTGCTGGGACACCAGTGTGTTTACGTGGACCTGAACTGCAGATAAACCAAATGTCTCCTGCCTAAGCTCAACAAAAAGAAAGGGTTCACATACTGATAGGCCCTTGTGAGTGCAAGCTAGTGTAAGGTGCTGGGGGATCTCTAGACACACACTCACCAGTGAGTTACGTTTGGCCTCGCAAATATCCCTTCTTGGAGGCACTGTGTCTGAGGTCTGTGGCACTTCTTGGACTGTCTCTGAGCTCTTAAATTTATCAAAGCAATGTCCTCTATGGCCTTTGTTTGCGTCACCTGTAATAGTCTTCATTGGAAGATTTCGGTGATCATATTGATTTAGTTCATTCTTAGTCATGTTTGGATTGCACTGACATTTCTGCATGTATCTCCCGATATTTATATAGGCTGAGATTTTCAAAGCTTCTTAGAGGATATAGGCATCCAATTTCTGTTAAAATTAATGGAAACTGGATATCTAAATCCTTTAGGTCGCTTTGAAAATCTCAGCCCAGATGTACGTTTCTCCTATCATTCCATTATCTGCTGATGATTTAAATGGAATCTAGCAGAGCCCAGTTTATTGTTTGATACGTTTTTAGTCTTTTTTATAAAGTTCAATATGCTTCTTTTGTTTCCTAGTATGCACCTGTGTTGTACACAAGCGTTGCCATCATCTAATTGTTACAGCCTGCACGTGCCAAAACAATATTAACAAGACAGACACCAAGGTAAAGTCACAGTTGGTTACTTGGATCTTAGGACTTCCTGAATCTTCAGGTTTGTGTGGGTGGTAGTGGTTGCAAAATAATGGAATTTATTCTTCTTTGGCTTCTTCTCTCCATTCACAGATTCATAGATTTTAAGGCCAGAAGTGACCATTTAGATTATATGGTATAACCTGCTGCATAACAGATGCCATAGAATTTCATCCTATATTGAGCCCAATAATTTGTGTTTGTCTAAAGCCTATTTTGTTTGCATTCAGTCTTGATATGAAGACTTCCAGAGCTGGAGAATCTACCACTCCCCTTGGCAGTTTGTTCCAATGCTTAATCACCCTCACTTTTAAATAATTGTCTTATTTCTAGTTTGAGTTTCTCTGTCTTGGACTCCTTGTTACATCTCTCTTTGCGTGATTAAAGAGCCCCTTAGTAGCTGTTTTCCCCCTCCCCCCAAAGAAAGTACTTGTACACCATAATCAAATCACCTCTTGATCTTTTATTATTATTATTATTATTAATTCTTCCTTCTTCCATAGTTTTTGCTCTGTTTGGCACACTTTTAGGTAAGGATGTGATTGTTTGGTGACTTTTATGGCTGATTCCTAGAGCTTGATAATATTTAGGATGCATCGGGGGAGGGATAGCTCAGTGGTTTGAGCATTGGCCTGCTAAACCCAGGGTTGTGAGTTCAATCCTTGAGGAGGCCACTTAGGGATCTGGGGCAAAAATTGGTCCTGCTAGTGAAGGCAGGGGGCTGGACTCGATGACCTTTCAAGGTCCCTTCCAGTTCTAGGAGATTGGTATATCTCCAATTATTACCTTTATTACCTTTAGGTATTTCCCCTAGAAATTGGGAAGTATTTCTGCCATTGTACAAAGCGCTGGTAAGACTTGATTTGGAATACTAGGTACAATTCTGGTTACCCAGGTCCGAGAGAGATTAATTCAAAACTGTCAAGAACTCTGGGCCCGATTTCCCTCAGCTGAGCCTGGGGTTAGCCGGCTCATCTCTCAGGCTGGTTCATGAGCCTAGTTGGGTTGTGGCAGCATCACCTGATTGGCTGCCCCCCCCAACTGGCTGCAAGAAGCCTACAGGTCTGCATTTAAGCTCAGCAGGTTGCATGCTGCTGAACATTTACACCCACAGCTGTGATCACCTGCTTGTTTCCAGCCTCGCTCCAGACCTGTTCATGCCTTGTTCCTGTCCAGTTCCAGTCTGCCAGGCCTGTGCCCTTGTTCGGCTCCTGACTCTGACTCCTGGTTCCTGTTCCTGGCTCCAACCACTAGGCCGAACTTCAGCTCTACCCACTAGGCCATGCCCCAGCCCTCACCACTAGTTCAGTCCATGATAAAACCAGAAGAAGTTCAGAGAAGGGCTGCTAGGATAATCAGGGGAATTATAGACCCCATCTTTCTTAAAAGAGAAGCATAAAATAGCTTGGTGTGTTTAACCTAGCAATGCAAAGTCTGAGAAGGGATATGATTGTGCTTTATAAATACATCAGGGCGTAAACACCAGGGAGGGAGAAGAGCTGTTTCACCTAAAAGATGATGTTGGGACAAGAACAAATGAGTATAAACTGTCCATGAGTAAAGTTAGGCTGGAAACTAGAAAAAAGGTTCCAAACCATCAGAGGAGGGAGGCTCTGGAACAATCCTCTGAATAGGAATAGTGAAGACAAACAATCCTACTAATTTTAAGGTGGAGCTTGATAAATTTATGAATGGGATTATATGACAGGGTCGCCTGCGACAGCAGGCGACTGGACTCTGACCCAGATGATCACTTCCCATCCTATGTCCTGTGTTTCTATAGTATCCATCCAGGACCAAGATCCATGAGGAATATTACCAGTCATGGGGTAAATCTACACCACAAAAGGTGTATTGTAACCGATAATATTCTTTCCAGAACATGCGAACAGATGCATTGCTCACTATTTCTTACCAGAACTGTTGAGCTAAACTTTAAAATAACTCCTTGCCAATCATAAAACGTCAATCAAATACCAACTCTCTCAAGATGGCAATTAATTACTTTAACGAAAAAAGACCTAAGCTCTTAAAAAAAGAGAGAGAGAGTTCAAGAGGTATAATTGACTTGAAACCTGTTGTTCCATTAGCACCTATATTTTTAATTACTTAAGATATGGATTCACCTTACAATCTGCCAGGGCCGAAATGTTGAGGCACAAAATAAAATAGGATCCATTTGTTCAACATGTGTAACATTTTCTAAAGTTTTCTGATTCTGCATTTGTGATCTAAATAGTTCACAATGGAAAGAGGGATAACCCCAGATATGGGGAGGGGGAGGAGAAGTGGAGATAAATCAGGGTCCAAAATGGAAATAGACATTGATAAGAAGTGGGGAAAAAAGAGAGTGAGGAATTTCGGAAGGCCTGGGGAAACTGATGCCATGTACTAAAAATGATACAGAGATTCACCATTTTTAAAGAATTGTATTTTTGCATGTGACACATAAATTAAACATTTTAATGCTGATTAGTTAGTAACAAACTCCTATAGTTAGCAATAATTTGTATTCAGTACTTAAATGGTTTCATAGTTAGGTTTGTGATGAGGCAAATATATGTCCCATCTAGTTTTAATAGTTCCAAGATCATTGTAAGAATTTGAAATTAGCTAATGAATCCTTTGTAAAATCTACTTTGTTCTACTTTCAAGCATGTCAGAAAATCTGCCAGAGCAGGTTGATTGCTGATTAGAGCTCAGTCAATGCATTGCAGCATTACCATTCGGTAAATTACAATGCAATGGAGAGCAGAGTTGACACTTTCAGAACTGGGGTTTTTTAAAATAATTCTGCAGTTCTTCCTAATCATAGAATCATAGAAGATTAGGGTTGGAAGAGACCTCAGGAGGTCATCTAGTCCAACCCCCTTCTCCACCCTCCCGCTCTTACATTAATGTACTTTTTATTAATAAAATTATCTCTATATATGTACTGATTTTTCTACCCTGTGTTTAAATTTTTGTTTCCTTCTCAGGTTTCTGAACAAAGATTTGGAATCAACATTCCCCATAAGTTTAGAATCCACAACTACAAAGTACCAACCTTCTGCGATCATTGTGGTTCTTTGCTGTGGGGGATAATGCGACAAGGACTGCAGTGTAAAAGTAAGCAAGCTTTATTCTTTCTTCAGGCTTTCTTAGGAAAACGTCTGTGAATGTGTGGAAAATCAAAGAGCTGAGGGGATAATTTCCTGTATTTTTTAGCTTAAGTTGTTGAAAGAATATTACATTCCTCTCTAGTCCATAGGTACAAAAGTGATGTATAGCTCTTGTTTTTCCAGGCTGCAGAGTGGATTCAATTTTCTTTCACTCACATAGCTGAAAATACTCATGGATATTGCTACTTCCAGCATTGCTCTTGCTATTTACCTGAGAGCTGTTGCTTAGTCAGTGAATACTAACAGAAAAAAACATTAACAGGGGAAAAGTCATCAGTGTTGATTAACATGGCTCTTTGTCACACAATTAATTGACTGCAAAAGCTTTTCTGGCATTTAGTTTTTGTTTGATGACAGTTATTGTCAAGCCATTTAAGTAACAAATGCTCTTATCTCCATTTGCCTTCACCTCCCCCAGTGTTGTGTGTCTGTGTGAGTTCTGTGAGTCTGTGGATGCGAAATTAGATACACCTCTACCCCGATATAATGCTGTGCTCGGGAGCCAAAAAATCTTACCGTGTTATAGGTGAAACCACATTATATCGAACTTGCTTTGATCCACCAGAGTGCGCAGCCCGCCCCCCAGAGCTCTGCTTTACTGCGTTATATCCGAATTCATGTTATATCAGGTCGTGTTATATAGGGGTAGAGATGTAGTTGTAAACTAGAGTTGGGAAAAAATATTTGGACAATTATTATTATTATTTTTTTGCCAAAAAGATGCAGATTCAAATTCACCAAAACATTTTGCAATTTTATCTCAAATTAGCGGAGTAGTTTTGGTTGAAATAAACCTTAAAAAAAAAAATTCAGTTTCAACATTTTTGAAGCCAAACACTTGGATTTTTTTTTATTTGAAATGGCTTCATTTAGAAATGTTAATGTTGTTCAAATTTTCATTTTGAAACAGCAGTTATTCACCCAGCCTTTTTGTCAACCATTGTTGAAGTGTGTCACTAAGTTCCATGGCATCCTGGAGCTAATTTATACCTGTGGACATAGCTGCAGAGTAGCGCATGTATCCCTTGTACCCACCAGGCTCATACATATACACAAATGGACATCTAACCATGTTGCATCATACTGGGTAGTTTGGTGTACTGTCACCTGTTGTTCATAGCCTTGTTCTCTCATAGGAGCCCCAATCCTGCCTCCACTGCAAGTCCCTTTGGCAAAAGTCTCCTTGGCTTCAGTAGCGCAGGATCAGGGCAATGATGTAGATTTTTCAGGAGTGAAATCCTTTAGTCCATGTTATTTTTCAGCAGTAACATTCTGAGCCTTTCTCTCAGCATTGTTTCAATTGTTCATTTGATTTTATTTTTCACCCCCTCAGTGTGTAAAATGAATGTACATATTAGGTGCCAAGCCAATGTGGCACCCAACTGTGGGGTGAATGCAGCAGAACTGGCCAAAACCTTGGCATGCATGGGCCTGCAGCCAGGAAATATTTCTCCAAATTCGGTGAGACCTTTCTCTTTTCTTTATCAGAGTTTACAGCCATGTCATTTGTACAAGCACAAGAGAAGTTGGTTAGGGCTTTGATTAGAATGAAGGGCATTGTGTGGTGCACTGGACCAATTGCCTTTCGTTCTGTGACATTCAGCAAACCCCTCATCTGGAAAATGTATGTTCAGTTTCCAAGCTTATATTGCAGAGGCTTCCATGTGTGTTTCTTCCTGTTAGATCAATGTGAAATGTGGCAAAATCCATGGCCTGATTTTCCTCTCACACTTACAGCAGCGAAACTCCATTGAACTGTGCCTGAGTGGTGCAAGTGAGAGGAGAATCCAGCCCCGAATCTAGTTTAAAGGTCAATGTTATTCAGTGACATGTCCACTGGCAAATAGAGAGACAGTGTTGCCTAGTGAATAGAGCACTACACAGGGACTCAGGAAACCTGGGTTCTATTCCCAGCTCTGGTACTGCTTTTCTGGCTGATCTTGGGGAAGTCGCTGCACCTCCCTCTGTCTCGATTTATCCATCTGTAAAATGGAGGTCATCGTGCTCACCTTTTTTGTACAGTGCTTTGACATCTATGGATGGGAAGTGCTATATAAGAACTAGATATTGTTATTTATTGGAGTATATGGCAAGCAGCCCCTGTCCCTTCAGCGGAGAGGTCATATAATGGTGAGAACTTTCCAGCCCCAGTCCTGCAGACAGTACACATATGCCTAACTTTGAATACTTGATTAGTCTCATTGTGCATAAGAGTTTGCAGAATTAGGGCCTAAGTGTGCACTGTATATTCATGTATTTTAAAGTATTCTGCAATCTGTTTAGAGCGTTATAAAATTTAATGTAACAAAGTGTTAAAATGTCTGTAAATATTTATGAAAATAAGGTGGTGAAGGGAGAGCAAACAAGCCCTCCCCCCATTTGAGGGGGCCTCCAAGCCCAAGGAACAATATAATTATTGGATGAAACATCTCTACTATGCACAATCCAAATATACTACATGAATTCCAAAGACCAGAAAATGCAGAAAATGGAAAAAATACTGTAGCAGTGGACCTGGGCCTTGAACAAGATTTCAAGAAGAAAAGAAGCAGAAAGAGGAAACATGCCATGGTGAAGACCGGACCACCACGTATGACCATGAAAACCAAGAAACTGAGTTCAGGGTTGAAATTTTTTATGTTGCTTTAGACACGCTTATCCACACAAATACAAGAAGAGCTGAACCCGCTTCAAAAATCAATAGCATGTTTTCATTTATTTGGAACCCAACTATAAATTATGCCAATTCCAATATCACAAAAGTTCGAGAACTATAAAAAGGCTACTTGAGAGATTTAACAGAAGAGGAAATTCACCTTTTTAAACAAGCGAAGAGAGAGATGTTGTTTGGAAAAGAGACTACAGTTAAATTAAACAAGATTTATGAAAAAGATCTGCAGAGTGTTTTCCCACAGACGTGTGTTGCTCTAAGAATTTTCAGCCCTGATTTAGAAACTGCCTCTGATCCACCATGAGCCAAGAACGTGTACATTGGCCTTAGTGATGCTAACAGTGTGTGATCCTGCAAAGAGCCCAAATTATGATAGCATCAGAACTGTGTTTACATCAAGAAGAGCAAGAAAGACAAACATGATGTGACTTGTCTTTTTTGATAATAAAGCAGCTTTAAAGTTTTTCAGCAGTATTCTACTTAAACTATTTCATCTCCATGGTAATTTTTTTGGAAGATTTGGTAGGGTCTTGGTAACATATCAACTTACAATGCGTTGTTTCAATTTTATGATTACTAATATTTCTCAAAAAATACATAAAAAGATAAAATAAATAAAGTAAAAAGTGACTAAATAATCAGACGTGACAAATTTCAACATATAGCTAGAGGAAGTTAACGCTTGTATATTGGCATAAGTCATAAAACCAACTTAGTCTTCATGTAGAACCCAGGTAAGAAAGAAAGAGAGAGAACAGGCAGAAGAAAGAGATCTAGAGGAAACAAGTAATATGCTGATTCTCCAGCTACAAAGGACCTGATCCAAAGCCCGTTGAATTCAAGGGAAAGATTCCCAGGTCAGATCCTCAGATGATGTAAATCTTCGTAGCCTATCAATGGGACAAGTAGAGGATCTTGCCCCTATTGATTTCAGCGGGCTTTGGATCAAGCTCATAGCAAAATAGGCCTACAGGGATTTTCAAACTCTCATCATCATCCTTCAGTCTGTAGCACAAACTGTAATAGAGTTAACCTTTTATTCCCTGATTTACAGAGCTCCTGAAGCACCCATTGATTTCAATGGGGGCAGCCTGTGCTCTGAATAACCAGACACTACTAGTATGTCCTCTGTATAATCTGCACAATATATAGATACAACCTATCTGTGCCCTGGTATGTAGTGGGCTTTCCTAATTGTTTGTGAGGTAAAGGATGTGATTAAATTATCAGGATGTGTTGGGAGCTTATATTTGTTAGGGATTTGGGAAGCTGTTCCAAATGGTTTTGTTTCATTCTGCGTGGCTGAATTTTCAATTACTGTAACCTTGGCCTTGTCAAAGGTCTCACTGTGCAGCTGTGAATTTTGCTTTACTATGAAACAGTTACAAGGTGGAGCTCAAGAAATCTGTGTGTGAATAAGTTCAGGGGCGGGGGGGAGGAGGGGAGGAGCAAGAGTCTCCTATAGTTTGTAAGTATTTGGGGCTTGTCTACTCAACCACATCCGTAGAGCCATGAACAGAGAGTACTGGATATTGATTTGATCTAACTACTGCAAAAAATAATAGCTGTTGAAAGATATTGATACTGGCAGTATTCTTGAAAATGTGAAGGGACACCATCAAATTGGATCTTCCCTATAGTTAGGGAGGAGGAAGCTTCAAAGGAATTTGTATTGAAGGAGGAAGCCAGCGGCCCAGTATTAGGGAGGTAGCTAGTAAGCAGGAAGGGAGGCTGAGAAGAGGAAGTGACTAGACACAAATCTTTTGGATTCCAAATGTCGCTGATACTGTTCATGCTGCGAGGTATCAGGTAGCCATATTTATTCATATCCTTATAATTCAGATGGGAGATTCCCAGGTTTTTTCACTCAGCTCTCCCATTTCCAAAGTAGAGTGGTCTGGCTTGCCCATTAGGTTTAGGAAAGTGACTTTACAAGGTAGAACACAGAGCAAGCACCAGTTCTTATGTTTCTTTGTGGCCATGGATGATGGTGGGTGGTTGCGCATGACGCCTGAGGTGATATTATACCCAACATACTTCAGCTGAGCACAGCAGACCTACCCAGACAGATAGATACATTGTTAGTAAACACTGTGGCGTATTGTTGTGAAGATACAATTTTTAGGCAAACTCAGTTATTTTCCTCCACAGAAATTAGTTTCAAGGTCCACGCTGAGGCGCCAGGGAAAAGAAAGTCCAAACAATGGCAACAGTGTGAGTGGAAGTTCAGCAAGCAGATTCGGGATCAAAGATTTAACCTTCATCCGAGTGTTGGGAAAGGGCAGTTTTGGGAAGGTAAGTTTTATTCCTGGCTCTTCATGAAATAGTAGTGTTGTTGTTTGTTATTTTAATGGCTCCCAAGTACATGAGGTGCTTCCCAAAACATAAAACGTAAGATCCCTGTCAGGAGAAACAAGACTGGAAATCAGTGGGGTCTGCACGGGAGCTCAGCATGCGTGAATATCAGGGTGAATATACATATAGTATGCAGAAAGACTATGAGACGGGTTCGGTCACAGAGACCCCCATGGGACTGTCACCTGAAGTGCTGAATTTACCTCTGACCCCATTTTCCTGCCAGGTTGGGACTGCAGAACCCTGCCTTGTTGAGCCAGACACGCTAGCCTGCTGCAATCCAGACTCAGGGTCTGGTCCATGCCCCCCAAAGCTGCAGACTTTAACCAAAAACTGCTCAGCAGGTCACCTATCTCCAGCACCCAGACACCCAATTCCCAATGGGATCCAAACCCCAAATAAATCCGTTTTACTCTGTATAAAGCTTATACAGGGTAAACTCATAAATCTGCCCTCTATAACACTGAGATATATGCACAGCTGTTTGCTCCCCCAGGTATTAATCACTTACTCTGGGTATATTAATAAACAAAAGTGATTTTATTAAGTGGTTTCAAGTAATAACAGACAGAACAAAGTAAGTCACCGAGCAAAACAAAACACGCAAGTCTAAGTCTAATACCTTAAGAAACTGATTACAGGTAAATCTCACCCTCAGAGATGGTCCAATAAGCTTCTTCCACAGACTATACCCCTTCCTAGTCTGGGCCCAATCCATACTTGTGTGGGAGAGAGCAGGATTTATCCCATATGGTTCATTCTCTTGCTTTGATTTAGGTGATGCTTGCCAAAATAAAAGAGACCGACCAGCTGTATGCCGTGAAGGTGCTGAAGAAGGATGTTATTCTCCAGGATGACGATGTGGAATGCACCATGACAGAGAAGCGCATCCTGTCCCTGGCCAGGAGCCATCCATTCCTCACCCAGCTTTTCTACTGCTTTCAGACTCCTGTGAGTATGGCGCAGCTTCCACATTGCTCCCCGTGCGCTGGGTAGCATGGAGCCTTCGTGAGTATTTTTCCTCCCCTGCTATAAGCAGACAGTTCCCTCAAAACCTGCCGTAGTCACAGTTTCTTCATGCCGTGATGTGGTTGAAGGCAGGGCAAAGGTTCCAGCCAGTTCCTCCTCTAGCATCAACATCCCCATTTGCCTGGCAAAATCCTGCCTCATTCTGAGTTGCTTAACAAAACTGCAATGATGGGGAAGACCTGCTGTGCCATCCTTCCTGGCCACAGAGCCTGTGTCAGTGCCAACCCCCAGACATACTCTGAGCCTCCCTTCTCCACACAATCCTCTGAACTGGTCAGTGAGGGATCTCGGACCTAGAGATCCTGGTTAGAACATTGAATGACACTTCGCTGTCCTCACTACAGCACAACTCTGCAACCTCAAAGAATTAGATTTTGGATTGAGGGAAAAAACCTGTTGGCTCTTGTCCATCTTCCTAGCTAGTGCGGGGTCTGATCAAAAGCCAACTGAAGTCAATGGAAAGTGTCCCATTGACTTTAGTGGACCTTGGGCCTGCCCGCTGTAGAATAGCTGTCTCTCAGCGTGTGGACGTACGTTGGATCATCCTTCCTATGGAGATCCAAGTACCTTAGGTACTGATGCTCTTTCAAACTGCTACAACTCATTTCTAGCTATTACTAGTCTGTCTTCTACTGACATCTCATAGAGCCTGCCTTTTCCCTCAGAGGGCCATAGAAGAAATTATCCTTTTAATCACACGTGCTTCCCTGCTGCTTGGTGAATCCCTAACGGGGAAGGAGTGTGCTCTGGCAGCAACCTGACTGGTGGTGTTTGTGTTTCATTTGAGTGGTGCAACAGCCAGCCGGAGAGCTCAGGCACCATGCCTGCTTGGGGTGGAGCCCTGGGAAGCTACTCCCACGTAATGGAGGAGAGATTTTTGTTAGAGTTTATGTACACCTCTACCTCGATATAACGTGATCTGATAGAACACGAATTCAGATATAACGCAGTAAAGCAGCACTCCGGGGGGGTGGGGCTGCACACTCCGGTGGATCAAAGCAAGTTCGATATAATGCGGTTTCACCTATAACATGGTAAGATTTTTTTGGCTCCCGAGGACAGCATTATATCGAGGTAGAGGTATATTTCAAAGTAACCTAACCTGAATGGAAACAGGGTTTATATATCAGCCCTGTCACAAGTACAGAGGGGCTTGGATGAATCTCCCTTTGGTTTTCATAGCACAAAGGTGCAAGGACCCAGGTTAATAACCTCATTAATGGATTGCATAGATTGGAAAGGTCTGGTAATGTTAGATATTACTAGAGCTCAGATCTACTTTGACAGGACTTTCTGCCAGTAACAGCTACCCTACTTTGCTGTGACTTTATTTAATTAAAATGTTTCCCCGGGAGAATCTCCCGAATTGAGAGAGATTGGTTTGTTATCAGGATTGTCCTGACAGCAGTGGTAAACATCCGTGCACCTATAATAAATTAAAACAAAATAATAGAGACACTAAACAATAAATAGATTTCAAATTAACATGGTTAATTTTGATTTGTAGTGCTTGGGCCAAATTCTGTCCTCAGTCACGCTAGCTGTAACCCACAATAACAGGATTTATGTTAGTTTCCTAGAGCATGATTGGGTCCTTTTGCTACAACAGAAAGACATGTATTGACTGGGGGTGAAATTCACTCCTGTGCAGACAACATTTAAATGATCAAAACAGGGCTTAGTGGGGCTAAAGTGATGTATAGGCTTTTGTGTTCACTCTCTGCACAGGGGTGAATTTCCTCCTGTATTCATTTCTGTTCTTTCCATGAAGTTACATTAATAAAGCTTAATTGCTTGGAGTTTTTAAAATGACATTCATTCATTATTCATATGCATTTTCAAAACTTGAGCCGTACATTACAATTGATAAGGTGCCAGGCCTCTCATTAGAAATCTTAAAATAACTACCCATTTTGAAGGCTTGTCATATTTTAAAGGAAATGAAGAGCCTGATCCTGAGAAGTGCTGAGCTCCCACATCTCCTCTGGGGTGCCCATTTTACATTTCCCTGCAGGGCTGTTTAACATCTGGAATAAACATAGGGTCCGATCCCAGTGAGAGGTGGGGATGCTCAACAGCTCCCTTTAAAAGATCCAAAGCAAGTTTTTTTTAAATCCATTCCTCATCACAGAGTTGCATCGTTTGAAAATTACAGCAATGAGCATCAGAAGCATAAATTGTAGCATAAATGTACATGAGGCTGTGCCAGCAGTAGTGCTTTCTGGAGTGATTGAGACTTTACTGTAGAAAAGTGCCTGAAATACCCTGAAGCTTTGAGGGTGGATGGGCAAGAGAAGCATTGGGGATTTTGACGGACACAAGCCCCATTTGATCATCTAGACCCCTATATAATATTTGGATGCAGTGAAACAAACTGTACTGCCCCAAGTTAGGAGCAAAGCATAGACAACTGCTTTGCTGCCGATTAGAGAGGCAGTTCATTTCTTGATAAGAACCCCTGTGTCTACTGCAGATAATTTTCTGTCTTTCTGGTCTGTTTCAGTACAGCACCTAGCACAGTGGGGTCCTGATCCATGACTAGGGAGCCCAGGCGCGACCACAATACAAATAATAAATAATGGTAATAATCCTAAAAAAGGCCCAGCTCTGTTATCAATCTTGGAGTCAACTGACCCCAAGGCAATCTACTTGCTTTTTTAAAAAGGAAATGTTTTTACCACTAGGTGGCAGGAGGTGCCAGTGTACCTTTAGCCACAATGGGTCACATGTTTTTGAAGTCTAATGAAGAAATGTTAGTAACACAGCAGACTGGCTGAGGAAAACCCATCCATGCTGCTCCTTGCTTACCCTGTATCTTGTAACTCCCACAAAATGATGGGGAGGATGAAGGACTTTTTTTTTACTTTATTCCCTGAATTCCTTTCATCCAGAAAAATAAAATACCATGCTCTTCCTTTAATCGGATGATTTTTAACCATGTTGAAACTGGGCCTGAGTGGATGGATGTTTGCTCTTTGAAGTCCACCGTCTATAAGGTGCCACAGGATTCTTTGCTGCTTTTACAGAACCAGACTAACACGGCTACCTCTCTGGTATTTTTAATGCTATTCACAGATTTTATAGTCACACATCTTTACATGAGGGGTGATTTCTGCTTAGCCTAATGCAGTTATCTTTCTATATGTTTTTTAAGCCATCCTATCGAATGGCATACAGGATTATACCCCTGTAATGGTATCCTGTACAGTATGCTAACAGGTCCTATAGCGATCTGGGCTTCTCATAGGGAACCATATGTATTAGTTCCTTAGTGTCAGTCATCACTAAAGAATATTCTTATTTCTGTATTTATTTCTATCATGTTCACGTCATCAAATACCACAATGACAAGCGCAGTATAAATATCTTCCTAGCCTGAGTGAGAGAGATTATAAGGATTTAGACAGGAATTTAAAACAAGGGAGTTTGTTTTCCCTGGAATGTATTAATCACATATGTTTGCACAATACACAACCCCTTTTCTTTGGGGCTGAGGAACCGTTATTTCTGTGAGGATGGTTGATTTTAAATTCTTTGTCCCAACACCCGTGAAAGTGACTGGAGTGATCAGATTCCCATGCAAATGGTGTCAAATGGCACCCAAATTAACGCCTCAAGGTTTTGCTCCTACTGTCCTCATCCCTTTCTCCTAGTGAGCACAGGATACTTTCAGAGTACTCTCTCGTCCTTGGATGCTATTTCAGGCCCTGTCCTTGTTAGCGGGACAGCAAATCCGGTCATCCTGTGGCTTTATTTTCCATGTCCTTATGCTGCCAGTTGCTGAAGCAAGGAGCCTTGAATGTGTCATTCAAAAAACAGTGAGACCTGAGTTCCTGGCATTGAGATATGCTTTTCTGTAATGAACACCTTCTCAAATGATAGCCTACAAACAGGGATACTCTTGAAGTCAAGAGAATCCAGGAATTCCAGAGAGCTAATCACTGAATAGTACCATTTTGCAAAGCCAGGAGGCGTTGTAAGGTGTACACACGTCTGTCCCTTTAAAAGATGCTAGCTGATGTCATGCCACGAAAATGACTGAACAGACTGGGAAAGTTACTCATTTGCCTCTAATGCCTCCCATGGTATTCAGCTTGTTTTGAACATGACCATTATGTCACAAATCTTCCACACGTTTAACAGATGGGCCTGTCCTCAGCTGCTGTGACTTCTAAAAATTTAATATAGGAAGAGATCAGGCTAAACTTGAGCCTGTGCATATGTTACATAAGGGATCTAGCTGTGATTACTTTTTAAGGGGACACCTTCAGTTTTGTTTTCTCCAGGATTACATAACATATGGAGTGAACACTGAGGCTGGCTTTGTAATCTAGCAGCTACCTGGAAATCAGAGGTTGGGCACACTAAAGCAGTGACAGTCACTGGGGCAGAGCCCTGAGTAGCAGAGATGTGGAACTCCAGAATACCACAGTTCGCTCTCCCTCAGCCAGAGGGAAAAACATCACGACACAGGGCATGGAGGGTGCTAGTGGGAAAGTAAATCAGAAAGAGAGGGGACATGTTGGAGGTTCTGCCTGAAAAGGGTTTGTAGGAGCCACTTTAGGGTATTAGAGCTAAAGCTACAGCTATCGTGATGACTTGCATCCACTCCTGGTGTTGTAAACATCCATCCTTTTCTCTCTAGTGTCTTGAAATAATTGGTAGATTTGAGTAATTTACAGATTCCTAAAGTGAAGATGTACTTGTTGGATCCTTTCTTTTTGCTGACTGGATCTTTTTTATGGCAGCAGTGGGCAATGAGTATGTTAGAAGACTGCCAGGTGTGGGTGTTCACTGGGCAGGACAGATGAGGGGAGGGGAAAGGAAAATCGGTAGAAGAGCATTTGCCTTCTGTGGCATGGCCCGAAAATGGTCAGTGATCAGGGCTTTAGCATGTGACAGAGGCTGATTACCTGGGTCGAGCAGGGTGATCGGAAATGTGTAAGGGGGTGGAGGGTGAGCAGACAGTATGGGTGGAGGGAGGGAGACAGTGGCTGGAGGCTTAGAAAATCTCCTAGCTCACATCTGCCTAAAATGGATGTGGCAATGGAGCACCTGTAACAGAAGCTATCATGGCACTATAGCACATTGTAAATACAGATACTTACATGCTGAAATTCCCTCCAGAGGATCTGCCTCTTGGATCCCAGCCTGGGTTTTTGGCTGGGACTTGGGCTCCCTTGTTGCAGGGCAGGAATTGGGTTGGCTTTCTACCTGGCTGGCATCAGAGCCTGGTTCTCAGGGGACGACAACTCGCTGGCCTCTTCATGCTCATCCTCCAATGAGTGTTGCTGGTTGTCCTTGTGAGGGATGGAGAAGAGTGGTCAGAAGGTTCCACAACCTTTCTGGGTTGGGTGGTTATATATTTATGCAAAATCCTGTCCAGTTCCTCAGAAAATGGGTAGGTTACAAGTCCCTTGCCAAATTATTTCTGGTAATCCTTGATTTTAATATAGGTCCTATTGAGTTGCTTGCTCATTATCTGGCTCTGCTCAACAGCAACATTGTGTCTAACTCAATTTGCAGCAAATGTAGTCCATTTTGGAAGAGGATTCCAGAATTTGTGATAAATGCAGAGTTTGTGTGCTGTGATGGATTGCATTGTGTGTATGCAAGCATTTTCGAACTGGATTAATTTGACTTAATCCGGTTTAAACGCCTTGTGTAGACAAGCCCTCTGCCACAACAGTTGGTTTTGGCTGAGAGTAGTGTTTCTAGCACAGCATGTTCCGAGAGGCTCAGTAATGCTGGGCATTCCTTTGGGTCATAAGTAGAGGCCAGAAAGGGAAGAATCGTTAGGGGCCCGCTACAAAGCCCTTTGAAGTCAGACTGTAGCTGAGGCACTCAAGGGTAGGGTGGGTAGGTTACTGCCTTCCTTCCAGGTGTGGAATGGTATCTTCTGAGGCCATCCAAAAAGTACTAGATAAATTCATGGAGGATAGGTCCATCAATGGCTATTAGCCAGGATGGGCAGGGATGGTGTCCCTAGCCTCTGTTTGTCAGAAGCTGGGAACGGGCGACGGGGGATGGATCATTTGATGATTACCTGTTCTGTTCATTCTCTCTGGAGCTCCTGGCATTGGCCACTGTCAGAAGACAGAATACTGGGCTAGATGGACCTTTGGTCTGACCCAGTTTGGCTGTTCTTATGTTAATCACCAACACTAGAGTGTAGATTAGTCTACAGGATACTCCATGAGTGTCGAAAGCAGTGCAATTCCAGTTGGCAGAGCGAATTGCCTCCACTCCATGGACTATTACAGGAAAAATCAATCTGATCAAGCATGTCCTGATTTAAATTGGTGACATGTAAAATATGATCCTCTCCATACAGAAATTAATATGGTGTTAGCTGCATCCATGCTTTAAATACCACTGCTGTTAGCTGGGTTGACTTTCCTGACCTGTGTGGACAGGGAATTTTTGATAGGAGAATGATGTGAAAGCCATTATATAGACCCCCATCTACAATGGTTTGTTACACGTTTTAGCATTTAGTGTCAGACACAAGCTATTATGTTTCATCCAGGGGTAACTGGATGATGTTTGGCCTGTATCATGCAGGAGGTCAGACTAGATCAGGGGTTCTCAAACTTCATTGCACCGCAACCCCCTTCTGACAACAAAAATTACTACACAACCCCAGGAGGGTGGAGTGAACCTTGAGCCCACCTGACCCCCCACACTCCAGGTGCGGGGGAGCCAAAACCAAACCCTAAGCCCCCACTGTCCCTTTGGAGGGGAGATCAAAGCCGAAGCCCTGTCACCTGAGCCCTCAGGCTTCGGCCCCGGGCGGTGAGGCTCGGGCTTTGGCCCAGGCCCCAACAAGTCTCAGCCTGCCCTGGCAACCCCATTCAAATGGGGTCGCAACCCACTTTGAGATCCTGACGCGCCGTTCAAAAACCACTGGACTACACGATCGAACAGTCCCTTCTGCCCTTGAAATCTGTGACTCTGTGGCGTAGAAGGGATTGAAACTGAACCAATTTACTAACAGCCTGTGTGGCCGGGGGCCAGCTCATGGTGAAATTAGTGCTATCGTCACTTGGCTGAGAACCAGCCGGCTGAGACTCAGCCTCGCTGAGGCAGGGGTAATGCTTTTTGGGCTGAGGGGGCAACCTGCGCTGCTTTCTAGGTGATGTTTAAGATGTCGGCGCAGACCTGACCAATCAAGCCCTGAGGCCAGCACTTTCAAAATGACTGTTGGGTGTCTTCATTTTTGGATCCCCCACTGGTAATAAAAAGGTAATAAAAGGTAATAATTGGAGATATACCAATCTCCTAGAACTGGAAGGGACCTTGAAAGGTCATCGAGTCCAGCCCCCTGCCTTCACTAGCAGGACCAATTTTTGCCCCAGATCCCTAAGTGGCCTCCTCAAGGATTGAACTCACAACCCTGGGTTTAGTAGGCCAATGCTCAAACCACTGAGCTATCCCTCCTGGAAAGCTCTTGAGCCTAGTTTCCAGAGATGTTGAGTGCCCACAATCCATCCGAAGCCAGTGGGAGCTGCAGGCACTCCGCATCTCTGAAAATCGGTCCAGAGTCATTTCCAGTCATGTGCCCACAAACGGAGGCACCCACATTCAGTGGCTGCCTTTGAAAATGCGGCTGCATGCGGTGTGGTCTCAGTTATCCTTGGAGAGCCCTCTCTCCTTGTGCGATCCTATGGCAGCTGCTGCAGTAGCTGAGATGCATACACTCACAGGTCCCTGCCTTGAATGGGAGCGGTTGGTGGCTCGACATATTCAATCAATTGTCCTTGACTCTTAAATTTATTCCCCTTCTAGAGCCAAAAGGACCTGACTCTTTGACCTGCCAGAGCTGCATAACTTCCCACACGCCTCACAAGGGGACATGTGTAGCAGGGGAAGAATATTTTGTTTACAGTGGGTGGAAGTATTTACTTTATGGATAAGGACTCAGAGAAATTTTTTTTTGTATGTGCTTTTATTGTTTAACTCCATGTTTAGACCCCTAGATTTCCGGGTTCGTTCTTTTAAATGAAATAGAAATGAATAAATAAGCAGCAATAAAAATCATCCCTTTGTGTGCATTCTGGGTAGAATTTTGTGATCATGTGATGAGATCACCATGGAACCTTCGTGTCATTTAAGATGTACTTGGTCTGACAGGAGTGGGAGGAGCAACATCTAGTTTGCAGGAGGTACGTGTCACAGGGTGAGTGGCCCTTTAAGAGGCGTTGGGCCCAACCTCACCTGTGACTGATCAGCTGCCTCCTAGCTGAGATTGATCAAGTGATTATAGCAAGTGGTTCCCTTGAAAAGGAATGCTGCAGGAGGGGGGTGGGTTCCTGTTGCTGGCCTCAGGAGCAGGGGGAGGGAGAAGCAGGAGGAAAGGCTTTTCAGCCTGCTTTGGTCAAGAGAATATCTTTGGTTAACTTTTGTATTGAAGAATAAAACAGTGGCCCAAAGGAAAGACCTAAACAGACTTTTGGGCATGGTGTTAGCCCTTCCTGGACTGGGGCGACTGGCCAGGAGCCCTCTGGTACCTCAAAGGGTCCAGTGTTCCAGAGAGATGAATGAGATTGACTTGAAACTTCATAAAATTGCTGCAGCAGACATGGTTTCCAGTACACGGAAGGGGTTAAGAAAATACACAAACACTGTGATTTCTCAGGGTGCATTCCCATGGGCTGGCAAAGTGTTAACTGATTCTCAGAGGTGCTCCCATTGACTTTAACTGGAGTTGTTGATGCTCAGCACTTCTGAAAAATCAGGCTTAGTGTTGTATATACACACACACACCCTTATTCAGAGAGACGCTGAGAAATGTTATAGGAAGCTGGAAAGAACCAGTTTAATTGTCTGTGCCTCAAGGGAGCTTCCTTACGTAGTGTTCAGTTGTTTTAGGAGTGTGGTGAATGGAAGTTCGTCTTGTGCCTGCTATCAGCCGGGTAAAATAACAAAGCTCTGTGAAATGATGACTCAACAGTTCCTGTAGCTGGGACTGTGACGTCAATAATTCATTGTTGTAAGAACAGGCCCAGAGTGAGAAACTGATGTGTGTTTCTCAGAAATGTACTCACTAAATATACGACAGGCAAACCCCTACATTAAATTCTTCTAGTGACAGGAAGTCTGTGCCCTCTCAAAGGACAGCCACTATGCATGATTTTGCTTGCTTTGGAGAAATAAATGCAACATTACTCTGTCATTTCTGAAATGTGTTGGTTTTTCATTGTGCCTTCATTAGCGCAATAAAGATAACAAAAACATTAAAAAAAAATCCCAGCAGTTCACTGCCTTTAGGTTTACAGCAGCTCATTTCTGTTTGTGCTGTACCAATACCCCAAAGGTTATATAATACTATTTGTGGCATGCTGCAATTTGATTTCTCCTAGGCATAAATTGTTGCTGATAGCAGCATGAATTTAGGGACTGATTGAAGGCTTAAGCATGCAAATAAAATGTCCAGTGAAATTGCAACAAAAGCAGTTTGCAATTAACTGTTAATTGCTGAATTTTCATAGTCCTTGTCAGTGCCTACAAGATTTCCAAATGGCTAGCTAAACCGTGTGCCACTGGCTATCATCAATTTGACTGTATTTAAGAGCCATAGCTAATGTATATGAACAATTCCTATGACAAAGTTTGGAGTGGACGTAATGGCTTATCTCCATTAATTATTCTGACTTGAAAGCAAAGGCCTTGAAGGTCAGTATAGCTCCATTGCAGTCAGCTGGGAATCTGACTCAAAAATTAAATCTACTTCAGAACACTTTTCAAAGAAAGATTGTATTAGTGACTTCTCTCTTCATTTCCCCCCTCCACTGCTGCTGCTAATCCCTTCTTACTCTGGACTACTGCCGAGTACTATCCATTCTATCAGTTTATCCTCCGTAATTGTGTAAACCTCTTAGTTTAGAATGCCAGAGCTCATTAGCCTTCAGGACTGGTTTAGTGGGTGCGGTGGGGGAGAGGATCAGTCACATTGACTCAAATAACATATTGGAGGCGGGGGAGGGATTGTGAAATTTGTCAAATAAATCATTTGGCCTGTTCCTGTTCCATGCTCTAGTGCATCTGGACTCTGCTGTAGTTAGAGCACTGCAGTGCTGGTGAAGTTTGACCTGTGTTTTTTATCAGCATGGTATTTAGAAAACAGTTGTTGATTTCCAAGCTTCCAGCCAAGACTTAAAGGGAGTAGAGTTGTGTGAGGTTGCAGAACCATGCAAAAAAAATAAATAAATCAGGCGTTTTGAGGAGCCCTGAGGCAAACCGACTGCCCTTGAGGTGGCATTATAATAATACTTTTACCAGCTGTCCAAACCGTACGCTTATTTACTACTTATTTATTTATGAACTAATAAAATTCCATTATTGAACCAAGACAGACCTGACCCTGCATGCAGGCAGCTTTTATGCGTTGGCTTCCACTGTGCAAAGAGTAAATTGCTGAGTCGTGTTGTAAAGCACTTTCAACGAGGGAACAGACGGTGAAAATGTCCCCTGCTCTCTAGTGGCGTCTTTTGACTTTGATGGGTTTCAGATTGGGCCCTAGATCTGCCTGCCAATGAATCACATGCACCAGCCATATATGTGGAGATTAAATGCTCACACAGTGTGGAATTCCACATTCAAGTGGAATCTCTGAACATGCTGGATAACCATATACCAGATTTCAGTCTCCTCCAAATGCTCCCTTATATGGACACTACAAACTTTAAAGTCTTTGGACAAAAAGAATAAAATTATGTGTAGTTAAATTTTGTTAAACGAATAATTAAGGATCTGATCCTGCAAAGGCATCCACATGAGTCAGTAGGTATAAGGGTCTCCCTGCATGGATCTGTTTGCAGAACTGAGGCGTATGTCAATTTCAGGGTGAGATTCTATGCTCTGCAGCCTAAAGGGAGAGGGGTCTAATGTGGCTTTAAGCCACCTTTGCACCCTTTCAATCTGGGGCTGCTCTGAGGGCAGGAGAGGCCCCAGTGTAATTTATACAGCTCTGGAGGCCTATCTAAATAGGGCAGCCTCCTTGGGGAAGCTCTGTGGGCCCTATCATGTCTCAGAATCTCCACAGCACGCTCTGAGCATCCCTGCTCTGACACGCTCCAGGTACGCCCCCTACACAAGGGATTGTGAGGGTGCTTTCCCCGAGCCTGCCTTACTGCTCTCTCAGTCCATTCCTGCATCAGGGGAATTGTCTCCTGTCCTGAACTGGGATTTTTAGGGCCCATTTATGCCCCTCCAGTCCTTTGACTCAACATAAAGGGGTCCAAGCAGAGGTGAGGATTTCATGCCAGAAGTCTTTATCATTGAGCTTCAGACCAGATAGACTGCCTAAGGCAAGTCTCTGGAATGATGCTGATCTCACACAGCTTATAACCATTTTGTGTGTGGACACTAACTGCGTTACAGCTGTGTTATGTTATAGCTAGAGTCAGTCAGTAATTCTCCAACATTTTTTTGACGGAAAATGTCTGTTTTGCAAAACTGAAATTGTCTGTGGAAAAATTAGTTCTCTTGGAATAATTGGGGAAAATTGAAATCAGATCTCCTCAGCTGGAAGGAATCTTGTTAATTTCATTTTCTGCCTGAAAGTTTTGTCCTGTTTGGGGATGATTTTTTTTCCCCCCAAGAACTTAAAAATTTTCACAAGAAGGGATCTCTGTTTTCCGGCTTACTCTAGCTGTAACAGTTTTTGAAGAGTGTTTCAGACATGGTTATAGGTATGTGCCAGGCTTTGGAGAGCAAGTGCATCTCATTTGCTGTTCCATGCTATGCAACTATAACTTATTGTCACAGGCAGATTCCACACACTTCTGTGCCCCAGACAGTGCTAGGAATCAGTGCCCATATTCCTGCCTGAATCAGCTCACTCACAAACGGGCCAGTGTCCCAGCCACTAATCTCAAGGGGTATATCTACACAGCCTGGTTTGACAGACTTGGGGTAGTAGGGCTTATGCTAGCGCTCTAAAAATAGTTTTATGGGCAGAACTTGGAAATTTTGGCTAGGCTGGAGCTCGACTTCTGAAGCCCAAGAGAGTAGGAGGGGGTAGGTTTCAGAGCCCAAACTCGATCCAGAGCTGCATCTTCAAAGCACGGTCTGCACACCTATTTTGAAAATGCTGGTATGAGCCCTGCTAACCCAAGCCTGTCAGCTTGGGCTGTGTGGCTCACTCCAATGGGCTGTGTAGACATAGAGTCATAGAATCTCAGGGTTGGAAGGGATCTCAGGAGGTCATCTAGTCCTACCCCCTGCTCAAAGCAGGACCAATCTCCAACTAAATCTTCCCAGCCAGGGCTTTGTCAAGCTGAGCCTTAAAAACCTCTATGGAAGGAGATTCCACCACCTCTCTAGGTAACCCATTCCAGTGCTTCACCACCCTCGTAGTGAAAAAGTTTTTCCTAATATCCAACCTAAACCTCCCCACTGCAATTTGAGACCATTACTCCTTGTTCTGTCATCTGGTACCACTGAGAACAGTCTAGATCCATCCTCTTTGGAACCCCCTTTCAGGTAGTTGAAAGCAGCTATCAAATCCCCCCCGCCTCATTCTTCTCTTCTGCAAACTAAACGATCCCAGTTCCCTCAGCCTCTCCTCATAAGATGTGCTCCAGCCCCCTAATCAATTTTGTTGCCCTCTGCAGGACTCTTTCCAATTTTTCCACATACCCTTAACTCTAATCCATAATCCTGCAAGCTGCTCAGTACCCACACAGAGCCCCCCTGGAAATCTACCCAGAGCAGCTTGCAGAATCAGGGCCTAACTGGAAGGCCCCACGGTGCCTTTCCAAACAAAAAGGAGGAGGTGCATTTGAGTTACATGAGGCCCCCTCATTAGGGACAGAGCATGTAGCTCCCACAGTACTCTTGACTAGAGCTGGGGCATTTTGTGTGTGTTCATGAATATTTTTTTCTCCAAACAATGCAGATTCAGGTTGACCAAAACTATTCACAAACTTGGGTTGAACTCAGTGAATCGTTTTGGCTGGAAAACAAATTGGGGGAGGGAAAAATCCAGAAAAATTTCATTTGTGGTGCTATCCAAAACATTTGGTTTGATCTGAAACTTTTTTTTTTCCAGTTTTTTTGGTTTTGTCAAGAAAAACTTTTTAAAAAATTGTCTGATCTCAAATTATTTTTGTTTTTTTGGTTTGACCACCACTGTTATTTGCCCAGTTCTGTTCCTAGCTCCTGCAAGCTTAGCAAGCAGGATGAGAAATAAACTGAATTATCCTGCAGAGGAATCTACAGCACTCATGTCTGGACACCGGCCAGTTGCAAAACAAACCCGTCTGACCCAGATTACTTTTTTTCACTGAATTGTTTCTTTAATTTACAGTAACAGTTGGCACTGTGGCTTTATTGATTGTTGATTCTAATCCAAAATGGTGCAACAGGATTTCCTGTTGTGGCTGCCGTTGCTGTGAAGCCTCTAACGTCACTGTTTCCTGTTGACACAAATTCTTAATTTCTTCTTATTGCCAGTGTTAGACAAAGATAACAGATCAGGGAAATCTTCTTCTGAGACACAGCATGTAAAACACTGAGGAGGATTTCAGCTCGCTCTCTCTCGGTCAAAAGCACAGTCCAATCCTCAGCCTATCCTAACTCCCATTTGTACCTATCCAGCAACTCACAGTGGACTGAAAGCTGTCTTAAACTAGCAGATGAAGACCTTTCCCTCCCCCTCTGCCCCACCTCAGTACAGGGGACATTCCCAAGTGAAGAGTGGGCAGTCGTGGCCTGCGGAGTAGCTCCTTGGGAGCCTTTATTCACTAGTACGAGTTAGAGCTGCACTGAGACTGCTCTAACTTGTGCTGAGAGCCCAAGGTCAGGAGAGGCAGAACAGTGATATAAAGCTCTCTATCCCTGCCCATCCTCTAGGCGTGCCAAGCATTGCTGTGGAGTGCCAGATAATCTACCCCTAACTTTATTATTAAAGCCATTTTCTATGTAACCCCCCCGCTTCCTGGTTCATGGACGTTTCATAATATGCTGCTCCCTAATTTTAAATGCTGTGAATCCCTGTTCTTAATAAAATGTCATTGTTTCAGAATGTTTATTTTTCTCCTTAGGATACTTTTGGAGAGATTATTTAGTTGGTCTTTGCAGTTTAGCAGGTTGATGATATTCACAAGTGGGGCCAATAAAATCGTATTTAATTCCTCATCCCCCAAGCATACTCTTTAGTACTGATCTTTATAATATATGCTACCATGCATGTAAGAAGTCAATGCACAGATGCTGGATAGTGAACACATTACAATACCCGCTCCATCTCTTCTACTTAGTCAGGCCCACAGGACTGAAATGTGTTAGTAAACTGGGCAATTAGCAACCCTGAGGGAAAGAATTAATTTGGGTAGGCAGAAATTATGCTGAAGGCTAAATGGGAGAGTCTCAATAGCGAAACAATCCTGATTATAGTCTGTGCATGTGAGCATATGCAGAGGTAAGTCTCTAGCTGCTACGGTTGCAAAGAAAACCTTCAGACTGTGACCCGAGTGTAACGCATGTAGTGATGTTTGCCTAAGTTTGCGGAGAGCCTGAAACAATAGCTGTGGACTGCCCCATTCTTTTCAATATCTGATAATTCAGATGCCAAAGATGATATTTTAAATATTGCTGTTTCAGTGCACCTGTAAGCATGTGAAAAAGGAGGGAAGTATTAGACTATGAAAATCTGCAGCAACGTATCCCAGAGTGTGAGGTATGCCCCACAAGGAAATCAAGGCGCACTAGCTGGGGTGGGGAAGCAGAGCATGTATGAATTAAGTTAGGAGGGGATTGCATGGTTTCAATTTCCTGAAGTTCAGCTTTAAAAAAAACAACAGTGGCAAACACTGCACTATTGCGATCGCTATGTTCCTAAATACACATACCCAAAAAATATGGTGCTGGTGAATTAAATAACTTCATGTAGGCAATGTGGCAGGAAGGAGTTTTAAGGAGGGATTTGAATGAAGAGGTGGGTGATGGCCTAGTGAACTGACCTAAATTCTACAAGATTTCACCACAGTATATGTTCCTTATTCTTGCTCAATGTCCTTTTAAGGGCTTGTCTACATTGAGGTGCTATTGCAGAATAAATTAGGATGTGATTTTTGAAGCGCAACAGCTATTCCTCACTAACTTCTTGTGTGCGCACGCTTATTCCATGTTAAGAGTACCTTTTATGCAGTGTAGCTTAATCCAGTGGGTCAAGGAAGCATTATCTTACTAATGTTAAGGCTAGGTTCTTTTCAGGTCAACTTTTGCCTTGACAGTAATTCTCAAATTGGGAGAGTTGGTTATTCTTATTTGATCGGCAGTTTATTACTTCACCCAGAACTATGTACATCTGGATTAAGGTAAACCACACAGAGGCATTCGTAGTAAGGAATAAGATTGTCCTCATGGGGAACTAGTGTGCAATAGCTATTCCAGGCTATTTCCACATATAGACGAGTCCTAATATCAGACCAGAGGGAAACAGGAAAGGATCGTTGTTGTTTGTATGGATTTCAAACAGCATTTAAGGCTCTTGTGGTGTGATTATTTTCCCCCACAGTAGTTTCAAATGGTGGCTGAGTATTTTCAGACTTCCGGGTCTGGGGGCACATCTATCTTAATTTTGCTCCTTCTGGAGAGAGCTGAAAGATTCCATCGTCTCTAGCAGCAGATTAACAAAGGCCCATGATGGTGATGAGAGGAATGCTGTTATCGCCAGTCACAAGCCATTTGGCTTCCCTCTTATGTCTTCAGCACCAGCTGTAAAATGAAAGGATTCCTGGTTTGCCCCTCTTCTACTGCATGCATCTCAAGACGTTAATGCCAGTGGTCATTTCAAGCTGGCCAGATGCAACAGACTGGAGAGAACCAAACACCTAGAATTTAGAGATGAGATTAAAACCTCGGGTCATCAATTAGTAATGCTCAATCATGGGAGGGGGATTTGGAGAAGGCCAGGTCAAAAAGCATCATAAAGAAATCCAACTTTCTCAAGTTAATCCTCTACCTTCCAGACAGGACTTTTCGGTGGTTCAGAATGAAAACTTTAGTGATGAAACAATTAGAAGAACAGAACATAATGATGTTTAAACATGGAGGCAAATTTTCAGCTAGGCTCAAACAAGCCTTTGATTTATTTTCAGATGCAATTTTTCTGCATTCACTGGACTGCATTCTCTCCTCCCTATGCCCCCCAAAACAGAGCATGCACCAATCTTGCACATGCAAAATCTTCATTTTTGTGTCCAGGTTGCTTAATTGGAGACACAGCTGCATGAACTACATATTCAGCAGCTTTCTCCACATTTATGGACCTCTCCAAAAATATAGGAGCTCAAAGAACAGCATCAGTTCAGTGAATCTCTGCTCATTTACTGCAAGGAACTATGTATTGCACTTTCACACAGCAAAATCTTTACTGTATACTCAGTCTTCATCAGCTCCTACATCCAACAAAGGTCTGTAGATTAATCAACAATATTATGAAAGGCTGACATTTCAAGATTTTAAAGACCATTTCCATGATCCTAGCGTGTAAAGCAATAATAATTATCTGAAGCAGATTCTAGGGATTCTGTAGATGTGACATCATTATTGTTATAACCTTTACTTTAAAATGGTAAAGGTATGCCCTGTAAGCAATCTGAGCAAACATGGCACACACATCTAGTGCATTTAGGTCTTGAGTTTGACAGTCAACACCTATTTCCTGAATAAAGGGGAAATTGAAGTCCTAGAATTGAAAATATTACAATATGTATGTCTGTGTTACTTTTACTGCATCTTGTGTACACGGAACTGTGTGTCAAATCCCTATAGAATATAGTAGGGGGTAAAATTAGTAGGTGATATATAGAAATTTGAATACGATTCTACTTTAAGAGGCTACAGCATCTAATAAAGATTGAGATACTATCTATAGATAGAGCCATCCAGATATATCCACAGAAGGGATGTAATTCTCTATTAAATCAGATGGGGGTGGTTAATAAAAACCTATAGAAAGGTTATAATTATCTATTAAATTCTCTAGGAGTCTTTTCGTAAGCTTGCATCTGCTCATCTGTACACACCAAATGGGTATATTTTATTATTGAGATATTTGGGAGGGTTGTTTTTTTTGACAGATCTTCTAGTTTTTGACTTAACCTCTCTGGAAAGATCACATTTTTCTGCATCTCTTGGTGTTTTTTCTGGTTTTGTTTTGGGGAGAATAGTTTTGATTTGAATTCATTTCTGCATGGGACAGGATATGTTTATTAATGCTCTTTGTCCATGTTATATTTTTGTGTCTGTGAAGGATCGCCTGTTCTTTGTCATGGAGTTCGTGAATGGTGGGGACTTGATGTTCCATATTCAAAAGTCCCGTCGGTTTGATGAAGCTCGAGCCCGCTTCTATGCTGCAGAAATTATTTCGGCCCTCATGTTTCTCCATGAGAAAGGCATCATTTATCGGTGAGCTCTGGATTTCATTTACCCTCCTCATCTAAGCTGCCCTTTTTGCACTTGGGTGAATAATCCCTCGCTAGCCACTGAGAATAAGTTAACAAATGTAATGACAATCACTCTGTTTCCTTGCTACTTATTGTCAAAGGTGCTTGCAGCCTGTAGGAGGCAGGGAAACTACCTGATACAATATTTACTATGGGGGGCGGGGGAGGAGAACCATCATTGCAAGACCCGTTATATGTCTAGGAACAGATATAAAAATAGCACCCTTACATGGCCAAGAGATGGGGCCAAATGCTGAATCGGTGTAAACTAGTATTGCTCCACTGACGTCACTGACGCAATGCTGATTTACACCAGTTCAGCATCTGGCCCACAGACATTTGCACTTGTCAAGGCGCCTGTATTAATGGGGAATTGGATAGCTGCTGAGCGTTAGCTGCTGAAAAACAGAAGCCTCCTCTCAATAGGAATCAGCCTAACCTGCCGCTGCTCAGTACATATCAAGGTCACAACAAAGAGGGAGTAGATTAGGTGACAGCATTCTGTGTTATCTCGGGCATAAATTCAATGGGCTGCATCCCCTGCCAGTGAGTGATTTGTCATTTATAGCCCTCTCCGCATGGCCTGAATCCACCCTGGGCTGTTGTTCCTCTGCATTTCCCCTCAATGCCCATTTATGCTACAGACAGAACAATGAGTCCGACACACACGTCTAACATGATTCAGCACGTCCACATGCGTTTTTTTTCCCTAACACAAGTAAGTATCAGACGTCATCTTTACTTACCTGTCCACAGCCACCACTTTGCATGATTGTGTTGTATCAGTGAGGTCTAGGAAAATCTGAGCTTTGTTCCCACAGTGCTTCCGATGCTCCTGTCAGGCTAGAGGATTCTGGGTGTTTTTCAAGATACCATTTCCCACTCCATGGCTACATAGCATTCCAATCCCAGAATCCATCAGGGTCCGCAGGGCCAGTTTGCCTATTGCCTGTCCCTTATGTAATGCCCCAATGCTTCCCAACTGCCAATCTGATTACCCTGTGATCATCAGGCCAGAGTGGATCATTGGTTCTGGATCATGGAGGTTGCTCTGGCAAAGATCACAATGGCAGAAGTTTTTAAGAATTCCAGCATGTATGCAAGGGAGCAGAATATGAGAGACACTTCACAGAACTGGACGGAATGACTAGTGCAGTGAGCATACAAGATACTAGGAGGACATGATTAAAGAGTACTGTCTATAAAACTTGGTGCAATGCACTTCAGGATGTCCTCCCATTCAGAGAGTAGGAGGACTGGCTAATTAGATTACACAGATTCTTTCAGGGGTTCCCAATAGCAAATCTGTCATGTTTCATGTCCAAGTATGGCCTGACAGTCCTGCCACAGCCCCACTCTCCAGCCAGACCTTTACATGGTATGCCAGTACTGTTAGGAACTATGTGGGGGTGTGGACATGCTTTGTGCCAATTCAACCACATTACGTTACAGTCTGGTTACAAACTTGTGGCTAGATCTTGCAACAGGATCCGCGTGGGTAGACTCCTGTGCCCACGCAGAACAGCCCCATTGAAGACAGTGGCCATTGGTATCATTTTGTACTGTAGGTCGGGCCAAACACCATTTGATCATTGGCTCCTAAGGTTTAGCACATCTGAGTCTGTTCCCCAGTTGTTTCTCACACTACCGATGTTGAAAAATTGTTTTCAAAACCAATTTAACTTGGTGATCAGCAATCATCTGTTCTTCTTCGAGTGCTTGTTCATGTCAATTCCAATCAGGTATGTGCGCAACAGCTGGAAGATTTTTCCCCTAGCAGCATCCATAGGGTCAGCCTGGGTGCCCCCTGGAGTCATGCCTTCGTGGCACCCAATATAGGGCCCTGCCAACCCGCCACCCCCTCAGTTCCTTATAACTGCCGGTGACGGCTAGCTGGAACAAACTATTGCTCTTGCTTTGCAAGCACGTTTGGGCAGTGTCCACTCTTTGTGGTTATATGTTGCGGCAGAAGTGAGACATTTTACTATCATTATCAAAGAAATATCAGCTGAGGTTTAGTTCTCAAGTCAGCACCTGCTATTTATAGCTTCTTTCTGAAGAATGTTGATAAGTATATTGCAGTTCCATATCACATCATATAAGGGGGGAAAATTAGAATGAAATTCAGCCACAGAATTAAGGACTTGCTTTTTCAGATGCCAAATCATAGTTCTTTGATCCCTAGACTATACTAGTGTTGCAGATTTTGTGTCAGTTTGTGCTATATATTACTAGGCAAAAGTATCATCACAATTAAGGTTGTTGCACGTAGAATCCTCTTTCATAGTGCAGCAGTTGTGCGCTCTTTTTAAAAAAAATCTACATCCAAAGGAAAACACCATCAGCTTGGGCAAGGATATATGAGTTTGCTCACAACTCTGTGTAATGCATGTATGTAACATTCTTCTTTAGGTAGCTTATTCTTAGGGCTTGTCTACACTGGCAATTTACAGCGCTGCAACTTTCTCACTCAGGGGTGTGAAAAAAAACCCACCCTGAGCGCAGGAAGTTTCAGCGCTGGAAAGTGCCAGTGTAGACGGTGCACCAGTGCTGGGAGCTACGTCCCTTGTGGAGGTGGTTTTTTTAGAGCTCCTGACTACACAAGCCACATTAAAATGCTGCAGTGACAGCGCTTTAGCATTGCCAGTGTAGACTAGCCCTTAGTTTGCATTTTCCAGTTCGCTCGTTCTCGGAGGGGAATAAAGCACACTTGAATATTGTGCATACTTTAAAAAAAAAGAAAACATGATATCAGTATTATATCGGAGCTACAGTATGTTGTACTACAGTTATATGTGCTGCCATATATACTAGCCTTAACAAATAACAAAAGGGATTGGAATGAGTTAGTTAGTATTAGTGTTAGTTACTATTAGTAGTAGTCCATAAGTTTCCTTTCAGGGGTTCGCCATCCAACACTCCCCTGGTACTGGGGTATGCCCTGGTCCCCAGGATTGAAGCTCCGCGAGGACTGTGGAAAATGTATGCCTAAGAGCGACCTGCATCCTTCCTGCCTGACGTGTCTCAAGGAGAGCCACCAGAAGGAGAGGTGCAGAATTTTCAAAGGGTTCCGCAGTAGAGCCTTAGAAGACCGGGTGCAAAGGCTCAAGATCCTTCTAATGTAGGCAGCACTCTGGCCACAATCCAACCCAGGATCAGCAGAACCCATGCCCAGCACCTCCTTGTTGTTGCGCAGTGCTCCGGCGCCGACGGTGCGTGAGCCAATACCGAGGAAGGACTCCCAGGAGTCATGGCACTGCCACAGCTCTGCCCATAGACAATCTTCTGTGAGGCCCCAGAAAAAGAAAAGGTCAGAGAGGGGTCGCTGTCCCCCATCCAAACCCAAGGAGCCTGCAGCAGGGAGACCCGATTTGGGCCACGTCACCTCAACTCCTAAATAAAAATAATAATAATAACTCCTCCGCCTCTTAGGGTCTCTTTGACTCCTGCCCCCCCAGGGTCCAGTTGAGTCCGAACCCTCACCACTCTCCAGACCAACATGGCGGGCAGCTCCAGCTCCCCTCAAGGCCGGAGGCATTCGAGGCGGCTCAGGACCATATGTGCCTCACAGCACCATCCTCCCCACAGAGGAGAGACAAGTCGCCGCTGACCGCCTGGCCCCCGATCCTATCAAGGGGCAAGTCGGCGATGATGGCGCACCGATCCTCATCTGCAACGCGCCTCTCCCGGATGTAGTGAACTCAATCTTCCATCAGTAGGGTCTTCCCCAGATAGACCTGTTTGCCACCCGATGCAACAGAAAGTGTCAGCACTTTCCTTCCTGAATCACAGCCCGGGCTCCATCACGGGCATGTTCCTCCTCCCATGGGGAGGCTGTCTCCTATACATGTTCCCACCTGTCCCTCTCATTCACAAGGTGCTCCTCAACATTCGGAGAGAACAAGCTTTGGTGATATTGATTGCTCCAGCCTAGCCCCGCCAGCACTGGTACACATCATTCCTGAAAATGTCCGTGGAAGCCCCAGTCACCTTGCCGTTCTTCCCAAACTTAATAACTCAGGATCACATCTGTCTCCAACATCCAAACCTCGAGTTGCTCCACCTCACGGTATGGAAGCTCCATGGCTGAACCCAGTGGAGCTTTCTTGCTCTGATAAAGTCAGACAAGTTCTCCTGGACAGCAGGAAACCCTCCACAAGAGCTGGTACAAGGTAGGTACCTTGCCAAGTGGAAGAGATTTTCAATCTGGTCGGCGCAGCACCATTCATCTCTGATGCTCGCCTCGGTGCCACTAATACTGGACTGTCTTCTCCACCTCAAGCAGCAGGGACTGTCGATGTCATCAATAAGGGTTCACTTGGATGACATCTCTGCCTTCCATTCAGGCGCAGAGGAACACTCGGTCTTTGCCAACCCGTTGGTCAGCCATTTCCCTAAAGGTCTCGAGAGGCTATACTTGCAGGTCCAACAGCCTGTTCTGGCTTGGGACCTCAATTTGGTCCTATCCAGACTTATGGGGCCACCATTTGAGCCTTTGGCAACGTGCTCCCTGCTCTGTCTCTCATATAAGGTGCCGTTCCTGGTGGCAATAACCTCCGCTAGGAGAGTGTCTGAGCTCAGAGCCCTAACATCAGAGCCCCCTTACACTGTATTCCATAAGGACAAGGTTCAGCTCAGGCCTCACCCGGCTTTTCTCCCGAAGGTTGTGTCACAGTTTCACATCAACCAGGACATCATCTTCCCTGTATTCTACCCAAAGCCACACTCCAGCCGCAGGGAGCAAAGACTTCACTCATCAGATGTCCGCAGAGCACTAGCCTTCTATATTGAGAGAACGAAACCATTCTGAAAGTCTGTCCAGTTGTTCATGGCAGTGGTGGACAGAATTAAAGGTCTTCCTGTCTCCTCTAAACATATCTCATCATGGATCACGTCCTGCATTCGTGAGTCCTACAACTTGGCAAGGGTGCCTGTTCCTTCAATCTCTGTGCACTCCACCAGGGCTCAGGCCTCTTCAACGGCATTCCTGGCGCAGGTCCCCACCCAGGAAATCTCAGAGAAGCAACCTGGTCCTCCATACACACTTTCACCATGCACTACGCAGTCACCCAGCAGGCCAGAGACAATGCGGCCTTCAGACGAGCAGTGCTGCAATCAGTGGATGACTTCGACCCCACATCCTGAACTTGGGCTTGTGAGTCACTGGATTGGAATGGACATAAACAAGCACTCGAAGAAGAAAAAATGGTTACTCGTCTCGTAACTTGTTGTTCTTCGAGATGTGTTGTTCATGTCCATTCCAATACCCACCCTCCTACCCCTCTGTTGGAGTAGCCGGCAAGAACTGAAGGGGTGGAGGTTCGGTAGGGCCCTATATTAGGCGCTATGAAGACGTGACTCCAGGGGGCGCCCAGGCTGACCCTATAGATGCTGCTAGGGGGAAAATCTTTCAGCTATTGTGCACGTGGCACGCACGCACCTGATTGGAATGGGCATGAACAACACATCTTTAAGAACAACAGTCAGAGAAGGTGAGTAACCGTTTTTTGTCGGGCAAGACAAAAAAATAAGTTAGGGAAAGGGTGATAGAGCTCTTTCTCTTTGCAGATGGAGCTCCCAGAATATGTAGAGAGGCAGGTACAGAGCAGAGTTTGCAGTATTTTTTTTAAAAGTACAAAATGATCTGCTACATGAGCATGTAAAATGGAAAAGAAAAAGGATGTCTTTTTAATATTCCCCAACTCCATACCTGTGGTATTTACTGCGCATATTGCTCTTCTAAAGCCCTGTGACCTACATGTAAAAGCAAGTCCACTCATCCCATGGCTAGATTTCATTCTAATTTTTCCCTTGCGTAAAATACCAGCCCCAAAGGGGAGGCTCTGACAGATAATTACACAACCAACATTGTTTTAAAATAGTGACCTCCAATAGTCATTGTCAATCAGTCACTGACAGAACCTTGTCTGCACAAAATCTAATACCTCACCCTCTCTGTGGTTTTAATGTTTTCTCCTGCTGCCTGTACCTTGGACGAGAGGAGTCAATCTGTTTATATCTAGGAGCTTCCCACGTGTCGCTATAGTTCGTGATAGAAAACCAAGCCTCGGTATTAGAGATGTCCAAAGGCTGATTCGGCAATTAAACTGATTTAGAACTCACTGTTAGAGAATGTAAGTGTGTATGTGGCACACAGATCCCAGCAGAATGGGTGCCTTATAAATGCATGGTAGATTATCTTAGTTTAGATAAGGATGGCAGCCAGAAAGAACAGTGTGCTTTTGTGTATGGTGTCAGATTTATTAAATATGATCCCTCCATCTGGTCTGAAAGTCTCAGCTTTCTCAATTGTTGAAGCCAGTGAGGAAATCAGTCAGTCTTTTAACTCATAAATTGCTCTTTGGAGGGTCGTGTGACATAGTGACTCATAGGAAGATTGCAGGGCAGAGGAAAATATTCAGCAGGGAGCCATTTGAACTGATGTTAGAATGATTGGTGCTGTTTATTAACAGAAAGGACATTGAAACATCGAGGGAAAAACTTTATGAAATGAAAGCATTTTGCCAATGTCTTTCCAACAATCGTCTTTGGTCTACACTAATTAATTATCATTAGAATAAAGTAGTAATTTAGAGGATGACCCAGAATAGCCCCACGTAATTAACTCTTCTTCCAGGGTAGCTTTAAATGCAACAATACTGAAATTTTCCATCTTTCAAAATTAAGCATTTCGGGATAAAGAACTTTAATGGTAGCCCTTTAATTTTCAGTGGCTGCTCAGATCACCTCATTTTGAAGCTGTCACTGGATAAAAGTCTGTTTTTTGTTCTTAACCACAGACTCAAGAATAATTCCCATAAACTTCAAAGAGTCCTGTGGCACCTTATAGACTAACAGACGTATTGGAGCATGAGCTTTCGTGGGTGAATACCCACTTCGTCAGATGCATGCATTCACCCACGAAAGCTCATGCTCCAATACGTCTGTTAGTCTATAAGGTGCCACAGGACTCTTTGCTGCTTTTACAGATACAGACTAACACGGCTACCCCTCTGATACTTGATCCCATAAACTTGTGGCTTTGTTTTTGTGTTTGTTTTTTTTTTAGAGGGTTTTCAGTTTCATGCATGTTCTTGTGTTGCCGCAGATGTAGGATATTTTACTAGCATTATCAAAGAAATATCAGCTGAGGCTTAGTTCTCAAGTCAGCACCTGCTATTTATAGCTGCTTTCTGAAGAATGTTGATAAGTATATTGCAGTTCCATATCACATCATACAAGGGGGGGAAATTAGAATGAAATTCAGCCACAGAATTTAGGATAGGCTTTTTCAGATGCCAAATCATAGTTCCTTGCTCCCCGGACTACTCTAGTGGAGCGCAGAGCGGGGCAAACCCTGACCCCGCTCACAGCGGGAGCTTGAGGGCCGGATTAAAAGGTCCAACAGGCTGGCTGTGGCCCTCAGGCCATAGTTTGCCCACCCCTGTTCTAATACATAGCTTCCTTTCTTCCCAAGCCAAGAGATTCACCCTCCTCACACGTTTTTTACTTTTTCAGTTTTTGCAAATGATGATTTTATTTCCCTTTTGTCTGTGTTGTTGGTTTCCATGTCTATACATCTGGGTTGAGATCCTGATTCCCCTAAAGCAGTGGTTTTCAACCCATGGTCCGAAATCCCTGGGGCTTCACAGATTATGTCTGAGATCTGCAAAAGGTTGTTACCATAGAACAGTGATTTTCAACCTGTGATCTGCGGACTCTGGTGGGTCTGCAGACTGTCTGAGATTTCCAAAGGGGTCTGCACCTCCATTCAAAATTCTGTAATGGTCTGCAAATGAAAAAAGGTTGTACACCACTCAGGGGCGGCTCTAGCGATTTCGCCGCCCCAAGCATGGTGGCACACCGCGGGGGGCGCTCTGCCGGTAGCCGGTCCCGCGGCTCCAGTGGACCTCCTGCAGACGTGTCTGCGGAGGGTCCGCTGGTCCCGCGGCTCTGGTGGACCTCCCGCAGGCACGCCTGCGGATGCTCCACCGAAGCCGCGGGACCAGCGGACCTGCAGGAGGTCCGCCGGAGCCGCCTGCCATCCTCCCAGGGACCGGCAAAGCGCCCCCCGCAGCATGCCACCCCAAGCACGTGCTTGACGCGCTGGGGTCTGGAGCCTGAAACCACTGCCCTAAAGTTAAGGGGACTTTTGCTAATGTTTTAAACAAGGATGAGATTGGTGCTGCTGATGAAGTCAGCACTATGCTGCACGTGAGGCTGTATTATTCACTCAGCAGAGGGAGCCTCAGAGTGTAAGACATTCCTTTGCCTAGATCAGACACAATTACGATTGTTTTGCTTTTTCTGCATTCTTAACACGGAAAGATAGAACTTCTGCTTAATGAGATATTTAGAATCCTGAACGCATCCCAACTAGTAAACCATCTAGAGACCAGGTTATATTTTTTCATAGACAGTTTATCGGTGATGGCTGCCATCTTGGTTGATGCACTGGGGACCTCCCGAGCTAAGCACATGAGCTTTTTTAGCTTCAGCTAAAAGTCTTTAGCAAGGGTTTGCAAGAATTCATGTAATCTGTGGATTGGTACAAAGGGGGATCTGTAACACACACTTGCCAGTGGGTTACACGTCCACTCTATTGTATTTCCCTCTAATCCCATAAATATGTGTATACACATACATGTTGTCTGTATACTAGTGGGGAAGCTATGGATGGGATGGGAGCAGAGGTAGGCCAATGTTGAAACACTTTTGAATCCACACTTGTACATTCGTTGAAACTCCAAGAATCCCCAGTGACTGAATACATCCAGTATTGCTGTAATCTTAGGGGCCCTGATTCAGCACAGGCTTAAGTGCTTTCCTGAATTGTGGGCCAGAAAGAGTATTTAGAGTATGCTGAAATATACATGATAGAATAGGCAGGGACTATGCTCTGTTATGAGGGTAGTAAAAGGAATGGAAAATAAGCAGATTTTATTAGAAATCTGATAAGTTAAAAGCTGTAAAATGGCATAAAGCACGGTAGCTTTGCCCCTTGAGCAAGAGTTTGTATGCAGCAGACCTAAATTCTCTTCATATCCTAATCCCTTTTTTGCAACTGAATAAAGGGCATTCAGACATGATAACATATCAAGGGCCAGGGAGTCTAGTAATGTCTGCAGGCAGGTTATATAATATCCGACAGCTCAGATACTTTGCACTTTGATTACAACTGATTTTTTTTAACCTGGTTCAGATTAAAGCTTTTATGCATTCCCTTTTTTATTTGTGTGCTGTATTATTTTACACCATTTGGACCTGTGCTGTATAAGGTATTTATTTTCTGCACATGGACAAAACGGTAAATGCAGAGAAAACAGCCTATCACATTTGCATGCCATCTTTAGTTATCAGTCATTCTGCAATATTTCTTAGCCCTGAATTTCAGTTTTGCTCTGAGGACAAAAGTCCTGCTTTCAGATCTCTGTTGCGTATTGTATACCCATATCTCATCCCATTGACTTCATTGTGCATAGCTCCCCTGACTTTAATATGGCTACTCATATGAGTAAGAGCTACTAAATTACCAACTGATAGTAGCTAGAGGAGTCATTGTCAGGGATTACTGATATCACTGATGCCTGTTGGTTTTTTTATATTGTTAAAACAAATTGACTCAAAACATGCAACCTGTGCCCATAGCTAGTCTATGTAAAAACATGTTCCTGTTACTATTCTGCTTGATCTTCATCAATTTGTTTGTTGCATCTTGTCTATTTAGACTGTAAGCTCTTTGGGGCAGAGGCTGTTCCTTACTCTGTGTTTGTACAGCACCTAGCACAATGGGGGGGGCAATCCTGATTGGGGACTTGGATGCTAATGCAATACAGATAAGCAATATTATTCACATGCATAAGGGTGTACAAAGTTAGTCTCAAATTTGGGATGGTGATCTGCATTTCTTATTTTTAATAATACATCCTTAAAGTTTTTCACTGAAGCATACAATTAAGAGATAGCTACATATAACTATTTCAGCCAAGTTTTTAAAGTATGCAAGCTTGAAGTTAAACACCTAAATCCATACTTAGCAGAGATGGTGGACAATTTTTGGTCAAACAGCCTCTTCTGTAAGTAAGAACTCCCGCCGCCCTTTCCTTTTTTCCCATTTTGCTACTGGGAAAGTGGTGGGTAAATTGAAAGGAGCCAAAAAAAATGAAAATTGGAACATTTTGTCTTTCATTTTTTTTGTAAAAAAATTAATTGTTTTCATGGGAAACTTCAGTTTTTTATTTTTACTTATTTATTTTTACAAATTTCCCACAACAAACTATTGTCATCTTTCAATCAGCTCTAGTATGTTGGCGCATGAATAAGTGATTTTCTAAGGTGCTGAGTACATAGGTGCCTAATTATGGATTTAAGAGCCTGATTTTTTTTGGCAACCAGCTTTGAAAATCTTATATCTGACACCCCTAAAATTGTCCATTATTAATACAATAATTGTTTTGTCAATTTAGTACACATCTGTCATCTAAAATAAATTGGTGACATTGAATCATTTCTGAAATTTCTGAAGGAAATTTTCAACATTGATACTGGAAGATATAACCCTTACGTTTGCATTAGGAGAGCTGATACATTTAGCAGAGGAAAAGGGCTCTGTCAACCTTAATTACAATGAATGCTTGGTATATTTTTAAAAACAAACAGTATACCAATGGAATTTCATTTCATTGACTCTTTCCTACTTGCTGAAATAAAAGAATTGTTGCAACATGACATGTTACAGAAGGTGAAACAACAATATATATAATAGTGGCAGCAAGAAAATCAGCAATATTGATATTGTTAGTCATTAGCAGATAGAAAAGCTATACAGGGAAAATCTGAATTAGCTTTTCAGAGTAGCAAAGTCCAGTTACTGAGGTTTCCTTGGTCTATAATTCCTGTTCAGTACTCCAATAAGTTTGAAAACATTTTGTGTGTGTGCGTGAATGCGCATAATACACACACACACACACACACACACGGAGATGAATTGTATAAGCCTTTCTTTCTAATTCTGTTATTTCAGAGGCTGCTTGGCATACCTGATTTGCTGTTCTCACTCTCTTTTCCTTATTGCCTACCTCTCAGTTATGGTAGCCCTCTGTGTAGCATGTGACTTTTTTCTCTTTATGCCTAGGTCAATTATTTAAAGTTCAACTTGAAAACAAATTTTTAAAAAAGACATAAATGAAGTTACCAGAATTTGATGTCACTGATTCCTTTAAGCCTCAGTGTGAGCAATATGCCATAGAAACAGAATAACCGTTCTATGTGCAGTATATTACTCGGCTTTACTATTTACTTAGATTGTAAGCTCTTTGGGGTAGGGGCCATCTTTCATTTCTATGTTTGGACAACATCTAGCTCAATTGGGTCCTGGTCAATGACAGGGAGTCCTTTGCGCTATCTCAATACAAATAAATAATAATAATTCTAATACCATTCAGTATTTATCAGACACTTTACATTCTTGAATTAACTAATGAATAGCCAACATTTTTTATGAGTTGCAGAACAAGAATTTCAGAGTGAGGTGTAGAATTGTTCCTACGGAATTTTCTTCTCTCACAAGTGTTCTAGGCAGTATCTTCATCACTAGTAGTAACTGTAATACTTGCTATAGCGACCGATTGTGACTTGGACTCCATGCTTATGCAGGTGAGCGGGAACCCCACTGTTACCTAGGCGTGTGGCAATTCTGTAAAAAGGGCCATGTTTTTGGAGCTTAATGTACCCACCTTATACACACCTACATCATAAATCATTTGAAAACATTTTAAGTTTGTTTTGATGAGGTATGATGTGGAGCTGTCAAGTGGTGCTATAAGACTGTAAATGAGGGGAAACAATGGTACCCAAAATGAGAATGCATCATTGTTTTTGCATGGTTCCAGAAACACTGCAATATGACTGACTGCCGTTTTAACTGATTAAGTTAATTTCAACAGCTTGATGTGGTGTCTGTTTGTCAAAGCTACCAGACAACAATGTATCAGAGCATTTTTATTGATTTTGCATGGTCAAGTATTTTTTCCCCCAGAAATGTATAAGCTGTTTAGCATGTGGCAAAAATGCAATATACTAACATGAAAAGTTTTCACACATCATATTCTTAATTGTCAAACGATTTCGCAAGCGAGTATAATAATTTTCTATATTTTCAGTTGAATTTTGCTTTCCAGATCAGTCTCCTGCTGCACATTGTGCACCAGTAGCAGTAGATTGAGTGCCCACAGTTTGTACTGCATAGTGGGTAGGCATAAATGTACATGAATTCCTAATGTAATACTTCCCCATTTGTAAGCTTTTGTACATACAATGTAACATCTAGTCTGCCTGGTAGAATGTTTTAATTTGTAATTGTGTATGCATGTGCTACTAGCCTTTAAAATAGTCTAGAAACTAGCTTTTTAACCTTTTTAAATTCAGTGACACTTATGCACAGCTCAGTATTAGTGTTAGAGGTGACAATACCTAGTTTTACATTATGAGCATGCAAAAGCTACGAGAGAAAGTGGCCTAATGAAGATAAACTCCACAAACAAGCCGTTGCCTCTGCATTGCAAAGAAGAAGTTACAGCCCTTGCCAACCATGTCATCAACAGTATGACAAACCCATTTGACCCAGAATCACATCCAGAGGTGCGTATCAACATATCTACTGGACTGCATGTAACATCAGATGTAGAAGAGTCTCTGCTGAAAAAACAGATGTTGGTGAAAAACAAATGGAGAGATTTGTGAGAGGTGTGCTTGATTTTGATGGGACTGGTCAAGATATCTGGCATCAAACCATTTGCTGACATGACCAAGAAGACCAACTTTAAGTCTGGCAAGGGAGGGACAATCCCAGCAGCTATCAGTCCAGAAATTTGTTTTCTACAGAGCCCTGTCCTTAGCAAAATGCAGAGATAGTGTTTTAATGGCAACTGTTCTTAGTCACCCAAAAGGACCTTTGCCTATGTCCTTCTTCCATGCTGATGGAACAATGAAAAAAAAACACAGACAATGCTGAATTATGGCATCAGCTGGAAGTTTAAAGAGAAAGAATCCATGAGCTAACTGCAGACAACAAAGAAACTGCAATGTACATCAGAGGTGCCATGACTGGCATACAATGGATGTCTGGAGACAATTTCCACACATTCATTTAATTGGCTGCTGAGTACGTGAGACAGGTCCTATAAGGATTTGACAAAGCTAATTCTTTAATCAAAGTCTTTGACAGATATGAGAACAGTAACGCCATGAAAACTGCAGGAGAACAGCACTGGACAGGATCTAAGGTTGGATGTAAGAAATACCAGGTGAGTGGTGGACACTCTTTGCCTCCAAGGAAGACCTTTCTAAATGTGGCATCCAACATGTAGTCACTTGTAAAACTCTTCTGTGAATATATGGTTCAAAATGCACCTGTGTGTGTAGAAGCACACCCAACACAAACACTCCCTCTTGCAGGAAACTTTTCCAATGGCCAGTAGAGGTGTTGAAGCCAAACACTTGTACAGTACTCAAGAGGACGTGGACACCAGGATGCTTCAGCATGCTGCATGTGCCAATATGGCTTTTGGGTCTCTTGGTGTCAAAGGAACCGTAGTAATTAGGTCACCTGGTATAGATGTTTTGGTCCTTGCTGTTCACTGCTTTCCAAAAATGGAATGCACAGATAATGTGGATTGAAACAGGCACCATTACCATCATAACTGACAAGTGTCACTTCATACCTGTGCATGCAATTTATGATGCACTCACTCCTCATTTCTCCAACATACTTCCTACTGTATGTGCATTAGCGGGATGTGACTCTGTGTCATCCCTACTTGGTACTGGGTGGGGGTGGGAAATCTGTGTTTAATGTTGTCAAAACAAAGGGTGCTTTTACTGGTTCAGAGATCTTGCCAAATTGGGAGAAAGTGACAGACAAGCCGTAATCTTTGCAGCAAAGTAGTTAGTAATAGTGTTGTATGACCAGAGTGAGAAAGAAAAGGAGACCCACAGAGACCTCAGTTGCTTGTGCTTCAGTCTAGCCATCAAAAAGGACACGTCACTGGCCAGACTCCCACCATGTGAGGACAGTTTTGAAGAACATGTCAAAAGAGCATCTTGGCAAACAAAGATTTGGATTTCTTCACACATAGGTAAGCTAGATATTGGATTACCATTGCAACAGGGATGGAAAAATTTATTCATCAAGAGCCCAGTGGCATCTGAGCCTTTACAAAACCTTATTTGTACCTGTATTAGTAAGGGTCCCTGCACAATCAACAATGTCTGTAGTCAGAACAATCTTCCATGAACAGAACTGTGTACATGCCAAGGCAATGAAGACTATGGTTACCCACGTACACTCAACAAAGATCTTAATGTTGAACAAGATGTTGACTAGAAATGTCACCAGCGCTATTACATTTCACTGATACTTGTACAAATTTATTAGATTTTGTTTTACCCTTTAGATTGTTATGGTGCTTTGAGGACACAAAGAAATCCAACGTTGTGTCTTGAAATAATACACAGAGTCAGTAAACTAAGAGAAACGAATGCAAATATTTCAAAGTGGTCATTTTGACGTGTTGATGGTGTTATTGTTTATCCCTGTTCCTATGGTAACAATACCACTAGACATCTCCACATCATACCTCATCTTACATTATTCAAAAGCTTATGTCTAATTTATTATGTGCATGTATATAGAGAGGGTACATGAAGTTAATCACAGTGGTTGGGTGTGTACCGCTCACCTAATCCCTGCAGTGGGCAGGGCAGGTGGGTAGAGAATAGGTATAGCCTTGTTTCCATCCCATAATACACCAGCCAAGTGCAGCTGAATTGATGCAGGGAGCGTCATGACTTGCTGCTGGAATAGACCAGAATTCAAATTGCTAAACCACTACCCCAGCTACAGAGCAAATTGAGAAGCGTGCCTCATAGGTGTGTCACAATACCTGCTGGGATAGTGCAGTTTACACACCACCACCCCTTGCTTGGAGCTGTGCCTAAAGGCACAGTCTAGTCCATAAGTTGCACTTCCTGATCCTTATCCCACTGATGCCAGTGGCAAAACTGTTTGACTACAATAGGAGCTAATCTCAGAAACTAACAACAGAATTATTCAGAGTCTAATTTCAGATTTATGAAGTACATCCAACGTATAATATCTCCAGAAACCACAGAAACACTTATTCCAAATTCTGAACAGGCCTCATTTGAATCAATTGTTTATATCCATATCAGAGGCATAAATTATAAATATCTAGAGCTGTTTCATAAGTCTCTCTCTCTCTCTCTCTCTCAACAGCTTAGAAATAGCAAAGTACTCTGGAATCAGGAAAATGACTTCCACTTGGGAAGTGCTTTCCTGCAGCTAAATCCCAGTTCCAGGCATCCTGCCACCGCAAAACTCATCCAAGAATTTTAACATTCAATATGAGCTGCTAAAGCAGTGGAAGAATGTGGTATTGTGAGGTGTCCAAACTCACTGGATACATGCCATCTCAGTCAGACAAGCCTTGCCAAAATGGCCATGGCTTTTTTGTATTTTGCAGAGTAATTGAAATTTGGGCCGGAGGTGGGAGGGAGAAATGCAGTGAGAGCTAGGACTTTGGAATGCAACAGTCAGGAATTTCATCGCATGCAAGTTTGTGGGAAAAAGGAACTTTGAAAACAGAAATCATTAATCCAAACTCTCTTCTGTAAATATGCCTCTATGTATACAGGAAAGCTGCAGAGCATTTCATTTGCAGACTCCAATGCACACAGGTTCTAGCACGTTGGAAGCAGTGGCTGAGCTGATGTGTGGCACGTAGCATACAGGCTTTTTTCTCCATATGAATCCGGTTTGGTCTCTTGAGAGAGTTTCCTAAGCGAGAAAATATAACAGAGGTTTGTCATGTGTCCTGACTTAATTCTGGAAAAAGGGTTTAAATTCGGTGTATTTTATATTTCAAAACACACCAAGTTAATGAAATTTGAAGAATGTGTAAATTTGTATCTATGTTCTAGCACTTTAACATAACCCACAATCATAGACTCATAGAAATGTAGGGCTGGAAGGAACCTGGAGAGGTCATCTAGTTCCTCCCTCAGTGCTCCGGCAGGACCAAGTAAACCTAGACCATTAATGACAGGGTGTCTAACCCAGAGGTTTTCAAACTGTGGGACATGCCCCTCTTGGGGGGCCTGGAGGAATGCTGCTGGGGTGCGATGTGCAAGGCATTTTTTACTTTATAAAAATTATTACTAAGGCCCTACTTAATTTGCAGTATTGTAGAAATTGCAGATCCTGCAATATTAGGCTCCCACTGCAATTTTGTCAGCTGCCTGGGGCTGACAGTGGGAGCCCTGGCCACCAGCCGACATATTGCGGTGGAAGCCTGATATTGTGAGATCCACAATGTTGCAATTTAAGTAGGGTCTTAAGTATGAGTAAATATTTTGCAACTTATTTAATCAGATGGACTTTTTTGGCTGATAGAAGGCTACTGATGCAGGACACAGGAGTGTGTAACAATGTATTTAATTATAAGCCGACGATCATTTCTATAGCCTCAACTACCTTTCCCGCCTTCCGGTTTAGTATGTCATTTCCTGTCGTTACAGGAAGCAGTTGTGCAGTGTTTATTCCGCTGGTGAGTTTGATATTTTTTCATATAATTATGTGGTCAAAAATGGAGGGTACGTATTGCTAAAAGATAGTAAAGTTTGCAACAAAAGGCAGAAGCTGAAACTACTAAAGTTGACATAGAGGAAAAATCTGTAAAAACAAAAAATATGATGAAGCGTTTTTTGGATTTTAGTTTCACTTCCTTTGCAGTTAACAGAGAAATTAGGCCATAATTAAGACGCCATTTTTAGAAACAAAACATGGATTTGATAGGAAAGAACAGATTTTTTTTTAACAAAATTTACAAGAAATTAACAAACATAAGCCACAGTGAAAAATGTGGTATCCACCCTTGCAAGTGCTTTAAACGCATCATATCAAGTCGCATACCACATTGCCAAGAATGAAAAGCCTTATGTAATTGGGGAAAAGCTGATTCTCCCAACAGCAATTGACATTTGCAGGACAATGCTTGGTGGCAGCATGGCAGAGAAGTTTAAAAATGATTCTGCTGTCAGCCAACACTGTCAGTCACCAAGTCTCTGACATGTCAGAAAATATCAAGGCACAGCTGATCTCTCAATTGCAATCCAGTTTATTTGCAAGCCTGTTGGATGAAGCAACGTGTGTGTGTGTGTATATATATATATATATATATATATATGTGATCAAAAGAAGCTCATTTAATTGCTTACATTCGGTACTCTCATGAAACATCAATATTGGAAGATTTTTTTGTTCTGTAAGCCAATTAAGATGTGTGCAACTGGATCTGAACTATTTAACGTTAAAAACGACTTCCTAATTTCTCACGTGTTGAAGTGGGAAGCCTGCATCCAAATCTACATGGATGGACCCCTTCTATATCTGGAGGTAGGGCAGGCTTGAAAGTCAAAGTTTTTGAAACTGCTCCACATATATCGTGGACTCATTGTACTAAACACCGCAAAGCCCTTGCAACTCAAAACATGGATCAGGAACTTGCTGAGGTTCTGAGTTCTGCTATTAAAATCATGAACTTTATCAAGATGCAGCCCACAAGGGCACATCTCTTTGCAATGCTTTGTGAAGAAATGGGAGCGGCACACAATGCTTTGTTGTTTCAGATGGAAGTCAGGTGACTATCTGGGGGAAAGTGTTGCAACACGTTTATAAACTGAGAAATGAAGTTCGACTTTTTCTAGTGGATTTGAATTTCAGCAACTGTGACTCATGAGTGGAAGCTCTCCATATTGTGTCTCCTACTCCCTTTGGATATATGGAAGTTGTTCCACCTGACCATGCAAACTGCTGGCTAACCTGAAGGCCCAGTGAAGGGGAAAGTGCTTTTCTTTTATAAAGATTGTGAGGAAAGCTTTCTCAGCTCCTCCCCACTTACAGAGGTAGAGCATCTCCCATCACAACCACCTTCAAGGGCCCTGCCGGGGGTAGCATTCCCTTGGCCAGATGGGATTTCTTCTAACGTTAGTCTATGTGAATGTCAGCCAGAGGCAGCCTTTCAAGTGACATAGTCCCTGCTGGACCAGGGAGCAAGGAACAAGTCCAAATTGCACTGAGCTGTGAGTAGACCATGAGGCTAACCCTAAACTGAGCATGCTTTGGGACAATAGGGATGTCAGGTGGAACCCTTGGAGACCAAGCAGCAAACTTGGCAGACCCTCACCTTGTACAGGGGTCAAACACACACCTCCAGGTTTCGGCATATCTAGGTCCATCTGCTGTTATCCATATTTGACCGAGGAAAGGATTTTGCTGTTAGTTCTTTACTTCCTTATGTACCAAAATGCCAGAACCCCTCCCACTACTCCCACTGTTATTTCTAACCTAGAAAAAATGTTCCAAACCTTTGCTTTGTTTTTGTCTTCCATGGGAAGGCACTTCAGACCCTGGTCTGCTGTTGCATGGTTCAAGTCCTGCTCCTCCTGCTGCTTACTGATGTCTGTGGGAAATGCATAATTTCAGTCTGGCCATCCCTCAGTGGGATTTATTTGAATAGAGGGGTGAGCTTGTCTGCTCTTGAAATAGACCCATCTGGATGTCTAGAATGCTGTAATCTCCTCTTATGGCTGTTTTGATACCTCTGTTGGTTTTAATAGGACTCTGGTGCCCTACCTCCTGCCATGTAGCCTCTTTTCTTGGGAACCACAAGTGGTTGGAATCTCCTCCTCTCCTCAGAACAAACATTCTTTCTCTTTGGTATAAAAGTGTCAGCAGCTGTCACCAAGTAAAAAGCCACATGCCACTAAAGTTGCAATGCTGGCATGGAGGAGCTCCCTGCAGAAGATGTGGCACCGACTATGTTATACAACCAGCTTCTCTAAACCCTTCATCACTACCTCTCTGGCTGTGTCCTCTACAGGCGGTTTTTCACAAGGCGCCTCTAATAAGGTGGGGGTGATTTTTTTTTCTTCTTCTTCACAACTCCCAGTGCTTGCGTGTGCAACATTTTATTTGGACTGAGGCTGCCACAAGAATGTGATCCCTTTCTTCCTCGGCGGGAAATTGCAACTGAGTGTTTTGCACAAGTGCTCTCAAGCTAGTAACTTGTAGCAAGCTGACTTTTGAACAACTGGCGTCCAGAATGATTAGGAAGATTGCGATTGAATGCTGTGTGATATAAACCTGACCTGCCAGATGCTGAGCTACTTTTGATAAAGTTGTGTTAAAGTGCTAAAATATAGATACAAACTTACACATTCTTCAAATTTCATTAACGTGGTGTGTTTTGAAATATAAAATACACCAAATTCAAACCCTTTCTCCAGAATTAAGTCAGGACACATGACAAACCTCTGTTCTATTTTCTCGCTTAGGAAACCATCTCAAGATAAAAACTGACCATCCTCTATACTTACTGAAGTCATAGAATTGAGAGTGCTGAGCATCTCCAAGCAGAAACTCAGTACATTTGCAGGATCTGGCCCTGAATGTGAAATTTTGATAGGAAGAAAAGCTAATAGAAGCAAAAGACACCGGGGTCTGGGATTTTCAAAGGCATTTTAAGTAGTTAGGTGCCCAGATCCCCTTGAAAGTCTGGATTTCAGGCTCAGATCCTCAGAGGTATGTAGGTACCTATCTCCTATTGGAATTAGCCGCATAGTAATTTTAAGGGTCTGGGTGGCTAACTCCCCTAGGTTCCTTGGAAAAATCCTACCCCCAGTGCACCACAATATATACACCGAGGGATACCATGTAATTTATAGATCACATAGTAATGCTTCAAGGCATGTTGGGGGCAGGGACTGTCTTCTTGTTCAGTGTTTGTGCAGCACCCACCATAATGGGGCCCTGAGCCATAACTAGAGCTCCTAGATAATAAATAGCTGTTGTGCTTAATAAAGGGTCAGTTGGCTGAGGGCCCAATTCTTTACTTTTATTCCCCCCGAGTATTACCCAGTGTGACTGCTGTAAACAAATACAGAATTAAAGCAATGGCCGGGAGGCTTTTTCTACAGGGATTTTTCAATCCAGTAGGTTCGGGGCTGTCCATACCTTCCGTAACACATTTTTTGTGTGATTTTTTTCAGGACCCATCTATCTCCTTTTAACACTGAAACAAACACACACAATTAAGGACCCACCTATCCCCTAATGCATTACATAATTTACAAATAGCCCCTTCTTCCTGTAGCCAGAGAAGCCTTTAAGCATGCGTGCTTGCTCTCTCTCTCTCGCTCTCTCTCTCTGCACATCCATTTTTTCAGTGACTTTCACTTCATTTCCCTGCCATGTAGAAGTCACATGGAGCTTTTTCTGAGCAAGCTTCCGTAAAAGTTTGTTTAAACTGCTGAGGTTTGGGAATTCCTATCAGCTGGATAAAAAACCCTCAAGACCTGCCTTAGCCTCCTTCCTTATTCTGTCCTTGTAGATACTACTGATGAAGTGGGTTATAGCCCACAAAAGCTTATGCCCAAATAAATGTGTTAGTCTCTAAGGTGCCACAAGGACACCTCGTTGCTTTTGCTGATACAGACTAACACGGCTGCTACTCTGAAACCTGTCCTTGTGGAGCTACCTCAAACAGGCAAGAGCAGCAGACTCTTGTCTGGTGAGTAAATGCTGTGAGGTTGTAGTGATAGGCAAATTTAACAGATGCCTGTAGGGATTATGTTCTCATTGTAATAGGGTCACTGCCCCCACCCCCTTTGTAGTGGAAGTCATTAACCCATTTAAGTTAGCCTGGAAAACACAAACACACAAAATTTGTTAGTCTCTAAGGTGCCACAAGTACTCCTGTTCTTTTTATACACACACACACACACACACACACATATACACACACACACACACACACACTCTCTCTCTCTCTCTCTCTCTCTCTCTCTCTAACAGCTCAGGCTGTTTTCCTTCTGAGAGGCAATTAATCTTTCACACACTCCCCTTTTTATCAAGATCAGACTAAAACAAATAGCTGAGCAATAAAGATTCCTCCCTTGGCAGGGCAGTCACATGAGTCCAGCCCTGTCTTGCATGAGGCCAAGGGAGGTCAATTGCTCCTCTCCTGTCTGGAGTGAAGCACCAGTCTCCTCCTATAGCAGCACCTTCATCCCAGCGAACGCCCAACTTTCTGTGGTGCTGCCGCTCCTGAGTCATGTCTCTTGGCTCAGTCTTTGAGGTGCCACAGCTGTCAGCTCTTCTCTGCAGGCTTTACCCCCTGGGGCAGTGTTTACAGATTGGGTTTTTCCTCTCAGCCCTAGGAAGGGGCTTAACCCCTCCATGATTCCTCTGAAGATGGTGTATTTACATGCAGCCCATACCACTCAAATCGGCTGCCAATCTGGGTTCCGGGTGGTAGAAAAATAATCACACAAGAATATAGCATTCATGTGGGGGCATCTCTCACTGTGATGAGAAAACAGTGCCAAGTAAGGCACAACTCAGCGCGAGAAAGAGTGGCAGTCTGGCAAAGAGAGAGGCATGAGTGCAGGAGCGGCCAACCTGTGGCTCCGGAGCTACATGAGGCTCTTCAGAAGTTACTATGCGGCTCCTTGTATAGGCACCGACTCTGGGGCTGGAGCTACAGGCGCCAATTTTCTAATGTGCCGGGGCGGGGGGGTGCTCACTGCTCAACCCCTGGCTCAGCCACAGGCCCTGCCCCCACTCCACCCTTCCTGCCCCCTTCCTTGAGCCTGCTGTGCCCTCGCTCCTCCCTCTCCCCCTACCCCAAACCTCCTGCACGTTGAGAAACAGCTGATCGGGAGGGAGAGGGAGGTGCTGATCGGCAGGGCTCCCGGGATGCGGGATGCACTGGGAGCAGGGCGGGGGAGCTGATGGGGTGCTGCTGACGTATTACTGTGGCTCTTTGGCAATGTACATTGGTAAATTCTGGCTCCTTCTCAGGCTCAGGTTGGCCACCCCTGCATGAGTGGATGAGGAGAGAAGCTGAGAGCGCCGCTTCCCCACCCAAAGTGTGGCTCAGAGCAACTTACGAAATGTTATTGTTTGAGATATTCAAATGCCTATCTTAAAAATCCTCCCAGCCGGAAGCCCCTATTTACACTATATGCAATGCTTCCAGCTCCACAAAGGGAGTTTACGGTAGGTGCATAAAGGGCTTGGGAGCTGAGTCATGATTTACAGAGCAAGGCATAGATGTGTGGTGCTTTATAAACACCACACGAGGCCCAATCATTGCCCCAAACAGCATGCAAGCTAGCACAGGTGGGATGAAACACAAGTGACAGGTGTCGGTAAGGAAAGAGTGTGGCAACACCACTGGAGAGGAGACCAGAACGTGAAGGATCAATGACCACCATGACCATATATCTGAAAACTACCTCATTAAAAAAGAGGCCTGCTGGTGATTGAGCAGCTGGCCAGAGCCAATTTTGTGTCTTAACATTTTCTTTAAAGGGGAAGAAATTAAACCAGCAGCTGCTTGGTTCGCTATTTAGTTTTTCCACCTCTATAAGTCAGTACAGTTGCCAGTGAAATGCCAGGAAGAGCTGCAGCTACCATGGTGCAACTAAGGACAGAAAGAAGCTATCCTTCGCTGCATGTTTTAGTAGCAAGTCACTGGTGGCCAGGTGCCAATTTTAGCTTTCTGTCTTGTAAAGATGCAATATGGCCTCTGCAGCGTTCAACCTGTAGAGCACTTTGCTTTGAGATAGAAAGTTGAAATTAAAAGTGCTGGGCAAGGCAACCTATCATGCATTACAGGGGCCTCTGACTATGGCTTGTGGATGATGGGGTATGTGGGAGCACTTCCACACAAGCAACAGAGCCAGGCCACTCTTCCAAACATCCTACAAAAGTGTCAGCTACGCATGTCATTGTCCAGGCTGAATCACCCCTTGAACCTGTTTGGGTTGCTGCACAGGAGCTAAACTCCCTTACTGTATATTTCTTTGGCCTTGTCTACACTACAAGACTATTTCGAATCAACTTAGTTCGAATTTGTGGATTCGACCTTATGAAGTCGAATTTGTGTATCCATACTAAATACACTAATTCGAATTTCTGAGTCCACATTCACGGGGCCAGCGTCGACTTTGGAAGCGGTGCACTGTGGGAAGCTATCCCACAGTTCCCGCAGTCCCCGCTGCCCATTGGAATGCTGGGTAGAGCCCCCAATGCCTGCTGGGGGGAGAAATGTGTCGAGGGTGGTTTTGGGTAAGTGTCGTCATTGAACCGTCAATCACAACCTCCCTCCCTCCCTCCTTGAAAGCGCCTGCGGGCAAGTTCGTGCACTTTTCTGGTCAGTGACAGCGCGGACGCCACAGCACTGCAAGCATGGAGCCCGCTGTGATCATCGCCGTTTTCTCCTCCTCGCACTTTATCGTCCACCTCTTCCACAGTCAGCTGATGAGAAATTGGGCTACTTTTCAATGGTGCTGCAAGCATGGGGGACCATAGGGGACGTTTTGCAAACATCAACGTCGGGTGGCCGGGCAAGGTTCATGATGCGTGTGTTTTCAGGAACTGTGGGCTGCTCAGACGCCTGCAGGAAGGTAGTTTCTTCCCGGACCACGAAATAACTGTTGTGGATGAGCAGATTCCTAAAGTCATCCTCGGGGACCCAGCCTGCCCGCTAATGCACTTGCTCATGAAGCCCTATACAGGCGCCTGGGACAGCGACAAGGAACTCTTCAAATACCAACGAGCAGCGTGACCTGTGACTGTTCAGTTTCTTTACAGAGAAGCTGAACCTGCCCCTGTTTCTTTACCCACTGACTGTTGACTCTCCTCTTCGGTTACATACCCCGTTCACCCCGTTTCCCCCACTTCCAACACACGTGTAAAAATAAAATACATGTCCCATTGTTACTGAAGAAAGGTTTCTTTATTCATGACTTTGCATTAAAGGGTTGAAACTGGGAGGCAGACTGTGCTGGGTAGGGTGTGCGGTGATGTAAAGACCGCCTCTAAACTCAACGAATGACAGGCTCCTGCTCCTAGAGCGGTCCGCAGTGCCGGAATGCTTCTTTCAACGGAGCCTGCCATCCCTCTTTTTCGAATTCTGTGTGCGGGGGGATATGTGACCTTGTGGCGGAGGAGTACGGATACAGATTCCTCTGCTGCGTGACTCAACGGTCCAGGACAAGGACCGCTGTATAAGATCTGTAACCGCCCTCCCCCGCTACAAAGTCACATCCCCCCCGCCCACACAGAACCTGGAAACCACCTCCCATACCGACCATGGTGCCTACTGACTGCACTGTGTGTGTGACCCGCTGCTGATCCTGCCCCTGTGTCTGTACCCTGGGAAAGGTGACTGTCCTATGCAATTAACAACCCCCTTCCCCACGCCCCCCATTCAAACACAGTCTTCTTTGAAAAAACATGACGGAAACAGTAATTAACAGCAAAGTATTTTTATTACTTAAGTAGACACTTAGGGGATGGAACTGGGATTGGGACTTGTGTGAGTCCGGAAGGGAACGACTTCTGCAAATGTAGGGTATGAGAGCTTTTGGGTACTTGAGCACTCTGCTGGGGTGCAGTGACAGTTTACACGGCCTCTGGCACCCCTCCTTCTGGTTATTTTGGGTGAGGGGGGTATGGGACTGTGGCGGGGGAGGGCGGTTGCAGATACACTGCAGGGGGGCTCTGTCCTCCTGCGGTCTTGCAGAACATCCACAAGGCGCCTGAGCGTGTCCGTTTGCTCCCTCACTAGTCCAAGCATTGTTTGAGTCGCCTGCTTGTCTTCCTCACGCCACCTCTCCTCCCGTTCGCTGTGTGAGCGCTGGTACAGAGAGACGGTCTCCCTCCACTGGCTCTGCTGGTCCGCCTCGGCTAGGTAGCAGCCCATACGTTCATCGAACATCTTGTCCCTTGTCTTTTTCTTTCTCCGCCTAATCTTTGCCAGCCTCTGCGAGGGGGATGCTGTGGCAGGCCTGGAGACAGTGGAAGCTGTGAGATGGGAAACAGGGAGTGAATTCCTTGCAAAGATACATTTTTGCGAACAATTAACTGAGTCTAGGCTGTGTCTGTGAATTCTGCGTTGAGACCCCTGTGCCTGCTGGTGGCCGAGCAGCAGGGGCGCAAAAGCAAAAATTGGGAATGACTCCCTGAGTCAATCCCTCCTTTTTGGTATCTAAAAATAGAATCAGTTGACATGATAGAAGCATTTGGAGCTCATCCAAGAATGCAAATACTTTTCGGAGACAGCAGGAACTGTGGGATACCTTGCGTCCTCATTCCCCCCTCCCTCCATGAGCGTCCATTATATTCTTTGGCTTTCCGTTATGCTCGTCACGCAGCTGCGTGCTGAGTCTGTGCTATGCCGTCTGTCCGTGGATTTATTAAAAATACTTTGGACCAGGCGCACCATAACAGTAATTCCATTACTTAGATGCATGAGTCTTCTAGCGAGATCACCATGAGGACGGGCACTGAAGGAGATAGAGAGCGCATGCTGCGTGAAATCTATCACGAACCACGGACCGATGCAGCCGTGCTCGGGGAGGCAATGCTCCCTGAATACCGCATGAAAGCCTCGCGCGGAAAAGGGTGCTATCACGGAGCACCCAATAAGGCAGCTCTCCCCAGGAACCTCCTGCTGATGCTTATCGATTAACGGAAGGAGAGCTTCGTGGAGATCTCCCAGGAGGATTTCTGTTCTATCACCATATATAGAGAGACCTCCTTCTCACACACTTCAGATTCCTGTTATATTAAGAATAAAAGTTAACATGGTTAAAGCACTTACCAACTGCTCCTTCCCCTGATTCAGGATCCGGGTTCATGGCCGGGGAGGGTTGGTAGGGGATCTCCGTGACGGTGATGAATAGATCCTGGCTGTCGGGGAAACCAGCGTTGTAAGCGCTCTCGCCTGCCTCGTCCTCCACAAACACTTCCTCATCTTCCCCGTCCGTGAACATCGTCGAGGAACTGTCCGTCGACACTGTCCCATCATCAGAGTCCATGGTCACTGGTGGGGCAGTGGTGGCAGGCTCCGTAGCGTCCGTTTGCCGCTTTGATTTTTTGGTAGCCTTGTCTGGGGTCCTTGGTTTTCACGCGGCGATGCGTTGCATGACGGCTGTATCCTCTGTCTGGATCATGGCTTTGGAGATCTTCTCGTAGGTCTTTGCATTCCGTTTGTTGGAGCGCAGCTCCGAAAGCACAGATTCCTCTCCCCACACACCGATCAGATCCAAGAGTTCCCGGTCAGTCTATGCCGGGTCCCTCTTTCTATTCAGAGATTACATGAACTCCTCTGCTGGAGAGCTCTGCATTGCTGCCGGTGCTGCTGAGCTCGCCCCGATGTCCAACCACAAAATGAGATTCTAACTGTCCAGAAAGGAAAAGGAATTCAAATTTTCCCGGGTCGTTTCCTGTGTGGCTGCTCAGAGCATCGAAGCTCGGACTGCTGTCCGGAGCGTCAACAGAGTGGTGCACTGTGGGATAGCTCCCGGAGCTACTAAGTTCGATTTGCATCCACACCTAGCCTAATTCGAGCTAGCCATGTCGAATTTAGCGTTACTCCACCTGTCGGGGTGGAGTACCAAATTCGAACTAAAGAGCCCTCTAGTTCGAATTAAATGGCTTCCTGGTGTGGACGGTCGAGCGGTTAGTTCGAATTAACGCTGCTAAATTCGATTTAAAGTCCTAGTGTAGACCAGGCCTTTGTTGAATGTTTACTAGTTGGAGTAAATGCACCCATGATCTAATTTGCTGACACCGCCAAAATGTGAGGGATAGCAGACGCTCAGTTGGAGGGGATAGAGCCAACTTCAGAATGATTTGATTAGAGCAGCCCAGTTGTCGCAGGGCATGACTGCTCTGGAGTCCCCCTTCTGGCTAAGTGTGGCATTCCAGGCACTCCCTGCCTCAGGAAGCCAGTAACTCTGCTTTGGGTCCTCTTGATACCCTTCTTGGTGCTGGTTTCATATAAAACCTTGTACAAAACAGTCCATAACAAAAGTCCCAAATAAACAAAAAGTTCTTCTATCCTTTGGGGTTCCTCTGAAGCTCACTCTCTGAGCTCTGTAACCCTTAGGGTTACCTCTCAGTCTGTGTGTGTCTCCTTATGGCAGGAGCCACTTGCCCTCCTCTTGGAGCTGGATATTTATCCTCCTTCTTAAACCAGGAATCCCCAGCTGTCCTGCTGGAGCTGGGTTGTAGCTTCTCCTTGGACATTAGGAAGCTTCTCTTTGAGCTGGTCCCACTTAGTCCTCAGGCTTATAAGGGTTGGCAGCCTTCTTCTGCTGGTGTCTGCTGTGATATATACTAGTCCCCTGCTCCCAGCTCATTCCCAATCGTTTGGGTGAGAGGGGAGCTTTGCCTCTCTGCAATGCTCCTGGCCCTAGGCCCCTAAAGATAAAGTGACAGGATTTCCTCCCATGCACCACTCATTTCCAGGACTCTCTCCTCCCTATCCATTTACCCTTTCAAACCCTTAAAGGGCCATGCCATGTGCCAGGGCGGGCTGATCATTAGGCACTACTGCCTATAAGGGACCAGCTATCCCATCACAGGAGGATTCAGGGTAACAAAGGGCGATTTCATACTAATGGTTGTGAAGTCCTAGACACACTCAGTGAAAGTGCCCTGGCCCAGAATGCATAGGACAAAATGATGCACTTTTCTCCATTACATTGCTAGCATGTAACTGGGTGATATAGTTGCCTCAGGCAAGGTGTGGGGCTGGGAAGGAAAGAGAGAATCTCTGTTTTAAGATTAGATCCAATGTGGGAAAAGTTTGAGAGCCAATTGTGATGTGAAATATGGTTGATTCTGCTTGTGAGCAGAGGCATGGGCTTCATAAAAGTGTGTGTGTGTGTCCAAAATGCAGAGACAGGAACACAGTAGCAGCTTATTCTTTCCTCTTGCCAAGTGCTCCTTGCCCTTAATAATTCCGATAATTCATTAGTTTATGGGTGGAATGAATGACCTCCAGAATATATTGGTGCCAACACTTGAATGTACTGTTCAATTTGGTGTACTTGTTACTGACAGTACCTATGCATACAGAACTTAAGAGCCGGTCAGTTTCCATTGTACATAAACACAGCAATGCGACGGGAGAATGATGGAAAAAATAGGACTTCTGAGTGTTGTGCATTAATCAGGACATGAGTGAAATACAATGCACTTTAGAGCTCACCTGGGTCATTATACCTAAAACCATCATAGATCAGAAGTGCTTTGAAAAACCTTGCTTTAAAATGGATTCAAACCTCAGATTATAATCGGAAATGTTTATGGTGATGCAATTCTATATTGTGCAAATAGGGAAGAGTTGAGGGTAGAATATGTGATCTCAGATTTTGACAGGTGTTTTCTAGTCACCCATCCAGCAACGATTTATTTCCTTCTTGCCTGTTGTTTCTTAGATTAAAAGAAGCTTAAATCAGACATTTTTGGAGTGAAGAAAAGTGACTCACAATGCAAACACCTGACTGCACGTCCTCAACTGAGGGCTATATTGAAGAAGGATTCATCTGAAACTTAGGTCTTCCTCGGTTTTAAATAGTCTAGTCTGAGAACAGTAGACCCACAGTTTCAGTCTGGTGAAGAGTGAGTGATAGACCTTCACAGTTACCCTCTGTTAATCAAAAAGGTCTAGTTCTAGGGGGTGGAAATGTGAACCTAGTAGAACCATGCAGTTACTGACTCAGGATGAGCTGGCAGGCAGGCGCATGTTACTCAGGACAGTGCCTTCAAAATCCCCATCTTCACTTCATACCACAGTTAATCACCAGTCCCAGTATTGTCTTATAGGCCCTATCTGCTGTTCCTATTACTAGAGGGACAAATCACAGTCAGTGTAAAGACGTACATTCTCCATACACCACCCTCTCCTCATTGAGTCCTGCTTCAAGACCCACCTCCACTGCAATTCCTACAAAGGGAAGGGAGGGTCAGCCAAGACAGCTTTGTTTTACTGAACCAGTCACCTATTTATTATACATATTTAACCTGTTTCTAAAACAGCCTGTTGTTCAAACCACCTTTGCCATGTAACCTGTCCCCTTGGTGGCAACTCCCACAGCACTGCTTTGCTTCATAGATGTGGCATTTAGAATCAAGGCTCTTCAGGACTGGCATCTCTTTTGTGTGTGTCTGTGTCCGGCATTTTTGGGCAAGCAGAGTGAAATCTGCCTCAAGTGTGGAGGGCTGACGCAAAGCCAGTTGCCCAGCTACGTGCAGGCTGCCTGAGCAGCTGGGCAGGCGTTCCTATAGATGTAGGATGGGCTGCACAGTAGCGCAGCGTCCTGGCACTGTGGTGGGTGGGGTGAATTTCATCTCACTTTGTTCCACCCATAGAAAGCCAGGATACTTGCACCTTGCTTGGGGGTGGAGTGAATCACCGTTAATGAGTGAATAGCAATAATAATCTATGTTAAAGGAGAAGCTAAAACATTGGACAATATCCCATCTGCTAGGCTCTGACAAGTATTTCTCCACTTGAGTTCATTAATGGATTTTAAGTGATTTCTCTGGCAAGAGAGAGCTCAGAGGAGACAGGAAGATTTCTTTTGTTTAGCCACAGCTTCCACGGAGTCTTAGAAAAGAGAGTACCAATAATGCCGATGCTGGTCTTGGGTTTTATTGTAACTGGATCTGAAGACAGCTTCCCCCAATAAATATTTTAATATATTTGTATGTCTACACAGCAGCAGTGAGTCTCAACGGACTCAGGATTGCAGGGCTCGCGCGGCTGGGCTAGAAATAGCAGTGGAGACAGTCAGGCTGGGTCTGGAGCCCAGCTTGGAAATCCAACGAAGGGGGAAGGTCTCCAAGCCTGGACTCCCCCTCCCCCCCCCCCAGCTTGAATGTCTACACTGCTAGTTTTAGCTTCACAGCACAAGCCCTACAAGCCTGAGTCAGTTAACCCAAGCTCTGAAACTTGCTACTGGGGAGGGGATTGGTCATTTTGTTTTATTTTGCTGTATAGATATACCATAAGTCCATTATGCCCCAGGTGCGTTGCTCTGTAGCCAGCGAGAGTGTATCCTAGAGACTGTTCTTCCTAATGTAAACAGAAGCTATACACAAAGGGGAGGGAGGATTTTCAGAAATACTGAGTGTTTAGCCTGACACTGCATCTATTGAAGTAGGAAGTAAAGTCCCATTGGCTTCAGTGGAAACAGGCCAAAATTGAGTATGTTTGAAAATCCCACCCAGAATATTTCATAATTTACTGTCAGCTTTCCTGCTGCTGTATAGAAAAGGGTAATAGAGGAAGTGCTACCAAACAGCCCGAAGCCTTGAGAGCTTGCAGTGTTGGTGTAGCTGTGTTGGTCCTAGGATGTTAACGAGAATAGGTTGGGTGAGGTAATATCTTTTATTGGACCAACTTCTGTTGAAAGAGACAAGCTTTTGAGCTTACACAGAGCTTTTCTTTAGCTCTGAGGAAGGTCTGAAGAAGAACTCTGTGTAGCTCAAATACTTGTCTCTTTCATCAACAGATGTTGGTCCAATAAAAGGTATTACCTCACCCACTTTGTCTCTCTGAAGTCTTTATAGGTATATCAGAGCCTCAGTAATGTTTGGGTTTTCTTGCTTAAGGACCTGATCCAAGCCCACCAGGGTCAATGGAAGTCTCTGCACTGATTTGAGTGGGCTGGGGAAGTGGGGACGGCAGGTGTATATTCTATGGGTGTGGAGAGACCTGTTTGTTTGGCCAGACATTTAGGTTCAGTTCAGGATTTCCTCCTTTCCCACAAAACCCTATTAGTCATTATAAATATTGATACAGGTTAGTCTGTTGTCCCGGCTATTCCCAGCAGCAATCAGCACACATGATCCAGATCAACTCTGCCAACTGTTTTCTGCATCTTCCAGAAATGAAATATTCCTTCTGTTACTCTGGGCCTGGGGTAGGTAGATTTCACAGGCAGTTGTGTGATTAGTGATCAGGAAGCAGAAAGAGTTGCTTTGACTTGAGTCGTCCTCTAGTTTCAAAATGACAGGCTCAGGCAAAAAGGGGCCTTTTCTCTCTCCCTCAGTGCAATCAGAATCCTTTTCAATAAACCAGCTCTGATTCTACCAGGACAGAGCTCTGGCTGGGCCTTTTAGCAGATACTAACTACTAGCTGGGCTGTGGATTGATACTGGACAATGTTGTATCCTTGGGGCAGCCGGTGTAGGAAGCAATCACTTGAGGCCAGAGAGCAGGCAGCTAACCAAAACCTCCATTTTATTTACAGATATACAGAGAGCTCACTCAGCCGGTTGAAACCGGTTGAGCTAACCCATAATAATCTAACTCAGTTGCCATAGCAACAAAAACCATGACAACCAAATACACAACATATTCCTCCCCCCCTAATAAGAACATCCCCTAAATAAAACACACACTAGACTAGAGAAGGAAGGTAGACTGCCTCCATTCCCGGCTAAACCCTGGGGATTATTTTGCCCCATAACCGTGGGTTCGCCCTAGCTAAAGATCCAGCCGATGAGGAGGCCTTCTGTCTCTAGGTGGATTACGGCGAACTTCTGGTGTTATTGCACCCGAAAGCACTAGGGGCTCAGGGTCCGCAGCACGAACAGGTGAGGAGGTGGTATCAGCTCGTGCTGGGCAAAGGGGTATCTCAGCCGCCGGCAGTAATGGAGGAGAACAGTCAGAAACAGGTGACTCGTGATTCGGTCCCTCACTAGAAGAGGTGAAGTCAGACCCCTCAACTGCAGATGGGTCCTGAGGACTGGCATGACCTGGCAACAGCTGATCTACATGGTGCCGCCAGGTAAGATTCTCTGCAGTCCGGACTGTGTAGGAAACAGGTCCTGTTTGAGTGATGACTGTGGCCGGAACCCATTTAGCTCTGGAAGTATAATTCCGAGCCAAAACTGGCTGTCCCGGGCTAAAGGTTCGGTCTTTTGCTCTGGGTGCCCGTCTGATGACTTGATATTGCTGCTGATGTTGCACAATTTGTTGGGGTTCAGAAGGTTTCTTCTTTAGTCATCCGGTGCACTTCTGCCCAGTTCAGTTGAATCTTCCCAAGCCAAGACCTACCCATTAAGGCTGGGTAGTCACCTCTCACCACAAACAGTGGCAATTTAGCTGCCTGTCCATTGAGCTCCACCTTAACATCAATAGTGCCCAACATGGGCACAGCTTCACCTGTATACGTCTTCAGAACAGTTTTTGTTGCCTTAAGCGGAAGATGCTGTAGCTTTTCCTTATACACAGTCTCAGGAACCAGCGAGACAGCTGCACCAGTGTCTAGTTCCATGCGTATAGGTTTGCCCTCCAATAAAGGGGTTACCCAGTATTCATGTGAGCCCGCTGCCAAAGACAAAACATGCAGTGGCACTTCCTCTTGTGAGGAGGTGTCACCTTGATCATCCTGGGTCTGCTCTAGGGTATGCAAGGTTCCTCTTTTTGTCGGCCAGACCACAGGCCTCTTTTTCTTTTGTTTACAGGCATACTCAATGTGTCCCTTTTTGCCACAGTGTCGACACACCAGGTCCTTACACCAGCATTCTGATGCCTGGTGACTCAGCTTACCACAGCGGTAACATTCTTGACTCTGCACCGTTTTGTGGGTCAGTTCTTGTGACACTTTTTGCACCCTAGGGGATGCACCGATGTATTGTGCCTCCCTTGTAGCCAGTTCCATGGAGACAGCAATATCAACAGCCTTCTGTAATGTAAGCTGAGCCTCTGTCAGTAGGCGCTTCCGTATAGCTTCACTGCAGAGGCCACACACTAACCTGTCACGCAGGGCATCATTTAACATCTCTTTAAATTCACAGTGTTCTGCTAGCTTTTTTTAAATGGCTACAAATTGTACAACTGTTTCATCTTCCTTTTGGTCTCTTTTGTGGAACCTATATCTTTCAGCAATTACCAGTGGTTTTGGGGAGAAATGAGACCCCAGGATTTCCACAATGTCACTGTAAGATTTAGTCTCAGGCTTAACAGGGTGCAGTAAGCTGTGTAGCAGAGAGTAGGTTTTAGCCCCTACAACAGTTAAGAATATTGGCACCTTCTTCGCTTCTGTAATGTCATTTGCAATACCAAAGAGCTCAAAACGCTCAGTATACACATGCCACTGCTCTGTATTCTCATCAAAAGGCTCCAGGGGCCTGGTCAGAGTAGCCATGATTTTTAGTTTCACTTTCACAGTCAGTGCAAACAAGCAGCTTTTTTTCTTTGTTTGGTCTTTACCTTGACTTCTACTTCCTTCTGTTACTGGAGCAGCACCAGGATCCCATCCTCGTCGCCAGTGTTGTATCCTTGGGGCAGCCGGTGTAGGAAGCAATCACTTGAGGCCAGAGAGCAGGCAGCTAACCAAAACCTCCATTTTATTTAAAGATATACAGAGAGCTCACTCAGCCGGTTGAAACCGGTTGAGCTAACCCATAATAATCTAACTCAGTTGCCATAGCAACAAAAACCATGACAACCAAATACACAACAGACAACTGATTATAACTGGGCTTGATCATTAATCATTCATCTTGTCAGGTAATTCATCCACTCCCAGATGTACAGTTGGCACAAGTGCCGTTTCATTTTAATTAGCCAGGATTCAGTGTGGGTCTATTTCGTTCACAGTGACCTAACCAGCTAATGCTTTGTAACCTCGCTCCTCTTTCTCTCTTGGCACCATCAATCATGAATCTTCATCTTACTCTTGTTGGTACATTTATGGCTGACGCTTACCGTGCACCTACTACGAAGATTTCAGGCAGGAGGATGGAGTGTTTTGGTTTTTTTTAATTATTTTGGCAAGCATAAAATAGAAGCAGTGTTAGGTAAATGGCATTGCCTGGGCCAGCAAATTCCAGGTCAAGGCTGTCAGTCCAATGGCTGAGGATCCAGACAGGATGTGTACAGCATACATACCATGAACTTGAAATGATGACTTTTTTCCGTCGCTTTCCTGCACACAGTAAATGAGGGAATGTTTTCATTGGAATTCTGGGAAATGCCTCAAGTGGACCTCTTTTCTTTCTGTTTCCTGAGGGGACTACCATGAAAAAGTGCAGCAAGTAAATCTGTGCTAAACTGCTATATATGTACGTTCAGGTGGATTGCACCATTGTTGAGGTTACCCTAAGGTAGCAATCTCTAGCAGCGACTGTGCTTCAGCAGTAATGTTTTTCTGCTGCCCAATTTCATAAACCAGAGTAGTTCAGTTCTTTTAAGGCCGTTTTTTGAAACTGTCATTACACCATCTAATAGCTGCCGTTGGTATAATAAGGGTGCAGGTTTTATTGGTGGACTTGATCCTGAAAGCTGTAGAACACCCACCGCTCCCCATTGGTTCTGCACCTCTCAGGCCCAGTAGCATCAAGGAAGCTTTGTGATTATATACTGTGATGTGCCAGGTTTTTAGTCAGTGGCTATATTTTCTATCCTACCCGCTCAAATTTAATTGGGAGCAGAATCAGGCCTCATTCGGCTCAGTAAAAATTAAGCCATGTTAGAAATAGTTACCTTCCTTAGGAAGCTCTTCTGAGCAATTACTGTCCAAAAGGGGCTGAGATGGGGAAGCAGGGATTTAAAATGAATGCAGAGAGGTCTCAGAAGCAGGAAAAGTCTGATCAATGTTTGCATCCCTTCATGTATTATACCTGCAGTCAGCCTCTTGGGCATTGCGTCTTTGTAAACACCATCCTGGGAAGCCAAGCCTTCTGCGTCTTACAAGTGCTGTTGTGTAGTTATACTGCAGGTGTAACACACAGTTACACATACAAGGCAGCAGTATCAAGTGATGTGAGGGCAAAACTGAGAGCCAGGAGCTCCTATGTTCTAGTCCAAGATCTGTTGAAAAGTGAATGGCATTGGCATGGCCTGGACAAACAGCTTGCAAAAACTTATCTGTGGTCTCGACCTGCTAGTTGGCTTTAAGATTACGTGTAATAACAATATTTCTGCATGTGAAGATACTGTTTCATACAGCTCAACAGATGCAGCAGGAACTAATTCTAAAGCTAAATCATATTTATCGCATTGGGTACATAAAACAACATAAACCTGATGGTCCCTGGACCTTGCAGAGGATCCACAAGTGGGGGAATGTGCAAGGAGCCTTTTCTCTTTCTCTGTCTCACTCACACACACCACTCTCTTTCCCAACACAAGGGCTAGGTCTTGCCATACACTCCTGAGGGCATAAGATACATCAAAGAGGGGGTGGAGAAAAGATGGGGCCATCCCATGGCTCTCTTCTCCCCCCATCACCTGCTACTTTCCCAGCGCTGGCCTCTGAAGCTGACAGGCTGTGTGGTGGGGGAGCGGGCAGTACAATCCCAAGGAATGGAGCAGTGTGCATAATCCCCGTGCACACAGGAGGAGCTCCACAGGGACAGTGTTTCCTGAGGGACAGTCCTTCCCAAAGGGCCTTCTCTCCCTCCTCCCAGCTCCACCCAGACTCTGTCACGAGCAAGTAGCTACCTGCTATCATCTGGCTCTAGATGAGGGCTGGTGTACATTTTTAATGGAGTTAAACTCACTTATACAAGGTCTGGATTTGACCCTCTGACTTCATTGTGTATTACATTACCATTCTCTATGCCAGTATTCAGGAGAAATGTGGAGATCTAGGTTGGAGCCTTCACAGTAATGTTCCTCATTCCTTTATCCTAGGGTCTGGCGAGCATTTCAAAATGGCTGTCTGCTATCACTACAACAAACAGGGCATTTCATTGACAATCTTTACATTGTTTAATGTACACATCATTACATTTAACTCCTCCTTTTTTTAAGTTGTGTTTATTTTTAAGGAGCCATGACACCACATGAAGGCTCGTCCTTCATTTCATTCTGGTTTTATCGTATTTAAAGTTGCAAACCATTTCGTGTTCCATAGTTATGTTGGACCAGCCATCACATTCAGTGCGCTAGTGATCTGAAACAGAATTTGCTCCTGCACTACAGAGGCTTTTAACAGACACTTGGAAACTAGATAGAGCATTTCACTCACCCAACAAACAGAACATTTATCTAGAAAACTGGGGGTTGGTGAACTAATGTTTTGCAAACTGAACGCTTTATTTTGATGCTTCATTTTCAAAGATCAGGAGGACTGTGCACATACCTATAATATCAATTGTTTCCTAATTTAAATAAGGGAAAGTAGCAGAGAAGGTTGAAGTTAAATCTTGATGAGGTTTGGGGATCATGTTCTGGAAGCACAGAGCTATAAAAGAATCCCAACTTTCTAAACTTGAGCCAGGCAAGAATACTATGGCCAGGTATTGGTACTGGATTTCTTTAGCTAATCAACCTAATATGTCACCTTCAGTATTCCATTTGTCTCTGCACCAAAAAGAAAGTGTTCCTTCTCTGAGCAATGTGTACCCCATATTTACTATTTATCACTACAGAATTGTTCTGACTCTGCTGTTTTTCCCTTTAAAGTTCCACAACAGTAGATTTAGTGCAAGCATCCAAAGTTGAAAGATAGTGATACTTCTGGCTTTTATTTTACAGACCTGAAACTTTCAAGCTGTTTTTCTCATGTTAAAAACAGTTGGATCTATTTCTCATCTCCATTTTGTGGCTTCCTTTTTCAAAAACCAGCACCCTGGTTTTCCATTTGTGATTTCAATCTCTCGCTAAACCTACTGATGTGGTAACATTGACAAAAAGAACAGCAGTTCAGACTGGTTTTTATATCTGCGTTCCAGTGTAAGAGATGCAGAAGTCTTCCTTAGACACTATTTGCTACTGTTTGCTGATGCTTACTCAGCTTTACTTGTGCTCTGGAAATTTGCAAAGCATTCTCATGATGCAGTGTGATAGGTAATTCCTGGTTATAAAAATATGCATGGCCACATGCATGCCTTATTATTGGAAAAAATCTGGAAGAGACGAGATTTTCCTTTCAAAAAAATATTACTCAGTAGTGACTTCTCCATGATTTCAAGTTATGGGTTGGCAAATACCATTAGTAAAATACCATAGGGTAAAGGATCACTTGAGGCCTGATCCAAAGCCCAAGGGAGTTTTTTCCATTTACTGCAGTGGGCTTTGGCTCATGCCCTTTAACGTGTCACAGGGTGAGACAAAATGAAGTCTCGGTACAAATATTAGGCCAGATTCTGCTATCCCTATTCAAGTGGAGTGCAAGTAGCCCCTGTGACCACTTTCAGAGTAAAGCACTGCTCAGAGGGAGCAAAGGGAGCAATAATGCAGTTGCCACCTTTTGAACTATCCGACTTTACCCAGACTGACCGGCATTCACTCGTATAAGGCATGTGCCTGCTCCCATTGAAGTCAATGACAAAATTCCCAATAGTGCGGAGGAAGCCAAAATGTGCAAATATTGCAGAGAGGACCAGGCAAGTTGCACATTTTTTTTCTGGAAAAATTTTGATCTTTAAAATGCCAACATAGCAAATGCACATGTTGTGATGCAAGAGGCTAGAACAGCTCCCTTTTTGTCACTTCTTCTGTGCCTAAAATAAAAGGATGCATTTAACTGACACCCTGTAACTGACACACTGTAACTACATGTAGAGAGAAATGCTTCATTCCTTAGTATGCACAAAGTCCTTAACTCCAGTGGGAGTTTGCCTGCGAAAGGATTGCCTCAAAACTGCATAATGACCTTCAAAAATATCCCTCCCTTTATTGCTGCATGACACTACTAAAAATGTTGACTGGAAAATGCAAGCATTAAGGGAATCTGAGGTAGATTTGGGCTTTGTGAGTGAGTTACTTTCCAGTTTCATCAGCTTCCTGGAGTTCTTGCTGCTGAACTGAAGAGCGCCTTGTAAATCTTTAGAATCCTGTCTGGTTTTTTTTAATGTGACCTCATTGGTTCATTTGGCATAAAGAACAGTAGGGCCAGTGAATGCAAAGCAGCAGGTATACAGATTAATACCATTGACATCACTTGAGGAAACCACTGACTGCGGAGAGGGTTAGTGAAGAGTGAAATAAACCCTTTTTGGCATATCCTATATTGGGAGCCAAACTTGGAGCATCTTGTGACCAAGCAAGGCTCAATTAATACCCCATTCTGGGCCACATGAAATAATAAAATGGGAGCTTTAGATTTCACATCACTTAAAAAGATGCCAGTAGGCGGAAATGTCCACCTTGTCACAGTGTGGGACAAACGTTATTAACAGGATTAATATGCAAGCCTGAGAGAGCCCACAGGCTGGAGCTTTGCCGTGGTATAGTTAAAACTGTACTTGCTTCCAGAACATGAGCGGGCAGCAGCTGGTTTAAATTTAATGGGAATTACACAAACAGAGATTCCTTTGGGGGACACAATGAGCTTGTACCTGCAAATGCTCCTTTCATATTGGTGCTCTAATGATCATATTGTATCTCCCAGTTAACAGGGAGCCCAGGGCTGCTGTAGCTCGTTGGATGGGAGGCAGTGGAGATTCTAGATATGGCTTCCAGGCAGAACAGGCTCCGGTGTTGCAGCTCCACTATAAAGCCTGATGCTTGCTTAAACCTCACAGCCTCTGATAGGGACTAAAGCCCTCAAGGACCAGGGCTGTACCTGGTTTCTTCCTCCCTCTCTCATGTATCTGTCTTCCCTGAACCTAAGTAGAGAGTTTCCATTCAAGCTGTTTCCAAGAAACATAGTAAATAGTGAATCTACAACAACTTGGATTTTATTTGGGACATCTCCAAGGCCTTCACCTATTCATCAAAATGCCTTGCCCACCTGTAGTGGCCCCCAAGCCAGTCTTGCCTAGAACCAACAAGGATTTTACTGGATATAAAGAATAATCTGCTGTTTCAACCACTTTCCTGCAAATTTCTGGTAAACAGGGCTTGCCTTTATGCTTGGCGATGTTTCCTGATGCGCCAGTAGCGCATGGCAGAATTCCAGGAGCTCTAACTGTAAACCACTCTTTAAGCCACACTGTAAGGTTGTCATGACCCAACACACGTAATATGTCTCTCTGTGTCCTCCTAATCCCTTCCAGGGTTGATTTTGGCCCATAAGGCTTTATGACCATTTTTCATTTTGAAAAGAAAAACTGCTGCTTGCTCGCACCCCATCCAGAGCAAACGCTGCAATGTAACTCAGGAGATCAGGGTTCATTCCTGGCTCTGGTGACCTTGGGCAAGTGACTTAATCTTTCTGCACCACCGTTCCCCGTCAGCCAAGTAGGGATAATAATTTTTCCTTTCTCCCACTCTCTTGTCTTTGAGGCAGGACCTGACTCTTACTAACACGGTTTCCTAGCACAGCGAGGCCAATTGCTCCACTGTAATAGAGATATGAAGAAACTCTGTGGTCACCCAATGCTAGTTTAAGAGATGTTTCCTGTGGTGGTTCTGGTTATAGGACTTCTGAGACAGAGTGGGATAACTGGCTTTCTCATTTTCAGGGCACCATAGTAGAGAAGAATGGTGGCCCAGTGGCTAGCCAGGGACCTGGGTTCTAGTCCCTTCTCTGACATAGCCTTCCTGTGCTTTAGTCTTTCTGTGCCTGGGTAAAATGGGGTAATAGCCCTGCTCTACCTCCTCAGAGTGCTGTGAGGTGCCCAGATGCCGTAGTGATGGGGATCATATAAGTACCTACATTAGATACCCAGAATGCCTGTCCAGTTCAGAGCTGGTGTGTCTGCTCTGGGAGCAAACCAGAACGTTTGGGTTGTACCACACCAGGAAGGCACTGGCTTATGTGATAGAATGCTTTGCAAGCAGAATATGTTCAAGAAGCCAAGTCACATCTTTTCCCCAAAACCCAGAAAGAGGAAACACAGCCCATTCCTATCATGTACACAGGCGTCCTGCTTTTGATGTTAACATCACTGGGGCGATTCTCTGACAGTGGTTGCTTCCCCCCATCTGCGAGTGTGCACAGGATAAGCTTGACAGTTGAAGGGGCCAGATGCCAAGAGCTGGAGTATATTTTTAGGAAAGCATTGTCTGGGTCTGCAGATGGCTCCAGTGCTATCTGGCCAGGCTCCTGACTGCACTTATGACTGTGGAATATTCCCTGGGGCCATCTCAAGGTCAAACTGCTGACAAGCTTCCTACACTGCTTGATCTTCTAGAATCTGTTTCTTGGACCTAGCTTAAACTATGGGCATCCATACCGATAGATGGGTAGGTGGTGTACTGGAAAGTGCATAGTTCCTATTCTATCGGGTGCAACCGCTGAACATTTTGACAATAACGTGGGGACAGGACAAGAAAACATAAATAATAAGATTCTTGGCAGCAAATTCTCCTCTTGGATACACTAGTGCAACCTCACTGAAATCAGTGCAACTAAGAACATTTAGGCCTTTGTGTATGTAGAACTATCACTCTGCTCAAACGCATCTCAAAACTGAATTAACCGGGGTTTCTGCAAGTCAGACTTGTGGTGCGTTGGGAAAGCTATGTGGCGAAGTTCATACAAAACCTGACCACATTAAATCTGGCTCAACCCAACATTATTAGTTCCTCCCTTCTACAAATGCCAAATTCCTGCACACCGTTTGTTTTTTCAGAAGATGATGGTGCAGTTGGCTGCTGGGTCCAGCGATACGTGTTTGTCCAGGTTTTATTTTAAGCTCTGGAGAGTAGGGACTGTGTCTTCGCTTGAGTTTGAACAGCTCCTAGTATGCAGCAATTGAAATAATAACAATAATAATAATTGTTATTGCAGGGATCTGAAGCTGGATAATGTGTTGCTGGATCACGAGGGCCACTGCAAGTTGGCAGATTTTGGCATGTGCAAAGAGGGGATTTGCAATGGAATTACTACAGCAACGTTTTGTGGCACACCAGACTACATTGCTCCAGAGGTACAGGAAACCCTTCTTCATTGGAAAATCCATTGAGCTGTTAGTAGATCTGGTTTAAAAGCAACACAGTGAGATCTCTACTTAATTTGGCATTAATTAATGTATTATTTTAATACAGCACATTATTTTAAAGAGTCTGTTCCTAGTAACTGAGTACAACTGGCAGACCCCTTGTTTACTGGAGATGTAAATGAGTGGGTTGCCAGCTGGACATACACATCACATAGGGGCTCTGAGAAAGGAGGAATGGCAAGCTCAGAAGAGAATACCCTTAGTTAATATGCGGTGATATGTTTTGTTCACATTAGTATTCCATAATCCATTTCCCGCCCCCTTAGAAAAACAATTGTTAAGCCCAGTGAGTAATATTTATCCCCCTTTCCCATCCCCATTTTAGATTCTGCAGGAGATGCTCTATGGTCCTGATGTAGACTGGTGGGCTATGGGGGTGCTGCTGTACGAGATGCTATGTGGCCACGCCCCTTTTGAAGCAGAGAATGAAGATGACCTCTTTGAAGCCATTCTGAATGATGAAGTTGTTTACCCAACCTGGCTTCAGCAGGATGCAGTAGGGATCCTGAAAGCTGTAAGTTCCCTTGCTTTTGTGTCCTCTGTGCCCTTCATGCCAGCTCACACCAGCCTGATGTGTTCTTTAAAATAATAGTTGATATCATTGATGCAAATAGAGCTGTGTGAATAATTGATGTTTCAGTTCTCTGGCAGTTCCTAAAAATGGGAAAAAAATCATTAATATTTTGGCTCAGGTTTAACTGAATTTGAAAATACTGAAAAAAAATGTAGGTGAATCAGGTTGAACAAACATTTCATTCAACACAAGACATTTTATTTCTGGGAGTTTATAAGGGGCTAGATTCACAGAGTGGGGAAAGGATTGGAGGAGAAGGTAGGGTCTCCCTTATAAGAGGGCTTGGAAGAGTTAGATTTGTCGGTAAACATTGATTTCACCATACACCCACAAACCGACATAAAAATATTTCCATCAGTAATTGAAATTTCCAATAGGCAAATTAAGAAATATGCTGCTTGAGAAGTCATTAGAGTTTTGATTTGAAGAGATTTCTTTTTGTATGTTGTGACATGTGAAGTTATTTGAACAGTCATAAAGCTTTAACTTGTTGAATTTCAGTGTCTGCTGACATTAATGAAGTATTGTGTGACACACACCCCATAATTTCCCACAACTGTGAAAAGCTAGATCAATAAAAATTAAAAACAAGCTTAAAACCCATAATTTTTGCACAACTGTGAAACATGTAAATCAATAAAAAAAATCTTTAAAAGGCTTAAAAATAACCATCAGTGTTATCCATCAAGGTTATAAAAATTGAATTCTACTAGGCCTACGTATAAGTTTTATCCCAGTGGTGAGGGCACTCACCTATATATGGGACACCTGTGTTCAGGACTCCCCTTTGCCTGACGTATAATTCAATAATAATTGGAGCAGGGATTTGAGCTTGGGTTTCTCACATTGCAGGAAAGTGTCCTACCTGCCTGGCTATAAAGTCACTCCCTCTCTCTGGCCCAATTATTGTATAATTATGTATACAAAGTGGAACAGCCTCAATAGGAGGGAGTGAGAAAGGCCTACCCCAGGCTACCCTATAGGACAGGGGATACTGCACTCTCCTGCAGTGTGGGAGTTAAAAAGCATCCAAAAAAGTTAAAACGAGCAGGGACAGACACACTGGAAAGCAAGCTGATGAGTGGAGTAGCAAGAGTCATGGTTATGAATCTAACAGGATCCTTTCATTACCTTGGGGTGAAGGGTAAGAACTGCAATGCTGACGTGTTCACCCGCCGCTTATATTCCCTAACTGGTTCAATGGTCAGGCTGGCAAGCAGCATGCATGCTCCCTCTTAGACTACGTGATTTAGCACATGCTCATCTTCCAGAACAGAAGAGATACCGTACTCAGCATGTACCATCAGATACCATGCTACTTCTGTGTGAGCGAAGTAGGAAATATCTTCAGTATCTCAGATAGTCCTATTGCTAACTGTAGGTAATGTTGACTTTCCCAAGGGGATCACTAGAAAATTCTCATTTTTGAATGTTTATAATGGAAAATCCCTGACCTGCCTGGAGACCCGCTTTGGGGAGGTCCCAATAGTGTGCAGAAGGATGACGTTGCGTTTAAAGCTCTGGCATGGGACTCAGGAAATCTGGCTTCAGTTCCCACCTCTGCCACATATCACTGTGTGACCATGGACAACTCAGTCTCTGTGCACCTCAGATCTCCACCTGTAAAATGGGAATAATAACCCTTCCTTTGTTTGTTGAGATTGTAAAATCTTGGTGGCATGGACTGTCTTTTACTGTATGTGCATACAGCACCTACCACATTGGGGCTGCTTGGCACTGCTGTAAGGAGTGGAAGGATAGTCCAGGGGTTAAGGCACTCACCTAGGATTTAGAAGACCTAAATTCAAGTCCTTGCTCCACCACAATCTTCGTCTGTAACCTGGGGCAAGGCATTAAGCCTATCAGTGCCTCCGTTAATTCCTTACCTTGCAGCAGCATTGTGAAGGTAGGTACATTAAAGATTGTGACATGCTAAGATTCTCTGTTAATGAGGGGGAACCATATAAATACCTAACATAAGTAATTAATAGTTTGTGAAACACTGGCTTAAATAAATGCAGCACCATAGGAACAACTCTATAAAGGAAGGTAATCTAGTAACGAAACTCTGGAAATTAATGTGGAAGGTTTCTGTGGGATATAAAGCAGATAATACAGTTTACAAAATTGCCAGCACGTCCATAATATTTCTAAAAGCACCACTAAAAACAAAATCCATTTCCTGAGGAAGGATTGTGCTATGAAATACATAGGTCCTGGCCAGAGGTGATCACTTTTCTCATTGAAGGCTCTCTTGGGCTTGGAAATCTCTCAAAACAATTTAAAAGAAAAAAAGTGTGTTTTAAAGCAGTGAAAATTCAAGAGCGGTATTTGTTGTGCTAGATCAGTGCGCTTAAATGCTTAGGACAGTTTATGTCCTGGAAAGGATACCTCCTCAGGTGTGTAAGTGCCAGCTAATCAAAAAACAATTCTAAAATAGATACAGTTGTATTTTCATACATTGCAGGACTCTTATGTAAGCCTGAGACAGAGTTCAAAGGGTGATACAGTAAACGCTAATCACACAAGGAAGTACAAAGTGTAATATGACCTATTTTGTGTCTGAACAAGGTGAAGGGAGGGTTAAACTTATGACATTTATTTCACTAATTACAACAGGCACCTCAGCACACCAGCTGGTGCAAGTTAGATTCACTCCCAAGTTGTTCTGCCCCATGCTGGGGCCAGGGCTGGGGCAAAGCATCAGAGAGCCATAATCATAGTGATTTCACAATAAGTTTTCAAATGTATTACTTTAAGTGATCTTCCTGTAACTGCAAATAGTAGCATGGTGAGTGGAACTGGAGAAAGAGAGTCAGGTTTCAGGAGGGGCCTAATTCAGTAAGACACCAGAGTGTTTAGGAATGTAATCGGAAACCAGGCAACTCCCTCAAACTGTAGACCCTTGACATAATGCATAAAGATCTCTCTCCTACAACACTTCCTCACCCTAGCATTGCTTATTGCTCATGAAACAAACCAGAGCATTTTCTGCACTTTACAAGCATTGCTTACAGAAAGCTGTGCCCTGAAAGGAATTTCTGCAATGGGGGAAAATGGGGGTGCTGGTGGAGGGAGAAGACTTTCAAGTACTGAAGTTATGAGCAGGTCAGTTTCAGAGCACTAACCAGGAGTCTGTGATGAACTGATGAGAGATTGCATCACAGAATTTTATATATGCCATTCGGTTCAATTCCTTACACAGCTATCACTTTCCAGGTGGCTGCTGCTTCAGGTGACTGCACCAGAAATTTTTATTTATGATTCAAGAGACCAAGTCACTTTTTGCAGCACTAAGACACTTTGTATTTCTTGAGCATGAGCTCCCTGCAGCCTCTGATTAATTGCTTTTGGTTACAGACCATTTCATCAGATAGTCGCATTGGTCGCTTCTCACTGTCTCATGTCATACTTTCAATAGTGCCAGAGCACGTCCACTTTAGAGGAAAGGCAACTCTTTTTGTAATTAGATACAAAGGGATGTTTTTGGCCTCTAAATTCCAATGAATTGACATGCTTGTTTTCTCTTTACCTATTTTTTGAATTATAAGAAGGAATTTTAGTGCTAATAACTGAATTTATATATTTGCCACAGATATTAGCTCAGTTCAATATTTATATATGAAGTTCCTGTATAACACACACTAGTACAGTAACTCCTCGCTTAACGTTGTAGTTATGTTCCTGAAAAATGCGACTTTAAGCAAAACGATATTAAGCAAATCCAATTTCCCCCATAAGAATTAATGTAAATGTGGGGGGTTAGGTTCCAGGGAAATTCTTATCACCAGACAAAAACTATATATATTATAGATATACACACAGTATACGTTTTAAACAAACAATTTAATACTGTTTAAAACCACAGCTATGATTGTGAAGCTTGGTTGAGGTGGTGAAGTCAGAGGATGGGATATTTCTCAGGGAATGCCTTGCTGCTAAATGTTGAACTAGCACTCGGCTGAGCCCTCAAGGGTTAACCCATTGTTGTTAATGTAGCCTCTCACACAAGGCAGCACAAACACAAGGGAGGGGAGACAGCATAGCAGACAGAGACAGACACACACCTTGTGTGTGGGAGAGATGCACACTGCCCCTTTAAGTAAGCTGACCCACTCTTAAATGCATTGTCTTTTTAAGTGGAGCAGGAAGTTGAGACCAGCAGCTGCTGCCCCAAGCTCTCTCTGTCTGTGTCCCCACCCTGCTCTATCTGGAGAAGAAGGGGTAAGTGAGGTGTAGGAGCAGGGGGGAGGGGGAAACCCTGACATTAGCCCCCTCTCTTCCCCCCCTGCACAGCAAGCAGGAGTCTCTGGGAGCAGCTCCAAGGCAGAGGTCGAGAGCAGCACATGGCAGTGTGGGAAGGGACAGCTGAGCAGCTGCAGCACAGGGAGCTGATACCCTGGTTACAAGCCCCCACCAGCCAGCTGCAACAGGCTGCTCTTCCTGCAAGCAGTGGAGAAAGCAGGCGGCTGCCAAGCGACATTAGAAGGGAGCATTGCACAACTTTAAACGAGCCTGTTCCCTATTTGATCAGCAACATAATGAAACAATGTTAACCAGGATGACTTTAAGTGAGGAGTTTTACTGTACAATGTGGGTCTTTGTTCCCCTCTAGTGGCTGGTCTTTATGAAAGAATAACCGCTTACTATAGCTGCCGGTTAAGAGACTTGCTCAGGTGGTAGAGGACTCTTGCTTTTAACATTCTCTAAGTTACTTATATGGCTTCTATTACTATTGTGTTTGAGCACCTCAGTCTCTGCTGTATTTATTTTCCCAGCATTCCTGCGAGGCAGGAAACCATTAACCCCATTTTACAGATGAGGCACTGAGTGATTTGCCCAAGTATTCTGACATTACAGTGACGAGCATGGTAGAAGAGCCTATATAGAATGGAACAGATCACACATGAAGTCTGGCAGAGCGTGAATTGAACCTGGGTCATCTTAAGACCAGACCAGCACCCAAACTACTGGACCATCCCTCCTCACTAACGGGCCTGGCTTGAAACTTTCAGCAGTTCTAGTGATACTAATGAATGCAGAACACAAGTGACACACATCCCTGAAACCAAAATCAAATGCTCTCTCCAGCCAGAATGACAAAGGGCGTCAAATTCACTGTGATATTTGATCTACTAAACAGTTGGCCTTTTGAGATTTTTTTTACAAGTTGATGCATAGGATAAATGAGCACAGGAGCAGTTTATCTTTGTGTATGGCTTTATGCTGTGATTCAGCATCATAAAGTTTGGGTCCTATTTCAAGTTGCTTTTCACCACCGTTCTGCTTTGCCCAGCTCCCTCCGCCCTAGAAGTCATCTGTGCATGAATCCTGTGAGCTAGGCTGCATCCTGTGCATCTCTATAATTTCCTGAAGGTTGCCACTATCCATTCTCAAGTGCTTGTTTAGGACATAAGGTCTTGTTTGGTCAATGGCTGTTCCAGGAATATTTTTGAGCATTGCTGCTGTAGGGAAACAAAAAACAACCTAGATGCACGTGGAGCCTGTGTAGAAGCCAGAGCAGAAACCATTTTGTGCTTTAAACAGGAAATTGTTCCTGCTTTCCCCTTCAATGTCTTGTGTCATTTTTTAAATATTTGTAAAGGGCTGGAAGGAAAGGCAGGCTGATTCTGAGCTGGTGTAAATCAGCAAAGCTGTGCCGACTTACACTGGCTGGGGACCTGGCCCATTAGCTGTGACTAGAGCTGTATGAGGTTCATTTTTCAACTTCCGTCCAGGAGCGGCTCTAACTTTTTTGCCGCCCCAAGCACGGCAGGCAGGCTGCCTTCGGTGGCTTGCCTGCGGGAGGTCTCCGGTCCCGCGGATTCGGCGGCATGCCTGCGGGAGGTCTGCTGGTCCCGCTGCTTTGGCATACCCGCCGCCGAATTGCTGCCGAAATTACAGGACCGACAGACCTCCCGCAGGCAAGCCGCCGAAGGCTGCCTGACTGCCACCTTCACAGGGACCCTCGCGGCTTGCCGCCCCAGGCACGCGCTTGGAGTGCTGGTGCCTGGGGCCGCCGCTGCTTCCATCTCCCACTACTCGTTATCAGCCCTAATGTAATTCTGTTTACATATGCCAGGAATTAATCTGGCCCCTGCTCCTGCTGTATCAACATCTATAAAATATACCCCCTCAAAATCCTCCTTGAGATAAGCTGACCTAGTTACCCCCATCTTCTGGGGAGGACTCTGAAAAGGAAACTTAACATTTGGTTGCACTGGAAATGTCATTATGCAAGTTCCTAGACAGTGACTCACATTGGCTGTGTATAGCTAGGGGTTCATTTTAACACAGAAGGCTGATGTCTGATTTGTCACTAGTGGACAATAACATTTAGAGTGGAGCTAGTGGTATTCCAAGCAGCTGGAGATCTTGGGATCCCAGCTGGATGAATTACAGCATGAAATATGACCGTCTCTTTCATCGTTTTTACCCCAGGAGCAGCATGGTATATCTGATTTCAGCACCATCACTATCATTCTAGTTGAGTTCATATCTGTGTGCTTTTCTTGGATAGGGCCCGATCCTGCACCAGCTTGCTGGAAGTTTGGTGAGGTAGGGAAAGTCATGTTAAAAACCAAGGCTCAAGGAACAACGGTCTAAAGGGGAGGTAAAACCATGAAAGGTACAGAGGGAAAAATGCAGAGATCTTCCTTTCTGCACCAGGCTTCAGGGCAAGGGGAAGAGGAATGCTTGGTCTACGCTACCAAAATCCACCCCCCTGAGCGAGATAGTTATATGAACCTAACCCCTGATGTAGACAACACTATGTCAACAGGAGGGCTTCTCCCCTCCACATAGCTACCTCCTCTCAGGGAGGTCAATTAACTACGCTGATGGGAGAAGATAGAGTCTTCACTAAGCGCTACGGTGCTGTAAGTTTAGATGAGCTCTAAGACAATGGAGTCATTACAAGGGATGATGGTGTAGGTAATAGATTGAACTGGTGATCGGTGGGCCAAAGGCGTGGAGATTTGAAGTCTAGATGCTTTCCAAGGTTTTCTGGAGAGTACCAGATGTACTAAAGCCTCACTCCACAATGTAGATAACCTCAAGGGTTAAGGCATGGTAGCACCCCAGGATAGCTTTATCCCTGTCTTCTGGGCCCACGGCTTCTAACCATCAGGCCCCCCTCACATTTGACAGTCAAATGAGGAAAGTGGTGCTCACTGGGAGATGACGGCCAGCTCCTGTGCACAATGTGACCGTTCAGACACTCCTCCAAAAACTGGTGTGTGGACAGCTCTGCCTTATTTTTGTGGATCACAAATTAGACTTCAGGCCTGCTGGAGACATAGTTGCTGGAACTGGGAGTGCTGCCACTCCCCCTAGTTTGCAATGGTTTCTGTCATATGCAGGGTTTAGAGTTTTGTTCAATGGCTCTTCGCACCCCTACTGTAAAAATTGTTCTAGCACCACTGGTTGGACATGCACATAATGGAGAAAAAGTATTATTTAAACGCTGCTGTTGTCCACAGAGGTCAAACTCAAGACTGAGGGTAGGTGCCTGCAATGCTGATTTTGAATGAGGAGTGAACAAGCTGAAAGGTACTGCAAGAGAGGGGTCAGATGCTGGAAGGACAGCCTGGGGTTTCAGTATTCTGTGTTCAACACTTAGTTTGGAAATGCGGATGAAAAGAAGACGGAAGTTGATTTAGGTTTATAGATCACAATTATCTAGAATTGACAGAAATCAGAAAAAAAGACGGAAGTTGATCTATGTTTAAAGATTACAATTATCTAGAATTGACACTGACTCAGAAGGCAAATTCTCTGGTTTACCAAACTGTCTGTTGCCACAAGTCACTGAGTTCACTTCCTGCTGCGGTTATCTGTGTAACCCCTTTGATGCTGGTTAACACTTGCAGTTGTCTGAACCCAGCATTAAAACAACAACAGCAAAGTTGAGTAGCTGTCATGAAGGATTTCTAATGTCAATTCCTGAGCAGAGTGGTCAGTGTTATCGCTGGGTCCTGCATGTTTCTCTTTATCACTTATTATTTTATTGAATTATTTTGAAAAAATGTAAATAGATCAAGGAATAGGAAAAGCCACTCTCCCAAGTAGTAGCTAGCATATTTTGTCCCATATTTTTCCTTACTATTCCTCATATTGACGCACTTCCAGAATCTTTTCAGCTGAGTGGTGAGCTAATTTGGAGGCCTTGCTAGGTTGTTCCCATTAGGAGGAGAAATTGATGATGGGAGTCAGGTATCTCTTTGTTCAATCCTGGTTATTCACAAAGAGTGTACAAAGTTCTTCACTGTCGACAGTGGGAACAAACAACAGGAAGCCATTTCCCTGCTCAAAATTTCTCAGCCTATCTGTTCAGCCAGTATTTTGCCCAGAAGAAACTCTCTTCTCCCAGGGCTGCAATCACACTGCTTCTCTTGCAGTCTGCTTCCAACACACACAGCTGCAATCCAGTCAATGCCCCAACACCTGTTTTGCAATCAGTCCCCAGGGAAACTCCTGATCCTACCAGAGTTCTTGCTCAGACCTTCCATGTGACCAGTGCTTTGGGCGGTGGGATCTATTGTTTCAGTTATTTTACTCCATATAGGTGCTTAATTGCTTATTTTATTTAGCCAGAATGAAGGGTGGTTACCCATCAGCTTCACTGAAGTGTGCGACTGCCCAAAGATCAGTGACACCCTTGCTTGCAGCTGCCCGCACTCTCCACCATAACATGATCAACGTGTCGAGAGCATGTAGAGAGACAACTGGATAGGGTATCGCTCCAAACCCCATGACCTCAGGAGAGCGTCCGTTAGTGGCTGAGCTCCATCAGCTGGGATTTGTGTCCTGCTCTAGGATATGAACACATGTCTGGAGGGCAAAGGCCCCTGCACTGACCCCAGGACCCTGATGTGCCCTCTGAACCTATTTTCAAGAGGAACCTTTTAAACAGCAACTACTGGTTTAAACATGGAACCAAGTGTCTGAGCCCACCCCGTAGCCCCAGAATAGTGTAGTTTGGGATACTGACAGAGGCTTTTTCAATCCCACTCCAGAGGGACTTCTCATTTGGGGGACCAAAGACAGGATTCCATACCAAAGTACCCAGAGTGACCGGCCAGGGTGATTGGAGCAGATAAAAGCCCTGACCTCCTTCCACACTCAATCAAGGCTCTGGAGTCTTACAGAGTAGAGCACAAGGAAGGTCCCTTAATTTTCAGTAGAGAGAGAGATTCTTGTGTGTGGAACTCCTAACAGCTACTTAAAAGTTTCATTGTTTATTATTATCTCTACTGTTTGTGTTCCAGTCCTGCCCAGTAGGCCCTAGTCATGATCAGGGCCCCATTATGATGGGTGCTGTATGTTCATACGAAGGCACAGTGCCTTCCTGTGCCTCCCCCAGTTTTAATCCTATTAATCAAAAAAGCAGGGTACAATTTTCTGTAAAGAGTTTTCATTCCACTGCAGCCCATAAGAGCAAAAGATCTGGGGGTAGTTCAGAGCCACACAGCCACCTTGTAATTGTTGGATAGCAATGAGCACACCAAATTTCCCAGAATGCCCTGTTGCCAGGATGCCTCTGTTAGCCTGTTGCTTTGAGGTGTAATTCAGCCATCCTTACTTACACTGAGTAGTTCCACAAGTAATTTCACTGAAATCAGTGGGGCTGCTCAGAGTTAGGTACTACGCAGGGCGCATAAGGATGGCAGAATCAAGCACCAAAGCAGCATGCTAAATAGGGGAACTCTGGTAGTGCATTCTGGTCAATGCTTTATGTGTTCATATAAATAACACCATAATTGCACCTTTTAAATCAAAGTCTAGTGCAGTGAACCAGTTTATTTTTATAAATAAGGTAGATAACAGTCTATAGAAAACAGGGATTTTCCTAGTTTGCGGGTGATACCAAGTAAGGAAGCACAGAAAATGGTGAGCCCCCCCCTGACAAATGCAGTTAAAGCAGAGCTGAGCTCATTTTAATATCTTATGTGGTAAGTGCTAAATGTGATTCAGTCCAAGTAAATGGAGGGTAATCGCTCCAAAATAAAGCGCTCAGAGACTGAATCTGTGCTAAATAAACGTACCACAATCTGGCCAGAAACTAGATCTGAGAGATACTGAAAAAAAAATTCCTCTATGGCCCTCAGCCCAGGCAATCTGCAGTAAAGAAAGCAGTGAGAATGCAGGATCCTAGGGGATGTCAACATTACCAGCTATATTGGTTACACCTGGTGTAGGACGCCTTACGCTTGCTCATCAACATACTTTTAGGAAGGCCTTCCCGAGTCCATGAGAGAGAGCATGCAGCCAGATGAGCCTCAGTCTTGTCCCAATCAACAACTTGAAAATGTCATTAGTTAAGAGTCATGGTGGGAGAGACCAGGGTTCTTGCAGTAAGAAGTTTTGTTTGTTTTTTTTGAAGCAGATTTTTTTAAAGAACATAATATAAGCAAACTGCTGCCAGTGCCAGGGGAGCAGAGAAACAAATACACAGAACTGAGCTCAGCTTTCTGCCACCTTTCTGCCTCATCCCCCAAATCTCAGGGCTAGTTTGGCCCCTCGGCAAGTCAGAGCAGCCTTGTGACTGCTGTAACTTCTGCTGGCTGCTGTGCTCTCCAGCTGCACCCCAGAATGCACCCTACAGTGGACTGGAATGTGAGAGGAGAGGACCAGGGCTGGCTTATAGCTGACTACACTGGCACATCACCCAGAGAACACATGGAGTGTTACCACAGTGCTCTCCCTTCTTTGCACTCGTGGTCCATGGATCCAGCCCAAGTTCTTTGTGTTAAGGACAAATAGAAGGCAGCAGCTAATCTGTTTTGCACACAGTGCCAGAACAACAAGCGCGAACTTGTTTGTGCAACAAAACGGGTACTGTAAGATTTTAGACAAGGATTAAAGGGGAAAGGATGAACACTATGGTGGACACAACTGAAATCAAAGAGGAGCCATGATGAACTCATTGCTTCTCCTCAGAGTCAAGGAGCCTGGCTAACAAAAGCAGATATTTAAAAATGCCTTCAAATATGCAAATACATCATTCCCTTTTGGCATCCTTTCTGAGTTGGCAGACCCAATAAATTCTGTCTTTCAGTTAGATTAAGCTTTGGCTGTCAAAGCCACACTAAAATATTTCACTCGCTTTCTGAAGCTCTGTGCTGGATCTTGTAAACAACTTTTGTTTACTTTTCATCTTGCGTTTCCTGAACAGTTCTCCAGCTCCAATCTCAGAACCATCATTCTGGAATCCCTGTAGCTTCCCAGCTGAGAGAACTTCCAAAGGGATCACACTAAATATTCTCTCTTCTTCCAAGCCTATGAGAAACTCATCTACATTAATACATTATTAGTAAGGCTGTCAATTAATCGCAGTTAACTCATGTGATTAACTCAGAAAAATGAATTGCGATTTAAAAAATGAATCGCAATTAATCTCAGTTTTAATCGCACTGTTAAACAGTAGAATACAAATTGAAATGTATTAACTATTTTGGATGTTTTTCCACATTTTCAAATACATTGATTTAAATTACAACCCAGAATATAAAGTGTACAGTGCTCACTTTATATTATTTTTATTACAAATATTTGCATTGCAAAAATGATAAAAAAAAGAAATAATGTAAAGTATCTTTTAAAAAGAAATAGTATTTCTCAATTCACCTCATACAAGTACTGTAGCGCAATCTCTTTATCATGAAAGCGCAACTTACAAATGTAGATTTTTTATTTTATTTTTTTTGGTTACACGACTGCACTCAAAAACAAAACAATATAAAACTTTAGAGCCTACAAGTCCACTCAGTCCTACTTCTTGTTCAGCCAATTGCTCAGACAAACAAGTTTGTTAACATTTACGGAAGATAATGCTGCCTGCTTCTTATTTACAATGTCACCTGAAAGTGAGAACAGAGGTTCGCATGGCACTTCCATAGCCAGCATTGCAAGGTATTTATGTGCCAGATATGCTGAACATTTGTACGCTCCATGTTTCAGCCACCATTCCAGAGAACATGCTTCCATGCTGATGACACTCATTAAAAAAACAATGTATTAATTAAAATGAACACTGTACACTTCATATTCTGTGTTGTAATTGAAATCAATATATTTGAAAATGTGGAAAACATCCAAAAATATTCATATAAATAGTATTCTGTTATTGTTTATCAGTGCAATTAATTGTGCTTAATTTTTTTAATTGTGTGATTAATCGCAATTAATTTTTTTTATTTTTGGTACCCAGGTTTGAAAATTTTGGCCTAAGTCTATCCATTTTTGTGTTGTATTTGTGTTGATGGGAACATCTGAAAAAGTTGGGGGGAAGCAAGCAGATTCCAGTACAAAAATGAAGCTTTACCCATTTACAGCTGCAGAAAATGTAGCTCCAGATGTGTCGATCACTCACACTGCTTCCTCTTTCTACCCTGATTTATTTTGCGCATCCATCTTCCTCAACAATCTTCACAATAGAATAATCTTCTTTGTTCTCTATAGACGTTGGAATTGTCAGCCCCTCAATCAGTGGTCCCGTGATCATCTAGAGACCAAGCAGGAGTGAGACCAAACTTATCTCAGTTTAATATCAGTGAAGTTAACCTCTGCGGCACTGACATTTTTATCCTTAGCCCCGGGTGCTGTAGCACTAAAGCTGTTGCTAGTGCCATTGTGATAGATGTTAAGTTTTACGCTCCATGTGGCTTTCGGGAAGAGCAGAGAGGAGTGATTTAGTCTTTCCCACATCCCCTTTATTTCATAGCTGGAAAGGGGAAATAACCAAGAATTTCCCCCCATTTTCAAAAATGCATTTCAAGTATATTTCTACTCCCTAGACCTAATACTGCATTCTTCAGGCCTTGTCTACGTGGGAGAATTTGCCTTGATTCCTGCCATCAGTAGCCAGAACCCCAACACAGACAGGCAACGCTGTTATTTGCATCAATGGAGCTCACCCCTGCTTAAAACTATGGTAAACTGGCTGGTAGGAATCACCGCTTATAGCAATTTACCATACTGCGCAAGGGGCCAAGCAGCAGTACTGCTACTGCTGCATCTGGCCACCGACAGCTGAAATCAAGGCAAATCCTCAGTGTAGAAGAGAGTTGACATTTTCAAAAGTGTCTCATTGACTCGGAAGTCTAAATCCTATGTTCAAAAAATGACTTCAGCACTCAGGAGCCTAATTGTCAGTGACAGTCAGTAGAACCTAAGTGCCTGAGTCACTTTTGAAAATGGGATTACGGCTTCTGAGCCATTTAGGCACTTTTGGGAGTTATACTCCTGATCTAATTCAGGCAGTGCTCTCATGGAAGGTAATGGGAGTCTTGTCCAAGAAAGGAGCTCAGGACTGAGCCCCATAAGAGCTGCTAATGAAGTGCTCCTGTGCTATGTGAGTGCCTCCTGCCTTCACGTCATTAACAAATGTAGAGCCATCTTTCTTCCCCTTTGTTTAGGGGCTGCTGCAGGCTAATGAAATCATATATTGTTGGTTTGTTTTGCTTACATAATAGTCAAACCACGTTTGCTGCAAGTCCAGTGTTCAGTCACAAGATTCATGAAGGGAAGCCTTAATTAGAGTAATTGCTCTATTTATATAACGATTCCCCTTTGTCTAAAATCAGATAGATCTTTGAGAAAGCCTCCTTTAGAGTTAATTTCTGTTTTGTTGTTCCAGGCCACTCCTCTGAATGAGCCTGAGTATCCTGGAGAGCCCATTCTGTTCTGTCTCAGGCCTGGTCTACACTAAGAAGGGGGTTCGAATTAGGGTACGCAAATTCAGCTACGTGAATAGCGTAGCTGAATTCGAAGTACCCTCATTCGAACAACTCACCTGTCCACACGCGGCGGGGTCGAACTCCGCGGCTCCCCCGTCGACTCCGCCAACTCCTTTTGCCGAGGTGGAGTACCGGAGTCGACGGCGGCGCTTCCGGAGTTCGAACTATCGCGTCTAGATCAGACGCGATAGTTCGAACTCCAAAAAGTCGAACTCTCCGCGTCGAACCGGCAGGTAAGTGTAGACGTACCCTCATTCCCAAGGGAGCTGTATTTTGGTTCCATTAGTCTAGTGCACTCTTGCTTTTCCTTTTTGTGTTTATCATACTTCACTAACAACAAGAGGGAAACTCTAAGAAAAAGTACAAGGAAATATTGCTTTTGCTTAACATCTTGAAGGCAAGAGTTGGATTGGGATGGTCTGACTCAGTGTCCATCTGAGGAACGTTGGTCATGTGGTTAAGAGATGGGTTGGGACTCAGGAGATGTCATTGGCTCTGCCACAGACTCTCTGTGTGTCTCTGGGCTGGTCACTTAACTTCTCTGTGCTTCAGTTCCCCATCTGTAAAATGGGGATAATAATACTTCATTAAGTATTTACCTGCTGTGTGTCTCTCTCTCGTCTGTTTAGATCGTAAGCTCCTCAGGGCTTCGGTTATGTCTTACTAAGTGTACGTAAGCAACCTCACTCAGTGACCTGAGTTGTGACAGCTACACGCTACTGTAGTACAAGTAATAATAATTATTGCTAATAGAAGCCAACTGTTGTGGCTAAAGAAGGCATTTTCATTCCTTACCCTTCCAAGTTCCTGAGATGCTTTTCCCCTCACCCCTCGTGTTTGAATTTTTTACATTTCCCCCCCACTGAGAAGTAACCTACTCACCACAATATTACGTGTGAAACTAATCACCGATGATAAATAAATGCTAAATAGATATGTTAAAATTATGCTGAGTGTGTGTGTGTGTGTGAGATCATTATATATAAAACTCTAAAAAGCAAGGACATTATTATTAGAAACCTAGTTTGTGCAAACATTTCTGCACATTCTCAAGTCTCTAGACAAGTTTACAAGCCAGGGTTCTTTATAAATCAGTTGCAGTGCTTTGGGGCAAGCAGTGTACAGAATAGTCCACCTGTCTACAGATTTAACTCTGGTGGGTGACAAAATATTTTCCCAGTGGTGAGCTCCCTTATCCCTACAATCTCTGTTGTAGCGTCGCTGGCAGACTAATCTTCCACTCTTAACTGTATGGAGTGATTCATTACATGTTCTTTCAGTAGATATGTATCAATAATTCCATGGAGGTCAGGTGTTCTGGCTCAGTGTGCTGTTTTTGGCTGATGCGCCTGTGGGAAGTTCAGATGAGGTCAGGTTCAATCTAACTGAGTTTACAGCTTTACAAACCCATGTAGACAGAGGCCATTGATTTCAATGGAAGCAGGATCAAGTGACATACAATTTTTAACCTGTTTTGCTTTTGCTAAGGGCTGTCTCATTCTTTCTATGTAACTCTTTGATGGGCAGTTTGTAGATAGGGCTGGGTCCAGAGGCAGATATTCATATTAGTTGTCTGTCTAGTTATTGGTGCAAAGTACAGATACTGATTAAGTTCTAAATGACATTTTCCAAGGGAAACCTTTTACCTGTGAGTCATCTCCCATTACCTGCCACGACACAGAAGAGTTGGACCTGGAAGGCCCTGTAGGTCTTTCATACCTGGGCCTGATTATGAATGTATATTGGCCTGAGCCTTGTTTCTCTCTGGACTCTAAGTGGGGCCACGACTTTCCTCTTCCAGAGTTTATCATTTCCCAGTACAATCCTAGAGGCCAGGCCCTGGATTTTTTTAAATGTCCTTATGTGTTTTCCCTTGTCCTATTCATGTCTCATCTGGTATCCAGAAGCCCGCAGAGATCTCTGGTGGCCTAGCATGTCATCCTGCAATACCCGTCCTGCCACTGACGAGTTAGGAAGGTGTTGGCTAAAATTTTTGAGCCATTGGCACAGGCTTCAATCTCCCATAACATCACATAAACACTTTAGAGAGGAAGGCTGGTCTTTGTGGTTAAGGCATTGGATTGCGACTCCGGAGAGCTGAGTTTAATTCCCTGCTCTGCCACAGACTTGCTCTGTGACCTTGAGCCACTTATGCTTCAGTTACCCATCAGTAAAATGGAGATCATACGTTTTTTTCCTCCCACTCTTTGTCTGTCCTGTCTATTTAGGGGCTGTCTTTTCCTGTGTATCTGTATAACACCTAGCATACTGAGTCCCTGCTGTTAGGCCTCTAGATACTACCATAATACAAAGAATAAATAATACAACATTTTTACTGAGGTTCTAAGCTGCCTAGGGAGTTTCATAGATTTTTAAGGCCAGAAGAGACCATCATAATCATCTGTCTGAGCTCCTGCCTTAGAATTTCAGCCAGTGAATCCTGTGTACACCCCATTACTTTGGGCTGAATTAGAGCATATATTTTAGATTATTAAATTTAATGAGAATTGGGCATCCAAATCCCTTAGGTGGCTTCGATCATTTCAGCCTTTAATTTGAAGTGCATTATATGCTACGATATGTAACTAATTATGGCACAAAATATTAACATTGACACAATTAGTAAGAGGCGCTGTTAGCATTCTGTTTTTCCTTGGACTCCGTTGCCAGATACCTACTGTACTTGATGATGTTAAACCCAACTATTTCCCACATAAAACATGCACACTGTATCCAGTCTGCCCCAGACACACCATTTCTAGAAATCACGATAAGATTTCATGCACTTACAGACTTTAAGGTCAGAATGGACCATTATGATCATCTAGTCTGACCTCCTGCACAACGCAGGCCACAGAATCTCACCCACCCACCCACTCCTGTAACAAACTCCTAACCTATGTCTGAGTTATTGAAGTCCTCAAATCGTGGTTTAAAGACCTCAAGGTGCAGAGAATCCTCCAGCAAGTGACCCGTGCCCCACACTGCAGAGGAAGGCGAAAAACCTCCAGGGCCTCTGCCAATCTGCCCTGGAGGAAAATTCCTTCCTGACCCCAAATATGGCGATCAGTTAAACCCTGAGCATGTGGGCAAGACTCACCAGCCAGCACCCAGGAAATAATTCTTTGTAGTAACTCAGATCCCACCCCATCTAACATCCCATCACAGACCAGACTGGAAATGGCAAACTGCATGGTGTTTGTGACAGCCCCGGGGTCATAGAGGCATGAGGACAGCACATCGGCCTGTGTAATTGGGGAGGATGTTCTGGGGTGTCATGAATATAGTAACAGTTTGCAGGTACTGTATAATGACATCTAAGGGCTAGAATTTCAGAATGATAAATCACACACTGAGCTGTATTTGCATGCAAAATGCCTCAGTACAGTATAAAAGAAGTCAGTCAGAGATGGATGCACTTATGTGTGATGATAATAAATGTGACTGTCCTTTCAAATTGTGTCCTGCCTGTTTTAAAACAGAATATTTTGGGCCTGATTCTCATTTAATACAGCCCTTTGCCAGGGCCAGCTCTACAGTTTTCGCTGCCCCAAGCAGCGCGCCAAATTGCCACCGCGGGCGGCGGGGGCAGTCCGTGTGCCCTTAGGGCGGCAGGCGCGTTTCCGCCGCGGCGGCAATTCGGCGGCAGCTTCTATGTTTAGCTGAAGCCGCCGCGGACAGCTAAACGTAGAAGCTGCCGCCGAATTGCCGCCACCGCGGAAACGCGCCTGCCGCCCTAAGGGCACACGGACTGCCCCTCCTCCCCGCACGCAGCGGCAATTCGGCGCACTGCTTGGGGGCAAAACAACAGGGACTGCCCCCCCTTGCAGATTGCTGCCCCAAGCACCAGCTTGGAATGCTGGTGCCTGGAGCCGGCCCTGCCCTTTGCTATCACTCTGGTCATGTAAAGGTGCCTTTGGAAAATTTAGTTATTTACACTCACTCTTAAGGCCCCACCTACTCTGTCAAAGTGGTGTAAGGGGGCCTGACTGTAAATGAGATAGGGGCCCTTTATTTTTGAGAGAGGCATAAAGATAATTGTTCAGGCTTCTGCGTTATCACTCGAGCCCCCATGCCTGTGCACACTGAACACACACACTTCCAAAGCAAGACAAACTGCAGAACAGGACTGAATTTATACATCAAATATGAAGCACAGGAGAAGGAGGCTCTTTGATCAGGTATCCAGTGGTTCGAATAATTTCCAAAGATGTTTACTCTTCTGAAACAAGGATCACTTCAAAAGGATTTTCGCAGCAGGCAGCCCAGCCATGAGCTTGGCAGTAATTATGCATCTTCCCACAACTGTCCCAGGGGGGCAGGCAATGAGAAGTGCATTCCATAAGTGAGCAAATGGGAAGGACTGATTCCCTTCCTGCCTTCTTTGGATACCAAAAACCAGATACATTCGGGTGTGAGATACCTATTGTCTTGTCAGCTATAATTCCCTGAGGACGTTCAGGAGAGGCAGGCGGCTACTGTGCTAATCAGAGCCAGCTAACAGAACCAGAACAATTGGGTGGATTTTGATTTGTTGCTGTTATATCCTTGGGGCAGCCGGTGTAGGAAGCAATCACTTGAGGCCAGAGAGCAGACAGCTAACCAAAACCTCCATTTTATTTACAGATTACAGAGAGCTCACTCAGCTGGTTGAAACTGGCTGAGCTATCACTTAATAGTCTAACTCAGTTGCCATAGTAACAAAACCCATGACAACCAAATACACAACAGTTGCACTGGATGCCTTTGCTTGATGCTTAATAAAACAAGCCAGTGAGAATGTAAGCACACTACTTCCTAGGACTCTGGGTTGGTTTTGTGAATGGACAGACCCATTCTGATTTTTGTTGGTTACATGGCTTGAACCTACATGTACCAAGCCTTTAGAACATCAGAATGGCCATACTGGGTCAGACCAAAGGTCCGTCTAGCCCAGTATCCTGTCTTCCAGCAGTGGTCAATGCCAGGTGCTTCAAAGGGAATGAACAGAATGAACAGAACAAGTGATCCATCCCCTGTTGCCCATTCCCAGCTTTGGCAAACGGAGGCTAGGGACACCATCCCTGCCCATATCCATTGAGGGACCTATCCTCCATGAGACTTTGCTGTGACTTGAAAATTTTTGTTATTTTTCATTCTAAGCAGAGGCAACATAGTATAGTGGATAGGTACTGGGCTGGGAGTCAGGAGACTTGGGCTCTATTTCCAGCTGCTGTGTGACCTTGGACAAGTTGCTTCATCTAGATGTGCCTCCATTTCTCCTTCCTCTCCTTTGTCTTGCCTATTTAATCCAAGTTCTTTTGGGAAAATACTGTCTTGTACTATGTGTTTGTACAGGGCCTAGCACAATGGGACCTGACCATGGTAGGGGCCTCTAAGAACCACTGTAATACAAATAAGAAAAAGAGTAATTTTTACTTTCCCTCTGGGTTCAGAAGTGGGTCTGCTAAAACAGTAGGAGAGACGTTCTCATCTCTCCAGCATGACTGGAAGCAACAGCACAGGGAATCTCACAAGCAAGTCTGTTATCATATGTTTTCCAGCCACTTTTGCAAACCTAAGAAGTTCATATAAAGGCTCTGAATGGGTTTCGCTTTGCCCCTCACTGATTTGTATATGGATTGGAATCTGAGCGGTCATGGAAGATTTTACAGAGAAATAGATCAAGGGGAATCCACTAATCCCAAATCAGAGTGTTTTGGGGATGCATACTTCCCTTGGATTGTGCTGGCAGAGATGAACAAAAGCAGGTAGAATAGTAGGGGGCATTCATAGGAGGGAAAGAGCCCCTCCACTGCATTTTGTCCCCACCCAGGAGATACCACATAGCTGGAGCTTTGTGGTACAGAAGGGGCACGTTTAGGGCACAGCCACCTGTGAATCCAGATTATCAGCTGCAGTAAACTGCATTAACTCCCCTTCTGCGTCTTCTGGCAGGGTTGATGGAAAACAGACATAGGATGGGAGAGCTCCATACAGGAGCTGGCTCCCTGTGCTAGTGGCCTGAAGTCCAAGAGGGTGGTGTTTGGTTTATTTGTGGAGCTGAGGGTCCTATAGGCTTCCCAGGCTGCAAAATCCCCCACGCACACTTGCTTGAGGTCAGAAAGCCCATCCCATTCAGAGGGGAAATATGGAGGAAACTCCTCGAAGTGAATCTTACAGAATTTCCAGTGATCTCCATCCCCTCTCAGGGGTCTGTCCAGGGGAGGGAATGACTGGGCCTTTTAGTAACTCTTCTTCAAGGAATTCCAGCCTTCTGAAAGGTTCTTCCAGTCGGATTCAAGAAGGTTTCTCAAAGCTCCTCCTGCTCATTTTAATTTTCTCATTGCCGAGTATGCAGTAGACTTAAAATTCTATCAACAGTGACCAGATGCCTGGCGTGGCTGCTGCGGTATTTACTGAATTTAATGCTCTTTCATCCTCGAGAAACTCATCTGGACAACTCAACCAATGATCCTGATGTTCCTTTCTGCTGCCATTTCAGCTCTCCCCGCAAATTGAAGTTGCTAGTTTTTTCCAATCAAATTGAATTGGATTTCTCTTACTCCTAGTGAATCATATGTTTGTGGGGGTGGAATTTTGATTTGGTTTCTTCCATGTTTTAAAAAATTAGGTCCTGAAGTTTAAAAACAAAAGAAAATACTCTATTCCTCATATGAGAAAAGACTTCCCAACTGCTTAAAAATGCATTCTCATTTGAGCATTATTTCTAAATCTGAAAGATACAAGCCATATCCCTCTCACCCCAGTACTGAACCGGTTAGATGATCCATAGCTTTTCTTATTACTTTCCTCCAGATCAGAACCCCTAGCTGAAGTTTGATGCTGCTATACAGAGGTTTCTTCCTCTCATAGCAGAGATGGGAGAGTCCTCCAATGGGTTTCACACACAAAAGGTGATGTCACCTGTCTGAATTCATATGTTCAATTTTCTTTGTGTTGCTGCTTCCTTCTTAATGATCTGTGACATTCAAACCCCTCCTCATTCTCCTCAGCCATCTCCGATTTCTGAGAGACTGCAAGAAGCTCGTTGCGGGTTTCTGGCTTCACTTCAGCAGGCTGAGGTTTAGGAAAAGGGCACCGTTAAAAACTGACTCTAATCCAAAGCCCAGGCAGCTGGCAAATACCAACCAATACTTTTGTTCTTGAAAAAGAAACACCCCCCCAAAACACTGTGCAGTGTCAATAGTGCTGCAGATGATGCACTTTAACCTTCTTTTATTATCATGGTAACCAAGGATGTATCTGAAATATAAGTGGCCAAGGACATAAATATACCCAGGCTCCCTCCCTAAAAGAGGAGTCAGGATCCCTGCATGCTCTTCCAGTGTAACGAAGGTGGAAGGTCTGGCCAGCAAAGTAGGCTCAACAAGAAAGCCGAGGACCGGTGTTTGTGTGATTGCTAGTAATAGGTGTCTCTCCTGTCTCCCTGCTGGATGTGAGTAAAGGACTAACCAGTTTCATTTATTTTGCTCTGCAGTTTATGACCAAGAACCCCAACATGCGCCTGGGCAGCCTGGCTCAGGGTGGAGAGAACACTATCCTGAGGCACCCCTACTTTAAAGGGCTGGACTGGGACCTGCTGAACCAGCGCCAGATGGAACCACCCTTCAGACCTCGAATTGTGAGTGACAGGGAGCGAGCAAGAGAATCTCCTTTTGTTGAATTCTTTCACTAGCTGTATAACTACTGGGGAGGAGGATGCAGTGGAAGGGCGGCTTTGTGATTAAGGCACTGGACTGGGGTTTAGGAGAAGTGGGCTCAATTCACAGTTCTGCCACAGACTCCCTCTGTGATGCTGGTCAAGTCACTTAATCTGCCTGGGACAGAAAGATACTTAAGCATCTAAAGACATATTTTCAGACGTGTCTAAGCAGATTAGGCACCTAACTCCCCTCTGTGCTTTAATTCCCATGTACAAAATGTGGGGTAATAATTCTTCCTTTCCCCCAACTTAACCCTGCCTTGTCTATTGAGACAGTGACCTGTCCAGGGCAGGGGCTGTCTCTCACTGGGTATTTGTACAGTGCCCAGCCCAGTGGTGCAGTGATCCATGCTGCGGCCTGTGGATGCTACTGTAATGCCATTGAATAATTACAATGATGAGGAGCACAGAGTGCTGGTCCCTCTGTCTCCTGATACCGTACTGCCCCGCGGATGCTCCTCGTGATGCTTTCAAGCTCATTCCCAATGGAGATTCTCTCCAGTTCGCTTCCTATGGCACCACTGCCTTTTAAATTCCCTTCTGAGGCCTGATCCTCAGGGCTGCTGAGCTCCTGTATCTCACATTGCAGTCAGTGGGCCCCTCCTGTTCAAATCCCAGTGAGTTCAGTGCATGCAGAATCAGGCCCAGTGGTCCTTGCAGGTGCTCAGTACTTTTCAGGATCAGGCTTTTTATGTTCTGCCTTTTCCTTCACCTGAATCCAAATCTTCCTGGGACCGGGATCTTCCCCAGTTTTGATGTTGGGACCCTGGCCCAGCCTTCCCTGGTATTTAGGGTGACCAGATGACCCGATTTTATAGGAACAGTCCCGATATTTGGGGCTTTTTTTTTATTGCCACCCCCACCCCCATCCTGAATTTTCACACTTGCTGTCTGCTCGCCCTACTGGTACTTGGCCTTTGCTTTGGCTAATGAGGAGTTCGGACTTCAGACCCAAGCTTTCTATTACCATCCAGAGACCTGTGTGTCTGCTGAGCTTGAACATCTCTTGGGTTGTGCAAGGTTTGTGAGACTTGTCAAGGAAACCATCAGGGTGGGATTTTCCAAGGCTCTCAGTCCCCCCGGATGTCAATGGTAAAATGCTCTTTTGAGACACAGGTGGGAGCAGAGCTGAGCCAATGCTGAGTATGTTTGAAAATCCCACTCTAAATATGCACATGTTCTTGCACAGTGCAAAGTGACCATTCCGCAGGGTCTAGTGAATTCCCTTGCTAGAGTGGATCTGGAAAAATAAACTCTCGTGGTAATAAAACTACTCCTTGCTGTTCTGGGGCAGGAAAAATCAGCTTTGTGTCAAAATGTACCGTAAGCCAACTTTGGGGTCTCTATTGAAAAGAATCATACTTTGTACTGGGTGGGTAGGAATCCGGCACCTGGAGACAGGGTGTTTGTTCTTCCTGTAGCATTACTAATTACTTATTGTACAAGTATAATGGCTTTTGAACAAAGGAGAATATCCCCCAACTAGGCCGTTTCAGACACTGCACAGATAAGGAAAGACTGTGTAGATTCAGCTAATTGGAAACTGTGTGTATAATTACTGTGAATGGCTGAGTCTGTGCAATGTGACACTTAAACAAAGTAAGGGATTACCGCTCCATGGGGTCTGCCATTCAGCAACAGTGCAGCCAAAACTCCAGCTGATGTCAACTAAGTCAGTGAGCGGTTTGCCTGCAAAAGGCCTGTGGGGGCTTACAAAGGACAGGCTAAGCAGGACCACTCAGCATCTTACAGGATGCAGCCCAAAGTCAGTTACAGGACAGCTGAGCACTCCATGGAGGCAGTCATGCATCTCACTCAAGACGAGAATAAGTTACAAAGAGAATAGAAAAGTGATGGTGCAAGATTTTGACCTCTCCTCTTTTTGTCTTTTTTGTTTGGCAGAAATGCAGCGAAGACGTTAGTAATTTTGACCCTGATTTTATAAAAGAAGAACCAGTTCTAACCCCCATCGAAGAGGGGATTCTTGCAATGATTAACCAAGAAGAATTTAGAAACTTTTCATACACTGATCCAGAATTACAGCCATAGCCACATGGAAGGTGGTGATAGAACCTGATGGAAGAAGTGAAAATTGGGTTTACCAGGAATTTCATTCTCAAGGAATACACTGAAACGGCCTTATATTATGCAACAGCACCAACAACAAAGTTACCTTAATGTGAAATAAAAAAGAAAAAATCTGTAGGATTTGTGCAACTCTGATATCAAATATTTATAGGGCTGGAATAAACATGGTATCATAAATAGTCAATGCAGACTATTAATGCTGAGATACTTGGTCCAGCACAGATCTGACTAGTTGCAATTTGCAATGAGTTTGGGGAGTTGGTGTGAGCATGAAATGAACAGAGTTTTGCAGCTCTGAGCCAAACAGACATTTTACAATACTGACCTTTGCAAGACTGAGCTTTGAGGGATCCAGCACTGCCTCCCCTTTGGAAACATGGGAAAGAACCAGCAGCCACTGGGCTCATTGAGCAAGATGGTCCATGTGGTGCTACCTGTTTCTGGAGTATTTATTTCTATCCTAAGGACAAATGGCTCTTTGAACCTGTTTTGGGCTTCCATGTAAAATACTTTACTGTGCAGACTAGCAAAAAAATGTCACCCCCACCTGTTCTTCCAAACCGGAGTGAAGCTACTTATAAGCTCGGTGTTTTAGTATGTGTGATATGAAAAGTTTTTGCATTTGCATTCTGTGAAATGCCTTTTTGCATCATGCACTCTCGATACTCCTTTCTCTGCATACCAGCTGTTTTCAACTAAAATATTGTGTGTGAAACCTTGCCATTTACTTAGATTTTATTTAATTATGTTATATGGAGCCCCCTTTTGTGAGTTCACTGGCTCATTAAAACTTTGATGGAAAATAGTAGCTCTTATATTATTTGTAGTGTTATGATGGGAGCTGCAAAGCTGGCAAGCTGTTTGAAAGCAGAATTGTCAAATAAGCAGCAATGACATAAAAGGACAACACTCTTCCCCCTTAGAAGGATAAACCTTCACTAAGATTCAAGGAGAGAGGTGACCTAGTTGGGTTTGGATTTAAGAGCTTGTTATTCAGAAGGGATGCCTTATCAATTGTAGCCTTAAGCACATGAGCCATCGTCAAGTTGGTACAAAGCTGAAAGCAGCTTCTAGAAACCAGTCTCTCCAGTAGGAGATTCAGATGTGCTACACCTTCACTTCTGGAAAGCGGACACATTCATTTCCTATGCTGACTTCTTTAGCCACTGCTAAGCTTCAGCCTGCATGTCAGGATTAGAACTTTTTTCTTGAGGATTTGACCACCTCCTAGGCAGATACCTAGTGAGAAGGGGAGGTGAGTTTTAAACAATTTGCAAAGCTACTTTGTGTTACAAGTCACAAGTTTAATCTGAAAAAAGGGTGGTCTGGGAAGGACTGTCCGTGTTCTCACGTCTGGTCTACACACTGACAATATGCCTGCAAAACTATGTTGGTTAGGGGTGTGATTTATTTTATTTTATTTTATTTTTTTACTGATAGAGCTGCACACAAGCAACCCCTAGTATGGATGCAGTTCTACCAGTATAAAAATGCTTATACTGGTATTGTTTATTTCTCTTCCTGTACAGGAATAAATTATACTGCTGTAAGGACTTGTATACCAATATAACCCCATCCATACTTGGGGGTTGTACTACTTTAATTATGCTGGTCTAGTTAAAGTGGTACAAGTTGTGTATGTGGACAAGACGTTACAGTCGTATCCAAAGCCTATGGAAGTCAAGTGGTATCAAATCTTTGACCTCTGTGGTCTTTGGATCAGGCCACACCCACCACAGCAGCATCTGAGCACTGGTGAAAACAGAGATTCTCTCTTTAACAAGCAATAAGCATGTGATGGGCACCAAATGAATAAAAATGATCATTATAAAAACCTTACTTTCAGCACTGGAAGGAGTGGTTCAGCAGGCAACTGGTTACAAATTCTTTATAGGCAAGCCCCTTTGGCAGCTAGTCCCACTGGAGATCATTGTAGAGTAGCCTCCTGGGGAGACCTGTCCCATGAGGGTGATTTGTGACATGCCTCCTACACCAGATGCCTGATATCATCCCTCTCACTTTTATTGGTAGTGCTGCTCCTCTGAACATCCATGGGCTTCACGGGATACCATTCTTGAATCCCTCAGGAGTTAGAGCTGACAAATCACCCATAAACGTCGAACCTTACTGTTGCATCACCATGCTGACCAGACTCCAGCAATATTACAGTAGCTGGTTACATCATTGATTGCAAGATGAATGTGGAAAACCCAACTTTTAAGACTTGTATTGATGTACCCCCTAGAAATCTATATTCTGAGTGAATCCAAGGATCAGGCCATTGTGACATGGTTTCTGATTTACATTTCACAAAAATCTCTGCTAGAAAGTTGAGAATAGGAGTAACTCTAATTGCACTTAACACCATAGTGAAGGGAGCACAGCAGGAAAAAATCTCCCCTTGTACAGCCAGTTTCTGGTTGATCATTCACCAGGGGTAATGTTTTTGGACGGGTGAGTAAAATGTCAGGGGTGAAGTCCTGGCCCCATGGAAGTCGATGGCAATTTTGCCATTGATGTTAGTGGAGCCAGGATTCACCCCATAGGACCTTTTACATTATCCTCATCATTGTAAAAGCATGTGTGTGCAGATCTCTTGCCTGGGCTGGAAATCCCATGGTAATTTTCAATTCTGCTGTGCTGTGTAAAATAATCATACTGGTTTTCACAATTCAGAATAACCATTCATTTCTGCTGGCTTCCTGGAACTAGAATGGCAAACATAATAATTTAGCTGCCACAGTCAGCAGATGCTGAATCAGCTGCAATTGGCCGGCTTCCCCGAATTCTGCCATTCTTTTAGAAGGAATTGATATTTCGCTTTCACTCCTTCAAGACCATGTTGGCTGAGGAATGAATACCAACTCATTAGAAAGTATCCATGCAATAATTTTGGTTTTTGCAAAAGCAGATCTAGCGTTTAGGCTGTTGTTGAATATGCAGCTAAAGGTTGATTTTTTTCAAACAAAGCATCCATACGAAGAAGCTCCTGCGTGAGTTGCTCTGCCAATTATTTTGACAGCATGACCAGCTTGGGTGGATATGATTAGACAGTTTCAGTATATTAATTTTAGACTTTGCATTGGGAGAGTATTAAACTAGCAGCCACTGGTTTCCAAAGATTAAAGTATAGAAAGCTTGTATTCTCTCCAGTATGAAAATTGGCCATGGAGCAAATTATTATTAGGCAACTTTGCCCTAAAAGGGTAAATGCAGCCTTTTTAATACTTGCATTAAAAAGAAAAGTGTCTTTGATGTCTCAGCTCTGAATTCTTGCTATGGACTATCCTTTCATTTTCAAAGAGATGCAGGAGATTTAGCCATAAAATTCAATGGGCTAAATCTCATACAAGGCCTTTGAAAGTTTAGAGGAAGATGCAATTCAAAGAAGGCAGATGGCTCAAGATATATGACAAGTAGGCTGTCTAAGGAATTGTTTTTAATGCAACGGCTTGGCAGGCAATGAAAAAACATTGTCACTAGCCTTGAAATATTTCTAGGAATTTAATTTTAAAATAAAATGTAGCAATTGTCTAAAGATGCTTTACGTAAGTTATAAAATCCCACATCATGATTTCACTCCTTTTCGAACTGCAGTGCAAGAAATGACTGTGTACAGTTGAGGTTGCCTAAGCATTTCTCTCCTAATCTCCTCATTACCTTCCATACCTTTCAACTTCTAGGATGAAATTGTCCATAATTTTTTCAAGCTTGAGAACAAGCAATTTTGAGAACAAGGGGATGGGTGAGAAGTAAAGTTCACTTTTCCCATTGCAAAAATACTGTTATGTCAAACTAAGCAATTTGAATTGCAAAGCCCTTATGGAGTCAAAGTACCTTTCACAGTATTGGCAATCCTTGCAATTGTATTGGGAGTCTCACAATATTTGTTGTTTTATTTAAAGCTCCTGCTCTTGGAGTCATGGGATTAGGTGAGAATCTCAGGTTTTGTTTTTTAAAAAAGTTTCTGGTCCTCATGGTTGCAAAAGAAAGCTGAAAAAATGTGACCCAGATATTCCCAAAAGGCTCAGAAACCAGAAGACCAAAAAAAAAAAAAAAAGGACTCAGAATGATTTTTTTTTTATTCTATGATTTTTGAGCCAACCTGGTCATTTTGGGGGGCCTGGCTCATGCTTTTTGAATATCTGGCTGGGAAATACTGCTTTTGTTACCCTGGCAAAAATTCTGTTGATTTAGCTGAGTTATACAAGCTTGACAATTATAGTGCAGGTGGCACTGTAGTTAAATAATATAGTGAACCCTGTCTCATTCAGTGTAGGAGGACACAGGGACACAATTAAGGGAGCTCAGAATTTTTGCAGGAAAGCAACTGCAAAGGATCCTTTCTCTTGCAAGGCTCAAAAGCTGCAGCTGCCAAAGAGTGGAATGTGCCTGCAACGAGAAGAAGGTCTGTTTTGTACGTTCTGCAACTTACACCCTCTGCACTGTGAATGAGGCATGGGCTGCCTGCTGGTTGTTAATGTACCTAACAATAGATGAGGCAGAGGGTTTATCAGTGACATCTTATCTGTTCTTGCTTGCCAGTCCCGGCTTACTGGAAATTACAGTTACAGTGTTGTCAACTCTCGGGATCTGCAAGTCTCATGATATTTCTTAGAGCCCCAGCCCCTGCGGTTGTGTAAATATGAGAATCTTAGCTTTCATTTTTAACAAAAACGTAGTTTTCTAACCTTTCTGATTGCATTAAAAATGGGATTCAAGTGCACCCTAAAGACTCTAAAAATAGAAGGCAAGTAAAAAGAAACCAAGATATTGGCCTAAAAATCATGAAATTTAACCAAAAAATCTTATTATTTGGCAGGGAGGGGGCTAATTCATGATCTTTAAACGCTTGTGGTTGGCAATACTACAGTTGTTAATGCACCCATTTTGCACTTACATCCCGTTGCTGCTTAATTAAGTGCCCATGCCTTGGCATATAGCTTTCTACATGGCACATCTTGTTTTTGGCATGTTCATACACAACGTGTTTTCATCACGCTGGCACACAAACCTGGTTTTATTTTTTGCATTGTGTAACAGGGTGTACTGGTCCTTTAAGCCCTGTTCCCAGTTCAGCCCAGAACCAGGGAACTGGGGGAGTTGTAATCTCCACAGCTGATTGGAATAAGAGCTGTCACATCAAGAGATGCTGGGAGGGTGTGCAGGGGGGAATATAAGCAACTCATTCACTCAGAACAAGAAGAGAGCAGGAAATGACCCAGAGCTCTGGGCCTTGGTAGTTGGGACCCTGGAAGAGGCTTGAACTGTGCCCAACAAAAGAGGTAGCCTTGAGAGAACAGAAGCAGGAAAATGTGGTCAGACCTGATGTTTTGGGCCCCAAGGATGAAAATTTTTCAAAACGCCTAAGTGACTTAGGTGTGTAAGTTCCATTAAAGGTCAATGGGAATGAGTCACGTAGGAGCTTTGGAAAAGTTCTACCCCAGGACTTGAGTTTGTGGAAGAGGGAGGGTGTGAGCTCCCCTTTGATTCCAGGGGACCAGCAGGGGGTCATTGCAGTTATACCCTAGAGAGGAGAGAAGACTGTGACCCTGATTAAGAGAAGATGAAGGCGAGGATGAAGATTTTTCAAGCGGTTTAACCCTTCAGTTGGAGGGTTAATTTACCCAACCAGCAAAGCCTTCTTCCTCAACTGTGTGATGGTGGGGCATCTAGTAAGGTGTTCTTAAACGATTCCCAATTATCATTTGTTGGCGTGTGCATTTTCTCTCCGTGAGCTGTCTCACCTCTGCACAGACCTTGATAGTACTACCAGAAAAAACAGACTCGGTTTGGTGGAGAAGGCATTCACCCAGGTTTATTGTTGACAAATCACGGTCCTACTGCCCCATAAGTGCTACAGGTACACTATGATTTCTCTTTTATACATTGATACAAACAAGTTACGTATTACACTCCCGACGTGGTTAGTTACCAACCCTACACCTTGAACCTGCTGATTTGAACAAAACATCCTCCTCCATTTTCCTGTCCTCCCATCCTTGTCTTACTCGAGGTCAGTGTGTTCCTGTACTATCTCCCAGGATTGTGTTTACATGAAGAGCCAGTACTTAGTAATTGGGAGAGCCTGTGTTTTTAGCAGCACTTGCCATACCTTTGCCAAGTTCATGTACCAGACAGTGAACTTGTAAGCAAATGTCTGCTTTATGGCAGGGCCTGACTTTGGCTCATAGCATGGTCTGGCTTTGCTGACTGGGCTTCAGGTCTTGCACCAGGCGCCAGGCTCTTTCTCTCTCCGCTAAGTCATTCACATTTTCCAGATTAAATTCTTCCTCCCAGCTGATTTGGCTCATAATTGTTTTCAGCTTTGTGAAATTGGCCCTATTAAAGCACCAAGTAAATATATTATTAGTCTAGGCTTTATTCTGCTTGCACATTATAAATGTGATCATGTCATGATCATTTGTACCTAACCTACCATAACCTTTCAGCTCTGTGATCTGCTAGGACATGGCTGGAACACTTTTTGAGTTAGGAAACTGTCATGTACAACGTTTAGAAATTACAAGGATGTTTTAAGAACAGGAGTACTTGTGGCACCTTAGAGACTAACAAATTTATTTGAGCATAAGCTTTCGTGGGCTACAGCTCACTTCATAGACTGGAACATACAGCAAGAAGATATTTATACAAACAGGCAACATGAAAAGGTGGAAGTAGCCATACCTTTTCATGTTCTCTGTATGTATAAATATCTTCTTGCTGTATGTTCCAGTCTATGCATCCGATGAAGTGGGCTGTAGCCCACGAAAGCTTATGCTCAAATAAATTTGTTAGCCTCTAAGGTGCCACAAGTACTCCTGTTCTTTCTGCGGATACAGACTAACACGGCTGCTACTCTGAAACCTGTCAAAAGGATGTTTTAGTACTGGCAGCATGAGACCTCCACTGTATGTCACTCAAGTTGAAATCCCCCATGATCACGCAGTATTTTTTCCTACACCTTATAGGTATGTAAGGAAGTGTAGCCATCCTTTTCCACACAGTGATTTAGTGGTCTGTAGCAGACACCAACTAGAACTTTATCTTGAGCTTTATGTGTTTGGACCTGGATCCATAAGCATTCAAGATAATCTTCTTCCATGTGATCAGTGACTTTGAAACAGGTAATCTGGTTTTTGACATAGAGTGCCACTCCCCCTCCCCTTTTCCCACTTGATCCTTCCTGAATAAGTTATAACCATTGATTTTAACATTCCAGTTGTGCGACTCATTCCACCAGGTTTCAGTACTACCAACTAGATCCAATTTATGCTCATAAATGAGTGATTCTTCTTGTTTATTACCCAGGTGCCTAGCATTAGTGTATAGGCAATTCAGCCATGTCTTCTCTCCATGTCCTTTGGTTTCTTGATTTTGTTCTCAACGTCTTGATTTTGTGCTAAGTGCTCATATCCTCCCGCTTTTCCCATTTTGCTAGCGGTTTAACTACTTCCTGACTACTCTAGCCAGCCTGTCCCCAAGGAAATTTGTCCACCTTCTACTGAGGTGAAGGCCATCCAAACTATTCAGCCCCCTCTCCCCATAGAAGGTGGACAAGTGTTCCACAAAACCAAAGCCCTGCATCACTTATCTTTCCTTGCCTTCTGATCTCGAGAGTTATCGTCTATAGTTTCCATTCTGAGGGCCTGATATCAGTTTGAAACTTCTAACTGTGCAGAATTTCCTACGTAATTCTTCTCTTTGGTGGCTACAGCCTGCCCATCCTCCTGTGTCTCCAACCATGAAGAATGCTGTGGTGACTTCTTGCCTCTGGTGGTTATGAACTGCTGGGCTTCCTCTCTGACTTTCTCTCTCCCTGATTTCTTTGTGCCCAGCTCCATTCTTCCTTGAAACTGGGATACTGGCTGACAGCAAATATCCTATTTGTTATTTCTGTAGGGGTCCTGAATCTGGGAAGCTAGACTGGACATTCTGCCATTCCCACCCACAGCCCACTTCAGGGGTCCAATCTGGGGAAGGGAAGAAATCATACCCCCGAGCCACTGGCAGAGCTGCTCTGGTTACTCACACCGTTTCTCACACACAGGGAGGGGTAAATCAGTGTGTAGCCCCATTTTGTCTAGGAAATAATGAAGGTGGTTGGAGGGACTTTCCCCCCATGCATTAAGAGTTGATAAACAAGGCATCTGCCACACTCAGGGTGGTCTGAGATGAGCCCGAACCAGAGAATTCTGGGAGTTGTAGTTCCCAGGGTTGGTGGGCCTTAGAGGTTGTCACAACAAGGGACGCTGGGAGGGAGTGCCAGAAGACATAAACAACCTCTTCTGTCAGAACAAGGAGAGACCAGGAAAACACCAAAAGCTTTGACTCTGTCTTGTAAGATCTATGGAAGAAGCTTCTGCTATGCTAGAAAAAAGGAAGTGGCTATGGAGGAACAGAAGTGGGGAGAATTGGTGGTCAGACCCAGTGCCTGCTTCACTAGCTAGAGACCCACAATTAAAATTTTTGAAAGTGCCTAGGTGACTTGGGTACCTAAGAACTGTTTTCAGCACAGCCCCAGAATGCATTCTTCTGGCCAAGGGTTTGAAACAGCATTGCCTTGTCTACACTTGCAGTCATGATGTTTCAGTTCTGGTTGAGGAGAACCCATTCCTGACAATTGGGGAGTGATTTATGTCAGCTGTGTGGCTGTTTAATTCCAGGGCCAGCCAGAGACCAGTTAGCCCCCACCTGCCTATCCCCCAAGAGCCCAATCCATTAACCAGGAACAGCAGGCCACAAAGTCTACACAGCATTTTTCCTGGCCACATCCCCCCTATAGAGCAACTATGGGGCTGGATGGGTGTGTGGAGCCACTATTCCAGTTCTGTGCCACCCCCAGAGTCCCTTTTCTGCCAGGGGCTTCCCAAGTAGCCAACTTAACCTAGCTTGACAACGTGATTGTGCTCCGGGAGTAGTGCAAAAGTAGCCATTGCAGACCTAAGAACTGGGCCCTTGCTTTTGTGAAAGCCAGAACAATTGCAATTTTACTGACAACTGCAGTGATTTCTGCTGGAATCCGTGAAGTGAGAACAGCCCCCTAACAGCACCACTTGCAGCTGGAAACCCTGTGGCCTAAAGCAAGAAGATCATATTGGAGATGCGTAAGCATGAGTAAGCATATTAGAGACGAGTGAGGCTGACTCATTTCGTTAAAACTCTTTGAGCTGACTTTTGGGCAATAAGTTTCAATATCCTTGCCTGATAAAACAGATCTGAACACGTTGCTCTCCTGAGGTGAAATTGTTCTGGTGGGTGCCTCCCATGTCTCTTATTCTTGCCTGTTACTGAACTTTATTATGCAGATTTACTAACCCATTCCCTATCAATTAATTGATGACTATTTTTGCCTCTAATGAGTGAGCTTTTTTTCTTACAGCCCCAGGATGCCTTCTCCAAATCTCTGATCTCAGGGATGACACCTTTAATCTTTATTCTGCTACAATAATGCACTATGGGCCAGATTCTCCAGTCTGCTATGGCCACTTTGCACCACTTAGTCATAGGGAAACTCTCCGCTGGCATAAAACTTAGCTCATACCTGCCTCCTGTTTCAGCTATCCCCCTCAAATTTTTGGCCTAAGACTCTTCTCTGGGAAGGGGTGAGGAGGTGTTGCAGAGCTCCAATATGCCTATTCTCTGCTAGCATAGGATCACTTAGGGACCTTGCACTGGTGATATAAATTAAGGTAGCTCTTCAGCTGTCCTAGCTTATGCCAGGGCTAGGTGGATTAGGATCAGGGAGCACCAGCCAGCTCCCAGGAGAATAGAGCCCTATATGTTGAGTTCCTCAGAGATGTATGATTCTGATTCATTATAACGCTAAGAAGTGCTGTGATGAAAGGAGAGCAAGAAATTCACAATGATTTGGGGGGTACGGTGGGTGGTGATACGCCCTATGGTTTAGTTGCAATACTTCTACATTGAGGCCTTCAAATTAAGGTGAAACCTTGCTGTAGTTTTCTCACCATCATAATATAAATGGTGACTGCTTTCTGGGACGGGGAGGAGAAGACTGCGATGAACCAAGCGCTGGGTAACTTTACCTTAGTTGGTGCTGCAAGGCATGTTTTTCCATTTATCTAAATAGGAAATACACCTCCTCGGCTGCTGATTAGATACATATATTGAGATAGGTTTCAGAGTGGTAGCCGTGTTAGTCTATATCAGCAAAAACAACAAGAAGTCCTTGTGGCACCTTAGCGACTAACAAATTTATTTGGGCATAAGCTTTTGTGGGTTTATGCCCAAATACATTTGTTAGTCTCTAAATTGCCACAAGTACTCCATATAATGAGATAGAAAGCTAATCTGTCCCATTTAGAATCAATCAATTAGGCGATTAGGGCTATAGATGCTTTTAGCATGAGTATAAAGGAGATATTTAAACCACATGCTGCACTTAGTAATTATCATGCTAAGTGATACTATATGCAGATCAGACTATAGATGAGCTATTGTAATCAGATCACTACTTAGTTTGTGGTATTGCTAATTAGGCTGTTTCACCTTTGGGCCCCATTGCATTCAACCAAACCGAGAATGAAGGGAAATGTCAAGGTCACAGTGACCTAAATAGATTTTAAAATGTATTATGTATCTGAGAATGTGTTAATCTGTTTCAAAGGAGCTGAGAAGCCCTTGCAGAGTCACAAACGAACTAGCCCTTTAATGAGATACTGTCTTTCTGCGATGACCCTCATCCAAATAAATGCTCTGCTGGCAGATATAAACTAAGGCAATGCTAGTTGTTCACTAATGGTCGAATTCTGCTCACCTGGCACGTCTGTCTCCGTGAGTAAAGTGGCCCTATGTCAAACCTAGCAAACATCCTTCAGTTTCATACTCTGTCTCAGCCTGGTTTCAGAGAAGCCGGTCCCCCAAAACTCCAGTGGCAGTCAATGGCAGGTGCTCAGCAACTCTGAAAATCAGTGTCTATGGCTCAGATCCTCAAAGGTATTTAGGTGCCCAACTTCCACTGGAGTCAATGGGATTTAGGCACTTGATTTACCTTTGAGGATCTAGGCCTAGACAATCAGATAGAAGGGATATCCCAGAGCAAGGGCTAAACACTAGGGTATGATATAGTTACACTCAGTCAAGGATCTGCAATGGGTATAAATCATAGTCTGCTTAAGTGTTTAAACCTTTAAGTCACTGGTGCTGTTACCTTAAAAATTCGCAGCATATCCCAGGCTATCCTTTTAAAAACTGACCTAGGAACCGCTATAAAGCAAAAACTCCTGATATCTCAACGAGAATACCTGGGAAGTAGACATATGGCTATTCCTGGGGCTTGCTTGCAAGGTTAGAGGATGTGTCAAGGAAGGAAGCTGGGTGGGAATCCCACAATGCAGTGTAGGGAACAGGAATTGCCTGGGTGGGGAAGGGAGGAGGATGTAAGATGGAGCTCTAGGGCCAAGTTCACTGCTGGATCTAAGCTATATGACTCCATTGACTTCAGTGGAGCTGTGCTCGTTTCCAGTACATCTGGGAGTGTGCGCCCGATGGGGCTATGATAGAAAGCAAGGGAAAGGAGGCCAATGTGTAACAGTCCCTGTACGGAGAGGTGTGACTGGTGGCTCTGCAAAGCTAGCAGAGCATCCCCGGTCTATTCCCCTCTCAAGTCCTGATCAAAAAGTCCAACGAAATCCATGGAAAAATTCCCAGTGACTTCACTGGGCTTTGGTGCAGGCTGTTAGACTGGGAGGGAAATGATGTGAAAGCGGATCTGGTCTTCATTACATCTCCTCCCCTCAACGGTGAGAGAGAGGTTGGGAACCTCCTTGTCTGGAGAAGATGCTCTCCCACCACTTGGCAGGAGCAGGCAATTTTACTTTGATTTTTAGGGGCTTCTTCTGCAGCCACAAGAGTTGTGGGTGCCTAATCTGCCATGACTATATGCTCGAGAGGCCACAGCTGCTGTCTGAAACAAAAAGCACTGGGAGGTCCGGCTGTGGGCATGGCTAAAAATGTGACGGCTGCTTTCAAGGACTGGTGCAAACCCATTTATCCCAAGGGTTTCAGCAGCATCCTCAAACATGGAGCTGGATGGGGTTCTGGATTCATTTATTTAGATGCTTTTTTCTTTTGCATGTCTATCAGCTACTCCAGGGGCAGCCCAGAAACCAGACCCACAAACAAAAATGTCAAGCAGTGTTCAGCGGAAAACAAAGCTCCTAAGCAGCCCATCCCCACAACAAGCTCCTGTAATAATAATAATAATAATTAATAATAATGGGGTATTAGTCTTTATCATTTATATTACTGTAGTACCTAGAGGCCTGAGTCAGCATCAGATCCCCATTTTGCTAAGTACTATACACACAGGCACATGTAGTAAAGAGACTGTCCTTGCCCTTCAGAGCTTACAAACCCAGCTATTCTCTAATCAGAGAGTAATTCAAAATGTGCTCCAGTTCCACCATAGGCTAGGAAGCTCGCTGCAGGAATCCCTGGGTGAAGTTCTATGGCCACTGTTAGACAGGAGGTCAGACTAGACCAGTGGTTCTCAACCCGTGGGCTGCATGTGGACCCGGCTGTGTGCTAAAGGGCAGCAGGGGCCAGGGCTGGGGCTGCTACATGGCGGGATCTGGAGTTGGGGGTCAGGGCTGCCACCCAGGGTTGGGACTCCTGCATAGCCCCACACAGCAGGGTCCAGGGTCAGGGCTGCCTCCTGGCTCCATGCAGCAGGGTCTGGGATTGGGGCTGCTACCGGCCCCACACAGCAAGTGTCAGGCTCAGGTTGGCAGCAGGGATGGGTCGGGGCTGCCGACTGGCCCCGCACAACAAGGTCTGGGGTCTCTGCCGCGTGGCCCCTCCAGCGGGGCTCTGCTCCTGGCCCCACTCTGTGGAGGGGCCTCTGGGCGGAGGGCGTTGGGCACTGTTCAGACAGAACAAAAAGCGCTTGGGCTCTGGCAGATGAAAGGGAGAAATGAATTCCAAACTGAGAATGTTCTGCCCCCAACCATCTCCTGTTTAAACCAGGCGGTTCTTAGCACAGATGCGTCAGATGGTCACAACAGCTGAGCTCCAGGGGAAAGTGACACCTGTGGAAACGTACTGCAGCCTGGGGGAGGAGGAGGTTTGGCTCGTCAGGGTTTGTACAAATGGAGGCCAGCGTGTGATGTGTTTCTGCTTCTCTGCTATGGGACGTACGGGCTGAATTGCTGTTTCCAGTGGGTGTGATTCACTGGCTGGGTTCCACCAGTGGAAGCCGGCAGAATCTGGGCTAATGAAAATCTGCCGCGAGGGCGGGTGGAGCCAAGGTAAGGGAAGCAGCCACAATCCTTCCTTTGAAGCGGGAGCTGGAGCCAGTTGGTGCAGCCCAGAAGCAGGGTGGGGAAGGGGAATGGCCATGGAGCCCAGCCCAGCTGATGCATGTCTTGGGACGGTGCATTTAGCAAAGAGCTGGGCAGCCTCTATCCATGGGGCTCTTTGGATCCCAGGACAGAAGGCAGCCCTGCCTTTGCTAACAGAACTCACGAGGGGTTTCACTCCTTGCCCTCCCATGGGAGGAGGGGTGCACGTAATCCTAGTGAAAGTAACACGAAAATCCAGTCCAGCATATGCATTGTTCTAAAGAACATACATGCTTTAGCATGTTAATTAACATGTTAACGGTGTGACTAAATCATTGTGTGGACAGGACACAAACCCAAGCAGGGGCATGCATGGGAATAAAAATTTGGCTGCTTTTGGAGGGGCACTTTCTGTGCCCCCCCGCGGCCAGAGGAGCTGGCTCTCCCGTGCCCCAACTCCAAGGCCTGAGGTGCTCGCAGCTGGAGGAGCTGGCTCTCCCCTGCTCCCCCATCCAAGGAGCTGCCTCTCCCCATGGCTCGGGGGCTGGTGGAGCTTGATCTCTCTCAGCAGTCGGAGGAGTTGGATCTCCCCCAATGGCGCCAGGGCCAGAGAAGCTACCATCTCCTGCCCCAGCTCAGGGCTGGAGGAGCTAGCTATCCTCACCCCAGCTCCAGGGGAATTTTCTGTCCCCACTGATTGGAGGGGTGGAGGTGTGCCCCTGCTTGTGCCCTCCCCCCTTCCGTGCATGCCCCTGAACCCAAGGGATATACCAACTTAGCAGCAAACATCTGTGGCCTGGAACAAACCTTGTGGTGTCTGCACAAGTTCTAAAAGTTCTCAAATAGTTCTATGTGCTTGGAATTTTCCTGGAACAAATGAGAGCTGTATATGGTCCTCCAGCCTTTAGCTTAGATTAAAAAGAGAAAGTTAGTCGAGTCTGTCCCTGAATTTTCCATGTGCAATATTGCAAAAACTCAGGCAAAATAATTTAGTCCTATAAGGAAATGGCAAGACGTTGACTTTATCTCAGCTGCAGAACAAGTTCTTGCATCACCAACTGAAATAACTGTAGTTGTCTGCGGTCACTATAACCAAAAGGATGTTCAGCTTTCACTGACAGGGTGGTTTAAATGTTTGAGGAAGAGAAGGAATATGAATGTTGTTCCCTATACTGTGCTGAAATTGTATCTCAGCAAGAAAACATCACCAACGTTCCAGAAGATTGTGGGCCACTAACTATCCAGGCAGCTCGAGACGCTATGAAATTTGCCAAGAGGCTTAGATGCCCAGTTCTTATTCATTTTCATGGGAATTGCATGTTAAAATCCTGTCAGTGGTTTTGAACATCTCAGCCCTTTTTCCTTTACTTCTAGAGGAGAGACTACTTAGCTCAGGGAGTTGGAGTTAGGTTTCATCTCCCATTGGCCTCCTACCTCCTGGGCAGCAGTTCACACTCAAACCAAACTACTGTAGGACTGGCTGAAAGTTGTTACCATTAGAAGGCTATTCGGGAGCCTACGTGACATGTCTGCCAATGGGTACGTGCCTCACAGAGTAGGTACAACAGCATCTTATTCTTCATCTCTTCCCCCCTTCTTGTCTGTTTCTGGCCTTTTCTTTTAGTACATATTAGGTTACCTTTCAAGGAAAGAGAAGAGTAACTTGTTGGGGGTGGGAGGGTGGGAAGGCAGGTTTGATTATTTGGAGCCTGATCTATAAAGTAGCTTGTAGCCACTTATTTTTATTCCTTTGTCTGGTTTGCAAATTAATTCTGAATTCAAGTAGCTCTAGCAGCCAGATCTTCAGCTAGTGTAAATGGGCATAATTTCGCTGAAGTCAGTGGGGCTATGCTGATTTACATCAGCTGAGGGTCTGGCCCTGTGACTGTATTGCATGAACAACAGTAAAAGTTGCCATGGTTGTGGAATCTCTCTCTGATTAAGACATTATTACATAGTCTGTGAATTCCCCCGTCATTCATTGTGGAGAGGGGAAGGGGGAGATTTCTCATTCAGCAGCATTGTGGCTAGGAGACTGTCACATTTTCTCATGAAACTAGATAGGTTTCAAAAACAGCCTCTGTTGTTTAGTTGTTCCCAGCTTAGGACACTATTCCCAGTCTTGTGCATGTTGTTTCTACACAGCAGTTTCCCTAGCCCTATTGTGTGTGAAATTCAAGCCCATAGACGGTGTCTCCTCTCTGGGCTGTCACTAGGATCTGATACATATGCGTGTTGGAGCAAAGCATATGTTAGCAGACATGTAGGCTTAGTCATGAGTTTATTGAAAAAATCTAATGCAGGGCAATTAACTGGTACAAAGTTCCAAAGGAGCTGGAGGGCTGAGTATTGGGCACAGACAAGATCTGCATAGGCTTCAAACTTGTAGCTGCTTTGTGATGCAATCGGAATAACTTCCTTGATCTCTTATTCCCCTGGTAAGTCATTTACTGACTAGGCCTTTTTGCAAAATCTGCTAATAATCCCTCTACAAAATAGTTTATAATCAGTTCAGTTCAACGAAGGGTGACAAACCCCCCATACGCCTACCAGGAAGCTAACTGCTCCACTGTGATGCTTGTAAAAATCCCAGCTCGAGCTGTAAAAAAGAAGCTTAAGGGATTTGGATGCCCAAAATCCACCACAAGGGAGAATTTGAAAATCCCAGCTTCTCTCCCTCCCTCTGTGTCTTATGTATGGAGACAAGCTTGCAGGACAGATCCAAAATCAGGACTATCCTGCGGTTGTGGGGTCTGGGGCTGGTGGTAACGAACCATATTTTACATGTGGATCTGACTGAGAGTACAGAGGCAGGGGCAAAGATTTTCAAAAGTGACCAATTATTATATTAAAGAGGCCTTGTTTTCAGAGGGTGAGCGTGTAACACTTGCTGAGAATCAGGCTCCTTTACGACAAGTTGGGCACTCAAAATGAAACATTTGAAAAATCTTGGCCAAAAGGCTTTGAAAGCTGTGTTTGCAGTGAAATGTTGCGCATACAAAAGGTGTTGGCTTGACAGCCATGGAGACCTCCCAGATGAAGAGCTGTGGCAGCAACCTAGGCTCTCCCAAACTACCCATCAATGTGCCTCTCCTTGAGCCTCAAGCCACTATCCTGCCTGAGGAAAGAGGCCTTTGTTTGCAGATCTACTATGCATTTCAAAGCTCTTCATTTTGCAGATCCCTGGATCTTTCGTCTTCTCTTTCGTACTTTCAGTACAACATCTCCCTTCCTTTAGACTCTTGCCAGGTCTGACTAATTCTACCTCTGAATCACACGTACTATTCTAAGACTTAAACACGTTCCGTTACTTAGTCTGCCAACTAAGTCAAGGTTATGAAGTCAAGAAAGAAAAAGGTGCTCACAGATACATTTGGCTCTCATGCATGCTGTCTTGATCCTTGGCTATTTTGGGTTGCCATAGTATTCTAGTTCTGGTTTGTCCCATATATTTTTCAGAAACAGTTCTAGGGTGGAAAACTTGCCTATTTCACCCATCGTGCTCAAAGGAAAATGAAGTCTGGGAGCAGATGTTTCAGATATTTGCCAAGGCTGGGTAGGTCATTGCATCTGCTTTCAGGCCACTGGGAGAACTACGCACTTGTTTTCAAGAATGTTTGTGCCAAGAGATAAATTAAGTTAAAAAAAAAATCTCCAGGAGCTAAAATGTCTGGAATTTTCTCCATATGTCCATCATGGGATCTGGATGTTGATGGATCTGCAGAGAATATGGCTCCAGCCTCACAGATTTTGGGACAAAACTTCCTAGTCTGCAGTTGTTCAGTTACCAGACCATCCCTGAAAAGATGGTAGGGGCCAGAATCTCTGCTGGTGCAAATTAACCTCTCTCTGTTGAAGCTAATAGAGCAATCCCATCTGAGGACTGGGATGTTCTGAGCTGCATTATTGTACTATGTACACAATACAATCACCATCACAGAACATCTCTAAGGTGGAACATCTCAAATGGCTAACAGCTCACAGGAACAGCACATAAGAGTTTAAGACGTGAACCAAATCCAGTTAAAACTGCATGGGAGATGTTTGCCATCTTTCTGGTTGTTGGTGGGTTTACGCTTCAGCCATCTCTGCAGCCACATCTGGTGGAACTGAGGCCAGCTGAGGTGGGGCCCCGAGCAGTAAATCTGAGACCCATTCGATCATGCCCTTCCATAACAGGTTGGAACACACTGGAAGCCAGAAGGGCAGCTGAGCTCTTTCTCTGAAATCATTGCCAAATGCTTCTCAGTGAACTGGCTGACAGAAGGCAACTTGTTCCCCTAGTGCTGCTCACGTCACCTTGGCAACATACCCATGTTCCACCTGTCCCTGGAGCTAAAGATCTAGGATTGTACCTACCACTGGATTGTCCTGCATGGTGACATGTATTGCTCCCAAGCTGCTAAGCCTGGGTGGTTGTCCTTTTTTAATGGTGCTGTTGCAGTTTATACTAATTTCTGAATCCTTTCAGGCATAGTAATGTGAGATTGCATGATTTGCAATGGTCTTTCTTTTTAAAAGGTTACCAGTTCATACCTTGACATTCAGTAAGAGGCAATCTCTACCTCATGGTACCCTGCTGCAGTTGCAGTCCATGGGTTTGTGGCAAATAGATCCTGTCAAACTAACTTGATTTTTTTTATGTGTTTAAAACTTTGATTGATAAAGGTAATAGTGTTGATGTTATATACTTCTGCAAGGCATTTGACTTGATGCTACGTGACATTTTGATTAAAAAACAAGAATGATATAAAATAGATTAAAAACTGGCTAACTGATAGGTCTCAAAATGTAACTCTAAACATGGAATTGTCACTGAGTGGGGTCTGTTTCCATTGGAATCCCACCAATATTGGTTCTTGGCTTTGTGCTATTTAACATCTTTATCGATGACCTTTAACAAAACAAATTATCATTGATAAAGTCTGGAGGTGATACAAAAATTGGGGGAATCGTAAATAATTAAGAGGACAAGTCACTGATTCAGAGTGATCTAGCAAAGACTATGTGTTTTTAATATAGCTAAACGTAAATGTATACATCTGGGAACAAAGAATGTAGGACAGACTTACAGGATGGGGAAACACTAGCCTAGGAAGCAGTGACTCTGAAAAAGATTGTGGATCCTGGTGGATAATCAGCTGAACATGAGCTCCCAATGTGATGCCGTGGCCAAAAGAGCTCATGTGATTCTGGGATGCATAAATAGAATAAACTTGGGTAGGAGCAGAGAGGTTATTTTACCCCTGTATTTGGCCCTGGTGTGACCATGGCTGGAATCCTGTGTCCAGTTCTGGTGCCCACAGTTCAAGAAGGACGTTGATAAATTGAAAAGAGCTCAGAGAAGAGCCAGGAGACTGATTAAAGGGTTAAAAATCATGTCTTATGGGGATAGATTGACGTCCTTGAGTCTATTTAACTTAATAAAGAGAAGGTTAAGGGGTGAGTCGAACACTGTCTATAAGTACCTACATGGGCAACAAGTATTTAATAATGGGCTCTTCAGCCTAGCAGTTATAACATGATCCAATGGCTGGAAGTTGAAGCTAGACAAATTCAAACGAGAAATAAGGGGTAAATTTTTAACAATGAGAATAATTTAATCCTTGGAACAATTTACCAAGAGTCGTGTTGGAGTCTCCTTCACTGACAATTTTTAAATCAAGGCTGGATGTTTTTGATAAAAGATCCGTTCTAGGAATTGTTTTGGGGAAGTTCTCTGGCCTCTGCTATACAGGAAGTAAGACCAGATGATCACAGTGGTCTCTTCTGGCCTTAGATTTGGTGCATGCAGGTGCCTGAGCTTAAATTCCACTGGTATCAAAGAGACAAGGTAGCTGGGCGGGCATTCACCTTTGAAGCCCCACGTCTTTGTAGCTCACTTTGCCACTTGACTCATAGCAGCCTAAATTTGTAAACTGTCAGGGCTCATCTCTTCTCACTGGTCCCCAGCGAACAGGACAAGGGATGGGATTGGGATGCTGCTGGGGTTTATTATTCACTGTTTGTTATATCGGTGATGTTGTTGGGGTAGTGCTCTCAGCGAGCCAGTGGCCTGACTGTGTTATGTATGAATTGGACTTCAAGGGGATGGGAGTTCTTTTTTATGGAGTTATGATGAATCTCAATAGATAACCAACAATTCTTTAGGGCCCAATTCTGCCACCTTACTTCCACTGAGCACTATGTTGCTCTGTCAGTAGTGCCTTTGAAACTACTTAACATGAACCGGGCCCTAATTAGGCCAAGATTTTCAATAGTACCTCAATTTTCTGGGTACCCAACTTGAGACTCTTTAAAGGTGCCTGATTTTATTTATTTTCAGGAGGTGGGTGCTCAAGACTGAAAATCTGCTTCTCTAAGGTATCATGTTGGACACCCTAAAATACACTGGTTGCTTTGAAAATCATATCCTAAATAATCTTCTCTCTTTATAAAGTTTTAAAGAGTTGACTTTATTTTACCAAGAAATGTTATCAAGCTGAAATAGGTTAATACTGAGATTGGTATAAACCACAAAATTCATACTCAGACCTGAATCAGAATTTCAAAAAACTTCTCTCCAAGTTCCGGATGATTGAGTTATTTATTTTGGTTCAGGCCTGTGTCATCTCTGGTAAGAAGGAAGTTCTTACAGAATATGCAAACTCTGTATCTGGATAAATCTAGATTTTCTTTTAGCTGCTCAACCGTTTGTTTCCTGAAGCTCTGTAGCAGTTGAGGCAGGCATGACGACAGACTACTGCGTATTGAGACTTGACACTGTTCATCTCAAACTTGCTTTGATCAGAATATAATTTGCTGGTGTGAATTGTTTTACAAATTTTGCTTTTGTTGGGAGATGTCTTGCAGTTAACCCTTCCTTCTGAGCAGAAACAAGCTACATCCTAGGAACTAGATCCCTCCCCTCCTCCCGATTATTCATGTAGAGCAGCCCTGCACAACATGCGGCCCGTGTGGGCTCACTGTGCGGCCCGCAGCGGCGGGTGAGGGAGGGGGGCTGAGGAGGCGAGCGAGCGAGCAGGCGGGCAGTGGCGGGGGGGCAGGTGAGCCGGGGAGTGGGGGGCTGAGAAGGCGAGCAGGGGGGCAGACGAGCCGGGGGGAGTGGGGGGCTGAGGAGGCGAGCGGGCAGCAAGGGGTTGGGGGCTGAGGTGGAGAGCTACGAGTCAGTGGCTGACCTGTTCTACTGATCTGGTCTGGCTCCCATCCCCTCTCCAAGGGTTGCAGCTGTCTGGAGGTGCTGCCTTCCATGCCTCCCTCATCCACAGCTCGTTCATTCAACAGGGCAACTGATTACAAAGTCGGGGGGAAGATCTTATTCTACTTCTAGCAAAAAGACATTTCTCTTTTACCTCAATTATACTACCTTAGGGGCCCACTATAACATATTACCAAGGTTCAATACCGCTGTTTCGGCGGGGCGGCGCTGGAGAAGGAGGGTTTGTTTCCACGGGGTGGGTGGTGCTTGTGGAGGGGTTGTTTCAGGTGGGGGTTGGCAGGGCCGGGCGGGTTTCAACCCTCGGCTGTTTTCTTTGGAATAATATGGCCCTCGCCGCTTTACGAGTTGTGCAGGCCTGATGTAGAGCACTAATTTAGGCTTTGAGTGATCCCATTGAAATAAATGAGGCTATAGGCTCAGTAAGGTCCTGCACAACATGAGTAAAAGTGGCAGCATCAGGCCATTAAGTAGCTCTGTCTTGCTGCAGCACTGTATGTTTGATATGTTAGTGCACAACAAAGTACAGTGAGATGGTTTATTTTGTTTAATGAAATCAGAGTAATCATTGAACCAAAGTTATCTTTGGTGTAAGTGGCCACAACTCAGTTGACTTCATGGAAAAAACTTGTAATGAACCCAGTTCAACTTTCATATGCAGCTGCAGACTTAAACAAGACTTGAAAGTTTTGCTTTGCAGGGATTGATGTGAGCACTTCGTTCTGTGGCGATTCCCTTGGGCTCCTGCCCCAATGTTTCCCTTTGAATTCTCAGTTTGAACAAGCCACGGGTCTCAAAGGAAAACTCCCAGATTTCTCTGGCTTTGAGAGTCAAAATGACACGTTCTACACGATTGTGGTCTGAAACCATTAATCTGCCCCGGGACACTCAGAAGGGTTCATGAACCCATACAAGCTCTGTGATGAATATGGTCTGTTTTGTATTTGAAACAAAACCTGGAACCATGTCAGTTCTATCTGGTTTTGGCTATGCACAGTCCTCATAGCTCTAATTATGACTTGCCGAGCCAAATTCTGCTCTTACATTGATGTAAACATCAAGTATCTCCATGAACTTCAGTGGAGTTACTTTAGGCTTCCACCAGAGTAACGGAGAGCGAAGTTTGGCCTGCACTCCTTTTTTGTTTTGTGCGTTTTTAATACAAACTTCAGTGTTCGGCAGATGTCAGCATAAAGGAGAATTGCATATAACAACATTGCAACATAAATGCAAGTGGCACTTCTGTTTGTACTGCATACAGATCATGGAAGGATAACTTTTTAAAAGTCAAGCAGATGGAATATGAAACAGAATTTTTAAAGGGTCCCTCCAGGGTAACCTCCCGGTGCAAGTATTATTCATCATAAATGTCGCATCTGTTTTTAGGTCCAATTCTGAGAGACGCTGAACACCTCCTGTGAAATCTCTCACTGAGGTTAATGGGAGTTGAGGGCACTCAGCTCTGTGCAGGATTGAACCCTAATTAATCTCCCTGCATCTAGAGGACACAGTGAGCGACAACGTACTGAGGTCAAAATATATAGGGCCAGATTATTAAGTGGTGTAAATCAGTAGAGTTCCACCGAAGTCAATGCCAACTTACACCAGCAGGGAAACTGGCCTGTAAAATCTAGGGAGTAAAAACTCCTTTGTACAGGTAAAATTCACACCTATGCAGATCATGCACAGAGCATCGTGCGCACTGCTTAGGCTCTGAAAATAGGGCTTATGTGGGACTCTAACTGGTGCTGAATCTCTGCGGAGGGCTGAATTTTTCACTAAATGTAACAAATGGTTCCCATATTAAAGTAAATTTCCCCCTTTTCCCCTACAGTTAAATGGATGGCCCTGGCCCAAGGGAAAGCTCCTTCTAAGTCTGTCAGACCATGGCAAGCTGCTGGGGTGTGATCACACTAGACTGATGACTCACTGCCATTAGAAGAGACACTCACAGACATTTTTGTACATATTTATTTAGAGATGTAAAATGAAAAAGGGTTCAGAACAGACAGGCTCTGGCTGGCCATTAACAATGCTTAGATTTTACATAGTGCTTTTCATCTCTGGATTGCAAAGATGGGCGAGTGTTAATATCTGGAGTGCTGTTTTTTATGGGGGCAGAGAAGCAGTTGTCCCCCTCCCCTGACTTTTCATAGCACCTCACCAGCCAGCACTGTGGTGCCTGCCCTGGGCTATGGGTGCTGCTGTGGCGTGGGCCGGGCCAGGGCTCCTAATCACCTCGTTATCAGCACTGAGCCCAATGCCGCTCCGCCCCGCCCCCCATGGTCCGACAGGAAGCAGCAGCCTGAGCTAGAGCTAAGCACGGAGCGAGCCAGGCCCAAATCCCTGCCCAAGCTGGCCACCAGTGAGATCTCCCCACAGGCCACTGGCCCCCCTACACTTGGTATAGGGCCAGCGCATCACCTTCCCCCCAGCTCTGCATGGGACCAGCCCACTAACCCCACGGCCTCACCCGGAAGGCAGAAGTGGGGATGCTGACACAACTTTCCAGACCGCTCTGAATTTTTCTGCCCCATTTCACAGATGAGGAACCTGAAGCGCCTGACATGAGCTCACAGAGCAAGCCAATACGCGGTCTGGGAACAGAGCATAGGACTCCTTCCAGTCCGCTGGACAGTGCGCGGAGAATCCCAGAAATGTAAATTGCTGTCGCCATCCAGTAGGAGTTAAGGGCCCAGTTGCGCAAGGTGTTGAGCGTCCTCAGCAGCTGCATTAACTTCAGCTGGTGTCGAGGCCACTAATTAGCAGGATTGGCCTGTACAAGGAGGCCAAGCCCAAACTGTGAATCAGGGAGCCATCATGAGTCCTGCATCTCTAACCATCGCTTTTCCCTGCTTTAATTGCTCAGCTCTTACTTCCCTTTTCTCCTTCCTGGCCATGCCATCAGCAGGTTGAGACAACTGACATGTATAAATAATTAACTGTTACTTCACACTTGGCACCTTGTCTTTTAGGCTACCGGTTATTATGCAATCCTACATATGGAAAGTTTGGGAGACTGCATCTGGGCTTTACATGGCTTTAATTTATCAGGATTTGATGTATCCACCTGATGGCTTTTGAACATGCCATAAGATGGAAATAATTTGGACATGCTTGCTAAAATCTTCTAATGATTTCAAACAATAGGGCCCATGGTCAGAGTTAGAGCTGGTCAGGAACTTTCTGTCAATATTTTTGCAATACAAAATGCAATTTCTGCAAAATTAAAATTTTCCACAGGAGTTGCTGCAGTGCCTCATAGGAGTTGTAGTTTGAGTGCATCATGTCCCCGTTCTCCTCTAAGAGCTGGGCTCTGCAGTCAAACTACTTCTCCCATGGTGCACTACTGCCACAGGAATCCCATGATGCACCATGGTGGTTCAACCAGAGCTGAGACTACAGTGCTTCATGGGAAATGTAGTCCAGCCAGGGAGCAAAGCCCATAGGGTGCATCATGTCCCCATTCTCAAACTACAACCCCCATGAGGCACTGCTGCAACTCAGACAGACACAGGTCAATGTCAAACTAACTGGAAATGAAATACTTAAATTTTGGGATGTAAAAACATTTATTTTCTGAATCAAAAAATTTCAGAGCTTTCTGTTTCTTGAAAAAATTAATTCATGAAAAAAATAGGGCTGTCAATTAATCGCAGTTAACTCACAGGATTAACTCAAAAAATAATCATGATTAATTGCACTTATAATAATAGAATACCAATAGAAACTTATTAAATATTTTGGATGTTTTTCTACGTTTTCAATATTGATTTCAATTACAACACAGAATACAAAGTGCACAGTGCTCTCTCTATATTATTCTTTTTATTACAAATATTTGCACTGTGAAAATGATAAAAGAAATAGTATTTTTCAATCCACCTCATACAGGTACTGAAGTGCAATCTCCTTATCATGAAAGTGTAACTTACAAACACAGATTTTTTTTGGTTACATGCATTAAAAAACAAAACAGTGTAACACTCTAGAGTCCTACTTCTCATTCTGCCAATCGCTAAGACAAACAAGTTTGTTTACATTGACGGTGGCTAAGACCCACAAGGTTGGTTACAATTTGCAGGAGATAATGCTGCCTGCTTCTTATTAACAATGTCACCTGAAAGTGAGAACAGGAGTTCACATGGCACTTTTGTAGCTGTCAGTTGCAAGGTATTTACATGCCAGATATTCTAAACATTCATATGCCCCTTCCATGCTTCGTTCACTGTTCCAGAGGACATGCTTCCATGCTGATGATGCTCATTAAAAAGATAAGGCATCAATTAAATTTATGACTGTACTCTTTGGGGAGAGAATTGTATGTCTCCTGCTCTGTTTTACCCACATTCTGTATATTTTTCATGTTATAGCAGTCTAGGATGTTGAACCAGTACATGTTCATTTTAAGAACATTTTCACAGCAGATTTGACAAAACGCAAAGAAGGTACCGATGTGAGCTTTGTAAAAATAGCTACAGCACTCAACCCAAGGTTTAAGAATCTGAACTGCCTTCCAAAATCTAAGAGGGACGAGGTGTGGAACATGCTTTCAGGAGTCTTAAAAGAGCAACACTCTGATGCGGAAACTACAGAAGTCAAACCACCAAATAAGAAAATCAACCTTCTGCTGGTGGCATCTGACTCAGATGATGAAAATGAACATGCGTCAGTCCACGCTGCTTTGGATCATTATCAAGCAGAACCCATCATTAGCATGGAGGCATGTCCCCTGGAATGGTGGTTGAAGCATGGAAGGGGCATACAAATCTTTAGCACATCTGGAACATAAATATCTTGCTACGCCAGCTACAACAGTGCCATGTGAATGCCTGTTCTCACTTTCAGGTGACATTGTAAACAAGAAGCAGGCAGCATTATCTCCTGCAAATTGTAACCAAACTTGTTTGTCTGAATGATTGGCTGACCAATAAGTAGGACTGAGTGGACTTGTAGGCTCTAAAGTTTTACATTGTTTTATTTTTGAATGCAGGTTTTTTGTACATAATTCTATATTTGTAAGTTCAACTTTCATGATAAAGAGATTGCACTACAGTACTTGTATGAAGTGAATTGAAAAAAAATTTTTGTTTGTTACAGTGAAAATATTTGTAATAAAAATAAATATAAAGTGAGCACTGTACAGCTTTGTATTCTGTGTTGTAACTGAAATTAATATATTTGAAAATGCAGTAAACATCCAAAAATATTTCAAATAAATGGTATTCTATCGTTGTTTAACAGCACCATTAATTGCAATTATTTTTTTAATCGCTTGACAGCCCTAGAAAAAATTTCTTCCCAATTTGGGATGAAAACAAAGGTTTATGGAGGGGATGGTATGATGAAACTGCCTACAACGGCATGTAGCTGATCTGTGACTACTAGCAGCAAATATTTCCAATGGCCGCTGATGGGACACTAGATGGGGAGGGTTCTGAGTTATTACAGATAATTCTTTCCCAGGTGTCTGGCTGGTGCGTCTTGCCCACATGCTCAGGGTCTAACTGATCTCCATATTTGGGGTCTGGTGGGTCTTTTTGTTTTTTTGCCTTCCTCTGCAGCATGGGGCCTGGGTCACTTTCAGGTTTAAACTAGTGTAAATGGTGGATTCTCTGTAACTTGAAGTTTTTAAGTCATGATTTGAGGACTTCAGTAACTCAGCCAGAGGTTAGGGGTCTGTTTCGGGATTGGGTAGGTGAGGTTCTGTGCCCTGTGGTGTGCAGGAGGTCAGATTAGATGATCAGGACAGTCCCTTCTGACCTTAAATTCTGAGTCTGTGAGTTGATGTATTGGAATCTCTCACAAGATGGAAATTCTGATTTCTAGCCAGAGTGAATTGCAGTGCCAGATCCAGCAGCACTGTGCATTTTGCCTTACAGCACTGGAGTAGAAAACCTCACAATGTCATATCCAACATTTAGGGCTAGATTGTAACTTTACAGTCTGGCCGAGGCAAGGGGTGGTATGCGGCTGCACTGCCACACAATCCGATTGGGGAGTGAATTGGGATTCTGAGTCATGATTCCTGCCCTACTTCCTCTTTGCTCTGGGGTGGAGAGTAAATTACTTCCCCCTTTTCAATGGAGCTGCTTAATTGCTCCATGTGCCCAGCCAGTGTGTCAGGCTGGTGAGCAGCAGGGGTGGAGCCAGCACTGCTTCTACTTGCCCCTACTTTCCTTCAGAGGGAAGTACTAGGCAAATATCCTCTGCTTAAAAGTTTTGCCATTGCAACTAGAGTCATGAGGCTAAGCAGGGGAGCAAGTTGCAGGGAGGATTCACTCTGTGATGTTCTGTACCTAGAAGGAACACCCAGCACCCCCATGTTCATCCTTATAATATGATTGTGTGGTATCTAATGCAAAGTTTGTCATGTCGGGTGTCTTCGGAAGGCTCATGATGCACTGAGTATTGTTGTTACAGTGATGTTATAGGTTGTAATTTAATGTATATAGTTATGAGGCTGAAAAATGTGTCCTCGTGGCTTAAAACAAGCCCAGGCAAAAACTCTCCAGGAGCAGAGGGGCAGTTCACACCTCAGCAGGGCATGGATGGGACAAACCCAGCCCAGCCTCACAGGAAAAAAGGACACTGGCCTAGGCAACAACAACAGATCTGTTGGACTCTTGAGTGAGTCACCCCCCTTCCCTGGGTCAGTTTGGGACTGCAATGAGGTAATGCTCACCTGACCCTGAACAAGTGTGAGGGGGAGCCAAGAGGGAAGACAGGACATGATAAATGGGGGAGACGTTTGCCATACTCTCTCTCTCTCCCACCTCCATCTACAGACATCACCACCAAGTGACTGAAGCCCTGATCAAAGGAGAGAGCCTGGCTGAAGGGCAACCAGCCAGCCTGTGGTGAGACGCATCCAAGTTGGTAAGGGCACTGAAAGTGTTAAGATCAGTTTAGAATGCGTTTTGCTTTTATTTCATGGGACCAAATCCGACTTGTTGTGCTTTGACTTATAGTCACTTAAAATCTATCTTGGTAGTTAAATACATTTGGTAGTTTATTCTACCTGAAGCAGTGTGTTTGGTTTAAAGCGTGTCAGAGACTGCCCTTGGGATAACAAGCCTGGTACACTATTAAATTGACAAACTCATATAAGCTTGCCAGGGCCTCCCGGGGGGGCGGGGGGGGCAAGTGGGGCAATTTGCCCCAGGCCCTGCAGGGGCCCCCACCAGAGTTTTTCAGGGCCCCTGGAGCGGGGTCCTTCACTCGCTCCGGGGTCCCCAGAAACTCTTGCAGGGGCTGGGCCCCCGGAGCGTCTTCCACTCCCAGTCTTCACCGGTGGGGGGTCCTTCCGCCGAATTACCGCCGAAGCGGGACCTGCCGCCGAAGTGCAGCCAGGACTTCGGCGGTAATTCGGTGGCGGGGGGGTCCTTCCGTTCCGGGACCCACCTCCGAAGTGCCCCGAAGACCCAGCTTCACTTCAGCGGCGGGTCCCGCTTTGGCGGTAATTCGGCGGCGGGGGTCCCCGCAGCGGGTCTTTGGGGCACTTCAGAGGCGGGTCCCGGAGCAGAAGGACCCCCGCCCCCGCTGCCAAATTACCGCCGAAGCAGGGGCTATTCGTTACCCTCGCCTCCAGGCACCGCCCCCCCCCCCAGCTCCCATTGGCCAGGAACAGGGAACTGCGGCCAACAGGAGCTTCGGGGGAGGTACCTGGAGGCGCGGCAAGGGCAGTGCATGCAGAGCCCTCCACCTCTCCCCACCTCCCCGGGGCCACAGTCCTTCCTGGAGTGGCGTGGGGCCGGGGACAGGGCAGGCGTGCAGGGAGCCTGCCCTGGCCTCGGTGTGTGCCGGTGCCACTCTGGAGCCCAAACCCTTCCTGCACCCCGCCCCCCAACTTCCTGCCCTAAGCCCCCTGCCTGCACCTCACACCCCTCCTGCACTCCAACTCCCTGCCCTGAGCCCCCTCGTACAGCCCACACCCCTGTGCACCCCAACCCTGAGCCCCCTGCCACATCCCGCACCCCTGTGCACCCCAACCCTGAGCCCCCTGCCACATCCCGCACCCCCGTGCACCCCAATCCCCTGCCTTGAGCCCCCTCATACACCTCGCACCCCTCCTCTGCCCCAGTCCCTTTCCCTGAGCTCCTTCTTGCACACCGCACCCCCTCCCACACCCCGCACTCCCTTCCGCACCCCAACCCCCTACCCCGGCCCTGCATACAATTTCCCCACCCAGATGTGGCCCTCAGCCCAAAAAGTTTGCCCACCTCTGGGTTAGACAAACCCCTGTCTAGATAACACTGAGACCTGCCTCAGTGCAGGGGATTGGACTAGATGACTCGTCAAGGTCCCTTCCAGTCCTAAATTTCTCTGATTCTATGTTTTAAAGGGGCTGGAGAGATCTGAATCAGGTTTAAATTTGACTTTTAACAATCGATGCTGACCACAACTGACTGGTAAGCATAGACAAGGACAAGTCACATTCAACATCATGTCAGCTAGTTGTGGATAAACTGCACTGGGACAGGGGTTATGTATGACTAGCTAAACACAACTTCTTATCTGCACTCACCAATCAGCAGCATGTTGGCTAACTTGAAATCATTTTTAAACACATCTGAGTTCTTTGTGAAGATGAAGCCTTACTGGCTGGACTTCAAGGGCAGGAATATAGAGGAGGTCTCAGAATGTTGAAAACTTCAGTGTGTGTATTATTTAATTCTTAATACATTCCTCTCTGTTTTGGTATAGAATGGGGTTTGAACTTCTGAAAGTCCCATAGTGGGCAGATGACTGAGACGTCTGTTAATGTTTTGTTGGATAACTGGTTTGATATCTCAGTGCCAGGTAACCCATTGAGACTGTAGAATAGACTCAGCTAATCAAAGTGACGTGGTTTATTTCTGACAATCATCGTACAATGCAGCAGCAATGCAGTCTAGGGTCTAGACAAAACTGATTGCACGTCTTAGCGGCTGCTCTTTGTCTGGCTGTAGACAGTTTTCCACACTGGCCCTGCGAAGCTGTGCAAAACGTTTATACCAAGGCAGAACATGCAGGTTAGAGCTAAGATTCACCAAGGTTATAGGGTCATTTGAATCTGAGTCATAGCAAAATTTACAGAGAAAGGTACAGAATGGAGCATCTACATGTGGATTTGGCACCACATTCCAAAATCAAATATCCTAAAGGGAGACAAGGAACGAAAAATCCTAAAATGCAGGGACTTTTGGGAAAGCCTCTGATAGGAAAATAATCAAATTGATGATAAAGCCAAACCCTGAAAATCTGAGTATTGGGAAGCATTTCTGCCTCCTATCATGTAGGTGTTTCTCCCTGAATCCTGGGTGGGACAGAAGTCTGAAGAATGTTTGAAAACAATCACTGCTTGTGGTGCGTGCAGCTGTCTGTAACTATTATCCTGGTGGGATAAAATAAACTGCCTAGTGACAGTGCAACACTAGTGCAACACCACAATTATTATTTGGAACTCATTTGCAGTACAGAAGTGGCTAGAGCCTCAACTGATATTGGGATCCCATAGTGCTAGGTGCTGCATAGTAAGAGACAGTCCCCTCCCTGAAGAATTAGCCAAAAGATGGGAGAAAGGAAGTGGTGTTCTCCTCGTGGCAGAGCAAGAAATTGAACCCAGATCTTCTAACTCCAAATCCAGTGTTCTAATCAGAGGCCCCTTCTATATCTGCATCTCCATTTCCTGGTGTTGTGTGACTGCATGACACTGTTGTGGTGTGACACCATGGTGCAACATCACGACACTACAATACAAATAAATAGAAGACTAACCACCCTGCAATTTGACAATATTCAACAAATCTAAGGAGAGGGGATAATCTTGTGGATACGCTTGTCTCCAATTCTGTCTCTCTATGGCATTTATATTTCAGGCCATACCAAATTCATGACCGTGAAAAACACGTCCCAGACCATGAAATCTGGTCTTCCCTGTGAAATCTGTTTTTTGGTGTACTTGTACCCTACAGTAAAATCCAATGCAATTATATGTCCTGTTACAGGTTCCAGATACAAGTACTAGCTTGTTTCAATATGAAAAGAAGAAAGGTCATGAACTTGACAGGATTTGTGGATTGACACTTTACAGCAGCAAATAACACTCAGGGCTCAACTCACTGAATGGTAGATAGGGGCATCCGGTGCAGTTTTGTAACATAGTCATCTCAATGAGTAGCCTACCGTAAAACAAGTGAAATTACTGTAAAATGAGTGTCCAAAGTAAATCAAAAACCTCTCTAGTCATTGCTGCAGTGGATCGTGTGAAAGAATTTGGAAGCCAATGGTGACAAACTGTTTGTACAAGCTGCCATGTTTCACTGGATCACATACAGCGGGCAATGGCTCAGTGCCACTTAGACTCGGAAAGCCACCGAAGCACCAAGAGGGCTGCGGATAGCGCATTGATGGGAAATGAAAGTTAAAAAACAAACAAGCAATTTCTTCTCTTTGTAAGAAGGCGTCAGAGAGCTCTGAGGCCCATCATTTAGCTAGAATGGAACTTGTGGATGCATTTGCAAGTGCTAATGTACCATTTGAAAAACGTGATAACCCAAAGCTGTATGAATTTATTCAATAGAATGTACAAAATGCCGGTAGCTTATTCACACTTGGTAAGCAATGACAGGACTATCTTCCAAAGGTTTTGCAACACATTTTGAGGAGATGTCTCTAACTCATGTGAGTCTTTTGCAATTATTTCTGCTGAGTCCACTGATGAGCAGGACAGCTAGGTACTACATGATCTGCTTGATTTTATTTCTGACCAGGCCAAAGATGTACCAATAGGAAAGCTAACAACAGTGCTCGTCAACTGCATTTACTTGGATGCTGTTAACTCCACTACAGTTTCTCAAGCGATAATTAAAACCGTTTCAAAATACGGTGCGGACTTTGACAAAGTATCTGCTTTCACAAGCGACGATGCAACTTACGTGACAAAATCTTTCAAATCTATTCTCCAAAGTCTAATGCCAAATGATATCCATATCACATGTAATGCACATATAATTTCTCTAGTCAGTGAGGTGTGGAGGTGTGAGTTTAGTAAAGATAATAAACTGGTCATTTTAAAAGATCTTTAAACACTGCCCTAGCCGCAAACTTTGTTGTGGGTAGTTCATTGCAAATGCAACTGAAATTGCGGAACAAAAATTGCACTTCCCCCAGAGCAGTTATTGGAATTCCTGGTTTCGGGCTGTACAGTATCATGCAGCTCACCTGAAATACTGCTCAGAGTTTGTCTCAGAAGAACTGACTCTGACACCGAAAATGCAGGTTTTAACAGAACTTTCAACCCTTCTAAACGATGCGCAGCTGAGTGAGGAAGTTCAGTTCATTGCCAAGAATGCCACAGGACTGAAGAACTTAATCACTCGGTTCGAATCTTGACATGTCATAATCCATGAAGTTTACAATGAAGTAATGGATGCACTGTTGTTCTTGGCTGACAGTCAAATGAAAATCACTCTGACAACGCTGAGTTAAATGCCAGTGCTCAGCAAGTGTTTTCTTGCATGGTAAAGAAACTCAGATAATATTACTGCTATGGGGAAGAGTCAAGCGATGTAAAAAAAAATGACTCAAAAGTTTCGGCAACCTGCAGCAAGGCTCCTAAAAGCTGGGCATATTTTTGACCCTGCACAAATGGCCCTGTTGATGGGGGATTTAACTTCCCTTAATGCAGTTCCTGGCTTTGACAAGAATTGTAGGCGGCAGGTTCCTGCTTACAAAAATATCACGAAAGCAGCAGACTGAACTTTGCCTGTGCTACGGTTTTGGATCTCAGTAGAGGCAGAATCCCCCACCTTGCAAGGCTAGCTCAGCGCTGTCTGAGAATTCCAACCTACTCCGTGCATGCGGAGAGCTGTGACTAAACACAGACAGGTGTTTTCAGCACAGAGACAGGGAATGAAGAAAGACACCGTTGCAGGATGCTCCATGCTCACATTCAATTAATGACATTTGAAACCAGAACTATGTTTTCCCCACCTGCTTTTGTTAACTTAAGAGCTTCACATGATTATATTTTTGCTGTTTTAAATACATATTCATGCTGTGTTACAACGCCGTGAAATTTAAGATTTAAATATCTGAAACAGTGAAATTCAAGATTTTTAATAGGCCATGACTATGAAATTTACAAGAATGGACTGTGAATTTGGTAGGGCCATATTTATATTGCAGTGTATCTCTTGGCTGGCTACTTATGGTGACAGTGCCAGATATAGACGTTCACAAGCAAAATGGGGTGCTTTCTACACTCATTGACATGCCAGACCCAAGCAGATTCTTCCACCTCTCCCCTATTTCCCAGCCGTGCTGGTGCCTCATAGCTGCAAACAAAAGGATTTGTGCTTAGTTGTGGGTGCACTGATTTCTTCCCCATGTGCAACATGTGAAAAGGACCAACATCCTTTTCCAGCCAAAGCTAACTGTGCCAGTTTCCACTGATCTTTCCTCAGGCAGCTCATGTCTAGGGAACCAACAAAGAATGTAATTAATCTGATTGATAATTCAGGTAGCAGGTCACAACTGTATATATAAGACAATCAGAAATTGTAGCTTCTTTTGCATCTCCATATAAAGCAAGGAGGAACAGTCAGTTCTAGGAAACATCACACAACTCCCACACCAACATCCTCTTTGACATTCCGCTACTCTCTTTTTCTCTTCCTTACAGCAACGTTCACAAAGGGAAATATTTCCTTTTGGTGCAAGGTGATGTGGAAATAGCCCATTAAAAGTAACTGAGGTTCAAAATTTTCAAGCCCTATTTTTAAATATAGCTTCCCTGACTTCAACAGTATCTTTATAACACTTTGTACTGGAGAAAATGTGGGGCCATGCACCACTTTCTTTAATGCAGAAATTCACTTGTCAGAATAGATCACATGACCTGTTGAATATTATGGGATGTCTCCGTGTTCAGATAGAGTTAAAGAGAAAAGATAACTGTGTTCACTCTTATCTAAGGGAGATGAGATCCCGTATAGGAACACGAGATAGAACTGGTGCCAGCTTCATCTGCTAAAAGGAGAAGGTGGACAGTAAGGTAGGAGTTGAATTGAAATCTAAACTTATGGCCAGATCCAGTCTCAGTTTATAAAGTTGTCCACAAAATAAACCCTAAGGGCCATAGCCTCAGTTGGTGTAAATCACTGTGGCTCCTTTAAAGTTTGTTGATTGACGCCAGCTCAAGAGCTGAACCTGGAGGTCACATTCCCCTTTCACTTCTGCTAGCTTTACACCAGTGTAAAGCCATTGGCTTCTACTCCGGGTTTACTCCAGTGTAAATAAGAGGAGAATCAGACCCTAAAGCTGTCTGTCTCTTTAAAGAAATCTTAGCCTGAAATTAAAGGCTGCTGCTACCCACACACAAGATGGAGTTTTCCCACCATTCCCACGCGTTAATGTCCATCTCTGGGAAAAGATAGGGAACGACATTCAAAGGTTTTATGTAACAGCTTTCTGCCTTTTTTTTTTTTGGTTATGATTTCAAGACAGTTGCTTGATACATCAATAGGTGAATGAATGAATCCTTGCCAGAGGGCAGGCAGCAGCTTAGGCAGCCCAAGAGCAATCCAGGTCAGCATTTCAGCCCCAGGGCATGTGGGGCAGTTAGCTCCACAGCCCAGCAGTCCGTGGCTCTTTACTTTGTTTTATCGCCTTATTCAAAAGTACTGACCCGCGAGTGAGACCAATTGAAAGCCAAAAAAATAAAAGGGCAAGGAAGCCAACTTCTAGATCTCTTGGGTAGATTACTGGGGCAGGGGCAGTATTTGGCTGCCAGAATTTAGTCACTATGAAACAATCACATAAAGAAAATTAGGATTCTTTCACGGACATCTCAGATCTCCTCAGGGGATAAGTGAGGGGTAGAAAAAGCAAATTTAAGACCTGGATTTGTATCTCTTGCTAACACTTCCCAGAATATCACTAAGTTCATGGAAAAGCAGCTGAGCTAAGAAGTGATATTAGAACAGTGGGGTCAGACAATGGGAAAGGAACATTGGCATCTTTCACGGATCAATCTGAAACGTAACCCTTAAAACATGTAGAATTACGCTGGATTCCTGCTCTTGAGATGACAGTTAAGATCATATTGATTTACTCTCTCCAATACATTATAATAGCACAGGTGAAAGATCCATGACTTGTTATATTTAGTCTTGGAACAATGCACAAAAGGCACCGATAGACTCGGAGACCCGTCAACCTAGATGCAGAAGGAAATGGTCCATTCCAGTGTGGCCGCAGCTGAATCTTCTACTTTCCCAAACAAGCCTTTCTCCATTTCTGTCACTATTGAGTAGAAACCACTGGATCAATGTTGCTCTTTTATAGTATTGTCTTTGGTGCTACTGATGTCCTTTCTCCTTGGCCCTGTTTTCAGGATTTCATTAGCGCCACCGGATCATGATGCAGCATTAGTAACACACCTCTCGGAACAATAATTCTGACAGAGTCCTCTTGGAAAATGAAACCAGCAAGTTTAAAGCATAGCAAGCACACAGATTGCTTCATTTTGCAGCAAGGGGGAAACCCTGAAGATCTTGCAACAATAGCCTGTCTCCTTTCTTCGTCTGACTTCCTCTTTCCACATCCTGCAACAGCAACAAGAGCTGAATGCTATCGACTCGATCAGGCAATTAAACACTCTGAAAGATGCACAGGATCCATTAAAACTTCACTCTTTATTGCCAGCTCATTTCCACTGTTCCTGCTCACTGGCCTGGCACAAGGCCTCTTCACTACACGCAGAGGGCTCACTGGTGGCAAACACACAGTTTCATTTTTGTATTAGGAATATCAGCAAATTTGACACTTGCAGGAAACTGGTTTTGGTGATTGGTGAATGGGTTGGGTAAAATGAGAATCCTTCACTGGGAATGAATCCCAGAAGGCAAAGGGAGTCTCCTGGAGGTGCGACAATGCCTAGGTAAGGGCATTTACCTACAGCGGCAGGTCCTACTGGGTGTGGGTTGGTGGGTGGGCAGGCAGCAAGAAGAGGCTGACTCCCCTGTTAAGGCAGATCTCATCCAAGGGTCTGCAGTCCATTTTTTCTCCCTCTCCGCCCCGGTCTTCTGCAACAGGCCCCACTAGCCTCCCATGTGGGGGCAGACCCCATTGCTGTATTATTTATATAGTGCCCTAGGTATGCATCCCCTGGCGATAAGTGAGTCCTACAGAACTTGTAATGGAAGAATGAAACAATTAGGGTTCTATGGAAGGGTAAGAGGATTCCATAAAGATCTACAGGCCCAGATCGACATGCAGACCTCCCCTGTCCATGAAGGCTCAGCTACCACCACAGTGTAGGGTAGGGGCAGAATAGGATGGGCCAGGAAGAGGAAGGGATTCAAGAGGATAAAGTCCTGGGATTGTCCCCTCTTCCAACATTGATTTCTTGCTTGTTGTTGGTGAGTTATATTTGAAGAGCATCTATTCAGGCATAAGCTGTGGTGGCCCTAGAGGGGAGGTTGGCAGTGGACGGGTGGCTGGGAGATTTGAGCTTGAAGGAGAAGAGCAAGATCCCTTTGTGCCCAGGAGGAGGACAGTCTATTTGAGGCACAGAGGGGTGAGAGTAGTTAGGATTTCTCTTACTGCTTTACAGTTTAAAAGGGGAAAGGGAGGCTCTTACGTACTAGGGTTTCATAATCAAGCAGGTGATTCTCCGGGGAAGATAATTGTGCTGAAGACATGGAGGGCCTTCTAAATTTTAAAGCAGGACCCACAATGGAAAGGCTACCGAGTCCCGTGCTGAAGACTGAGGAGGGAATTGGACTGTCTAGGCAGCCTAATGAGAATTAAGTTGGGCTTTTTGCTGCCTTCATGCTTCCCTAAAGGACAGGCCTGTCTATAGGGATAAGCTGATAACCCACCTAGTCAGCTCTCTATAGAGGAAAGCTATAATCAGCTGGGGGTAAGCAGGCCAGCTGGCAGTTCCCTGCCCCGTCAAGAGAACAACAGAGCAGGGAATGAAGGTCATTGTAATGTCCAGGCAGTGCCTCCTACGTAATCCTGACCAGGACTTTGGAATAGCCAAAGAGGAGGCCATTTCCAGAGATGATTCATCCTAGGTTTTACACTGAGCCCATTGCATGCTGGATAGCACTTAGGGGGGTTTAGTCAGTGCTGTTTGGATTCATGTCATTCAGTGGAGCCTATAGCCTGGGTCTCGGTGGTTTTTGAGATAAGCAGTTCCCTGTCACTAAGGACCAACAGCAGCCAGATCTGGTCCAGACTGTTTGGAAAAGCTTCAATTAAGCATCTGCATCCAAGGAACATTTTTTCTTCTGCTATTTTCTTTTCTTCAGTGACAAAATGTCAAATTTCTTACTCATTATTTTACTACAGCTCCACTTCTCTGCCTGTGCCCTTTTCTCTGTTTGACTGAGCTTTAGGCACACCTAGAAAATAACTTCTTCTGGGAGCTGCGGGATCCAGAAGGTATTTCCATGACTGATTGTTTTAGAAATGTTGTTGCTGCTGGGGGCAGTTCTTAGGCAGGGAAGTCCCTTTCACTTGAAGAACATTCAGACTCTACAGATCTCTATGACCAAAACCAAACAACAAGAGTTTTCCCAAGAACTTGCACAACTGAGTGTTGTTCTGACTTGGAACTATTTTGTTCCAACTTTTTTTTTTTCCCCCAAAGCCTGCTGGCTTTCAGCGGTGTTAAAGGAAAAATGCACATAGTGATTAAAGGTGGCCCTGAATAAACCTGATCCTATCAATTCATAGGAGATGACACCCCCCCCTCCCCCGCACCCAATGATTTGCTTTGAGCTCCACAGAGCTTTTAGGTTTCAGAGTGGTAGCCGTGTTAGTCTGTATCAGCAAAAAGGTGGAGTCCTTGTGGCACCTGTGGCAAATTGCCAGTACTACTATGATGGGTCTCACACTTTTTCTTCTGGGGGGGGGGATTCAGGGCGCCGTTTCTTGCCCCTGAACTGGGATATTAACTGCCCCACTAGTGTCCTAGAGGAGGGGAGTGGGGAGGGAGGGACCCGGGCCCGCCCTCTGCTCCAGGTCCCAGCCCAGGGGCCCTAGGGATAGCGGTAAACCACTTGAACTAGCGATTCCTTCCCCTGGGCTACTTCCCTCTCCTGCCCTTCAGCTTGTGGGGGCTTCCTGCCCTCCCTCTGCACAAGCCAGGTGTCCCTTTACCTAGGGTCTTGGTCTTCTTAGCCCACCGCAGCACTTCTCCAAACTTTCCTCTGCTTCCCTCCAAACTGTTCTCTGCTCCAACACCTTCCCCTGTCTGATTGAAGCAGGGCGTTTATATCAGGAGACTGACTTCAGGTGCTCTATTTGGCCTCACGTGCTCTAATTGGCTTCAGGTGCTCTAATTAATCTATAGCAAACTTTCTTCCCTCTACAGGGAATAAGGCTCCCTTGTAACCCTCTCCTGCTGCCCTCTGGCCATGCTGTATCACACACCTTAGAGATTATCCCTGTCTGAAGATTTCCATGACTGGTGCTGGTATCTCCTGATAACAGCTGCCATTTTACTTCCCAGCAAGAAGTCCACAATGATGATACCGTGGGAGACAAAAATGCACTTCACCACTGCAATGCTTGGGAGAAGCAGGACGCTTTCATTTCAAAGTTCCTATCAGGTAAGTTCTGTTATTTCAGAATCATTCTCTCCCCCTCTTCAACTGATTTAAACCATGTAACTCACAGCAGCTTGCAATGAGCTCTGTGTGCGTGCTTCAGTTGTCATCTGAAAATATCTCTTATGCATCAGTCCTGTTTTAAAAAGGGCAGAAATGGTAGCCACATATTGCTAGAAAATGTATTTGAATTCTTGTTCACCTTTAATATGAAGAATTGCCTGTTCTTCCCACTTTGCATTTAGAGTTCAAGATTCATGGATATAGCCAACTCGGAATATTTGATTGGTGCTATCCTGGCAACTCATCGACGGATTCTTCTCTCACTTGGTCTGGTTTTACACCAGTGTAATTCCATTAACTTCAGTAAAAAGAACAGGAGTACTTGTGGCACCTTAGAGACTAACAAATTTATTTGAGCGTAAGCTTTTGTGGGCTACACCCCACTTCATCAGGTACCACAAGTACTCCTGTTCTTTTTGCAGATACAGACTAACACGGCTGCTACTCTGAAACCATTAACTTCAGTGGCGTCACTCCTGGTTTTACAGCCCGTGTAGGTGAGAGCAGAATCAAACCTAATGATGATAGTCTCTCAATACAACACACACAAGTGTTTTGGACAGTTCTACTTAGGACTAGTACTTAAGAAATGGCTCTTTAGCCAACGTGTCTCTAAAAAGCATCTGATTCATCCAATAGGTGTCTTCTGAAACCAGACTAAAAAGGTTTAGTCTGAGATTGAGGCCTGGTCTACACTAGGACTTTAATTCGAATTTAGCAGCGTTAATTCGAACTAACCGCTCAACCGTCCACACCAGGAAGCCATTTAATTCGAACTAGAGGGCTCGTTAGTTCGAATTTGGTACTCCACCCCGACAGGTGGAGTAACGCTAAATTCGACATGGCTAGTTCGAATTAGGCTAGGTGTGGATGGAAATCGAACTTAGTAGCTCCGGGAGCTATCCCACAGTGCACCACTGTGTTGACGCTCTGGACAGCAGTCCGAGCTTCGATGCTCTGACCAGCCACACAGGAAACGACCCGGGAAAATTTGAATTCCTTTTCCTTTCTGGACAGTTAGAATCTCATTTTCTGGTTGGACATCGGGGCGAGCTCAGCAGCACCGGCAGCAATGCAGAGCTCTCCAGCAGAGGAGTTCATGTAATCTCTGAGTAGAAAGAGGGACCCAGCATAGACTGACCGGGAACTCTTCGATCTGATCGGTGTGGGGGGCGAGTAGTCTGTGCTTTCGGAGCTGCGCTCCAACAAACGGAATGCAAAGCCCTACGAGAAGGTCTCCAAAGCCATGATACAGACAGAGGATACAGCTGTCATGCAACGCATCGCCGCGTGAAAATCAAGGACCCCAGACAAGCCTACCAAAAAATCAAAGCGGCCAACGGATGCTACGGAGCCTGCCACCACTGCCCCACCAGTGACCATGGACTCTGATGATGGGACAGTGTCGACGGACAGTTCCTCGACGATGTTCACGGACGGGGAAGATGAGGAAGGGTTTGTGTAGGACGAGGCAGGCGACAGCGCTTACAACGCTGGTGTCCCCGACAGCCAGGATCTCTTCATCACCGTCACGGAGATCCCCTACCAACCCTCCCCGGCCATGAACTCGGATCCTGAATCAGGGGAAGGAGCAGTCGGTAAGTGCTTTAACCATGTTAACTTTTATTCTTAATATAACAGGAATCTGAAGTGTGTGAAAAGGAGGTCTCTGTATATATGGTGATAGAACAGAAATCCTCCTGGGAGATCTCCACGAAGCTCTCCTGCCGTTAATCAATAAGCATCAGCAGGAGGTTCCTGGGGAGAGCTGCCTTATTGGGTGCTCCGTGATAGCACACTTTTCCGCGCGAGGCTTTCATGCGGTATTCAGGGAGCACTGCCTCCCAGAGCACGGCTGCATAGGTCCGTGGTTCGTGCTACATTTCACGCAGCATGCGCTCTCTATCTCCTTCAGTGCCCATCCTCACGGTTATCTCGCTCGGAGACTCCTGCATCTAAGTAGGGGAATTACTGTAATGTTACGCCTGGTCCAAAGTATTTTTAAAAAATCTCCGGACAGACGGCATAGCACAGACTCAGCACGCAGATGCGTGACGAGCGTAACGGAAAGCCAAAGAATCAAATGGACGCTCATGGAGGGAGGGGGGAACGAGGACGCAAGGTATCCCACAGTTCCTGCTGTCTCCGAAAAGCATTTGCATTCTTGGCTGATCTCCAAATGCTTCTAGGGTCAAACACAGTGTCCACGGTGGGTTGGGGCATAGCTCGGCAATTTACGCACCCCCCCCCGACCCCCAGAAGTTAAAGGGAAAACAATCCTCTGTTGACTCTTTTACATGTCACCGTATCTGTACTGAATGCTGCAGATAGACGCGCTGCTGCAGCACTCAACAACAACATCCTTCCTCCCACCCCGCCATGGGTGGCTGATGGTACAATAGGACTGCTACCCGTCCTCATCATCAGCCTATTGGCACATGGGGCAGTGCAAAAGGACTGGTAACCCATACCAGCTTGCTTGGGACAGGTCGATCAAGGTCGCCTGGTCCTAATTTTTCATGGTAGATGGTGCAGTATGGCTGGTAACCGTCCTCATCATTGCAACAGGGGGCTGAGCTCCATCAGCCCCCACCCTTCATTGTAAAGAAAAGATTCAATTGCCCCTGGACTAGCAGAGGGATGATTGGCTCCCTCCTCCACACCCCTTAATGTCATCTCTGGACTATCATTGCAGCTGGAGGCTTCCTTCCACTCATTTCTCACAAACGACTACCTGTGTCTTATTCATGCATTCTATATTACTTCATCACACAAGTGGGGGGACAATGGTATTGGAACCCAGGAAGGCTGGGGGAAGAACGGAATGAACAGCTGGGGTTGTTTCAGGAGCACACCCTGTGAATAGCATTCAGCTCAAAATTTATGCATGATTGGCCAGAGAGCAGCTGTGCTCTCTGGTTCTATGATACAGTGGTTCTCTAGTACAGTTGCCCATATTCTAGGCAGGACTGATTCTATTTTTAGATACCCAAAAAGGAGGGATTGACTCGGGGAGTCATTCCCAAATTTTGCTTTTGCGCTCCTGGCTGATTGGCCAGGGGCACTTATGACAGCACCAAATGGCGCAGTGCAAAAGGACAGGTAACCATGACCATCTTATTACCGTCTACTTACCAGTTCATGGTAAGGTAGACGGTGCAGTATGCCTGGTAACCATCGCTGCTGTCATGCAAAAGCAAAAGCATGCTGCTGTGTAGCGCTGCTGGTCCGCCTCTGTCAGCGGCATCTAGTACACATACGGTGACATACACAAAAGGCAAAATAGGGTCCATTGTTGCCACGCTATGGCGTGTGCCAGGGCATTTCATGGAAAACGTGCTCGAAATGATTGTCTGCCATTGCTTTCCCGGAGGAAGGAATGACTGGCGACATTTACCCAGAATCCACCGCGCAAATGATTTGTGCAACAGCAGGCACAGGGGTCTCAACAAAAAATTCACAGAGACAGCCTAGACTCAGTTAATTGTTCGCAAAAAAGTATCTTTGCAAGGAATTCACTAACTGTTTCCCATCTCACAGCTTCCACTGTCTCCAGACCTTCCACAGCATCCCCCTCGCAGAGGCTGGTGAAGATTAGGCGGCGAAAGAAAAAGACAAGGGACACGATTTTCGATGAATGTGTGGGCTGCTACCTAGCCGAGGCGGACCAGCAGAGGCAGTGGAGGGAGAAAGTCTCTCTGTACCAGCGCTCACACAGCGAATGGGAGGAGAGGTGGCGTGAGGAACACAAGCAGGCGAGTCAAGCAATGCTTGTACTAGTGAGGGAGCAAACGGACACGCTCCGGCGACTTGTGTATGTTCTGCAGGACCGCTGCAGGACAGAGCCCCCGGCAGTATCTCTGCAACCGCCCTCCCCCGCCACAAAGTCACATACCCCCCTCACCCTAAATAACCAGGAGGATGCCCGCCCTGGGCCGTGAATACTGTCACTGCACCCCAGCAGAGTGCTCAAGTAACCAAAAGCTCTCATACCCTACGTTTGCATAAGTCCTTCCCTTCCGGACTCAAACAAGTCCCAATCCCAGTCCCATCCCATAACTGTGTACTTAAGTAATAAAAATACTTTGCTGTTAAGTACTGTTTCCGTCATGTTTTTTCACTGAAGACTGTGTTTGAATGGGGTGCGTGGGGAAGGGCGTTGCTAATTGCATAGGACAGGCACCTTTCCCAGGGTACAGACACGGGGGCCGGATCAGCAGCGGGTCACGCACACAGTGCAGTCAGTAGGCACCGTGGTCGGTATGGGAGGTGGTTTCCAGGTTCTGTGTGGGCGGTGGGGATGTGACTTTTTAGCGGGGGAGGGCGGCTACAGATCTTATACAGCGGTCCTTGTCCTGGACCGCTGAGTCACGCAGCAGAGGAATCTGTATCCGTCCTCCTCCGCCACAAGGCCACATAGCCCCCCGCACACAGAATCCCAAAAAGGAGGGATGGCAGGCTCCGTTGAAACAAGCAGTCCGGCAATGCGGACCGCTGTAGGAGCAGGAGCCTGTCATTCCTTGAGTTTAGAGGCGGTCTTTACATCAGCGCACACCCTACCCACCACAGTCTGCGTTCCAGTTTCAACCCTTTAAGGAAAAGTCATGAATAAAGAAACCTCTCCTCAGTAACAGTGGGACATGTATTTTATTTTTACACGTTTCTTGGAAGTGGGGGAAACGGGGAGAACGGGGTATTTAACCGAAGAGGAGAGTCAACAGTAACTGGGTAAAGAAACAGGGGCAGGTTCAGCTTCTCTGTAAAGAAACTAAACAGTCACAGGTCACGCTGCTCGCTGCTCGCTGGTATTTGAAGAGTTCCTTATCGCTGTCCCAGGCGCCTGTATAGGGCTTCATGAGCAAGTGCATTAGCGGGCAGGCTGGGTCACCGAGGATGACTATAGGCATCTGCACATCCACAACAGTTATTTCGTGGTACGGGAAGAAACTACCTTCCAGCAGGCGTCTGAGCAGCCCACAGTTCCTGAGAACACACGCATCAGGAACCTTGCCCGGCAATCCGACGTTCATGTTGGTAAAACGTCCCCTATGGTCCCCCAGTGCTTGCAGAACCATTGAAAAGTAGCCCAATTTCTCAGCAGCTGAATGTGGAAGAGGTGGACGATAAAGTGCGAGGAGGAGAAAACGGCGAGGATCGCAGCGGGCTCCATGCTTGCAGTGCTGTGGCGTCCAGGCTGTCACTGACCAGAAAAGTGCACGAACAGATTGCCCGCAGGCGCTTTCAGGGAGGGAGGGAGTGAGGGCGTGATTGACGGTTCAATGACGACAGTTACCCAAAACCACCCTCGACACATTTTTTCCCCCAGCAGGCATTGGGGGCTCTACCCAGCATTCCAATGGGCAGCGGGGACTGCGGGAACTGTGGGATAGCTTCCCACAGTGCACCGCTTCCAAAGTCGACGCTGGCCCCGTGAATGTGGACTCAGAAATTCGAATTAGTGTATTTAGTATGGATACACAAATTCGACTTCATAAGGTCGAATCCACAAATTCAAACTAAGTTGATTCGAAATAATCTTGTAGTGTAGACAAGGCCTGAGAGCCATTAACACAGCAGAACTCTTGACCTTTCTGCTCCACCCCGCAACAATTCTCTTAAAAACCCCAGCAGTTGCTTCCCTTGTGTTATGGTTATGCCTTTTGGTCTTGGTGAGATACATTGCAGCTGTAGTTCTGGTTGTGTGGAATCTGTGATTCCTAGTGTCTTGCAATTTCAGTCATCTTACTGTCTCTGCTTAGGCACACGCATTAATGTCAAAGGCACTTAATGTGATGGAAACATCCGTTGCCAGAGCAATCGCTCTTGTTTTCACAAAGTATAAACTGTGTATGTAGAATTTGCTAATGCAAGTTTGGATAATGAATGATCCAGGAATTTTGAGCATAATTCATATGGCCTCTTTAGCAATCAGGCCATCTATGGAAAACATACCGCCCCCTCCTTTCCCAGAATCTGATAACAGCAAAGCCTGAATCTGCAAAACTCTGTAAATCCAAAAATATTTGTTCTTATCCAATCCTGTTATCTTGGTTTGTGTTGCTGATTTGAAGTGATAAGATGGAAACTATGCTACACTCTCTCATCCACTAGAGTGACGCTGGGTAATGTGTTGTTTCAAGCATCTTTGTGAAGAATCATCTGTTTTGCTTTAGAGGCTAATTGGCGTTGGAAAATGAAGGGTTAAATCTGGTAGTCTGTCATTGCTAGTCACACTCGGTACCTTGCTTCTGGAACAGTCCCGCTGAAGTCATTGGGGACGCTCACAGAGTAAAGTACTAAGCAGTGCATCCAGATCTGGCCCTCATATAACATTGTTTTCTCCTAAACAAGGAGCCTTTTTTTTAGGTACAAGCGCCTTTGTAATAAGTGGTGAAGCACCAATTTAAAATACACCCATGTCCACTTTGATGAAGGTATTAGAACCTTGGTGCCCAGCCTTCATGAGTAAGTTGATATTTTTTAAAGTAACCACAAGTCCCTTTTTGGGCTCTCCTGAAGCAGACAAAGACAGAGCTTGGCTTGTTTGCTTCTCTGAAATGTTTACTTCATGAGATTTTTCCAGCTTCTACATCTGTGATGCAAAGGAAACAGATGTGAGAAATTGGAAATTAAAGTTGAAGATGCAAAACCTGCTAAGTGATTCTGAAAGATGATGGTGCAGAGAGTTTCATTTTCTTATCTCCTCTTTTTCTCTTGCAATAATAAATGTCAGCGAGCTCTGTGCTTTAGATAGTGCATCTATCTGCAGACCTGTGAGTGTAAATACATACATACAGTGCAAACACACCACTTTGCTGTTACCCATCGTCTTCCAAGCCACTCTACCTGTGCAGGTAGCTCATGGCATGCTTAGTTCTCACACCCCAGATCTCAGCACAGCCACTCGGATCGGTATGTGCCCACATCCACGGAGGCAAATATTCAATTGCTGCAAAAAGAAAAATGCAGAAAATAAAGGACTTGCCATTCTGTGTGCGCATTTTATACTGATTCTAACATCAAATCTATAAAACCCTGGGAATAAATAGGATGACAGGTATCCCTAACTAACAAGCTAAGTGTAATCGCTGAAGTACTGAAGACACAGACTTACCCTCTGGGTGCACAGAGAGAGCTAACAACCAGACAGTCAACATGAATTCCCCAGCAGGGGAGTAGCATCTGGACATTAGCATCATCTGCCTTTTGTCCTCGTTCTTTGTTGAGGCTCTCTCTCCTCACACCTTTTGTTGGAGTCTCTGGTTCCCTCACCCCATCCCAATTACCCTAACACAATGGGTCTCACTATTGTATCTTCAATCTTCCACGTGGTGGTGTCATTCCAGGAGACTTTCAAATGGATTTGCCTCAGGCTGGTGCCTGGCAAAGTATTGTCCACCAGACTGAAAGGGCCATTCATTAAAGAGGCTGAAACCTAATGTGTTTATAGTAGAGAAACTGACAATCCTCTTTAAAAGGCCAGCTCAGGTAAAGAGCCTCTTGTGTGAACACACAGAGGTCTGCCAAGTGTTGGGCAGGATGTAAGCAGGGTGTACCTTCAGTGCAGAGTTAGCTCGGGAGACTGGGCACCTGGCCTGGGCTAGCCTAGCTTGGGTTGAATGTCCCCTCTGCAAAGCCCTACCCAAGCCCGAGCCACATCTGCGGTGGTGCTGCACTCACTCACGTGTGGCACTCGGACTTCTGGAGGGCATCTAGAGAGACGGACTGGTTCTTCTTTCCACACTAAGGACAGAGAGAGGGAATTATGGACAGTACTTCCCAGTGTCACAAAGAATAGCGAAGACCAAAGGCCTGGAAAGCGGCAGCCCTTTACAGACCAGGCCCAGCTGCCCTCTTGCACACCCTGGTGTAAATCAGCAGTGACTCCGCTTCAGACAATGGCGTCACACTGCTCTGAGTGCAGAATTCTGATCTTTCATCTGTGGCAAAATCGAGGATTTTTACAGCCTGCTGTTTGTACAGCATAATGCCGTGGCACAAGACACCCCACAAGATACTGGGGGTGGTAGCATACCACGAACCCTGGCATTTTACAGCCTCGTGGAAAGGGATTCATGCTTATGGTTTATCTAGTGCTTTACATTTTCAAAGCACTGAGCAAACATTAGCTACCTAATCCTCCCAGCATCCTGATGAGGAAGGCGTGTAATCCCTCATGGGCATTAAGAGTTACTTTAAGAATTAAATTACACTTCATTACTAATATCAAATGCCAGTCTAAGCAAAGGAAAATACTGTTCAGTCTTTAAAGCTCTTTTTGGAAATCTATTTCCAGTTTATTTTACCTATGCAATCAAATTACCTCACTCACTACAAGCGCTTTGGGTCAACGGTGATTTCTTTTTTTTTCTGGGGGAGGAGGGTAGTGTTGTAAATTCCTGTCCCGACTCATCCCCACTCCATCTCCTTCCCACAGGGACCCCAGGTCTCCCTCACCCGGCGAGTCTCGTCTCCTCATATCCATTCAGTGTGTGAGCTGGTGCTTCCAGGAGTCAAGTTCTCGGTGGGCTCATCTGCACTCCACCGAACCCTGTGCACCAACTCACAGCATTTGGCCTGGACAGAGCGGGTGGCTGGGTCAGATTTCAGGGGTGTTGCAACCCTTCAGCTGGAGTGATGCTCCAGGCCGCCCTGGCAGCACCCGCACTGATTTAGGATGGGGCCACTGCTTAAGAGAGGTCAGGCCACAGCCACCCCAGCTATGCAGCCTATGGAAATCTGAGCAAGTGCAGAAACCTTGGGTGGAGGGCCTCCTCATCTGGTGCCACTGGTGGTCCCTGGGCCATGCTGTACCCTGGCAGCCCAAGCAGTGGTCTGAGAGCAGCAGCAGGAGAGAGAGCAGGAGTGAGCGTGTGCTAAGTAGGAAGTAGAGGAAGGCGTAAGGCATGAGCAGTGGGAGCCTCATGGTGACAGAGTTGAAGAAACTGGTTTCCCATCTTTAGATGATTCTTCCCTTTCTTCTAGTTTGGGAGCCTCCGCTCTTAATTTCCTGGGTTTGGGTCTGAACTACAGACACGCAGAACTAGGGAGCCCTGTTTGCTGCGCTCCCTTCCCACCTGGGCTCTGAGGAAGAGCCACAAAAAAAATATCACCTGCTCCTCTCCCTTCAGCATGTGGGAAGAGGGGAAGGTGAAAGAACTCTTGGTGCAGTTCCCTGTGCCGTGGGCTCTGGTTACAGGAAAAGGAGGTAGGTTCATACTTAATTATTCTCAGTGCATGGCTTTTGTGATGCTTTCAGGGCCAACACACTGATAAACTGTATGGCAGGTTGTGCTGGGGAAGGGGAAGTTTCAGCAGTTTTCGGCATCTGAGCAGTAGTTCCCTGATCATATTCTAGGGAATCCCCAGCAACCCCTGCTGTGATCAGTGCAGGCACCGATTGTCTGGAATTTAGCTCACAGAAGCACTCTGCAAATGAGACTGATTGCAGGCAAGGCTCATTGAAAGACTGCCTCTTATTATCAGGATACCTCCACAAATAAATCCCAGCTTAGCTGTCCCCACTGTTCAGTACGCCTGGGAGTGAGCAAATACCCTGTTTCCTTGCAGTTTGTTTGTCTTGACATTGCATCGGACAAATTTAATCATGTGGCGTCACACAGGCATCACAGCAGTTAGCACAGGAATAGCTGGAGACCAGAGACTAATTAACAAAACCTTTAAATAGTTTTGTTGCCGGCCCAAAAGGCCTGAGGCAGCAAACAGTGGTTCGTTGCCCGGTGTGCTTCGTTCCAATAAACACACCGAGGTGGAGAATGCAGGAAAAGTTTATTTGAGCCCAAATAAGGTGCAAGGGAGACATAGCAATCTCAAATCCTGCACACAGACATAAGCTGTGTGTCTCTTCTTATACATGACTTCAGCTAGGCATCTCTATTACCCCCACTACCTACCCCCCCTTCTACCCTTTAGTCCCCTCCCATATAGTAGACACATTGTATAGCTAGCGATTACATTAAACAGGTTAAATCATCCTTGACAGCAAACAATTTATCTTGCTAGTAACTTTTCAAGGCTGTTACCTTGGTTTACTTTCGGATTTATTACTTTGCCCCCCCCCCCTCCCCTCCTCCTCCTAAGCAGATACAAGTAGGCCCCTTTTTACTATCTCCTGGTGCCAGTGTTGCACTGATAAGAAGCTTTTACACATTCCATTCTCAATTCTGACCTGTGAGTTCGACTAGAGTTTAACATAGAGGGACTCTAGACAAGCATAAAATAACTTTGGTTCATTCAGGCCTAGTACAGAAAGGCTTCATTAACACTGTGGTTTTCCACCCTCCTGAGTTACCTAGGGTTATGCTTAATGACACCAACAGTTTCTCCATGAGTAGTCTTGTAAAGAACAAAAATGCTGATGCTTGAAATGAGGAAACCTGGTGAAAGTTGACACGGGTTTGTTCCCTATGAGCTCAATCCCTTAATCTCCCTCCCATTTCCTGCCATAAGAACAGATGTTATCAGCTTCTGTTGTTTTCTCATTGCAAACAGTTACAATGGCTCAGCTATGCCAACAAACCATTCTTACCCTGTGAAATAGATACCTCAACACGGATCATCCCTGCCAATGGTTTAGTGTCCACGTCTTGTCAAAATATACCTATATATATTCAATGAGTCACTCGTGGGTTTTTGTGTAAATTGCTCTGAGAGCTTTGAGCTGCTACAGAAGTGCTAAGTGGTATGATGATGCTGGCAATAGAGGTTCATGTATCACCTTGAATGTAAAGTCATGTAATTAAACCATGCAATATATGGGAAAGCAAAACCAGGCATGTGTAGTATATCAGCATGTTCAGTGCAGAGAACTGACACATCTGCTGGGTTTTAGGCACAATGAGCCAAGCTCCTTCCATAGTCCATGCCAGTGGAAGCTGGGGCTAACCCTTGTGGAGGCTAAGTAGCCATACCCAACCTGGTTGGGTAGCGGAAGCCCTGTGGCGGTGTGAGGCATCGCCAGTCTCACTCTGCAGGCATTCACAGAGAACCCACCAATACTGTGGCCTGGGAAAGGTGGTGGCTTTGGGGGCTAGGAAATGGGCTGATTCAGTGCATCCCTGCTGCAGCCTGAGCTGATGAGAGATGCTAGCAGAGATCAAAGCTGTCTTTCTCCAGCAAAAGCTTTGCAGGAAGAGCAGTGGTAAGAGGTGACACTGGTAAGGACAGAGATCAATATGAAATCAGAAGCCAAATAGAAAGTGAATATTAAGGTTCCCTTTTAAAAAAAAACCCACAAACCTTGATAATCTAGCTGCAGCTGCTAATTACTTAAAACATATTCACAAAGCATTAACTATGACATTGTAATGGAAAGAGGTGGAAATGCTAGTTATGAAGCTCACAAATTCTAGATGTCTTGTCCTCAAAACCTGACGTGGATGTGATGGAAATTCCCATTGTGGGGGGAGTCAGTTTCAGCACTGAAATTAGTTTCAGTTCATTACTGATTAGAATGAGGTTTCTAAGAGAACTGGGCAGATGCATTGCCAGCTGCAGTCACCTTATATGACCCTGAATAAAAGGCAGAAATCTAAAGCTCTGCTACCCTAGAACACTGAACTGCTGTTGACAACGTTAATCAGTCCTGACTTCCCCCTGCAGCTCCTGTTGAAAACTGTTTGGATGCCAGCACAGAAGGGACAAAACCTGTAGAAAATGCATCAGGTTCTGCTCGGTCTCGTATATTTTATGTAATGAAGTTACAAACAACTTGGCCTAGGCCTACACAAGCTGTCAAACAGCTTCCTAATGAGGCTCTGGAAGGATACTCGGTCTGTTACCATTGTCAGAAAGTGTTTGTGTTCCTAGCGTAGACAGGCCCTGTTCTTAGATGGAGTCACTCTGGAGTATGGCTATGTAATCAAGAGCAGAATGCGGCCCTAAGCATCTACATGGTTATAGGTAATTAGTAATTTATAAAGCTTAAGGCCCAGATTGTGAGTGTGTATACCGGGGTAGGGACAAGCAAGTAATGTCCCTAGCTGTTGCACAGAGACCACTCACAACACACGCTCTGCTCCCCTGGCATTTGGGGAGCAACTGCTCACTCGTACGTCCCCTAGATAGCAGATTTCCAAATTGGGCCCACCAGCCTGTGGAGCAGAGCCAAGGAACTGCGGGGGGAGAAAAAAATCTGCTCCATCCTCATGTACAGAGCAGAATGAGCCCCCCACCTATGCAAGGAGTAGCACTGGGAGCAAGTCTGAAGTTCGGAAGCCTTTTGTGTGTTTGCCCTTGTGCTCTCAACAGAGGATTAAAAAACGGGCAAGGTGTGTGTGTGTGTGTGGATGGGAGCACAAGTATGATCCTTCTCATTCACATAAAGGGTACCCTGGCTCCATTGAATCCAATAGCAAAACTCCTATTGATTTCAAGGGAGCCAGGATCTTTCCCAAACTGCTTAGTTACATTAGCTTACATTCTTCTTTGGCCATATTCTTGCCACGAGGCAGAAGTAAGTTCCTGATGGTGCAGCAGCACTCTCATTAATGCAGGATCAGGTTCCCCTGTACTCTCTGTCCTGTGTGTTACTTGTGCTTATACATGTGATTCTTCATCCACATTTTTCCTGTGCAGCCTCCAGGCATTTCTGCATACCTTGTTTTAGCCTTTTATTAAAATGGTTATGCATTTCTGTAGTGTGCCTAGCCCTTAGGATGGGGGCCATGAGAAAACTGGAATAGAATAATAAGCATTGTCCAGACACTCTGTAAACATGGAAGAAGGTAGACCTGCATTTGGTTACATACATTTTATACCCTGGAACAAGCTCAGAACTGCCTATAAGAAGTATTATAATAGGTCTGAGCAGTTTCTGTCTCACTGCTTGCATTCTGTATAGCATCACCCCAGACAAGCCTGCATTACCTAGGACATGTTCTACAGTGTTTTCTGGTTTGCAGTGACAGTTGAGTTTTTATGATGCTAAAGAGGGGCATGTGCTTAACAGGCCTGCCTCCAGATCCTCAGCTGGTGTACATTGGCTTAGCTCAACTGAAGTTAGTGGAGCTTGGGCAATTTACACCAGCTGAGGATCTGGCCCACATTCTGTTTGTTGCCAGTTGTGATTAGAATTTGTACTTTGAAAACTTTCCAATATATCAGATGAGATGCAAATCAATGTACCTGTCTCACACACACACACACGGTTTGGTAATAGCCAGAGATATTTGAATAGGTAGAAAAGATGGATTTAACTACAGTCTTGCCCTAAATCTTAGGCCCTCAGGCTCTATCCTCAATTGCCATGGGAGACCCAGTGAGGCTCAAAGACAGTACCAGATATGGCTCTATGTATGTGGAAAGGACGTATGTTTAATACACATAGGTCCCAATTCTGCAAAGCTTTGCTGAAATCAATGGGACTCTGCTTGAGTTGAGCATAGGGGTCTGGTCATACAGTCACATTTGCAGGATCAGGGCCATGGGTTGTAAGTAATAGATGTTTACATATTACTTAAGAGCGAAATATAAGGGACACTTTTATATTCACATACGAGTAAATATATGATCTCATATCCAGACATAAAATGTATGGCACTAGTGGAGCATTTGCATGGCAATTATGTTATAAAATGTTGCTCCATATGGGTAAGAAAGAGAAAAAGGCTCTCTCTTCCCCCTCCCCTCAATCCACCCACCCCCCAACTGAAAAAATTGCATCTAGTTTTAAGACTTTGAGCCAAATTCAGCTCTGGTGTTAGCAGACACAGTGCCACCAAGCATGTTTTTCATAGAAATAAAAGTGCTTCAAAACGGCTTATATTTTGGTAGCAGAGACAGATGCTACATTGTCATATTAGAGTTTACTCTAGAAACACTTCTTTCAGGGCAACAAACCATGATCCTTTGCAGCAGGAATCCTAAAATATAATTTCTGTAGAAGTCCATGCTGTTTGAATAGCTGCCAGAACAGAAACCGCTTAGGAGCAAGGGCACAAACAGGAATTTGAGCAACATCCTCAATTTCCCCTCAACAGGTCGCATTTATTTTTAACATAATCAACAATGTACTAGATGAGTCAGATCCTAGAACATTTCAGAAGGCGATGGCCACCAAAACTCTCTGGACCGCCTTGGCTGGCGGGAGTTACATAGCTCCTGTAAGACCAATGGAGCTGTACTCATCACACCAGCTGAAGATCTGCTCCTTAAAATTTAGTTTGGGATTTGGTTTCTGTTAGATTCATATTAGGCAACATTATTAATGGAACATAGAAAATTAAAATTATATTTTGCCAACAGAATCTTTGTTTGCCTCCCAGGTACATTACAAAGAGAACGCAGAGAGCAACAGAAAGGAGATGCTCATTTCAGTGAGCTCAGATGTTTGACTTCAAGTCAGTGGCAGTACAATATTGGCCCCTTAATTTCCTACTGATTAAATGGTAGGAAAACAAAATCTGCTTTGCCTGGAGCAATTTGGCTTCTGCTCAAAAGCTTTTTCATCAAAATGAAATATCATTTTCCGTAAAACTGTTAGCAGGGAGATAAATATAGTTACCGGAGCAGCCATTAGAGCTCCCAGTTTTGTTTCACAAGTCTGTCGCAAAATGCTATTATTTAAGGGAGGATAGTTCAGCAGAAAGTCTTGAGCATAGGTAATACCTTCCACAAAGACTGAGTATGTCCAAGATTAACTACTTGTCTCTGTTCAATTGACTGTATCTGTGTACATTCTGCATGCACTGGGAATATTTATAGCACCTACAAAAAAAAGAAGCCAGTCTTGTCACTGCTGATGCTGTCAGTTTCTTGGCCAGCCTTGCCACCTCAAAATGGGAAATCAGAAAAACTAAAGCATTGGTTGGGTCAGGGGCTTGTAAAGGGATATGGAATCTTCACCTCTAGATCCATTATTTGAATTCAGCCTGGCCCAATGGTGTCCAAAAAATTGCTATGGTCTAATTCAGAGGTGAGCAAACTGCGGCCCGTCAGCCGTTTTAAGCCGGCTCGTGAGCCATACCATGCGGTTCAGCCCCACTCCGGACCTCTGGCCAGGGCACTGGGTCAGGGGCCGCACCATGTGGCTCCTGGAAGCCATGGTAAGGTCCCGCTCTGGCTCCTACACACTCCAATGGGAGCTGCAGGGACAGTGCCTGCAGATGGGGCAGCGCGCAGACCCCCCTGGCCACGCCTCCGCATAGGAGCCGGAGAGGGACATGCCACTGCTTCCGGGAGCCTCTTGAGGTAAGCGCCACTCAGAGCCTGCACCCCCTGAGCCTCTCCCCGCACCCCAACTCCCTGCCCTGATCCTCCTCCTGCCCTCTGAACCCCTTGGTCCCAGCCCAGAGCATCCTCCTACACCCCAAACTCCTCATCCCCTGCCCCTCCCCAGAGCCCACATCCCCTCCTACACCCCAACCCCAATTCTGTGAGCATTCATGGCCCGCCATACAATTTCTATTCCCCGATGTGGCCCTCGGGCCAAAACGTTTGCCCAGCCCTGGTCTAATGGCTGTCTGGGCGCTTATGTTAAATGACTTGCGCACTCAGTCTAAATCTTTGAGGATGTTGCAATTACCAACATACCACAGTTTATTTTGTTTATTTACATGCATCATTGCCTTAGCAGAATCTTTAGCACTAGCACCCTAGCACTTAAACTACTGGAGATCTCATGTAAGAGGCTGTTTTAGTATTTGGAGCCAGCTACTAGAGGGAGACATGATTAGATGCACTAAATCAATGTGTCAACTCAGCAAAGAGACCAAGGCTTGACGTTGCATGGAGGTCATTATCGTCTTTCCTCTTAAAGATTGCCGCCAGGCCACATTAAGGCACATAAGAGTGTGTCAGGGGAAAGGTTTTATTACTCTTAACTTTGCTCTATATGCTCTGTTTAAATAAAATATGTTTCCCAAGAGCTGTCAGGCCAGCACGTCTTATTAGTACTAAATTCACTAACATTAAACAAACAACCCTCCTGCCTAAGAGCTACAAATCCAATGTTCTTTTGGGTTTTAAATTAAGAACACTGGGGACCTGAACAGAACTTTTAGTAATCGGTTTATCAATATGCCAAAAGATGTGGGTGTCCCCTTCGAAACAACATCTATTAGTAATGGGAATGAATTCAGGATAGCCAAGTAACAATGGGGAAAAAAACATTAGCTCTCCTCTTACGTAACTGCTAATACAGTATTTGGCTTAGTCCAGTAGTTAGTCCTCAGGGATTTTAGACCTATTTACACAGAAACAAACCAATGGCCATCTGAAAGTCATCTGGACCATGCATTCTGCAACCTAAAATAACTGCGTGCTTGAAATGCACTCAATAACTGCTGGGCAAATTGAGTGCATGCCAGATTGGTGCAGCAGCATTAATCTACTTAGATCGACTAACACAGTTGTAGAATAAAGTAAATTACATCATCTAGCGAAAAGCTATTCTAAACCAAGCATGCGTTCTAACCTTGAGGGCCAACCCCGTTCAGCTGATCATTTCAATATATTTACAAACCGAAGGGAAAACATATTTGTTTTCTTTTGTGAGCAAGTGGAATTTTGGAGATATTTTTGTAGAGCAAAATAGAATCTGACTAAAAGATGATAAAATAATCACTAGGCCAGATTGAAACTCCACTGAAGTCATTGCAGTTATTAATTCTTTGTATTTCAGTAGCACCCAAAAATCGAGGCCCCCGTTTGTGCTAGGCACTATATACCCATACAAAGAATGAGGAGGATGAATTTGCTCCATTGTATTTAATGTACCATCAGTTCATTTCCGTAATGACTTGGTGTTTCAGTGAAACCTGTTGCTACCTTCACCCTTACCAGAAGATTAGAAATGGAAAACCTTGAGGGTGGAGGAGAGCAGGGACGTTAGAAAAGTGCAACTCACAACCATGTAGTGAATGGACTGTCAGATGGGTAACCGAGGACAGAAAATGGCCTGCTGGGCAGACCTTGGCTGTGTTTGGGAGGGACTTGGACTTCGGGCTGCTTACACCACACACTTCTCATGAGTTGCATGATTTCCCTTTAAGCCCCATCTACATAACAAAATCCACTGTAGTTAAGCGCCACATTTAAACATGGGAATGGCCCAATCATGGTATGACAGGGGTCCCAATCCTGCAATCAGTTCCACATGGGCGCGAGGGTCTGCTTACACGGACGTGATTGTAGGATTGGGGCCATGTTTGGCCTTGCTTCTGGATAGAATATTTAAACCATGCTAAGAAACCCTGCTTTCAGCCCTGTTTTAAAAAAATAGCCGAGAGAAAAGCTCCTTACCATGGCTACAACACAGTTTGACCCCCAATTTAAAAGAACTCCACTTAATTCCTGGAGGACTAAGCTGAAAGCTATAATATGGTTGGACTCACTGAAGACCATGTTTTAACCTGGTAGATTTTCTAGCCTTGGATGGGTCTTTAGTGTGTAAGAAATCAGGCCTTGACTGAGCTAATCTCCAGGGGGCACAAGTCATCCTTTGTGCCCCTCCTCCACCTGCCCCAACACCCATCTGACCACTTTTAAAAAGCACCCAGATACTTAATTTTTTTAAGAATGATCTTTATTCACTACCTTTCCCTCCATCCCTTCTCATCCTTTTTGGTGTCAGACCCCTGTTTGAGTCTGATTCTCCTTTCACTTAGATAGGTCTCAAATCTGAGTTGCCCTCTTGAAGTCAATGGTAATAAACAAGTGTAAAATTGGTGTGATGCTACTCTGGCCCCTTAAGACATCACCGTTTCTCTGAATCTGACTGGGAAGAGGAGGTTATTAATATTTTAATTAAAATTAGTTTACTTTATGGGTGTTATATTCTGGCTTATACATTATTATATTTCTCCCTGCCTTGGAGCAGGGGGATGGACTGGTGCTTTATAAATACAGCATATAACACTGCTTATGAGATGAGCTGGAGAACATGATTGAGGGACTATATATTTATTACCTTTCCATCCCCTCATTTGCCCATTTTATTTCCTTCCCCTTTTTAAGCTCCTCCTCCCTCATTAAGCTTTTAGAGGCTGATCGTTTAGGCCTTGGTCCCAGAAAGACTTATGCACATGTAACTTTATCCACAGTGGTGTGCAAGTCTGGACTGTCCTCAGGGGAACTACTCACAAAGCATAAAGTCAAACGTGCAGGATCAGGACCACAGTATATTATACATTGTATTATTATTATATACAGCATCGAGAGTGCTTCAGTTGGGGAGGGTGGGGAAAAGCCCTTTACAAGTTCTATTATTTTTTACAGTTTTATCACATCAACACTGCTAATCAGTGTGTGTGTTCCATGAATATGTTAAGGCCTCAAATCTGTTTTTTCTCTGCCATGAATGAGCTGATAAATGATTGCAGCCTGTTTAGATTATCATTTGAATTGACATACAAAAATTGCTCAAAGTCCATCTGTTTAGGTTACATAACACGATCTGAAGCAATTTTAGAAGCAGGATTTACTGCATAAATAGAACAATTTCCAGTAAGGCGATTAAGGCTTTTTTTTTTTTTTTGTGTGTGTGGGAAACCGAGAAATTACCAGAAAAGCTGTCATTTCAGTGAACACAAACGTTCCAAAATACACAGAAAGAGAAATTCATGTCACTGAGCACTTTCACTCTGAGATGCCTGCTTCAGCTGGAATTCCATCATATAGAACAAACATTTTCAGTTAAATATTGATCACCTTTTAAATATTTATGAAACTTGGCTGCTGAATTTTCTGAATTTTAAAATGTAGGTTAATTCTTTAAAATCAGTGATGCAATTATTAATATTTTACATTTTGTGTTTTTTAGTCCCTAGCTTTAAAAAAAACACAACACTGGCTTTATGTAAGTGCCAGAACTCAGTAAATTCCCCCCCACACACACACCCACACCCACACTAGGAATGATAAAATAACCTTTTCTACCAATGTTCACTTGAAGGAGTATAAACAAACAGTAACAGAAGTTAAAATTGCTACCATGTGGTAGTTCTGTTGTAGACTGAACTGTGTTACTAAGACTGAGGAAAGCTTCTGTTGGTATTTCACTGCAAATGCTGTGTTTGAGCTCAGGAAATGGACTAACAGTGTTTAACGTTGCCTCTGTGCTCCCAGTTTTGTTTGGTTTGTGTGGTTATTTTTTTCTCTCTCTTACATGTTGGATAAGGTCACTTTCTGTTCTGTTCATTCTTGAAAACAGATAGCCAAATGTTTCTGCAAGCAAACAGTTACCATGTGTCACATACTTCCTGAGGAGAAAAAATATGTTCCGTACAAATGTTATTTGTAAAAAGCATTTATTAAAATAACCCAGTAAGCTTGTTTCCTTGAAAGTCGCTATGGCTGCATTGCCTTGTAGCAGCAGGGCATCGAGAGAGAGTTTCCATAGGCCTTCCCAGCACACAAGTGCTCTCTTTCAGAAGGGAAGAAATGCTCTGTTGGCTTATGAGTCATCATGAGCCTGCTCACAAGGCCTGCTTAATCCCTGATCTCAGGCAGCTGTGCTTCTCCTGGGACTCTCCAATTCCTTTCCCAGATTGCAGTTTTGAGTGGTTGTTCCTAGCCTTACCCTCATTTTTTGTCTGTTTATCCTATTTCTACAGCTCTAACACTTACCTGGGCTTGGCTTCAGTCTCCTCTCCACTCCCTGGGAATCCCCAAATGCTGGGTGTGATGGAGTTCCTCATCCTTTACAAGTAGGCTAATGTTTTCTCATAAAAGATGCCTTTTCTATGGCTCTTCACCAGACACCTCCTTCCCCTCCCCTGGCTGTTACCTCACTGGAAAGCCTAAAAATTATGTGCCTGACAAGAGAAATTTGTTTTGGTAGCTCCCATTTAATTACCTCTGTACCACCATCCCCCTCACAAAATGCTGAGTTACAACCGCTGTGCCTTCCCTGCCACCTTCATCGTCTTCCTGAACTCTGCTGCTCCGCCTACAATCTCACTGCATTGACTTCTTCAAGGAAAAGACTGACAAGATTTAGCATATGCGTCCGCTTCAGTCAGGAGTCTGCACTTTCTGCTCCACAGAAATGGTTCTACCGCAGAGAGGGAGTCTGGGCGCCTGCCCTGTTCTCCTCTTCGATCTTGCTCCCTTTAGCAACATGACATTTTAAACTTGGGAGGTTTTGCTGGATATTTTTTACCTGACACCCCAGATATGATGTTGCTCATCTTATCACAATGAAACTGAAATGGGTGCTGTGATAGCAAGATGATATTAAGCCACAAAGAGGAAATGGCTTGTCTATCTATAATTAATACACACATCGCTGTGTGGTATCTAGTCCATCCAAAGCAAAATGTTGCTGAGAAGTACCCTGCTTCCTTCACCTCCTGATGTGAAGTGCTGTTACTTATCACCTGTTACAGCAAACCTTCAATGAGATTACTCATGAGAATATGGATTACTCATGTGAGCAAGGGATTATAGGATCAGGTCCTTGTGACTTCCCTTCCCACTGCCCCCGCAGCCCTTGCCATCATCCATGTGTTTGTGACAAGACATTCTCCCTCCTTCATTGAGGGACAGCTTGCATGTAAAGGTGAGCCTTGCTGTGAAAATAGTCAGATTTAGGCTCATTCAGAGTCAACAATCTTCTGCCAAATTGTCTCTGTTCCTGGTTCACAAAAATCTCTACCAACTGCAACATCCTCACTGAGTGGGTGAGGTGGATGGAGACATGCATAGCTGGGCCCGAGCTCATTAAGGACCTGGACTTTGAAGTGGATCTGGAATCAAATGGGGAGCCAGTGGAGTATGCAGAGCACTCGTGTGATACACTCTCATTGGTCACATTTGTATAGCGAGGAAGCTGTATGTTGTCCAAAGAGGAGTGAGCACAGTGAGCACCAGTCAGAAGAATTTACTGTAAACCATTCGAGACAGGATGAAATCATGCATAACAGTTTCTCGGCTCTCATCTGAGAGGAAAGTGTGTGTTTTTTGGTACTGTGCCTTTTAGGGATGAGCTTCTCAGATAGGGAGTCTGGGCAGGGCGATGGAATGACCTTGCTATTATGCGCAGCCAACTGGATCCAGACACAGAATAAACCAAATTTCTTGCATGCACTTTGCTCATTAAATGATCCCCGAACACCATAGTGTGGGACTGTCTTTTGCCTAGCCAAAGGTGGAAGAAGGCATTTCTTGCCACTATTACTGCCTGGATGCCTCGAAGCATGGATGCATCCAATAGGACTCTGTGGCTGTGCATAATTATAACAGAAAATAACTCCACATGAAAAAAAAGAAGAAAAAATGCTGCCAGGAGATGATTAGCATCTTCATCTGATCAGCAAGTGTTTGAAGTCACACTATAAACATCAATAATATTTTCTTATATGAAAAAAATGAACTTTGAGGCAGGGGTCATAGTGACAGAGCAATGTTTCAGGAACTGGAAATCTGCCAGTTATAAGGTTTACCCTAAGCAGTAATTGAGTCATACACATATACCTATACTCTGTAGCTGTGTGTGCTCGGTAAGCTATTTCAGTACATGTTACTATTTATTTATACTTTAATTACTCTGTAGCGTTGAGGCCTTTTGCAGGCATCTTCCTGGCAGGAGGCTCTAGAATGCCAACTGAAGAAAAGATAGTGAACAATAAAATAAACTCTGGTCAGATGCATTGGGTCATTCCAAGGATATTATGCCTCTTTCATGCTCTTGGTATGAGAGGGGTAAAAGATACTCAAAGTTAAGCATGTGCAATTGCACGCATCCATCTGAATGTGGTGTGTGCACATGCACCGCCAGCCAGGCATCTAACTGGCATATGTATATAAATACCTTAGCTGCATCTTGTGCATATATGTGTTAGGCACATGCAAATTGTGTGTGTGCTATTGCACATGCCTAACTTTGAAAATATAGCCTGATTGTGTTATGTTGTGTCTATGGTTATGGAATATTGCATCAGTTTTCTTATCTCTATATGATGTTTACTCATGTGTAAAGTCTCTTAAGTATGCAACAGGTTCTTTCCATTTAAAGAGTTTTGTATTTGGACATGTAAGGTTATATTTGTTTTGCATGACAGCTTCTTGCTGGCTTTTGACTCACTTAATTGGGTTGCTTTTGCATGAGAAGCTGCTTTATATGGAAAGATAAACTTTGGTCACACCAGTCACATGTCTCTTGTTGATTGAAAAAGTGTGTTTGAGCCTGACGTGCTGCTGTTGGAGTTTTTCACTTCTGATATCTACTGGCAGCGTGATCCAGTGGCAAGTGCACAAGACTGGGAATCAGGAAACCTGAGTTCTGTCCCTAATTTTTTTCACTGACTGTGTGGGACTTTGAACAAGCCACTTAGTAGGGCTGGTCAAAAATTTTCCATCAAAACTTACCCAGAAGAACTTGCAGTATAAGCAGATACGAGATCGGAAACTGAGACACGGAATTGTAAAGTGACTTGCACAAGGTCACGCTGTAGTTAGTAGCAGAGCCAGGAATAGAACCCAGGTCCTGCTGACTCCTGGTCCAAGTCCCATAGCCACTGGAGAGGAGTTTTATCCCCATTAAGTTCCTTTAACCATTTCCAATGTATGTACAAACCTGGGAAGACCATGTGACTTCTTAATACCTTGCCCAATTAATATTGAGGATTTTTTTCTTATGGATGTTTTTTCCTTGTGGGTTAATTTGTATCCAGATTTAAATCAACCAGAACTCCAAAAACTTTACCTTTATAACCTCCAAACTAATTCTTTTTGCTTCCAGAAGTAATATTCTGCTATGCCAGTTACATTTACTTTAGTGGCTGCTTTTGGGAACTTTCTCCATGACACAACTTCTAGTTCTAGCAACAAATTCACACTCAGTTGTATATAGCCATTGCCCTCTTTACTTCAGCCATAAACTCTTGCCTTTCAAATATCTGGAGCTGCTTTTTAGTAATAATCTGCTCTTTTCCTGTCATGATCTTACTTTAGTCAGTGGAACATCTCTTTTGTCTTTGTTTTATATAAAGAAATCTGCTGATATAAATCAGTGGTTTAAATGCTGCTGGGAGAATTTGGAATGTCACTTTTGCATTCTTTTATTATAGCAGCAGAACCATGAAATACTGCTGGTACCGTATGTTAGAATCATTGAATCGTAAGACTGGTATCTTGTCCTATTTTTCAATCTTCTCTAATAGGTCATGTTTTCTAGACCTTTAATCATTTTTGTTGCTCTTCTCTGGACTCTCTCCAATTTGTCCACATCTTTCCTGAAATGTGGCACACAGAAATGGACACAATACTCCAGTTGAGGCCTAATCAGCTTGGAATAGAGTGGAAGAATTACTTCTCACATCTTGATTACAACATTCCTGCTAATACATCCCAGAATGATGTTTGTTTGTTTTGCAACAGTGCTACACTGTTGACTTATATGTAGCTTGTGATCCACTATGACCCCCAGATCCCTTTCCACTCCTTCCTAGGCAGTCATTTCCCATTTTGTACGTGTGCGACTGATTGTTCCTTACTAAGTAGAGTACTTTGCATTTGTCCTCATTGAATTTCATCCTATTTACTTCAGACCATTTCTCCAGTTTGTTTATCCAGATCATTTTGAATTTTAATCCTATCCTCCAAAGCACTTGCAACCCCTCCCAGCTTGGTATTGTCAGCAAACTTTATAAGCGTGCTCTCTATGCCATTGTCTAAATCAATGAGGAAGACATAGAACAGAACCGGATCCAGAACTGATCCCTGCAGGACCCCACTCAATATGCCCTTCCAGCTTGACTGTGAACCACTGATACCTAGGTTGTATATCCCTAGTTTGTTCATGAGACAGTCATGTGAGACAGTACTCAAAGCCTTATTAAAGTCAAGATATACCCCATCAACCACCTCCCCCCTTCCACAAGGCTTGTTCCCTGTCAAAGAAAACTATTAGGTTGGTTTGACACGATTTGTTCTTGACAAATCCATTCTGACTGTTACTTATCACTTTATTATCTTAGAGGTGTTTGCAAACTGATTGCTTAATTACTTGCTCCATTATCTTTCCAGGTACTGAAGTTAAGCTGACTGGTCTGTAATTCCCTGAATTGTCTTTATTTCCCTTTTTCTAGAATGTAGAGCAATAGATCTAGTGCAGGTTGCCAAAACGTGATATGTGTACCCCTGGGGATCTGCGAGGCATCTCTGGGAGGTATGCATGAGAAACTGTGTAATGGTGGATTTTATTTATTCCATTTTCATAATAGGCTGCTCACACAAAGCTTTACAACTGTGGGAATTTGTTATATAAAGTACAGTAGTTCATTTACTTCAAGATGAACCAATAAGAACACAGATACACAGAGATGCTAATGTACAGAGCCCTCCCCTCCAATCACCGTGCAGCATGGGTTCAGTTGCCCAGCAACTGTCCAATCTAACTGAGCTCAGAATTTAGGGTTTGTTTGTTTTTTCAGGTGTATATATCGCACTATAACTATACCTGTACATAACAGTGAAATATGGACAGATGGCTAAAGACAGGTAGTGCTAAGAATAATGCACAAAGTATTAGTGATGAGAAGGGAAGGGTATGCAGGCAACTGGTAAATCGTGGGCTGCTGGTAGATCTGGAAGGGGGTATACAATAAGAAAAGTTTGGGAACCTCTGATCTAGTGTTAATTCTCTGGTGCCCCATAATCCCTAGCAGAGTTTGGCTAATCTTTAATCAGAACTCCAATCTACACAACTGATAGGTTTCAGAGTCGCAGCCCTGTTAGTCTGTATCTGCAAAAATAACAGGAGTACTTGTGGCATCTTAGAGACTAACACATTTATTTGAGCATAAGCTTTCGTGGGCTACAGCTCACTTCATCGGATACAGTGGGCTGTAGCCCACAAAAGCTTATGCTCAAATAAATGTGTTAGTCTCTAAGGTGCCACACGTACTCCTGTTCTTCTTTCTACACAACTGAGTAACTTTGGCTCTGTTTGGTTGTATTTTTCTAATCTCTGCAATGTTTGTCCTCTGACAATGTTCCCCAGGCTATCACAACACAGTCTATTCAGATGAAGTGTACTTAGGTTCATGTATTGACAGAACCTCTTGTATGCAGCTCACTATTCCACATCTCAATATAAAGTCCAAGACCTTGTTTACTTATTTTATTTCACTTCATTGTTAAACTAAATGGTGTTGTTGACAGTGAACCAGAAGCTTTTCACCTAGTTTGCGATCTGTATTTTGTTAAGATAGTTATAAACTTTAATATGGTTTACATCTTTAGTTCTAGACTGAGGCTGTATTACAAGTGTTTATGGATCCAGAAGTAAGTTCTAACTCGGTGGTTCTCAAACTTTTGTACGGGTGACCCCTTTCACACAGCAAGCCTCTGAGTGCGCCCTCCCCCCTTATAAATTAAAAACATTTTAAAAATATATGTAACACCATTATAAATGCTGCATGCAAAGCGGGGTTTCAGGTGGAGGCTGACAGCTTGCGACCCCCCACGTAATAACCTCACAACCTCCTCAGGGGTCCCAACCACCAGTTTGAGAACCCTTGTTCTAACTAGAAATGTGTATGGCCCCTATTACTGTAGTATGAGTGCCTCCCTCATATGTAAAAATAAAAATAACAGTTATAATCTCTCTCTCTCTCTCTTCTTTCCAAGCCTGTAGAAGAAATAGCTTGATTAGTTTACAGTCTGTGTATGTGCGAGAGAGAGAGAGAGTAGGTGGGTGTGTTTGAGGAACTTTATTATGGGAAAGCAGGGTGTATACGAGTTCTATATTCAGTTCTGCAAATGGTGAGATGTGTGGTCATGTAATGGAGACCCAGCTCCCGTGAAAACTGTCTCCCACATTCATGAGTTGCCTCCTATGGAGCAACGGTTTCCTAAATTACTATTATATTTCAGCTAATACAGACTGGTTTCAATCAGTTGCTCTGTCAATATGGTTTTGACTTTTCCTGGCCTAGTACTTCTGCAAACATTCTCCTCCTCATGTAACCATCTTTGACACTGATTCCTCCTTTTCATATGAACTCACGGCCTTTCCCGTTCTCTGTTGGGCTCCATTTATCACCTCCCAACAGGGTCAGCCCAAGTTGCTGGAACCCTTTTTGAAATAATATGGCAAGGCTCCAGCCTTGCTTTCCTGTGACTTGTTCATTCCCCCATCTCTGCACAGCTACCCCCTTCTTCCTGGCTGCCCAAGATCCACTCCCACTCCACTATTTTATTAGCCCCTATAGCAGGAGTAGGCAATCTATGGCATGGGTGCCGAAGGCGGCATGCAAGCAGATTTTCAGCGGCACTCACACTGCCCGGGTCCTAGCCACCGGTCTGGGGGGCTCTGCATTTTAATTTAATTTTAAATGAAGTTTCTTAAACATTTTAAAAACCTTATTTACTTTACATACAACAATAGTTTAGTTATATATTATAGACTTATAGAAAGAGACCTTCTAAAAACGTTAAAATGTGTTACTGGCACGCGAAATTTTAAATGAGAGTGAATAAATGAAGACTTGGCACCCCACTTCTGAAAGGTTGCTGACCCCTGCCCTATAGTCTCTGGTGAAACCCCTATGAAGCCAGCAGGATGAGCTAAAGCTCGACTTTCCAATCTAGAAGTGGGGGAAGGGAAATTCAGTATCTGCCATGACTCATGTCAGAAGATAGGATGATAGACAAGGTGTCAGGGATGGCGCCCCAGCTGGCTATAAAGACAAGGTCCTATGCGGTCACACAGGCTAAGGCCACTACTGCCTCTGAACAGTAACTTGCCTGGTATCCGTCTATCTGGGGTGCTTACCATAGACGTTGTGTGCCTCACACCTTTTAATGTAGTTACCCCCACCATGTGAGGAGGGAAGTGCTTTTATCCCCCTATGCAGATTGGGAACTGAGGCACAGAAAGACTAAGGTCCAGCTCCTCAGAGGTATTTAGGCACCTAACTCCCACTGATTTCAGGTCTCCCATGTTCCAGGCTAGGCTCCAAACCACTGGGCCACCCTTCATCCCAGTAGGCTGAATAAATTATCTCAGGGTTCTTGGAGAGTTATTAACTATAACTGAGGTGTCTTGCCATATTGCTTTAGTTTTTGGCATTACCACAACAAAAGCAATATCACTGCTCTAAGGGATAACCATTGATTACCCTGTGGTAAACTGGAGAGCTCTCTTTAGCTAGCATTGCATTGTTGGCCTTGAGCCACAGTGACAGCCAATCATTTAGATAAATGCAAGTGAATTAAAAGGAGAGAAATCTTCCCTGTCTCAGCTCTGTCCTTGTCAACTTGGCAAAGTGCTAACTGCTGAGATGGTGTTCTGTTTAGACAGTACTTTATAAACATTAGTTTGGGTCCGCTAGGCTTTCTGCAAGAGGGATTCCTGAGGAAATAATTCCACCTGTCCTTTTTCTCTCCAAATCTCACCCTTGGGATGCAAGGTTCCACACTAGTGTAGGGTGTGGTGTATCTGACACCTCCCTGTGGTAGTTTAGTGAATCTTGCTAGTTAACGGTCTCATCAGGCATTGTTAGTGAGGTTATTCCCATTTAGCAGATGGGAAAACTGAGGCAGGGGACGGTTAAGTGACTTGGGTAAAGTTACTGAGGAAGTTAGTGTCAGGAGAGGGATTAGAATTCAGGAGTTCTTGAATTCACTTTAAATTTACTACTGATGTTGCTTTATAATAAACACTTTGATTATAGCTTGTTTGAATTTTTCTTCTTGACTATGTATGAAATCCTTATAATCTGTAATAGGGTGATCCCTTAAAAGCTGTGGCTCAGGGTTTATAATCTTCTTGAGTAGTGTACATGCACACATTCATGGAAGAAGGAAAAATGCAAGAGGTCATTGTTTTAATTAATGTCTTCCAATATCTGGAGAAGCAAGCCAATTGCTTCTACGTGTTTTTGCAAGCCTAGATATAATATTAATCACCTCCCTCTGTGAATGCCTACAGTTCTCCAAAAGGCATGTTATAACACACACAGCTATTAGCCTGAATTGTGTTTTCTAATATATTAGCCAAAACACAACAGCAAATTAAATTTCCATTTTAGCAAAAACCCAAGGGGAAAAATGATAAATAAAAAAATTATTCAGGAAATGTGCATTTTCTGGTGTTTAGTCAGATCAATTTAGTAGTGTGACAGGAAAATTTCAAAGTTAAAACAATACAGGATGTTAGATTATGCAAAAATATATAAATTCCCCTTATATTTTAATCATTCACATACATGTTAACACTCATAGTTTATTACAGAAATAACAGAATATTGAATTATGTGGGACCCAGAATCTCACAAACCTGCGGTCCAGGCTGTAAATTAGCTGAGGGGGAGAAAAATAAACGTTTTCCAAAATGTTCATGGGCATTTGCAATGAGTGTCTGTGTGAAACAAAAACCACTTTTCCTTTGAGATAGTTACAGTTCCCTTCTGTTGTAGGTATTTGTATGTACAAACACATTCTTCCTGAAGTTCAGTTCATGTTTCACCTACCTACTGTTTGCCTGGCTTCCAATTCATGTTCTTAAAGCATTTCCCTTATACTTATAAGGCATTCAGAAGGGAAGCTGGACTAAGAAGAAAGTAAAACTAGCTTTGCAGATGCCTTGCAGCTAAATGGGTTACGCGGTGGGCTGGTCGGCACGTTGGAGTATCTTTTCATCTCCAGAGATGTGAGTTAAAATACTGTATTTTGGACATAAGTAAAAGTGTCTGGCAACCCTATTTATTTGTATTGCAGTAGGACCAAAAGGCCCTAACTGAGATCAGGGCCTCATTATGCTAGCCACTATACATAAATATGTAAGAGACAGCCCACACTCTGAGGAGATTGCATGAAAAGACAAAGTGTGGGGAAAAGGAAACATTTGTGTTTCCATTTTATAGATGGGAGTCACAGAGAAACTGATTTGCCCAGTGTCCCATAGACGGTCTGAACTGAACCCAGGCTTCCTGAGTCCCTTGATAATGTCTTAACTACAAGATCATCATCCTTACTCTGTGGGGCAATTTGTAGAGACCATTCTGAACCCTTAGTGAATGTTTGTTCCCATCAGGAAACGCTCCATACATTGACCAGTGTCTGTTCAAGAGTGGTCTGGGGCTGGCAAGGCATAGTCCATTGGCAGACCAGCATGGGGAAGCTTGCATAGCACCTGCATGCACCATGCTTCCATCTGGTCAGTGTTGTTATTTTGTCGCATTCACAAGACCAATACTCTCCCTTAAAGCTCAGCTATACTGAATTTGGGCAGATTGAACTGGATGGCGTTTTTTTTATTACAGTAAAAGTTACCAGCCATGCTGCATACCCTTTGTATGCAGAGACATGGCCTGATCCAAAGCCACTTGAAGTCAGTGTGAATCTATCCATTTACCTAAACCGGCTTTGGAGCCAGGCCCTAAAAGAGGGCATTGGCCTTAAAATAGTTTAGCATGCAAATGCTAAGAAGATGAAACAAGAGACTGGATTAGGAATGTGAGGAGAGTCTTCACGGGTACGTCTACATTGCCATCAGAATTGTGTCTGCAGCACATGTAGACATAGCTGAGCTAGCTTTGATCTAGCAAGCTTAAAAATAGCAGTGAAGCCGTAGCAACAAGGGTGACAACACAGGCCAGCTGCTTGAGCACATCCCCAGGATCCTGAATGAAGTTGTACAGCATGTGTTGCCATCTGGGCTGCTGCAGCATCACTGTTGTGATGTGGGTTAGCTAAATCAAAGCTAGTTCAGGTATGTCTACGTGAGTTGCAGTTACACTTTTGATTGCACCGTAGACATGCTCTATGGCTTGGGAGAGACTAGTGGAAATAGTAGCAATTGCAGAAGAGTAGTATCCTTTTCTAGTCACGTCTCTTCTGCTTCAGCCAATGGTGCAGACTCAGGGAATAACTCGTGGTAGTCGCTTCCACTACCCGGTCACAGGCTTGAATCCAATCAATAGGGACAGATATTACTGAAAAACAGCTGTTTATTGTGAAATGAGTTGGAGATTATTCCAGGTCTTTGCATCATGAAAAACATCACAGCAATTGGCAATTGAACTTGGGTTTCACTTCAGCCCAAGCTGGCAACCTGCCTACTTTGCTGTGTGAATGCAGGCTAATCAAGGCCAAGTGCTGTTAGTTCTCCTATCCTATCCCAACTGGGCAGTACTTTTTGTCGAACTCCTCCCTTACTCTGCACTGCATTTTAACCCTTTGTTTGCCTGCTCCATTTCTGTTGCACTTCCTCAGCATTTAAACAGAGATGCCATCCAATAAATCTCTCTCCCGTGCTGCCCGATGGCCAGAAGCTGACACCAGCCTTATGGTAAAGCTGTGGTGTGACATCAGTAAGACCCACAAGAGCACTTCCACAGGAACCCAGGAAGGACAGACAAGTTCTCCCACAACACACTGCAAATGAATTCATAGGAGAGGCCCAGTTTAATGCATGACTAAGAACCATAGGATACCCTGCTAGAAATTCAACACAGCACAAGGGCTAGTTCTGAATGCAGTCTCATGGGTAGGGCTCTGCAGTAGGGATGCTCCACCCATGCCACTCTAGCCGAGGCTAATTCTGTGGTGGAGACATACCCTTCCAGTAGGTGATTCCAGGAGTACAGGGGGTTGCATCTGATTTGTGGACAAATATATATTTATATGGTGCCTATCACTGTAGCATCAGGGGCTTATTTACAAAGTTGATGGATATTAATGCTGTAATCACAATAGACTTCACTGTCAATTGCAAGTCAGTGGAAATTGTGTGTCCTGCTGCAGTGTCAGGAAAGAAGGGTGTCCAATGAGATCAAGGTCCTGACCATCTTCCCATTGAAGTCAATAGAAGCTTTGCCATTTATTTCAATGAGACCCGAACTGGAGCTCAGGACAGCCCCTTTACACCCATCACTTTGGTATCTGAACCACTGAGCAAGCACATTAAGAAATCGAGAGGGAAAAAGGTCCGGCATCCTTTTGTTGACTTATTCTCTTCCCTATTTCCTGCTCTATCCTCATTGAGCTACTTTCTGACTCAATGCCCAGCCTGCTGTGAAATAGGTATAATTAGTCATATGTAAGTGATGGGTTACTCAGGAAGTGCTGCTAATGAAATAACTTAGTGAACTTTGTACACGTATAAAGGTCAGGAAAAGTGACTAAGTTGCTACATACTATAATGAGTTACTGTTAGCAGGCACTGGCAAGATGAGAGGGGGAAAGTGTATAAGAAATTGTTGAAGTTAAGTGGCTTGAAATTTAATGTTGGGGAAAACATTTATACTTCAGATCATCTCTAAATCGACTATAGCGCCATTTTTAAGGGAAATGTTTAACTGCTGAACAAGTTTCCATTTTTAATATTGTTCTGAAACACTACCACCCTTTGATGGATAGGTCTTTACTACAGATTGTATATTTGGCATGAGAGAAATGCACACAAATGCCGTCTTAACTGTGCATAATGAGACCATAGCACTTACAACTCCTCAGCCAGTTCGTGCAGCGAGATTTTACATGTTCTAAACAATTAACGTGGATACTATTAATAATATGCACACTGAGCATTTATCTAGTGCCTTCCATCCAGGGATCTCGAAGGATCTACTACACCTGTGTGACTGTAGCGTTAATCTGAAGTCTCATTGCTTAAGTCACTTACAACTAGACAGGACGAGGCATTTGGGGATATACTGTGAGGCACAATCTAAATTTGTCACATGTACAGTGGTCCATAAACTCTTCAAACTTTAATGGCACAACAAACCCAGATCGTGATGGTAAAGCTGCACAAGTGCCTCCTAAAATGAGCACCTCACAGGTATCAAAGTTAGTTGCAGTTGAAAGGACTGCAACGGCAAGCTTGAAAACAAATTATGCTAATGGCTAGAATAAGCCTGATCCTGTCTAATTTTCAAGGCTCTGCAGGTTTTGACCTGACTAGTTCCTTTTCTTGTGCTATTTGCCTAGTGTTCTAAGGGGCCAAATCAACCCTCCACATGCACTGAGATCAGTGCAGGCATTGAAGTGGAAGTGCAAAGGCAGCTTTGCACCTCCTTATGCTGGGGTCAGCAGGAGCCACTTCAACTCCCAGTGCAGGTTAGAGCACCATTCCAGCAGTCAGAAGTAGGCAGGACAGGACACAGGGATGCCACTGTCACATTCTATCTCCCCCCCAAAATGCCCCTAACACATCCACTCTGCCAGGGCTCCTGGGGGCGTGGCACAGAGCCAACTGTGACAGCTCTGCACCTGCCAGGAACTCCCCTTTACTTCAGGGGAATTCCCCAGAGGACTGTTACAGCGGTTCAGTGGCCCAGTTAAGTTGGTATAAAGGCGCTACAATGCACCAGTGAATTTCTCCATATCTTTAGGCTGGCTGTGCTTCACTTTGAAAGGTAAGTATCTGATCTCCTGCCAGGTGGCCTAGTGGTAGTGCTCCTCGGTGTCTATATGGGAGATCTAGTTTTGAGACCTGTTCTGATTATTTCTGTCCTTGAGGATTCAGTGAGCAGAACAACAAAACTATCACAAGTCCACAGCCTTGCTGCCGTGAGCTACGATATTGTCGCATCTCATAAGCTAAGCAAAACTGGCCTTCATCAGTTCTCAGATGAGAAACCTCAAAGGGATAAAAAGAGTCTATGTTATATGTGTATCAGACTGCAGCAGCTATTCGCCCTGCCATTTCTATTTAAGCTTCACAGTCATCACTTTTTTTCTTAAAAAACCAAACACAGTTGCATGCAAAAATGACTTTGGTTTGTTAAAATGAAGAACCTACATAAATAAAAGGCAGGGAGTGAAGGATATTACAGCAACGCCAACTTGCACCCCTAGGAGCGTTCATTACAACATTACACAATACGTACACAGGCATGCAAAAGGTTACCTATATGCACCAAAACTTATCTTTTAACAAGTGTCGCTCCTTATGTATCATTAATGAATAGTATATCACATTACCCAGCTTTGTGTGAGCATTTATTAGTGTTTGTTGTTATTATTTATTTATGTCAACCAAGTATGGCGCCCCATTGTATTTGCGTTGTACAGACAGAGTAGCAGACAGCACCTGCCTTGAAGAGTTTATAATCTAAATTGACAAAATAGACTCAGCGTGGCAGAGGGGGTATAACACAGAAGCAGAGTGATCTATATGATGGACTATAATGAAAGCTTTTGTCATAGGACTCAATCTTGTGAGGTGCCAATTGCTTCCTGTGGGAGTTCAGCACCAATGAACACCCATTGTATCTCGCATCTATTTACCACTCACAGGATCAGGCCCATAATCCACATGATCAAGGAGACAGTTAACATTGCTGTGGAGCCTTCAATGCTAAATGCACCGACTCTGGCCAAACTTTCCTCTCCCCACTCTCCCTAGTTGTGGTTGCATGGTGTGCCATGTTCTAGTTGTTATTCTCTTTCCCAGACGTTTCATACTGTATGTCTGTGTTCCTGTGTTTATGTAAGGCTTCCTTCATGAGGCTTCCTATGTTAATCTCTTCACCAACAAAGTACTGGCATGTATTTGTGCTGGCACAGTTGTCTCTTGTTTTGTATTTGTCTGAGTTCAATTGCAAGCTCGTTGGGAAAGGACCTTGTCCTTCTGTGTTTGGTAAAGCAGCACGTACGCTCGTCATGCTGCATACGTAAAGTACTTTGACATCTTTTGGAACAAAAGGTACTACACTAATGTATTATATTCAGCACAGAACATTTTCTTAATACTATATTAACATAATTTATTTTACCTGTACTGTATTGCAAAAGACAAGAGATATTAGTCCTATGTGACAACGTGAAAATTGTACCGTGATTGCATTGCAATCATATTTCTCCTACAGCGAGGCTGTGTTTGTAGGAGTCCTGCTCCCTTTGAAGTCAGTAGGAGTCTTTCCGCTATCATAATGAGAGTTGGATTGGGCCCACTGAACCCAGTCCTGCAAACCATTGTATACCCGAGTAGCTTTTTGCAAGTGAGTAGTCCTATTGATTTAAATAGGATTACTCATATGTATAAAGTTATTCATTAAGAGTCTGCAGGATTGGGGACATAGTTTGTAAGACTTTAGTGCCTTGACTCTTTAGATTAGTTGCATCTATTTGTTCTGCAAATGGGAAGTGTGCTTTCTGAGCCATGCCCTCTGACTTCTAAACTGAAATGTTTGAATCATTGCTATGGGAAGAAGGAAGGAATATTGCCTCCTGCTGCCACTTCCCCTACACAGCTCCAGGAGCAGCTCTGATGTGAGCCAGCAGTGCTCTGAGCACCTGCTGTCCAGTCTGTGATGCAGCTGCTCAGTACCACCCCTACTGGCCACCTGGTGCATCCCTCTGGTTGCCCCATTCCTTATCTGTAAGAGCCCAGTTGGTTCTGCCTGTGCCTAGAGGAGCACTAATCAGAGGAAGGTTCCTCTCCCTCATATAGCTTACAAGAGGGAAAAAGAAGAAAAAACTGTGAACCAACAACCAGTTACAACTCCCTCCCTTTCTGCTACAGTCCCAGCACAGATTAAAGCTCTAGGGGCTGCTCTAACTTATGCCAGCTGGCTACGGTCCCTAAGGAACATAAACCTATTGTGGATAATCTGAATGCAGCACATTCCAGCCACTTTCCGTCCCTGTGCTGTGTTGCAGAAGCTGCAAGGAGGAGCTGGCTCTCACTGCCTTCTGGGAACTTGCAACTGGTTGGGAGTTGAAGTGCTCCCTTTCACAGTGCCTGAGAAGCACAAACAAAGATGAACAGGACAGAGCATGTGGCCCCAAGTACTGAGCATGGCCCCATGAACTGTTTGAAATAACTTGTCCAGCCTTGAGGCTGAAAGGTTGGACATGACTCCTTTACATCTTTCCTAATGAAAAAGAAGCTTTTAAAAATGTTTGAGTTTTAATAAGGGTAACTTGAAATTATGTTTTCATTGTGTTGTACGATACCATGGGGAAATAGAAAAGAGATGGGGAAATTTTTTCATAAATATTTTTAATAAGAGTGTGCTATCATGGACGTTTATTTATTGTGCCCATAAAATCTCAGCTATAAGGCTGAACAGTTTTTTGCATGTTATAAAGTGTATTATTTGGTGAGTCTCATCAGTTGTACTTGGTGCTGTACAAAATGCAGAGGAAAAAGACAAGCCCTGCCCCAAGCATCTTACAGACTCTAACAGCCTTGGATGCACAGGGGATTTCACTCATCAGTAACCAGCCATCAGTGTAGCAGGTGGAAACCCAGTAGACAGGCCAAGCCATGATTTACACCAGTGCAGTTTATTCAAGTAAGGGTAAATTGCCCTGGCACCAGTCATGGCTTGTAGTGGCTTACTCTTCCTATGCTAGGGGCATGCATCAGTGACTGGCCATCCCCACCTGAAATTCCTAGGGACAATCAGACCCCTGTGGATGGCTCCCTGTGCCCATGCAGAAACCCACTGAAAGCAATGGATGATGTAGGGATTAAGCTATGCGTGATTTCACAGGATGAAAGATATTACCCTAAAATAACAGATGTAGACATCTGCCTTCCTCAGCAGACCTGGCTTGATGGGGGGCTGTGTGTGTATGCATTTTCTTTACAGGCCTGCCTGTGTGGGTGGCGATGTCTCTGCAGGCTTCTCTTGTTGATGTTAGTGAGTGCTGGTGGTGATATGCTGACCCATCTGTGTGTCCATGTTGGGGAGGGGAGTTTCTCAGGCCTCTCTTTGTGTTTGGAGGGATGAAAACCTCTGCAGACCCGTGTCTACCTAAAGGGGTAAGAATCTGTGTGGGGAAGGGTTCTCTACCACTGGGGATATGTGTGTGTGTGTGGGGTCTCTAGCCCCTCTGTGTGTAGGGGGAGTGTCAGTGTCAGGCTTGCATTGGGGGTCTTGGAAGCAGGCTTGGGGGTCCCTAGACCCTCTTTCTGCATGGGTGCGGGTCTTGGAGGCTGGCTTGGAGGGGGTCTCTAGCCCCACTGTGTGTGTGGGGGGGGTCTTGGTGGCAGACTCAGAGGGGATCTCTAGACCCATTTTATGTATGGGGTGTCGGTGACAGGCTCTGGGGGTGTCTCTAGCTCCACTATACGTGGAGCAGAATGTCAGAGGCAGGCTCGGAGGGGGTCTCTAGACCCACTGTGTGTGTAGGGGATGTCGGTGGCAGGCTTGGAGGGGGATCTCTATCCCCACTGTGCGTACAGGGTATCAGTGACAGGCTCGGGGGGGATCTCTAGACCCACTGTGTGTGTAGGGGATGTCAGAGGCAGGCTCGGAGGGGGTCTCTAGACCCACTGTGGGTGTAGGGGATGTCGGTGGCAGGCTCGGAGGGGGATCTCTATCCCCACTGTGTGTACAGGGTATCAGTGACAGGCTCGGGGGGATCTCTAGCCCTACTGTGTATGTAGGGGGTGTTGGTGTCAAGCTTGGGGCGGTGTCTCTAGCCCCACTGTGGGTGTAGGGGATGTCGGTGGCAGGTTCAGAGCAGAGGGGGTCTCTAGCCCCACTGTGTGTGTAGGGCACGGGTGGACAAACTATGGCCTGTGGGCCATTTTAATCTGGCCTGCGAGATCTCGCTGGGGAGCGGGGTCTGGGGCTTGCCCTACTCTGGCGCTCCAGCTTGGGAGCGGGGTTGGGGGCTGCGCCACGCGGCTCCGGGAAGCAGCTGCATGGCCCCGCTCTGACTCCTATGTGCTCCAATGGCCCCCTGCGGGACTCCAATGGGAGCTGCAGGGGCAGTGCCTGCGGCCGGGGCAGCATGCAGAGCCGCCTGGCTGCACCTCCATGTAGGTGCCAGAGAATAGACATGCCGCTGCTTCCGGGAGCTGCTTGAGGTAAGCACCGCCTGCACCCCTGAGCCTCTCCCCACGCGCCAACCCCCTGTCCCAGCCCTGATTCCCCCTCCCACCCTCCAAACCCCTGGATCCAAGCACAGAGCACCCTCCTACATGCCAAACACCTTATCCCCAGTCCCACCCCAGAGCCCTCACCCCCCCACACCCTACTCCTGTGCCCTAGCCTGGAGCTCCCTCCCACACCCTGAATTCATTTCTGACCCCACCCTGGACCCCGGACCCCCAACTAGAGCCTTCACCCCCTCCCACACCCCAACCCCAATTTTGTGAGCATTCATGGTTCACCAAACAATTTCTATTCCCAGATGTCCCTCACATCAAAAAGTTTGCCCACCCCTGGTGTAGGGGGTGCTGGTGTCAGGCTTAGGGGGGTGTCTCTATCCCCACTACGTGTGGGGGGATCTCAGAGGCAGGCTTGGGGGGGTCTCTAGCCCCACTGTGTGTGTATGGGATGCTGGTGGCAGGCTCGGGGGAGGTTCTCTAGCCTCACTGTGTGTGTATGGGGTGTCGGTGGGAAGTTCGGGGTGGGGTCCTCTAATTCCACTATGTGTATGAAGTGTCGGTGACAGGCTGGGGGGGTCTCTCGCCCCACCGTTTTGTATGGGGTGCCGGTGGCAGGCTCGGGGGGGGGCCTCTAGCCCCGCTGGGTGCACGGGGTGCCGGTGGTGGCAGGCTCGGGATGGGGGGGGTCTCTCGCCCCGCTGGGTGCACGGGGTGCCGGTGGCGGGCTCGGGGCGGGGGGGGGTCTCTCACCCCGCTGGGTACACGGGGTGCCGGTGGCAGGCTCGGGGTGGGGTGGTCTCTCGCCCCGCTGGGTGCACGGGGTGCCGGTGGCAGGGGCGGGGTGGGGGGGGTCTCTCGCCCCGCTGGGTGCACGGGGTGCCGGTGGCAGGGTGGGGGTGGGGGGGTCTCTCGCCCCGCTGGGTGCATGGGGTGCCGGTGGCAGGCTCGGGGTAGGGGGGTCTCTCGCCCCGCTGGGTGCACGGGGTGCCGGTGGCAGGCTCGGGGTGGGGGGGGTCTCTCGCCCCGCTGGGTGCTCGGGGTGCCGGTGGTGGGTGGTTCCGGGTGGTGGGGGGTCTCTCGCCCCGCTGGGTGCACGGGGTGCCGGTGGCAGGCTCGGGGTGGGGGGGGTCTCTCGCCCCGCTGGGTGCACGGGGTGCCGGTGGCAGGCTCGGCTGGGGGGGGGAGTCTCGCCCCGCTGGGTACACGGGGTGCCGGTGGCAGGCTCGGGGTGGGGGGGTCTCTCGCCCCGCTGGGTACACGGGGTGCCGGTGGCAGGCTCGGGGCGGGGGGGGGTCTCATGCCCCGCTGGGTACACGGGGTGCCGGTGGCAGGCTCGGGGCGGGGGGGGGTCTCTCGCCCCGCTGGGTACACGGGGTGCCGGCGGCAGGCTCGGGGCGGGGGGGGTCTCTCGCCCCGCTGGGTACACGGGGTGCCGGTGGCAGGCTCGGGGTGGGGGGGTCTCTCGCCCCGCTGGGTGCACGGCCCGGGGTGCCGGTGGCAGGCTCGGGGTGGGGGGGTCTCTCGCCCCGCTGGGTGCACGGGGTGCCGGTGGCAGGCTCGGGGTGGGGGGGTCTCTCGCCCCGCTGGGTGCACGGGGTGCCGGCGGCAGGCTCGGGGCGGGGGGGGTCTCTCGCCCCGCTGGGTGCACGGCCCGGGGTGCCGGTGGCAGGCGCAGGGACCCCGCAGCCTGGCCCCGCCCCGAGCGCTCTGCAGGCCGCGCTGTGTCGCCGCGGGCCGGGCGCAGGGGGGCTCGTCCCCAGCCCGCCCCGCACACAGCCCCACACGTGAGACTCCGGCCCCCTCCCAGCTGATTGCTCAGCTGACCCAGCCGGCGATGGGGGCCGGGCGGCGGCGAGGCCTCTGAGTGGTGCGACGCCGGGCTGGGCCCCGCCCGCCCCCTCCCAGCGCTCGGCGAGGAGCGAGCCGCCCGCCCGCAGCCTGCGTGGTCAGAGCCGACGCCGAGCCCGTCCCCTCCGCAGGCCCCGCCGCCTGCCCTATGCGCTGAGCCCGCGCTGCGCCTCCCCCCAGCTCTGCGCTACCCGCTGCGGGGGCTGAACCGCCGGCCCGGACTGCGACAGCGGCCGCCGCCATGGAGCTCACCGGCGAGAAGAAAAGGTACCGCGGCCCGCTCTGCCCTCAGCCGCCCGCCGCGACCCGCCACCTCCGGGCCTTCGCCTTCCTCTCCCTCAGCAGCAGCCCGCGGGGCTTCCCATCCTCCTCGGGCCTGCGCCGCCCCCCCGGGGCAGCCGCCTCGTACTGCCGCCCTCTCCCCCCCCCACGGCCTGCCCGGGGGCTTGGGGACCCTTCTGCCCTTGGACCCGGGGATCCATCCCTCCACTCCCTGTCCCAGGCCCCCTTCTCCCCCCCCCGTTATACTCCCTCTTCCCCCCCCCCGGGGGCTCCCCTCTTCCCCTCACCCAACCCCACTCCCAGCCCCCCGGAGAGCGCTGCACTCTCGCTTCTCCTCCTCCCCACGGTCCACGTCGCCATTTTGTGGGGGGGGAGGGAGGGCAGTGCAGAACCTGGATCTCAGAAAATTAATCCCCAGGCTTTGCGCGGGGAGCTTGTGCCAGGTCTGTTCAACGTAACTCCGTCTCCAAGATAATTTATTAACACCAGCGACGCTTAATGCCTAGGCCCCGTGGAATTCAGTGTCCTGAGCTGCTGTTTCCCTGCCACACGGTGCACTACCCAACTTAACAAAAACCCACCCTTGTGCAGCTCTGGGCTTGGAATAAGTAGGGCCTGACTTGCCGTTGATTAAATGGGATGTATGTTCACCTGATGTCGTGACTCTACTGTGTGTAGTTTGTTAATATGGGAGTGTAATAGTGTTAGGATGAGAAGAGGGGGTGGCTTCGTCTGTAGACTTGTGTTAATAAGAACACTGCTCTTGTTCACAGCTCTTTACAGTCTGTCAGAAAATAGATACAAACCAGATTAATGAAGGAGGAACAGTTAAAGGCAGCAGAAACGAAAATACGCAGCTATATAGTAGCTATTTCAAAAGTTGAGGGATTTTTAAAGCCAGATTGGGAGGGAAGAGAATGTCTGTGTATGCTTAGAAAATAACACAGTATCTTTTTTAAAAGTACAAGTGTGATTAGATGTTCTGATACTAAAAACAACTCCAGAGTGCTGTTTGTACTGGAAAGGATGTGTGAACAATGAACTGTGACGTCTTTTTTAGGCATCTTCTGCAGTTTTGGTTTCTATAATTGACTGTTTTTTGTTGGGGAGGGAGGAAGAGTGGAGATTCTTAAAATGTTGAACCCATAAGTAAAAAATTCCTCTTCAAGATGCTGATCCTGTAGAAAAGAGAGTTTACTGAACGATATATGTTCCAAAATGTAAATAACTTTCTTCTCTAAGAATTTTTTATTCAGAATCAAAAGGGGAAATGAAAGCTTCAAGAAATAGACCTTATTATATGGTGAAGGTGTAGAGTTTGCTGAGGAGTATTTTGGTGATCAGGTTTTTAGATTAGACAAACTCCACCAATGCATTTTGTGGAGGGATTAATTTAATCTAAATCTGCAGAAGGCAGAGTATGTTTATATTGTTGATACATTTTTTGAGATTTGTTATCTTGGTCTTTGTATCAGCGAATCATCTGAGTAGGTCAAATGAGATAAAGAGATAAAATGCTTTACTATTTAAATGATACTGGAAATAGACACATAAAATATGTTTGTGGCTGAACTAGCTTTTTCTGGTGGATATTGATTTTGTGCAGTTAGAGGTTGCAAATATTGTGTGAAAATACCAAGCAATTTACCTGTGGGGAAGTGCTACCTTTGCACCAATTGCAATTTGTTTCAGTTTTAAACAAACAGAAAAAGTCTTGTGTAGCAAAATGCCTACAAGTAGGGTACGTATGGGTGGTGCTCATTCTAAACCAATGTGTTCTATTCAGTGCTAATAACACTCAGGAAGCCTCAGAAAATGTTGCACCATAAGTAAATGACCTTTTCTTTACTGAGCTTGACCCAGTTTAAAGGCTGGTCTGGAAAAGGTTTTGGGGATTCAGTTTTTGTAGTCCCCTCATTCTGTGTCTGTGACTGTTATTTTTCTAACCATCCTCTTTTATTTGGCAACTTTTTCTCGTTTTCCTGCTGCTGCTGGATGTGATCTGCCATTTTATTTTATTTTATTTTTTTTTGGATGTAAGAATCAGTGTACATAGAAGGGAGGGGATAAACTAAAGGTGAAGCTCAAGAATGAGAATTTATTGGCTGCTGCTTCCTGAAGACCTGCTTCAGTATGGGAAGAACTTTGAATCTTTCTGTGAAATTGTATTAACTCTAAAGTACTGTGGAGTATGTTTTTTTGTTTGAAAAAGAAACAGTATAAAATTGATGATGATGTAAATGCATAGAACAAAGATGTGGGTAGGCAAAAAAGGAAGGACATGAGTTGACATTCATGCAACATGGAGCAGAGAACTTGTTGAAAGTCTGTGTTACTTGAGAGGCAAGGTGGGTGAGGTCATATATTTTATTGTGCCAACTTCTGTTGGTGGAAGAGGCAAGCTTTCAAGCTACACAGAGCTCTTCTTCACCCACCTTGTCTCGCTAATATCCGGGGACCAACATGGCTACAATACTGCAAACATCAAGTGATACTTAACAGTCGCAAATTGTTTGAGGTGGGTTTAGGTTTGAGTGTGTGTATTAAAGGATTCTTTGAAACCAATTCTTTCCATTTTCCAGTAATGTTTTCTTGAAGCTTCAGAAATGCAACATTTTAGCCAAAGCTTTAGTGATGAAGACTCACTACAGTTTAATTTTCTACTCTCATACATTCATTTAGTTGAATCCCTCTTATTTTACACCACATGAACATTGATATTTATTTTTAGCTTTGTTAAAGTTTCTCTCAGATTTGGGGACACAACATAAATCCTGGGGTGGTTTCCATCTTTTTTTTTTCCCCCTGAATGTTTAAAACAGAACTAAATTTTGTAATTTTTAGCAAAGTAAGAATTTGGATAAAAGTTGGTATTTGTCATAGAGCAGAAAAAAGTTGCAATACTAGAAATACAGAAGCAGCAAAGATTGGGAAACAATCTTACTTGACAATTTACTCTGCAATTTAATGTAAAAATAAAGGAATCTTTAACACTTGGGTACATCCAATTCATGAGTATTGCAAGAGGATATAAAGTGAGGCTGCTTGTCTGCTAGTTGAGTGTGCTGTGAAGTCCTGAACTTAATTATAGGTATATGAAGAATGAAAAAGAGAAGCTGTATGTAAATGTAGATCAGTGATGATAGTAATTTTAAATGTGAATTGGTGGCTTATGGACTGACCTACTGACTCATGGAAAACTTTGAAAGACACTTAAAGGCCATTCTGCTTTATGTAGCTCAAAACTTCTGTAGTTCTAGTTTCATTCCTTATGGACATTGAGCCCAGTATAATTAGCAAACTGACACATTACTGACAATTATTTGGGTTTTACCTCTTCCCTTGCAGTTAAACCATCTTCAGTACAGGCTCACGGAAGCATGTTGCCACTTGTGCCTTATGGGGAGAAACAGGGTCTCTGAAAGGGGTTTTTGTTGTTGGTTGTAATTCTTTTGGGTTTTTGTTAAACAGGATAATACCAATATGCTTTTACTTTATTTCCAAATATGGTCTCTTACTCTACTATTAGTTCTTTGGTGTGAATCTGGCCCAAACCAAAAGTAATCCAGCCTAAAAGGATAGTGTACGCTACAGTAAAGATTGACCCCCCCAACAAATTTTTATAAATGGGGTACAAATGCTTGGTGCTACCAACAGAGTTTTTCCTCTGTTGCCATGATGTGAATGCTCACCATTAGCAGCATGACACTTGCGCCATCTTAAGTGTATCTTAATATTGTTAAAGATATGCTGCTTGTGATTACACATACTAGAAAAGGAAACTAAATAAGAACTCTGTCATCTTCTTTCTTGATACTATAACACATATTTCCTGAGTATTCAATAACTTTTGGAGTAAATTGTTACTTCTGTTTTAAATATTATCTATTATGGGTACCATACAGGAGAATTTTAAGAGGTAATCTCAAGTGTTCAGTATGCCTCATATACCAGTAGTTTACATGTCTATAATGCAACACTCATATTTGTTTTTCTGGTATCATTAAAACTTCAATTATGGTCTGCATGTTTAATTCTTAGCTGGGACTTAAAAACTTGACTAGACATCCATTATTCCATTCCAGTATGAGACAGGAGGGTGGCTTCTCATCAGGTTTTGCTGCTGGAGACCCCAAGTTTCAAGGCCAACATGTACATAAATTGTGGGGGAGACAGTTTTGCTGAGGCTATTCCAGCATATTGTCTCTGGAACCTGCTTGTGGTTTCCACTGACTTGTGTACATCATTGACTTTTTGTGCTTAAAAAAAAAAAAAAAATTCTCACTGTTTTCACTGATTCAGCTCTGCCAATGTGAGCAGTGGTGGGAAACTCAGCCAGAAAGGCTAATCTATGTCATGGATATCAATTGCTGATTAGTAAAAGTCTGAAAAATTTGAAGTTGCACTTCCCGAGGTGTTGTGAGGGGGAGAGGGAGCTTTTCTGTCTTTTTCCATAGATACTTCCTGTTTCTGCAATGGGGGGGAATGGTCTCCATTGTGTTACCTTTTTAATCAGCAATGTTTTGTATGGCACGTCAGAGTAATTAGCTCGTGTATCCATTTCTGCGGCTTCTCATTTCTTTACTAAGTATGCATAGCATGATAGGCACAAGGTTTTGAATACCATCAATAACAATTATCAGACTTCTGTTAATTTTACTTTTTTTTTTTTGATGTTTAACAAAGTTATGAGTAACAGAAGTGGCACACTGGAGCAATCTGTATCTAAGATTTGGAAAAGGACTAGCTTTCAAACAATAAGATAATGTAAAATTATCTTCAAGTGCAAGGGCTAGAAACTTTTTGGTAAATGATAGACAATCAACATTTGCAGAATCTAAACTAAGTACTGTTGCTAGCTAGCTAGGGTAAGCCTCTGTCTTGCCTGGGTCCAGCTGATTTACCAAGTCCTGCTTCTGAATAGGGAACATCTAATTAAAACAAGCATTGCTTAATTTTTTTACATTGTTCTCTTTGTGGGGATATTTCCTATATAATTTTATCCTAAATGAGAAAATAACTACCGGTAATTTTAAATTGTCACCTGTAACTTTCAAAGGGAAAATAGGCAAATGTTCTTTAAAAAAAATCTATAAAGAAGGCATGAAAAGTGTTCAATTTGTAAAATTTTGTGTGATTTTTACACATTATAAATCCAGCCTTCTTTTCTTTTGACTGCTACATGGTGACTGGAGAACTAGTGAAATTGATATCCTAAGAGTAAAAAGACAGAAAACTGAACAGTTGGAAGGAGAAGTGATTTTTGTAGTCACTTATTGTTTACAATTTAACACATTTAATTTCACTTGGCTAATGAGCATTCTGGATAAAGGATTTCATTAAAGATTCAGCACCCTTGCCCTGTGGTAAACTGTTCTGAAAAAAATATTCTGGGACCGCTCTCCATGTGAACACTCATATGCTGGAATAAGTGACTTCACAGAGGGAGCTATTGTGAAATATTTTATTCCAGTTAATTTCCCTATCCCCTGAGAGTCAGCCCGCCAGTTCATATGCCCTGGTCCACCAAAAGTCTTCCTGAAAAACCAGGGGAATACCAGACTTGAAATTCCTGTTACTTCTGAGGATGGAAAAAGGGCAGCGCAAGCACAATGCCATTCCTTGCCCCCTCCATTTTTTTTTAAAAGAAAAATCTGCCTTTACACATTTCTAGATCCTTGTCTGAGAGGAATATTTCTCCCTCAACTTGGCTGCAAACAAAAGGGAGAGGAGTGGGGAACAGTTTTGTGACTGCTGGTTGGTCAGAATCTGCCTGCTACTGAGAGAAGGCAAGTCAGAGATATGCAGCTACTGAAGCCTTGTTTTAAAACTTTCTGGTGTGGCTCAAGCAGTGATGATAGTGGGAGAGCTAGCATAGGTAGTGTGAGAGTGAAAGTAGGTGTTTTAATTTCCATGCTGTCTGGGCCTGCTCTGATGCAGTTGAAATACCAGCAACTGGTCTGCACTAGATGACAGCTATTGCTATCACCAGTGAAGCTGTAATAATGGTGGGAAACTTTAAGGAAAAATCTAGTGTAGACAAGGCCTGATAAGCCAAGTTGTCAGCTGGTACGCAACAGGCATACAGCAGCAGGGTGCGGTGGTAAGAGTCTGTTATCCCAAGGATACCCAATATTACTGCAACCTCCTTTAGCATGCTGCTCTTTCTTCTGTCTCCTCTCTGTCATTTTTCAGGATGCATCCAGTCACTGCTCGGGGGTGGGGGTAAGGAGCTGATACTGTTATCATGGTTTGAGGGAATTAATTAGCTCTTGGCTATTAATTAGCTCTTGGCTCAATACTAGGGCTCTTTGTGAGGTGAAAGATGATACCCTTCCCTCATTGCACTGCCCATTGTTTTATGAGAAATGGTGAGCGTTCTGTCTAGTAAGAGCTTATCTCAGCTAGGGTAAAAGGTGTATTTTTAAAACACTTTAGCTAAAGTAAGTGTTTTAAAAAGACACATTTTATGCCAGACTAGACAAGACCTGAGAAATTCTCATACTTTCTTCTCAGCCCATTGTTGATGAAAGAGGGAGACCTTGGTGCTAGTGTGAATGGGACTGATGTCAGTGATGCAACAGCATCCGCTTGTTCACTGGTGCTTGCAGCTTCCTCCTTTGGATGATTTGAGGGGAACCTTAGACCTTTTGTTTCCTGTGTTTAGTTAGTTGGATTAGGTATAGAAGTTGATAAGTCTTTCTAGAACATTGAGACCGTTGGTAACATTCATTTCTTCCAAGCAAGTATGTATTCATCAGTAGAAACTGTCATTAACTGTTTACTGCTTGTTTGAAACTGTTATCCTTTTTGAGGCTGTCAGGAACCTAAAGTGTTAGTTTTTTTGACCTTGAGACTTTGAAAACTTCTGTTTAGTCTTTTCTGATCATAATTACAGAGAGTGGACTAACTTTTTTGAATGCCCTTTGTACTTGCTTAACCAGGGCATATTTAGGGAGCTGAGATTAGTTTAATACCACTACCACACTCATTTTAGAAGGCTGGATTTAAACCCAGAAAATCATGTCAACCAGATTTTCACCCTAAGAAGAATAATCAAAAAGTGTCAAATGGCAAAAATCAGTAGTCATATATTTCAAGAAAGCATTTGATGCATTTATTGCAATTCATTTGGGAACATCTTTAAGTGTTATGGTATGCAGCTTAACAACAGTATAGAAGATCTATTTTGTGCTGAAATAGCTCATCTAAATGACAGCTCAACCAACATGCAAATAAAGACCAGCACTGCAAAAAAGATGGGGTTAATAATCAGTTATGGGGTGAGGGGAAATCAAATGAGAATCCCAGCAACTTCCAACTCAGGCATTACTTTAGAAGGCAGAGGAATAGAAAGAAGTGAGTTGAGTCACATACATTGGCAGTAACATGCTTGCAAGCCAGTGGCGATGGCCATACGGAAATGTCACAAATTGGTAAGGTGGCAGCTGAAGTTTCCAGCTTAAACAAGATTTGGTCATCAAAAGTCTACAACTTAAAAGACCAGACTACAAATGTTGAGCTCAAATATTATTTGTCTTAATGCATGGAAATCCACCAAAGGTACAGGCAAGTGTTTAAATGCCTTAGAAAAATACCAGATATCAAATGGAATGAATTTATAACATATGCCGAGATTTATCAGAGCATTCAACAGCTCATTATCTCTAAAGTGATCTAGAAAAGAAGATGGAATTATTTGGCATATGTGTTAGGAATGAAGCCAGAGCATCTGTCGTGGCAGGTGTGCTCTTGGGCAGCTGGAGGACCACTGAAAGAATCCCTCCAAATACTACTCAGGGAGGGAAAACTTCTGGAACTTGACACACAGAACATGCAATGAGCAGTCGAGGACAGACAAGGATAGTAGAGTGGTGTTTGTGATCGAAGTGATGTCTGGATTCTTCCCAGGCTGTCGGATTACAGATTTTATCTTCCAAGAACCAGCGTGATTTGGCCTACCATAAAAATGCTATTTATAATGTTATAGGTAGGATTTTTTTCAGTTTTGAAAGAGTAGCATTTGAAAACCATTAGAAATGGAGGAATTATATTAATATGAATGTATTCCAGAAGTCTCTCTTTAAATACTGTTTGCGTAAATCACAAACCCCCAAATTCTGTAGGGTTCTTTGTGGAGCCAGATCCCCCAGCTGATGGAGCTATGCCAATTTACACTGAAGCTATGTGAGTTTACACCAACCTGAAGATCTGGCCCAAGGTATTTTGCTCAAAATAAGTGAGCTGATAAAGATGAACGCCTCATCGGATGTATACCTATACAATATCTGACCTGTATTTGTTTCCTTTTGTTGAAGTCTATAATATCCAGACTTATAGTGGCAGTGTCCTCCATTTTGATATCTGCAACCTTTACATTGATATAAATGAGACATTTTAAACTGCCCTGCTGGCACTGGAAATCTGACCTTTCAAGAATATCACTCTATGAGTAGCTCTTAGGAGAGTAAAGATAGTCATTAAACTTGATTTATATTGCAAACTGACTAGATTTATTTCAAACCTCATGGAGATTTAAACATTTGGCCAAGTGCGGCTTCATGTTTTCATCCTACAGATAATAGCTGTTAATAATCATTTATTATGTATGTATTCTTACTCCTAGGAGGCCCAGTCATGGTCCAGGACCACATTGTGCTAGCTAGGTGAAGTAGCAACAGAGCAAAAAGATAATCCCTGCCCCTAAAGAATTTACAATCTAAGTATCAGACAAGAGAACCGATGGATACAAAGGCAGACTGATGGAGGAGTGCAAGAAAACAGTGAGAGGCTGCGGTCTCAGCCACCACAGCCTAATTGTTGTGAAGTTTTTGTAGGAATCATGGCAGAGCAGGGTTTGAAGAAGGGTAATGAGTTAGTTTTGCAGATATTTATGGAGAGCTCCTCTGAAGTCTGAGGGTTAGCATTGAAAATGTATCAAGTGGGTGGTGGAGGCTGGCATCATGGGTGGATCAAAAGTGGGAGTTGATTAATACACTAGAGAAGGAGGAGCCAGTGGATGAATGCAAAGCAGGGGGAGATAGTCAAAGTAAAGGGACAAGAAAATGATCTCTGCAGCAGAATTCTGAACGGATGGGCAAGATTTCATTTGTCAAGGCCAGAGAAAAGGATGTTGTAGTAACTGAGATGCTAGATGGGAGCCTGGATGAGAGTTTCAGCTGTGTGAATGGATAGGACAGGGTGTATCTTAGGGCTGGTCTACACTACGGGGGGAAATCAATCTAAGATACGCAACTTCAGCTACGTGAAGAACGTAGCTGAAGTCGAAGTATCTTAGATCGAATTACCTACCGTCCTCACGGCGCGGGATTGACGTCCGCGGCTCCCCATGTCAACTCCGCTACCGCCGTTCGGGTTGGTGGAGTTCTGGAGTCGACAGGAGCTCATTCAGGGATCGATATATCGCGTCTCATCTAGACGCGATATATCAATCCCTGAGAAATCGATTGCTACCCGCCGGTACGGCGGGTAGTGAAGACGTAGCCTCTGAGATATTATGCAGAAAGAATCTGCGAGACTTGGGACATAGATCATCACATCCAGGCTATGCGTGAGGATTCCAACTCAAGGATGATACCGAGGTTATGGGCTTGAGTGACAAGCAAGTTGATACTGTTTTTCATGGTCATGAGAAAAGAGATAGCAGGGAGAGTTTAAGAGCTCTATTTTAGCCATGTTGAGCTTGAATTGATGGCTAGACATCCATGAAAAGATGTCAGAGAGACAGTCCAAGATTTTAGTTTGGACACAACATGGAGCATTTGGACTAGAGAGATAGAAATGAGCAAAATATATTTTAAATAGTAGTGTATGACTGTATATTTACTAACATTTAAGGAAAAATCTGCAAAGTAAATTTTGTAACTTGCATTGCATTGAAAAGGAGCTCAAATGAGAAACTGAGCAAGCTGCAACACTTGGTGCTTACAATACAATAAAACTGTTTTGTATTACAATGCTGGGAGGTTTTAACAAGTCATTAACTTATTAAACATACCCTTTTCAACAGTTTCAACACTGATGTGATTGTCATAGTAGTACCCAGCAAACAAGGATGACATCTGCTTTTTAGAATCCATGTTTTATTGTACTCATAATTAAAATCAGACTAGCTTTTTTTTATATGGGGATCTTTTTACATTTCAGGAGGGAAAAGAAAGTTTTAAGAACCCAGGACATCTCATCTTCAGAAATTTCTTTATGCAACTCACATCCTGGGATAAACTTACTAGTAAACTGAAAAGGCAAAATGTTTCTTAGAGGCCTTTATATTTTGTGTTCGGCATTTTAATTTTCATGCTCATTTGAATGTCTGGACTTGTACTGTCAAGCCACATGTGGCTTCACTTCTCCTTTTTAAAAAAACAAAAAAATTTCACATCTATAAAGCCTACATCTGAAGCCCCTTTCCAGGATATGAAAAACAAGAGGCAATGACAAATTACAGTAAAAGCTGTGTTATCTGGCACTTTATCAACCAGAAAGCTCTATAGACTGGACTTTCAATGAATATCAGAAATGCCAGTTTATAGTCCGATTGGCGCAGGACCAACAGGCTCCCTACCTGGCTCCACATGGCTCCCCGTAAGTGGCGACATGTCCCTGCTGCTCCTAGGTGGTGGAACGGGCATGAGGGGTTCGGAGTGCAGGATGAGTTGTGGGGTCTAGGGGGGAGTTCAGGTATGGGAGAGGGCTCAGGGCAGGGGGTTCAGCGTGGGAGAGGGAGTGGGGTGCCAGATCTGGGTGGCATTCACCTTGGGTGGCTCCCCGCAAGCAGTAATATGTCCTGCTGGTCCTAGGCAGAGGTGCGGCTAGGCGACTCTGTATGATGCCCCTGCCCCGAGTGCTGGCTCCGCAGTTCCCATTGGCCAGGCACCATGGCCAGTGGGAGCTGTGGTGGCGGCGCCTGCGGGCACAATAGGGCCCCCATCTTTGGGGCTTCTAGACACTACTGTCATAAATAACAGCACTCAAAGGCCATGCAGTGAACTTTGTGACACTGCAACTGATTCATAATTTAGGAGAGCAGAGACATTGTTTACTTTTTTAATATTATATACACCATCTAAATGATGGTGAGTTTAGATTCCTCCCTCTTCCCTTACCCCCCCCCCCCAAAGAATTGAATTAGCAGTATTCTTCCCCTGTCACTTCCGACTTTCCTATTTTTGGTCACTGTCACCTTGGGGTATACAGATTTCACCCATTCGTTAAAACTTTTAACTAAAAGTCACTTCTGATCAAATCCACCTTCAAAATGTAGGAGGGAGGTCCTTAATTCTGTAACGGGTAACTAAGTATTGTGTAGATAATTGTAAAACGTGTTGCTTTCTTGGCTTCCCCAAAAAAAGTGAAAATGGAGTTGACTAGACATCTTTCTGACGGGAAGATAGTAGGAAGAGTAACCTTTTGACTGGTCAGCAAAGGCTGTTGTGGAACTGCTGTGACGTGAACCTTCCAACTAAAATTCTACACTTGAAAGCAAAAATACTGTTTCTGGAGCCCATCTGAAGTGAAAAAATGTAGTAACAAAATTACAGCATTTGTATTTGCAAATGGATAGGTATCTACTTACCTGTATATATTATGGTGGATTCTGAGGTTAATAGTTCTCTTAAATCTTCAGTGGCATGGTCTTCAAATTTTTGTATTTTTGCGGTTGGATCTTGGGCCCCTCTATTAAATATCCAATCCTGAAGATCAAAGTGAAATATATGGCTTGTAACAATTCTTTAAACTTCCTGCTGGTGCTAGCAGTCTGAGTGGTAATTCATATAGAACAGTATTCATCATTTCAGAGACTGGATTAGCATGTGTTTTTGAATTGTGGAAGTGAGTTTAAACTGAGATCAGGATGTAGCAGAGAGCTATAGATCAGTGGTTCTCAAACGTTTGTACTAGTGACCCCTTTCACATAGCAAGCCTCTGAGTGTGACCCCCCCCGTCTAAATTAAAAACACTTTTTTGTATATTTAACACCATTATAAATTCTGGAGGCAAAGCAGGGTTTGGGGTGCAGGCTGACAGCTCGCCATCCCCCCCATGTAATAACCTTGTGACCCCCTGAGGGGTCCTGACCCCAGTTTGAGAACCCCTGCTATAGATCATGCTACAGTGAATTCTGAAGACTAGCAGTTGGTAGAAGGGAAAAAGGGGGAGAGAGGAGAAAAGAGACAGGTGCACTGTCAGACTCAGAACATGATCCAGTAACACAGACTGAGCAAGATGATGTCAACTAACTAAGGGTATGGCTACACTTGAGAGTTGCAGCGCTGGTCATACAGCTGTGTAGGGAAAGTGCTGCTGTGTGGCCACATTTGCAGCATTTGCAGCGCTGTTGGGGGTGATGCATTATGGGCAGCTATCCCAGCGTTCAAGTGGCAGCAACGTGCTTTTCAAAAGAGGGGAGTGGGGTGGAGTGTGACAGGGAGCAGGGGGGAGAGAGAGAGAGTGGATTTTTGGAGCCGACACTGTGTATCGGCTCCCTGCCTTGCAAAATCAGAAAATTTTCCCGACCCCTTACTCTTAATTGCAAACAGCCTGCAGACCAGATAAGCAGCTGCTCCAACGGACTCCCTCCCCCCCCCCCCCCGCCGTTTCTCTCGTCAAGCAAATACTCTTCCCCGTGCCTGCCTCATTCACAGCAAGGTAGTGGGTTTATCTCATTTGATTGTTCAGTCAGTTACAGATTGATCACGGCAAACAGGAGCTGTGTTTGTTTTTTAGATAAGCAGCTCCCGGAGCCCCGAGTTCACAACAAAACAAAGAGAGGCAGCATAACAAAACAAAGGGAGTAATTTAGTTAAAAGCATTCTGGGATATATCCTTATACCCTGGAGGCCAATAACAGCGCTGGTGTGTGGCCACACTTTACGACCAGCGCTGCAATGCTTATACCCCAAGCAGACCCAGGTGTACGGCCAGCGCTGCAGCCAGGGAGTTGCAGCGCTGGATGTGCCCTGCAGGTGTGGACAGTTACTAATTGCAGCGCTGGAAAGCCTCCACCAGTGCTGCAAATCTCAAGTGTAGCCATACCCTAAGAAACCAGTGCACTTGTTACGCTGGAAGTGTAATAATATCGGCTCAGAAAACTATTTACATAGGATATAAACCACAGAAGCAGTGAGTAAAAGACATCCATGTTGGAAGAGACTGAGACACTGTTGATGTAAACTCAGAAGAAATTTCATGTCTGAGCAAGAACCAGTAAAGCTATACCCTGAAGCTGAAGGGGTGGCACACGTATACTGATAACTGTATGAGAGTATACCAGACCTTCAAGAAAGTAAGTTGGTCAGTCAGTACATTTAAGGAAGGAAAGAAAAATATTTCTAACTAATTGCACTGGGAATGCTAGAAACAAATTGTTAGTCTATGCGATGGAGACCGCCATTTCTTGGAGCAGAGGTTACTCCACTCAGTGAAAAGCATGGTGAAACTGTAATTGTTGGGGATCTGCAGCTGTGTTTCAGCTAATGGAAAAACCCTACAAAGGACGCCAAAAGAACTTCCTGAATTTAAATAGAACTATTTAAAATCCAGCCTTATTAAAATTCATAACCAAGAGTAAAATCTGAAATTTCCTTTTCCCATATCAGATAAGATTGTTCTGACATAGTGTAAGGAAAAATATGACCTCTGGGAGGATATTTAGTTGTAAACACCATAAGATTTTTAAATCCTTGGGTTGAGTAGAGCTTTGCATTCATATTATAAAAATACATGTTTTGTTTTTGTTTTTGTTTTTAATATCCTTGAGGAAAGTGGACTGTTGTTGGCTTTGTCCCCAAATGTTAAATCACATTGTGCTTTTGTTGATGTGAACATTACGGGAGGGGAATGTAATGTCAAAGGAGTCCAGAATCTGAATCATTTTATGGAACTTTAAAAGAACAGTATTTTCACTAGATTGTTATCTTTGCTCATTTGAATTCCTTCCTCCTTGTTTCCATCTAGGTTCACTATGGTAGCAGAGTGCATCATGAACTTAAGAAATGAATACAGATATAATGGTGTCCTTTTATTTCCTCCTGGCTCGAGTCTACAAAAACTGAGCTTTGTGGGGATGTTATTGTGGAAAGGCTAGGTCAAAGAGCCTTGCATTTTATTCTGACGGCACAGAGCTTTGAAGTAATCCCTCTGTCTTTTGGGAATGCCAGATTTATTGGCTGTTTGCCAAGAAAGCTCTGTTTTCTACTCTCAGAAGTTTCACAATCTGTTGTTCCTGTGAAACACTTGTTGAAGAAGGTTGTGGTCAGGCGGTGTGAGGCTGTCCCCAGCTAAGTTGGCCCAGTCCTGTGGAGGGCTTTGCATAGGACTACAGAAATAAAATATGGCTCTATATTCACGGGGAGCCAGAGAAAAGTGGAACACTGAGATTTAAGCTGGTTCTGGCGGTCTAGGCTCCTAAGTGAGTGGGCTACTGTGTTCTGAACCAGTTGCAGCTTTTAAGGTTGATTTCATTCCTAAATACAAAGTCATTTTAGGAAATTTTGCAAGACCGAGAACTAGCAACAGATAAATCAAGTTGTTAGAGTACTGCTTGCCACAGTAACAGTGCATTTGTATATGATTTCTTGTGTTAACAGAGAGAAACAAATTAATTAAAGGTTCATGATAACAGTAAATATTCTTGGGTTTGTTCAACTCTGCTTAACTTTTACCATCATCCAGTAGGTAATTAGCCAGAAGACTTACACTGCACTGGCAGGGGTTATGTTGTGTGTGTGTGAGTGCATGGTATTGAGAGGGCAGGAGTGAAGAAAGGAATGGGTGGGAACTGAGTGATATTTTTTTTCCAGGATTTGAGGACTTCAGTAGTTCAGACATAGGTTAGGGGTTTGATACAAGAGTGGGTGGGTGAGACTCTGTGGCCTGCGTTGTGCAGGAGGTCAGACTAGACGATCATAATGGTCCCTTCTGACCTTAAAGTCTATGATTCCAGTGAGAACAATTTCATCAGGGAAGTTGTTTTACAATAAGCAGAAAGCGGACTAGAATGGAGCAGAAAGCTTAGACAAGTAATGCATGTAACTTCAGTGTGCCCTTATAAATAAGGAATAAAGTTAAAGCCAAATTAAAGTAACGCCTTCTCCTTTGGTACAAGAAGACTAAGTTAGCTGCAGATTTAATGTTGTCTGGCAATGTAGCTGACCCAGCCACTGCTGTACCCAGGATGTACTACACATCAGATCACAAGCACTTAGCTCCACAAAGAGGATCCATAGGGCTGTTGTTCTGTTTCAGATTCCATCAGGACTCTGTCCCTGCACCATAATTTGTGACATGGTTTCAAACCATTGTCCTAATTAAGTACACTGTTGTGTCAAGTGTTGGGAGTAAATGATGATGAGTGAATCCCCTGGCTGCTCAATTGAAAATACCGCAAGACCGAACCTTTAGAACATTCTTCATGAATTAACTTTCATTAAATGAAGGTTTATCTAGTAGACAAATCATTACATTTATACACTAAAGAAATTATATATAGAATACTGCAAAGACCATACTGAATATTGCCCATTTCAGCTCAGGATGGTCCCTTTGCTTCCAAGCTTCAGAACTTTCACCCTCTTCCTGCTCCAGTCTGTGCATAGCAGTGATATTCTACTGTTTCTTTTCCTTCGGATCCCCAGAACTTCCACCAGAACCCTCTTGCTCTGGAGCCATCTTTTTGTATGCTGTTTCAAAGAGCTTGAGGGAAGCTTACTATAAGATGGATGTTTCAGCATCTTTATGAGCCAACAGCCCTCTCGTTTTTGCAGTTTCTTCCCTCAGTTTGTTGCACTCATCTGCTGGCAGCTGATCCTTAAACTCCTCTATCTTGGATGATGCCTTCTGCTATTTTCATAGCTTTGACACGTTCCTTTCTTCGTCTGTCTTTCTCTGAATATTTCTCTGCATTCTTTACCATGTTCTGAGTGCCATCATTGCTGAGGTCACCACAAGACTGGATCACAATTTGCTGTTCGCGTCCTGTCCCTTTTATCCTTCGCTGAAATGTGAACAGTGCTGTTACCATTGGTGTCGAAAGTGACTTCAGTCTGGGGCACTCCGTGTGGAACTATCGAAATTCCAACCAGAGTGAATTGCCCAAGAAGCTTGTTGTCAGCAGGCTACTATAGAAAACACCTGGCTTTTCTTGGGTTGAAACCATTGTGCTCCTGTTGATGAGCTGAGCGAAGACACCTTCTACCATCTTGATTCCCAGGAACAGGGGAGTCACTTCCACCAGTAGGATGTCGGTGACATCACCAGCCTTGAATTGCGGCACCAATAGCATAAGTTTTATTGGGATTAACTGCTTTGCTAGGAGCACCATCAAGCAGATCCTGCATAGTCTGCTGTCCTTTGGCATTCTGCTCATGCCACCAACCAGGATAATTTGCCAGAGTCATTCTTGCTGACTTCAGCATCCTTCATTGCTTTTTGGCAAGGTGCTACTGTCATCCTGATCAGATCTGCTACAGTCTGCTTAAACTGGGAACAACTCTGCATCATGCTCAAGTGCTTTGGTCCAGAAGCATACGTAAGATAACCATCTCCTCGCACTTCACTTTTTCCAATGCAACTCTCACTGTCTGAAGAGCCATGTTGTTTTGTCAATGCCCACCTCTCTTGAATTCCTTAACTATATGCCTGTCTCTTGAATTCCTTAACAATGCTGCAGCAAATTGTGATCAAAATCTTCACCATCTATGGTCATTAACCCCTCCCATCTATGTGAATAGAGGCAGTTCTCTCTGCTTGCACATTCAAGAAGACAACTATGTTGGCTTTCATCTGGAAGATTGTCTTCAAAATCATAAGGAATAGAAGTTTGAGTCAGATTTCTTATATTGTAGAAACTTGGGGGTGTGGGGGGTGGCAGAGTTTCAGACTTCAGTGCCTAAAATTAGTCACCCAAGTGTGATGATCATGGCCTTAGTGTTTTTTAATGAAAACCTTTAATTCTTCAGAAACTGGGGGTGTTTTTCCCCCCACTTCGTCACTGCCTTTGCAGAAAAAGTGCCCATGAAAAGTAGGAAAATGTATTCGCTAAATCATAATACTTCTTTTCAGTTACTAGAACTAATTTGGTGAGCAAAGTACTTGTCAGTAAGTGTAGTTCTTACAGTTTAAACAAAGATTTTCAATGAAGTGAGACACTTGATATGCTCTTCACAAAATCCAGAAAACTTCAGCTCAGTTTCTTAAGATCAGATTTATATTTAACTGAGATGTTTTAAATGTTACCTCAAACAATTTACTGCCAGCATAACTCTTGACGTTATAAGTAGGGCTGTCAAGTGATTTTAAAAGAACTACTTGCGATTAATGATGCTGTTAAACAATAATAGAATACCATTCATTTAAATATTTTTGGATGTCTTCTGCATTTTCAAATACACCTCTACCCCGCTATAACGCGACCCGATATAACATTGGTTCCCATATAGCGCGGTAACTGTGGGGCTCCAGCAGTGCTTTAAAGGGTCTGGGGCTCCTGCTGCTGCTGGGAGCCCAGGGCCCTTTAAATCACCGCTGGAGCCCTGCTGCTGCTACCCTGGGGCTGTGGCAGCGAGGCTCCACTGGTGATTTAAAGGGCCTGGGGCTCCCTAAATCACTTCAGCCCTGCCACCGCTACCCAGATATAACGGCGTTTCACCTATAACGCGGTAGGGATTTTTGGCTCCCCGCAACTGCATTATATCGGGGTAGAGGTGTATATTGATTTCAGTTACAACACAGAATACAAAGTGTACAATGCTCACTTTGTATTTATTTTTCATTACAAATACTTGCACTGTAAAAAAAAAAAAAATCACCTAGTACAAGTACTGTAGTGCAATCTCTTTATCGTGAAAGTTGAACTTACAAATGTAGAATTGTTTTTTTAAAAAAAATCTGCACTCTAAAACAAAACAATGTAAAACTTTAGAGCCTACAAGTCCACTCAGTCCTATTTCTTGTTCAGTAAATCGCTCAAATAAGTCTGGATACAATTTGCAGGAGATAATGCTGCCTGCTTCTTGTTTAGCCAGTGTCACCTGAAAGTGAGAACAGGCATTTGCGTGGCACTGTTGTAGCTGGCATTGCAAGGTATTTACGTGCCAGATGCGCTAAAGATTCATATGTTCCTTCATGCGTCAACCACCATTCCAGAGGACATGCGTCCATGCTGATGACGGGTTCTGCTTGGTAACAATTCAAAGCAGTGCGGAACGACGCATCTTCATTTTCATCATGAGACAAATGCCATCAGCAGAAGGTTGATTTTCTTTTTTGATGGTTCGGGTTCTGTAGTTTCCTCATCTGAGTGTTGCTTTTTTAAAACTTCTGAAAGCATGTTCTACACCTTGTCCCTCTTAGATTTTGGATGGCACTTCAGATTCGTACACCTTGAGTCAAGTGCTGTAGCTATTTTTAGAAATTTCACATTTAGTACCTTATTTGCATTTTGTCAAATCTGCTGTGAAAGTGTTCTTAAAATGACGATGATCCAGCACATGTTCAAGACTGCTATAACATGAAATATATGGCAGAATGAAGGTAAAACAGAACAGGAGACATACAATTCTCCCCCAAGGACTTCAGTCACAAATTTAATTAACATGTTGGTTTTTTTAAACAAGCCTCATCAGCATGGAAGCATGTCCTCTGGAATAGTGGCCGAAGTATGAAGAGGCATACGAATGTTTAGCATACCTAGCACGTAAATACCTTGCAACGCTGGCTATAAAAGTGCCATGCAAAGCCTGTTCTCACTTTCAGGTGACATTCTTAATAAGAAGCAGGCAGCATTATCTCCTGTAAATGTAAACAAACTTGTCTTAGCGATTGGCTGAACAAGAAGTAGGACTGAGTGGACTTGTAGGCTCTAAAGTTTTACATTGTTTTGTTTTTGAATGCAGTTATGTAACAAAAAAATCTACGTTTGTAAGTTACACTTTCATGATAAAGAGATTGCCTACAGTACTTGTATGCGGTGACTTGAAATACTATTTTATCATTTTTACAGTGAAAATATTTGTAATAAAAAATATGAAGTGTGCACTCTACACTTCGTATTCTGTGTTGTAATTGAAATCAATATATTTGAAAATGTAGAAAAACATCCAAAAATATTTAATTTTCAATTGGTATTTTATTAACAGTGAGATTAATTTTTTTAAGTTAATCGCGTGAGTTAACTACGATTAATCGACAGCCCTAATTATAATTAAATATCAGGTTTTATTGTTGCCTGGATTATTTTATTTCTTCAGTTAGAGATCATGGCATGTATTGGTGGTTTAGAACTAGAATCTGAGGGCAGCCTATGGGTTCTTGGAAACCTAATTGTACTGAAAACTTCTTGTGAGGTGGCTGGGGTTAAACCTAGTTATTGGGGAATGACAAAATGGCATGTAGTTATACAAAGGTTATAATGTGTCCTTTTGCTTAAAAGTCCAAAATAATTAGTATATCTAGCCACTTGAGATGTTACATTAATAGTAATGGTCTCTTTCCCCTTCCCCCTCGGATTTTCAGAAAGGGCAGGAAATTAAATGTCACAAGGAGATATATATATGCAACTAAGTGGGAGAGGACTTTTCCATTGCATTTCTAAATGTTTTGTGGTAAATTTTTCTTCCTACACCCAGATCCTTTAGATTAGGTAAGAGAAAACAAATTGTTTTTACTGGATAGTAGTCCTGGGGGTTACTGTTTTGGTAATAACCTGCACCTGTATTTTAAAAGGTATGTGGGTGTGCGGTGTCTGAGTCAAGGGGCAGGAGGGGAATTTGAGTCAAGCTCTCCACAGTGGGCTTTTGTGGCAGGTGGACTTGGCCTTGGCAATTCTAGGCCATGTCTAGTTGCACAGGTTTGACTAAAATCGGTTTGCACCTGGTTTATTGGTTTAGCTTAAGTCTGTAAGGAACTGATTTAAGTTAAATATAAGCCAAATTTAAGTCTGCCTATGCAGACTTTGCGCTGTTCTAAGTAAATCATTTGAAACAGTTTTGTTAAACCAGTGCCACTTTTGTGTGTGGGCAAGGGCCTATCCAGTTTCCTTTTGCACGTAGCTTTATGTAAAGGCTGGTTAATTTAATTATGGATGCAGTGGATTCTCCATCACTTGAAATCTTTATCTCTGAGATTCCGTGTTTGTCTAAAAGACAGGCTGTATGTACTTACTGGATGAAAATTCCGTGGATTGTATTATGACAGAGATCAGATGATATGAACAGAAAGATCTCAATGCCAAAAAAGGACCAATGACTCTGTTGGCTAGTTGATCACCAGACTGATGATATCCTCCTGATGTGGAAACAGGGAAATCTCCTTGCACAAGCACTTTGACTTTAGTCCCAATTTCTGCAGCATTATACAGTATCACCCCCCCCAAACTGTGTAGTCAAGAATAAACATTGAGAAGGAGACAAATAATTGTTACCCAGTTTTCGCATGAGTTAGTAGCTCCCAGAGATGGGGACAGCCAAATTCCTCCTGGGCTGGTGAAACAAGTCTGTAGCTGCTAAAATCATTGTGGAAAAGGCTAAGATAAAGGGTGATCTTTTCTGGCTGATTTTTTTTTTTTTTTCCCCCTGTGGGTAAGATAGGAGATGGGACAGCAGCAGCACTTCAACCAGAAAAAACCTATCCAGAGCAAAAAGAAGCAGTACACCAGCTAGCCTACTGTCTATGGCAAAGGGTGTAAAGTACAAGTAAGGTACAGAGTGTGTGTTTGTTTAGGTAAAGACATTAAATTGAGATGGAATAGAAAAACAAGGTGTTGCTTAATTTATACAAGTAGATGCATGAAACAACGTGGCAAATGAGCAAAACAAATAGAATATTCTGCCACATCCTAACTTTAACAGGATATGTATAACTTCTTCCATTTTGTAGTGGTAAATAAGAACAGTGCATATGCTGAGATAAATACTAGTTTGAAAACATGAGTTGTCACTACAGCGCTTACCTTATTTAAACCCAGCTCTCCGATTTAAAAAAAAAAGTCTTATTTTGAGGCAGTGGGAACCTGTGTAATATCTGTTAGTCCAGTGTTCAATTGCAGTGGTCAACTCTGTAAACTTCTCTTGAGTCTGTGTAGCTCATAGTTTACATTTGGAACTCAGTTGACATTTACTCAGATATCATACATACATATCTCTGTTAAATTATTAATGTAAGACATCCATTAAAATCACTACTTCTATGAGTTATGATACACATCCAGCTTCTGCATTCTATCAGCAGAAATACAAAACCGAAATGAATGCTTGTTGCTCTACGAACGTGAAGGAAACATACTCAAGAATGCACATTACTTTTCCTCTGTCCTGAACAGGTGCAATGTTTGAGCTTACTTGACCCATAAAGGTAACCAATCCTTCATCTGTTGTTCTCTCCACAGTTTCTTTCAGTAAGCAAATAAACTTGCACAGTGGTGATTTTGTAGCTGAAGACACAATTTCTAATTTTTCCTTTTTACAACAATAGGACTGTAGGAGCTCTTAGGAAAAAATGTAATGCCTCGTGCTGTACTGAAACAGAAAAGCACTGGTGTGAACTTCAGGCCATATTTGAAGATGGTAACAAAAAAGAAAAATTGTGCCTCAGAATGGAACCTGATGTAATGACCATAGAAGGAAGATGTTCTCTTAAACAGCAGACCATATTGCCATCCTGACTTTCACAAGGAAAGCTATTGGAGGAAAATGTATTGTAGAAAAGAACACACAGAATGGTGTGCCTTGCTCAATAAATGCATGAAAGGAGAAGTAGTTTCTCTCATCCCTCTAGTCGGAAGGAATCTAACTTCAATTGGAAAATTCTGCAACAGAAATTAGAGGAGGGAAGTTCAACGTTCCTAGCTTCTCGAGCTGAAACACATTCAAGTTTGACTGTTCTGAACCAATATATCCAAGGCATTAGTTTGGTTTTGTCTGAGAATGGCGAAATGGACACATGACTACAGGAAATGATTTAAGATATTTCATAGAATGACTATAGTTCCTCAAATCATTATTGGGTTTTTTGTTGGCACCTCATAATTAACCAGAGGAGTAGAAAAGCTGGCAGAAAAGGCACCAAAACACATGGTCTAATTGGACCCTACTTACGCTGTGGTCAGTCATGCCACAACTGCCAGACTAACAGGACCCTGCTCATGCTGCAGGTCAGCCATGCCACATTTGCTGGACTTGAAATCCTGCTTGTTTTGGGTTGACCACGCCCCTTACAGCCAGCCCTGGAGGGCTGAGAGGATCAGCTCAGATATAGAGGAATAAGCAGGTGGTAAGAGGCCTCTTGGTCCTCCACTTGTTAAAACAAACAGAATGATAAACAAGGTGTGTCAGCCTAATGGAAGCCTGCCTTTTTCAGCCTGCGATCCAGTTAGAAACAAAAGGATATGTCCATGCAGCTGTTACGTAGCTTTGCCCAGTTCAGTTCAGGATATAGCGGTGGCCAAAACCATGTTAGCAGCTTTGACATTTTCGATAGGTTGGTTATTTGGGGAGCCATTGGACAAAGTGGTGACAGTCCTCAGATAAATCAAAAAAGTTCTTACAGAACCGTCCTGGTTCCAAACCTGGGAAAAGAAAAGCTGGTCTTATTACAGGCCTAAGTATCCTTTTTATGGCTACTCTGGCTAAGTAATGAAGGTGAGACTACAGCAAAAGCAGGTGAAACATGTCTGAGTCTGGAAAGAAGAGAAGCCAATCTTCCCTCAGTGCAAATTCCAGCACTAGAAACGCTCTCTGATTGCACTTGGCTTCTCTCAACATCTGACAGATGGGTCCTGGATGTGGTTCGACAGAGATATATCAAAGAATTTTCAAAGATTTAAACTTGTCCTTTTTTTCCTTCTGGGGAGTTGACGATAGCAGAGAGGAGGTGAACTATGCAGAAGGCTATAGATCATCTTTTGTGAATTGGCACAATAAGAGTTCTCAAGGTCGAGATGTTTCTCCGGCCATAGCTCACTTTTGTTTCTGGTCTAAGAGATCCAGGAAAGACTGAGTGATGCGGGACATAAAATGCTTGAACAAGTTCACGAAGGGGACTAGATTCAAGATGGAGACATTGAAGTCAATAGTGGTGGTGGTCTGCTAGGGCAGGGGTCGGCAACCTTTCAGAGGTGGTGTGCCGAGTCTTCGTTTATTCACTCTAATTTAAGGTTTCATGTGCCGGTAATACATTTTAATGTTTTTAGAAGGTCTCTTTCTATAAGTCTATAATATATAACTAAACTATTGTTGTATGTAAAGTAAATAAGGTTTTTAAAATGTTTAAGAAGCTTCATTTAAAATGCAGAGCCCCTTGGACAGTGTCCAGGACCCAGGCAGTGTGAATGCTACTGAAAATCAGCTTGCGTGCCACCTTCAGCACACGTGCCATAGGTTGCCTACCCCTGTGCTACGGGGATTACCTTCCTACGGGGATTACCTTCCATCAGTTACTTTGAAGCATGCCTTCCTTAATATGCTGGTTCACCAATTCACAACTGATTTTTGCAATTAACTCATGGGACTGATCATTTTCAATATAGCATGCTGGTTTTTGGACTGTCATCGACTCCTTGAGTGTTCACAGAAGTCCTTGTCGTCTTGGTAACTGTTCTCAGGATGAAGAGTGTACAGATTGGGTCCAAATGTCAACAGATGGTTTCATAGTAAATTTTGAATTCCTCTTCAACTGTCTCAGTGCCCAGTACATCTTGGAGTATTGATAGACACAGAGGCCCACAACTAAGAGATAGGACAAGTCCACCCTCCTAAGGAGGTGCCTGAGGACACCAGTAAGCACTCTAAAAAGTTGGACTCTTCCCTGCTTCTCTCTAGGGTGTTGGCTCCAAGATTCCTCCCCATCTGCTGGTCCCTCTATCAGCAGCAACACAGATCATCATGTCTCGACTGATCGTTAGAACACAGCAAATCAACTGTGATTTTTGTTCTTTCTTCAGGGCTAATCTCCCTTTCTCTTCATAACTCTTTAGCTGTTTGTAGTTCATTTTCCCTTATCTCTTTTCGCTATTCCTTTTCCCAAAGAGACTATCAATGCTTTTTTCTGTTTTTTTTTCTTCTACCGTACTTTTACTGCTTTTGGCACTTAGCAATTCACATTGTTACAGATCCCAGACCTGCTGCCTCCGTATGTAGCAGTTCAGGGCAACTGCATCTATATTTTCATTCAGTGTACAGCAAGGGAACTCTCAGCCTTCTAGCTCCTCAGCTATTGCCTCTTGTATAGAGACCTTTCTGCCTCGGGTATTTCCAGACTGCACAGTTTCCTGCCTTTACTGTGTTTATTCCCGGCACAGATAAGTTGTCCAAGGACACCTGCTTGCTTTCTGTTCAGAGCCAGTTAACATGTTTTTAATTGCTACAGTAATAAGGCACCACACAGCACTATTTATGCAAGCCTGCTTTATTACAGAGAAAACATACTAAAATCAGAAAAAGAATTTACATACATACTAATAAGCTTAACAGAGTTCACTCTAACATAGGTTCTGGCAGGAACAATCCTCCTACTCCCCACCCAAGCTGATTCCTCGTGGTTACGAGTTCATCACCACTGCAGCTCAGAATAAGTACCCAGTAGGCCCAGTCTTTCCAACCCTACCCTAAGGACTGGGGTCCTGTCTGTTCGCTGAATCGGGAAGAAGGCCTTGGGCCAGTTTAAAATCAGGTTATTTATTCAAAAACCCTTTCTTTTTCTGCTAGTCCCTGGAGAATACACTTGAACTAGTATATGCTTATTTCTCCAGGGGGTAGATTTAAATGGTTGATAATGGAGGAAGTGCATTAGTCTTCCCCGCTTCCCTCCTAGGGAAGGTACATACTGCCACAATAACACATACATATATAATTGCATTTTAATACAATGTACCTCAAAGGTATTAACCCTAATTCCATAAGGTTTGTTCAGAATATTGTCCATCTGTCACAGTCTCAGCTTGCCACCTGCCCAGTCATTATCTGATTGTAACTTACTGTGTGCATTCCAGCAGAGGTGAGTTTTGAGGAAGGACTTGAAGGTAGTAGCTTTACAGATTGTAACTGGGATCTTATCCAAGTTGTAAAGACCAGCCTAGGAGAGAGTATAGATGTGTTTGATGGAGGAGGAGGAGGAGGATTAGGCAGTGAGGCTGGCATCTTTGGCAGAGCCCACCTTGTGGTGATAAGTCAAATAGGAAGGGATGGGCTAAATTGTGAAGTGCTTTGTAAGTACGGACAGGAAGTTTGTGTCTGATGCATTAGGGCTGGTCTACACTACGGGGGGAAATCGATCTAAGATACGCAACTTCAGCTACGTGAATAATGTAGCTGAAGTCGAAGTACCTTAGATCGAATTACCTACCATCCTCACGGCGCGGGATCGACGTCCATGGCTCCCCATGTCGACTCTGCTACCGCCATTCGGGTTGGTGGAGTTCCGGAGTCGACAGGAGCTCATTCGGGGATCGATATATCGTGTCTAGATGGGACGCGATATATCGATCCCCGAGAAATCGATTGCTACCTGCCGATACAGCGGGTAGTGAAGACGTAGCCTTAGAAGACGAGGGACTAATGGAGGGGATTAAAGAGAGAGAGAGAGAGTGTGTGTGTGTGTGTGTGATGTAGTCAGAGCACCAAACAAAAAATAACTTTAGCAGCTGTACTCTGACTGAACTTGAAGAATAGGGCAAGTTTGGAGGCACTGAGGCCAGAGAAGAGAAGTTCACAATAATCGAGGCATGAGATGATCAGGGCTTGGACAAGAGTTCAGCAGTGTGAGTAGAAATGGTCATGTCTTGCATATGTTGAGGAAGAAGCTGCAAGATTTAGACAAGGTCTGGAGAGGTGGGTAAAATAGCTGAGTCAACTATAAAGCCAAGATTATAAACTCTGACAGGTAGGGCAGCAGTGTTGTCCATAATGATAGAGAAAACGGGGAGAGGGGAGTGCTTTAGGTGAAAGAACAGGAGCTCTTTTTTGCTATGTTAAAATTAAGCTGATGACTGAATGTAGTGAAACTTCACTAGCACACTGCTTGCATCCGAAGAAGTGGGTATTCACCCACGAAAGCTCATGCTGCAAAATGTCTGTTAGTCTATAAGGTGCCACAGGATTCTTTGCTGCTTCTACAGAACCAGACTAACACGGCTACCCCTCTGATACTTCACTAGCACAGTAATTGGATATTCTCAGAAGAATGGTGCATGCTACTTCTAGACAAACTATTTTTTAAACAACCTTTGTTTATAAATCTTTTTTGCATTTGCCAGTTTAATCTTGCAACTGTCACATTCAGAAATGCCCAGAATCTTTCCATTGAAGCTGCAGTGTGCATTGTCAATCCATATTGTCTAAACTGGATTTTGCTTTTAATAATCAGTTTTTGTTTAATCTTGTCTGTGAGGATTTTCTGTGCCAGAAGTCAGAGATGCATGTGCAGATATGGAATAGTATCTGTCCTTACATGGAATATCTTAAATCTTTCTACAAAGACTCAGATATGTCATAACAAATGTACCAGCTACCAAGTAGCTTAGCTATAAAGGCGGAAGGAATGTGTTTGTCTCACATTGGAAGCAATGTTATCATAGTATGTTAATCATCTAAAATTTTATTCCTACAGGATTAGTTCAGATCGCAGAAAGGAGAAGTCTAGAGATGCAGCAAGATGCCGAAGAAGCAAGGAATCTGAGGTCTTCTATGAACTTGCTCACCAGCTGCCTCTTCCTCATACTGTCAGCGCACACCTTGACAAGGCCTCCATTATGAGGCTGACTATCAGCTACTTACGCATGAGAAAGCTGTTAGATGCAAGTAAGTGAATAAACTTATTGTGGTTTACCAACAGAGGCCAGGAAAGGGGTCTGAGTGATCTGAACTCGCCTCATCTCTTTTACATTGGTTAAAAATATCCCAATGGAGGGAGGCTATCAGTGAAGACACTGGAAAAACTAGAACTTTACCTTTTACTGTGGGGCCTTGAGAGAGTAAATAAATACAGCCAGGCTGGGGAAGGGGGGCTAAACTGTAATGTACAATCCATTTTTTTCATACTTATTCTTGATATCTCTTGGATCCCTAAAAAGACCAGCGCCAGTATTAGTAGTATTAATTATTTTAAATCTCAGCTGTGACTCCCCCGCCACAAAAATCAGGGTCTTGATTTTCTGGGCATAAAACTTGACACCATCTCCACTCTGCCTACTTCCCTTGCGAGAAGGGAGGTAGATCATACCCAAGATAGCTCACAGGACTGGATATATAGTTGGTAGATCCAAGATTAGGTTTGCTAAATTTGAATATCCCTGTTTAAATGAAACCACTGAAAACCATTATATGTTGTGCTCCACTTAAGATATGCCTCAGTAATACATGTTCTAGGAAACAGCACTAACCTAGTGGTAGCGATGGGGAGTGATTGCTGCGTAAGTGAGATAATAGTAGTTTAAACTCTGCGTAATGGAGGACACATCTAGTCAGTGCCAGGTAAATAAGTGGCATTTGCCAAGATGTTAAATACGAATGACACAAACTTTTGTCATTTCATGCCGAAGCTGTTAAACTTTAAAAGAAAAAAGATCAGATGAAGGTAAAATGGAGCAACCATTGCTTTTTTTTTGGCATTTTTGAACATAGTATGTGGTATTACTAAGTTTTTATCAGACACTCTTTGAAAGCTCATGTTTTTACGTGAGATTCTTAATCAGGACAACCATTTCTCCACCTAAGTATCCCAGTAATAGAATTGTGCTGTCTTTGGTGAGCAACCTGTCAAACTAGCTATTAGTGTGGGATGACTTCAGGCATCAGGCAATAAAGTGTGAATTATGTGAGGTTCATCTAAAAAACAATAAAAATATGGGTTCTTCTAGGTGACCTGGAGACAGAAGCCAAAATGGAGAAGGAGATGAATTGCTTTTACTTAAAAGCCCTTGATGGATTTGTCATGGTTCTTTCCGAGGATGGTGACATGATTTACATGTCTGAAAATGTGAACAAGTGTATGGGGCTCACTCAGGTGAAATATTGACACATCTTTAAATGCAGTTACAATGTTGTGCCTGCTGTACATTCTTGACTCCTCAGAGCTAGACTCACACTCTTTTTTACTTCTACAGTTTGAGCTGACTGGGCACAGTGTGTTCGATTTTACCCACCCATGCGATCATGAAGAGCTGAGAGAAATGCTTACGCACAGAAATGGTAAGAAGAGGCGACTCTTTTTTTAATTTAATGACAGATGGTTCCTATCAGTGTTGTATAATCAGATCCTGATATCATCTGTTTTGATATTGTTTACCTCATTTACTTGAATAGGAAAAAGCCTGAATCCACAGTTACCTGTTTACTGAGACTTCTATGGCTTCTTTAGAACAGGCACCAAAGGTATTTAAAGAATAAAATAACCGTGAAGGTGGGAAAAGGCGTCAATAGAGAGAACTACTTGCTACACTTCACTTCTCGGAGCTCCCAACAAATCTAGTTGGGACACTATAGTAAGAGGTGTCAGAAACAGCTGACGTTCTCCCGATATCTCACGCTACATCGGGGGATGGATGTTCTGAGAGATGCAAGTTACTCAGCAGTGCTTTAAAAAAATAAATTAATTAATTAAAAATGGTCTCAAATAAAATTATTGAAGATGGAAGTAATGAAAATGCCTGAAAGATAAGAAACATTTAGAGGTAGGGTGAGTGTAAAGAACATCTTAATTGGTTGATGTAGAAGAATTTGAAGATAATAAATCTGTATTTTTCTGTATTGGTCTTGGAGTGTCTGTGCAGGGCAAATCTTTCCACAGGATGTTGGAAGAAGTTATATTTAGGTTGCAGTTCTCAGAAAAGGTATAGAAAAGAATCATGCAGTAGCTTTATAAATTTCAGGTGATTTAGATCTTGCCTCTTGCTTTGGCATGAATTTTGGAATAACCAAAAATATTTAAATTAAATCGAATCTTCAGCTGATACTAGTTTCTGACTATGCTGTTGCTTCACTGTAGTTCTTTATTCTGAAGTTGCTGTCTTTTTGACAGAAAATATTTCATAATTTTTTTCCTCTGTACTAGAATGGAACACTAATCCCATTTTCTCCAGCTGCACTAGCAAAAATTAAAACGTCCACAATCCTGTTACTCATCAGCCATTTGCAGGCTCAGTGTAGCCTACGCGATTGAGCTACTATATTTCCACTGCAGCAAATAGGGAAAAAAGTTCAGATATTGGGTATGTGGCAGCCAAGCAAAACCACTGTGCTTATTTCCGGGGAGGTGGTCACAGAGGGTAGGTTTACATTGCAGATGGGGTGTAATTTCCAACTTGGATAGACATACCTGTGCTAACTTTGATCGAGCTAGCACGCTAAAAAGAGCAGCATAGCTGTGACAGTGAGGGCTAGCTATCCGAATACTTACCTAGGGTCTTGGACAGGATTGTACGCAGGTGGCTAACCTTGACTGCCACCTGCAGTGCTGTGGTGGCACTGCTATTTTTAGTGTGCTGGTTTGATCAGATACATCTACCTGAGCTGGATATTATACGTCCAGCTGCATTGTAGACCTAACCTGAGCCCCTGGAATGATTAAACAGAGGATGATTATAAATTCCTACACGTCATCAAAATGTGTAGGACTTGATTCTGTTTTCTCACACCTGGGTAAATCAGGAGTGACTCTGAAATCAGTGGATAAGAGTAGTTCAAAGCCAGTGTAAAAGGAAAAACAGGCCCTTTTAATATTAATACTGAATTTTCCAAATCTTCCTGCCATCATCACTGGTCCATGCATCCAGTGCTGAACTGGATCTTTGTATTTGAAGCAATTAAGTGTATTGAACAGATGCCATATTCAATACAGCAGGATATAAATGGATCTGTTGCAAAGATCAATTATTTTTAAAGACTACAGTTTCATAATAAGTAGATATAATGTAGACCCGTTCTGGCATGTCTAAATTAGTCAGTTTTCAACATGGCTTCCTTACCCCCTCACTCAGAAGGTTTCTTTTCTGTATATAATTGAGTTTTATTTCCTGACTTCAATAACAAAAGTATGTCTTGATTTGTTATCCCTACAAGGCTAGCATGGCTTTGAATAACCTAGGTTCTGTTCTGGCTCACACATAACAGAATTATTAACCCATTTACAGTTTCGGTGTTAAATATTGCTGTGTGTGATTGTACAGCTAACATTTGGCTAGCAGAAACATTTATTAATAATGCTGTACAATCACAACACAGTTTAGTTTCAGATCCCAGTTCGTGTTTTCAGAACTGGTGTTGTTTTTAAATAGACAACTTTTTATATAATACTTGCACAGATCTAAGTCACCAAGAACGAGTAAATGTGCCATCTTTATACAGCTGCTTCTCGGAATAGAACCACACATTAAGATGTTTAGACAGATTATTCAGAAAGTAATAACGAAGGTAATACAGATGCTCCCTGGGTTACACAAACCTGACTTACGCAAACCCGCACTTACGGAAAAAGTTCCGTAAGCGGTGGGGTTTTGTTTTTGTTTGGCATAATTGTTGAGTATAAGTCCCAGACTTACACAAGGCGTTCTGTTCTGGAAGTTGGGAAGCGTCTGTATTGTGATATCGTAAATTGTAGATTTCTGAATATGCTTTGCCTAGTTCATGCACCCAGAAACTGCGCTGTTTAAAAACTTTTTGAGTTGATATGTTGTTGCTGTGATCCTCTGAACATGTGCATTCTATCCATTTTTCTTCCTGTGAATATCATAGTAATGGTGTTGTCTTTAGAGTATGAACAAACTATTGCATACCTGTAACATATGCTAGAATGAGCCTGTATTCTGTAAGCTTCCAAATTGTACCAGGTCGAATCGGTGGCATAAACTCATTATGAATGCATTCCTGCAAACTAACCCTCCTCCACCATCCCCAAACCTTATCTGTCCATCTGTGTTTCCACTCATAAATGCACTAAGCTGTTTATGCTTGTGTTGATGAGGTCAGTTTGCACTAGGGTGACCAGACAGCAAGTGTGAAAAATTGGGACGGGGTGGGGGGGTAATAAGTCCTATACAAGACAAAGCCCTAAATATCAGGACTGTCCCTATCAATCGGGACATCTGGTCACCCTAGTTTGGACCTTCTCTGAGCAGTTTGTTCCTGTTGAAATAGTCCTCTCTGAAATTCCAATGTCTCATTTTTAACACACACTTTAAAAAAAAAAAAAGATTGGTCTTCAGAGGTTTGTTAATGAATCCAGGTGCACTACAATTAGATGATTTGTACAGTAACATAAAATGCATCCATTAATATTAGGTTGCACTAAGATTTCTCCATTGACTTCAAGGGAGTTGAAGGTGTGTTTCAAAACTTAATTCATACTTATTATACAATTCTAAGTTCATATTTAGACACATTCCTGTATCTGTAACAGGGACTTGACCACCATCTTAACTCCTGCTGTCATGACCATGGTGCTATAATGAAATAATTTTGGGGGTGGGATGTGTAATAGAGCTGTTAATCTTTCAACAGTTCTCTCACCCTATTTCTCCCCCCCCCAATCCTTTGCCTATCTTCGTGTTCTGTGTTTCTCTACTTTACACTAGAAACTCTTTGAAGCAAGGGGCTGTGGTTCCCTAATTTCTGTAAAATCCCTTGTAGCATTCCAGATATTATAGAAATGTTTATTAATAAAGGCTGCTCAGGGTTACAACAGACAAAGTACCCATTATTAAGGAGTTGTGGTGCTCCTTCAACAGCAATCCCGCCCTGAGTGGCTAAGCATCAGCATCAGTCCCAGCCTTGGAGACCTCTGTGCTGCTGCAGCAGCAGCAGCATGTTACTCTCAGTAAATCATGCAGATTATTAATCCTGAATTTAATCTTTTTTTTAATATAGAAAACCTAAAGATAGGCCAAAATTGGTACAATATATCTAGCCCTCTTCCGCCCCCCCCCCCACCCTCATGAGTTATTGGGTGTGAAGAGGGTTCACACTAATTTCCTGTGTGTTTAAAATAGAGATGGGGGGAAAACAATACACACATTCTCGCTCTCTCTCTCTCTCTCTCCCCCCCCCCCCCATCTGCCCCCACCTTGAAATCAGAGGGATACTATAAATGGGACCTTGAACCTATCCTTGCTGTTTTTGCAAGACCAGCATTGCAATTTCTTTTGCCCATCTCAGAGTAAAAACTTACCTGAAAACTCCTCATATCCAAAATGTCAGGCCTCCCAGCATGCATCATTCACATAAAAATAACCATTTCATCTCTACTTCTGTGTGTCCTTTATTCTAGTCACACAGCTAGTTTTGCTGCACTTATTTGAAGCTTGTGAAGGTAATGAAATACTCACATTTCACTTAATATTTTGTATTAGGTCCTATGAAAAAGGGCAAAGAACAGAATACAGAGCGTAGCTTTTTCCTCAGAATGAAGTGTACACTGACCAGCAGGGGAAGGACAGTGAATATCAAGTCTGCAACCTGGAAGGTAACCAACCCTGGGGCACACATGAATATTGATATGACTAGAACCTTTGCTTTTCAGATCTCATCAGGTGCAAGTATTCACATTTGGAACAAAGTATAAAATAATTAGCTTGCAGCAGTGCAATTTGGCATTCTCCAATTTCTTGCCGATTTGGTAAAACCTACAGTGCACTCTTGTGACTGTAAATTCTTAAATATGCTGCACTGCAACTTAGAACACATCTAGGATGTAACTGAAAATTCATTTTCAAAATAAAAGAACCTTTTTAATACTGATCTTTCAACTTAAGTCAGGAGTCACGAATATTGTGTGACGCTTCCTGCTCTTGCATAAAATTAACTAGGATTACATCATGATGATGACTGATTCTGATTGACTTTAAAGTGGTTACCACAGTCAAGGTAACTTTGAAGGAGCCTAGCATTATTATTCCTCTTTTGCTGGTTCTCCCCCACACCATAACTGGAATAAAATATAGTTAATTTGAGTCTCTTAAAATGGATCCATCTTCTTTCCAGATAAAATATGGTCACTTTTATATATCCAGTGACTGCACCCTGTTCAGAAAGGTTTTTCCATGGCTTTCAGTTTGTCACATATGCATGATCAAATCCCCAGTTATACAAACAGTTTTGACTTCAGACTCATAGGGAGGCAGAAAGTGATTGCCAGGCTTTTGTATTTTAGGAATATTTGGAGTATGATGGAACTCCCTCCTCCCACCTTCATCCTCACAAAGAATGCAAAATATAGCTTTGTCTTCTATCTCTGTTTCAAACAGAAATATAAGATGTCTTCTGTGTTTCAATTAGAAACATAAGCAATCAAACACCATCTGCTAATGCACAATGCCACTGATGAGTGATTGCACTCATCTGTTGGCTGTAGAGGCAATTTTCAAAGATGAATCAATTAACTTTAGTATAAATTCAGTGAGCACCAAAAAGGGGAAAAAGTTGGTAGCCAATTTAACATTTTTAATGTGCATAGTGTAAGTGGGGAGGAATTTTTTTTTTACGTAACTGTAGCAGATGTCACATATATTGTTTGAATGCTGCTGTTGCATTTTGATTACTGACACCAATAGTTCACCTAGGGAGAGAGGAAGGCCACTGCCCACTTATGAAATTATAACCGTTGTAATGTCAATCTCCTTTTCCAATACAGAACTTGGTTTTTAAATTATTTTTTTTTATTCTGTAGGTACTTCACTGTACAGGGCATGTTCGTGTGTATGATACCTGCAATAATCAGACTCTCTGTGGTTATAAAAAGCCTCCCATGACATGCTTGGTGTTGATTTGTGTACCTATCCCTCATCCATCAAACATTGAAGTCCCTTTGGACAGCAAGACATTCCTCAGTCGCCACAGCCTGGATATGAAATTTTCGTATTGTGATGAAAGGTAAAGCCAAATATAAGCACTGACAAACATTCAATGCATTATTGTAGGTTTTATATTTGTGGGTAGTTTTATTTCTTAACTTTTACCCATCTATAAAACTGAGTTAATATGTGATACTTCAGGTTTTACTAGCTTGTCATTTTTTTAATTGGTCAATATATTTTATGTAAAAAGCAAAGGTTTTTTTTTTGTTTGTTTGTTTTTTAAACCTGAAAAGTTTTACCACATTAAGGAAATAATTCCTGTATGGAGTCATCACTTACGGAACAATTTGAATTGGTGAAGTAGCACCTTTCATCCAGAAGGATCCAAAGGCATTTTAAAAACTAGATACCCTTTTACCCATCAGGGAAGTGCAGCCACTTCTGGGATGCTGCTAATTTCAGTGTTTTATAGTTCTTTATAAACCTTTCTTGCATATGTACAATTGACCACTTCTGAGCAAAATGCATTTATCTAACAAGCTCATATTGAAAACTTAGCTTGTCAAGTTCAGAATATGGAATAAGTAACTTTACGTTTTATTTAAAACTCAAGTCAATAGCAGTGCATGCTATTTGCTTCTTATTGATAGAATAAGCGGTGGTCGGAGATTGTGTCTTCTAACTTAAACTGTCGCTTCATCAGATTGCTGTTAGATTCAAGCAAATATTGCATGTTAGTGCAAGTGTTTTCTCAGAACTGATTTGCATGCAGAAATTGCACCGATTCAGCCAATTTAGTGAGATCAGTGCCATTTGTGTGTTCTGTTTCTCTGGTTTCTTTTGACGTAGGCAGTTAAACTGAGGGCTTGGCTACACTTGAAAGTTGCAGCGCTGGTGGAGGCTTTCCAGTGCTGCAATTAGTAACCGTCCACACCTGCAAGGCACATCCAGCGCTGCAACTCCCTGGCTGCAGCGCTGGCTGTACATCTGGTCTGGTTGGGGTGTAACGATTGCAGCGCTGGTGATCTAGCGCTGCTCGTCAAGTGTGGACACACACCAGCACTGTTATTGGCCTCCAGGGTATTAGCAGATATCCCAGAATGCTTTTATAAATTACTCTTTGTTTTGTTATGCAGCCTCTCTTTGTTTTGTTGTGAACTCGGAGCGTAGCTCCGTGGATCCCGGAGCTGCTTATAACACAGCTCCTGTTTGCTGTGATCAATCTGTACCTGGCTGTGAACAATCAAATGAGATAATGAGGCAGGCAGGGAGTGAGTGTTTGCTTGACAGCGGGGAGTCCGTTTGGATGCAGGCTGTTTGCAATTAAGAGTTAAGATTAAGGGGTCGCGAACATTTTCTGATTTTTCAAGGCAGGAAGCTAAACACACAGTGTTGGCTCCAAAAATCCACTCTCTCTCTCTCCCCCCACTCCCTGTCACACTACACCACCTCCCACCCCCTCTTTTGAAAAGCACATTGCTGCCACTTGAACGCTGGGATAGCTGCCCATAATGCATCACTCCCAACAGCGCTGCAGATGTGGCCACACACCAGCGCTGGTAGCTGTGAGTGTGGCCACACACCAGCGCTGTAACTCCCAGCGCTGCAACTTTCAAGTGTAGCCAAGCCATGAGTGCTCTTTTTTGTTCTGTGTACAACGCTGCCATCTAGTGGTTAAAGGGAATATGATTTGATTTAAATCCAAAAAGACTTTCACTTGTAAAAGTTAGGATTGCTGAAATTTCAGATTCTCATTCCTCTTAAACAATTACAGAATAAAATAGTGCTGAAGCAGGTATAATGTCTTATCTATATTTGATTTAACTTCTGAATATAGTATTAGAGAGACAAGGTGGGTGAACATAGTATTAGCACAAATTGCATATTACATCCTGTAAACCATTGTCCTGTATTTACTAAGAAAAAAATTGATGTATAAAGACCTGAGATTAGATTTTAATAACCAGAAGTGGAGGGTTATGAACATTCCAGCTGGTAGTAAAACTGCCTAGAAATACTAGTGGAATAGGACTGAGATCTTTGAGATAGGCGAACATAAGAAGAGACAAGTTTCCTCTGTTTAACCCTGCTTGAAAGGAAAACTGTCATTTAAATCCACCACTGTTGCTGGCAGTGTATTCATCTGGGAGTTTCTGGTTTGGAAGAGATTGCATCTTTAGAGCCATTAACATCTACATTAAATTTATTCATCTAATCATAAAAATAAATGATCGTTAGCCACGTGGTCAGGGATGCAGAACCATGCTCTTGGTGACCCTACACCTCTGACAGCCATAAGCTGGGACTGGTCGACTGTATGGGTCACTCAATAATTACCCTGCTCTCTTCATTCTCTCTGAAGCACTGGTACTGGCTGCTGTTGGAAGATGGGATACTGGGCTTAAGTGTACCATTGGTCTGACCCAGTAGGGCCATTCTTATGTTCATATTTACGTCTCTATTTCTGCTTTCACTTAACCTTTTTTCTTTTCAATTTAAAGAATTACAGAGCTGATGGGATATGAGCCAGAAGAGCTGTTGGGTCACTCCATCTATGAATACTATCATGCTCTGGACTCTGATCATCTGACCAAAACTCATCATGATAGTAAGTAGAAAGACAGACCTATAACTCTCTGTAATTTAGATAAGACAGGGAGGGTGGGGGTGCGGGTGGGGGTAGGGAGGGAATTATTTGAAAGTTTTTAATAGCAAGTGTGGATCTGAAGTGATTAATGTATATTTTCACTTTAGCTATAAAAAGTCACTTCATTATTCTAAAGTTGACCGTTCTGCTTTAGTGTTCACTAAAGGGCAAGTGACTACAGGACAGTACAGAATGCTTGCTAAACATGGTGGATATGTCTGGGTTGAAACTCAAGCAACTGTTATATACAGCACTAAGAACTCCCAACCACAGTGCATAGTGTGCGTAAACTACGTCTTGAGGTAAGCTGTGAGTAGTTAAACACTTTTTGCATGTTTCTTTATTATAGATTGTGCCAAAGCCCAAAGGATCTGACTTCAAGTTAGACAGGTGCTGGCACTTGCTATCTCCTTTATAAACAATGCTTTGCAATTGCCTAGAAAATTGCCAGTTACAGGGTTAAGGGAGCAATAAACTGGGAAGTAGAGTTACTCTTTAATGTATACCTAGAGCTCCCATTGATGTCAATATGGAAATCTGAATGTAGAATGAGGATGGACTCTGCAGCAGGGGGTTGGGGTGCAGGCAGGGGTGCGGAGTACGGGGGGGGCTCAGGGTAGTGGTGTGGGATGCAGGCTCTGGCCTGGCGCCATTACCTCGAGCAGCTCCAGGGTGGCAGCGGGGCTAAGGCAGGGACATGGTGCTGGCCGCTTCTGGGAGCGGTGCGAGGCCAGGACAGGCAGGGGAGCCTGCCTTAGCCCTGCTGTGCCATGGGGCTGCCAACCCCGCGGGCCGGATTAAAAGCCCTCATAGGCTGGATCTGGCCCACAGGCCATAGTTTGCCCTCCCCTGGGCTAGATAGATGTAAATTGGACATCTGGACCTTTGTCTGGAGTTCAATATACCTTTGTTAGGAGTTTTTCAGTGGTGTTTTAACTCTGTCACAAAGCATTAGTAGTTAAAATATAATCTTTTCTCCCGTTTCTTCATCAGTGTGACTTTTTGTTTACTCAAAACTTTAACTTTTCACCGGTAAAATAACTGCATGGCTGATATTGACTGCAGTTTGCTGTTTTTGGAAATCTTCTGAACTTCTTTGAAATTGTGAATGAATTTGTAATAACCATTAAGACAGCATATAAGTGTTATAAAAAAAATAGATTACTGACATTTTCATAAAGCATAGCTGTCCTAATTACTTACGTGACGTTATCCTTTTATACTATCACAATTGGTTGCTGAGAAGATTGAATTTGAGGGATGAATGGGCAATAGCAGAATTTTAAAAACTCCTGTGTTAATGAAAATGCATATAACATGAGCAAAGAGAAATAAAATAGAATTGTCAGAATTGCTTCTAAACTTCCCATGAGCTGCTAGCTGCTCTTTAAAGAATAATCTTTTTTTGTTTTTGACAGTGAAATTGTACAGAAAGAGTTATTTCTTTCCCTTGCACAAACTGAGTGCGTGCTGAAACCAGTGGAGTCTCCTGATATGAAAATATTCAGCAAGGCTGACTTAGAAGATACTAACAGCCTCTTTGAAAAACTTAAAAAGGAACCAGATGCTTTAACTTTGCTCGCACCAGCTCCTGGAGACACGATTATCTCTTTAGATTTCAGCAGTAATGGTGGGTTTGTGTTTAAGTCCAAGACCCTATTGATTAATAATATTCGTGTATGTTAAAATAAACATTAGAAAATAACTTGCCAATATCACTTGCCTAACAAAAAAAATATTTCAGCTGCTGTTATTTAATGAGGTCCATAGACACGCTCAGCGCTTTTACTTAGGTTGATGGTTTTTTTTAATTTTTGTAGAGACTGATGATCAACAATATGATGAAGTTCCTTTGTATAATGATGTAATGCTCCCCTCATCCAGTGAGAAACTGAAGAATATAAATTTGGCAATGTCCCCACTTCCTGCCTCTGAAATTACAAAGCCACTTCGTAGCAATGCTGACCCTGCACTCAATAGAGAAGTTGTATCAAAACTGGAGCCAAACACAGAGCCACTAGAACTTGCGTTTTCCAGTCGCCATAGGCAAGAACAGCCAGCCAGCCCTTCTGATGCAAGCACTAACCAAAGCTCACCTGAGGTCAGTCATACAGTTTGGAAAGACAGTCATCAAAATAAATGTGAAGTAGGCTTTTGAGTAAATATCTCTAGACAGTGTGGCGTGAACAGAGTCTTTAGAGTATTTGCATATTATTCTGATTGTATTTCTAAATTGTGGCCATATGCTATAAATATAATTTAACATTACAACCTGTCAATAAAAGATTACTTTACCTTTCAGTTTGAAAGCTATATTTTTAGGTTTTTTAAAATTAGAGATTAAAAGTGCATATGAAGTGTGTAACTGCTTTGAGTATGTCTTTTAAGGAACTTAGGATTCAGAGAGATGCTTATTGCAATTAATGAGTTACAGCAAATCAGTGTATAAACTTCTGACACATTTATACCTGTCCCACAGTCCCCAAACTGTGGCAATCTATTAAAACTGATGATAGTGAAAACTCTGGGCATATTTAGATGAATGCAAATACTATCCGGTCCCATTCCATTTTCATTAATTTTTTGCAATTATAGTTTGGTTGCATGGTGTGTGTGTGTGTGTGTGTGTGTGTATATATATATGTATACACGTGTGTGTGTGTATATGTATACACGTGTGTGTGTGTGTATATGTATATAATTTTAGAGTGAAGCTATAGAATCACAGGACTGAAAGAGACCTCAAGAGGTCATCTAGTCCAGTCCCCTGCACTCAAGGCAGGACTAAATATTATCTAGGCCATTCCTGACAGGTGTTTGTCTAACCTGCTCTTAAAAATCTCCAGTGATGGAGATTCCACAACCTCCCTAAGCAATTTATTCCAGTGCTTAACCACCCTGACAGTCAGGAAGTTTTTCCTAATGTCCAACCTAAACCTCCCTTGCTGCAATTTAAGCCCAAAATAACACAATGTTAAACCAATTGAAAATTTGTACTTAAAACTGAATTGAATTGTCTTGACAGCCTTGTAGTCCCAATGACTATTGCTTTGACGTGGATAATGATGTGGCTAATGAGTTTAAGCTGGAATTAGTGGAAAAACTCTTTGCAATAGACACGGAAGCGAAAAATCCATTCACTACACAGGTATGTACATTAAGTTAAACTTGTGTGTCATCTTAAGCCTATCCTAGAGCATAGTATTTGTATGCTTATTTTATCGAATGTTAAAATTTAATGTGTTAAATACTGGAGCAGTATTTCTGAAAAAAAAAAAAAGATGAGTTGGTAGCTGGTTTCTCAATAGTTTTTGAGATATAAAAAAATGGCGCTCACAAAGCACTATTCCAGAGGTTTGGGGAGAGAGGAAGTGGCAGACTATTTACAGATCATTAAGGCATTCTTGGGTATTGCACAGATTCGCTAGAAACTTTATTTACCCATTTTATTGTTCTTTCAGGAAACTGATTTAGACTTGGAGATGTTAGCTCCTTACATCCCAATGGATGACGACTTCCAGTTACGATCCTTTGATCAGCCACCTTCACTGGACAGTGGTTGTGCCAGCTCTCAGAGTGTGGCCACCAGTACCATATTTCAGCAAACTCAGACACTGTCTACTGCCGCTGAGGAAATAACACCAGTGAAAACAGAATGCATGGATGACATTAAGACTCTAATTGTTTCTCAGTCTCCTGTCCTCATAATCAATGAAACCAACAGCGCCCCAGCATCACCATATGGTGGAAATCGAAGCCGAACTGCATCTCCAATCAGGGCTGGAAAAGGAACATTGGACCAGACGGAGAAATCTTATCCAGGAACACCCAATTTGTTAACAGTCACTTTGAGTAAAAGGTATTTTAAAAACAAAGCTGAAATCCTGTTACCCATTAATCTTGAAGAAATTAGACCTGTAATATAGTTCTCTAGGCTGTACAGTAGATCTTTATTGTCTGCTGTCTTCTTTGATCCCTTTTTTTGAACAAGCTATATACCTTAATTTGTGCTTTAAAAGAAGATTTTAGGTTTAGTGCACTTCAACAGCAGACTGGAGTTGATTTTTCCAGAACCTTTTTTGCATTTGTATTTACATCAAGTCTTTGTATAGAAAACAAGCAATTGAACCATTCCTGTTCATATTTTTTTGTTCTGCTCCCCTTCATACCTGAGTTGTGCAAACAAAACAGTCCAATAGGCCATCTGAAAGAGGGTATGTAGAAGTAATTTCTTGCCCAGTTTCTGATGTGATGCAGAGACTGTAGTTATGCCTTAAGCTTATGTGTTATGCTTAAAATAAGTCATACTTCAGCAATATGGATTATGGGCATCCATAACAGATTTTTATCATGACATAGTGTCACCAAATCAGAATTTAAATCCATTTGATAAAACCAAGTAGCTTTCCCTGTGCACGGACATGCAAAATGGATATTTTAACTGCTCTCCCCCGTACCCGCTCTCAAAAGAGGGGCAGTAGAATGACACATACTTAAGCTTTCTCTGTTTTTCTGTAGAGAGGAACTTTTTAAAGGACAGCCAGTTTTCCATGTTAAGATCAGGAGTTGTTGACTTAGCAAGATTTAAAGCTAGAATTCTTTCTAATCATACATTGAAACAGTGAATCACTCACATAGAAAATTAGGACACATAAATAACTGACTGTCACTGTGAAATATTTATTTTACAAAGTGTTTATAAAAGACTGGCTTGAGGATAGTAGGAACTTTAACAGACTAAATCCATTTTTTCTTAGATCTGCTGCAATGGATGAAGAACTGAATCCAAAGATGCTAGCTTTGCATAACTCTCAGAGAAAGCGAAAGATGGAATATGATGGCTCACTTTTTCAAGCAGTGGGAATTGTAAGTTTTGGTGATATTTTTCTTTTAAAATTAGTTGTAATCTTACTGTTTCCAGAATTAACCATTGATACAGAATTCTGACTTTAGCTAGTGGCATACAGCAAAATCCTGTGACCAAAGTAATCATTTAAGTTAATAACATCCTATGTCTTCCTGAATGCAAAACCCCTGATTTCAATTCTTTCCTACTGTCAAAATAGTTTTAAACTACCCTCTGCATCCAGACAAATGTCTCGGTTAGACAGAAGATAAACTTTTCATTTGTGAAACAGATGGGATGTGCTTAAGTAGAAAATAAGGCATTGTAAGAACATGAGACTAAAAACAATGTTCACCTGCTAACAATGTGTGTCATTGCTATTTCAAACTTTACCTCCATGTCCCTCAAAATCAGAGACAGTGCAAAGAGCTGGAACAGGAGCAGCACAGATTTGGAAGGATGTATAAAGCATACAAATATAAATTGATTTATAGTTTTTATACATGTGCCTTGAATAGAGAAAATCAGAATGTTAGAATGGGAACATTATGGACTAAAAAGAGGGTTGAGGGCACAGTCTACGTGCAGTTAGTGATTGTACTAGTGAATAACCAATCACTTGTCCTTTAAAGCACCTGAAAAATTCCTTCTAAACAACTATGTAGTTTGTATTGTTTCACTTACCAGGGTGTTCCACAACTTTATCATCTCTCATAAAATTATTTTAGCTAAATTCCATCTGGGGAATTTTGGTTTGGGGTTTGTTTTGGGTTTTTTTACACAGTCAGTATTCTGAAATCCTGGGATTTGACATTTGTACAGATACATTTCTCTGCCCTTGATGTATCTTGAGAACTTCAGAGAGCTCTTATTGCCTATGTTACTTGTCAAATAAAATCTGAGTAAAAAAAAAAAAATTCACACAAGTTAATTTTCTACAACGGTATGCGTCTCGAGACTTTTTCTGATTCTTCGGTGTTCTGTAATGTAAGTGTGCTCTTAAAATATGTCTACGTAGCAAAAAAAAAAAAACCCATGGCAGCAAGTCTTAAAGCATAGGTCAACTGACTTGGGCTTGTATTGCAGAACTAAAAAGAGCAGTATAGACATTTGGGCTCTGGTTGGTGCCTGGGCTCCAAGGTCCTCTCCCTGGCTGGCTGGGTTTCAGAGCCTGAGCCCGAATGCCTGCGCTTTCGTTTTTAGCCCCACCGCACAAGCCCTGCAAGCCTGAGTCAGTTGATGCGGGCTGTAAGACTTGCTGCCAGGGTTTATTGGTTTTGTTTTCTGTTTTGCTTTGTAGATGTAGGCTAGCGTGCTCTAGAGTGTTTTCTTCCAAATAGCGAATTATCCCTACATCATCTCCTGGCTTTGGAATGACTGCTTACATTTTGTCTACTGACTGTCTGACCTCTTGTCTCCCAGAAGGCTGGGGAAAACTTGTTGTACATCCAGTTCTTCTGTAAAGCTCCAGCAGCTTTTTGTTATGTCATTTAGAGACTCTCTTGGTTTTTATTCTCCTTAGTGTCTCTTAATCTTTTTTTTTTTTAAATAAAACATTCTAACGTTGTATTTTCATTCTCTTTACTCTTTGCGTTCGCATGCATGTTTGTTTGGTTTTTCCTGATAGCCTTTTAGGAATTCATTGTTCTCCATCAATGTTCTAATGATTCTTGCTGCCTTTGTCTTGCATATTGTTGCTATGGCTGCCATATTTTTCCCATTTAGGCCATTTCAACAGATGTCACCACTGATAAAATAGCAAATGATCTGTGCTGGCTTCGTGTATTTTAGCCAGCTGCTAAAGTTACAGTTCTGTTAAGGCTTCTATTTATAGAATGCCTCTCATCCCCTTGTCTCACGTTCATCATTTTCTTAATTTCTCCTTTTAGCTAAAATTTCGATTACTGATTTTTGTCTCTGCTTAAAGGCAACGTCTTTCTGTCCATGTATTTGAAAAAACCCTGGCAAAAATCTGAGGGGGCATCAAAGATTTCCATGTGTCCCCCTCACCCATCACCTCTGGCTTCTGTCCAGCAGAGAGGGGGGTTTTGGGGCTTCAGCCCTGTGGGGCGCGTGTGCCGGGGCTTCAGTAGGAGCAGGGCTGAGGCCCCGAGTCTGAGCAGGTGCCTCCCTTGGGGCTGAAGCTCTGAGAGAGACACCCCCACACCCTGCTTTTCAGGGCCGAAAGCCTGAGCAGGTGCCTCTCACAGGGCTGAACTCTGAAAACCCCCCTCCCCACAGGGCTGGAGCCCCAAACCCCAGCAAGCACATGACTGTCCAACTTCTGACGATTGAGGGTCAGTAAATTTGACCTCTAGGGTCTAGGTTTTACTGAGAACTAGTTCTAAACCAGCTTGTACAGCCTGCCCCAAGTGGAGCTGGAAGCATTTGACATTTGTTTTGCACATTTTTTTAAAAGAAAACTGCCACTAAGTTTAGGTTTATACAATCTCATATTTTAGGATTATGTAAATATAGATCCTGGTTTCATAGAACTACAGATAAAATTTTATGCTTCTGTCAGTGTGGCGTTCCATAGCTCTGTGTATGAAGAGAAACTGGAATATCATCATCTATTATTTGTGGGGTTTTTTTGTTTTTTTGTTTTTTGTTAAACAAGGACTTTTTGGGTACATCTACACAGCGAGCCTCAGAGCTTGGATCAACAGACTTGGGCTCAGGGGGCTTGCACTACAGCACTAAAAATAGCTGTGTAGACGTTCAAGCTCAGGCTGGAGATTGAACTCTGAAGCCCACCCCTGAACCCCAACATCTACATAGCTATTTTAGCACTGTAGCTCCCGCTCCTGCACGCCCCTTCCCCCCAGTACACTAGGCTCTGAGATTGTTTTGCTGTGTAGATGTATTCTTAGTTCAAAAGAAAGACATTGGTGTCATAAGATTGCAAAACAAATTACATTTCCCAACTTCTGATTAATGTGAACTGCTATGTTGCACACACAAATATACTAGCTATGTTAACCTTCCTATGAAAATGTAATATTTAAATCTTCTGACTGAGTCATTCCTTTGAACCTTTTTACACAAACGGCAGTTTTCCTTGTTTATATAGATTTCACATCTGCAGAAAATTCTTAGCGAAAAAGTGAAGTGATTCAAAGTGAAAAGCAACATACCTGAATATTTAAGTCTCTAGGATTTTCACAGCATTCCACTGTCTTCACCCCTCCGTGTTCAACAGCCATCTACCAGAGAAAGGACAGAACTTCCAAATCCGGGCACCAGTATTAGCACTCTTGTCAGCTGTCGCCCAGTTTCTAAGCATTTCTGTAGATGATTGGCTTTTCCTTTGTCTTGCTTTCTGGTTTAGCAGACCTGTTTTCTTACCTATTCCAGAAAGCAATAACTTTCCTAGGAAGACACACACAGCCTTCTGCTCTCTCTTATACCCCAGAATCTCTTGTCTGCTGCTGTCACAAGTGATTCTAGAGCCACGGCTGCGATTGGACGAGTCAGGATTCCACATTTGTACGGCCCTACCAAATTCAAGGTCCATTTTGATCAATTTCATTGCAAGAGGGGTTTAAAATGGGTCAATTTCACATTTTTCAGATGTTTATATCTGAAGTGTCACGGTGTTGTAACCGTGGGGGCCCCAACCCAAAAGGTACCCGGCGGTAGGTCTGATCCCCTCTGAGAGCAGCCCTGCAAGTGAGGAAGAAATCCTGTCCCTCTCCAGCCCGGCTGGGACTCCCGGGCAGGAGCCTCTGGCTGGGACGGATCAGATGTCACAGAGAAGGGCTTATTTCATGATCTGTGACGTTTTTCATGGCCGTGAGATTGGTATGGCCCTACACATTGGCAATGAGAACAAAAGAAAGGGGGCAGCTGAGCTGGGAGGCGAGAGAATTGGCGTGTGGGAGCAAAATTTACATAACTAGATATAAAAATCATGTACATTTTTGTGCACGTGGAGATTGGGAACAGTAGTAATGCCATAGTAGTTCTCCTCTCTTCTCCTATGTTTTTTATTTCCATTCACTTCAGTGAACTCTGCAGCCTGCTCAGACAATGGCAGTGACCAGCAAAAGTAGTAAGAGGTGGCTGGGGTGGGTGTATGTATACGTATAGCGCACACTAATTTTGAGGATGGTGTTTGGTTTTATTTAAGAAGGAGATAACCTTGGTTTTATGTATGTACCTTTTTTTTTTTTAAGCAAGACTCCCTTTTACTTTTAAAATCAGTCTACACTAATTTGCTCTTAAACTTTCTCTCAGGTACTGAATGAATTCAGTTTTAAATAGTAGCAGCATGTTAGTAACTGTAGTGACAAGAACTAATGATTTCCTCTTGAAATTTTTGCATACATGATCTGCAGAAATAAGGTGTTTTTTTTTTGTTTTGTTTTTAAGGGATCTTTATTCCAGCAGTCAGAAGATTGTGGCGCGAATGCATCACTGTGTTGGAAACGTGTAAAAGGGTGCAAATCTAATGGCCAGAATGGAGTGGGACAAAAGACAATCATCTTATTATCAACTGGTTAGTGTTCATGTGTGTGGGAGGGAGAAATGAAGTATTAGTAAAGCTGTATTGGCTAATGGGACTTGCCTCCCCCTATATACTAATTTGGGAAATGTAAAATACAGTAAGTAATGTGCCCTTATCTTTATCGTCTTCCTTTCTAGATATAGCAAGTAAGCTCCTAGGGCAGTCAATGGATGAGACTGGACTACCCCAACTTACCAGTTACGATTGCGAAGTAAATGCTCCCATACAAGGCAGCAGAAACCTGCTACAGGGTGAAGAATTGCTCAGAGCTCTGGATCAAGTTAACTGAGTTTTCACAATACTTGTTCTTTTTTTGGACACTGGAGAATCACCACCTAAAGCAGTCTATTTATATTTTCTATATCTGATTTTAGAAGCCTGGCTACAATACTGCACTAATTCAGTTAGTTCCGTTTCGATCCCCTTTTTACTTCACTTACTTTGACAGATTTTTTTCATATATTCTTTATGTAACATCTCAGATTATAGTGCATTTTCATAATTCTTTGGTACATACACTTTAAGTCCATTACATTTAAAACATCCTTGCAATAGCAGCTTTGAAATGCACCTGTTTTTAAAAACATTTTTATTTTTATTTTATTTTTTTTGGCTGGAGAGTTTCATTGAAAGAATCCTATCAATAAAATGTCACATAGTAAAACAGTCAGTACTTCCTGCCTGCTCTTCATAAGTAGTTGAAATACGTATGCTTTGTCAGTTATTTTAAAACAAATTTTTATTTTAATTTTTTTATACGAAACAACAATGCTTTTCAGCAGTGCATTGTAGCCACAATCGCACAATATATTTTCTTAAAAAAAAAAAATACCAGCAATTCCTCATGCAATATAGTCTACATTTATAAAACTAGTTTTTAAGGAGAAGAATCTTTGAGGTTTTTTTTTTTTTGTTGTTGTGGCCTGTGAAATCATGTTTAATTCTTGAGGATGTCATTGTTTGTCATGTTGTAATAGAAACTGTTCCTAAATGCTGTATTATGCTTATGACTGAAATGAGTATTAAGTAAAAGGGAAGGGTTTTATCTGGAAAGGACGACATTCTCTTAATTTACAGAGAGGGTTTGATGTTCCTAAAGTAGTCACTTGGCCAGCTCAAAAAAATCCCTCCCTGTAGTTGTGGAAGTTCATGCTAATGTGTATCTGAGATTAAATCTAAATGTTTTGCTTACCCTGTGTGGTATAGGTGATATTTCAAGCAGATCGTAAGACATCATGCATTGTTAGCAAAGTTGCCTAGTACATCATTGAGTTGCTCAATATTTGATGTTTTGGTTTTATGCACCTTATTGCTCTTAACATCCATGTATTCATGTAGATTTCAATAACTCAATATATTTTAGAAACCCTTTTATTTTGAGTAGTTGTCTCACAAACATCTTATTTCCTATATGTACTGTACAAATTTTTCATTCACTCATTCTTTCTCTCTATGTGGTTGGATCTAACACTAACTGTATTGTTTTATTACATCAATAAACTATATGTGGACCAGGCCCCCTTGGGAAGTGTGGTGTCTGTTGAGAACAGTGACATCTTGATTTGTGTCATTTATGTTTATGTGGTTACTGCTAATCAGTGTTCACTGATTTTAGTAAAATCCTGATTCGGACCCCAAAACCTATCAACCTATCATTTATCTGAGCCTATTCAGTACTAAATAAATTTTCAGGACAAACATTTGTGCAGTCATTGGCAATAGATTTTTAAGTAATTTAATTTTCCTTTATTATCAAGCATACAATCAGTTATTAAATGGGGGATTGAAAGTGGGAGGGAAAATATAGTTTTTGTGATAACAATGGCAAATCTTTCCATACTCACCCAGCTACCAACTGTCAAGGTAACTATCAAAGACAAAGCACGTCAAATTTGTCAGAGAAATCAGTTAAATTTGCACTCTTGGCATATAGATGAGATGGAAAATGCACCTGGCACTTGATTAAAGAGATGGAACTTGCTATACTCTGAATATGATTGTACCATCTGCTTGGCTCTAGTTTTGGTGTCAAGGTAACGGTTTTCATTTTGCTACATTAGAATGTGGTGTCACTAGAACCAGCCTGTCACATACACGTGGAATGACAGTGTAGCTTCGGTCTAAACTTTAAGGCAATGTCGCAGCAACTTTTAAAAAATCCATGCTCTAAGCCAGGGGCGGGCAAACTTTTTTTGGCCTGAGGGCCACATCGGGTTTCGTAAATTGTAAGGAGGGCTGGTTAAGGGAGGGGGTCGTGGCCCGGCCCCCACCTCCTAGCTCCCCCCCGGACCCCTGCCCCATCCACACACCCCTGTTCCCTGACTGCCCCCGGACTCCCACGCCAACCACCACCCCAAACTCCCTTGCCCTCTATCCAACAATCCCTGCCCCCTTACCGCGCTGCCTGGAGCACTGGTGGCTGGCGGCGCTATAGCCATGCCACCCAGCTGGAGCCGGGCCCCGCCGCTGCCACCGCGCAACACAGAGACTAGGTCAGACCGGGCTCTGCAATTGTGCTGCCCCGGGAGCTCACAGCCCTGCCGCCCAGAGCATTGCGCAGGCGGCAGAGCGAGTGAGCTGAGGCTGCGGGGGAGGGGCCGGGGGTGAGCCTCCTGGGCCAGGAGCTCGGGGGCTGGGCAGGACAGTCCCACGGGCTGGATGTGGCCTGCAGGCTCTAGTTTGCCCACCTCTGCTCTAAGCAATCTTTTTATACTTGAGACACAATTTAACCTCTTCCTGGAATCCAACTTTCTGTAGCAATTACACAAGTACGGTACATTTTTCAAAACCACCTCAATGACTTAAGGGCCTTGGCTCCCATATCACTGAGTCACTGTGAAAAATGGGACTTCTCATTGAAAGTCAATGGGACTCGAAGAGTAAAATGCTCAGGAGTGCCTGTCTTTTACAAACCGTTAACTCGCTAAAAGTGATGGCTAAAAACATTCAAAAATTAATCCATTTCTAAAACTGTTAGCTGGATAAGATGCAAAATTCTCAAACTGAGAAGCCAATATTTTTACAATTAAATTGGGAATGTATTGGCATTTACTTCTGAGAGAGCTTTACTTTAATGTAAGGAGCTTCAAAGTCAGTGACGGGATACTGCCGAAAGTCTACCATCTGGGTTGCGTGTGTTGGGGGGAAAAAAAGGGAAAATACTGTGTGCCTAGTTACAGAACTAGAATTTTGTCTCGTTTATAGACTCTTACAGACACTAGGCCAAGATTTTAGGTTCCTGTTCTTGAAATCTCTGGTCCATAAGGCCTCTTACATCCATATTTGGGCAAAAGGTTAAAAAACACTCAGCAGCTCAAATAAACTCGATTAGGAGCCTAGCTAAGCACCAGTTCTTGATAATCTTGGTTGTAAAGTTCAAATGCAAAAGAGTATATGACAAATCCATGCTTTGTATAATATGAAAATTCTAAAGTAACCTTTAACACTGGGCACACTTTGAGTCCAAACTTGTAAAGCTAGCCTTTAAACATGGGACCAAACCTGTACAGTTTGTCAGTAAATCCAAGGGAAAGAAGAGTTGCTCTTCACTCACTGTTCTGATGACCTGTTGGTCCCTCTTCCATGCCATCCCATAGTCCTTCATCTGCCTCTGAGACAGTTGCAGCAAAAGGAATGTGCTGAATTCTTCGTGGCTTGACGAGGCAGCTGCTGTCTTGAGGAGCAGTGAGAAAATTGTTCAAGAAGCTCGAAGTCCTCCCTTCCCATCCATAGGCCAGCTCTAGATACTTACTGGAGAACCAGACTTCTAGACCTACCAGGCATTCGCAAAGACACTTCTCGGGTCCCAAGCCAAAGCCTACAACTCCACAAATCTTTGTCCCTTCCACCAATAGAAGTTGATCCAGTAAAAGAGATTCACTTTCCGTGTCTTTCAACAACTCTCCCAAGAGACTTGACTTTTCCCAGCTGAAACTTTTTTTTTTTTTTTTGCTAAATCTGTCTTCTACTGTTCTGCTTCATCTTCCCGTAGCACTCTGTGGAGCTTATTTTAGAGGTACTTCCCTTGATGACCAGTCACTCCCTTACTAATCAGCCCTTATCTGTGGAAGATGATAAATTATCTGAGGGAGAAAATCATACTACAAGAATTAGAGGTAGAGGGGAAAGTAGACTCCATGCAACCCTTGGCTATTAGTTAACTAGAGATGGGAAGTGTCCCTGCTCTTACTGAGAGATGCCCTAGCAACCCAGGAGGACATTAGAAAGCAGCCAGTTGGAAGAGCATTAGTTGTAGTGTTGAAATGTCCTTGTCATACACCAACAAGCCCTGGGAGAGTTTAGATAATGTACCAGTTGAAATGCTGAAGTAAATGTTACTGGTGTGCACTGCCATAGACTCATTGAATTTAATCTTTCTGGGGAAATGCAGACTACAAATCAACTTTTCCTTTAATTGCAGCAACATGGTAAAAGCTCGCAACTGAATTACTTTGGGGATTTTTCCCCAGAATAGAATCATCAGCTCAAGACCTTCTCAATCTGACTTTATTCTTGAGATGATTTACCAGATCCCTGTGGAAACAGGATACAGCATGGTAAACAGTTTGTTCCACTCACTGGAAAGATAAAATAGTTCCTTGTCCCTCATAAATGGAAGAGAGTTTGAAAATAATACAACTGCAGGCCTAGTTAGTGGCTAGTCAACAAATCTCACTAAACGCTAGTCTTATATAAAATAACCAAAAGTATCTTTAGCATTTGAAAAACTAAAGACGTTATTTTGCTCTTTATATATATATATACACACATACATACATAAACAAATATGGTTGAATCAATAATTTTTTTGCTTGGAATTTGGAAAGATGCATGCCATGGCCATGCATAGGATATGTGGTGGTGGCAGGAGAAAGGAAATAAGCTAAAAGGCATTTTTAGAGGGATGGACTATGAAAGCAATACTTCTGAAAGACAAGCTAGATGAATTTTAATATCAGCAAAACGACATGATTCAAGACTAGAGGCATTATGTCACAGAAGGTAGGTATTCTTTTACAGTGCTGGTGAAGCTGGAAATACTGTGTTCAGTTTTGCATACCTCATTACATAGGCAAAGTGGAGAACTGTCCTATAAACTTGAACGAGGAGTACTTATGGCACCTTAGAGACTAACAAATTTATTTAAGCATAAGCTTTTGTGGGCTAAAACCCACTTCATTGGATGCATGCAGTGGAAAATACAGTAAGATGATAGATAGATAGATGATATATATACACACAGAGAGAACATGAGAAAATGGTGTTGCCATACCAACTATAACAAGAGTAATTAATTAAGGTGAGCTATTAGCAGCAGGAGAAAAAAACTTTTGTAGTGATAATCAGGAAACAGATTGGGAGTGGATGGGTCATTAGCATGGGGAAACAAAAAATTATACAAAGTAAAAACTGTTTCCCCATGCTAATGACCCATCCACTCCCAGTCTGTTGCTATTTTTTCCCCTACTGTTACTCACCTTCTTGTTAACTGTTGGAAATGGGCCATCCTGATTATCACTACAAAAGTTTTTTTTTCCTCCTGCTGCTAATAGCTCACCTTAATTAATTACTCTTGTTATAGTTGGTATGGCAACACCCATTTTTTCGTGTGTGTGTGTGTGTGTGTGTGTGTATCGTGCGACTGTATTTTCCACTGCATGAATCCAATGAAGTGGGTTTTAGCCCACGAAAGTTTATGCTCAAGTAAATTTGTTAGTCTCTAAGGTGCCACAACTACGCCTCGTTCTTTTTACTCATACAGACTAACATGGCTACCACTCTGAAACCTATAAACATGAGTTATCAATGCAGGTACATCAGCAAAGATTATTGGATTTCAGAATTCTTCGTCAGTTCTTCAGGATGCTGAAATTTCACACCCCTTCTCTGACAGCTGTGTCTCAGGCCAGCCTCATGTTACTACCTGCTATTCTAGAGGCCTTCTGTTATGCTCCTGGGCTTCTGTGTCGTCCATGTGTCAACCTGATTGTTGTCATATGACCTTGGTGTCTGCATCTTGACTAAGTTCTGTGCAAGAGCATAGTACTTTGTGATGTGACTAGGGTAATGGGAAAGGAGACCACAAATTAGACAACTACACACCATTTACTGAATCCTCACCCCCAGAATTGTAGTGTGGGGGTTGTGTGTGTTTGTCTTTTTAATCAAGTTCCCAGCCATGTTAACAGTCTCAAACCAGTTGCCTCTAACTCCCTTTTCTCTGGATACGCTTTGGTCAGAATAAAGACATGTTTGCTGCTAAAGGAGTACTAGCACATGATGGTTTGCACCTGTAATTTCCCCTTTCCTGATCCATATCAAATATGATTTCTCAGACTGACCGTATCTAATACATCACAGCAACAAGAGGTAAAGCAATTCATTATAAACACAGCTCTGGGAATGTCAATTTCAAACCTCTAATAACTATCCTGTGAAAACTGAAAAAGGTGGATGAGCTTTCGTGAGCTACAGCTCACTTCTTCAGATGCATAGAATGGAACACACAGACAGGAGATATTTATACATACAGAGAACATGAAAAGGTGGAAGTATGCATAACAACAGTGCCACAAGTACTCCTGTTCTTTTTGTGGATACAGACTAACACGGCTGCTACTCTGAAACCTGAAAAAGGTGGGTAATTTGCAATTTAAATATCCTGTGCTGAGACAGATGGAGCAGCCCCTGGGGGCAGCATAGCATGAATGATACTCTTTGCATTCACACAATTGCCTGGTCTCCCCTCTCATAGGTACTGTACTTTAGGCTAGGGATATGCAGTGATACTACAATCTTCTGCAGTATGTGAAACTGTAATAGCCTGTCTAGGTAATTGTAGTGTGACTGCCCCCACCCTGAGTAATTAAAAGCAACCAGCGCATTCATGGTGTTGGTTTTATTGTTTGTTTGAAAGGCCAGAAGGGACTATAATCATGTAATTTGACATCCTGCCTAACGCAGGCCTTAGAATTTCACTGAATCAAAATTGGCCCCTGTTAATCCAAAATATGAGTGTCCCCACACAGATGGGGGCTGAAATAACAAAAGATGTGAAATAAAATGCAACGTTCTGTAGACCAGTCCTTAGTTTGGAAATGACAGTGTCTAAAGGTGCATTTACGGTGCTTTTTGGGAAATCCTCCTTTGTATATGTTTACTTCTGGCATATTAGGACAAGAAGGGACTACCTGGGTCACCGAGTCCAGGCCTCTACCAGCACAGGTAATTGCATCGTAACCCTGATCATAAATTTATCAAGCTCCATCCTAAAAATAGTTCAGTTGTTTGCCCCCACTACTCCTACTAGGCGGCTGCTCCAGAACCTCACACCTCAGAGTTAGAAACTTCATATCCAGTTTAAACGTATTCACAGACAGCTTAAACCTGTTTTTGCTTGTGCCCACATTGTCCTTCAGCTTAAATTGTTCTTTTTCTTCCATGGGGTTTATTCCCCTGATGTATTTATATATTAGGTATATTTCTATTTTTTAATATTTACACTAGTGCTTAACTGCTTATAGCTACACTATACAAGCATGCAGGCTATTACAACAGCAACTCTGCCAGCAGCGTTGTTGCATTGATTCATACAGTACTGTAACATTCTCCTTCACAAATAGTGCTCTGGAATTCAGGAGTCATGGGGACATTGAATACATAGGTTGCCTACCACAGTATAAGTCTATGGCATGCATGCCGAAGGCGGCACAGAAGCTGATTTTCATTGGCACTCACACTGCTCCGGGGGACACTGCATTTTAATTTAATTTTAAATGAAGCTTCTTAAACATTTTAAAAACCTTGTTTACGTACAACAATAGTTTAGTTATAATTTATAGACTTATAGAAAGAGACCTTCTAAAAACGTTAAAATGTATCACTGGCACGCGAAACCTTAAATTAGAGTGAATAAATGAAGGCTCGGCACACCACTTCTGAAAGGTTGCCAACAGGGCCGCCAAGAGCGGGTTCGGACCCCGGGAAAAAAATTTTCAGGCGCCCCAGCAAGGGCGGAACGGCTAAACAGGGCTGACAAAGCCGGGCCCCCTTCCGGACCGCCGGGCCCTGGTAACTTGTGCCAGCTTCCCCGCCTCTCGTCAGCCTTGGTTGTCGACCCCTGGACTAGCATGATGTGGACAAGGGAGTCCAGAGCAGAGCAACAAAAATTATTAAAAGATTTAAAAACCAGACTGATGAGGAAAAGTTAAAAAAACTGGGCATGTTTAGTTTTGAGAAAAGAAGCCCTGGGGAATGAGGCTTCATATATGTTAAGGGCTGTTACAAAGAGGATGGTGATCGATTGTTTGCCATGTCCACCCTAGATTGAACAAGAAACAATCAATATGCAGCAAGGGCGATTTAGGCTGGATATTAGGAGAAGTTTATAACTAGAAGGCTAGTTCATGGAACAGGTTACCAAGTGAGGTTGTGGAATCCCCATCACTAGAGGTTTTCAAGAACAGGTTAGACAAACATCTATTGGCATGGGACTAGGTTTAGTTGGTCTTGCTTCGGTGAGGGGAGATGGACTAGATGATGCTCAAGGTCCCTTCCATATTTGCATGATTCTATGCCACATGTGCAAGTCTGCCTCTAAGTGTCTTACTCCTCTTACTAGTACCTACTAATGAATGGAAGATGGGTGCTGCACAAATGTGTTATGTCACCATGTAATGACTGCAACCTACACATGAAAAAAGCCCTTATAGTTCTATATAAGCATGACTGTTTCAGGGGCTAACAGTACTGTGTACAGAGCTGGGTGAAATTTTTCAATCAAAAATTTGAGTTCAACCAAAAAAAAACCAAAACGCAGATTCTGCAACACCAAAATGTTTCATGAATTCATATCAGTATGACAAATGTGTTAATTTCAGGACAAATATGCAAAAAATCAAAACATTGTAGTTGAAATCAGAGGCATAATGAACTTGTCAGCTCAGAGGACTTGACACAAAAAAAGATCTGACGTCAGAGGCTCCTTCGTAACAGCTCTTTGCTAGGAAAATTTGAAGAAAGACTGAAAAGCCCCATAATTCCCACAGGAATCGTGCGAAGCCCATTTCTATTGCTCTCAATACAAACAAATGACTTGGCAGTAACTCTGGACTCTTATTGTCTTGTTATATCTCTACCACTCAGTAGAGCACTGATGAAAATGTGTGAGATAAAATGTCAACGATCTGGTATTGTTCGGGAAGCAGAGTGAAGGTAGATGGTGTATATAGTACTGGCATTGGCCCAAGTCTTGCACTTTGTTAGAATATGACTGAACAAGGTTTTGGGTTAGTGAGATGTTCTTCATGACAGGTTTGTACATTTGGAAGTTTGTATAAGCTACAAATCTACAAAATAATTCTATTAACAAAATTCCCTCTGGCCCTGCTCAGCCCTCCTGCCCGCCTGGGGTACCAGCAGCCAGCCCAGGGCTCTGCTCCTGGCCCTGGTCACAGTGCTCTGCAGCCCTTATCAAAAATTACACTACTATTAACTTAAAAACTTGAAAACTTAAAATCTTTCAAACTTTGTATACTAGAGTAATCGTTAAAACATGTATAATGTTAATAAATACATAGGTTTGATAAAACAAAGTAGTTGTACTTATGTGCCTGTGCTTAATTTGTGTTTTTGATGAGTCACCTTCTAAAAAAAAATCTCGCATGTCTTGCACCCCCAGGGCATGTGCGCGCTCCAGGTTAAGAACCACTGCACTAAACTGATAAGAGCTGCATTTTAATTTAATTTTAAATGAAGCTTCTTAAACATTTTAAAAACCTTGTTTACTTTACATACAACAGTAGTTTAGTTATATATTATAGACTTATTGAGAGAGACCTTCTAAAAATGTTAAAATGTATGACCGGCATGCAAAACCTTAAATTAGAGTGAATAAATCAAGACTCAGCACACCGCTTCTGAAAGGTGGCCGACCCCTGCCCTATACACTACGAAATAAAAATAGTGACAGCTGAGTCATAACTCTGCAAATAGATTGTGTTGTTTTTCCTCTTCACATCACAGTAACAGACACTGTATTCGAATCTAAAATGTCATCCATAAAGAGCAAAGGGTCTGGAATACTGAGAAATGAAGCTGCTGGCTTCCTCCTCTTCAAAGGTTTCTTGCAGACCATTAAGTGTAACTTGCACCTTCCCTTCATAGAATGAGGCCCATCTATCACCTATCACTGTCAGAGTTTTGTCCTATATCCCTAGCTAGTTCCTCTTTCCACAAAATCCTGACACACACTGCACGCTTAAATCAAACGCAGACTATACAGACATTTATATACAAATGTGTAAAGTATGTACTACTCTAGAACCAAATCCTGCTTACAATTAGGCTTTGTCTACACTGGCAAGAGAAAGACAACTTTTGTGTTCAGAGGTGTTAAAAAAACACACACACCCCACGAAAGACAAAAGTTTTGCAGACAACAAGCACCACCAAAGGCTCTATCTGTCCCTTTGATTGTCAGCTTCCTGAGGGACAAGCACTTCATCCCACTCCATGTCTCAACAGCACCAAGCACACAGTCAGTGATTAGTAAGGGCTGCATCTTGTTCCCATTGACATCAACGGCAAAACTTCTACGGACTTCAGTGGGCCCTGCCTAATTTAATAGTTATGAAAGGAGGAATCTGGTTGATTAGCATAGGTTTTTGACTGTGGAAGCATCGGGACCAACAATCACATAGGTTGGAATTCATTAGCTAATTTGTCCTCCCTCAAATCATTAGGCCCACTGTGGGTGGAAAAAGGAGTAAGAAAACATACTTAGGATGGTTTCTCAATTATTGTGATATTCTATTTCTGTTTCATAGTTAACACAATCTGTTGGAGAAAAGACACTGGACTATATAGACCTCAGGTCTTGTCCCAGCTGACAATTCCTGTGTTCCTGTTAGATTCTAAAATCTATGATGCTCTTGGGGGAAAAAACAGCACATGTTGCTCTCAGCTGGCAGACACTGAAATGTACATTATTTGTACAACAGCTTTGCTACTGCTCCTTTTCCTGTACCAATGAAAGGAGCAGTAAATGACACTTTAAAATAATCACTAATCTGCTTAAATGGCCACCATTTCCATAGTTTTTAATGAGCTCATTTAAAGGATCAAAGTCTACTACAAATTTTTTATTTACGCAATATTTTAAAGCCTATTTTTGTATCCAAAATTTGTTGCATCAAATACCTTTTAACACTTGGTAATTCAAAACAGCTTTTTAAAAAACATTATGTTTGAACGATATTAGTTGATGTTTCATTTAAACCTACTGTTGTTTTGGAAAATAATCAAAATGACCAAATCATTATGGTTTAAAAATTATGATGCATACAGCATGATCATTTCAGAAAACAACTGACTTGAATTGATCCAAGAACAATATTGATTTTAAAATTACATTTTTGAAAATCCAGTTACTTAAAGTTACCATTTGGTCTATAGGGACAACCAGGGGCGGCTCTAGGTATTTTGCTGCCCCAAGTACGGCAGGCAGGCTGCCCTCGGCAGTTTGCCTGCGGGAGGTCCCGGGTACCGCAGATTTGGTGGCACGCCTGCGGGAGTTCCCCAATCCCGTGGATTCCGGGGCACGCCTGCGGGAGGTCTGCCCAAGCCGCGGGACCAGCGGACCCTCCCCAGGCATGCCGCCGGCGGCGACCGGCATTGCACCCCCCTGGCTTGCCGCCCCAAGCACGGGCTTGGTGTGCTGGTGCCTGGAGCCGCCCCTGGGGACAACTAACTATAATTTTTCTTTCCATCTCTCTTCTTCTATTAGGACTCTCTCACTCATACCTAACCCCTGCCCCACCTAAGAAATCTGCAACTCTCCCTCCCACACTGGAAGAATGGTAACATCCCAATTTCATGAAGCAAACCCAAGGGAATTCAGATTTATGGTCCACAATCTTCCTTTTAACTTTCATTGTTTCGCCGAACACAAATGCCAACCCACCCAGCAAATCAAACTGGCTATCTCAGCCCAAAGCGTTTGCCTTCACTCTCCATTTCTTTGCGTCTGTGGGTTTAATCCGCCTTTTGACACTTCTTCCTGGCAAGGACCCTCGGGTGCGGAATGATGTACCAACTACCCCGCTTCCCCCCAGATCTGTGACAAACATCCCCCGGATCCTGTTGAATTCGTGTGAACGATGCTGCCTAGGGGCCGTTGCAATTCCTGGCATCTGTGAGGGGTTCCGCATAAGGGTCATTCTCCCCGCGTCCCAGGGCGCGTAATGAAAACGACCCCCCTGAAAATGCAGCGCTTATAAGTGACCCACGCGGGGCTGGTGCCTGAGCAGCCAGGCTGTGCAGCACCCAGTGCGCCAGCGCCGGAGTGACTCCGGACGCACTTTCTGTGCCTTTAAGCGCTTTCCAAGGTACCAGCTCTCGGCGGCTCTTGCCGGCGAGTCACCCCGCCTGGCGGTGAATCTTACCTGGGCCCGAGGGGAGCGGGGCGCTGGCGGGCTCCCCAGCACCTGCTCCGTGGCGATGGCAAACAGCCCCCACGCAGGAGGCCGGCGCAGGCACCGCGCTGGGCTCCGCGGCCGGGCGCTCTCTCCGCTGCCGCGGGTGCTCTGAGCCAGGGGGAGGATGCGGAGGCGAGACCGCCCTGGTCCCTTCCGCTCCGCCTGCTCCGGACCGCGCCCGCCCTACGTGCAGCTCAGCATCCCCCGCCGGGGCCAGCCGGCCCCCCCCCGCCAAGGTGCCTGCATCAGTCGCGGCTCACCCAGCGCCTGGGCAGCCGCCTACGTGTCTTTGTGCACGTCGGACCGGGGCTCCCTCCCTGGCTTCCCGGGCCTGAGCTCACTGGAAGGGGACAACGCCCGCGGATCGGCTCCGCGCCCCTTCACGCTGAAACCGGCTGCTTCGCTCTGCTTTCCGGGCTCCCCTCCGCTTCTATGCCCGGCCCCGGGAGGGGCATTTGCAGGACGCAGCCGTCAGGGGTGGCAAAAGGAAATCGGGTGCTGCTGCCCCGATTACCTCCTCCACCCCGGCCAGCTTGGCTTTCCTGGCAAGCATTAAAGCACCAAGGAGTCTGACACATTTTAAACCTGCTTGTTCGTGGGAAAGCACCATCAATAGACAAACACAGTCAAGCCGCGCTCCTTGCCCCAGCAGTTTCTAGCTGGGCTATATAGCAGGCGCCGGATCAACCACACAGGAGTGGAGACTAGGGGACTCCCAGCAGCTTTGTGTATAACAGTCACAAAATATCTTGCATAAACAAACAGGTGCAGCTGCTTCCCTCTGTGTTGCCAGGTGAGGCATTGCCAACTAACCTGCTAGCTGAGCATCTTTCATGGGCTAGCAATTGCCTCTGCTCGCCTAAAGCCTTAGCTTTCTCCCGTTAAAATCAGTGCCTTCAAGGGGTGTGGGATGAGGAGGTCACTGCAAGACCCTTGGAAAAAATTTCCTTCAGAGAAAGTGGAGTCAAGTGAAAAGTGTATATCAAGTCATGAAGGGAAGCTGAAGGTCAGTGATGATATATCTGGCTGTTCAGTACTCTCAGTATCTGTGGGAAGGTTTCTCAGGCATTGCTGCCTGTACAAAACCTGCATTTGTCACAGATTATCCATTTATCTTCAGTCCATTTCCACCCTGTGACAAAAATGGCAATTTGCTGCAATGTCTTTGGGTGATCTTACTGTATTGTTTGTGTATCCCTCCGGGCAGGGACAGTATATAATTCCATGGGGGAGGGGGAATCATGGCCCTCCAAGAGCTAAGAACAGTGAGGGGGTGATTAGGCAAATTCACTCAGGTTGTAGTATCTCAAGAGACATATCACCACCTGGAGGGGCTTGCAGCTACTGGTTCCAACTGGGTTGTCCAGAGCCCAACAGACAAAAAAAAAGGACTTTCAGTTAAAGAGCCTGTGTTTAGACTGACTCAGGCCCTTCTTTCTGATCCACCAAGCAGACAGGCCCTATGGTCTAAGGGCCCCCCCAATCCTTCCTGGGAAAGGTTGGAAGGACTTTGGCTTACTGAGGCCCCATAAGCTTGATTGGTGCCCTCTGGTCAGCTTTTAGCAGGTGTATAGGAACGTTTATTGGGTTTTATATGTTTTCACTGTAATACTTTCACCTTAAGAATAAATGTGCTTGCTTATAAAGAGTTATGATGTAACTTATGCTGTTTGTAGCCTTCAAAGAGAAAACAAACCACAGCTGCTGGCCTGCTTTGGCAGTTTGCTTGCAGGGGATACCACAGTGTAAGCAGGGAACTGTGCAGCCTGGAAAAACCCATTAGCAGGGAAGGAGACGTTGTCAGAAGTGTGTTGTCAGAGTGCTACTGGTATGGTGCTCTGCTGTCTCCAGTGTTGAAATCACTCAGCTGCGTGTGTGTGTTCCCTCTGTGTGCTGCCCCAGCTCTTCGAAGATAGCTGACACAGCAGACCCGACGAGAACCCCCAATAACCACAGAGTCCAGTAAGATGCAAAGCCACGTCGGCTAGGTTTATTGCGACCTCAGACACAATTGCAGTTCCCTGTAGGTTTCTTAGCCTAACTCAGGGCATACTACGAGAAAGTGCCTCTTGGCAATGGACTCAGCTCAGTCAGTGGCGGGACTTTCCACTGCCCCCTCGGCTGGACAAAGACACCGCCCCAGGGATGCATTCTTATACACAGATACAAACAAGTTACACATCACACCTGACGTATTGAGGTGCAATCCCTCTACGCAGCAAGGTTCAACCTCTCTATGTATTAAGGTGCCGCCTCTTACCTTGTACATGTTGGTTCGATCAAAACAACTCTATCCATCATTTTACCCTTTTGCCCCTGTCATTGGGATGGGCCAGCCTGTTCTTTGTTATCTGTGTGGAATGTGCAAGTACGTGAATGGTCAGTACCTTTTAGGTATGTATCTTCTTGCAGCATCAGCCCTTTCCTTGCCAGCTTCTGTGAGCAGGGCCTGCCTCTGGCTCACAGCTTAACTTTGCTTTATGTTAGCAAAGTCTTGACCATTACTTTAGTTCAGGCCTCAGGCCTCATACCAGGCCTCTGATACCAAGGTTTATATCTTAGGGCCTTCTCTTACTACAGGAGACACCGGTCTCTGCCCAAGAGAGGTGACAGCTGAGGAGCCAGGAGCCTAGAGTGGGTGCGCTCTTGGTGGAGCATGGAGGGGGCATACAAGTGCAACTGCCCTGAACTGTGACACTCCCCCCACTTCTTCTTTTCCTTCACAATACTCCTCATCCACTGGGGGCTCTCCTTCTGCCTGGACCCCCAAAACCTGGCTGGCACTGAGGAGGCGTGCTGCTGAGGGAGAGATCAATGCCTGGAGCTGGGGACTGTGAGGGACACTCTGATCAGGGCTGCTATAAACCGCTGGCTGAGCCGGAGTGGATATGCCATTGTTTTACATACAGCCTGCACTGTGTAGCCCGTAGGATTATTTTGCTAGCTATTATATTTTACTAATCCAGCCAGCTGTATCAAATAATATGTTTCTTTCTGAATTAATCCATTTCACATATGATTCTTATATTTTATCAGTATTAATTCCTATGAAATTAGGATGTGTTGAGGCATATGATATGTGTTTCTTAATAATTATACATAGAATAAGTTTTGCTGAAATGCAAGAAGCCTACTGGCTGGTATCCAGTAGGATCTGCTAAATAGCTAAAAGTATGATCAGTTAAGAGTAAGTCAGCATAAAAGCTGGCAACCTTTGGCACAGATAGAAGTAGTCCCTGAACTTTGGAGAACCAAAGGGAGGAACTACACACAACACTGATCAGTCCATCTGGCGTCTGCAACCGTTTGGTAACCGCAGGGTATACCACAACCTGGAAGTCACCAAGAGAGCCTAGGTTGGCAGTTTTTAGAGTGACGGGGAAGGGATAGCTCAGTGGTTTGAGCATTGGCCTGCTAAATCCAGTGTGATGAGCTCAGTCCTTGAGGGGGCCATTTAGGGATCCAGGGCAAAAATCTACTAAGGACAGTACTTGGTCCTGCTGTGAAGGCAGGGGCTTAGACTCAATGTCCTTTCAAGCTCCCTTCTAGTTCCATGAGATAGGTGTATCTCCATATTTAAAAAATGATTAATACATAGAGAACAAGTGTCATAATCCACTAACCTATAGGATAAAGGTACCTATAAATTTCTTAGGGTACAGAAATAATATTTGGGTGTAGTAGGTTGGGCCTGAATTACATAGCATCAAGATCCTATAAAATACCATGTAAGGATATCTTAGTGAGATTTCTCTTTTCTTTGTTCTCCTATATTCTATAGACTATTTTTTTAATCTACCTATCATTCTATCTTCTATCACGCTATCAGCTCAGCTTGTGTAGTACAGTATAACCACTCAACATTCCTAACTCCTGGGGAAGCCAGAACCATCGTGTTATCAGGCATGCCAGGAAGGAGGCTGGTTCTTCACCTCCTATTACCAGGTCCTCAAAGAAGGCTGTATGTTAGCTTAGGGGACGTATAATAGGAATGTTACCACCAGGAGTTCTGGAATTCTTTTACTGTTTTTCAGTGAGAAGTTTCATAGCATTTATTATTCTTTTGTTAATCTCAATAAAGCTTTTATCAATTTGGTATTGTCCTCAGTGTAAGTATTTTTGCCAAGAACCCCGAGAGTCCTCCTTCAATATGGAGTTCTCGGACCCTGTAGACAAGAACCTATGACACTTCTGGTTGGATGTGATCAGTGGCAAGCCTAACAACTAACCCATGAAATTCAGCATCCGATGAAGTGGGTATTCACCCATGAAAGCTCATGCTCCAAAACGTCTGTTAGTCTATAAGGTGCCACAAGACTCTGCTGCTTTTACAGATCCAGACTAACACGGCTACCCCTCTGATACAGGTCAACAACTGTGCCCCGCCATAGGGAGGGCTCCTAGGACCCATGCGGGCTTGGTGGCTGAGTGACACTGCCTGGGCACTGGGCTGCCACTTTGTTTTGTTTGTTGGGGGGGGGGGCTCACTCGGCCCAGCCCCCACATTACTGCCATCACTGAGGTGGGGGCAGGCTCCCCTAACTGCCCTCCCCTCACTCAGCCCTGGCCCCGCCCTCACTGGAAGGGCAGGAGAAACACTCCCCTCCCCCACAAGGCGGCTAGAGAAGCTCAAGGACAGTCGGTGAAAGTTGAACGTGCGCGCGTGCGCGCTGGCTGAGCGAGGGGCAGGGGGAGGAGGCGTGGCTGTGTCGAGGGGGGATTGATGGGTCAGAGGTGTCGGAAATCCACGCAGGCGCGGCGAAGTGGGGCGGGGGAACTGAATAGGCGCGTGCGCAGTGGGTCCCGGTTGTGCTGCTGCTTGAGGGAGCGCGCTATAGCGTTGGGCGCTGTGGCTGGCGCCGTGCGCATGCGCAATGGGTGCTGGTGGTCTTGCTCTGCCTAGGCCTGCCCGGGGGAACGGCCCGGCGGCGGGATGAGCTGCGTCTCGGGGCTGCAGACGGACTGCGAGGCGCTGCTGAGCAGCTTCCAGGAGACGGATAATGTCCGCTTCGAGGTGTTCGCCGGCCTGTGGCGGGACCGCCGCTTCCACACCATCTTCCAGTGAGACGCCCGGCAGCCTCCCTCCTCCGCCCCGTGAGGGGTCCGGCATCGTCCCCGCGCTGCGAGACCCGGCAGCCTCCCTCCTCCGCCCCGTGAGGGGTCCGGCATCGTCCCCGCGCTGCTCGGCCGAGACTGGCCCCCCCCGCACCCCTCCCCTTCCCCCCCCCCGTGAGAGACCCGGCATCCTCCCACACCCCTCCCCCCCCGTGAGAGACCCGGCACCCTCCCACACCCCTCCCCCCCGTGAGAGACCCGGCACCCTCCCACACCCCTCCCCCCCGTGAGAGACCCGGCACCCTCCCACACCCCTCCCCCCCGTGAGAGACCCGGCACCCTCCCACACCCCTCCCCCCCGTGAGAGACCCGGCACCCTCCCACACCCCTCCCCCCCGGTGAGAGACCCGGCACCCTCCCACACCCCTCCCCCCTCTCCTGAGAGACCCGGCAGCCCTCATCTGCTTCCCCCTTCACCCCTCCCCCCCCCGGTGAGAGACCCGGCACCCTCCCACACCCCTCCCCCCCCGTGAGAGACCCGGCACCCTCCCACACCCCTCCCCCCCCGTGAGAGACCCGGCACCCTCCCACACCCCTCCCCCCCCGTGAGAGACCCGGCACCCTTCCTCTCCCCCCTCTCCTGAGAGACCCGGCAGCCCTCAACTGCTTCCCCCTTCACCCCTCCCCCCCCCATGAGAGACCCGGCACCCTCCCACACCCCTCCCCCCCCGTGAGAGACCCGGCACCCTCCCACACCCCTCCCCCCCCGGTGAGAGACCCGGCACCCTTCCTCTCCCCCCTCTCCTGAGAGACCCGGCAGCCCTCCTCTGCTTCCCCCGTCACCCCTCACCCCCCGCGTGAGAGACCCGGCACCCTCCCACACCCCTCCCCCCCCCGTGAGAGACCCGGCACCCTCCCACACCCCTCCCCCCCGGTGAGAGACCCGGCACCCTCCCACACCCCTCCCCCCCGGTGAGAGACCCGGCACCCTCCCACACCCCTCCCCCCCGGTGAGAGACCCGGCACCCTCCCACACCCCTCCCCCCCGGTGAGAGACCCGGCACCCTCCCACACCCCCCCCCCCCGTGAGAGACCCGGCACCCTCCCACACCCCTCCCCCCCCGTGAGAGACCCGGCACCCTTCCTCTCCCCCCTCTCCTGAGAGACCCGGCAGCCCTCATCTGCTTCCCCCTTCACCCCTCCCCCCCCCATGAGAGACCCGGCACCCTCCCACACCCCTCCCCCCCGGTGAGAGACCCGGCACCCTCCCACACCCCTCCCCCCGGTGAGAGACCCGGCACCCTCCCACCCCCCTCCCCCCCGGGGTGTGACCCGGCACCCTCCCACACCCCTCCCCCCCGGTGAGTGTCCCGGCACCCTCCCACACCCCTCCCCCCCGGTGAGAGACCCGGCACCCTCCCACACCCCTCCCCCCCGGTGAGAGACCTGGCACCCTCCCACACCCCTCCCCCCCCCGTGAGAGACCCGGCACCCTTCCTCTCCCCCCTCTCCTGAGAGACCGGCAGCCCTCATCTGCTTCCCCCTTCACCCCGCCCCCCCCGGTGAGAGACCCGGCACCCTCCCACACCCTCCCCCCCGGTGAGAGACCCGGCCACCCCCCCACACCCCGCCCCCCCGGTGAGAGACCCGGCACCCTCCCACACCCCTCCCCCCCCCGTGAGAGACCCGGCACCCTTCCTCTCCCCCCTCTCCTGAGAGACCCGGCAGCCCTCATCTGCTTCCCCCTTCACCCCTCCCCCCCCGTGAGAGACCCGGCACCCTCCCACACCCCTCCCCCCCGGTGAGAGACCCGGCACCCTCCCACACCCCCCCCCCCCCCCGGTGAGAGACCCGGCACCCTCCCACACCCCTCCCCCCCCCCGGTGAGAGACCCGGCACCCTCCCACACCCCTCCCCCCCCCGGTGAGAGACCCGGCACCCTCCCACACCCCCCCCCCCCCCGGTGAGAGACCCGGCACCCTCCCACACCCCTCCCCCCCCCGGTGAGAGACCCGGCACCCTCCCACACCCCTCCCCCCCGGTGAGAGACCCGGCACCCTCCCACACCCCTCCCCCCCGGTGAGAGACCCGGCACCCTCCCACACCCCTCCCCCCCCGGTGAGAGACCCGGCACCCTCCCACACCCCTCCCCCCCCGTTGAGAGACCCGGCACCCTCCCACACCCCTCCCCCCCGTGAGAGACCTGGCACCCTCCCCCCCCTCCCCCCCCGTGAGAGACCCGGCACCCTTCCTCTCCCCCCTCTCCTGAGAGACCCGGCAGCCCTCATCTGCTTCCCCCTTCACCCCTCCCCCCCCCGTGAGAGACCCGGCACCCTCCCACACCCCTCCCCCCCGGTGAGAGACCCGGCACCCTCCCACACCCCTCCCCCCCGTGAGAGACCCGGCACCCTCCCACACCCCTCCCCCCCGGTGAGAGACCCGGCACCCTCCCACACCCCTCCCCCCCCGTGAGAGACCCGGCACCCTCCCACACCCCTCCCCCCCCGTGAGAGACCCGGCACCCTCCCACACCCCTCCCCCCCGTGAGAGACCCGGCACCCTCCCACACCCCTCCCCCCCGTGAGAGACCTGGCACCCTCCCACACCCCTCCCCCCCCCGTGAGAGACCCGGCACCCTTCCTCTCCCCCCTCTCCTGAGAGACCCGGCAGCCCTCATCTGCTTCCCCCTTCACCCCTCCCCCCCCCGTGAGAGACCCGGCACCCTCCCACACCCCTCCCCCCCCCGTGAGAGACCCGGCACCCCCCCCCCCCTCCCCCCCCCGTGAGAGACCCGGCACCCTCCCACACCCCTCCCCCCCGGTGTGCGACCCGGCACCCCCCCACCCCCCGGCCCCCCCCGGTGAGAGACCCGGCACCCTCCCACACCCCTCCCCCCCCCGGTGAGAGACCCGGCCCCCTCCCACACCCCTCCCCCCCCCGGTGAGAGACCCGGCGCCCTCCCACACCCCCCCCCCCCCCGGTGAGAGACCCGGCACCCTCCCACACCCCTCCCCCCCGGTGAGAGACCCGGCACCCTCCCACACCCCTCCCCCCCGGTGAGAGACCCGGCACCCTCCCACACCCCACCCCCCCCGCTGAGAGACCCCGCACCCTCCCACACCCCTCCCCCCCCGGTGAGAGACCCGGCACCCTCACCCGCTTTCCCCCCCCCCGTGAGAGACCCCTCACCCGCTTTCCCCCGTCCACCCCCCCCTGTGAGAGACCCGGCACCCTCACCCGCTTCCCCCCCCCGTGAGAGACCCCTCACCCGCTTTCCCCCATCCGCCCCCCCCCGTGAGAGACCTGGCACCCCCCCCCCCGTGAGAGACCCCCTCACCCGCTTTCCCCCATCCGCTGTGAGAGGCCCAGCTCTCCTCCCACCCCCCGAAGCCCGGCACCCCCTCCCCCGCTCCTCCCCCTTGAAGATTCGTCAGTTATAATCAGACCTTAGTCTAGCATAAGTTTTTTAAATGTATTAATGGGTTTTAAAAACTGCGCTTATAATTATTTGCTTTTTATCTATTTTTTTGTTTGTTTGTTTAGTGGTCAAACAAGGCCTTTAGAGAAGAATAAGTTTACACAGAAGGCGTTGGATCTGGCATGGCGATACTTCTTGCCCCCTTACACTTTCCAAATTCGTGTTGGTGCTCTGTATCTTCTGTATGGATTGTATAGTACGCAACTCTGTAAGCCAAAACAAAAGGTAAGTCTTTTTGAGGATCCATTCTCAAAAGAATATCAGACTTTTATGATTGTATTAAGATTTCTTGTATGTTTTACTATCACAACTTGAAGAGACTTTTTCTTCTTTTTTAGGAATAAAAACATGAGTATTCTGGAAGAAATGGGCCCACTAAGAAAGCTGCCCTCATTAAAGTCTGAGAGCCTAAACACTGGCTAAATTAACTAAAGTCCTGGTATTTTTCAGAACTGAAAATATCATTTGCCTGTGCCTATAGGAAAAACTCCTTTGTTTAAAAAATAATAAATTCAAGTTTCTAGGCTTTCCAATGTGAGCTGAGAGTAAACTGATCAGCAGTCTTTTCCTAGTGCTGCAGAGAGCTATTGGTGCTTACGTTTTTCCCAACGTGTAGCAAAGTGAAAACTGACCAAAGTTTCATCAGTTTTCGTTTGTTACTCTTCAGAACCATATATACAGCAGGCAAATTGAGTTTAATTGCAGTTTCTCCTGAAAGGTATAAGCAATATAGATACATGTTCTCAAGCTATTCCTTAGAAAGGGAGACCTAAAAAGAGATGTTGTGGGAGGTGTAGAGTAGATGCATCCTTTTTGCACCATCAAGAGCTGAGGGGTAAAGTAGCAGGAGCCAACTTCACAACCAGGATCCTCCGGGTAGGAGAGGAAAACAAGAGGAAAATGTAAAGTCTTCCCTCTACCCTGAGGGGGGAGAAAAAACATCTTTCATACACCTAGCTGGAGTTCCCGAGCAGGTTAAAATAATGGCACTTAGGTAAGAATCCTTACATTGTTCTCTTTACAGCTTTGAGGAGTGTATGAATTAACTTCTCACCTTAGTAGATCAGAACACAAGGAGCACGGGGGGAGAGGCATCTTTGACATTAGTCTTTAACTAGTAGGTTTATTCCCTGACATTTAAGTGTCCGTAAAATTTCCAAGTGCTGTGTTGAAAGGAAGTGCATATGTGGTCTGAGAGGCAGGGACCGATGAGATAAATTGAAATAGTGTGGAAGTATCAGAAAGATTTTGGAGAAGAAACAAAATGTAAAGGTGGTGTTGGAAATGCAGTGTAAGGAAAGGTATAATTAGACTACTTATGAGTAAAAATATGTGCATATGTAAGTCTTTGGAAGTTTTGGGCCCAAAGTTGCACTTCACTGGTTGAAATAAAAATTACTAATGCTGTGACAGTGCATGCTTTAACTTCAGACAAGTCAGGTAATTCAATTGAGATAACTGGTGAAACCTGTAATAACTTTACAGGTATTTAAAACTCAAATGGCTGCCACCATCATATGTTTTAGCAGTGATCCTAAGAAGTTGCGATCAACTGGAGAAAGTGGAAGGTTGACAGAATAGATAGGGAGGGAAAGGTACGTCTGTAAAATATTGCAGTGTTGATAAAACTACAACTTTAGAATGGAATTTAAAAAAAAACCCATGAACTTGAGTCTGCACACTCATAGCTAAACATAGTGTTTCAGCCACCTAAGAATCTAAGACTTTTGCTCTTTCAGAGAAGTGTTGCTCGCCTCTATTCAGAGAGATGCCAGTCCTCCCTAATTTTCAATAATCCTCCCGGTTTGTACATTTTAATTATGAATTCAGGTCTTAAATCTATGCTTTTGCATCGGTCACTACCATTCGGGTCTGATGAACACAGCAAATAGTGCCGAGGCTGTTCACTGCCTTTGTGGCATGTGTGCAGATTGTGCAGTGAAAATCTGATAGGAGAAAGCAGTGACAATTTTAAATGGCGTTTGGTGCCTGATTCACTGCCCAAGCCACAGGCTGTGTGTTGCTCTCCGTCTCCTGTGGACCCTGCTGCACTACGTTAATGCGCTGTAGGTACTTTTTAGAACGCATCAGCACTGCCCACGGGGCATTTAGAGAGCAATGAGCAGCCTGTGGCGAGGGTGGGGAAACCAGTGCCCCAATACCATTCCAGATTCCTAGATTGCTTCCTATCACACCCTTACAGTTCAGGCAGTGGGGGAGGAGGAGGAGAGAGGGAACACAAAAGAGGAGGAGGATCATCCTGGGAATGAGGTCCAGACCAAGGAATGGCCAAGGTAATTAAGAGCCCTAGGTGGCATAGGAGATCTGCTTTCCTAGGGCCAATCCTCCCCTTTTCCCTGTTGGGGAAGTTGGGATGGGCAAGGTCCTACTTGAACATAGACAGTGAGGAGAGTTCCTGGTTTCTCTGGGCAGATAGGTGGGGAGGAGGAGAGGTTCTGGTTTCACCAGGGGCAGATGTCATGGCTATGTGAAGGCATGGAGCCCTGTACATGTGCGCATGGTCTCTGGCCCCCTGCCTAGGAAAATTTTGGGGGCAAGCATCCATGGTTTTATTTTTTATTTTATTTTTTGCCATGATCCACTTGCCCCAAAGTTCACCAGCTGCCATTCTCAATCAAAATGGCTGATATGGGTGATTAAAAATAGCCAAATATACCAAAAAATTGAAAATGGTTTCAGAAATTCAAAATAGACCATAAAAATGAATGTAAAGCAATTTAAACTGTTATAAAAGGGTGAAAATTATGCATACTGTGAACTTTTTTCCATGGACATATCCATCGCACATAGTGATCTAAAATGCACCTCAAGCATTCAAGACGCTACCCCATACCTAGGGCCATACCAAATTCATGGCCATGAAAAGTGCATCACGGACTGTGAAATCTGGTCTTTTGTGTGCCTAGGCCTATACTGTACAGATTTCACGGGGGAGCTCAGTGTTTCTCAGATTGGGAGTCCTGACCCAAAAGAGAGTTACGAGGGTCACACGGTTATTTTAGGGGGTCATGGTGTGGCCACCTTTCTGTGCTGTCTTCAGAGCTGGGCAGCATACCATACCATGCTTCCCTTACTTCTGCGCTGCTGCTGGTGGTGGCTCTGCCTTCAGAGCTGGGCTCCCAGCCCGCAGCCACTGCTCTCCAGCTGCACAACTCTGAAAGCAGCGCCGCCGCCAGCTGCAGCGCAGAAGTAAGAGTTGCAGTACGCAACCCCCCTTACAATTACAACACCGTGAAATTTTAGATTTAAATACCTGTAATCATGAAATTTACAATTTTTAAAATCCTATGACCATGAAGTTGACCAAAATGGACCGTGAATTTGGTAGGGTGCTACTCAGACCTCCTGTCTGTATTTGGCTTTGTGCCTTTGGTACTTGTCAACTGGTCCAAGTAACCTTTCTAATTCCTTCTTAACTTTTTTTTATATAAACATCCCTAAAAGTCAGAGCAAGGTTGGCATCTTTGTATTCATTGTCAAAACAGATGGCTAAACCTTGAATACTAAACACAGAAATTACATGAATTACTTGTTGCTATTAGAATCTGTTACTGCATCTTTTCGGTAGTTTTGAGGTCACTTCTGTCATATACACCCTATACAGGCATGTGTCTCGTTTGTAGCATGCTATGACTTTACTCCACTGGTCAGCTCAAATCTCTAATCACTGTTCAAGGAAATGTGTATCAGTAAAATAGATTCCTCTTTTCTATTGCAGATCAGAATTGCACTCAAGGAGTGGCTTGAAGTTCAGAGATTTCAACAGGATCTGATAAATGCCCAGCATTATGATGCAGCGTACATATTTAGGAAGCTGAGACTAGACAAAGCATTTCACTTTACAGCAATGCCCAGACTTGTGAGTTATTGCACAAAGAACTTACTTCCTTTAGAAAATCCCTGTCTATCTTCTAATTGTTGTACAATGTTCAACTAAAAATAAGAAATGGAGAGAGTTGAGCAGCACCAATGCACTTGGTTTGCAGTTACTTTTTTACAATACCCCAAAGTGCAGTAGGTACTTTACATCTAATGTTCTGCTTTAAAAAACAAGCAATTATTTGAAAAAATATTGCTTTGGCAGCTTTATGATTTATCATGGCTTTTAATCTGTAGAAATTAACATTCAATTTTTCTGAGTTTTGGTGGCTTGAATTTCTGATAACAGTGAAGGAAGGAACATCTTTTTTAAAAACAAATGTTTCACAAAAGCTATTAAATCACTGCTATGAGACTAAATTCCTGAAAATAAATCTATACAGCTGAATGTCGGGATCACCTTGTTTTCTAGATCCATGCCTTTCAGCATCTTTCATTTTTTGACTGTCAGTGTGAGAATTTTCATAGTTATAAACATTTCTTTTACTGTGTATTTCAAAATATACCCATCTTTATACAGCTATCCTTCAGAACTAAGAAAAAGATTCGGGAAACTCAACTTAAAGAGGAATTTAAGGAGCTAAGTAACCGAGTAAGCAGGCTCATCACTAATGATGTGTTGGAGGTACAGTAACTCTTATGCTACAAAATAATTATCATTATTGTCAAATATAATTTCTCTAATTGTATAATCTGGGCCTCATAAAAGTTCTGTTACAGAAATGAGGACAATTATGTGTACCAACAGTTTTACCATCCGTTCTGAAACACTGCATCTATTTTCACGGAAGGACTACGATATTTATATAATACCGAAAGTGTGCAAAGTGCTTCACAGAGACGATAAGAGGACTATTCCCTTCCAATCCAAATAGGCAATTCTCAGACAAGGGGTAGTGGAAGTACACTGCAAAAGACAGTATTTTAATTTAAATTTTGACATTTGTGTTTGCCCTGATTCAACAACTGACTGTGTACAAGTGGGCGTGTTGATGTACCAGCATACAATCAGCTGCAGGATTGGGGCCTTTTTTTTCCTTCTTTTTACCCTTGCCTATTTTCCCATTTTAAATCATGGTCATTTTACTGCTCGCCCTTTGTTTAGTATAACGTTACCTGTACAAACTTTGGCACTGGAAGCAGGATAGAGTTTTCCTTCTATTACATGTCTAGTCATGTCGACCAGCCGTCTGGTTCATGATGTCTCTTCCAGTTGGTTCTAGCAGCTTCGACTTGTACATGAGGAAGACCTGCCCCCCATCTCATGTCCTCCACTGCCACTGAAATCATTAACTAACAGTGAAATGGGGGGAAACTTTAAAATGCCTCAAACAGTTGAAGATTGAAATCTCTGCCTGAAAATAATTACTTGGTACCACTGAGGTTTCTTACTAAGTTTCTTTCTTAGTGCACGGTCTGTCTTCTTCTGCTTCTCCACTAAACTGGTGGGACCTTGATACTAGATTTTAATACATTCTTGTGACTTGCTACTACTGACAGTGATCAGCTAATTTTAACAACCTCCTTTTTAAAACAGTTGCTAGTTCAATATACTGTGATTTAAAAAAAAATTATATGCACAATGTCCATATTTAATCAGAAGTTTATATTCTTTATTTGTTGCTACATCTTTTTTAAAGCTTTTAACATTTTTTACTTCAGGAAATGATGAATGTTCATGACCACTATCAGAAAATGAAGTGTTTGATCTCCACTGACAAATCCCAGCCGGACAAGGCTCTGAGCTTGATAAAGGATGAATTTGTAATTAATATTAAGAATGCGATTTTGGAATATCAGCAATGGCAGCAGAACAAAATGGTAGGCGATAGTCTCTATTATGCTGTGGCAGTACAGGTCATCATGAGTGTGTAGAATGTATTAAATGTGTGAAGGCCTCTGAATATATTTTTCAAATGATAAATGAAAGCTTTGTCTTAAAAGATTTGTAATGAGTGAAACACCAAATACATAATATGTACACATTGCCTCTATGGAAGTCTGAAGGATTAGTGGTGCATGAATGCATAGATCCCTACTTAAAGCAATCTTGTAATGTAAATGTTAAATGTGCCACACACACTTACTTTGAAGTCACGCAAGGGCCATGGTACTAGTAATTAAAATATTAGACTGAGGTAGAAGGGAGAATGTGGTTACTTTCCTAAAATAAATTGATTTTTAAAATTTTTAAATGTTGTCAAATAGAAACTGCGATACCTGAAAATGTGCATAGTAAAGTTGTCTTGTTCAAGTCCTGAATGAGTTTTAAATATCTATACTTTTTCAGAAATCCTCCTCAAAGGCTAAAGATAGTGAAGAAATGACTGACAAAAAGGAAGGAGGGACTTCTCAAGACTCAGAAGTAAGAAAAGTTTACTGTGTAATATCTTAATGTTATTGGACAACCTAATCTGCAGTGAGAGCATGTCAATCTGTGATCAAGTCAGGAAGCTAAACAGTAGTCAGGTCAAGCCTGGCCAGTACTAACCTGAGAGACCTTCAAATTCCAGAGTTCTGGAGGAAGTAGTGTTGGTGTTCTTTAGCAAGTATGTTCTCTGTCAGTGGTGGACACAGGTCACAACTTGAGAAGTCCTGAACACTTTTCATGAAGAATGCCATGGCCATTCTCCACAGAAGTAGGGGTTTGATCCCTACTATCCTGGCCAAATTCTTTTTTGGTTCTCCTGTAGTTTCAACTGAATGCTGTATTCAATTTTTACAATAAACTGTTTCATAGTGGTGCTTTTTGTTTAAATAATTGCTGGGTTGAACCCCATAGAAAGGTAACTATTTGCATGTATGATTTTCTGCATTGTGGAAACCTAGGAAAACCAAAGTCACCATTGCTTTACTCTGGAAATCTGATAGTTTGTTTTACTGAAATAAGGACTTTTTTAGCGGCACTTACTTTACACACTTAGCTCTCTACAGTGACACAGTTTGCAAGATATATCTTCTACAATGACTCTCAAGCAGTTGTTTCTTAATTTAATATTGCCCTTTCACTGAATGTTATATCAGGTAATGTGGAAACTGCCTCCTTAGTACACTTTTATATTCCATCAAGTTGCATACTGTAAATATTGAGATTTGTTCTCTTCCCCCATGTCCAACTCCACTATAGAGACATAGCGAATGAATCTTATAAACAGGTTGTACATTCACAGAAGGGATCGCTGCCTCATTTATCATGCAAGTTTCTTTGAGCAAAGTGAGTCTGTCTTGCATTTTATTTGTGATTTTCATAATGAAGGACAAGATCAATGGACAGCTAAGACATAGCAGCAAAGGTTCTGTGGCCCTTGCTCTAATGCTTGAAAAATACTAAGTCAAAGTATTTCTGTATGAATGCAAGCAGACCTATAAAGACCACAGTTGGCATGGTTCAGAGGATAGGACAAGGGTCTTGGACATGTGGTGACCCCTTGGGCATGTCTTGCTAGCTGTACTTAGTTTCCTTATATATAAAACAGGGATGATGATTCCCCAATTTAGTAAAGCACTTTGAGATCTGGGTGAAAAGCTCTGTGATTGCAAATAAAAATGAGCTCAGAAGAAAATTAAGGGGATATGCTGGAAGCTAACTTTTAGCTGTTTTTTTTTCTGACTTTTTCCTTGTTTCTTTACAGGGTTCTGAAAGAGCAAATGCACTGGCTAAAATCAAATACAAGTCCTATAATGCAGTTGCCGTGGTAAGTAAATAAATAGGTATCTTTGTAAGGGAATTGTTAGTCATTACCTTTCCAAAAACACTTGCATTGACTTAAATTGTAATATGGTCAGAAAAGTGATTTATCAAAAGGGCACCATCTGCTTCAAGCCCTGCTCCCATTGGGCATTCAGTCTTACCCACCTTATTGGCAACAAAAACAAGTTTTTACTACTCCTATTAGCTTTGCGGAAGCAATACAGATGTTCAGAGAGTGAGCTGGATTCTAGTCTGGCACGTGACGTAACTGTTAGTCCTGACATAAGGAACTTTCCTAATTGGCCTTCATTTAATACCTGTGCACACCCCTTTTTTCAGTGAAGTTACACAGGTAACTGAGAACAGAATTTTGTACACACTTTTTTTCAAAAAGCTGCCATGACTCTAATCCCAGGATGAACCATCTATTCTGGCAGTTAAAAACAAAGCAAAAAAACTCCCATACTTTCATCTGTCAAATGAAATGAGGTAAAATTTTCAAAAGTGACTTTAGAATTTAGGGCGCTAAATGCTTTTAATTTTCAAAGTCTTGGAAGTTTTAAAAAGTGAATGGGACTTAAGCTCTGAAGTCACTTTTTGAAAATGGAACCTAGGCCTCTAAGTCACACAAGTACTTTTATTATTCTAGATCTGATTAGTCATTGAACCAATGAACATGAAATTCCCTGATCTCCATTGGATTGTTTTTTATAGTAGATACACACTTAAACATTTTTCTCTCAATTTGGGGAATGTGGATGCACATATTTATATTGTGATTTTAGTAGTGTTTTGAATATACGGTAGTAAAACTTTGAAGGTATAGTGATGTTGCTTTCCCAGGCAACTAAGAGAAGAATGGAGCCCAAAACTGGACAGTAAAAACCCTATTTGGTCTTGGTAATCTGTCTTTGTTACACAAGAAATGTTCTTAACATTAGCTACTTATTGCTTAATAATAACTATAAAAAAATCAAGGCTGATGTAGCATGAGGACATTCTTTGTGTTCTTGAAAATAAGTCTCACAATGTGTTCATTATTTGAATGTCAAATAAGCACTGTTAGTCTGAAATAGTAACACTTTAGGAGGTGGGATTTTCAAAAGTGCCTTAAAGAGTTGGGTGCCCACTCCTTAACTACTACAGACACTTACTGTCATTATTGTCTTGTTGGTGAAACCAGGGGTTCTCAACCTTTTCTCTTCTGAGCCGCCCCTCTCCTCCCCCCACTATGAAAATTCCACAGCCCACCCATGCCCTAACAACTGTTTTTTCAGTAGATTAAGGGCTGGCTTTAGGAGGTAGCAAGCAGAGCAATTGCCTAGGGCCCCATACCAAAGGGGGCTCCATGAAGCTAAGTTGTTCAGGCTTTGGCTTCAGCCCAGGAGGAGGGGCTTGGGCTTCAGCCCCCAGCAGCAGGGCTCGGGATTCACCTTTCTGCCTCGGGCCCCAGTGAGTCTAATGCTGGTCCTCCTCTCTATTTTGGTGGACCCCCTGAAACTTACTTGCGGCCCCCCAGGAGTCCCCGGACCCCTGGTTGAGAACCGCTGTGTTAAGTAGACTGTGATCACTGGCATGATGGTGGTGACAGAAAGATTTCTTAACGTGTCTTACTTCCCTAACAAGATTCATTTACTTGCTGTGTATCACTATTGTGTGTATGTAGTAGTTAGATTCCTTTCTGTTGCTTAATGGATTTGTTTGGATTTTAGGCCTCCAAATCAAGAAGGCACCGTCAAGTTAAACTAGAATCTTCTGAATCTGGGTCTGATCAGGGAAAAATGAAAAGTCCCAGGTGTAAAAGAAGCAGAGAGGGGTCACAGTTGACACAGAAGGGAAACTCATTGGAAACCAAAGGTAATTCTTCATTATATTAGTGGTACTGGAGATGCTAAGGAACTCTTCTCTCCCCTCTGTCAGGCAAGGCAGTTGGTTATAGTTCTTATCACCTGATTTGTCTGATCTTGCTCAATTGTCTTCTCTCCCTCAGAGGGTGGAAAGAGCTGTGGCTAAGCTAAAGTGAACTCTTATCTCTGCTCTTGGTAATTCTCCCCCCAAACATTTCTTTACTGCCAGTAACTAGGGTAGAATGCTTCTTATTTTTTATCTACACTCACTGGTGAGTTAAATGACAAAGGCAGACTACCAGCTGTTCTTTCTCTTCTTTTGGGCAAGGATTGGCCTTCGTGAAAGTAGGAGCAGTGTATGAATGTTGATAGCTCCAGGGAGCCTAGCCCAAAATCCAGAAAAAATAGCCTGATTTTCTGCTTTTGTTTCTATCTTCTGTTTTTGTTCCTGTTGTGTTCTTGAATGAATATCCTCCATTTAAGAATTCAGTATTTATCTGCTCTTTAAGCTTATTAATGAAGATACTTAAGAAGGTTAGTTAATAATACAGATGTCTTGAGTACCTCGCCAGATGTGTCCCGCTCCCATCTGAAATATAGTGCCATTTATTTTTGCCCTCATTAATGGTACTTCAGTCAATTTTCAGTTCAGGTGACACTGTTGGCATCCAATGCATTGTTTTTTAATAGGACTGAAAACATTGCATCAAATGGGTTTTTTTTTAATTCTGTTATATTTACAACTGACCATTGACTTAATACAGCTTTGAAATTATACTATGCAGATGAAGAATGCTGCTTTCCCTTTATTTTTTTAGTAGTTTGTTTAACACAGGTCAGTTCGTAACTCTGAGGTTCTGCTGTAGTAGAGATCAAGGAGAGGTCAAGTATGGGAACCAGATTACCCCAGTTCTGCCTACTGCAGGGTTCTTACACCTTCCTCTAGTACCTGCCACTGTAAAAGACAAGATACTGGACTATCTGATCCAGTCTGGCATTGGCTTATCTTCCTACATTCCAAAAATAATTCAGTAGGTCAGTACATTAATTCACTGAGCACTGTGACAGACTCACATCAGTGGGGTACAGGAGTCTGGAAGAGGGCAAATATAATGGTCACTGGATGAATAGTTTTCTGTTCTCTGAGTAACCAGAGCAGGGGCTGCAGTAGAGTAATCAGGAACCTGTTAGAACCAATTAAGGCAGACAGGCTGATTAGAACACCTGCAGCCAATCAAGGCAGGCTAATCAGGGCACCTGGGTTTTAAAAGGAGCTCACTCCAGTCAGGCAGGGGGGAGCCAGAGGAGAGGAAGTGCGTGTGAGGAGCTGGGAGCAAGAGGCACAAGGAGCTGAGAGTGAGAGGCTGTGCTGCTGGAGGACTGAGGAGTACAAGCGTTATCAGACACCAGGAGGAAGGTCCTGTGGTGAGGAGAAAGAAGGTGTTTGGAGGAGGCCATGGGGAAGTAGCCCAGGGAGTTGTAGCTGTCATGCAGCTGTTACAGGAGGCACTCTAGACATCTGCAATCCACAGGGCCCTGGGCTGGAACCCGGAGTAGAGGGCGGGCCCGGGTTCCCCCCAAACCTCCCAACTCCTGATCAGACACAGGAGGAGTTGACCCAGACTGTGGGGAAGATCACTGAGGTGAGCAAATCTGCCAATAAGCGCAGGACCCACCAAGGCAGAGGAGAAACTTTGTCACAGCACCCTAAGATGTATATCATTTGGATCAGCTCATTTTTATGTAGTCATATTTTCCAAGTATTTTCGTACATTCCTCCAAGTATTCCTCCAAGGTTTCATTAGGTGTCTGACCTTATTTTCTTAAGACAGTGTTGAAAAACTGAAGTATTCCAGCCATTTTATTTATGAATTTCATTCCCGTGCTTTTGTTTGGTCTGATGGATCTGTAGCACTTTATCTGCAAAACCTCTTTATTCCCTGTAATCTCTCTGGCTAATGTTAACTAACCCTGCATTCATCTTTTTAGAGTCTTTGTTTAGTATCTTTTATGTTTATATTACCAGTTATTGCTCAAGAGCCAAATTAAGGTTCTGTGAAGGTGCTAAAAACTCAGTAGCAACTGATGTCTGCTTACTTTCTCTTGATTAGAAAAGCAATCTGTCTGGATTGTTTGTACCTGAGATGCAGAGACTTTAATAACTGGTGGCAATTTTCCCCTGAATATTTCTTTGTAGATAGGATACAAGCAATAAAGAAGGAAGTTGTTACTCGGAATCGTAGGATGCCTGTAATCACAGAAGAAGAGAATTCCAGTGAAGAAGGTATGACTGCAGTCCTTACAAATTTGAGATATGTTTATTGTAATTAATTACTGTCTAGTGTTTCTTTTTGCAAATATATTTGTGGTTTTCAAAGTACAGAAGGTGTCATTAAGAACGCTATCTACTGTATTATAACTATTGCAGTTCTGGTTTTCCGATCTTGTCACAGCTGGACTATTTCTAAACCTGCAAGTTTATTTCCATAAAATAGCACAAGGTTTTAGCAAGCACCCTGCAAGCACATGAATAATCATTTAAAAGTCTTGTAATGCCATATGCATCTTTTCCCATGTTGTTCCTAATATAGTGCAGTCAGAGAAAAGATTGCCCTCAGTTAAAAGGAGGATATTTATTCTTGGCAAATGGTGTAGGTGAACTTACAATTCTTATTTATTAAAAGGGAGAATAAAACCTCTTTCGAGTGTTCTCCCAGTTGCTAAAAAGATGCATGGTAGAACAGCCTCTTGACTAACTTGCAATGGAGGCCAAACTAGCCCTGGCTAGCCTCTCAGTCGGAGGACATAAAGGGGCAATCCTCCCTCAGCCAAACCAAGGATCAAGAGCCAACCCTATATACATGGAGTAAGGACTTTTTCTGCAATATTAGAGACTGCATGGCAAGGTTGGGATATGATTCCATTAGTAATGGAAAAGAGGGAAGAAGATTTTGATATATTTCATCTGTTTGTGTCATTAAGGAGAACATAGCTTTTACTTAAAAGTAAAAGCCAACCTTAGAGTAGAGAACTTCCACTGGAGTTGATCCATGGAAACTGCAGTTGCACTTAGGGCATTACTAAAATCTCTATTTTCACTGAGTTGACCAGTGATCAGAAGCTTCCAGGGCAGATTTTCCACTGTGCCCATGCAGAGCTCAGTCCTGGTGGAACTGGGGGCTGTCTGGAAATGGTGGCAGCTCCCTGATTCTGTGCCACCCAGTGCAAATTAGAGCTGCTCCTTCATGCCTGTGGAGGACTATGTATAGCAGCAGTACTTTCCATCCTACCCTGACATGTCTGGGGTGTGGTGGGTAGGTGTGCCAGGAGTAGAGGAGAAATTGGTTGTCTCCAGCCACATTAAGGTCACTTTGTACCTTGTACACTGTGCAAAGTGGACTTAACGGACCAGTGAATCTAACCATTAATATGAAAGGCTAAGGTGAAACTGAGGCTAAGTGGGAAAGGTGATGGATAATTTATTGATAGGCTTTAACTTACCCCACATGTGGCACTTAGCTCTTGTGGGGTAAGCATTATAGAAACCATATTAAAATAGATTAATAGAGAGGGAGCATGTATGTCCTTGCCTTTTTAAAGGGCAAGGAATTTTCATAGAGCTGAGGAGAGACTTTCATCTGAAGACCTCATTAAAAATGTAATTGTAGCGAACTTTTAGTGTTTAGTTTATTGACTTCAAATCTAAACTGTAGTAATGCAATTCATTGCAATTCAGGTGAGTTACTAATATGCCCTTTAAATGGTCATGTGGATTAACAGCACTTCCGTATGTCTAAATCAGGAGGAAATGGAGGACAGCTCTTTTTTGGATAATGCCAGTGGTAAACAGACTTGTTACAGATAAATATGCAATCAATTGAGACATGAAACATTTGGGATCCAGTCTTTTAAGCACTTCATGTGTGAAATTTAGATTGAGGTCATTGGGAGTTCATGTGCAGAGAGCTTGCAAGGTATTTATATATCTGAATAAACTTTAAAGTACAATAATCTGATCCTATAGTGCTAGTTGATACTTGAAGGGCTATACTGTCCCTAATATTTTGAATAAAATTGTATGCTGTAGCTTTTATTTGACTTTCTTATTTATAAAATCAGTCATCTGACAGGCTGTTGAATCTCTTGTATCTCTTCTTGTCAGATCTTCCACGCCCTAAAAGGAAAAGAACCCGTTAAGAAAGGATCAAGTTGAAGAATTTCTTATATGAATTAGACTGTTAAATTTTTTTTTATGGTCAAGTATAAATGTCTAAAACAACTTTGTAAATGATTTGGTTTGGTCATCTCTATGCAGGCATATCAAATGAAGTCACAAAGCAAAAATTACTCCTACTAGAACTACAGGTTATGTGGAACTGTAAATAGTGACTTCAGTATATGTTGTGTAATGGTACAACCCAGATGAAGGTAGAGTGGAATGGAAACTTTTTCCTCCCAAAAACTAAATTGTATATGTGTCCTTATACCTGTATTGGAAACGATCAGGGGTAGAGGGCTGCTTTTTTTTGTCTAGCTTTTGTCATGTGAGTTGATATTTATAACTCATTCCTGTTTAACACACACAACTATCTTTTAGCAGAATCTACTCAAAGAACACTGAGTATGTACACTATATGGATGAATATTTTGTACTTGTGCTATCAGTACTCTTACAACCTCGGAACGTAACTGTTAATTTTGTAATGTTAGTGACCATTTAAGATTACTAAGTGCAATAAATGATTTTTTTTACTAAGTTCGTATGCTCCGTTTCATTGTGCCAACACTTATAAACATGTGGCCTGCTTTTAGTTCACAATGATATGATGTTTAGGAACTTGAGCCCAGATTCAGTTGTGATAAATCTTTTTACTGGATTCTGTCTCGTGATAAGTTTAAAAAGCACAGTTGTAACACATACAAACCTGTGGCATGAAAATCCACTCACTGATGGCACCCAGGCTGTTTTTCCTCACAAAAGCAGGGTGGGTACCTAATCTGTTTTTTGTTTTTGTGGCTGCACATTTAACTTCTCAGTATTGGCCAGTGCAGTGTTGTCTTTCAGAATGCAGGACAGCTCTGGTGCCACAGCTCTAAGAAGTTTCCCAGCAGCACTGTGAAATTGACAAGACTGGCCATTTTCATTGCTGCTGTTCAGAACTAGAGCTGAGGGAGTAACTCACAACAAATAGCCTGTTTGAACTCAATCATATTTAGCAATAAGAAAAAGATTGAGCAGATCAAGTCCCAATTCTTTATTTGATTTATAATTTCAAACTTTTTATTTCACAGATTTAACAACTGTATAATCCAGATTTTTAGAATATTTTAAATTGTGCTTACTGGAATTGGGGTTTTCGCATTGCAATGGTAGTTGTGCTCTTCCAACATGCATACTGATTTATTTAGAAATCTCCTTTCTGTGCACATTTGTACTAGTAACTTGGGTTAATCAAATGTTTGAAACAAACACAAATGAGGCATGAACATAACTGAAAGAATTAAAAAAATTGACCAAACTCTTCTGGAAAATGTTCTGCATCATTCTCTCTGGTATCATGACCTCCTAAAATGGAAAAATAGAGGCTGGGGGAGGTGTAGAGGACTGTGCTGCAGTCAGGAAACAAGATGGGACACAGTCGTAGATCTCGATCCCCTCCTTGAAAGTCAGGAAGGTGTAGAAGGTGGGAGAGCACCCCTACTTTCAAGCAGATGTTACATGTGAAGCTGCACTCCTGACAATTAGTATCAGTCTCATCTGCTAAGGAGCTTCCTGCAGCATCTGTCCCTTTCCCAGCATCCAGGGGTTGGGGCTGGGCCTGGCTTCCCACCAGTGTGATACTATTGGAGGGGAGGCAACTGGGAGATTATGCATCTTCTGCATTATCCTCTAGCTAGTGCATAGTTGGAGAAGGTGGTTTCTAACTAGAAGAAAATGGGAAGTGAGGGCAGATAAGTTTGTCTTGACAACATATGTTTGAGATTCTTCATGGCAACGTGTGCTGGGAGGCAGCTAAGAATTAAGATTCACAATAATCGGCCAATATTGGGAAAAAAATTCCTTTCTTAAATTTCAGTCCGATCTGCAGGTAGAGGTTATGAAAGCAGGAAGGGCACCTCCTGAGATGCCCTTTAGTGGACTCACGCTGTATTGTACTATTGTGACATTACCCAGGGTACAACCTGGACAGATGTGTCCCCTCAAATCTCCAACCCGGTGTGCCTTTTGCCCTGCTTCATTGGAAGAGCAACCATTCCTGATCCTGCTCTCACACAGCCTCTAACATGTAAAACCAGTCCCAATGTAAATTGTGCTGAGAGCAATCTAAAGATGCAATGCCATCCCAAAAGTTTATTTGGGTAAGATCAGTATCTATAGTAATATAATATCTTATTTGCTCACTTCTGCATTTAGAATCATAGAAATGTAGGGCTGAAAGGGACAGTGTGAGGTCAAGTTCAGCCCCCTGTGCTAAGGCAGGGCGAAGAAAACCTAGACTGTCTCTGATAGATTTTGTCTAACCTGTTCTTAAAAACCTCCAGTGATGGGGATTCCATAACCTCCTTTAGACACCTATTTCAGAGTTTAACTACCCTTATAGCTAGAAAGATTTTCCTAATATCTAACCTGAATCTCCTTTGCTGCAGATTAAACCCATTATTTCTTGTCCTACCTTCAGTGGCTGTGGAGCACAATTGATTATCATCCATTTTATAACAGCCCTTAACATATTTCAAGACTTCTTTTTTTGCAAGATTAAACATGCCCATTTTTTTACACTTTCCTCATAGGTCAGGTTTTTGAAACCTTTTATCATTTTTGCTATTCTCCTCTGGACTCTAGTTTATCCACATCTTTCTTAATGTGTGGCACCCAGAACTGGACACAGTTGACCTATTGTTGCAAGCTGAGACTGGGAGATGTTAATTCATCCCATCAGAAGTCAATTTCAAGGCTACATCCTCCACTGTTGCCCAGGTTTGTTGAGTAGTTGCTGTTTACATATGCTGGGGCTGGGGTGGGGCTGTGCCCTGCTGCCTCAGAATTGACCCTTTGCCTCAGAACAGTGCTCCAGAATTAAGTTCTAATTTGAAAACAATATTTCTAGCCCTCATCACTGTGTAGAAATGCTGGTGAAAATGTGAACCACATAAACTGATTGTTTGCAGAGTCATGCAACCTAAAATGAGCTGATGTTCAGATCAGATGATCACAAAATTCTATTCCACCTGGGAGTGCATCAGTGTTCCAGAGCTAGACCAACACAGGCCTTTTGCTTTCTTGACATTTCTCCACCTTTGCACAGAAAGGTATTTTCACAAGATACTTGGAGGAGAAGATGGAAGGAAACACTCTGGACTAAGTCAGAGAGGAGAAACCATATACCCCTGGGTAGCAAGCTTTCTCCTCTTCCACCTGCATTTCCTGATGGTATATGGCACTTTTTCTGGCTCTGGTAGATAATGAAGTATTAGATCTTAAAACTGCAACACAATGTACTGAAAAACTTTTTTACCCATTTTTAGAGGGTTCTATAATCTGTTCTTCATTTTTCTCCTCCGGTGGCCTTTACAGTTTGACCTATAGCACTCAGGCAATTTGGTTTTCTCTATTGGTGGAGAAATAGGGCCAATACCAATATTTACAGCTGAGTAGTTTTTCTGTGAAATATATGGCATAAATAGCTTACATGATGTGGTATGAAGGGTTTATTGCCATCTGTTTGGGATGATTTGCTTAACATTTTATGTAGTCAGTGTTCTCTCCTCACACGTACATACTAATTATGTTACTTAACTGAAACAGTAAAGCTTTGTGTGTGTTCTCAGATCTATGAATTTAATTTTGAAATCCACCATACTTTTGGAAGTCTTTAACCCACATTTTACACTGTTCAGTTTGGCCCAGTTTATGCTATACGTTGTTAGTTTCAGGGATACCTTTTCTGAACAGTTTCATCTAATAAAGTTGAGCTGGCAGCATAGATGGAACAAAACTGTTTAGCTCTAAAGTCAACCAAGTTGAATTTTCTAATTATTTCTCTTTGCCATTGCTGAAAATGTCCGAGACGACTCATTCATTACTGCACAGCGATGGAGACATTCAAAACCCAGGAGCAATTGTGACGTTATCTGATTAAAATATGACCATGTAGATCATTGTTGCTACCACTGTTACATAATTGCAACAAGTCTTGTACAAAGGTTGCCAAGTAAGGTGTCTATGGAAAGGTTATGATTTGCTGAATACGATTATGCTATTTGTATGCCTGTATCGTGTTTGTATTTGAAGCTATAAGTATTGGCTCTATACTTGGATTTCAAAAGCTTGCTCCTGGGGTAATGCCCACAAGGTATTTAGCCAGCACATCTTGGAGGGACTATTCTAATTGAGTGGCCCATCAAAAGAACATTTAACTCACTTTAGACAATGCCCATCTACCCTGAATGGACTTTCCTGTGAACTTGCTGTTTGAGGTATAGATAATGACTTCTACTATGACTAAGCAGAATCATGCATGGACATGTCACTAGCCCATGTGACTCCAAACACCATCTTGTCACCTGTGATCTTCCACAAGCAGTGCTGAAGCCTTTGTTTGAAACAATGGGTTTTCCTCCACATAGCAGAAGCTATAAAAGGCCCTGGAAATACCTCCATTTTGCCTCTTTCCTGCTCAAACCTCTAGACTTATACTAATGGGAGCATTCTAACCAAGGGATCGAGGACCTTCCAATGATTTGGAAGCAACCAGAGACTTGACTTAAGCCACCAGTTTATTGCATTACTGCTACAAGCCTGAACCAAGAACTTTGCAATTACTATATATATTTGATTCCTTTAACTAATTTTATCTCTCACTTTTCTTTCTCTTTTGATAAATAAACCTTTACATTTTAGATACTAAGGGATTGACAACAGCATGATTATTGGGTAAGATCTGAGTGATATTGACCTGTGTGTGTGGCTGGTCCTTTGGGATCAGAACTCTTTGTTTGATGAAACTGGTTTTAAGGAGCCCATTCATCTTGAAGTCTGGTGTTTTTGGTGGTGATCCAAGAACTGGAATATCTAAGGCAACTGCTTTTCTGACTTCTTGTTAGCCAGTGAGGTGAAACAGAAGTTTGCTTTTGTTGCTGGTTTGGTATATCTTTTGGGGCAATAACCACCAGTTTTGGGGTGTATCTGCCCTATTTATCAGCAGTTTGTCCTGAATTTGGTATTCTCAGTTGTGACCCATGGAGACCCGGTTACAGCAATTTACAGTATTCTTGGAAAAGAGAGAGTAAGGTGAGTAACTACATTAGCTCTTTACATAATTAATTTAATCTGATCTTTTAGTTTTTTGTCTCTTTCCCTCCAACCTGACCCTGCACACCAGTGCAGACTGACAAATGGATGCAGGGATGTCCAGGAATACATACAGCCTGCTGCTGAAGTGACTCTGTTGCTATATCAACACTGTGGATACAGATGCTAAGTAATGATCATAGCAGCCAGCCAGCCCCCAGAGATTATGTATTAACTACAAGCATAGTTAAGGGCATGAAGCTTAATTGCTGGGCTAAGAAAATCCTTTTCTGAGAATATAATGCAAATCAGTTCAGACTGCTCAAAGCTGACAGTTCTGCATGAAGGATAGGAACTCTCCAAAGTGGGAGCTAAGTTACTTGACATTTTGAAGTTCTTTGTTTTGGGTTGAGGAAATGTCAGTGCACTGTATCACTACTGAAAACATTTTCACACACAATATTAGCACAAGTTACAGCTGGTGCGATATACTTCTGAATGGCTTAGTAACTTCAAAATGTAACTTGGACCTAGTTGTAAGCCAAATTCAGCCCCTCATGCCATTATGCCAGTGACAATTGCTGGAGCAGAGTATGCTTCCTCCCTGGAATCCTAGAAATGTAGAGGTGGATGGGGCCTTGAGAGGTCATCTAATCCATCTCTCTGTGCTAGGTAGGACCAAGAACACCTAGCCCATTCCTGCCAGGTGTTTGTCCAGCCTATTCTTAAAAACCTCCAATGATGGGGATTCTACAACCTCTCTTGGAAGCCTATTCCAGAGCTTAACTACCTTTTATGGTGAGAAAGCTTTTCCTAATAGCTAACCTAAATCTCCTTTGCTGCAGATTAAGCCCGTTACCTCTTGTCCTACCTACAGTGACTATGGAGAACAATTGATCATCATCCTCTTTGTAACAGCCCTTAACATATTTTTGAAGACTGCTATCAGGTTGTCTTTTCTCAAGACTAAACATGCCCAGTTTTTTTAGCCTTTCCTCATAGGTCAGGTTTTCTGAAGCTTTTATCATTTTTATTGCTCTCCTCTGGGCTCTCTCCAATTTGTCCACATGCCCCTTAAGATTGGAGGAGAAGGCCAGTAGGGACTCGTGTGGAGATGGCTATACTAGCTTTACACCAGAGTGTAGATACCGCATTAAGTCGATATAAGTTGTCATTCAAGGGGTGATTTTTACACCCTAAGCGATGTAACTTACTCATGTCAACTTAAGCAGTAGTGTAGACAAGGCCTAAATTTAATGTATTTTTATTAGAGCTGGTTGAAAATCAGACACAAATAATTGTGAATATTTCATCAACATTTTTCTCCCATTTTTTGGGTCAACATTTGAAATCTGAAGAATTTCAACCACCTTTATTTTTTTAGTGATCCAAGGGGCCATTTCTGTGGGAGGAATGACTCTGTACAGGTCAGTTTCAACTCACAGAGTTCCTCTGGGGCAAGTGGGGCAAAGATCTTCTAAACCTGAGGACATGCATGTCAGCAACTCACATGGCTCTCCAGTCATTGAGGGTGAGGGGCCACTCTCATTACCACTACAAAAGTTATTTTTCCTCCCTTGGTATCCTACTGTTAATTGGATTGTCTTGTTAGACTGACCTCACACTTGGTAAGGCAACTCCCATCTTTTCATGTATTTATACCTGCTCCTGTATTTTTCACTTCACGCATCTGATGAAGTGGGTTCTAGCCCCCGAAAGCTTATGCCCAAATAAAGTTGTTCGTCTCTAAGGTGCCACCAGGACTCCTCGTTGTTTTTGCTGATACAGACTAACACGGCTACCACTCTGAAACCTGTCATCCAGGGGCCCAGTGTCTCAGCATGGTCCCCACCCCGCTATGACAGCATGGTTTCAAAGAACCCTTTCCCAGGGCATGTCCCAAACTCACCCTTGGATGCCCAGAGGGGATGTTTCAGTGGAGAGGGGAGGAAAGGTCGTAAGAAGCATTCGGCATTATTACAGCCATTCAAATCCTCACACGTTGTAAGGGACAATACCTCGCTCTACACCTACAGAGTCCAAATATAAAAGAAGTTTTTACAAAGCTGGGGGAAGAGGATAAGGATGCTTCTTTTTAGGCTCAAATCCCTCATCCCCCCCCGAGACCCCATGTCACAGGGTGGCTGACTCTTTAAGGGGAGTCAGGGCTCACTCTCACCGGACAGGAGCCAGTTTCGGCCAATGGTAAGAAATTAACTGCATAGGCGGATGGATGGCAGCTAACTGCCTAACGGATCTGATCAAAGGCTACCAAAGCTCAGTTTGAAGGCGAGTGCTCCCGGACAGAGGCGCCAGGCGGGCTGCTGCCTGGCTTACAGTACACAGGCCAGACAGATGGCTGTGGGACTCCTGACCCAGGCAGCAACCCTCCCGCTAGCATCCCTCTCCCTCAGAGCCGTCTCCCTCTTTCTAGCTGAGCGCCGGTGGCCTTTTTAGGTGCCAGGGCTCCAAACCCAATTAGCGGCCAAACAGCCACCTCGACAGCTGAGTGCGCACAGGGGGGCTGCGGCTTCCTCCTAGCGACCCCTCAGGGGCAGCCGGGGCCCTGCTCCCCCTAACAGGAGCCTGGCACCCCCCCAGGTCCCTCACTCGCAGAGGCCAGGAGTGGCCTGGCTAGGGGATGGGCCAGGCCAGGCCAGGCCCAGCAGGGGCTCACTTCGCAGCGGCCCCCAGTCCTGGCACTTGTCCCCCGCTGCGCTAAGAGGCTCCTGGGCGCTGCTCGTACGGGGAGGGGGGGGTGGCGGCGGCAGCAGGGCCCCGATTCTGCCCAGGAGCCCGCGCGCTGGGCCATGGCTGGTGACCGCAGCCCGGTGCAAGGGAAGGGGCCGGGCGGGGGCTGCGGGGCGTGCGCCGGTGTCTGCCGGCCGGGGCGGCCGCTGCGTGTGTGCGCGCCGCGTCTGGCCAGGCGGCGCCGGGAGCCGGCGGGGAGAGACGCGCTCGGCTGCGGGCTGGGCCATGGCGACCGACAGTAAGTTCGAGCCCCGGGGGCCCCCCTCCGCCTCTGTCCCGGCCGGGGAGCTGCGGCGATGGCTGGCTGGGACCGGGGGGACCGGCCTGGCCAGGGGTGAAGCCCCAGCCCCGCCTCCCCGCTGTCCCTTTAGCGTAACCTCCCTCCCCCCCAGCACCCGCCCCCAAACCCTGCCAGCCCCGCTCCTCTGCCCAGCCCCTCCCGGCTTCAACCCCCCCCAGCCCCTAGTTCCTCAATCCCCTTGGCCCCCAGCTGCCTGCAGCCCTCTCTGCGCCCCCCCCCCCCGCCTCCCTTAGCCGGGCTGCAACCCTCCCCCCTCTCAGCCTTCCCACCCCCCACCTGCCCCAGCTCCCCCACGACTCCTGCACCCTTCTGAGCAATGGGGAGAGGGAGAATTGCCTGGCATGTCCTCGGCCCTTGGCCTTCCCCTTTCTCCAGGTCTCTTCCCCTGCCCTGCACCTGCTGCTAGGCAGGAAAACTGCCTGGGGCTTTATAGGCAGGGCTCAGGGAAGCCTTGCTAAAAAAGGCAGGATTTTCCTGTGGTCACCAGAGCAGAGAGAAATGTCACCTGTTAGGAGAGGGGCTTCCAGTGATAGTGATGTTGGCTGTAAAAGGCAGCGCCTACCACTGAACTTTTGCCTTTCGGGCCCGTCCTGCTGCTAGAATGAGGAAAATCAGGCAGGCCCAGTTCAGCTACCTGCCAGCTATTCAGTGGCACCATTTTTACAGGCAGGAAGAGTGGGGTTTTTTATGGACGTGATTTTATATTTCATTTTATTTGAGAGAATAAGATTTAGGCCCGTAGGTATTGATTGACGTCTGCATTAGGGGGGCTCCTCCAGTCAGGCCAGTGGGGCTGTGTATGGGGGGCAAATTCCGTGCCTGCCTGAAGCTTGCAGTTTGGGGAGCACTGCAGTGCCCCCCTGCCTCCTCAAACCACACCCATGCTTAGGCCCAGCTGTTTAGTATAAGCCCCCAAAAGTCTAGCTCAGTGGTTCTCAACCTGTGGCCCAAGGACTGCATGCAGCCCAGTCAGCACAGAGCTGCGGCGTATGTGATATCCTCAGGGCCATACACATAGTTTTGGATGCAGCCCACATAGCACATTGTGGGCTGCATATGTGATCCACAATGGTAAACAGGTTGAGAACCACTGGCGCTCCTGAGAGACAGGACTGCTTCTTACTTTTTGTGCATATATCTCCTAGCGCAGGGGTGGGCAAACTTTTTGGGGCGAGGGCCACATCTGGGTGAGGAAATTGTATGCAGGGCCGGGGCAGGGCGGGTGGAGTGCGGGATGTGGAGGAAGGGGCTCAGGACAAGGGATTGGGGCAGAGAAGGGGTGCAGAGTGTAAGAGGGGGCTCAGGGAAGGGGGTTGGGGTACAGGAGGGGTACGGAGTGCAGGATGGGGCTCAGGGCAGGGAGTTGGGGTGCACGGGGTGCAGGGTGCAGCAGGGAGCTCAGGGCAGGTGGTTGGAATGCACAGGAGTGCAGAAAGGGGCTCAGGGCAGGGAGTTGGGTGCAGGAGGGGTGTGAGGTACAGGCAGAGGGCTTAGGGCAGGAAGTTGGGGGGCGGGGGGCAGGAGGGGTTTGAGCTCCAGCCCGGTGCCGCTTACCTAAAGTGGCTCCGGGGTGGCAGTGGCGCACACCAGGGCCAGGGCAGGCTCCCTGCATGCCTGCCCTGTCCCCACGCCACTCCAGGAAGTGCTGCGGCCCCTGGGTGGGTGGGTGGGTGGGGGGCAGAGGGCTCTGCGTGCGCACATGGAGCCCTTTGCCTCCCGGCCCGGGGGCTGCTTCTGAGAGCAGCACCAGGCCCGCAGCACCACCAGGGGTAATCCCGCGGGCCGGATCCAAAGCCCTGAAGGGCCGGATCCGGCCCGCGGGCCATAGTTTGCCCATCTCTGTCCTAGCGTGATGGGACCCTGATCTCGGCTGCAGCCTCTAGACACTACCTTTACTAATAATGGTCAGCTTCCCTTACAGGAACTGTCTAGGCTTAAGTTTTGGCTGCAGTAGTTTTATATGTACACATGTGATATCCACCTCTGTTAATTGATATAAGCCACTCTAGTGTTTGGTCACCATGTTCTGCGTTGTGCCACCTTTGATTCAGGGCAGTACTCTAAGCTTTTTGAATCACCATCCCAATCTTTGTCTTCATACTTTATACCGAAACAGACATTAATACTTGTTAAAGGTTGTTTAACTGATCCATTGCATATAGCCTGAGGGAAGAATTGTTTTTGAAAAATAGTAGAGTTCTTTAAATGATGGTATGTATCAAGTTAGAAATGGCCGAGAACAAAAACCTGACTTTGAGCTTTTTTGAAAGCAGTTAGACTATTCAGGGCATCTGTTTCCCTCTACCTTTAACTGTACAGTGATAGTTAAATATGTCTGCTGTTCCTTGATTTCTTTCAAGAGCATCTCCCTCAGGACGGATTGTCTTGGGCAAGGCCCAGATGAAATGTAGATTGTTGTGCACTGCTTTTATTGAGGCCTTAGAAGAACTATGGAATGACCTGATTTGTTCAATTTTATACGACAACGTTGTCAAACGCTGACTTTCCTCTTGTTGCTTTTATAAGTTAGCTGGGACCTGAGGGCAGTGTTGGTGCTGAATACATAATTAAAAATGGTCTTTATCATATTTTAGAATATTTTACAAATATATGAAAATACAAAGGGCCAGCTTCTCGTCCCCAGAGTGGCTGCTTTGCACTGCCCTGGCAGCACAAATGTGAGATGTATAGGTGTCAATATGCCTTGCATCTACTGTTAATAACTATAGAGCCTTCAGTCCCTTAAATAAAAAAAGCTGTCCCTCTATTGCTCCCATCTAAAACACCAACAAGATCACAAAGATGTACCTTTGTTTGCCTCTAACATCTTCCTCCAGGAATAGGAAACGGGATGTTTAAACAAAATCTTCAAGTTATTGTGTGTTACTTGGGCAAGAATCTCATAACATATATGAAGGCAAATATGTGTCTTCCCCTCTGACTAGCTAAAAAGAGCCTCCCACAGCTTGACAAACCAGGGAAACATCTTCTTGGCCTGTGCAGAGTGACCCATTGTGTCCTGTAAGTTAATCAAGTAATAGAGATGAGTTGAGAATTTTAAATCAGTTAAGAATAGCTTGTGGAGTGACCTACAGAAAGACAAAGGCTTGTAGGGGGTCAAGCTTGCTGTATCTTTCATCCCCCCCAAGTTAATTTGTCTGCCTTATTAATCAGATATACATCCCTCTGTATGCAGATGATCTGCTTTGTTTCTTCGATATAATGTCTCTTGTTCTGTTGTAATCCCTGAAGGATGTAAAATAAAAGGTATTAGTTATAAATAAGGAATGTATGGACTATGTCCACTAAATTTAGAAGAACTAAACGTTTTTCCTAAATGTTTGTTGCAGTCTGCAGGTGGTATGAATTATATGGCACCAGAAAGAAAAATAATATTGAAAAATATCATCACCTAACGAGTGCATAACTCTGCAGTAGTAAAATAAATTGTTTAAAAGTGGTGTGTGTGTGTGTAGGGGGGGAAATTCCAATTAATGGTCTGGGTTAATAGAGAAATACAGTCCTTGAAATGAATTAAGCTAGGGCTGTCAATTAATCGCATTTAGTTCATGCGATTAACTCAAAAAAAAATTAATCGTGATTAATCGCACTGCTAAACAATAGAATACCAATTGAAATGTATTCAATATTTTTTTATTTTTTTTTACATTTTCAAATATATTGATTTATATTACAACACAGAATACAAAGTGTACAGTGCTCACTTTATAGTATTATTTTTTATTACAAATATTTGCACTGTAAAAATGATAAAAGAAATAGTATTTTTCAATTCACCTCATACAAGTACTGTAGAGCAATCTCTTTATTGTGAAAGTGTAACTTACAAATGCAGATTTTTTTTGTTACATATCTGCAAAACAAAACAATGTAAAACTTTAGAGCCAGCAAGTCCACTCAGTCCTACTTCTTGTTCAGCCAATTGCTAAGACAAACAAGTTTGTTTACATTTACACTAGATAATGCTGCCTGGTTCTTATTTACAATGTCACCTGAAAGTGAGAAGAGACATTTGCATGGCACTTTTGTAGCTGGTGGTGCAAGGTACTTACGTGTTAGATATGCTAAACATTCATATGCCCCTTCATGCTTCGGCCACCATTCCAGATGACATGCTTTCATGCTAATGATGCTCTTTAAAAAAATAAAATGTTAATTAAATTTGTGACTAAACTCCTTGGAGGAGAATTGTATGTCTCCTGCTCTGTTTTACCTGCATTCTGCCATATATGTTATAGCAGTCTTGGATGATGACCCAGCACATGTTCATTTTAAGAACACTTTCGCTGCAGATTTGACAAAACGCAAAGAAGGTACCAATGTGGGATTTCTAAAGATGGCTACAGCACTCAATCCAAGGTTTAAGAATTCGAAGTGCCGTCCAAAATCTGAATGGGACGAGGTGTGGAGCATGCTTTCAGAAGTCTTAAAAGAGCAACACTCAGATGTAGAAACTACAGAACCCGAACCATCAAAAAAGAAAATCAACCTTCTGCTGGTGGCATCTGACTCAGATGATGACAATGAACATGCGTCTGCTTTGGATCATTATTGAGCAGAACCTGTCATTGGCATGGACACATATCCTCTGGAATTGTGGTTGACGCATGAAGGGACATATTAATCTTTAGCGTATCTGGCACATAAATATCTTGCGACGCCGGCTACAACAGTGCCATCCATGCAAACTCCTGGTCCCACTTTCAGGTGACGTAAACAAGAAGCGGTCAGCATTATCTCCTGCAAATTGTAACCAAACTTGTTTGTCTTAGCGATTGCCTGACGTAGGACTGAGTGGACTTGTAGGCTCTAAAGTTTTACATTGTTCTGTTTTTGAATGCAGTTTTTTTGTACATAACTCTACATTTGTAAGTTCAACTTTCATGATAAAGAGATTACACTAGAGAACTTGTATGAAGTGAATTGAAAAATACTATTTCTTTTGTTTTTTACAGTGCAAATATTTGTAATAAAAAATAAATACAAAGTGAGCACTGTACACTTTGTATTCTGTGTTGTAATGGAAATCAATATATTTGAAAATGTAGAAAACATCCAAAAATATTTAAATACATGGTATTCTGTTTAAGAGTGCGATTAATCACGATTAATTTTTTTTAATCGCTTGACAGCCCTAAATAAAACACACACAGCCTGCGATGAAGAAAGGATTACAAATATTTGTACACTGATGCCATCTCCTAGAAGTTGAAGAAAGCAACAGAGGACCTGAGAGCGAATAAAAGTGAGAGCCTTTTTGGCAAGTTCCAATAGAAATAGAAGATTTGCCCCTTCCAACGATTCCTGAAAACAGGGTATAAAATTGAGATCACTGTGTGGGATCTCAGAGTTCGCTGAACCCGCCAAAGAAGCTGTTGAACTCGTAAAGTGCTATTAGACACTTGGGCCAGACCATGTGACTAGCTCTCCCCTATCACAAGCTTGCAAGGACTGAGGAGTGGCGGTGAGATTTCATTTCAGAGGCTGTATTTCTCTTGGTGGTCTTTAATAGAAGTAACTGAAAGTTTCCTTGTTGAGTCTGTACTCTTTCTAATGAAACCTCAAGGAACCATATTCCGTATTTTAACTAAGTGATGCTATATGCATGTTCCTCCTTTGTAAATCCAAATAGATTGGCTTATGGGAGCCTCAAACAATAATTTTAAGTAGTTCCTTTTGGTGATATAAACTAGTTCCACTCAAACCAAGCACAAGGAATAGCGGACTATTCGTAAGAGTGCCTTAAGACAAAGTGCATTTTAACTTTCGAGAGAATTATTTGAAGTGTGATAAGTGTATCAGGAATAGTGAAGAATTGATATGATTACAATTAAATGTAGTAAGAAGTCCTGGTGATTAGTACAGCTGCTGGGCCTTGACTTTGACCTGTGACAATTGCTTGCAGGACTGCATGTGTGTTTTGGGTTCAAAACATTGCTGGAACGTTTGGGATATCTAAACATGACTTATAAAACTGTTGATTATATTTCTGTGTGGTTGCAAATAGCTGTGTCCTGATCTGAGAAACACTATTGAAGATAAAAGTTGATCTGAGAAGAACCTAACATTATAATTTGTAAGCTAATTCCATGTAGATGGTAGCTATGATATTTATCCAATTGGATTTCAGCTTTAAAATCTAACTGGCACATTGGGAGTCGGTTTTTATGAATTTACCAGCCATGTTGCCGGAGCAGTTGCAAAGCTGGCTGAACTGAGCATCTGAGGATTCCCCCGGCCTGGGGAAAGTTGTGGATGGAGTAGAGCCCCCATAGTGGCCTCTATGGCAGCAGCATCTCATGGGGGCCATCCCTGGCAGAAAGGGGTATGACCAGAGCATCTCTATTTGTCAGTGATTCCTGGTGGCCAGCGGCAGCCAGGTGTATGTTAGAGCAGCCCTGATCCATCAATTGTCCTTTTTGTCTCAAGGATTGGGGGTGAGGGGAATAAAGAGGGGCGTGTATGGCAATCTTGACCCTACCTGAGGCTGCACCACTGGTCAGGGCCAGCAAGTACCAAAAAAACCTGAATAATTTTAATGCATATCTAACATTAGGGGTCTGTTCCTCATAGTAGTAGATCCATTCAGGGTTCATGAGACTCTTATCAAATGGCAGCTGTTCCAAGAGGGAATAAACTGTAAAGAAAAGAAGAATCAGAAGAGAAAGAGAGGAGAATTGCTATCAGAACACCAGTCTGTTTAAGGCAGTCACTTTTAAATACTAGAAAATGTTGGATGTTTCTGTATTGAAGATGAATTCCAGATCTTCTTGAAGTTTTTTAAGTTGATATTTTAGGATTTTTCTTTTTTCGTCACATGGAGTTGATTATGACATTCATAGTTTTTTAAACACCTGTTCTGGATATTTATTTTGAAGATGATTTATTGTATTTACATTAATGTCTGAGTAGGTTCAGGTAATCTTGGAGTAGGCATGTCTCTGTGTTTCCACAGGTAGCTGCAAAGGGCCACAGGTTTCCAAACATGTTTCTGGTTTTATACTCCTAGTTCTGTGGGTTGAATCAGCTGTGTGCAAATGTGACAGATTTTTAGACCATTGTTACCTGTTTTATGGGCTCAAACCTTGTTTGTTATGAAACACTTTTGTAGATGTCAAAATAGAGTGGATTGTTTTTAAAATAATGTAAAATGCTTTGGCTTGTTTAGGAGGCACAGTGACGTCAAAAGGCAGCTTTTACAAGGAAGCCTAGGAAAATCATTGCCACAAGATGTTGAAGCAAAGAGCATAGCCAGGTTCGAAAGAGAACTGGAGATTTATAGAACCAACCAGAATACCGACAATTACAAGGCTTCAATTTTGGAAACACTCATACCTCTGCTTAACTTTACCATGTGAATTTAGCCCTGTTGATATCAACAGGACTGCACCAGTGGACCACAGATGGGTAAAATATGTTGATCTGTGAAAATACAGAAAACTTCATGTTGGTATTATACTTTGAGAGAGTCCATTTGACACTTCCTCTGTTGGTATAAGCTTGTCATTTGCTCAAGTGACTTTCTCATCAGACCTGTGTTTCATAGCTGTTTTGACTATTCTTACTGACTTGGAGTTGATTGGTGCTTCCTCTGCAGAAAGATGACTCTACTGGCTTTAATGAAAGCTACCAGTGTTTTTGAGGTAGGTCCAGTCACAGGTGACTTTTGTGGGTGCTTAAGATGGAAGTTTTGTCTAAGGGTGGTAAGGGTATTTTTAATATCACAGCTAAGTATCTGCATTCTCTTCTCAGTCGCACCAGTTCAGTACACCATGAAGCCAATAGGGTTGGCACTGATGTGACTGAATATAATTTAACCCTTAAAGTTCCAATAAGGCCAGGTCTAATTTTATCAGCAAGTGTGGTCCTGAGATGGGAGAGTCTCCAGTGCCTACCGTTTCGGTGAGGCATGCTTTGGGGGGTGAATAAAGGATCTGGAGTTCTTTAGAAATCTCGTGGATGTGGAGAAGGAAGTCGTACCATAGCTATGTTTTTAAGCCTTGTCCCAATGCGGGTCAGTGGTACCATGACTCAGTCCCCTTTGTTTAACTCCCACATCAATGCACTGGGCACATCAATGCACTGGACCATTCATACTCATGGACCATTCATACTCTCACTGAAAGCAATGACTCTGGAACACTTTTTACAGTGGGGATGTTGAAAGCCAGTGGTCCCCAAACTTTTTACCCTGCACCCCCTTACTCCTGTCCGGGCCGTGGCTTGGGCGGGGGTGCAGACAAATGTCAGGGTGAGTCAGCTGGGACCACAGCTGCGGGTGGGAGCAGAGCCCCGGGTGTGGGGCCGGCAGCCAGAACCCCGGGTGCGGGGCCAGGAGCAGAGCCCTGGGTGCAAGTGTGGTGGGAGCAGGGCCGGCTCCAGACCCCAGCGCGGCCCTTTCCCGGGGGGGCGGCAGGCTGGGCCGGCGGACCTGCCGCAGTCATGCCTGCGGCTGCGGGAGGTCCACCGGAGCCCCGGTACGACCGGACCTGCCGCAGGCATGACTGCGGAGGGGGCGCTCGTCCCGCGGCTCGGCTGGACCTCCTGCAGGCATGACTGCGGCAGCTCAAGCGGAGCCGCCGGACGTGCGAACCGTCCGCAGCTGCGGGAGGTCCAGCCGAGCCGCGCGACCAGCGGACCCTCCGCAGTCATGCCCGCGGGAGGTCTGCTGCTCCCGCGGCTCCGGGGCGCCTCCCGCGCATGACTGCTTGGGGCGGCCAAAAAGGTAGAGCCACCCCTGGGTGGGAGTGGGGACCCTGGGCATGGGTCTGGTGGCAGACGGGACCCTGTGCAAAACCTGGGGGTGCTGCAATACCCCCACACCTTTAGTTCCCGAGCCTGTGACTTAAAGGGTCTGTAAAGTCCTTTAGTTTGAATTGGACTTAAGTGAACAAGTGGGTTTATCTGAACAAGTCACCCACGGTGATGGCCGTGGGATAAGAACGTGAGCAGAATAATCATCTTCTGAGAGTGGCGGGAGAGGGAAATCCACAGGAAAATATGGGTCTGTTACAGCTCCCATCTACAGAGCCTGTTTTTTTAGCTCAAGATATAGAAATGCATTTTTAGCTCTCAAGGTCCCTGCTTCAATCCCTGGTGCCAGGCAAGGTGGCTGCCATCACATATACATGTGCAAAGGGTGGGGATGAGATTTGGCAAATAAACACGTGCTCAAAAATTTGCAGGCAGGATTAGTGGATGTCTGTTAAAAACAGGCTGTCACTGCTCAGAACATTTGAAGTCTCATTCTCTGGCGTGGTGACTTGCCTTTTCTCTCTGGATGGCATAAAGACATTAGGGTTGTGGTATTGCTGGAGATGATTCCTGCGACTTTTGGCTAGCAATGGGTAAGCACCATGTATTGTGCTGTCAGAGAAGGGAATGCACCAGCCCATTGAATATGCATTTTAGATACAAGACTTTACTGAATGGTGTTACCCAGAGTTCTTGCAACCCAAAGCTCTTGGTAACTTTTACTCTGTGCGAGGAGGTGTCAGGAAATAAATCAGGGGAGACACGGCCGTCTGACCGATAGATGGCTGGCACAAACAGGGCAACACAAGAGTGCTTTCACTTAAAGCTAAACTTTACTGGACTCAAGCACTTACCCACATCTGCAACAGGTTAGTAACACACCCCCAGCCCTGGATAATTACCAAAGCTGAGTGTGGCTTTTGAGTGACACAGTGGCAGGCTTCCGGTGGCCAAATCTTCCGTCTGCTGGTGGGGACCGTGAGATGTATCCAGAGGGAGAGTTCAAAGGGAGTCCAAAAGAGTCCCCGATTGAGTCCAACTATCTCAAGCTTTTCCCCCTTATTTATACATTAGTAATAGAATGACATGTCCCTTAAAGAAACCTTGTTAAGTAAGCAATTTCAATGATCCAGCAAGAGGTTCCTTCTGATTATTGGTTAACCAGGTGTGGGTCTTTCCAGGGTTTGCAGCCTTGAGACCCCAATAGATATTCCTGAGGGTACATCCTGCTCTTTTAAAATGTACGTATCAGCAACTTCAACTCAATTTTTATCAGGAAGGACACGGGGTCAAGCTGCCCTTGCTGTGGCACCCCAAACCACCCTCCCCTCCTGCCTTAGTCGAGCTGAGATTGCTGAATAGCCAATTTACAGCTTACTGACTAGGCCGCCTTTAACAATAAGCCATAGTGGTTTTAGGCACTTTACTGGTTTGCCAAAGTCTCCCTGTACAGTGTTACACAGGCCCATACAAAAATGCTTCCTTTGACTTCTTTTCAGATAGCCAGTACCTGCTCAGATATCTTGATTTTTGTTGTGTTAACCATTTTTGTGTCATTTGATGTTCTGTTGACTGAATTCTCCCTGTCCAATTGGAGGCTTGTGTTGTGTCAGTCTGTCTAGTGATTGTAAAGCAAATCTTGAAAAATGTCTGCTTAGTTAAAAATATTGCTTGTGATCATAGGTTCTTTTCTTAATACTCAGGACACACTGAATTTTCTAAAAGAGCTTTTGTTTGTGCTTATAACGTGTCTCCGTGGAATAACATTGAAAGGAAAATGTGGATTAAAACTTCAGTGATATGTCATTTGAAGATTATTTTAAATCACTGTTTAATTCTTGATCGGTGTTCAAATGGAAGCAGTGTTCAAAAGGAAGCCTTCTGTGCAGGGGGAATTTTCATTTTTAATTTGGCAGTGTAATCAGAATTTAGAACCCAAGGAGGAATTTAGAACCCATAGAATTTAGAACCCATGGAATTAACATTGTTCTCTCTGGATATATGCAACCTTGTGTGCACCTCTGGGAGGAGGAATGCAGGAGGTGTGGTACTGCTGAAGAAATGGTAGACAATTAAAGGGGGGAGGCAGCATTTGTCACATTAGAGAGAGCTTAATGGGCTCCCCTGGTTGTGATATATCTTTATAGTCTCCTAAAGAGCTTTGAAAATCTACCCCCCAAAGTCATACTAATATCTGGTGTGCACTAGCCAAAGCCACTAGTGTGTATTGTGGTCACAGTGCAGTGGGTGCATAAACTCTTTCTGTAGACTGTAGGCATTCAAATAGAATAAATATTAAGCAAAACTTTCAAGTGGATGAGACAGTTTAACATTGGCCCAGTGCTACAAGTGCATACTCAGGTGAGAAGCCAAGTCACTCACCTGAATAAAGGTTTGCGGGATCAGGTTCCATGTTATACTTTGTTTATGCCCTAGTGATTTATTCCAGATGGTGCTATCCTTTCTCTAATGAGCCATCTGCAACATTCTGTAACATTTTAGTGTCTGAGTGTTCTTTTGATCCTGGTGTACCAGAGAACATCAGACCATCGGGTCTGGCTGAGATCTTCTCCAGCATTGGTGGGCTGTAGGATTACACTAATGCAAATAAGAATGGTAATAATCACCATTGGGGAATTATCTGAAAATGCGAGGCAGCATCTACATTTAAAAAGAAGCATCATTGATCCCTTATTTCCTTGAGACAGGCTGATGTCCTAATCAATGAGGGTAAGTAGCTTTCTTGTTCATTTTCCTTTTGTATGATCTATTGCTGATTGCTGTTGTGCATTGCGTGTGTGATCAATTATTCATTAAGGGGTTGATTCTGATCTGTCTGGAAATAAAAAGGAGAGTAACTCCCCAAATCTATCATATTTCTGCCTGCCTGAAAACACAATTTATGCTGTGTTTTTCTCATCCTGTTTTGGCAGATGTATCTATTTCTGGGCAGGAATTTCACATCTGTGCTGTCAACTGTGTTTTGGGCTTACCCATCAAAATGGCTGTGAATAGGTCCCACTTGTGTGTATTTTAATCTACCATGGATCTCCTTTTGGAGAATAGTTTCCTAAATATTTTCTTTACTAAATGTAACATAGACCAGTACAGTGACTGATGACAGTGTTATATGATCAGCAAACAATTAACTGAAACTGCAGGTCCAAACAGTTTACTCACGATGTTTTTGCTTCATTTCTTGTCTCCTCTTCATAGCTATTGCAGTCACAGATTAGATACAGACCAGTAATTCTGCATGCCTGACTTGCATTAGAGCATTTTGCACTGACGGTGTTTTGTGGTCTGGCTCTGTGAGGTGCAAGGCAAACCGTAAGCTGGCTTTTTGCCCATGATATGCCCCCTACGCCGGGTTGACTCGGAGGCAGCATGTAAACACGCCTTTTGCTTTGCTGAGAGAGAGGAGAGGGATTATGTGGCAGAAATGCTGCAGTCCCCTCTTGCATTTTGTGTGACCCCCTTTCAATTCATTTGTAGAGTGACCACGTGTCCCTGAAAATTGGGATTTCCTGGCTGTCCCAGTGGTAAGAGGGACCGCTTCAGGTTAGGGCTACCATTGCATGAAAGGGATCTCTCAGCTGCTCCCTAGGGCAGGGTTGTTTTGTCTTCCTGCAACAGCCCTTCCTTTTTCTCTGGTAAGATGACTTTTTGCACAGTAGGCCTACATACCCTTTATGGGGCTTTACAACCTGGAAGGGTGGGGATATTTTATTACTCCTTAGATTTCTCATTAACTGAGGAGTATTGTGCATAATGTATCCGTCACAGATGGGAAAAACTTCGCATGGGTGGAGTGTCAACCCCCCACACAAGTGATGCCTCTAAGCTCTGGATTTGGCCCGTGCAATCTGATGGAGCTGAAAGATGTGTAAAATCACAGGCACGCAGGCAGCTCCATATTGGCTGCATGTCTGAGGAGGTATGTGTGTGCTGGGCCTGCACCAAGTGTAGCACACAGAATAGAGTGCGCTCCTGACCGGCTTCCTTCGGAGGGTTGCTTGGGAGGCCTAGTCTACACAAGAGAGTTAGGTTGCAGTAAGTTGCTTGTGCATCAGAATTCTGGGTCTAAAGGTTAGGGCGTTTGTTGCTGTTTTTAAAATAGTTTTTCTGAGCACGCCTGCACAAACACACACGCGCACAGCTATTCATCCTTGAAATGTTGGCTATAAAACCAGTGCTGTTTGTTCTTGTCGAGATCTGAAAATCTCCCTGCGGTGTTTGCAAGCCACAGCTTGGATTCTCCCCTGTAGTGCAGCTGCTTTAGTTCCAATATCCACCATCAGTGTGCATCCTAAAGCCAGGGTAGCTGGTCACAGGAGCATCACCCCAGCATAGGGAGAGCACCAGCAGTACCGAGCTCGGTAAGTTAGAGCAGATCTCATTCCCTAGCGTAAAGGGACCCCCCGCCCCGCCAACTCCTGGCTGGCTTAAAGGTGTCATAGTTGGCTCCGGGGCACCTGCAGTGTGTGTGGGGGAAAAGGAGGGAGGGATGGATAGGAGGGCATAAGGCAGGATTACACAGAGCTCTAGCTGAAACTCCAGCAGCATAATTTAGAGCAGCTTAGTTGTTGTTATGCCAACTTCAGTGGTCCTATGAGGTCATTATAGGACCACTGTGGGCAGCTGAGGGTTGGCTAGATCACTTATGCTTTGGCCCTGTCCTCCTTCCACATCCGACACATCCGCTCCTACCCTAACGGACCCCCTCTGTTTAGGTCACCTTTTCCACTGCCTCTGCCCAGCTGTGCCCAGTGTGAGGATCCAGTTCTCTTTCTAACCATCAGAGCATGTGTGTCTAACATCAGTTGTTGTTCTTGGGTATAAAGGATAGATTTAATTTTCTCCAGTTCCTTAGTAGGTTTTTCCTGGCTCTCTCTTTGGAGAGAGTCTGCCTCAGCACCGCTCACTCACTGGGAGTCATCCATTTGTTTGTCCTGTTACAAGTATTCCTTTGAGATCCCTGTTGGTGTAGTGGCTAGAGCACTGGACTGGAACTCAGGAGACCTGGGTTCTGTTCCTGGCCTAGCTGCTGGCCTGCTGGGTGACCTTGGGCAGTCACTTCTCCACCTTGTGGCTTAGTTTCCCCATTGATGAATAATGCTGACCTTGTTTATAAAGCACTTTGAGATCTCTAGGTATTATTAGTCATTGGAGGAAGATTAATTAAAATCCAGTAAATAATCATAGTGGCTTTTCCAGAAAAGTTGCTGGTCAGGATTACAGTGTTGCCAACCCAAATATTCAAAAATTGTGAATCTGCTCCCCCCCAAAATCCTGAGGTTTTAAATAGTGATACATTTCAGGTCCTTCTGGATTTTGAGCTTTTAAGGTTCATGTTTTCAACCTTTACTCAGCCATACTTGTTGAAAAATTGTAAATGAAACTTGAGATTCTCATGTAATCACAAGCCTTCAGGAGCTAAGGCTTTATTAAAAACAGCACATTTTGTGAGACTTATGACAGAATCATGAGAGTTGGCAACTCCAGGGTGATTTAAACAGTTGGTGTTTTGGGGCCTGATCTTTCACAGTACTGAGCTCAGATCCTCAAAGATATTTAGGTACCTAACTCCTAATAAAATCAATGGGAGATAGGTGCCTAAATCTCTTTGAAGATCTGAGCCCGAGTACCTCCAGCAAGTTGCTGAGTGTTGGCCTCAACTTGTGTGGACTTCAGGGGGAGTTGAAGGCACTTATTCTTTGCAGAAAGTGCTCAGCACCTCACTGGATCGGGCTGCGAGTGACTGAATACTCATGTGCTTCTGAAGAAAGCTTCACAAAGAGACTTATTGCTCCGTAATGCGATACTTGGCATCTTTCCATAACCATTAACCACTATAAAATCTCGTTTCAAGCCAAGAGGTACTGCAGATAGAGGGTACATGTGCAATGCCAATTTCTGAGATGTGTCTGCTGTTAATTTGATCATAATATGAACGAGCTACTTCCAAGAAGCTTGTCCTTAAGATCCCAGTGTCATCTGAAATAAACAACTTCTAATGTTTTGGTTTTTTTGACTACTTAGAGTTTCCCTGAAAGAGATGAGTTGGGCAAGGGAGGAGATGGAGAGAGCTCTGAGTTACTCCAGAGAATAATTTCCCAGGTATCTGCCTGGTGGGTGTTGCCCATATGCTCAGGGTCTAACTGATCTCCCATATTTGGGGTCAGGAAGGAATTTTCCTCCCGGTCAAATTGGCAGAAACCCTGGGTTTTTTTGCTTTCCTCTGCAGCATGGGGCACGGGGTTCACTTGCAGGTTTAAACAAATGTAAATGGTGGATTCTCTGTAACTTGAAGTCTTTTTAAACTATGATTTGAGGACTTCAGTAACTTTGTCAGAGTTTAGGGGTCTATTACAGGAGTGGGTGGGTGAGATTCTGTGATGTGCAGGAGGTCAGACTAGATGATCATGAAGGCCCCTGACCTGTATGCCTCTAGACGGGGGCGGGCATGGCTCCCTGGTTCTCCCCCGTTTCCGGTGCCGGTGGCTCGCCCCCAGCCTCTCCCCCGCTCTTCCCCTCACCCTCAGCCTCAGCTCGCTTGCGCTGCCAGCGGCGCAATGCTCTGGGCAGTGGGGCTGTGAGCTCCTGGGGCAGGGCAGCTGCAGAGCTGGGCCTGACCCGGTGCTCTGTGCTGTGCGGTGGCAACAGCGTGGCCTGGCTCCAGCCGGGTGGCGCGGCTGTAGCACCGCCAGCCACCAGTGCTCCAGGCAGTGCAGTAAGGACAGGGAGCAGAATTAGAGGAGGGGTTGGATGGAGGTCCAGGGGTGGTCAGCAGGGAGTGGGGGGTGGTGGTGGTGGATGGGGCAGGGGTCCCAGAGGAGCTGTCAGGGAATGGGGGATGGGGGTTGGATGGGGGAGGAGTCCGGGGTGTGTGTGCAGATAGGAGGTGGGGGCTGGGCCACGACCCCTCCCCTAACCGGCCCTCCATACAATTTACGAAAACCGATGCGGCCCTCAGGCCAAAAAGTTTGCCCGCCCCTGCTCTAGAGCCTCTGACTTGTGGGCCCCACTGAGCAATCTTCAGTTTGTCTGCTGATTGTGGAATTCTTAAATAGTTAGTAGCTATGGAGATTTAAACAGTTTAGGCACGTAAGGGGACAGATTGTGTTGGCGCCTGTGCAAGCACAGGGTTGAGGAGATCTCTGCCTTGCATAGCCTGGATAAGGCTCACCAGTAACTATGCTTGGGGGAGCACAGTGGCTGCTCTCTCCCAGCACCTGGCATGCAGGTCACAGTAAAGGAGGAAGGGTGTGGTCAGTGCCCGGCCCGGTTCTGCACCAGCTGGCCGAGGGAGCAGGTTTCAGCAGCAGTAGGGTTACCATATGTCCATATTTTCCCGGACATGTCCAGCTCTTTGGTTCTCAAATTGCTGTCCGGGAGGAATTTCCAAAAAGCCAAACATGTCCGGGAAAATAGGGAGGCATGTGCTGTATCAACCAGGCAAGGTACTAACAAACTTCAACGGGACTTTATTTTTAAAGTGGAAACCTCTTTACCAAGCTGCTGCTGCACCCTCTGTAACTCTCACTCTGCCTCCTCAACTCCTCCCCACTCCTTCCTGTTTCCTGGCCTTTCAGACTCCCAACAGCCAGTGCTCCCAGTTCTAATAATTTACAAGCAACATCTAAACACCACAGCATGGTAAGCCTAGCTGGTGGGTGCTCGCGCCCCCCACCCCCGGTCTCTAGCCCCGCCCCCATTCCAGCCCCTTCCGCAAATCCCCGGCCCCGCCTCCTCCCCCAGCCGCACCGCATTTCCCCTCCACCCCCCTCCCTCCCAGGCTTGCTGTGAATCAGCTGTTTCTGTGGCAAGCCTGGGAGGGAGGGGGGAGAAGCGGAGCAGCGGCGTGCTCGGGGGAGGAGGCGGAGCGGAGGTGAGCTGGGGGGGGAGGGCTGCAGGAAAGGAAGTAACCCTGGGGGGGGGAGGTGCAGAGGAACCGCTCCCAGCCCCAGCTCACCTCCGCTCCCCCTCCGTCTCCTCCCCTGAGTGCACCGCCACTCCGCTTCTCCCCCCTTCCTCCCAGGCTTGCCACAGAAACAGCTGATTCACGGCAAGCCTGGGAGGGAGGGGGGAGAAGCGGAGTGGCAGCGGCGCGCTCAGGGGCGGAGGTGGAGGCGGAGTGGAGGTGAGCTGGGGGTGCGGCGGGGAGCTGCTGGTGGGTGCTCTGCACCCACCAACTTTTCCCCGTGGGTGCTCCAGCCCTGAAGCACCCACGGAGTTGGCAGCTATGCCCACGCCCCCTGCCTCCAGCCAACCCCACACCCCTTGCCCTGCCTGCAGCTAGCCCCTGCCACACCCCCTGCTCTGCCCGCACCAGCCCCGCACCCCCTGCCCTGCCCACAGCCAGCCCCTGTCTCCAGCCCCTGCCACACTTCCTGCCCTGTCTCCAGACAGCCCCGCACCCCCCTGTCTCCAGCCAGGTCCGTACCCCTGGCCATGCCTCCAGCCAGCCCTGCACCCCCTGCCGCACCGCCAGCCCCTGCCACACCGCCGGCCCCTGCCTGCAGCCAGCCCCTGCCTCCAGCCAGCCCTGCACCCCCTGCCTTCAGCTAGCCCTGCCCCATGCCCCTGTCTGCAGCCGGCCCCACATTCACTGGTGCTCTGCAGTTCCCAGGGCAGTAACCCTGTATACCTGCTTCACTGAGTGGGGCAGGGAGCAGCTGGGGCCCACACATGTGACACGAAACTCATTTCTAATTCAGGCCCATCTTTTAAAAAAAAAAAGAACTTTAGGCAGGATTACCATACGTCCATATTTTCCTGGACATGTCAGGCTTTTTGGTTCTTAAATCGCAGTCCAGGAGGAATTTTAAAATTTTAAAAATTCCTCTTGGAAAAATACGGACGTATGGTAACCCTATTTAAATATCTAAAAATGTCCAGGAGGGTAGCTGCAAATATGTAAAAACGTCCGGGAGGTTCCCTCCCCCGCCCCCCGTGGAGTGTCCTCTTTTTTGAATCTTCAAATATGGTAACCTTAAGCAGCAGCGTCCAAAGTGAGTTTACACTGCAGCACTCACTTGCCACCTGCCTGCCTTATAGCAGAGGGAGGGCTTGTGGCTTCTGATGCTCATTCCCTCCAGAGACCCTTCCTCTGGGGCATTGCAGCTCCGCGTCACCCCCACTATGGGGCAGTGCTCATCTAGAATCCGAGGGCCATGTGGTGTTAGTTATTTGGGAATCAAAGATGTCAGTGTTTTGGTTTTGAGTGTGGATAGCTTTAACTGTACCATCATCTGTTCATATACTGTTATTTGTGGTGGTGTTTGCCTGGTAGAACACAGTGCTGCCACCCCAAAAACATTCAAAAACCAGGAGCCAGCCAAAGAATCTACAGACTGGCTTAAAAATCACAAGAATGTTAAAAAATATGCAGGCCTCTTATTTCCTTTCTGATTTCTGAGCCTTTAGGGTGGGCTTGGTTCATGTCTTTAGGCTTTTCTCTGTAACCATGAGGGCTAGAAACTTACCATAGATTTTAAAATCAATGAAAACTGAGGTTCTCGCTCTTTTCTGGGGCTGGAGCTCTTAAAAAAAACACCTAATATCCTGAGACTTGGAAAAAATTGTGGAAGCTGACAACTCTGGCAGCGTTCAGGAATGGTTACATTTAAAAACTGGTTTTAATGAATTTGAATATGCATATTCCAGAAGAGGTAGAACCTGTGTGTGAGAACCGATGCAGGCATTGTACAGAGAACATGAACAGGCTATAGAATGCTCATCAAATTGTGTGCAAAGAAATCTATTGGGGTTTCTAATAGAGAAATGTTGAAGCGTATTCCTGCTTTTCAGCTGAGTCCTATTCAATGTAGTAATAGTTGTAAACTGATAGTAGAGGATGTGTACATATCCCCAAGGAAGCTGTTTTTGTTAGGCAGAGAAACTGAAAAAGAGTAGGAGAAAATGGAACTGAAAAATGTGTTTGTCTTCCAGATTTAAAGCAACCTTTTCAGACAGGTTTTCCCTAATGATCTCTACATTTGCATTGACAGTGCAAATATTTGCTCCTGTGAAAGACAGAATCTGTGAGCATAGAAAGCATTTATACATGCTGGCTGAGTAACTAGACTTCCATCCACTTGATTTGCATGTGTAACCCTTCTGCCAAGTGGAGTCGGCAGTGACAAGGGCCAGGTTCGATACCTAGGGGTTCCTTTTGAACGATACAACACAAAACTGGCTCAAGCCCCGCCCAGTAACCTGGGAAAATTACACACCACCCGTGGGCACCCTCTAAGGGACAATACTTCCCCTCTCACAAGCATTGAGTCTGTGTGTGGAAAAGAAACATTTAATAAAAGGGGGGAAATAACCTGGCATTAACTTGGGAAAATGTCACAAGCAGGATTCATAAGCACAAGACCATGAAGAAAACACCCACCCCAGAGTACACTGGGCAGTGTCCTTTGCCTCAGGTTCTCACCTTGCGGTAAGAAAGTCCAACAAACAAAAGTTCCTGTAACATGCCCTTCCCCTCTCCCTCCACCGCACCCCATTCACAGTTGTTGTCGTTGATCAGTGAAGACCCAGAGTTCAAAAGTCCATTTGCTTGAGTTCACCTCCCAATACTTGGGGGTGGGCAGTGCGGGGAGGCACTTTGCTTGCTCCACTGGGCGCCTGCCGCTCCACTGCATTCTCTGGGATGTCTTGAGGTTCCACCACTTAACACAGCTTTCAGTGATTTTGCTTCACTGCTAGTGCAGGCGGGGCGGTCTCTTTCACCAAGGACACTGTCTCATAGCAGGTCTAATGTTGAGATCTGGTTGTCAGTGATTTCAGCTCTGTTGATCTGCAACAAAAGACTCTCAATTGAGTCTTAATCAACTCTGTCATTACACAGCGGAGAGGGGAGAGTCAAATGGTGTTTAGGACCCCTAGGGAGAGTGCACACTACTATGTACAAACACCTGATTCTCCCTTCCCTTAGCTCCACGGCACTTGAGCACCCCTGCCAATGTGTGCAGTTCAGGTGAGGGTGAGTCCCTCAATCAGAGCATGCTAAGCACAGTTCTGCTACCCTGTAGTCACACAACAAGGGTAACAACACTTTATTACACCTGCCCCCTCCGCCAATAACAAAGTGACTTTTGAACTAACACCAGCCCAAAGTGATCATTTTGGGAAAAGCAGATCCATCATGCTGTGCACCTAGACAGAGTGGGTGTGTCTATGCAAAGAAGGTCAGTTAGTGAAGTCTTCTCCCCCAGCTCTTCACTAGATGTCAGGAGAGAGCTCATTCAGATGCATTTACACATGCATTTGAGTGCACTCACAGTGACTCTGTCAGGCACAAATGACCGTAGCTATGCTGGAATGCTATTCCAGCAAAGTGTTCCTAGTGTGGATGCAGTTTATACTGGCAAGGCTGTGCTTTCTGGTATCACTTATTCCAGCCCTCCTCTACCCCTGAACGAAATAAGCGATATCAGTAAAAGTGCAGGTTTGCCAGTATAACTGCTTCTATACTAAGGGCTTTTGCCAGCACAGTTGTGTTGGTTAGGGATTACACCTCATCACACTACTCATCCACACAGCTATAGCTGATGCTGGTGAGAAAATTTGCACCCACTGTGTTCATTCCATCCTGCTAGCTCAAAAACCTTCCAGTGAACAGAGAATCTGTACAGTACTCAGAATGTAGCATGGAAATGTTTTAATTCTCAGCTGTTATGAACACTGGCAGCCTCCCAAGCCTTTGCCTCCAAGAACTCAAGGCCAGTGTTAAAACTGAAGTGGACAGTGATGATACTGCAGTTCTACGAAGGACTTGCTCACCATATTCCATTATGTAAAAATCCATCTGCTGGTCACCTGGGGGCCAGTACTCTTTATGTGTTAGTCCACTCTTTTGCCAATGAATCAATGGGGTAGGATCTCGAATTCAGCCAGTACGTGGACCTGTGGCTGCCGGGTACCTCTTTCATGCTGGCCGTTCAGTCTCTAGAATCTAAGCTTTAATTTAAAAATAAGTCTTTCTGTTGCAGTTGCTGAGACTGCCTCAAAAACGTGACCCGAGGATAGCTGAATCAATGAAGTTTGGAAAATATGGTGGGTGTGATGTGCCCCATTCATCTCAATCGGAGATAACTCGGATACCTGCTGATAACAATGGGGATATTTAAAGTATTAACTTCATTGGAGCATCTCATAAAAGAGAGGGAAGAGCATAGGATGAAGATCTACGCAATCCACGGTGAGGGACTGCTCATTTTGGCACCCTGAGTGGGCAGGCTTGGGAGAGGGCTTCCGCTCTGCCCCATTCCATCTCAAAGAGGAGCTTGGAAGAGCATCTCCACTTTCCCCTTCCCCCCCAATCTAAACCTTGGTTTTGTTTTTTCTTTGGGCAGTATCCAGCACTGACTCATCTCAGTAGGAATTTGCTCATTCAGTTCAGTGAGTGTTTGTTCTGGCTTCTTGATAGTAGGTTCCTCAGCGCGGGGATCTTGTCTTCACTGGGCTGTGTCCCGCACTGAGCAGGATGTTGGGTACTCAATAAATAACAATCCAGGCCTTTGTGTCAGAAGCAAAGAGCATCTGCAAGCACAGATCAGGCAGTTAGGCATCTAACAACCTGAATTGTACATGCCTGTGTGTGTACGGTTTGGTCCTTACCTGCTGATGTGATGGGCATCTTCAAAATGACCAATTACAAGTTCTTTGGGGGCAGGGACCATATTTTTGTTGTTTGTACAGCTCCTGGCACAATGGGTCCCTGATCTGGTCTTCTGGGTGCTACCAGAATAAAAATGATGATGTAACATATAATGACAGCATTTAGCTGCTGTGGTGACTGGCATTCTATACATCTTTAAGATCTTAGAATTTTAGGACAGGAAGGGACCTCAGGAGGTTATCTAGTCCCGTCCCCTGCACTCATGGCAGGGCTAAGTGTTATCTAGACCATCCCTGACAGGTCTTTGTCTAACCATAATGTCTAAGATGGACATGATGATTATTATAATATGTAAAAACAAAACAATAACCACCACCAACAAAAAGCCCCAGGTGATTTTTTTTCTTCTTCTCTGTTCCTTAATTATTGGTCAGTTTTTGCTTTGCTACCTACATTTGGTTTATTGTTTAGGGCTTATTTTGTACATTTTCCTTCCCAAACTTTGCTTTTGTTTGTGCTTTCTTAGCAGGCTTCCTGTGGCACATCACCATCATTCTCGAGTAGAGGCAGAGTTGATCAGCAGCAGACTTTGTGCTTCTGAATTCAAAAGAGAAGCTGCATGCAATTTGATGTGAAATTGACATTGGAAAGTTCTCCTGCCCTAGAAACAGGATTGGCTGGCTGTAACCAAAGATCTGTCTGCAGGCATTCACATCTGTCTTGTGACTGCAGTGATCTATAAATCATTACCAGTTGCATATAAACCTCAAAGTTTAATTTTGTTTATTTTTAATTGGTTCCTATCTTGCAATTGTGCAAGAACCTACAGTTCTGGAAGGGCTTTTAAAATAAGTAGGCTGTTCAAAGTGTTGTTTTTGCCCAGTGCTTTGCCATTTCAGACCCTGGCTCCGTAATTTTAATGATATCAAGTTGAATGTGTTTTCAAGGGCAAGAATGTATAAAATGTTGAGCAGCTTGCTGAAAAGACATGGAAAACTGGGGAGAAAGCACAAAACGACTGTGACAGTATAGCTGGGAAGAGATTGTGAGAGAGAGAATACAGTGAACTGGTAGCATATGGCACACTGCTCTCAGTGAGCATGTTTTATTGAGAGTAAACCAGTGAGGAGGACCTTGGGAGACAGGCCAGTCCTCGCTGACAGACAGCCCCCCAACCTGAAGCATTTTACTGCCTTATTCCTTGGCCTTGAGAGTGGCCATGGAACATGTTTTCCTCTGCAAACATGAGGGCTGGAACATATATTTTTTTTAAATAGAAGCTGAGATTGGCTCCTAATCACATGCCTCCAGGAGCTGAGGCTTTAAGAAAAACACCAAATATCATGAGACTTGCAGTAAAGTCGGGAGAGATGGCAACACACTGCCTGTGGGCAGAGGGGTATGAGGTGAGAGCCTCCTGGTGTGAAGTCGCATAGGTTAAACCGATGGCTCCTCTAACCACACTTGGTTTCAATGCCTGCCTTGTGGGAACTGTGCAGAATGCCTGGGCCCAAGTCTTTGCATTGTTACAAGACATCAGGAGTGGCTTTCATTCCCGGGGTCCCCTTCCCCCATTTCAGTGTGATAGTTGTGAGCCTTGTGTGAAGCCGGAGCCCTGCTGCTCGGGGCTGAAGCATGTAACTTAGCTTTGCGGGGCCCCCTGTGGCATGGGGCCCTGGACAATTGCCCTGCTCGCCATCCACATATGCCAGCCCTGCACTTGCAACCCCCCCAAACCTGTCCTGCGACGACTGCCCCCCACTCCGGGGTTGCAACCCCCAGGTTGAGAAACACTGGTCTAAATTAGTTGAGTACCCTCTGAAAGACCTCTGCATACCCCTGGCTGAGAACCACTGGTTTATACCATCCCAGACAGTTTTCCTTTTGAAAACCTCCAGAGAAGAAGCTTCCATAACCTCCTGAGGCGTCTGTTCCATTGTCCTCCTGTTCTTACAGTTATGAAATCTGTCCTGAGATTTAATCTAAATCTGTTGTGCTGTAGTGTAGTTTGAACCCTTGCCTCTTGTCTTGTCCTCTGTGGCAAAAGAGAACAACTTTTCTCCATCTTTTTTTATGGTAGCCTTTCAAATATCTGAAGACTGTTATCATATTCCCTGTTAATCTCCTCTTTTCCAAACTAAACATACCCAGTTCCTTCAGCCTTTGCTCATATGGCTCCGATTCCATCCCTTTGATCATCTTTGTTGCTCACCTCTGGATCCTTTCCAGTTTCTCTGCATCCTTTGTATACATTGGTGACCAATACTGGACACAGTACTCCAGCAGAGGCCTAACCAGCACTGAGTAGAGTGGTATTATCACCTCCCATGACTTGCCTGCTATGCCTCTGTTAATGCAACCTAAAATTGCATTTGCGCTTCGCCCCCCAGCCCCAACAGCATCGCATTGTTGACTCATGTTGAGGTTGTGATCCACCACAACTCCCAGATCCGTCTCAGCAGTGCTGCTGCCATGCCAATTATCCCCCATTCTGTATTTGTGCATTAGGTTTTTCTTCCCTAATGTAGCACCTTACATGTGTCTTTGTTGAATTTCATTTTGTCTGTAGGCCAGTTCTTCTTTGATCAAAATCCCTCTGAATTTTAGCTGTATCGTCCATAGTACTGGCAACCCCCCGCTCCAGCTTTGTGTCATCTGCAAACTTGATCGTTATGCTGTCCATAACCTACATTCAGGTCATTAATAAAGGCGTTAAACAACACTGGACCCAGAACAGAACCCGGTGGAACCCCACTTGAGATCTTCCTCCAGTCAGACATCATTCTATTAATAGTTACTCTTTGTTTTCAGTTATTTAACCAATTCTATATCCACTTAATGGTAGTTCAGTGGAGCTCACATTTCTCCAGCTTATTTATCAGAACGTCGTGTGGGCTTGCATCAAAAGCCTTGCTAAAGTCCAGAAATATTATGTCCACTGTGTTCCCCCTATCCACCAAACCAGTTACCTTGTCAAAGCAAGCTGGTTTTGCATGATTTGTTCTTGGTAAATCCATGCTGGCTGCTAGTGATTATTCCTTCATCCTCCAGGTATTCGCAAACTGAATGTTTATACATTGCTCTAGTAGCTTCCCAGGTATCGAATTCAGGCTGACTGGTCTATAGTTCCCCAGCTCCTCCTTCCCCCCTCCTTTTAAAAATGGGCACTATGTTAGCCTTTCTCCAGGCTTCTGGGACCTCTCCTGTCATCCATGCATTTGTAAATATTATTGTCAGTGGCTCTGAGATTTCTTCAGCTAATTCCTTCAGTACCCTCAGGTGACTAGCATCCAGTCCTGCTGATTTGAATTCGTTCAAATTGGTCAGAAGAGCTGACGTGTTCTTTATCCTGATCTGCATCCCTTCCCCTTTATTGTCTATAGGAGATGGGAAGGAACTCTTGGCCTGTACTGCGTTGTTTGGCAGCCTCTGTCTTCCTGGAGTAGCCAAGCATCACTTGGTAGATCCCACCGCTGATGCCAGTAGATAACTCCATGACTGGGTTGTTCCAGAATGGGAGTCTGGGAGCCCCAGAGAAGTTGTGGTTAACCTGAGACTTCCAGATTTCCCTGGAGCACTGAATGGGGTGCATGGCCCCTCTGCTGAGAGTGCCAACAAGAGCATTAATGGGAGCCAACTGGGGATAGCTGTTCACTAGAAACTACACTGAGACCCACCAACTCATTGCACAGAAGGTACAGAATAGCCATCACGTGGTTACAACTTTCAGTCACTGACTGACCTGGGCCGGGTTTGACCTGGTGACCTAGAGATAGATTAGTCTGCATCTCTTTCCCATCTTTGATGTGTTAATTTATCCAACCCTTTATGTGCTAGCATCCCAACAGCTAGTGGCTGTATGGGTCTAATGTTAGTGTGTGAGGCACTGGCTTGCGTGTGGTGATGGCTGCAAAGCAGTACAGAAGGGCTAGGAGTGTTAGCACGAAGATCCATGTGCTCCGTGTCATGTTTGTACTCTGATAACCACAAGGTAGCAGCTGTTTCCCTCTCTCTTTGTTTTTCAAACCACTACACTTGTTTTTTAATTGGCCGGGCTCATCATAAAGGTAAAAATAGCTCCTCTATTTAAAGAGGACAGATGGTTTTTCAAATCGTTTTCCCTGTACACCGAAGGAATGAGGTTGAGTCAGAAACTGCTTGTAGAAAAAGTATGTTTTCATTACAGAAATATCTGATTAGATTAATAGAGAATAATTCAATGTGGTGTACATTTGGCCACCTCTTAAAAACTTTCCAGTTTTGCCTCCGGTTTCTAGATAACAGTATCTCAGTATCTGCAGTGTTCGTTCTACAGTAGCTCCTATGAGCGATGTCTGGGGTATAATAGAAATAATGGGATAACATGACTGAGCTAGTTAAGGCAGTGGAAAACATATTAAGGGTGACCACTGTATGGACCATAGAAATGGGGTTGGGTTATGCAGGTCTTGTCTACACACAAACTTGCACTGGTTTAAGTATACTGATTTAGTTAAACTGGTGCAACAATTTGTGTGGACATGTATGATGCTGGCAGACCAGGTGCCAGCTCATGCCAAAGCCCTCACTGAATAGTGACAAGTGCATAGCTGGAGACCAGTCTGATTATCTGGGGGTTAGGATAGTTTAGTGTTTTGGACTTTATGCAATGCTTGTAGGATGCTGCCTGTATTAATCCTACTTATAATGTCTGATGGTGGAATCTGCTTGGTATAACAAGTGGTCAGCAATGACAGTTGTTAATCACTCTCTTTTCACCAACCCAACCATCTGCCCACCAGGTTTTGACCTGCCAAGGCACCTGTGGTCATTCCTGAACCGGTTTTGAACAGGTCAGGGCAATTGTGTGGCCAGTTTCTTCAAACAGGGTTTCTCTAATGGCCCATGATGTAGATGCAGTCAACTTTAGACTGTTGCATGTCCTTGATGAGAGTGCCCACTGACTTACTTTGATGACTGGCTACCAGCTCTTCACCTGGCTGGTGACATTGCTATGAAATGGCTGGGCACACTGTGCATACACTGAGAGAGCTAATACCTGTATCCAACACTAAAAGGTACTACTTAAGTGTACAGGTTTACACTTTAGAACAGCGTAACTCACCAAATGAGAAACAAACATCACCTAATGCAAAATGCTGGGTTCCTAAGAAGGTGTTATCTCCTGCCCCTGAAGAAGGACTGTTGAATACAAATGGGCCGTTGTGGAACAAAGACTTTGTCGATTTGCTCCCCAAACCCACCCATGAAGAGGCTGCATGCAGAAGCGCTGGTCCCATCAGCTTGGACTCTAGGGGGATAAAAATTCCTGACCATAAGGAATTAGGTTCATTTTATGCTGTTTGAACTCAGAAGGGCAAAGGTTCCTAAACATAAGAAGGCGATCCCCAGGGCTAACCTAGGTTAGCCCTAATGGACATTTAGAGCTGGCATATTTCAGTGGCTCTATCACCATCTGAAACCTAAGACTGCAATTTATTTGTGTGTGTGTGTGTGTATGTGTATGTGTATGTGTATTATTTTAACCTTATAACTAACTCCCCTTTCGGTTTTCCTAGTTAATAAACGTTTGTTTCAGGATTGGGTACAAGTGTTGGTTTTGTGAGATCTAAGGTGCAGATTGACCTGGCCCTTCAGGACTGGGAGTAACCTGAATATTTTGTGATCTTTGGTGTAAAGTGACCATCTATCACAGAGTCAGTCTTGCTTGGGTGGCAAGATAGACTGGAATGCCCAAAGGGACAGTCTGTGACTCCATGTTAAGCTGTGGAGTGCCTGAGGAGTTTACACTTGTTATTTGGTCGGTGACATTTAATTATAGAACTCACAGCCAGTTTGGGGTTTGTGCCCTGCTTCTAAACAGTCTGCTCTGAGGTTGGTATTGTCACTTGTGAGCCACTCCAGACAACGGGGTCTTAGACAAAAGTGTGTGACTGGGCATTCTGCGGTGCTGCGAAGTGTAAGGCTGATGGCTCATCGTGGCCCAGAGAAAGAGTTACTCTGTCATGGAGCACAGGCAAGGACCAGGGGACTCAATCCTTCGACTCCAGAATGGAACTTTCAGCCACAAAGCCTTCTTCTAAGAGCCAGGTGACCTCCTTTCAATTTTTGTTCCTGATTATGTCCTCCTCCCTCCTGTGGGACATGCACTAAGACCGCTCAGTGTGCTCCCTATGGACCGTCACCCTGATATTACCATTGCCACACAGCAGTTGGTCTGGGCACAGTCCATGCAGGGCCGGTGCAACCATTTAGGCGGTCGCCTAGGACACTGGGATTTGGGGGGCGCCATTTTTTTCGGCAGCGACCGCGGCGGCCGGATCTTCGGCCACCCCAGTCGCCGCCAGCATTTAGGTGGAGGGAGCTGGGGCAGGGGAGCGCGGGGAGGGCCGCCTGCAGCAAGTAAGTGGGGGGGCGGCACACAGGGGAACTCCCGGCTCCAGCTCATCCCTGCCCCGCCTCCTCCCCGAGCATGCCATCGCTGCTTCACTTCTCCCGCCTCCCAGGCTGCAGCACCTAAGTTGATTGGCGCCGCAAGCCTGGCAGGCGGGAGAAGTGAAGCAGCCACGGCGTGCTTGGGGTGCTCGTGCTTGTGTGCGGAGCAGGGGTGGACTGGGGCGGGAGGTGTGCCTCAGGGCGGAGGGGGGGAGCTGCCGCAGGGGGGGTGCCTCAGAGCAGGGGGGGCGCGCAAGGTGGAAGTTTCGCCTAGGGTGCAAAACATCCTTGCACCGGCCCTGAGTCCATGACACACTCTTGAGGAAGAGGACAGCTTCACGTGGTTGTGTTTGTACGTGACGTGGCCAGACTTTCAGGGCCCTTCGTGACTCTGCCCTTGCCTGTTTTTCTTCTTCTTTTTTGCGAGAGAGAGGGGGAGGGGTGGTCGGTGTTGGTCTCCTCTTGCATCATTTCCAACACTTATCCTGTCTGTCGGATTCTGGCACAGATATTTCTGTCCCTTTGTCCACACTGCCCCTTACATGTGGGACTCCCTCCCTGCCTTGATTTGCGAGGCCCAGGCCCTCTTCTTCAACTCTTTTCTCAACCCACTTCTGCTGCGATGCCGCAGTCCACAGGCCAGCTGGCAAAGGGCAGGCTGAGGGCTGTCAGGTGTAGGCAGTGTATATAATATGTATTAAAGTGGGTGTGTATATAGTATATATTTTGTTAACTATCTCCCACTCCACTTGTATGTCATCTGTCCTGGAGCAATGGGGAGAAAGAAATGGAACTAAAACATGCTTCTGTCATAACCCTGACAACTTGGCTTGTCTGTTGTATCCGGTTCTTCCTCTCTTCATGGGCTTTTTGTCCTCTTAAGGTTTGAAACTCCTTGAGGCAGGCACAGTCACTTATTGTTTGTAATGGAGCTCTGATCTCAACTAGGGCCTTCACGTACTACCACAATTCAAACCACGATATGTGGCCACTTGCAGGGCAGATGTAGTCCCTTGACCCGTGTTACAGAAATAACTTCAATGACCTTTAACCTTTGTTTTCACTTCCTCTCAGTTTTGAGGGAAGGGAGGGTGTAGAAAAAGTATAATAAAGTATTTGTATTCCTGTAGCACTTGGGAGCCCCAATCATGGACCCTACTGGGCTGGGTTCTGTGCAAACACAGAACACAAAGACAGTCCCTGCGCCAGAGAGCTTACAATGTAAGTATAAGATGAGATAACAGATAGATACAGACGGGCCAGAGTGATGGGAGCATTTTTATTTCAAGGATTTTAAACCCCTGCCTTGCAGCTCCTCACTGAGCAGTGTTGTGTCTAATTTTCAAAGAGAGCGGATCTGAGGCAGAGATTTGCCCAAAGTCACACCGAGTCACTAGAAGAGTTGGGATTTGAGCCCTTGTCTCAATTGCTAGCCCCCTTTCATAGTGACAGGAGGCTGCCCTGCCTTCTGTAATGCTCATAGAGCCTGTTAACATAGCAACCCTTTGTGTCTGTGCTAAAATGATGTAACTATACAATACGCCCCCAGAGGGCAGTATAGCCGTGATGTAACTCAATTTATCTTTGAAGCAGCCTGACTCTCTATGAGAACTGGTCTAAAAAAAAAAGTTAATTTTTGGAACAAAATTAAAATTTTCATTTTTGGCAGAATTTTTTTCCATCCCAAGATAATGTACAAAATCCTCTTTGGGCCCTGAGGGCTTTTGCCATTTCCCCTGTTAGGTTTCTCTTATGCACATGTTTATCTTTAAGCATTGAAGTCAGGGGGACTGTTCATGTGGTTGAAGTTAAGCGTGTATATGTTTGCTTGATTGGGGTCTCAGCAGAGCAGACTCTTCTGAGTGCAGGGGTCTGGATATATTCATTTGGCCAGAGGGGTCGTTGTGGACTGAGCCTCGAAGAGCCCCGTACCTTGTGGATTTAAACCACATTGAACCCCTGTGTGGACACTCCCCTTAGAACTGAAGAGGCCACAGTATGGCTTAGCTTAATATGTTATCTTTAATTCTGACTGATGGCACACAGGGGTTTAATACAGTTCAGAGAATCTGCTTTAAATTCACCTTTTTTTAGTTAGCTGGGATTAACTTCCCTGAGTTGTCCCCTGTAGACAGTCCCTTAGGCTACATCTGCAGTGCAATAAAAACCCAGCGGCACCAAGTCTTGGAGACTGGGCCAATTGACTTGGGCTGGGGCTGCAGGGCTAAAAATGGCAGTGTAGACGTTTGGGCTTGGGCTGGAGCCTGGGCTCTGAAACCCAACCAAGGGGGTGGAGGTCAGGACTTGGGACCCACCCTCCTCACCAGGTTTCAGAGCTCGGGCTCCAGCCTGAGCCAGAATGTCTACACTGCAACTTTTAGCCCCATAGCTTGAGCCTGAGTCAGCTGACCTGGGCCAGCCGTGCTGAGGGTCTTGGATTGCTATATAGACATACCCTTAATGACTGGGGAAGGGAGAGGACGTCACGCTATGTTGTGCTTCTAGACTCTCTTTCCATCCTATGAATTTTCTCCAGCGTTCTCAGACCATCTCTGCTTGCTTGACACATATGATATTCATACACCAATGAGTAAAATAGGTGAAAATCACTTGATTTTCTCTCACAATTTAAAACTCTAAACTGGATTCTCAATTTTTTAAAAATTGTGTTTTTTGTAATTCTTTCTTCCCAGTCAATTGTTTTTACAAAAAGCTAAATCTTTTCCAAAACTTAACACCAAAAGAAAAGTTCTTAGGAACTTAAAATTTTAGTATATTTCAGCATAATCAGTTTGGTTTGAACAAATAAACATCCCCTTCAGTGCCTGAAACCCAAACCCACCAGCGCTGAGAACCAGAAAGTGAAGTGGACTGTAAATAAAAATGAGAGTGCTTTTCATTATTCAGGCAAAGAGAAATGCAGAGCGAACAAAGCAGGAATATTGACAAATACATTTAATGTTATTTGATTTAATAACCCAAGTAGGGAAAAGTTTGATATAATTTAATTTGCTGTGAACCAGAATAGTTTCTTGACATTAATGGAGCTCCACTGATTTACTCCAAATGAGGGTCTGGCCTGTGATGTTCAATATTACACTATCCCGTTTAACTAATAGGAAAGACCATTTCTCCCCATTGCACAAAGGTCTTGCTCAACACAGCTAAAATCTGGACACCCATCTGAAATTGATAGCAGCGTTAGGGGATGTCACACAGGGCCAGAAAGTGTTACACAACTAGCAGGCTAATTGACCCAGATTCAACCTTTAGAGACATATTAGTAGTTAATGATTGTGTTTTTGTGTGTTTACATATATATTGTTAGAGGTTGACAGTGTAACCAAATGGTTCCTGTCTGTCCTGTATTCTGTTAATTCAGAGATCAAAAGGAGGTGTTAACATGTACATGAACCGGACATGTAGTAGCATCATTGACTTTATTTCCCTTTGAAGTTTGTAGTAAACAACCTGTAAATGGTGGGAGATGTGCAGTTGCCTTATGCTAATCCACGTAGCTAATAAATGGTGATGCTTAGGAAATAGGTCTACTTCAAAGCCACAATGCTTCACCTATTATTCTCCTGCTGTCAAGAGGTTGCTAGAGAACTATTAAAAAAACTCTTGGGCTCTGATCCTGTTATCTCAGATCTGCTTAAGCTTCATCAGGGGAAGTTTGAGTCTCAAGATTGAGGTCCCCAGCTCCAGACTGGGTCACCCTGATATTGGACATTGGACTGTATTTATGGAACTTATTCTGCAAGGACTCTTTGCATCTCTAAAGCTCACCATCTCTGCTATGAAACTGACCTAAGAACTTTATTCATATCTGTATGTACGATGATTTTTTAACCAATACTTTTTTCTTTTTTAATAAATCTTAGTTTAGTTAATAAGAGTTGGCTGTAAGTGTGTATTTGGGTAAGATCTGAGATATTCACTGACCTGGTGGGTCATATGTTCGATCCTTTGGGATTGGTAGAACTTTTTATACTATGAACAAGATTTTCAGTAATCCTCATCATATATGACTTGGCTGTCTGGATGGGAGCTCAAGGCTGGGTTGCTTTAAGGGAACTGTATTTCTGGGTAACCAGTAAGGTGTTGTAGAAGCTGTTTTGTTGTTGGCTTGGTGAATCCAAGTGTAAGAAATAACCACCCATTTGGGGGATCGTCTGCCCCATTCCTTGCAGTTTGGCCTGACTGAGTGATCTCAGTGTGGCCCCCTGGCACCCCAGGCACAGGGGAATTACTCCATTAGGACATAGTGGATGCTATTTTAACATATCCGCAGCTCAGGAGTTAGTTCTTGCAACAGTATCTGGAGTGAGCAAAGATGGAAGGGCCAGTTTGTGTCTCATCCTGCACACCCACCCAGGGGACTGAGGGGCCGTGAGGAAGTGCCCTTACTGTCTTACACACTCTCCCCATAGTGTATGGGGAGAGTAGCTTTATCAGTGTTGCTAGGTCTTATCCCAGTACATGTGTGCAGGAAGAGGCAGGGAATAGACACAGCCTTGGATCCGCCCAGCACTCCCAGGGCTGTGTTCTGTGCCGGGTGTAGCGCTGGTGTAGGACTCAGCACGTGGAGCAGTGGTGGAACCAGGAAGCGGACTGACCAGCCCAAATTCACAGTCTGCTTGTGGGACAGCCCAGCTATACACTGCCCCATATGGCATAAGCCCCAAGTAAGCAAGGCCTGTGGTGCTTTCCCATAAATGGCAGAAACATGTCAGCTGCTGTAATCAAGCTAGCAGGGGGTGATTGGCTTGTCTGTAGTGTAAAGAGCTTTTGTGTTCGGCATAAGCATCTTTACAGTCATTGGGAGAAGCAGGTAAAAATTGATGGAGTACAATGCAGGAGTGCTTAGAGCAGGAGTGAGCAAACTTTTTGGCCTGAGGGCCACAGTGGGTTTCCGAAACTGTACGGAGGGCCGGGTAGGGAAGGCTGTGCCTCCCCAAACAGCCTGGCCCCCACCCCCTATCTGCTCCCTCCCACTTCCCGCTCCCTGACTGCCCCCCTCAGAACCTCCGACCCATCCAACCCCCCCCCGCTCCTTGTCCCCTGACTGCCCCCTCCTGGGAATTCCCTGCCCCTAACCACCCCCCGGGACCCCACTCCCTACTCAACCCCCCCGTTCCCTGTCCCCTGACTGCCCCAACCCCTAGCTATACCCCCGCCCCCTGACAGGGCCCCCGGGACTCCCACACCTATCCAACCGCCCCTGTTTTCCATCCCCTGAGTGCCCCTGGAGCCCTCTTCCCCTTATCCAACCCCCGCACCCTCTGCTCCCTGTCCTCTGACTGCCCCCCAGGATGACCTGCCCCTTATCCAACCCCCCCGCTCCCCGCCCCCTTACCATGCCGCTCAGAGCACCAGGACTGGCAGCCGCAAGTAGTACACCGTAAGTAGCGCATTCCTGCGGGGGGCAATTTAATACACACACAGGCAGGAACTTGCAGCCCCGCTGCCCAGAGTGCTGGCGGCACGGCGAGCTGAGGCTGTGGTGGAGGGGGGACAGCAGGGGAGGGACTGGGGGCTAGCCTCCCCGGCCGGGAGGTTAAGGGCCAGGCAGAATGGTCCCACGGGCCAGATGTGGCCTGCAGGCTGTAGTTTGCCCACCTCTGGCTTAGAACACCCATTAAAAGGACTCTGGAAGATTTTGCTCATTGGGGATGTACTAATTACTCAAGGCTTTGTCTATTACCTACCACTTCCTACACACGTGCACTCGAGAGCTGCAGGAAGTGAAGATACTCCTCTGAAACCAGGCCATAAATATAATGGAGTGTTGCCTGCATAATTGACTTTAACTTGTCTTCACTTCTGTGTGATTATTTTCATCTCCACACTTTGTCTTGCTTTAATAAATTTGCTCTATCTTCTTGTTGTTGTTGATGGCTAGCATTTAGGGCTGGATGAAGAGTTGACAGTTGTGCTAGACCTTCTAATCCTGCCTTGTCAAATCCTGCCTTCAGATCTGTATTTGTACAGTGCCTAGCACAATGCGGTCCTGGTTGGTGGCTGGGCTTCAAGGCATACCACAATACAAATCATAAATATTTGCAACTCTATTCTGCCAGCTGCGATGGGAGAGGCACCTGTGTATCTGGGACCATAGAATTTTCACTGTGGTGGAGCAGTAAAGATATACAAACTCACCTTTTTGTGCTTCTGTAGCCAGCAAGCTTGAATGCCCTGTGGAGTTCATCTGCCATTGAACTAATCAAAGGAATTTTTAGCTGTGTGGTTAAAAGTGAAATGAAGTAGTAGGAGAATGGGATGGCCCAGGGGATTGCCTCTTTGCTTCCAGATCTCAGCCCTTCCATTACAGGAGGGATTGCTGAAATTTGTTACTGTCTAATAGGTGCTAAGCAGAATGAATTGGGGATCTCAGTCCAGTTCCTAGTAGGAGATAAGTCACAAAAGCTACCAGCACAATTGGCCTCACTTATTTTTGGTGTGTGGTGTTTGTACAGTGCCTCAGGCAGGAGTGCCTGAACTATTTGTATAGTGGCAGTGCTGAGAGCCATTGAATCAAACTGTAAACCCTGTATATGATAGAAACCACTTCAAGCCAGGGGATTCAGCAGCACCCTCAGCACCCCTAGTTCCAGGACCTGTGGCCTCAGGTGTGTATGACACTTTGCAGACCGATAACAGGCTGGGCCCCTGCCTGGAGAAGCTTATAGGCTAGGTGACAAATGTTGGCAGTGAGGTCTGGGAGTGAATGGACAAAGAGACTGGTGCCCTTTCATTCCTACAGGCTGTTCCAGGTCATAAGGCATAGAATCATAGACCTGGAAGGGACCTCGAGAGGGCATCTAGTCCAGTCCCCTGCACTCATGGCAGGACTAAGTATTATCTAGAGTCTAGACCATCCCTGACGGGTGTTTGTCTAACCTGCTCTTAAAAATCTCCAGTGATGGAGATTCCACAACCTCCCTAGGCAATTTATTCCAGTGCTTAACCACCCTGACAGGAAGTCTTTCCTAATGTCCAACCGAAACCTCCCTTGCTGTAATTTAAGCCCATTGCTGCTTGTCCTATTCTCAGAGGTTGAGACGAACAATTTTTCTCCCTCCTTGTAACAACCCTTTACATACTTGAAAACTGTTACCATGTCCACGCTCAGTCTTCTCTTTTCCAGACTAAACAAACCCAATTTTTTCAATCTTCCCTCACAGGTCATGTTTTCTAGACTTTTAATCATGGCTTAATTATTGGCTCCATTATCTTTCCGGGTATAGAAGTTAAGCTGACTGGTCTGTAATTCCCCGGGTTGTCCTTATTTCCCTTTTTATAGATGGGCTCTATATTTGCCCTTTTCCAATCTTCTGGAATCTCTCCCGTCTTCCATGACTTTTCAAGGATGATGTGGATGCAATGTTGCTGCTGCCTGCCCTGTACCTCTGGGGAAAAGAGAGATGTGATCTCCAGGGCTATCCGTAAGCATTATATTCACTTTCAACTGTTGGTTTTAGAGGAGGAGGAAATGGCAGTCTTAGCTCCTAGGAACAAAGATCCTGGATTTGTTTGGTACAGGCGTACAGGCTGGTGCGTGTATAAGCCCCGATGAGGGGATGAAAGGCCTCAGCGCTTGTGTTTGCACTTTATCCGTCTGCTGCTGTGTGTTTGCCTTCACTCTGAAGGTCCAGCGGATGATGCCCCTTGAGTCCACTGTTGTCATTATACATCGATAATAGTAATAAACAGCAGTGGAATGACTCTCTCTGCTCCCAGGACAGCAATAAACCTTTTCTGCAAGGCCAGAAAATGACTAGTGGGGAGTCCCAGATGGTACGTTAAAGAGCTCAGTCTGCTGACATGGAGTCAAAAGGATCTTTCTCCTCTTCCCCCTTTCTTCTTGTGGGGGGGAACCCTTTTCTCAATTTCTCATAGATATTGTGCCACAAATCTGTTTCAACCTCAGTCGTTGGCTTTAATTACTGCTCAGCCAAAAAGCCATAAAACGTTGTGAGACAACAGATATGTCAGGACGATCAGTAAAGTGGGTGTGTTACTGGCACAGTGTGTTCCTGATATGACCTAGGAACCGCCCGTAGTCAAGAGTAGTGGCGCTCCCTGAACCCTCCAGCTCGGAGGAGCCCTTCTTTCTGCAATTTACACTTCCACCCACTGATGCCCCAGTTCATGGTCGCTATCTCACCTGGAGAACAGGACACGGGCTGCCTTTGAAACCAGTCTGCACTACTCCTCTCTCAGCTGGGTATGCTGCCGTGGGTAGAGCTGACTGAGGGTTTCTGTCGCACGCTTAGCCAGCTGGCATCCTGGGAGAGTATTTTAGTTCTTGAAGTTTTATCAAACATATAGAGCCTGCAGCTGAATGGGGATAGAAAACATGCCATGAACTGAAATAATGAAAACAGCTTTGATCAGAGAAGAATGAATTTTTGTGTGTGGCAATATGAATATTACAAAGTGTAAAGGAAAGAGGACAAGGTGCTAATAAAGCCTCTGCAGTATTTAAGTGTGAGATTTTAGGCAGCCTGGTGGATCAGGCACTGGAGTGGCACTCATGAAATCTAAGGTCGAGTCCCTGCTCTGCCGCTAAGCTGCTGTATGGCCTCCGGCAAGTCACTTCACTGCTCGGTGGCCTCAGTTTCCCCTCCAACCTGTTGTCTGTCTTGTCTACTTAGGCTGTTATCTCTTCAGGGTGTTACCCAGGGTTCTTGCAACCCAAAGCTCTTGGTAACTTTTACTCTGTGCGAGGTGCTGTCAGGAAATAAATCTGGGGAGACATGGCCATCCGACCGATAGATGGCTGGCACAAACAGGACAACACAAGAGTGCTTTCACCTAAAGCTAAACTTTACTTAGTCTCAAGCACTTACACATGTCTGCAACAGGTTAATAACACACCCGAGCTCTCGATAATTATTGAAGCTGAGTGTGGCTCTTGAGTGGCACAGTGGCAGCCCGTCTGCTGGTGGGGAACACAAGATGCATCCAGAGGGAGAGTCCAGTCCCGAAGAGTCCCCCTACCTCAAACTTTCCCCCCTTATTTATACATTAGTAATAGAATGACATGTCCCTTAAAGAAAACTTGTTAAGCAAGCAGTTCCAATGGTCAAGCAAGAGGCTCCTTCTGATTATTGATTAACCAGGTGTGGGTTTTTCCAGAGTTTGCAGCCTTGAGACCCCAATAGACATTCCTGGGGCATATCCTGCTCTTCTAACATGTATCAGCAACTTCAACACAATTCTTATCAGGAAGGACGTGGGGTCAAGCTGCCCGTTCTGTGGCACCCAAAACCCCCCTCCCCTCCTGCCTTGGTCAAGCTGAGATTGCTGAATGGCCAATTTACAGCTTGCTGACTAGGCCGCCTTTAACAATAAGCCATAGTGGTTTCAAGCACTTTACTGGTTTGCCAAAGTCTCCCCATACAAGGGCAGGGACTGTCTTTTACCATGTGTTTGTATTGCACCTAGCATGATGGGGTCCTGGGACTTCTAGGTAGTATTGTACCGTACTACAAATCACACATCCAAAACACAGGTGTTTAGTTTGCTGAATTAGACACATGGGCCATATACAGGTACTCTAGTTCTGTATTTAGGTGGGATTACACCAGACATGGATCTGGCCCATAGGTGAGGAGATATGTTTGTGGTGTGGTTGCATTGATCAGATTGTCTTTGGTTATGTAGTACTAGTGAATGTTGATACATGGTGGGATGAGTGCCCCGTAGAAGCCTGGATTGACATTAGAGATGGTGGTGAATTACCAGCATGGATTTGTTGTCTGTTGTGGCTCTGCGGGAGTATGAGCGCTTGCCCTTCGATGTAGTTTGGTTGGTTTGCAAAAGGCAGTTTTGTCAAATTGTCACCAGCAGATTATTCTTAAGTGTGTGCAAAATAAGATGTCAAATATATAGTAGATCTGGGATACGGAAATTTCTTCATTGGCTTTGATACTTGAATGATTTTAGAAGAACAGGAACTGTTGCCTTCTGTGAACTTCTCGCTGCTCAGGGAGTTTCCTCTCTCTGTGCCCTTGTCAATTCCTCATTTCATTCTCCTTTTGGCACATCTTACACCAAGGGCTGAGTTGGAAAAGTGCTTTGTGATCAAATGAACTTTCGAGGACCTCTGGGTAAAAGAAACACCAAGGAGTCTCATTTAAAAATTCCGTACCTTCTGAGCAGGTGGTCAGTTTTCTAGGTATTTGGTGCTTTAGGTTAATGGTAGCTCTACTTTTGAATTCTTCCTGAGATCTAATCTCTACTACTTCTTAACTTTCCTTTTTCATTTACTCTCCTTTTAGTCTCCATTTCTTCGTATGTCTCTCTTTTTCTGTCCTTTCCCTTGAGCTAATTGCTTAATGTCAAATTTTAAAAGTTCTCTCTTTCTGAATATTCAATTTGACACACATTGAGTGTGATTTTCAAAGGTCCTGAATAGCTCCAGTTGAAAGCTGGAAAGTTCTCAGCACTACTGAAAAATTAGGCCCCACGAATCTCAGATTGGGCTCTTAGACACTCAGGTACTTTTGGAAAATGTGGACCCTCTACTCTTAACCTCAGTATATTATCCTCACCGGCAAATGGGAATAATAATACCAGGCAGGAGAGCTGAGGATAATTAATTAATATTTGGAAAGCGCTTTGAAGATGTAAAGGGCTATGTAAATGCTAATATGTGGTATGCCTTAAATTGGCCTCTGTACCAGATGACTGGAGGATAGCTACTGTGATGCTTATTTTTTAGAAATGGATTGAGAGGCAATCCTGATAATTACAGGCCATCAGCCTAACTTCAGTTCAGGCAACTTGGTTGAAACTGTAGTAAAGAACAGAATTATCAGCCACATAGATGAACACAACTTGTTGGGGAAGAGTCAACATGGCTTTTGTAAAGGGAAATCATGCCTCTCCAATCTATTAGAATTCTTTGAGGGGATCAGCAAAGGTGCAGAAGGGTACTTTAGTGGTTCTAGTGTACTTAGGCTTTCAGAAAGCCTTTGACAAGGTCCCTCACCAAGAAAGTAAGCAATCATGGGATAAGAGGGATGGTCGTCTTATGGATCAGTAACTGGTTAAAAGACAGAAGACAAAGGATAGGAATAAATGGTCAGTTTTCAGATTGGAGAGAAGTTAATAGTGGTGTCCCCCAGGTCTGTACTGGGACCATTGCTGTTCAACATATTCATAAATGACATGGAAAAAGGGGCAAACAGTATGGTGATGAAGTTTGCTGATGTTAAGTCCAAAGCTGTCTGCAAAGAGTTACAAGGGGATGTCAGAAAACCAGGTGACTGGGCAATAAAATGGCAGATGAAATTCAGTGTTGATAAATGCAAAGTAATGCCCATTGGAATCCAAACGGTCTAAATGATCTGTTACTACTCAAGTAAGAGATCTTGGAGTCAGTGTGGGTAGTTCTCTGAAAACATCTGCTTAACATGCAGTGGTGATTAAAAAAACCTAACCATTTTAGGAACCATTAGGAAAGGGATAGACAATAAGACAGAAGATATCATAATGCCACTATATAACTCTGTGGTATGCCCACACCTTGAATACTGCGTGCAGTTCTGGTCACTCCATCTCAAAAAAGATATATTAGAGCTGGAAAACGTACAGAGAAGGGCAGCAAAAATGATTGGTGGTGTGGAAAAGCTTCCATCGGACGAGAGATTTAAAAAACTGGGACTTTTCAGCTTGGAAAAGAGATGACTGAGCAGGAATATGATAGGTCTGTAAAATCATGAATGGTGTGCAGAGCGTGAATAGGGAAATGTTATTTACCCCTTCACATAACACAAGAACCAGGGGGTCACCCAATGAAATTAATAGGCAGCAAGTTTAAAACAATCATAAGGAAGTACTTCTTCACACATGCACAGTCAGTCTGTGGAACTTGTTGCCAGGGGGTGTCGTGAAGGTCAAAAGTATAACTGGGTTCAAGAAGGCATTAGATAAGTTCATGGAGCGTAGGTCCATGAGTGGCTATTATCCAAGGTGGTCAGCGATGCAATCCCATGCTCTGGCTGTCCCTAAACTTCTGACTGCTAGATGCTGGGACTGGATAATGAGATGGATCACTTGTTAAACTGCCCTTTTCTGTTCACTCCCTCTGATACATCTGGCACTGGCCACTGTCGGAAGGGAGGCTATTGGGTCGGATGGACCATTGGTCTGACCCAGTACGGCCATTCTTATGTAACATTCGTAACATTGATACTTACTAATAAACAAACGGGACTGATCTGAAATTGCTGCCCTTGTGTCCCCGGGAAAAATAAGTGAAGTGATTGGAGCCTGGTGTGTTTCAGTTCAGGGCTGGCAGTGACGGACCTTGGAAACTTTGAGCAGCAGCAAATGCTGACAGTGACCGCACGATACTTGCACGTTGTTGCTTGGTACTATTTTACAGAACGCTATCCAGAAATAATGAGAGCACTTGGAGCCTGAAACGATGGGAACAGAGAACTAGAAAATAATCAAAAAGCCCAAAAGGAAGCGCAGGGAGGAACAGCATGAATGGAGAGAAAAAGCATATGGGGTCTGGTGATGAAAATATGGGGAGAAAAAAGGAAAACACCAGGTGGGGGTGGGAGAGTGGAAATGTGCAAATGCAGCTATATGGGGAAAAAGAAGCAAGTGGAAAGAGATCTGTGGAAGAGATGAAAGCTAACAGCATAAACACAGACTGAAGTCAGGCTAGAAGTCAGTTAATTGAAGGATAACGGCAGGAGATGGCATAAAACAGAGCAGACAGTGCAAAACTGATTGCCTCTGTTGGGAACAATCACCACAGTCGGGATTTCTGCCACCTTGTCTCCCCCCACACCCAACTGCTGCTTTATAGTGACAACAAAATGTCCTTTCTGAGGGTATGTTCTTAAGTCAGCTTAGCTAACAACGTGAGTTAATGTAGTAGTGAAGACATGGCAACTGGATTCTTATGCAGGTGACCAGTTTGAGTTAAAGCCCACAGGGGAGACGGGATTGACCGTGAGCTGCTAACCCCATTTAAAAGCCAAGATGCCATGTTGCCACTACTATTTTAGCCTGGATTAGCTACCCTGAGTTAAGAACACACTTTATTTGCAGTGTAGACATACCCTAAGAGCAGCCCAGGAAGTGAAGCCAGGTCTCCCTGGCGCATAGTATTGCCTAAGTCATTTGAGTCATCCTGTATATTTGCTTGATAAAGCTTGATAGATCCCTAACCAGGTTGCTGGTCACACCTCAATCCCATTACTATTGTGCTGCTGTATAAAACTGTGATTCTTCTGCTAAACTTTCCAATATGGGAAATAAGCTTATTTCAGCCCCCCATTTCCCAGTGCCTCTCCCCCACAGCTTTTGCTACTTCAAATGTAGACTTTCTTTTTATGACCGATCATCTCCATGGTAACTAACAGGACTGTGCTGCCTACAGAAATTGTAGTAATAAAGTGGTTGGTTTTACACATGATGAAAAGATGATGAAGCACAATGATAGGTGATAAAGACACAGGTAATTGCTCTCGAATAATATGGCTGCCAAGAAGATGACTGAACTCCCACACAGCAGGTGAACAGATGGTGTATTGAAATTCATAGGCTGTGAGAAGGATAATTTAATTGATGGCCACGCACATTTAGTTTCAATTTACTTTATATTGAAAGGAACATGAAGAACGTCTGTGCCACTAGAGGGCATCATTAACCACTGCCGCTGTATTCTTCTACTGCGGATATAGTTTTCCTATTTAGAGCAGATTTCCAATCAGAGCCATAAAAGCAGTGGAACCTTTAAAATGGGTAAATATATAAAACCAGTGACCTTCCTAAGAGAGCTATATTTTTACTTTGGACGGGGTAGAATACTTGTATAAAGAACAATCTTGGTGAAATATATTACATACTGCAAACGGCGAAGCTTAACGTTGCAAGTGTCAAAGCACATGTTTGTGAGACTTGTAGTTCGGTGTGACTTTTCCCAAGACTAGTTGCATGTTTGTGTTAATAATTGGCAGTAGGGTTTCCAGGTGTTCGGTTTTCGACCGGACTGTCCGGAGGAAAAGGCAGGGGCGGCTCTAGACATTTCGCCGCCCCAAGCAGGGCGGCACGCTGCGGGGGGCGCTCTGCCGGTTGCCGGTCCCGCGGCTCCGGTGGACCTCCCGCAGGCATGTGTGCGGAGGGTCCGCTGGTCCCACGGCTCCGGTGGAGCATCTGCAGGCATGCCTGCGGGAGGTCCACCAGAGCTGCCTGCCGCCCTCCCGGCGACCGGCAGAGCGCTCCCGGCGGCATGCCGCCCCAAGCACGCACTTGGCGTGCCGGGGCCTGGAGCCGCTCCTGGGAAAAGGGACCCTGGCAGCTCACTGACTGGGCTGCTAAAAGTCTGGTTGGCTGCAGTGGGGCTAAGGCAGGCTCTGTGCCTGGCTCCATGCAGCTCCCAGGAAGTGATGGTATGTTCGGTTCCTAGGTGGAGGGGTTGCAGGGGGGCTTCCTGTGCTGCCCACCCTTGCAGGTGCCATCCTAAGCGCTGGCTCCACAGCTCCCATTGTCCGGGAATCCAAGGTGGGCTTAAATCTGGGGCGCCACAGCCAATGGGAGCTGCAGTTGCAGAGCCACTGCTTGGGGCAGTGCTTTCGTGAGGGGGCAGTGCATGCAGCCCCTCTGGCCGTCCCTCTGCCTTGGAGCCGGATGTGCTGCCAATTCCCGGGAGCCACATGGACTTCTGTCCCCGGGAAATGCCGGGGCAGCGCTGGTGTGGCTGCTGTTTAAGGGGCCCCAGAGCCCCTGTGCACTGCACCAGCTGCCTGGAGCCTGCACCCTGAACTTCCTTCCATCCCCCAACCTCCTGCTCCAGCCCAGAGCCGCCTCCCGCACCCTGAACCTCTCATTTCTGGCCCCACCCCAAAGTCCGCAACCTGAGCCTGCACTCAGAGTCCTTACCCACTCCCACCCCTGCCCCAGACTGCAGCCCTGTCCCACACTCCGAACCCCTCGGCCCCATCCCGGACCCCCCTCCTGCACCCCAACCCCCAGCCCAGAGCCCCCTCCCATACTCCAAACCCCTTGGCCCCACCCCTCAGCCCAGAGCCCCCTCCGGTCCCCCCAGACCTCTCATCCCCGGCCCCACCCCAGAGCCTGCACCCCAGAGCCTGCACCCCAGCCAGAGCCTTCACCCCCTCCTGTACCCCAGCCCGGAGCCCCCTCCTGCACCCATCACCCCTCATTTCTGGCCCCACTCTGGAGTCCACACCCCAGCCCAGAGCCCATACCCTCTCCCACACCCCAATCCCCTGCCGCCCAGCCTGCCCCCTGCTCCCATACCCCTAACCCCCTCCCATACCTGCAGCCCCAAGCACCTTCCTGCTCTTCCTAGCAGCTGCCCCAGCTCAGTGGCCCTGCTCCCCATAAGCAGCCGGCGGTGGCTTGGGGAGGAGGGGGTCAGGTGGAGATGCTCGGAATTTGTGGCTCCCTTCCCCCGTAGTCCCTACCCGGGAGCCTCCACTGCAGCCCCTCTGAGCTCTCTGGGGTAATGTCTACACTGCAATTAACCCCGCTCCTGGCCTGGCTCAGCGCACGGGGGCTGTAATGTTCCTGTGTAGACATTTGGGCTGTCTGAATCCCTCCCCCTCGTGGGACTCAGAGCCCAAACACAGCCCCACAGCGAGCCCCAGTCAGCGGACAGGGGGCAGCCAGCTTTAACTGCTGCGTGGACACCCCCTCCCAGCAAGTGGGACACAGCAGCTGCTAGCCTAGGTGCACCCTAGGAGGTTTTGGGCGTGTCTCTGTCTGTGCATCTGGGGCAGTGCACTAGGGCTGGTCCAGCCTCCATCACTGGGGTGGCCACTGCAGCCCACCCAGGCACGGGGCACATCAGGAGCCACGCCAGCAGCCAGACGTCGGTGTGCACAAAGCCTGGCACTTCGCACTAGCGCGTGCCCGCTGGAGTCTGCAAAAAGTAAGTGTGGTCTGATAGTGCCAACACCACAGGCAGCACAGAAGGGGCCTGGGAACAGGGAATGCAGAGCTTCTCTAGCACTGATGTTCCTGGCTATGCTGATCTCCCTCTCGCCCACATACGGATCCTTTATGTTTCAAATAAAGGACAACTTAGAAATTATAGGAGAGGGTTTATTTTTAAGGGCGCCTCCCCGATGTTTTGTGACACACACTCACAATACACCTAACACGTTGTATTACCGTGGACCATCCGTCGCGTGATTAGTGGTGTGCACAAGACAGTATTGATGTTGCTGCGTAATGTGGAACACTAGGCCCCGAACGAAGGCCAGGTGGTCACGCTGTGTGCGTAGGCGCCAACTTTCCCCTGCGCTGGTGGGTGCTTGCGCCCCTTCCCGCCCCAACTACACCCTTTCCCTGCCCCACCCCCATTCCAACCCCTTCCCCAAAGCCCCCACCCCAACTCTGCCCCCTCCCTGCCCCTATCGGACCCCTTCCCCAAATCCCCGCCCTGGCCCCGCCTCTTCCCCCAGCGTGTTGCATTTCCCCTCCTCCCCCCTCCTTCTCAGCGCTTGCCGTGCAAAACAGCTGTTTTGCAGTGCAAGCGCTGGGAGCTAGGGGGAAAAAGCCTGCACATGGCGTGCTCAGGGGAGGTGAGCTGGGACAGGGAGGCGGGGTGGGGAGCTACCGGTGGGCGCTCAGCACCCACCAGTTTTTCCCCGTGGGTGCTCCAGCCCCGGAGCACCCACAGAGTCGGCACCTATGGCTGTGTGTGACATTCTAACATATTTTCTGTCAACCTGCTCTGGGGCAAATCTGGGACACGGGACAAGTGAAAGAAGAACACTAGAAAATCTGTTGGTTAGCAGGATGGTAAAACAGGGAGGGGTCAGTTTTTGCAGCATGAATTACATTTTATGCAACCTTAACATTCATACAATTCATACAATAACATCAATGCAACATACAATACAATATGTATGTATGTATACAAACATACAATAACATCAATGCAATATTAAGGTTATAGATTTAAATACAAGTGTCAGGAAATGTTAACATTAAGACTCCCATAACATTAATTTGTCCATATTGCATATATTGTCTATTAAAGGATATATTTAAACAATTTAACTAGTCATTACACATGGAACAGCATCCCCGCCCTGCGCTATACAGTTCATTGTCAGGTAGGGATGGAGTCAGTCAGTGGCTGCAGCTGCAGCGCTACTGGATCCCCTACCTGGACAGTTGGGTGAAGGCAAGAAAAATCAAGCTCCTGCAATAGTCTCTTTAGTTTCGCTCGTTGCAATGAGTGGGATTCTTTTGGGGGCTAATTAATTTTACAATAGTGTTTAAAATCTCTCCCTGGTGAGGTGAAGGGTATTTGAATTATACATACTTAGGCCTGCCATGAGTGCAGGGCACTGGACTAGATGATCTCTCGAGGTCCCTTCCTGTCCTATGATTCTATCTCCCACATTCAAACTGTTGCAGCTTCCGGCCTTCTCCTGGTGCTTTCTTGGGCCTTGCACTGTAAGTGGGTGAGTGAGCAAGGGTCGGGGAGAGCGAGCGATGGAGGGAGGGGGGATAGAGTGAGTATGGTTAGGGGTGGGATCTTGGGGTAGGGGATGGGGTAAGGGTGTTTGGTTTTCTGCCATTAGAAAGTTGGCAACCCTAATTGGAAGTTGTGGATTCATTGCTACCTTTGTTGCTGAAGAGTGTAGCAGGCTGTTTTTCAGTATTCACAGGAATGGACAACTGGGATTTTCTTGCGATTGTTCTATCTTTCCATTCTCAAAGGTAAGGTAAAACCAGCTCATTTAATTTTGAGGCACTGGTCAAAATATTGGCTAGAAATGTTTAAATCTTCACTTGCACCTCTGTGAATTTGTTTTGATTGGAGAAAGACTCCACTTTTCCTCTTACCTTGCTTTATAATGTGAAGGGCATGAATGTAGGGCCCCTTGTACTCTCTGATACTAGGAAATTTGCTGTGAAATCCACCCTTTGCTGCAGAATTGTGCTCCAGAATCTTAAAAAAAATAAAATAAAAATCTAGCTCTTACGGTTGCAAAGAACTCTTAAAAGTGTGAACCAAATACTAACAGTGCAGTAATGTTTTCTAGGGTCTGAACACAGCCTGCAACTATATCTCCTAAAAGAGGTGTGAACTGTTCTATTCATAGCACCAAGTATTAATTCTGGAGCCTAAAGTTGTTTGTTTGTCAACATTTTTACTTATTTCACTATCTGATCATTTTAGATTAGCTTGATGTTCCTTCTGTTTGTCGGACTGCAGCTCACCATCCCAAGGTGCCAAAGTCTTCCAGCTGTGCCCCCTGCTAACTTCTACAACACAGTCATATGTTGCTAGTACAAAAATTAGGGTCACTGAAAATGTCTGGGTGCTATATAACCACTCTATCTAGGTACTTATGGGCCTCACCCCCTGGGATCTGGGTCTCATTTACTGTTTATTATTCATTTTCATATTGAATTCAGTAAAATCGACTGTTCTAGAATTTAAACGAAGTTCCCATGGAAATCAGGGGACCTGGCATAGGATTTAGGTACAGCTCACTGCAGAGCACATATGGGACCTTGCAGAAGGGAACAGATAAAAGAGGAAGTAGGATGGCCTTTACACTGGCCACCAAAGTGTTAAAAAGAATGAAAATCATTTCGATACCCACTGCAGAGGAGACTGTCTTCCGGTCTGATTTGCTCCAGGGAAAAAATTACAATGTGTGTGTTCATCAATTGACATGTAGTGTTTGTGCCAATTCCACCCCCTTTCCTTTTGTTGTTTCCCTGCTGCTTGTGCACAACACCTGCACAATCTGATTTGCATGCTAATGACTTTTCTGTTTTGGCTTTTTTAAATCTTATTTTTTGGGAATGACGTCGGAGAGAGACTTTTTTCTAAGAATGCTATTTTTTATTTAATCTCAAATAGATTATATATTTTTAAGCATGTCCTTTTGCGAGTCCTGTCAATCAGTCAACAAAGTTAATTTTAAATTAAAAAGACACCAAAGAGATACTCAGTATCAATGAAACCATGAAATGGAAAGAAAAACACAATTCTAAGGACTTAAAGGTGAGCTGCACTCATAACTTTTCCATGTAGATGTGTAAGGATCAAGTCGGTTGGTTAGTTTAGTATTTGCTAAAACTGGTTTATTTTGGATTTATTAGCGCCAACTGCAATCCACACAAATCCACGTTGGTCTCTGTCTCCCTCTAGTGGCTGGACCACAAAAAGACATTTAAGAGCTGCATTATTTACCTTAAACATCTGTAGCTTATGTTTATAGATGGAAAGGTCATGTGTTCAATCTCTGTAGAAACCCCATCCTGAGGCCTCATTACAATGGCAACCTGCCTGGAGCATTGAACTGTCATTGATCTCTGAACCTCAGGGTTAGACTAGTTGGGTTATTTGGAGAGACTGAACTCAGGTCTTCTGGATCTAAAGGCACGAGCCTCACCTGCTTGAGATAAAGGATGAGGCCCACTAGCATGAAAGTACTGGGAGACCCATAAACTTCTTTATAGCATTAGAAGGGGACAGAGAGCCACAGAGGATTAATGCAGCAGCTTTACAGGCCCTGCATCTCTCAAGCCTTCCCAGCCAATCCCTTCAGTCAGGATTTTGACAGTTGAGAATAGCAGACAGAAGCAGAGCCTCTCTCTGGCAGTTCTGTCACCACCTCCCTCCTCCCTCCCACGCTCCCCTAGTGCAGCCCCAAATTGTCTCCTCTGGACCCACCTTCCCCTCTGTTCAGGCGATTCACCCCCTTAATGTGTCTCCACTCTGTCTTGGGGTTTTTCCTTTCTCCACCATCTCATCATTTCCTCTCTCTCTCTTTTGCTCACGCCTCTTGCTGCTGCTCTGTTTCCCCTCGCTTATCAGGTCTTTCAGGTAGAGCTGGTCAAAATTGGTTCAAAACCTTTTTGCTACAAAATTGCAAAAGAAAAAAAGGCCCATATTTCTTAAATTGAAGAGCAAATCCCTGTTTTCAGCACCGAAAGCTGAACTTTTTTGTTTTGTGAGGTTTTTCTCCATTTTCCTCAATAGACCCCCCCTCCTTTTTTTGTGCTTTTCCTTTTTGCCATGGGAAGAGGGACAGAAAAGAACCCACCCCTCAATTTGCTTTTTTATTAATTTTTCACAAAATGTGTACTTATTTTTCAACCAGCTGTAGTCTCCAGCTGGGTGAGGCTCCTTCTGGGTTCTCTCACTTGAGTTCTAGTGGAGCCTTCTCTGCCTTAGTGGTATGCACCTCCTGCTGGCTATACTCAGCATCTGCAGTGCAAGCAAAGGGACAAAGAGAGACCCTTAGTTGTTGTTTTGTATTGCAGTCGTGTCTAGAGGTAATCTGAGGATACATGGCAGAAAATAGAAGAAAGACACTGAATTAAAATGAAACTAAATCAAGCAAAAACATGTAACGGACACAGCAATGCCAGGAGGAATATGCTGTAAAGAACAGAGGCCAAAAGGAGTGCTAGGAAAGAAAAACAAGACTCTCTAGATGCAGAACCGTTGCAGCACAACATGACACGAAGACACTGTATGACATCATTAAACAGTTGTCAGGAAGAAAAACAAACCAGTTCAAGATAACAAGAGCAACTTAACAAAGATAGCCGAACAATTAACCATGCGAATGAAGACAGTACTTTTTGCGAGGTATTTCCAGCAAAGAGAAGGAGGTGTTAGTACCGTTATATAAGGCACTGGTGAGACCTCATCTGGAATACTGTGTGCAGCTCTGGTCTCCCATGTTTAAGAAGGATGAATTCTTCTGGAACAGGTTCAGAGACGGGCGACTAGGATGATCCGAGGAGTGGAAAACCTGTCTTATGAAAGGAGACTCAAAGAGCTTGGCTTGTTTAGCCTAACCAAAAGAAGGTTGAGGGGGGATATGATTGCTCTTTATAAATATATCAGAGGAATTAATATTAGGGAGGGAGAGGAATTATTTAAGCTTAGTACCAATGTGGAGACAAGAACAAATGGATATAAACTGGATACTAGGAAGTTTAGACTTGAAATTAGACGAAGGTTTCTAACCATTAGAGGAGTGAAGTTCTGGAACAGCCTTCCAAGGGGAGTAGTGGGGGCAAAAGACATATCTGGCTTTAAGACTAAGCTTGATAAATTTATGGAGGGGATGGTATGATGGGATAGCCTAATTTTGGCAATTAATTTGGCAATGGATCTTTGATTATCAGCAGGTAAGTATGCCCAGTGGTCTGTGATGGGATGTTAGATGGGGTGGGATCTGAGTTACTACAGAGACTTCTTTCCTGGGTGCTGGCTGGTGAGTCTTGCCCACATGCTCAGGGTTTAACTGATCGCCATATTTGGGGTCGGGAAGGAATTTTCCTCCAGGGCAGATTGGCAGAGGCCCTGGAGGTTTTTCGCCTTCCTCTGCAGCATGGGGCACGGGTCACTTGTTGGAGGATTCTCTGCAGCTTGAGGTCTTCAAACCATGATATGAGGACTTCAGTAACTCAGATATCGGTTAGGGGTTTGTTACAGGAGTGAGTGGTGAGATTCTGTGGCCTGCATTGTGCAGGAGGTCAGACTAGATGATCATAATGGTCCCTTCTGACCTTAAAGTCTATGAGTCTAAGAGTCAACAGAGTGGCAAGCCTGTGGCTAATCCCTCCGAGACAGAGGATGGAGAAGAGCTGGACATTGAACTAGGGCCTATCATGAGAGCAGAAGGGCAGAGCGCAGACAGTTGATTTTAAAAAGTGGAAAGGCAGCAGGTACGGATAACATTTCAATGGAAGTTCTTATTTTGGTAGGCCTCTTACAAAGGATATGGGAAGAACTAAAAATACCAAATGTGGAAAAAAGGATCATCTGGTGAGGCTGCTAAATAAAGAAAGGAGACCTAAGTCACTGTGAAAACTGGAGGGGCATTCAATTTCTCTATCCCAGTGGTTTTCAACCTGTGGTCCATGGACCCCCTAGGGGTCTGCGAACAATTTCTAAGATTTCCAAAGGGGTCTGCACCTTTTGCAAACCACTGCTCTATCCCAAGTAAGATATTTACACACATTATTCTAGACGGAATAAAGTGGTACATTCAAGATTACAACAAGAACAGGCAGGGTTCATACAGAAGTATGCATGTATAGATCAAATAGTAACCCTGTGTATTATCGTAGATCTTGCCATTGAATGGCATTCATCATTTTATATGAATTTTACAGATTTCCAAAGTGTTTGATACAGTGGATAAAACAGTATTCTGGAAGTTGCTGTGCCACTATGGAATTCTTCAGAAATTAATGATCATCATCAGAGCTGCTGTGAAAATGACATGCCAAAGACATATGCAAGAGCAAACTGACTAATCATTTGAAGTTACTAGGGGATGTCAGACAAGAATGTCTCATGTCTCTCGTGATCTTTTTACTTGTAGTGGATTGGGTAATGAGAGAGACCACAGAACAAACAAGGGGCATACAATGGACTTTCACACAGAAGTTAGAGGGCCTTGACTTTGCAGATCATATAAACTTGCTCTCCCATACCTATAGAGACATGCAAGCCAAAACAAATGATCTCCAGGCCTATGAACAATTTGTAGGGTTGAAAATCAGCACTGAAAAGTAAAACCCATGAGACTCAACACCCAACAAGAAATACCAGTAACGCTTTCTGACATAGAAGAGGTCCAATATTTCACATATCTTGGCAACACTGTAAGTACAATAGGTGGAACAGACAAAGACATTAAAGCTAGAATAGTAAAAGCCAGATATGCCTTTGTAATGCTAGAGTCGATCTGGAGAAACTGAAATCTTGCCCTCCAAACTAAATGTTGAGTATTTAACATCATTGTAAAATCAGTCTTACTTTATGGTGCTGAAACTTGAACATTTATAAGACCTACTATCTAAACCCCAAGAATATATAAACAGCTGCTGTAGGCAAATCCTTAATAGCAGATGGCCAGAAAAAAAACACAAAGAATTCTGGAAGAGGATGAATCAGAAACTCAAAAATGAAAATGGAGATAACTAGAGCATATGTGAAGGAAAGACCTGAATAACGTAAGATAGGTGTTGGATTCGGACCCCCAGGGAGATATTTGATGAGAGAGACCAAGAATAATATGGAATCACAATAGAAGTCAAATTGAAAGCTAAGAGTGCAGCAGGAGATGGGCAAGGATGGAAGGCAGTGGTGATGGTTCTCTGTTCCACACAGAAGAGAGAGAATGCCTAGAGGTGCCAGTCAAAGGACAAGGCACATAATGAAAACTGTCCCTGGCCCAGAACTTGCTTATAGTCCTAACTACTTCTGTTAATGACACTGATTGTACACATGACCAGGGCTGCAAGGGATGCTCCTCCACCTGGGAATTCTCTCGTTCTGGCTTGGGAATTACCTGGTGGAGAGAACATCAGCTTTTGTGGCTTCTGTATGCCCACCAAGCCAGATTCCAAGGGCTGCAGGTGAACCCATAGTCATTGTCCAGCAAGGGACACCTTTCCCTTTGATGATACTTGGCATGATTCAAGAGTAGTGTGAAAAAAGATAAGGCTTCAGATTAATGTCTTGCCCTAGTTAGGCTGTAGTAAAGAACACACAATCCACCCTGATGGATGTATAGAATCAGGTTTCGGGGGCTGGCGAATTGGCACAGCACACTTCTAGTTGTCAGGTGCTTAGTTGCATGCACTAGCTTTTAGATATCACTCTCTGCTGGGACGGCTGTCCCTCAGCTCAAAGCAAAGGTTCATTTGGCAGATAAAGCTCCCGAGGCAGGATATTTGTTTGATCTGCTGAATGAGTTAGAGCTGCGAGGCATGGGGGTATTTTTGTTCCTTTTGTTACAGCTCTTTATTGTAGCGGACCAGACATCTATTTTTAATTTTTAAAATACTTAGAAAAAAGCAACCCATGACCCCAGAGCAATATGAGGAAACAAAAGGTAATGGAGAATTCAGTGGTAGGCAGCCTACCCACCTACACTAAATGCAGGTGGAACCTTATTGGAGTGGGTGAAGCCCACCCCAGGGTTCTCATGTCTTCCTGCATGAGCCACACCTAGGGTTGGTTGGGCCAGCAACCCCCCGCCTGAGCCCAACTGCTATGAAAACCACAAACGTGTGTGTTTGGATGGTGTGCACAGGCACTTCTCAGGCATTCTACCCTGTAAGGCGCCGGACTTGCCTCAGGACAGAACGTCATGGAGGTTTCTAATGCATTTGGTGGCTTCTACGCTCTCCAAGTCACAGCATGAGAACTACCCCCCTTCCTCCCCCGAATGCAATTGGTTCATGTCTCACATTGACGGAAGGACAAATCATGCTAGCCTGAGTGAGACAAAACCACCATTGACAGCAGCGGTGGTTTTACGTGACGAAGAACTACGTTTGGACTTTGGGATTTGGCCTCTGGGCCTGGTTTGGGCTCCAGTTCTCTGTCCCTCTGTTTCTGTACTTAGGATAGGGGCAGGAAGAAGGACAGTTGGCTTTAAGCCACTTTTGTACTCCCTGAATTCTCAGGACAGTCATTTGGTCCAGTTACAGCAGCCAGCATTCTGGGGTCCATGGGCAGCCGGGAATTGCAGTCTCAAGAGCACGGCAGCCAGTCTCCTTGCTCTCTTTGTACTCCCTTGTGCCTAGGATCGGGAGGGGAGGTGTCTCAGAGCCCCAGCTATGCAGTGGCTGAGCAGAGCCCTCTATGCTGGGGCAAATGATGCTGCTGGAGCAGCATAAAGGATGCGGGCTGCAGTAAAGAGTCAAGCCCTTTACCTTTAGGGACTCCCCTGCAGCATCCAGTGCAATAAATAGGATTGATACATTATGGGTCCGATCCAAAGCCCGTTGAAGACAGTGGGAGTCTTTCCACTGATTTCACTGAGCAGTGGATTAGGTCCTTGGGTGAGAGCAAAATTAAATCTTAAATCTTGGGCAAAACATGCAAAAGTACAGCGGGAAAGAACCCAGTGCCCCCACCAGTTCAGCCATGCCTTAGAGCATGTTCTTAGCAGTACAGTAGCCAGCTTGGCTGTTAAATAACTGGAAGAACATGCTGGAACTGTTGAGCCAAACACATGGTTGCAGTTTGGTTGGAATGTGGCAGCATGAATAATCTCACCAGGCACAAGTGTTCACACCAAGTGTTTTGCACCCTGGGTATTCCTGCACACCAGATTTGCAAAGGGCTTTTCCCACTGTGGGCCTAGTCTGTGCATGGTTTTGGTTAACACTTCTGAGTATGGGTAGGACTATTAATCTCTGCCCATGTTAGGGCTTGTATTGTGTTTGAACAGTTTTGAAACATGGTAATAGCTACATGACAGTCATGTTATGCTCTGTTTTTAAAGCTTTGTAAGAAAATACACTGGAACCGCGATATAGCGTTAGTTTATACGTGGCTTCTGCTCGTCCAGTTTTAACAAAACTCTTCTCCCCATGGCTCTGAAACCCTGTCACTTACTCCTGTGCTGGCACATGGCTGTTGAGCATGACTAATGGTGCTGAACATGTTCATCTCCCAGTTTCTCCTCCATTGGGACACATCACCCCAGATGAATTAAATAGTGGGTAAATTCAGCAAATCATGAATGGAATCTCACTTTTACCCCTCACTTGATAGGGAGCCTTGAGGCATATTTAATCGATGTCCATACGATTGGGGCCTCCAGTTCATTTGTGGACCGGGCCTTTCCGTAAACCCTCATTCTTACCCAGTTCAGTGTCCTGAGTGTATTTTAGATGTTAAGAACATAAGAACATAAGAAAGGCCGTACCGGGTCAGACCAAAGGTCCATCTAGCCCAGTATCTGTCTACCGACAGTGGCCAATGCCAGGTGCCCCTGAGGGAGTGAACCTAACAGGCAATGATCAAGTGATCTCTCTCCTGCCATCCATCTCCATCCTCTGACGAACAGAGGCTAGGGACACCATTCTTACCCATCCTGGCTAATAGCCATTTATGGACTTAGCCACCATGAATTTATCCAGTCCCCTTTTAAACATTGTTATAGTCCTAGCCTTCACAACCTCCTCAGGTAAGGAGTTCCACAAGTTGACTGTGCGCTGCGTGAAGAAGAACTTCCTTTTATTTGTTTTAAACCTGCTGCCTATTAATTTCATTTGGTGACCCCTAGTTCTTGTATTATGGGAATAAGTAAATATCTTTTCCTTATCCACTTTCTCAACATCACTCATGATTTTATATACCTCTATCATGTCCCCCCTTAGTCTCCTCTTTTCCAAACTGAAGAGTCCTAGCCTCTTTAATCTTTCCTCATATGGGACCCTCTCTAAACCCCTAATCATTTTAGTTGCTCTTTTCTGAACCTTTTCTAGTGCTAGAATATCTTTTTTGAGGTGAGGAGACCACATCTGTACACAGTATTCGAGATGTGGGCGTACCATGGATTTATATAAGGGCAATAATATATTCTCAGTCTTATTCTCTATCCCCTTTTTAATGATTCCTAACATCCTGTTTGCTTTTTTGACCGCCTCTGCACACTGCGTGGACATCTTCAGAGAACTATCCACGATAACTCCAAGATCTTTTTCCTGACTCGTTGTAGCTAAATTAGCCCCCATCATGTTGTATGTATAGTTGGGGTTATTTTTTCCAATGTGCATTACTTTACATTTATCCACATTAAATTTCATTTGCCATTTTGTTGCCCAATCACTTAGTTTTGTGAGATCTTTTTGAAGTTCTTCACAATCTGCTTTGGTCTTAACTATCTTGAGTAGTTTAGTGTCATCTGCAAACTTTGCCACCTCACTGTTTACCCCTTTCTCCAGATCATTTATGAATAAATTGAATAGGATTGGTCCTAGGACTGACCCTTGGGGAACACCACTAGTTACCCCTCTCCATTCTGAGAATTTACCATTAATTCCTACCCTTTGTTCCCTGTCCTTTAACCAGTTCTCAATCCATGAAAGGACCTTTCCTTTTATCCCATGACAGCTTAATTTACGTAAGAGCCTTTGGTGAGGGACCTTGTCAAAGGCTTTCTGGAAATCTAAGTACACTATGTCCACCGGATCCCCCTTGTCCACATGTTTGTTGACCCCTTCAAAGAACTCTAATAGATTAGTAAGACACGATTTCCCTTTACAGAAACCATGTTGACTATTGCTCAAGAGTTTATGTTTTTCTATGTGTCTGACAATTTTATTCTTTACTATTGTTTCAACTAATTTGCCCGGTACCAACGTTAGACTTACCGGTCTGTAATTGCCAGGATCACCCCTAGAGCCCTTTTTAAATATTGGCGTTACATTAGCTAACTTCCAGTCATTGGGTACCAAAGCCGATTTAAAGGACAGGTTACAAACCTTGGTTAATAGTTCCGCAACTTCACATTTGAGTTCTTTCAGAACTCTTGGGTGAATGCCATCTGGTCCCGGTGACTTGTTAATGTTGAGTTTATCAATTAATTCCAAAACCTCCTCTAGTGACACTTCAATCTGTGACAGTTCCTCAGATTTGTCACCTACAAAAGCTTCCTTTAAAGACTTTTATTACTTCTTACTAGAAAGGTCCATTTTTCAATGAGTTCACAGCACTAGGGGCGCTCTCCTCTCTGACGAGTCTAAGGAGCTGTGTTCTGTGCTCCCTGCTAAACCTTTATGAACGCAAGATACGGTGACTGTGTTGTGTCCGTGTATACGTTTTTTGAAACCTTGCTTCATTGTTAATGGCTGCCTACAAATGCGTTTGTACAGGGTGTGTGCTCCGTGATGATCAATTTACGGTGAAACTAAAATGACAATGGCTCATGTCACCGCTGTGTTGAATACTGGCAAAGACTGTGGAGTTTTCTTAAAATGGTGTTGGCACTTTAAAAAATAAGTTGAAAAGGAAACCCGCCAATCATTAGTACAGCTGCCACCACACCAGGTGCACAGTGGATCTGTTTCAGATTTGAACAATAGGCATTAATGATGATAGGTATTTAAATGCTAATGGTAACATCAAAATGTATTGGGAGGTGAATATCAACAAATTCCTAAATGAAATCTGATGAAATTTAAAGTCTAGGGAGATTGAGAAAGACTCGTCCTCTCTCTGACTACCCAAATGCATTAACTAAGGAGATTTGAAATTTGTTTTGGCTTAATGCTACCAAGTTATGCATACAAATTATGGGCCAGATCCTGCAACACAGAGGGCTCGGCTACACTAGCAAGTGCTAGTTTAGGTAAAGTGGTACAACCTGTGTAGTGCAGGCACAGATATACTGGTGTAGGAAGGGGGATAAACTGTATGCACATACCTTTATACCGGTATAACCGCACCTGCAGTAGGTGTTTTACCGGTATAACTATTTCTGTAAAATTTCATACCCCTGTACAACTGTCAAGTGCAGACTCAGGCTTTAGTCAGTGAGTAGTTCTTATTCTCACAAGTAGTCACTCTCTCAGCTACACAGTGGGACTATGAGCAAGGATTCTGCTGAGCAAGGAATTTTTCTTAGCTACCTCCATACAAAATGTGAGTGTGGCTGGAGTGTGTTCTCCATTTGTGCGGCATAATTATGGCCCCTGCTGCAGGGGGTAGTGGGGTTGAAAGGAGCGGGACTGTTGCTTCCTGGTGTAATAGGAGAGAAAGGGAACTAACACCATATCCCTTTGCGCCTTCGTGCAAAGCTCTGCTGCTTTATGGGGTATAGCCAGTGAGAGGGACTGAGTTGCTGTGTGTGACATCATCTCCCATGAGAGAATTTCTCTGTGAATTCATGTTGGCCCATCAGCATTAACCCCATCCCCTGATTCTGCGTCATACTGTCTAGCTTCCTCGGGGGGTGGGGGTGGGGGAAGACGGGGGGAGAGGAGAGGGAAGGGTCCATGTGTGGATGGGGAGTCAATGGCATCACAGGGAGAGCTGTGCTAGTCAGGCCTGGGCAAGTTGGGCCATGGGGTGTGATCTCCTGAGATCTGTGAGGTTTTCCTAGGTATCTTGAAGCATCCATTTGGCTAGAAGGGACTCTCCCTCTCCCCTGTTCACAAGCCTTCCTCCCCGCCCCTTCAGTGGGCCTTGGGTTCTGCAGGGTTAGGTTCTTCAAGTGACTTTGCCCCTCTTCTGGGGTGTGTTTTTTCTTAAGAGGGAAAGGCTGATATAGCCCTTTCTGTGAAATGATTATAAGGCCTTCGGATGCCAATCTTTACACTATGACATGTCTTTGTACCAGTGTCCGGGCAAGCGGGGTTCGAAATGATACTCCTTTGAACTCTTGTTCAATTAGCTAATTGCCATTTGAGGGGGGAAATACGGTGTGAGAATATGCCAAGAAGCTTGCCTCATTTTTAAAATAAAAAAAGCAAGTGCAGATAAATGAAAAGGCTTAGGTGTTTTACGGCTTGTGGCTTTTTGGGAGATCTGTGCTTTAGTGTAGCTTTAAACAGAAGAATTAAAATCAGTTCATAAGAGGTTCATTTATACATTACAAAGACACCTTGGCAACAGACTTTTTATAGAGCTTTGAAGAGAACCTGACTTCCTGAGCACTGATTGGCTGCCGTGTTCACTGAACCCATGAAAAGGATTGCACTGTTCCATTGAACTGGAAGCAAATTATGTTACCAGGGAAACTAGTCTCTCTATGATTCTCAGGTGAAAGGATGTTTGATCTTTAAAACAGTGCAAAGGTTTATGTGAAGACTATTGTCCAGATTTTAAAAATAACAACTTGACATTTAACGGGGCATAAAAGGAGTATTTCTACAGTTTACCTCATGGTTGACAAATAAAAAAATAAGTTATTTGAAAAGGATATTGAATTTCTGCAGCTTCTGCTCCAGCATTGTTAGCACAACTGTGTAAAAACCAAAAAGTAGGATGAAAAAGAGAAATATGAAGCAGACAAGGATGGGAGTTTTATTCTCCCTACATTATATAGCAAGATTTCTGTGCTGGTGTTTCCATTGGCTTATTATAGCTACCTGCACAAATTCAAGAGCAAGATAGGCCAGGGTAAGATATTGATGGGAAGGATGGTAGTGAGTAAATCTGCAAAATGCAAGAGGGTTGGGTTTGATGACTTAAATCTTTCTCCATGGCTCTGCTGGTTGTGACAGCCCTGGTGAATTATGGAGATGAATGTTCTGTAATATATTACACAAAATTTACATTAAAAGAACATTATCAAGGACACAAAGACAAGGAAATGCCAGAATTAAGGTTGCATGTGCACTTTATATGTTCACAGCTCCCACTGAGTTCAGTTGCAACTGGGAGTGCTCAACATTTCTGCCGATCGGACCCGAAGGTCTCAAGTCAGGCATCCAGAAAATGAGGAACACACAATTAGTGACCACTTGTGATAAGTCTGGGTTCGAGGGACTTGTTTGCATCCCATAAGAACTCTGTGGCAGCCGCAAGGATAGATTCCAATCCCCTAAAGCAGCATTCAGCTGCCTTGACCATGAGACAGTTGTTTCTCTTCCTGCAATCTCCTGCCCCTTTCACATCACCCCGAGCAACTTTTGCAACAAATAAAGCAATGGTCCTACAGACTACAGCGTCCTTTGCTACACAAGCTTGATTCATCCCCTGAGCAGGTCCATCTTGGGCAATGAATGCACCTAGTATTTCCTAACTTGTGAGTGCTTGATTGTGGAGCCTATATATTTTTAACACAGTTTTTGTGTTAAACGTTGTGTGTAATTTCCTGTTTTTAAAAAGACGAAGAAAAAAACCCCACAGAAATTCCATCATGTGGCATATTAATACCCACATAGGTCATCAGCAAGGTCGGAACCTTTCAATCTGTTGCACAGGCCTCTGCCACTTTAGCTGGTGGAGTAACTGATAGCATAGTAGGTTGTCATCCTCTGTGTACCAACCTAGAGCAGGATGAGACACTTTGCCAGTGGGGTCACAGCTATTTTCTGAAGCAGAGGAAGGGTGAGGTTCGGAAATCTTGGATTCCATTCTGGGCTCTGAAGGGGAGTGTGGTAAAGTGGGCACAGACACTTCTGACCCTTCCCCTCTAACCAGTCCCTGGCCCAGTCCTGTCTCTTCCATAACTCTGGATCCGTGCCCCAGTCTGGCTCTCCCCATGAAACCCACCCCAGTCCTCAGTCATTGGGTGCCTCATCCTAGATCTAGTCTCCTCGCCCAGCCATTCCCAGTTTGCTCCTTGTCTGATCTCTCTCTCTCCCCTCCCCATGTTTGTCATACCCACTCGCTCTCGGTCCTAGTCTACTCATCCAAACTGTGTCTCCCCACCACATAGGTTCTTATTCCAGTTTCTTTGCCCACCTATTTTCAGATCTGTCCCTACATCCCAGTTTCCTCATCAGCTCTGGCTTCCAGTTCCAATCTTCTTGCCCAGCAAGTCAGTCTTTTCCCATCTGGTTGCTTGTCCTTGTCTCCTTGTCCAACCTGTCGTAGTCTCCTTTGTCCCCCACTGGCTCCAAGTCTCCTTGACCAGCTAGCTCTTGTCTCCTTCCCAAGATCCTAGTCCTAGTCCAGCCAATCCCAGGTTTCCTTCTGCCCCAATTCCTAGTCCTAATCTCCCTCTCCCTCTGACCTGCCATTCCCAGTCTCTCCTTGTCCCAATCTGTTCCCTCTTATACCCTACCTCCCCCACCCCCAGGTTTGGCTCCTATCTCCTCTGTGCTTCCTGGGCCCCAGCAGGGGGTGGTCATTGAAAGCACAGGAGATACAGCCTCCCTGCTCTCAGTTCAGGTGCTCTGACCCATCATGGCCTGCAGCAATTTCAGGGGAAGTCCTGCTCAGGCCTGGGCTGGAGCATGCCCAATATGGACAAGTCTCTACTGAGCGTGGATGAATGGTTACCCACATTTTTTAACAGGGGCAAAACATTTATTTTTCACTACCCATCTGCTCAGAAACAGCTGGGTGATTTTGGCTGCAATTAAAAAAAAAAAATTCAGCCTGAGACAGACACCCATCATGGAAAATTTCAGCTCAATGGTTAAAGTTCAACAAAGTTATAAGCAACTTAAAACAGGGTTTTATAAAGGGAAGTGCTTGGCAACCTTAATCATAGATAGGATGAGTAATCCCACCTATAACAATATTCCATTTTTAATGGCACATCGCGGTCAGATGGGGTCATAAACCACTCTACAGACTGGGTATATCCCTATAGAAAGATGATGTCAGCCATCTCTAAAATGCAGTTATTCTGGGGTCCTATGTTGCATTTGGATGTTTTACAGCAGGCCTAGGACTAGAGAAACATAACACAACTAGCCCTGCACCCTTTCTTCTGCTGGTACCCGGAGACCCAGTCATGTGTTTAGATGCCATACATTAACAGCCTGAAAATCCATCTTGCTGGCTGGCCAAGAAGGTAGCAACTCTGTCTCGGCAGCAGTCCAGGGGCTGGCAAAGAGATTAAAGAATAGTATTTATATAATTTTTTTTTTAAAAAGTCAAGTCCTGAAAAGCCCCTTTAAGTCCCTGATGCCCAGTGGGAGGGGTGGAGGTGTCAGAATGCTAACCAGGAGAGGTGAAGCACCTGGATGTGCAATAAGTAGCTTTTCAATCAGACAGACATTTGGGGCCTTTTTGTTTTCACGTCGCATGCATGAATTCAGCCAAATGCTTTCTCATTTTTACCATACAATTACAAAATCAATTGGAATATAAATATTGTACTTACATTTCAGTGTACGGTATATAGAACAGTATAAACATTGTCATTGTCTGTATTAAATTTTAATTTGTACTGACCTTGCTGGTGCTTTTCATGTAACCTGTTATAAAATGAGGCAGATGTCTAGATGAGTTGATGTACCCGCTGGAAGACCTCAGCGTACCTTCATGGGTACGCGTACCACTGGTTGAGAACCACTGGTCTAATCTAGGACTTGGGAGACTTGGGCTTAGTTCTCTGCTCAGCCAGACTTCCTGTGTGACCTTGGGAAAGTCTCTCTCTGCTTCTATTTCTCATCTATAAAATGGGGATAATAGCACTGCTCTACTTCCCAGGAGTGTTCAGGATAAATACTGATGTTTGAAGTGCTCAGATACTATAGTGATTGGAGACCAGTTGAGTACCTAAAACTGGCAAACCAATAGGTTGCCCCTTACAAACCTTCAGGCAATTGGAATGCTCTTTGGAGGGGAGGGATAGCTCAGTGGTTTGAGCATTGGCCTCCTAAACCCAGGGTTGTGAGTTCAATCCTTGAGGGGGCCATTTAGGGAACAGGGGTTTAAAAAAAACTGTCTGGGGATTGGTCCTGCTTTGAGCAGGGGGTAGGACTAGATGACCTTCTGAGGTCCCTTCCAACCCTGATATTCTATGATTCTTCAAAGACTGAAGCAGGCCCTGGCCCTATTAAAGTCAATAGCAAAACTCCCATTGAGGCCAGGATACATCACTGACTTTTTCTTTTTCAATCTAGTCTTTGCTGCAGTAACTATGCCCAGTGATGTGGTTTTATTGAGGACCTTTCCACTGCTCTCATTGAGATGCACCAGATATGAAAGGTTTTTAAAAAATCATGCTCTGACTACTACGGTGTTGCCACCTCTGGGAATTGCTCTGGTTCTGATGCAAAAGGCCCCTCTGCAGGCAGTGAGGGTGAGTTTGGATTCGCCCTAAAGAATGTAGGGATGGAAGCCCTTCATTCAGTGTAAACCAGGAAACTAAGGGCCATATTGTGCCTTAATGATTCTTACGTACAGGTGATGTTAGTGGCTGCTGTATATGGGCACTGAACACACAATATGGCGCTATAGTCAGTATTATAGGATCAAAAATCTCCCTTAAAAGGACACTAAGATTAAAAAAAAATAGAAGCGCATTTTGTACCTTTTGTTGTCAGCGAAGCATAGTTTTACAAGAAACACTCTCCATTGTTAATTATGCATCTGTTTGCATGCCCAGTGGGCATGTAACTGGTTAGTATATCACCCAGTGTGCAATTGTGAACAATGCTGTTCTGCCCAGGTAGAGCAAGGCACAAGCTTCCACTTTTACTCTGAGAACCGTTCACCTCGTACTGCATGCAAATCCCACCCACAAAAGCATAACCATCGCAACTTGTTTGCTCTTCTAACTTTGGACCCCCTAGGAGGTGAAACCGGGCTCAGCTCGAGGCTGCGTAGATCTATTCAGTGAAGTCATGACTGACTGAGGCCTGGGAAATAATGTAGTTCTGTTCCTTGCTACCGGTGGGATACTCCCTTGAGATGAAACATTACCAGTACCAGCTGTGATCCTTAATTTACTTTTCATTGTGAGCCTGTTGGATCCAGCAGTAGGAAAGATACATTTCGTTAGCTGATCCAAAATATTTATGGCCAGAGTTTGAGTTTAGGCAGGGCAGGAAATTATATCCTTGAACTGGAAATTTGAATTTTTTTTTTTCTTGTAAAGGTGTCAGCAAGATAATTGACCAAGTAAAGAAAGTGCTAATAATACCCTACAGGTAACTACATGTTCAGGAAATATTATAGTTGTGGTAGAAGTTTATAAGCAGCCACCGTTGGGAGTGATTCAGTCTGCTTTCTCTGCCACCTCTTTGGCTAACATTCCTTTGGTGATTGTCACATGTTTATGAACTAGCAGCCTTCCTTGTTCTCTGGGACAGTAAATCATCTAGTACAGAGAGGGGGAGAGAAAGCACCACTCCCATTTGTGAAACACAGGTCTATACGGCTGTCTTTCTCTGTCCAGCTAGTGTGAACTCCACAGATCCAAAAGGAAAGCAGGATTTAGGAACCTGTCCTGGATTGAAAGTAAAGGAACTACCATTGACTTTGGAGTCGTATTATTCACAACATATACTATATCAGTGAAGGAAGCACACTTGGAAAGTTTCACATCTTGTTTGACTTGTCCTGCTACTTTAAGGGAAAATAGGTAAGTCTAGTATTTTGAATAAATACTTCCTGGATAGAATCAAACCTTTTCACTTCGTAACTTCATGAGTGATATAGCTTTAACATAAATCCTGTGTTGCAAATGCCTGTGTTACTTTGTATTTAGAACCACATTTAAGTATGTTTCTGAAGTACTATTAGAAGCCTCGGCTAACCAAACGTAGAGCACCAATGCCCTTTTTTCTTTGTACTTACATTTTATTCTTTCATACTATCATTACAGAAGAGCTTCCGTCTTTACTGTAGAACAATAAAACAATAACACTGGGTGGATATATAGGATAAACACAGGTGTTAACCATTCACCACCTCCTCAAACAGAGAGCAAATATAGCCTCACGTCGTTGTGCGGGGAGAAACACAAATACCTGCAGTTATTTTTGAATGACTTAGGTTAAGAACGCAGCATTGCCCTTTTTATAGGGCCCAAATGTAGAATAATGGTTGGCGGGAGCCAGAATGTATGTAAAATAAAAGCAACACTCCATAGCATAGCTTTCTCTCTTTCGAAACGTCCCAGGATTGTTGTCAGTTATGTCTGAAAGTTTTTACGATTTGGGGGGGGGGGGAGGATTTTTGTATGCTAGGTAGAACATTGCATATACTGGAAATACAAACGCCTATAAAATGTGTAGGTGTGATTTTAATGTAGCTTCTCATTGAATGTAGTTCAGTTAGAAGTCCTTGATTTTTTTTTTCCACCTCCCCCTGTTTCTTAAGGCATGCTGCACTTAAATGCTGACCACGAGAATGGTCCCATGTAGCATGCGCTGCTTGAAAAACTCCTAGGTGTTGCTTTTGAGATCTCCTGACATATATGAATCTTTCCAGCCAGAATCACAATTGCTTTCATTTATAAGGGACCTTGTGTATATAGACTGTATTATATTGAAATATAATATTTTCAGAGGGAGCATAGCCGGCTCTGAAGTAACTTGCATAGTCAATTTTCCTAGCCTGTCCCTTGAGCCCTGTCACCTCTCTCTCTCTATTCCTGCACTGGTTCCCCCTTCTCTATTGCATCAAACATAAACTACTGGTTTTTATTTTCAAGGCCTTTCACAGTCTATCCCCACCTGACCTTTCATTTGTCATTCAGATATTGACTCTCTCCTCCGATCAGCCCACAGTGCTAGCCTTCACTGCCCACTTGTTAAATTGTCAAACAAAGCACCTTGATGCTTTTTTCCATGCCAACTCTCACAACTGGGAGGAGCTCCCTGTAAATAGCCACAAAACTATCTAATTATCCTCCTTTAAATCCCTCCTTAAAACTACAAAAAACTTGACAATGGTTAGGCTGCTAGTGGGCCGAGACCACTGTCTATGATGCCGACCAATGTTGTCTCATTGTTTCCTTGTACTCCCTCATCTTTCTGTATCCATCTGTTTTCTCTTGTCTGATACTCAGATTGTCAGCTCTTTGGGGAAGGGACTGTCTTTTTCTGTGTTTTGTACAGCACCTAGCACAGTGGGGTTTTGGACCACGATTGGAGCTCCTAGGTTCTATGATATAAATAATAATGAATCATCAGCATTTGCGTTCTCTGAGCCTGCTCCTGCTCCCACTAACCTCAGTGGCAAAACTTCGCTTTTGACTTCAGTGACTTTGGGATCATCCCCTATAGTAGCAAATACCGTTGGGTCAAACTCATATGTGGTTGAATTCCATTGATTGTACAGGGCTTGCTCAACCTTGCACTTTAGGGGACAGATCGAAGGCAGTGTATGGGGATGCCAAGGGAAGGTGGGAGGAAGGCATAGGATCAGCTGTTCTCCCAACCATTAAGGCCAGTTTCAGTTCCTAATCTGTCATGATCCCCAAATTTCCTTTCCTTTTACTGGTCCTGAAGCCCCCGGCTAGTTAAATGCTGGCTTGGCCTCTGCCTTTCCCAGGACGGCCTGTGGAGCAATTCTTCCTCACCAGGTCACCCTGTAACAAACCAGCAGGTTCATTATGCTAATATGTCGATGAAAGGTCACATGCTACTATTAATATAGAAGGTGGTAGCATTAGCAAAATACCCCATTGTGTTAAATAAATAGAGCCAGTAACCTCAGTCATTTTTTCTTAGTATTTGCTTTAATGGCTTTTGCATTCTCCCATAACCAGTTATTTTTAGAACACACTCACCGGGTGCAGGGGACCTGGTTGATACTATAAGTCCAGAAATCTCCCATGACACATTCTTTCCTGGAAACCACACCCTGTGTTACAAGCAGTCTCCTTCTTCTTGCAGTATCCCTTGAAAAACTAGGCCTTTTGCACAACGGTTCCTTGATTGTATTCCTCAGTGGCCAAGGCCTATGCCCAAGTAGCTGGGCTGGGTTCTGGGGAGCCAGGTGGGGGCGACATGGGAGGCAGCGTGCCAGCAATCCCATGCAGTGGGATGCCCCACTGAGGGAAGACTGGAGAATATGTATAGGAGCCACCCTCCGACAAGTTCATCATTCAATACCTCAAACACTAGAGGCAGAGCAAGACCCAGCCGGTGAGATCATAGGCCTAAGACTTCTATTCCGCACCCTGAAAGAGAAGGCTTTAGCAAGAAAAAATGAACCAAAAGGACAGAGCAAACTTTATACCCTCACACTAAACTGTTTCCGTGGGGCGACAGGGTTTACAGATCCCCTACCTTCCTTCTGTAACTACATGCTAAAATGTGTTCCTAGGGTATTTGCACCCAGCCGCAGTAAAAATCCTCCAGGACCTATTACAAGTGAATGTTTAATGGGAACCCACCAAGAGGAAGAGTGGATAGAACTCGGCGTGCCAGCGACGCATACCTCTGAGCTGTGGTACACGTAGAACTCTGCTAGGCATCTAAAAGGCAGTCTGCAGCACAGCTCACATGGTGGCCCCCTGCAGTGGGGTCATTTACAGCATAAACCCTTTCGGAGGTATGATGTTCAGCTCCATCTCAGATGGCAAATGGTCTCCTCCCCTTCCTTTCCGTAGCTGCCTATGTTGAAATGGCTCTTCTAGGCAATTAGAAATACCTGTCAAAGCCCAGGACAGAGAGTTCGCAAGCAGGCTTTATAAGTACACCCTGGGCTAATTTTTCATCTCATTATATAACCATCAGGAGAAGACTGCAGCCTAAGGAGAGAGCTAGGAAATGGTAGGGCAAGGAGAAGCCAGGTCTGTATTCAGAGTGCCCTGCTCCGTCTGGGCGCATGGCCCGCTATCTAGAGAGAGGAAATCCTATAAGTATTGAGAGATTGGGTAGATTCATTGAAATCTCGTATTGGCAGCATGTTTTCACTCCCTGGGGCAATGGAGGTCAGGCAGGTTGCCAAGGCAACACACACTGCCTTCAGCAGAAGGTTTACTGGTGCATGGTCCTTGGTCAACTGATGATGGAAGAGGGTTTATTCAGGTCTTTGAAGGGAGCTACTGTTCAGCTTTTGGCTGTGATGAGTTGTCACGTTTGGGGTCAAAGTGGTGAAACTAGGAAGATTGGCGTTTGTAGGATGAGAATAATAGGGGCAGGAGGATTCTAATTAGGATTAGCTCATTCTTTGCCACACACCAAATCAGAGAAAATAATAAACCTCACACGCCAAAATGTTTGTTTCCTTTTATTAATAGACGTCCCCTGCAAAGAGTTCTGTGGGTGGCAGTACAAGTTATAAGAGACACATGTGGGGTGGGTGGTGGTAACAAGGCCTCTCTCTCTTACAGCTTATCAAGTCCAGGTAAGGCAAACGAGACCATCAGAATGACCTTTTTGCTTCTCTTGTCCTTGAGGGGAAGGTAGGTCATGCTCCGTAAGCCTCTGTTAGTGCAGGAGGAAACCAGCAGGGGATGTTTGTGGAAATTCTGGAGCAATCACCTCATGCTTTCAGTGTGCAGAGGAGGCAGGCCGGAATGCGAGAGTTTGGTTTCTTATGAGCTCATGTTGCTGTTAGTGTCACAAGGAAGGAAATGAGTAATGGAAGAGCGGGGGGGGGGTCGTGTTATGGGCATATTCTTTAAAATCTGTGTTTGAGTGCTTGCTTATTTACATTTTGAGAGGATAGCAAATGATGGATGTATCATCACAGTGATGCATGTTATCCCCTCACTGTCTCAAAATACTGCATTAGTGGTACCATGGTAATGAGGGAGCTGTCTTAAAAAAAAAACCGGTATGACTTTAGTGTTCAAGAAAGATTGCAGACTGACAGCCCTGGAAACTGAGGAGTTCCTACTTATTTGCAGGACAAGCAACAGTAGTGCAAGCTTCCCCGTGCTGACCTGCCAACGTGTCTCAGCTCTGACCTGGAGGGACCACCTCTAAAAATGTGAATGGTTTCTGTCCTCCTTCAGTCCTTGATCTTTCTGGCTGCTTTGTCTTCAGTGGGACTGAAGCATGTGCACTTTAAGTATCTTTCTGAATTGGGGTCTCTTCTGAGACCATTGATAAGGTTGACAGTGTCAACTATGATGTGTGAGAGGGATATGGATACCTTCTCTGCTGGGAGATGGACTGAGACCGCCAAACTCCATTGGTGTAGATCATCAGATGGTAACCTCCTTCAGTCTCTGCTTTTGAACTGATGTTCTAGAGGTGAGGGGTTCTATAGCCAATTTTCAGTATCCTGAGATGTCCTTTGCTAGTTGCCAATGTTTGCTATGGGAAAGAAAAAGAGCTCTGAGCACTGCAGTGTGAAGATGTGCACTCTGTGTCTCTTGGGAAGGCACAGATCATTGTTCTCGGTCCTCCTGATTGACCCGACAAAGCATACACAGGCTTTTGGGTGCCCTCCACATGCCGGAGCATTTTCCTGTTGACGCAAGGTAAACACTGACCCAGAAATCAGCTTTAAAAGTTAAATGTTGGTCTTAGCATGATGTGGCTGATGATGCAGGCAGTGTGGCCTGCTTTAGGGGGTGGAGGGGAGAGAGACAGACACCTGTTCCTGGCATAATAGAGGGGGACAGTGGTTGACTTGAAAATGTTCTTTGTAACAGTCCCAAGTAGGAAGCAAATGCTGTACTGTAACCACCTACAGGTGTATTCTTGTTTTCCTGAAAGAATAGTCCCGGGGTTAGGGTGGGCTGGGACTTGGGAGATTTGGGTCTGTTTCAGAGTTCCTGGGTGACTTGGCGCAAGTCACTTAGCCTCTCTGTGCCTCATTTCCCATCTGTACAATGGGGATAACAGCACTGCCCTACCTCACAGCAATGTTGAGGATAAATAAAATGCACACTGAGGTGCTCAGATCCTATGGTGACAAGGAGTATACAAGTACCTGAGATAGATAGAAGTTACCTTATTATCCCTGTTACTCTAAAATAGGCATGTCTGCGACAAAGCATAGGTCCCCCTCAAAGCAATATGATTCTTCAAAGGTGGCCTGCAAATATATTACCAAGAACAAAGCCACTGGGGTTGGCCTTACTCCCATTGATGGCAGTGGGAGTTTTGCAACTGATTCCAATGAGAACAGAATCAGACTCATCGTCCCTTTATGAAGGGACTGAGAGGCATCCTGCTATCTGGGGTGTGAAGTAGTGCATAAAAATACATGGAGCCAAATTCAGCCTGGGTGAAATGCGACCTGAAATGGGAGTTGCACCCTCCCACCCCAAGGCTGAATTTGGTCTGTTTGATTTCATTTCTGGTAATATATTTACAGAAGAGTTATGCAACCATTTCATCCCGGTGTGAGAGCTACTGCGAAGGGTCAGGCTCTGTCTTGTTTGAGATAGATATCAGAAGAGAGCTGCAATCCTGTGAAAACACATTTTATTTCTGAAGTGTTTGTACATTGTGTATGCAACGCACATGAATATAAGTGCCACCTGCTCCATGCTGATAACCGTGGCTCAGAGCATCAGTCATGTGTGCTCCCTGGCATAGCAGTTTGCTTTGTAAGGAAGTTGCACCTAAAACTCTTGTTTTGACCTAAATTTGTGAAATTCTGCATACTCTGGCGGTTGCTTTAATAGCTTCCATAGCGCTTCCTGAGCTCACATAGATATGGATTCTTCAGGATGTTGTTCAAATTGAATTAGCATTAGCCCTGGTGAACGAAAACCCCTGAGCCAGTTTACTCTGTAAATTCACTCCAGAATGCTTGCATTGCACTATTTCCCTTTATGAACTTGACCCTGGCCTGCAGACAGGTGGGATGATCCCAGATTACATCCTGGGTTTCCTGCGCTGCAGGCAAAGGATAAATGGAGCCTGTAAAAGGGCCCTCGCTGTGTGCATTACTCCACTGACAGACCTGTACCTCCACTGTCACTGCAGCAGCTATTTGGCCCCACACCATCTTCCCTCGATAGCTGCTGCTAATTGCCAAGCATAAAGCTCAGTACAGATGGCCTCCCATCCTTTGTTGCACGGTGACATTGTTGATAGGGATGATGTGCAACAAATTATGTGGGCATGCAAGTAGGTGGAAACGTTCTAATATGCCACAATAATAATAATGCTCATTTCTAATGCCACGCAGCTTTTCCTAGAACTTCTGCCCACACAGCAGCCTACTTAGTTCGCAATCCTATGTGCATGCTAGACAATTAGCAGTTGATAATGAAGAATGCCATGGGAACCAGCAGGAAAATAATAGCTTACTCCAAATATATAATGAAATGTAATTAGCACAGACAGTAAAACAGACAATTTATGGGGGGTTTTGTAATTAAAAAGTACCAGTAAACACTCCTATTGTAGAAAGCTTGGAATCAATTGGAATTAAAGAACCATTGTCTGGAATAAGATTTTATTCAGAATTTAGCCCTTGGGAGGCCAGCTGTGATGAACTGGAAAAAGATTTTTCACTGTACACTCTCCAGCCACTGAAAGTACTAGGTATATGTTAGGTGCACTGAGAAACTTCCACTGTTTGTTTTCCTGTTCTAGCTGAAGGAGCTCAGTGTGTTTCTAAAATGGATATGAAACAGCGGGCTTGAAATCCTGACCCTCCCATTGAAGTTAGGGATAAAGCTCCTCTTGACTTCAGTGAGGCCAGGATTCTACCCCTGGTGTACTGGACAGTTCCTTCTCTGCACCGTATAGTCACTCCCTATAATGCTAGGATAGTTTGCTAGTGTGGGTACAGTAATTACAAGATTGTAGCACCCTCTGACTGGAATATCCGCCTTCAGATATCACTTATAAATCTCACTTCCATCACAGACCTCCCTTTCTCCAGATTTATCCCCTCAAATGGTGTGCTCCGGTTTTCTAGACTGTGCATGCACAATTGCATGTGCAAAAACAATGTGTTCAATTGGAGAGCTAATTTGCACTCACCATCATATTAAAGTATTTAATTAAAAAGGTGTGTGTGTGGGGGGGTGACAAAATGGAATGTGTCTATACTAAAGCACATCTCAGTCTCGTAGTGTAATCTTTCTGCTTACATAGCTCCACCACCAGAGTATGTGTGCATGCCACACCTTTTAAATTAGTTTATCCTCACAACATGGCTGGCAGGTAGTAGGGGTATGATTATCTCCACTTTACAGAAAAGGAACTGAGGCATAGAGGGATGAAGTGACTTCCCCAAGGTCATACAGGAACTCAGTGCTAAAGCCAAAGACAGAACACAGATCTCCTGAGTCCTCATGCAGTGCCTTAACCACAAGACCATGTTTCCTGTCATGGTGTTTCTTCACTTGCTCCAAGGCTCTGTCATCTCTTTCTGTCTAACATAGGCCGTACCCACTCTGGTCAAAATCTGCTCCTTTTCACTTGTCTGTGAAGTCCCTATGATGGTATATAAACAATGGTAGTGCAAACTTTTTTTCCTGTTCTTCATAACCTTTTGGGTAAGGTAACATAAGTGCAAAAAACACCAAAACCGGAAAGACCTTTTGGCGCAATTTCTCACACTTGCTTTCAGCCCAGAGGTGTGAGTCTGAAGAATAACCCATCAGCTGAAGAATGACAGGAAAGAAGGGTTGGGAAATCTGGAAAGCAATTAGGATACACACACACAGGTGTGTGGGGAACTTTATTTTTTGTGCTGATTGAGGTGCATACCATACAGCATGAGCTTGGCTACCCACACAACAGAATACATTATTCCAACTGGCCATCAGGTGCATTGATCTGACTCTCTCTTCCCAGGTACAGCATTCAAATGCTATCATGTGCACCTCGCTCACATGCACTAAGGCACAAATTGCTGGCACCCAGCACAAGTAACTTGAGGGTTTCCACATGCAGGAGAAGAGGCTTTTGATGAGTCCTGATGGCAGATGCCTCCCACCTTTGCAGCTAGCCTGTCCAGGGATAGGGGAGACCAGAGTGGCCATGGTTTTCCCCATGACTCTTATTGCAGTTTGTTGCTGGAATACGTTCAGCCCCCGCAGCATGAATGCCCCCTGCTTTCCACACAAGTCTTGCCCCTTTTCTCCTTGGCAGCAAACAGGCAGATATGCGTATTGACTCTCTCCTTGCCAGTGTGAGAAGAAGAGCCTCTCAAACCTGTGTTTGTGGAGCATAACCTCCTCCACTATTAGAGCAGCTTCACCCCAGTTTGGGTGGATACTTGGCCCAGAGCTACCCAACAGTCCTTTCACACAGCCACAGTGAGAAGTTGTTCTATCCAGGCCACAAACCGAGGCCCAGAGATCTTGTCTGCACTGTGGTCCATCGTCCCCGCCCCGGGAAGGTAACCCGCTTGTTAGCAGCTTGGTAGCCCCACCAAAGAGTGCAGTGATTGGAGCTCTACTGTAGACAAGGCAGTGTTGGCGTGTTTATCACCATGACATTTACACCGGCTCTGAGCAGGTTTAGACTGCACAGTCTTTAGAACATTGGAGGCAGACTGGAGCCCTCTCAGCAGGAGAAAATGGAAGCCGGCTAATGGAGACTCAGCCAGAGAGATTCAGTGACTTAGCCAAGCCCAAGGTCTAGTGGCCAGAGCCCAGGAGCCTGACAGGTTGGAAGCTCCTTGGGCATTCATCATTTTGTGTCCTGCTCAGAGTTTAATACATGACAATAACATCTCCTCCTGCAGCCATTAGACATCACTCCCTCCCCCTCAAATCACTAAAAAACCCTGTGGCCGAGTCTCCAACTCAAAACTTATGTTAAACTTATACCCCAAAGATGCCAGCTGAAACATTCAGAGGACGGGAGGGGAAGGAGAGCTTGCATACATAGCCGCAATTCTTTCTCTTGCCAGAGCAGTATTCGGTGAAGGAAAGGGGTCAGCGGGGGGAGGGCAAAGGAGGAGCCTTACACCTCTTTCGATTCCAGGGTTGTGCCACAAGGCTGTTCTGACTTCTGCTTAGCTACCACGGCCACCTAAGGGCTGTTGCAGCAGGTGAAAATAGCAGGGGTGCAATGGCACTGCTGCCCCACCTCCTTCCATGGCCATGCCCCAGGATGCCCCTTCCGCCAGGGAATGCAGCAGAGGTGGGAAGGGCAGGGCTGGTACAAGAAAGCCATCCAGGGAAGCCTGTACACCTGGATGGTTTCCTGGCTGAGAGATTCGCTCTCTTTACAGACCGACCCTTTTTTGCTGCTGGACTGGTGTGAAAGATCAATATTGCATGGTGGAACTGGACCAGTTATGTGCCTCGGTGCCCAGGGAGAAGAGGGCAAGTAAAGCATAGACCTGGAGGAGCTACTGCTCGTTCAGACTGGTGTGAGCAAGATCAGAAGCAACCCGCCAGCTTCTGCTTTACCTCGGCATTTCTTGGCTTTGCTGGGTTTCATTCCAAGCAATGTTAGGGCAGGTCTACACTACGGGGGAAAATCGATATAAGATACGCAACTTCAGCTACGTGAATAACGTAGCTGAAGTCGAAGTATCTTATATCGATTTACCTACCGTCCTCACGGCGCGGGATCGATGTCCGCGGCTCCCCATGTCGACTCCGCTACCGCCGTTCAGGTTGGTGGAGTTACGGAGTCGACAGGAGTGCGTTCGGGGATCGATATATCGCGTCTAGATGAGACGCGATACATCGATCCCCGAGAAATCGATTGCTACCCGCCGATACGGCGGGTAGTGAAGACGTACCCTTAGTGTTTTTTCAGTGCGGCTTCTGAGAAGTTGTGATTTTTTTGTTTCTAATTAGCCACATCAGTCTGTTGTTTATTACCCTCCTTCCTGCGGTCCCACTACCTGCTGTCACTACAGGAACCGAAGACAATTCAGCCCTCTTCACCCCTGAATACTTGCTCAATCAAATCTTGTAAACATCTAGTTGAGTACATGACATGCCGCACTGACTCTGGTTATCTTGTTTCTCGCTCCCTGCCTCTTCAGTGAGCCGTAGCTTCAAAATCAACATATGCCACCAATGTCTCATTTTGATGGGGTCTTTGACTTGAACTGTGCAACTGAACTTCGCAGCCATCTGATGTTAATTTAGTAATTACTGGAATAATATGCTGAATTATTTTGCAGATGGTGCTTATGCTTTCTGACATATGTGCGTTTGCCACCTGTACTAGCTGATCTACGTAATGTCTGTCCTTGCTTTTGGCATTTCAGTGTGCGTGATGTGAGACTGCTTTAAAAGCTTTTCTGCTAGCATCTCTAATTCTTTCCAGAGCCAATGGCACAGTCAGAATGCAACAAGCAGAAATAAGAGAATATTTCTTTACAGTTTGACACGAAAATGTTGCCGTACAGGGCCACTTTCTCAGCTGAGATAGAGCCAGTGATGTCACTAGTTAATTTAGGTCCAGGCCTGAAGTCAGCAACGAGTTACACCTGCTGGCGATGTGGCCTTGTATTGTTAAGAGTAGTAATCATGATTTTGGAGCTTGTATTTTATTTCAATGAAGGAAAAACATTTTCACAGGATACATTGAAGAGACAGACATATTTACCAGGTTCTTAGTAAATGGCAAAGGAATTCTTTCATACCAGAGACATTTTCCATCTGTGATGGTCTTATGTATTTTTGGAGGAAGTGTAAAACATTTCCAAAGGTATTTGCCTTCAGTACCTCTCTCTGTCTGCCAAGAGGTTCAGCCACTTACTCCCCTCACCCTCCCCAAGGAAAATGCAATCTCTCCTTCAATCTCCTTCCGACACGATGAATGCTGTTTTGTCACCCTTAAGACATAGCATTCCTTCTTTGCATGTGGCCGTGTACGAATGGTTTATGACCAACTTACCCCCAATGAGCCTGATCCTGATTACACCCATGTGAATCAGGAGTAACCCTCTTGAAGTTAATGGAATTCACTGGTTTATGTATTTGATTGAGCCAAAGCCTGTGGAAGTCAAGAGGAGTCTTTCCATTGACTTCAGTGGGATATGAATCAGTCCCAGAGGGAGAGCAGAATCAGACTCAATGTGTAATTTACCCCATTGTTTATGTCACCAGTAGATTTGGCCCAATATGGGGGTTGCACCCACTAACTACAGGCTGCATTCTGCTGAGTTTGGCTTCTTATGCATTTGGGAGGGCATGGGTGTGGGGTGCAGGCATGGAGCTGGGTTAACCACACTTTGCTTGGGGACAGGCATTTCCAGTTGCAATAATATTTTATTTCTTTGTTTTTGTCACTAGTTACTCCAGAGGCCATTGGGTTCTTATCTGCAGTTGGAGTCTTTATTGTCCTCCTCACAGTCCTTTTCCTCTTAATCAACAAGAAACTGTGCTTCGAAAAGATCGGTGGACTCCCATGCTTGGAACAACCAGGGAGACGAAAACACTACAAAGAGAGGTCGGGGGTTCATGAGGGCCTGGGTAAGCATCGTCATTATCTCAGTGCCTTTGATGTACAGAAACTCACTGAGGCTTTGATTAAGAAGAGAGTAGAGCCATTTTACTGTGTCTAGTGTTGTTTGCGTGGAAAATAGCTGGGGTTTGAGGTGCGGTGGTGTGACCTCTAACAGTAGATATAATGAATACAGGATTGCTACAAGGGACCCATCCTCTTTGTCGTCCTGAGCAATGTTCTCTTGAAAGATGGAAGAAAAGGTTGGAGAAAACACATTTTTTCATTGTTATCTTGTGGGAGTGCTTTGGTAGTGCAAAGAGCAGAAAAATCTGGGCATTTCTGGCATTTCCTCAGAGCAATGGGAATGTTGTTTGCTCAGTGTAGGATGCATCCATCCTGACTTCCTGACATTAACTCTCATACATATCATCCTGCATTAGTCCCATTCCAGAAACATATATTAAACAGATCTGCGATGACACTCTGAGTTACTATAGCTTGCAGGGAAGGCTTATGGGGGAGTTTTACTTTTCTCGTTTAGCCTAAGAACGTCGGCACGTAACCTGAAATTTTCAGACGTGCTCAGCTCCTACAACAGATCCAGACTGATTTTTTTCAGAAGAGCTCTGCTCCTGTTTAGGCACCTGAATACGTGGCGACATTGGGAGCTTGTAAGTCCTTTTGAAAATCTGACCATCGGTGTCTCAGTGGGAGGTGCTGAACTGCATGCAAATCTGGCCAGTAGCTTCCTAAATGTTTTGGTGGGAAGGAAAAATGCTAAGTAAATGTTCTCTAGGGTAATGTTAATGCCAATAATGGGGGACATTTCATAGAAGTTACCTGTCATGTATCAGAAAGTTCTACAATAAATATTTAAAAATATATATCAACACTTACAAATCTATACTTAAAGAGGCACTGCCAAGCTGCTAGGCTAAAATATGACCTGCCTTTAATATTTTTTTCAGATTTTGCTTGCAAAGTCGGTTGCATTTTATATGTGTTTGGGTTTCTCTGCCAGAATATATCCTTCAGTGTGCTTTTAATTAAATGATGGGGCAAGATGCCCAGTCTTCAAGATTAGTTACAGAAGGGCCTAACCCTATTAACACTTAGATCCCAATCCTGCAGTTCTCTTCCTGTGGATTAGCCACAGACCTGTATAAAACCTCATGGACTGCACTGTAGCTATATCCAGTTGGCCAGGATCCACCCACACTGGGGCCTTAATAAAAAGCAAACAAATGCTTAGTCACAAGTTGACACGGAAGTCAATGGGACTACTTATCAATGTAGTTAAGCCTGCCAGTAAATCTTTTTAGTAACAAAGCCATTGGGACTCATCCAGAATGAAGGGCTCAGCTTGCATGTCATTTTTTCCTCTTTCTTTTGGGGCTCTGTGTCATAAATTTAACATGACTTAAGCATAGATTTTTCTGTGTTAAAAGAAATTTAACGGTATTATTTTTAAGTCTTTATTTTTTTTCTGGCAAGTAGTACAAGAGTGTGGCTCTCAGCAATGTGTAGGTGTCGACGTTCTTTGGAGCTGTCAAAGACTATCATGCAAACATATATTTACGATGCCTTTTAAAATGTGAATTATTAATAAACAGGGTGGATTTTTTTCCCTCCCAAATTCTGAAGGCATAAAATTGCTGCCAAGCTGAAGCACTCTGTGGCAATTTTCATTTCAAAGTAAATTTTCTGTGACTGAGTAATAAACCCTTGAAAACATGGGTTTATAATGGAAACACTAATTCAACTTTAACTACAGCTGTGCCGTACAAGCAAAATACCATACACATTAATGAGGTGCTAAATCTGATACCATAGAGGAGTACATTGTAATCATTAATTACAATGGGAGATTACTCTTGGAGCCTATGTTCTCCTTTACAAAGTAAAACAGTCATGAAAAGTTGAAGTTAGAGCGATTCAGAATGTCACCTTTTCTATGGTTAGGTTAATTTTGATATATAGGTATTTTTAAGACCATTAGAAGACATGCTTGCAAAAGAACTAGGATTTCTTACAGACATAAGCATGAAAAAATGGACCAAAACCTAATGGTTACATATCACATCATATGGCAGTTGCAGAAGCCTAGAATATAGGCTGATGATGGGGTTGCCAGGTGGTCTGAATCTAGCAGGGCAGCTGTGGTTTATGATGAAATCATTCTATGAGATAGCTGTAGTTAGTATAACTAAGGTAATCTCCAAATATTACTGCTAACAGGTCGAATTTTTTTCTACCAAGGAATTTGATTTTTGCTGTGGTAAATGCATCTGTATATACGTATGTGTATGGGTATATATTATTACAGTATATGCAGTATATAAATTACTTGTGTTTCTGTTTTTCAGTTCTCTTCTTTATTCTTCTTGGTGGAAGGTTGCCTTTATTATTAAAGGGCCAGATTCAATAAAAAAAACCCTCTGCTTCTCATTGTTAAGATGTAAATGGTTATGGTAGTAAGTAAATGATGGGCAGATATGGTGAAATAGTGAAATCTAGCCACCCCACTTCAGGCGGGGTTTGGAATGGTTGAAACACTTCTTCTGTCAGCTGTTGAAATTGGTTGGCCAAATCGAAGGGCAGGTGTAGGGAATCAAATTTTAATCTCCACTACACTGCTGTAAATCTGGAGTACCTTTATTGACTGCAGTGGAGTAACTCAGATCTTACACCATTGTGAATAAGTTCAGAATCTCGCCCAAGAAGTTTAATGGCTCTCTGAATTTGATGTACATGACAATCTTCACCTATATCCTTGCTGGATTTGCTGTTGAATGTTGACCTATTTAACAATAAAAATAAAGTTGGAAGGAAAAATAAATCTGTCTGGTTCATACCTTGTAGGTTCTCACGTTAGCCTTATATATATAATGAGTGTCTTCCAGTGCCTGGAATCTGAACAAAGATTTGACTGAAGTTGGTTGTACAGTGGCAAAAGGAGTTGAGTGAAATACATGTTTTCATCATTGTGAATCTGTGAGAGACATCTGGCCATTTTAGTCCTAATTTGGTTGTAATAGAGGGGCCTGTGTCTTTCTGAAAGGAGCAATACACTTGAAGAATCTTTATGGAAAAAAGTATTAATTGAAAACCCTTTAGGGAACTCCAGAACAATGACTCGTAATTACTGGTATGCAATGAGTGTCGTTTGTGGTACTTAAGGCTTTTGTGTCTAGTACTCTAGTCCCTCTTTCTGACCTTAACGATGAGCTGCATTCTGGACCATGATGCTTTGCCACTGATTGTCTCTCTTCAAGTGTGCGTGCACTCCAAGCCATGTTGGAGCAGCCAAGAGCAATTCTGAGTTAGAGTGTGTACAGCTGAAGAGAAGGAGTTGGGACTAATTGCTGGGTTGCTAGGCCTTAGCATGGTTAACATGTGCAGTTTCCCCCCAGGAGCTGGTAGCCATTGCTCTAGGAGTTGAGGGGGGAAGAGATAATATTATCCCTTTGATCTGTACCAGTGGTTCTCAAACTTTTTTTTTTTTGCGGACCACTTGAAAATTGCTGAGAGACTCGGCAGATCACTTACTGATCTTCCCAAATGTTGTTTGTACTGTTAGCTAACTATTGTAAAGCACTTTGGATAAAAGCTCTATATAAAAAAAACTTTATAATAATTAACTCATATTTTAATATCAGTAGTCTTACCTTTCTGATGCAATGGATGTGCCCTCTTTCCCCCGCTGCGGCAGCACCTGAGCTGGGGGGTCTCTCCCTCTCTCCTCCACCGCAGCAGCCTCCTAGCTGGGGCTGGGAAGGAAGTGGGTATCTCCCCTGCCACAGCAGCCACAAAACTGAGGCTGGGAAGGAGGAGCATCTTTCCCTAGCATCCACAGCCCTGGAGCTGGGGAAAGTCGCCTCTCTCTCTGGCAGCCACAGGCCTGCATGTCCCAGATTCCACCCCCCTTCTTTTTTCTCACCCTACTGCCCCCTATTCTCTATTCCACTGAAAGCCACCCCCCCCCACTTACATATGCGTCTTCTTCAGGGTGCAGGCACCTAATTAGTGGAATCACACTTGCGCGGCTCCACTAATTAGGTGGGTGGTCCTTCAGTCTCTTGTGTTCCAGCCATCCAGGCGCGCACCTTAGAGGGAATTATCTGCGGACCCCCTGTATGGAGCTCGCGGACCACTGGTGGTCCACGGACCACAGTTTGAGAACCTCTGATCTATACAGTGCATGCAGGGTGAATCTTGTTCCTGTGCAGAGGGTCAGTACAAGACCTGTGCACCACTTTAGTCTCAAGTGAGCTCTAGTTGGAGGGTGTATGGTGCTGCAAAGGCCCTTCGCATGGGGTGACTTTTACCCTTGAAGTGGTGAAAGTTTACAATATGCATTGTTGAGCAGTGCATTTTAACTGCAAAGTTCAGGCCCGAAACCAGCTTGTTTGCAGGAATATGTAACAAGCATAGGGCAAACCCTTGTGTACATAGCCGTATCTAGCCACAAGCTGCAGTGCTGTGACTCAGAAAAGGAAACAATCCACTTTGTGTTATATCTCGATTTAGCACTTTTTAATACCGATGTGACTTATTCCAAAGTGGAGCAGAATGATCAATCTTACAGCCCACACTGAAGGCTGGAGAAGAAAATTGTGGTCTCTTGACTCCGCTTTACACAATTTACAGAGGAAAAAAGCACAGAATTCTGCCTTTTCCTCATATTGCCAACAACAAGCATTCAAAAATCACAAGTTGCATCCCCCCAAAAAATCACGAGGCCGCTTAAAATCAAAAGTACACAAAATGGGGGATGGAGTTGATTTTTATTTATCTTGGGGTTTTTTTTAACCCTTAGAGTGCCTCAGATTGTGTTTTCAAGCTTTTCTTCTAAGCCACAGGGGATAGAAACTTCCTTTAAAAAAAAAAAAAGCTGAAATTCTTACATAGTTACTTGACTGCAGGAACTGGGGATTTAAGGAAAACACCCAATATCACAAGACTTGGAATAAAATCACGAGGGTTGGCAACACTGCATTTTTCTCTTGCTTTCTCAGTGTGTCCTTTTGTCTGAGTTCTCCATGGAACCTGTCTTGGGAGCAGAGGCTGTGACCATCTCGTACTGCCACCAAGCTAACCCTTATGCCTACTCATGAATGAGGAAGAGAAAGGGGAAGCAAATGGTGGCAGTAATGTGCACGCTCAGTTCACAGGCTGTGTAGACTGTCTTCCTCCAACAGCACAATCAATAGTGAAAGAGATTTGTGTCTTTCCAGAGCAATACAGTTATGGCCGCTATTAGCATTGCTTACATTAGCAGTAGCACCTAGAACTGGAACCCCTGTAGGCTTGGTGTTGTGCTGTCACAGAAAAAGGCATGGTCCCTGCCTCAAAGAGCTTAGAATCTAATTGGAAGCACTACAGCACCAGTGAGTGAAACAAGCAGTAAGTGGGAGGAAGGAGGAGGAGGGTAACTGCAGTGAGGCCACGCAGTTGTCTAGAATAGGTCTGTGGCTTTGAATTCTTTTAAAGGCAACATACGTAATGTCTAGAGCACTGCTCTGGGATCCAGGAGACTTGGATTCTATCCCTGGCTCTGCCACTAGCCTGCTGGCTGACGTTGGGCAAGTCACAGCGCTGCTCTGTGCCTCAGTTTCCCCATGTGTAAAATAGGGCTAACGATAGTCACTAAAGTGCTGTGAGATCTGCTGATGAAAAGAGCTATGCAAGAGCTAGGCATTATTATTACTATTTATTAATGAAGTGTTTGAACATAAATACCATACTTTTTCTGTCTGTCTCACTGTCTAGCCAGTGCTAGGTGTGTAATTTCTATAGGCATCGTGACAGAAGTGGATCGTGAGAGGGTGAGGGGTTGGACATATGGGTCAGTTCAGGGACTTAAAGATCCACCCATGCCTCAGGGGCATTGTGAAAAGGAGTGGAGAGATACGTGTCTAAAGTCCGTAGCATGTGGCATAATGTGTGGGTGTATCCCCACACTGTTAACTGTGCAGCATTTGCTGGTGGTCCACGGAGAGCCAGCCACCTAGAGCTCCACAGATGTATGGGGGAGATGTAATGAAAGCAACAACAGATACTGTGATTCTAACTTTTTTTCCACAGGAGTTAAAAAAAAAAAAAATCTTTCTGACAGGAAACTAGAAATGCTTCAGTACTTTCCTAGCGTTACTTTTCCATGCAAGCAATTGCCACAGGCTTGTTACATGATCACAGAGCAGAGGGGAGATAGCTAGGCCATGTGCTTGCAAAGGGTGGGGACTCAGGAGTCAGTAGGTCTAATTGTATGGCGTCTGCACTATGAAAACAGGGTGAGAGCCCTTGTGTGCGCGGGTGAGCACATGTACACTCACATAGATGCTGAAAGTTATTTGCTGTGCCACCTTCTTGTTACTATTCAGAAAGGAACCATCCAGTTGTTATGTTCATTTGACCCATGGTCAGAGAATTTCTAAAGACCTGATTCTGGTCCCATATTGATTTTACACTGATGTACCTCCATTTGCTTCAGTGGAGATACTCCTGATTTACACTGACAGCGGATTGGAATCTGGCCCTCCCCTATATCACAGGCAACAGAGTGTAGTCCAGATGTGTTTCCCCCTACTCCCCACTGACCTAAAATTCACCCAAGAACATAATTATTGATCACGTTAGCACCTACGAGTTCCAATCGTGGACCAGGACCCCCGTCGTGCTAGGCGTAGGTGTCATGGATTCATGAGTCTGGTTTATGCCCTGGGCTTTCACCCATCTCCTGGGAGTAACACTTTTGTGTGCTGGATCCCCTGTGTCCCACGGGGTTGGCACAGCAGCTCCATGACTCTGAAGCTGAGCTTTAGGCGCCAGCTCTCCCTGTCTCTGTATGGTCATGACTGCACAGGAAAGACAAATCTGCAGCCGGCCTGTGCCAGCTGACTCGGGCTCGTGGGGCTTGGGCTGCGGGGCTGTTTCACTGCTGTGTAAATGTCTCGGCTTGGGTCTGGAGCCTGGGATCTAGGACCCTGCAGGGAGGGAGGGTCCCCGAGCTCGGGCACCAGCCCAAGTCCAGACGTCTACACAGCAGTGAAACAGCCCCACAAGCCCGAGTCGGTTGGCACAGGCCAACTGCGGGTTTTCTTTGCTGTATCGACATACCCTCCGGGGCTCCCTGCAGCAAGTCCAGCCAAGCCAGACTCCTATGAGAGACTCCCTCCACTTCTGGGCACAATGCTCTCAGTAAGTATCTGCAGAATCCACAACACAGGCCTTTGCATGGAAGGAAACAGTTTAGCAGTTACCTGGAATACAGACTCTGAATGTCCTGGGGTTAGCGTGAAAGAGGTGGAAGCCAGGGTTTTGCCATGCTTCCCTATGCTCCATCCCTGCTCCTTGTCTCTCCATAGAGAGCCCTGTGGCTGTGTCTCTGAGGCCAGTTCTTAACACAGGTTCCTGTGTCCATTGTCCTTCTGCTGCAAAACCGTGCTGTGTTCACATATTCAGCTCCCTCTGCAACAAATGTGCTGATTCTAGCCCAGACAGTCCTAGTGGCTATATGTGTCAAATACCTAACCTGATCTCCCATATCTCAGGAAGAAAAATCAGTTCTTCCCCCAACGGGTAGCAGTGCAAAGGTGCTCGGTACAGAGTCATGCAGATACTTCATAAAATATTGAGGATAATTCTCACATTTGTCAAAGATGTATAAGCACAGAACAAAAAGACTGTCCCTGCCCCGAAGAGGTTACAATCTAAGTAGAATAGTAATGTGCCTATATATGGAATAAGTAGTTTGTGTCACACAGAGCAACTCACAGAATGGAATAAACCCTTTGGGGTAAGGTTGCAATCACACTGTCCTGCTCAGATTTAACGATGGTACTGCAGATGTTATTTCACAATGTTTGCGTTTAGGAATTGCAGAAACATTTTTCATCTTGTTTTCGTACTATTTCTCTACATTGTAGACAAGCCTGGATTCGTGAAACAGCTCCTAACTGTTATGAACAATTAATGTCAAGCTTACACAATAGATCTTGCTATCGCTCTTCCCGCCCGCCTCCCGTGATAACTGTAGGGGACAGTAATTTATAGTTGCCATTCTTTTACAAAAGGAGCGCACATGACAAAGGATCAGAAAGAAGGGATGCTAAATATCCTGACAAAAATGTGTTTTGTTATCGGGAAATCAGTTTTTAAAACAAATCCTGGCACAACTCCAAACATAGGTAGCTGAATGTAAAGCTGTGAAGAGAAAAATAAAAAATTTCAGAACTCTGCTTGGGCTTTAGAGCCTTCATGGCTTCTGATCCTTGTTTTATATTGCACCCATTACTGTGATATCCTGTTTTGGGAGAAGTGCTCGAGAGTTAAAGCATTTATACTGCTCCTCTGTCTTCGAAAGTCTGTGTGACTGATGTACCCTCAGATACTACAGTGATCAGCGCTTGACACGTGTATGTAGAAATTTACATGGTGACCCCTGCCCTCCCCCATCTTTCACTCCTGGGGGCATTCTGCACCAAAAAATTACAAATTCTGTGCATACTGACCATACTGGGATTGTTGGGTGATTTATTGGCAGCAATGTGCCGATTTTCCAGCACCACTGCACCAGGAAACTAGGGTTACACAGTCTCCTCCACGAAACCCCCAATACGAGGGGACCTTTGAGGAACAGGAGGCTAGGGTGGACAAAGAGGCTACCCCTCAAACCCCTGTTTCATCGTCGTTTCTAGGTGAGATAGGCAGTGCCGTAACAAGGGCGAGGCGAATGAGGCACTTGCCTCGGGCATGCAAAGCGGAGGGGCACAGCTCTACCACGATCGGCGGTGCTTCGGCGGCAGCTCTACTGCCACCGCTTCTTCGGTGGCAATTCGGCAGTGGGTCCCTGAGTCCCTCTCAGAGGGAAGGACCTGCCGCCAAATTGCCACCACCACTTCATTCATTCTTCAGCGGCAAGTCGGCGGCGGGTCCTTCTTTCCGAGATGGACTCAGGGACCCGCCACCGAAGAGCCTGGAGCTGTCCCTTGCCTCGGGCGCAAAAATTCCTTGTTACGGCTCTGCAGTCATGCCTCCATCACCATTTATAGCCAATGATTTTTGTCAGTTCCGGCACCTTGTGAAGAGGGTGGCTGATACCAGCCACATACTGTACTTCTTGAGGAAGTTAAAGACTCTCATCACAAACTCCTGGACACTTTGTATTCCGTGACACCCACCGGGGTTGCACTACCCATTAATGAACCACTCCTGGATCCAGCAAAGATTGTGTGGCAAACTCCAGCCATCATGCTGCTAACTTGTAAACAGGTGGAGAAGAAATATTATGTTGCCCCAGGGACTCAGAATTTTTGTTTCCTCATCCCCCTTCTAATTACCTGGTGGTGGATGCTGTAAACAAGTGGGGTAGACAGATTTACTCTGGGTCTGCTCGTTAGGAAAAGGGCCAGAAAAGGTTAGACCAGCCTACTCATCTGCGACTCTCCAATTTCAGATAACAAATTATCAGGAGATTATGCCCAAGTATGACTACATTAATTACAATGAGTTCACATCCTTTGTTGATCATCTTCCACAGGAGCACAGAGAACACTTCCTTCTGGGCCATAATTAAAGGGTCAATTATTGTCCAGAACCTCTCTCTCCAAGCATCCTTGGGTGCTGCAGACACTGCTGCTAGATCCACCTCCACAGCAGTTGTCACATGCAGGATGTTGTGGCTCCAGTTGTTGGGACAAAGGAACACTAATTCTAAGAGTGATGAACAACATCAGGCAGGACAAGGCCAGGGTTGTCGTTGCAGTACCAACTTGGCCGAGGCAAGGTTGGTGTCCTTACCTGCTTCACCTGTATATTCAACCAATGCTCAAGCTTTTACCGTCCTGCATCTCCTCTTCCAGGAAATGGGTTTTGTGTTTCAATCCAACCAAGAGGTGAAGTTGTTCTCCAAACATAGCTCCCAGATGGTTCATGGGATTAGAATCCTGCTCAACAGGAGTACAACAAGTATTATAAACAGTAGAAGGGAGTCAACTCGAATTACTTAAATTCAGAAATGGAAGAGGTTCAACCACTGGTGTCACGGTCACCATCTTGTGCCTGAATCTCCTCCGCTCTTAGCCATTGTGGACTATCTGCTGGACTTAAAAAATTGGGTATATCAGTTAGCTCTGTTAAAGGTTCATCATCCTGTGATATCAGCTTTTCATTTCCCCCTAGATGGGTATTCCATTTTTGTGCACCCTATGTTCTTGAGATCTATTAAGGGTCTGGGTAATCTTTATCCCCAGGTTAAAGATGCTACTCTGATTTGGGATCTCAACCTGGTACATAGATATCTTATGGGACCTCTGTTCGAATCTCTGGCGACCTGCATCTTGCTTCACTTATCTATAAAGACTGCCTTTCTAGTAGCTAACATGTCAGCCCACAGGGGTGGAGAAATTGGAGCCTTGATGGCAGAACCCCCATTTATGATATTTTTCAAGGACAAGGTCTTACTATCACCACACCCAAAGTTCTTAGCTAAGGTGCTGTCGGATTTCCACCTGAACCAGTCTAATGATCTACTGGTATTTTTTCCTAAACCACATAAATCTGAGGTGGGAGACTTCGTTAAATGTACGGCAGGCATTGGCTCTTTATCTGGATAGGACCAAGCAATTTCGGAAGTAATTTTGACTCTTTCTCTCCACTGGAGAAGGATCAAAGGGGTCCACGATCTCTTCACAGAGACTCTTGAGGTGGATCCGTGGGTGTACTACAGCTGGTGCTTTGCCTCCCCAAAGGGTTATAGCGCACTCTACCAGATCACAAGCAAATTCTACAGCACTACTCGAAAACATGCAAGTGTCTGAGATATGCAGAGCTGCTACGTGGGCCCCAGTGCGTACCTTTTCTAACACTATGCCTTGGTCCATGCGCTCAGATCTGATGCGGCACTTGGTTCTGTTCTACTGTCTTCAGTCTTGATCTTGATTCTGAAGCTCCCTCCTCCCTGTGAGGACACTGCTCAAGAGTCACCTGAAGTGGAGCACCCGTAGGGCACTACTCAAAGAGGAAGAAAAGGTTACTTTGTGCAGTAGCTGTTCATCGAGATGTGTTTGCCTATGGGTGCTGCACTATAGTCCCTCCTTCCCCTCTGCTTCAGACTGTTCTTGTTGGATGTTTGGATAGAGAAGAAACTGAGGGCAGTTTGCCTGTGCAGCCCTATATACCCTCAGAGTGTGGCATGAGGTTGTAGAGAGGGCATGCACGGGTCCAACAGACATTGCTTATGGAAAATCTCCGATCAAAGGCTTGAGAGGCATATGTGCACCTGAAGTGGAGCACCCATAGGGGGAGACACCGTGAAGAACCAAACTGCTGCCCAAGGTGAGTAACCTTTTCATCTTTGGAAGCTTGGAGTTATTTTCCCCCTCATTGATGCAGAATGAACAGGGGTCAGAATGTTCCTGTAGAGAACAGCAAAGCTGTGGAAGGGGTTCCTAGTTCATGTTAAAGAAATAACCATGGCGCTGAAAACTGTTAGATCATTTTACCGTAGACATTAAATGTATGTGAATTTTGCTAGTTGAATTTCTCCCAATATTCTTTCTTCCTCCTGGGTCTCCTAGGAATGGAATGATGGTACATCTGACAGTTACTGTCATGACTCGGATGTTGGGGGGTCAAGCCTCGGAGCACTCGGAGCTGCGCGCATAAGAATTGAGCCACTGGGGACCTGCTGCAGCACTTAAAACAGGCCTGGTCTGCAGGCTCCCTTCAGCCAATTAGGTGGGCAGGTCAATCAGGTGGTCCTGCCACAACCCATCTGAGCTCATTTATCTGCCTGGAGGCTGGGCTGGCTAGTCCTCAGGCTCAGCTGAAGGAGCTCACTCCTTACAGTTACCATCGCTCATAATATAATCTATAAAGAAAACAGTGTATTGATTGTAGGGATTCCATAGTGATGTTGTGGCACTTTCTCTTCTATGCCTAACATTGACCCTTCTACCTATCTGATTTTCTAAAATAAAAGAAACAATTAGTAATTAAACAGGCTATTTAGCCTGAAATTTCTCAGGAGAGGCAGAAAAAGTTGGGGATGTGTGAAGTGAATCTGATAAGATAGATAGATAGATATTGAGATATGCACATTAAAAATAAGTGGTACTCTCTCCCACCAACATTTCACTTATTGTTCTCATCAATTTTTCTCCATCCATAACTCAGTTTTTTAAAATGTGAGTTGAGATTGGTGAAGTTATTTAAAATGAAAATTCTTAGTGTTGGAAGGGCCTTGCTGTGACGCACGTTGTAAACATCAATTAAAGCAGCACCGTTGTTAATTAGGGTTTGGACTTCTGGGAAATAGCCAGTCTCTAACTAATGTAAACTCCCTTGGCTTCTCCAAACAGTTTCTAGAAACTGTCACCCTCCAGTGCCAGTTCACAATCTGCTATAAGCCGAACAGTTTTCCTAGATTCTGAAAATTGCCTCAACTTTGGGGCAGCCTAGTAGTGGCGATCAAAACTGTGTGTCATCCATGGTCCTGCAGATGGTGGTATTTTTATTTTTGTTTTTTGTTTTTAATCACTGCTTACAAGTGCTCCTTAATCTAGATTTTCATTTAAAAAAAATCTCTTTAGTATTCTGGTTGTGAAGACAACTTCCAGAATGTGAACTGAATATACTGCAATGCAGTGAAGTTTGCCGGAGTCTGCAGACAGCTTGAACCAATAGCTTTAGGAGTTGTGCATGGCTCCATTAATCTCAGAAGGCTGTTATATCTGAAACCTAATAATGGCATCTGGATGCTTCCCGGGGTACCCAGGATTGTGAGGTACCTTGCTGCTCCCTGCCATTAGCATGAGAGAACCTTGTCTGTGCCTGTCAGGGGTCAGCTTCCTGATAACCCTGGCCAAAGACAGCACAAGTACTCCCCTCTCAGCTTCCCTGCCTCCGCCCAGACTATGCTGTCTCTCTGCAGGCAAGCGATAGGCACACACTTAAATTTATTCATGTTTTCACTATATCTATTATCACAGAACAGAGATTCAAATGATAGTAAGTGAGAATATTGGAAACAAATAGTTACCTATAACCCAAAATCATAACATCCTTGCTACAGCCTAAACTTAACTCACAGGACATTAGTGTGTCTCCCTACAGGATCGCTTACCCCGAGTCCTTTTCCCAGCATTTTCAACCAGAATGGCTGAGACCTTCCTTTCATAAAATCAAGCCCGCTGGCAACTTGGCTTTAGATTAAAGGATGACACCTAGTCCCCTTTCCACTTCTTTTTTAGTTACACAATATGGACCTTTGCCCCAGCAGGTTCTATCTTCAGAGACTGATCTTGGAGCTCCTCTGTCTTTGTAAATCTTCAGGCCAGCACCTGACCCAGGCAACAAACACAGCCTGTCACCAAGTATGCCCATTGTTTTTATGCTGATTGGGTTGGCCCGGAGGCATACAATACACAATGGCCTGCCAGAAATATAAATATTTACTACCTCCGTTCCTGCCTAGAATCTGTTTATCACCTTCTGGCAACCTGTCTTAACTTAGCTATTTTAAGAACATAATTTTCAGGATACATACAGAACTCCTTACACATTATCTGCCCATACATTTCACAACAATGATGATGACCAGTGTGACACATGCTTTCAGGTAGAGAACTTACGTGACCCCTCTTGGTGAATGCAGGGGATCCTTGTAACCCTATTACCCCTGTGCCCTCTGCCAGTGGGGACCAAGAGGTCCTTAGGTCACAGACATGAGCTAGTAACCCCTCACAAAAATGCAGAAAGGTTTTGTTCTCTTTATTTTTAAAGCAACTGTTCCGTTTTAGAAGCAATGTTTAGCTCCTGTGCTTAGCAATCATCGCTGGATGTAGCAAACCCAAATCACTTCCTACCTAAAAATCCCCGAAAGGCCTAACTCTCTCCTTCCCAGCCGTCAATATTGCCAGCGTCCCCTAACAACGTCTACAGTGCAGTGACTCATCACTAGAAAAATCTGCAGAACGTTGAAAACATATCATTTGGAGATAGTGTAAAATGAATTGAATTCAGAGTCAAAACAAATAGATCATACGAGGAAGAGTGGTTGGATGGGAGCTGGGGGGACAGTGAAGGGAATGGGCGTGATTGATTGCATGGGAAATATAACCTTGGTTTAATGGACCACTGAAATGAACGGCAAGATTCCAGTTGACTCCAAGTGGCATTGGGTCAGTGTCTGCGCATGTACGGGAAGGCTTTGTGATAGCCATTAACTTTAAAAATGTATTGTCAAAGATTTAGTCACCCACGCTTTTATCACCGGGATAATGATGATAATTTTAAGTACGTTCTAATGACGACAAATGTCTTGGAGATTTCTACAAAATGAACCATAGCCAGTTAAAAGACCATCATTTGGCAAAATAATCAGTCATGGAAGGTGCATATTGAAAAGATCAATTGAGTCATCCACGTCTAATTCAATGAATATTCCCTAAAAAAGACTGAACAAAAGACTCTCTAGTTTTATATATCCCAGGAAATGGGGCTCCTGTTGGTTTCCTTTGGATACTATTCTGCAGCCTTATATGTATAGTTTTGGAGAGGTTTTCTTGGTGGTCCCTCTCTATTTTCCCTTTTTTAATGTAGTTATGCCTATCTATATTGCCTGGTAGCACGCTATATAATTCTCTTTCTTGAAGTCAATGATATCAGTGAGGCCCAGATTTCACACCTGGTGTTGTAAAATTCCGCCCCCCGTAGTTGTCACTGACCCAAGCAGTACAGGTGGTTCAATCTTTCCCCATTAGCCTTCTGGTAATTTTTGTTCCTCTTCTCTGAACTCCCCCTGAATTTGCCGATATCTTTCTGGTAAGGTGGGGAAAGATTTTTCAAAGGCACACGAAGAGCAGATGTGCCGGAGGCATGCAGAGAAGGGCCCATTGCCTTCCTGCAATCCTTATGAAGATGAAAAAATGACACACATTCCTGTTTTGAGATTTTTAAACCTCTCTCCACATTCTACTTCCAAAAAATCAGAAACTGTCTTAGGTTCTGGTTCTGCAAGGTACATAAGCACATGCCTAACTTTAAGCCTCTGACTAGTCCCACTTAATTCAATGGGACTGCTGACAATGCAGAAAGTTAGACATGCTTAACTGCCTGGCTGAATCAGGGCCTGAGTGTAGAAAGTGGTTATATTTCATTTAAACATCAAAAGAACATTGTAATTATTCTCAGCTTCCCCTTTCTCTGCCAACAATTGATGTCAAAATGTTCCTTTTAAACTTTCTCATAGAAATGAATACAGCCTATGGACTTGTTCACCCCTGGGAACAAACGTTTGTGTAGTAAATGGCTAGAACACAGTATTGGGAGTGGGGAGTTCTGCTTCTGTCTGCCGTTGATCGGCTGTGTGAGCTTTGGGCAAGTCAATTAAAAAAATAAAACAAAAAAAACTTTTTGTGCCTCTGTTTCACCATCTTCAAGGTGGATATGATATAATACTTAACTCAAGGGGGTGTTAAGGGAATCAAGGTTTGTAAATGCTTTGAGAACCTTGGCTGAAATTTGCTATATAAGCATAGAGTATTTTTATATAGATAGTTCTGGTGCTAATAATGTAATGTATGAGCACCACGAGATGTGCTAGCGTTCGAGTGGTCTGTATTTAAGTTTTTGTCATAATGGCTTTCATCTAGCTGCTGTAAGATTATCTGGAGCTCTTTGCTGTCTGCTACAAAATGCATGTCTTGCTGTGTAATCTTGGCTTTCTGGCGGTGGCTTTGTGGCTGTATCTTTAAGCTGGTGGAAGGGTTCTTGCCTTTCCTTCTCTCTAGGCTGGATAGTTTTGATAGATAACACATAGACATTGATGGACAAGTGATTTACGGTAATTTCTTATAATGCTTATTCTATAGCTCACAGAATTGTAAGTGTGGCATGCTGGCAAAACTGAACAACTGATCATCAGATACAGGTCATGGTATAAGCATGGCTTCTCAGAACGCTCAGAGTTTCCTCCAGCCACTCTCCTCCTGGATGTCCCGGATGTATGAAGCTGTCCAACAAGCAGGAGACTCCTTATCTTCTTCGTTGGTCAACTTGAGCAGAGTGGACCACAAGTCGGAGGAAGATGGAAACCAGGACTTAGAAGACAGTGATGGCAGTTATAAGGACTACTCTGAAGATTCAGAAAATGAAGGAAGCTTTAGCCAGAACATGGAAGGTACTGAGCATGTGCATCTTGAAGACAGTCACTTTCCATCAACAAGTCATGATCTTGATTCCCAGGCACCTGCCGGTGGCTCCAACATGAGTCTGCAATGGCAAAAAAGAGTGAGAAGCGGCACCAGCTCCTCGGAGCAACGTCCAGACGACACCAGCTCTCTGTCATCCCAGGGATTTTACCAAGAATATGATGACCACCAGCTGCTAAGTATGCTTCCTGCCATACCCGAGGAGGAAGGCTACCTCAACAGGCAGATAAGGGATCTTCAGCATGACCTTGATGTGGCTGGCTCATTAGAAAATATTAATGGAAAGGCATGTGTGGAAGGTAAGATGGTGGTAACCACCCGGCAGCATTATGCAAGAGGGCCCATTTCTCTCCTTTGACTTTGATTGATTTAGTTATTAATCTGCTCATTTTATTTTACATCATCTCTTGTAGATTTCTCACAGTTTCAAAATCCCCAAACCAACCATGCTAATGGCCCTGATTCTCCTCTGTCTTTCAGAATTAATTGCATTAAAGTGAGTGGAGTTCAACGGGTGTAAAGACACGGTAGATTAGAGGAAAATCAGGCCTTGTTACCGTATTAAGAAATGCAGTTCATTTCCCACATTTATTCAATTCAAGCTCATGAGCTTGACACGTCAGTGTGCTGTGGATTTCAGCCAAAATGCTTCAGGTATCAGAACCCTTCAAAGGGAGCTTTTCACCTTAACCCTTCACTTTGAGAAGCATCTGCTTGTACATCATTGCTTAAAAAAAAAAAAATCAAACCTTGCCAGGACTCTCAAGATGTTTCTCTGTGGTTTGCTTTGAAGTGCTGTACTGAAAGCTAGATGTGTTTTGAGAGTTACAGGTGAAGTACTCCCAGATCACTTTTTCTCCTCACAACTTTTCAAATAAGATCTAAGAGGACCATAGGTGCTGACTTCTACTGGCACCGGTGAATGCTTGACCCCCCTCAGCCCCTGGCCCCGCCCCGACTCCACCCTTGCCCTGCCCCGTCCCACCCCCATTCCAACCCCTTCCCCAAAGACCCTGCCCCGATTCCGACTCCTTTCCCAAATCCCCGCCCCGGCCCTGCCTCTTCCCCACCTCCTCCCCTAAGCGTGCCACATTCCCGCTCCTCCCTCCTATACAGCTGTTTGGTGGCAGCAAGCGCTGGGAGGTAGGCTGAGGAGCGGGAACGTAGCACGCTCAGGGGAGGAGGTGGAGGAAGAGGTGGGGTGGGGAACTTGGCTGCCGGTGGGTGCAGAGCACCCACTAATTTTTCCCCGTGGGTGCTCCAGCCCTGGAGCACCCACGGAGTCAGCATCTATGAAGAGGACACTAAGTAGGAAATTACAGGAAATGGATCAGAATTTGATTTAAAAAAAATTAAGTTAAATTAATAGTTTCAGGGGTCTGAATCTCAGCTACCCAAATGATGTATACCAGATAGCCCCTAATAATGGCTTCCAGACTGGGCTTGATAAGTTTCTGAAGGGGATGGTATGATGAGACTGCGTTCAATGGCATGTAGCCGACCTGCGACTGCTAGCAGCAAATATCTCCAACAGCTGGTGATTGGACACTAGATGGGGAGGGCTCTGAGTTAGTACAGAGAATTCTTTCCCAGGTGTTTGGCTGGTGGGTCTTGTCCACATGCTCAGGGTCTCACTGATCACCATATTTGGGGTCAGGAAGGAATTCCCCCCCCAGGTCAGATTGGCAGAGGCCCTGCATCTTTTTTTTGTCTTCCTCTGCACCATGGGGCACAGGTCACTTGCAGGTTTAAACTAGTGTAAATGGTGGATTCTCTGTAACTTGAAGTCTTTAAACCATGATTTAAGGACTTCAGTAACTCAGCCAGAGGTTAGGCGTCTATTGCTGGAGTGGGTGAGTGAGGTTCTGTGACCTATAATGTGCAGGAGGTTAGACTAGATGATTATGACGGTACCTTCTGGCCTTTGAGTCTATGAATCTATAGGTTAAATATGTAGTTTCAAGGATCTGTATGTCAGCTACCCAAAGGATGCAGACTAGTTTCCCCCCTAATAATGGAGAGAGAGGGCTGCAATAATCTTAAAACTTTGGCTGATGAGCAACTTTAAGCACAACAGCCTTCGAGGTGGGTGGTGGTGATCTGGAATTTCTGTGCTTCTGCACAGTGTTGCATGTGACCTCATTGTGTATATGTTCATGTGGAATTTCCTGTATCAATCCACTTTCCATGTGTGATCAGAGAGAGCTGGCAGAGATGTAAAGCCTATGTGGACACTGCATGAAAACTAGCATCCCGACTACATTGTATATAGGTAATGATGTATTAAAGCCATTGTTTCAGGGAATTTATATTTTCTCTTGGCCTAGGGTAAAATTTTCAGAAGTGATTTAGGAGCATAGGGGCTTGTCTACACAGGAAAGTTAATTTGGATTTAAAGAGGAATAGCTATTCCTGAATAACTCCATGTGTTGGGCACTCTTATTCTGGAATAAGAATGCAGGGCTGCCCAGAGGATTCCGGGGGCCCGGGGTCTTCGGCGGCGGGGGACCCTTCCGTTCCAGGACCGCCACTGAAGTGCCCTGAAGACCCGCGGCGGGGCCCCCCCGCCACCGAATTACCGCCGCCGAAGTGCAGCCCGGTCTTCGGCGGTAATTCGGCGGAGGGGGGCTCCCGCCGCGGGTCTTCGGGGCACTTCGGCGGCGGGTCCCGGAACGGAAGGGCCCCCCGCCGCCGAATTACCACCGAAGACCGAGCTGAACTTCGGCGGCGGGTCCCACTCCGTCTTCGGCGGTAATTCGCCAGCGGGGGGTCCTTCCGCCCCGGAGCGGAAGGACTCCCCGCCGGCGAAGACCGGGAGCAGAAGAAGCTCCTGCGCCTGGCCGCACAAGAGTTTTCCGGGCCCCCCGGAGCGAGTGAAGGACCCCGCTCCGGGGGCCCCGAAAAACTCTGGTGGGGGCCCCTGTGGGGCTCGGGGCCTGGGGCAAATTGCCCCTCTTGCCCCCCCCCCCGGGCGGCCCTGTAAGAATGCCTTGTTTTAAATTGGCTTAATCCACTTCCCAGAGTGTTAAGGGCTTGTCCACACAGGAAGTTATTCTGGAATAGCTATTGGATCAAGCTGATTCAGAGTAAGGCACTCTTATTCTGGAGTAGGAGCATCCATAGAGGCAGTTCATCAGGAATAGTTAATCTGGCATAACTCCCTGTGTAGACAAGTCCTAAGACTTCCAAGTGCTTAACTCTTTTGAAAATGGCATTTAGACACTTCTGAAAATTTGAACCTGCTGTTGCAAAAGCTCTCTCCTGAGAGCGGCTAAACACCTTCGACTCCCACTGTTGCCAGTGCGAGCTGTGGGTGCTCAGCAACTCCACTATTGTGCTTGATACTGCACAGGATCTGGCCCTTTGTTTTGATACTTGGTGGGGAGATCGGACATGGATGGTGTAAATCTTGGCAGTGGCCCTTCAAGAAAAATTTAAATCTGTCCTTTACTTTCTTCCCCCTGCACCATCATCCCCATTAAATAAGTAAATAATTAAAAAGGAAGGAATAACCAGCCAATACTACTCTTTCCCACCATCACCCCCTCCCCGCAAACTGCCCTGCCTGATGCCTTTGATATCGTATTTTAGAGCTGGATCAGTGTGAATTCTCAAGTTAGAAATCCATGCCTCAGTAGTGGTGTCTAATTCACAAATGCTGCATGAAGCCAGAGTAATCAGGCATTTATGTGGCTGTGCAATGGGATGAAATCCAGCCCCCCTTTCCCTTCCCCAAACTGCGGGCAGGATTTGACATTAAAGGACTGGAATAGTGGCTACGTTCTCTCAGCGCCTGTTCTATGGGAGTTCCTGGCCACTGGATCCATGTTAGTTCTTATGGCCTGATTCCTACCACCCTCTCGCCACATTAGTCTATATGGAGCCATCATGGAGCCCTGCTCTGCAGAGCTCCCCACCCCGCCCAGCTGCTTTGCCCAAAGCCCCTTCCTTTTCACCTGTAAGCCCCAGCTTTCCACCCTCCTCGTGCTTTTTCCTCCACTCTGCACTGCACTATGGACCATATTATGCCCTCATGACTTGATGGCAGTGAAGTTGCAGGCGTGGATCAAGGGCACAATATGGCATGAAGCTCTGACTTCTTTCATCTCAGAGCTATCTAAAACATACACATCGCAGCAGCTCGCTGGAAAGTGTGAAAGCACCCAACCGTGATTGAAAGTGTCTTGCCTGAGATTTTTTTTTTTTAAATTTCCCTTGTCTTGGATGCGATTGCACATGTTCTGCTACCCAAAGTGTGGCATACCCCTTCCTAAACATGCGTGCCCCTCCTTCGTCTTTCCCGTCGCTCTTTGGATCCATTGATTGACACTGAGCATGTGAAATGATCTGATGATAATTGAGAAGATGGGATATCCTGACAACTTTAAATTTCAAATCTTGATTGAAATGATCAGAGGAAATGTAAGAGGTATCCTTGTTTCTGTTAGCTTTCTTCCTAACCCTAAATGACAACATACATGAGCATATGGCCTGGCTGGCATTCAGTAAAGGAGAGTCATTCCCTAGCATAAATATTAAACTTTTGAAAAATTTTCATCTTGCATTTGGCATTATTTGCCTTGGTCCTGTAAAATACATGTTTCCTGTTTATCTTGGACTCTTTTCAGAACATTGCATCTTGATTTTATTTTACTTTAATGTACCGTATTCCCCTCTACAACAGAAGATTTTTAAGCTAAATTGGCACAAAACAAGAGCGATGCTTGAATGCTTTTTGTTGCCATGGAAATATTTCTGGGCACTTACTGAAGACCTGGTTGCCAATAGTAATGTAACAGAGAAAATAGATACACTTCATTTAGCAGCCACAGATGATTAATAGACCCATTACAGGGTCATCCCAATATAGGCTTTGCTGGTTTTAAAAAAATAGCAGCAAAAGAAAAGCCTTTTGGTGGAAAAACATCACCTTTGCTAGACGAAGTAAAGATGACATTATTGCAGTTAAAAAATTGGGCAGAAAAGACCGATTTTATCAAATAAGTTTTTTAACAGATGGTTTTCAGCCACACTTTTTTTTTTTTTTTTGCTTTCAAGAAACATGATCCCTATTTTCTAAATTGGCCCTTCTGCTGTCCTCAGTGCATTCCAAGCGTAGAGTATTGAAAGGCATCTCTAGGCTAAGGGGTCTAAGTGTTTGAGCACTGAAATCTTTGAGTTCTCAAATCACACTGCTGATAGTTAATGTGGCACATGCTGATTTGCTGTGGCGTAGGTTCGACTGCCACTGAATCCCTGTGTTGAGCCCCCAGTCTATAACTAAGAGATGCAAATGCTGTTGTGCCACAAATGCATTGAGAAGTTCTAGCGCTGTTTCACTTTCGTCACTTTTGGTCCATTGTCAGAAAACTAGATACATATGAGATCTGTATAAGGTGCACTGGAGAGTGGACACCCCATCAGTATTTAACTGAAGCTCAGTTGCCTTACTCCATATTCCTCTGTCACACCAGTTTAGCACCAATGCGAAGGAAACCTTCTTCTTCTTCGGTATCCCTCGATGCAAGGATGATCTCTGCCAAGGAGGTTCATTGATGACTTTTTAAGTGGCTGAGGAGCCCAATTCTGGCCCTGCAAATTTTCCCACAGAAGTGACAGTTGTAATCTTGGAGGAGACATAGCTGTTGGCTGGAATGCTGTGCCCTTTCTTTCCTCCTTTGTCGCTTCTCTGTCTCATGAGCACCTCTGTTCTCCTCAAAGTGAGCTGTGGCTTGGTGTATGATGTGACGCCACTGTGTTCTGTTCCACACCAAGTCCTCCCAGGTTGTTGGGTTGATGCCTCCCTTTTTAAGCTGTACTTTCAGTATGTCTTTGAAATGCTTTCGTTGCCCTTCTTCCCTTACTTAACTGAGAGAAGTGTACTTGCTTTGGGAGGCGAGTGTCAGGCATACGTACACAGTGGCCAGCCCAGCAGAGTTGGTGTTTCGTGACCTGCGCTTCCATACTGCTGATGTTGGCTGCAGAGAGAACACTGATGTCAGTGTGTAAGTTTCCCAGCTGATCCTGAGAATCCTCCTGAGGCAGCGCTGCTGGAACCACTCCAGCTGCTTGAGATGTTGTCTGTAGGTTATCCAGGTCTCACACCCATAGAGAAGTGTGGGGATGACAATTACCTTGTAAACCAAGATCTGGTACCTGTTTGTAGGTCCCTATCATTGAAGACTCTAGTGGAAATAGCATAAGAACCAAGTCAGTCCTTATAAATCCCTCACAGAAAACAAGTGATGGGATGGTTTACTAGTGACTAAGAAGAGGGGGCCTGTTAGCTTAGGGAATTGGCAATGGGAATATGGGCCAGCGTCACAGGCTTGAATCTAGTTCAAATAAGTAATATCCCAAAATGCTATGATGGCTGTTAGGCACCTGTGTGAAATGAATATGGTGGTCAGAGCCTACTTTTCAATGGACTGATGTCCCACACAAACAGAAAACCACACTCTACTGAAACTGTCAACTAGTATTCACGACGAGAGGCTGAATTTGGAATAGACACGGGGACTGAAATACCACTTGAGTTGAATCCTCTAGATCAGAACTGAAGCGCGCTGTGGAAGCGTGTACTTCTAGTGCCAGTTCTGCGAATGAAGAGTCTCCAGGGCTGTCAGTCTGACACTGTGTTCACAATGTTACAATATAAGTGAGCGAGCACTAAATTAGGAAATTCTCAGGAGGCAACTGTAACATTGCAAAATCAAGATTTTCATTTTTTTCTGTAATAAGGCAAGATCTGTGCCAGCTAAAGACTACATTCAGATCACACTGAAATAAGTTTATTAGTAAACTAGGAAATGTGAAGGTTTATCATTACCCAAGGAATGTGGTTTGGCATTAGGAATCAGAAAGCAAGAGACTGCCAGGAAGAAGAGCCAGATTATCCTTGGTAGTAGGCATTGTTTAGACTTGGTTTTTATCCAAGGACCTGGAGCTGAGCCAGGTGTCATTCATCTGTAGGCAGGCTGTGGGCTGGGCCCTCTGTATGATCTGTGAATAACATTTAGAATTTAGAAATTGAAGATTACTTTTCCCTGTGTAATCACACATGCACAGAAGGGCTTGTCCTCACTAGGAAAATACACCAAGGTTAGCGACCTCAGTGTGCGTCATCCTAGACGTGTTTACACCTAGAGAAGTCTTGAGTCAAACACAAGTTATTAGGCTTAATATGGGAGTAACTGGATGGAATTCTATGGTCTGTGTTTTGATAGTATGATAGTCATATGATGATGTATGACTATATGAACCTCACCCAGCTATACTGAGGTAGAGGGAGTAGATTTGTGTCTACACTAGGGAAAACGTTGAGGTGTACATCGAGAAGTGACATCATGATAGCTAGCTTTCATGTATTTTCGTAGGGTAGGCAGATACTAAACGGCTCAGAGAAATTAAAGTATCATAGATTTTAAAGCCAGATGGGACCATTATGATTACCTAATTTAACCTCCCACATAACAAAGGCCATAGAATTTCAACTAATTATTGTTATGGAGGGAATTATTCTTCCCTCCTGAGTGAGCCCAATTTATTCATATTTGTAGAGGCAAGAGGCCCCAGACAGGGACTGGGTTCCCGTTGTGCACTTTACACATATATTGAGAAGAAGATCCCTACCCCAAGTGCTTGCAGTCTACATCAAACTCGTTTTGAACTAAAGAATATCTTTTAGAAAGACAGCCAGTCTCAATGTAAATATTCCAAGGGAGGTAGCAGCTTCTTTGGTAAGAACTTAGTAAGAACTCTGGTTGGAATGTGTACTCTGGAGCCTTTATAAGTCAGGAATGGCTTGTATTCAAAAAAGGAAGTGCTAAAAGGCCACACTGAATCAATAGGAACACTAGGAGTGAGTGAAGAGAATTAAAGGCAATGTACAGAAAATTTTTGCCACCAGAGTGGAGGAGAGCACAAGTAGAAGCTGGGATATATATCTGGCATCTCAGGAAGATTTTGTGGGAGTCTGAAGATTTCTGAAATGATGCAATAGAAATGAGCTGTGTCCACTGATTTTCTGAGCTAGGTGTTGAGTTTTTAAACGTATAGCATCCACTCAGAATTAACGTGCACACACACATCTATTGTGTGTAGTAGCGGGATTCATTTTTTTCATATGCTAAAGTTTTCCCTTTTACATAATTTCAATCTCTTCTGTTGTTTGAAAGTGTTAATAACGAACAATCCTTTGCAGTTATAAAGTACCCAATCGTGAGCCCGTTTTACAGATGGGAAGACTGAGACACAGAGAGGCTGAAGACACAGTTTTCAAAGGTGACAAGTAATTTTGGGTGCCTCCATTTTTGGGTGCCCACCTTGCAATTCTATGCCCACCTATGATTCTATGATTCAGTGCCTTAGGCTTGATTTTCAGTGGTGCTAGCACAATCAGTGAGCACTGGGGGATGCACCTCACCTTTCGTAAAGCAGGCCCAAAGTGACTCAGATTGGACACCAGAAGTGTAGGTGACATGCATGTCAGACCCTGTTGATGTCAGAGTTCCCTGAAGGCATAGTTCAGAAAACTGGTATTTGTGTGTTGCAGAGTGAAAAGAAGAAAGAGGTAGAAATGGAAAAGCTGCCTGTTCAGAGCACCTGTCAGCAGGGGACTGGGTAGCTGTTGGTCATTGCTGTCTAGCAGTAGCAGTGTTTCATGATTTTGCCGTGGGTCTCTTGCTTGGGATTTAAAGTGCATACTAAGGACCTTAACTTGTGAAAGATGGAGAAAAGCTACAGATGGCCAATAGCACTCTGCAGCCAGTCACACAAGAACAGTTATCATAGGCCGATGGAATAAATCCCTTCGAGAGAAAATGTTTCTGATTAATCAGTAACAAGACTTACTCTTTGTATTATGATGGCAGCTAGAGGGCCAGCCAAAATGGGAGCCCATTGAGCTAGGCCTGAAGTCTGTCCTTTCAAAGGCCAGGGGTCCTGGGGCCAGCCAGCCCTGTTTGATTATCAGACCATCTGGGAAGAGCTCAGGTGTTCCCTGTAAAAGGGATGAGATGGCTTAGTTGTACGTAGGGATGTAAATATCATTTAAAAAGTTAACTGTTTAAACAATTAAAATGCTATCATTTAAACCATTAACTGATTAATGGGAGAGGAGCCGGGGTTGCTCTGGCCGGCGAGGCGGGGGATGGGGCTGGCAGGCCGGCCATGGAGCTGGGATCCGCTGGCCAGCTGGCGGGGCAGAGCCTGGGCTGGGGTCCAGTGCTGCATGGCTGGGGGCTGGCTGGCGTGCATGGGGCTGGCGTGGCATGGGCAGGGTTGGGGCCAGCACAGGCGAGGATTCAGGATCCAGGGCTGGGATCCGGCTGGCATGGCGCAGCCAGCGGTTAACAGTTAATGTCAGTTAACCAGTAAGCCTAATGCTTACTGGTTAACTTGATGCTTATCAGTTAACCAGTTAACATTTTCATCCCTAGTTGAAGGGGATTATGGGAAGGAGTTTGGTTACTGTGAGTAGCCCTGGAGCAGAGAGGGGTGCAGACTGAAAGGCTTTGAGTCCTGACAGCTTGCTTTGGTTGTGAATTTTTTGCCACTTCCTGGGGTCTTGTTTGAATTAATAAAACTGTGCCTTGCAGGAAGGATCTGGGGTGTGGTGTCAGCCCTTCCTGGATTGGGGCACAGGCCAGCACACTTCCATGTGGTGGAGAATGTGGGTAGGTAACTGGTCTGTGGAACTGAGGGGAAACTGAGGCAGAAACTAGCCCAAAGCCAGGCCAGGTAGGTGGCTCTGCAACACACTGTACAAACACATAGTGAGAGTTCCTTCTCCAAAGAGTTTACAAAGGGGTGTGTATTGTAGGGTGTGTATTGCAGAGGCATATGACGTTGAAGTGACCTTGCCCAAGGTCACACCAGGTCAATGACAGAGCCAAGGATAGAATCCAGATATCCTGAGTCCCAGTTCATGGCCTATTATAGTAGAGACACTGCCTCCTATCTACCTAAGAGTCATGAGAACAGAAGGTAACCAAGGTATACTTTGCAAGACGTCTGTCTTCTACGTTCACCGGTGAGTCGGTTGTATAAAGTTACACAAGCTAATCTATTGTTGATAATCTATTCTAATTATTTATTAGCTAAGAGGAATTTATTTAAAAGGAAAACATGGGCGTTATGATTCACAACAGTTACAGAGCAAATTGTGTGTGTGTGTATTTGTGCATGTGTTTTCTGAGCCATTTTGCCAAGCAGCATCCTCTTCCCACTCCCCATATGGCAGCTGTGCCTCTCTCTTCCTTTGGGAAATTGTTTAGGACTTGAGACTTCATTTACCAATGAACAGCATCTTGGCAGCATCTGAGAAATGTTGCATCTCCCATTGAAAACCTGCCTCTTCAGCTCTCATCTCCTTCTACTACTGCTCTATACAAGGTGGGAATGATCTCGCTGCGTTATGTGTGAAGTAACAAGGAGACTTGTACAATACTAACAGTGTTGTCTGCAGAACTAGAACGTTGTATTTTTCTGCAACGACTGAAACAGTTTTTTCCGTTTGTAGTTTCAATGCTCATTAATTTGGCCCCGTTTGTAGAAGGTCACTCCCATAAGTTGTTGATTGCAAGCAAATGTTACAAAACAGAACATTCTCTGGGACTACTGCAACCTTGGGCCTTGATCTTCGGTGGCATTCTGGCCATATTGCACCATTCCAGTGGCATAAGCAGCTCTAAAGCCAGGCTATCCAGTCTCTGGAGGATCATCCCAGTCCATGGAGATCTGTTGTACCACACAGCTGATATAACAGCCCCTACATCTCTCTACTATGGGGGTATGATTAATGCTATCTTGTGCCCCGTCAATTCCTGGCTGTTGTAATTGACCATTGGCAGCTGGCATAATTTAGAATTGCCTTTAGATGTTGTTAGGGTGGTATGGGACTCTTGACCCATTGTTGGAGATAAACTATGGGAAGAGATGGATGTTGAGAGGGATCTGAAGGAGGGGAGTAAGGTTGTATGGTGTGCATGGACTTTTGGATGCTTATCCAAACCCTAGGTCACAACACTTAAACTGGTTCATTCAGCCACTTGATTCAAGGAGTCAGTTTTCATAGCATCTAGATTAGAACACAGATTGCAGGTTGTCTTAACATTTTATCTCTAATTCTAGTACCTCTGATTCTTAACTTTTCAAGATGTCCAGCTTGTTAGGGGAATGTATGAATATATGATACATGATACAATATTCTGGCTCTGAGAACTCAACTGTGAAAATATTAAGACCTATCCTAGTCAAAATCTGAACAACTTTTAGGATCATGTCATGAATTTCTGCGGACAACTAGGGACCAATAGAGATTCGCAGATGCAGATTTGGTAACTCACTCCTCTGCTTTGATTAGTTGGGATTATATGTGCAAAAATGTGCAGTTGATGGTTGTAGGATGCCTACTAGCAAGTTGGTGTGATTCGGCTGTTTTGCTGGAGGTGTTGGTCATGTGATTCTGAGGTGGTTTCCCCAGATTGAGCTAAGGAGATGATGACTAATGTTTGTGTGTAGTTCAGTGGCAGACAAGTCTCAAGAGATTTGGGAGTTTTAGAAGTTCAGACAATGGTCCAATCTTACCCAAGGCCAGTGAGCTCCTCTTCCTACTGTCTCACAACAGGGCCATGGGACTTTCCTTCCCATTCCTATCCAGGTCCATGGTACTATCTCCCTTCTTCTCCTCTCCAGACATTGAGGGGTTAAGGAGAATTTGTGTTGGGTCCCTTTGCCTCCACCTCTCATTTCTGGCTTGCAATGCAGTCTAGATCATATCAAGCCAAAATTTCATGTGAATGGTGTGCAGAAGAGCAGGGCTCAGCAGAGACCACAGGTGTACTGTACAGAACTGTACATGTTTAAGGTACGGGCAGAGGGATGTGTGCCAGGGTGGTCCCCTGACTCCAGTGAGCTTTGGATCAGGGCCCTGCTGAGAAGCCAGAGGCCAGCTGGTCAATCACAGGAAGCTGTGGGTATGGTGAAGGGAAGAGTCTGAGGCCTGATTGAAATGAGATCGCCTTAAACAACCTGATCTCCAACCTATAAAAACACCTACGGACTTAGTTCAGTTTGGCGAAAGGTCTGAGGTTTGTCCAAGCCCTGCATCCCAGCTAGTTTTGTGGTCTCAAGTTAGGGACCTGCTCAGATTATTAAAATATAGTACTATAGTTATAGAAACACTGCTCACCACTGCCTTGTCTGAATGTTTTTTGTCTTGGGAGTGCATCTCCATTGAAATCAATGGAGTTATGCTTATATAGAACTAGGGTTAAGCTGTGATGAATCAGCCCCAATGTAACCAATCAAAAGCTTATATCGTTAAAAAAATTATATTAAGTGGAAAAATAAATATCTACCTTGTTGCAGTGCAATAGTAATCCTTAGCAGCCCTAAACAAATATCTTAGCTAGGGAATTTGTTCCCGCCCTGTTAATCAGCAAACAAAGAATGGTGGGTGTGCACCTGATGGTTAAGAGACTCCAAGTGTAATGAACTGTATTTAATCAGCACCAATACACAGGAACCAGCTGATAATGAACTGTGGTATAGCGAAAGCGCCGTTTATGGTGAAGCAGAGTGAAAGTTCTGAGTTGTTTCAATGCATTTCAGTGTACCAGCTGGAGTTCTGCAAATACTGTAGTGAAAGAGTTCTGGGAAAAAAACACATGACTCCATTTTAAGAAAGCTCCCTTCTACTTAATGGAAAAATCGGGGGTAAAGTCTGATCTTGTTGCTGGGTGATCTTTTGAAAAGAGAGTTTGCAAAATGATGCTTTTATATTAGAAGAGTAAACAGCATCTTTAAAAAAAACAAAAAAGGGAGTGGGGAGTGGTATATAAAGAAAATTCAAGCCATTGTGCCATATAGCCTGCTAGAGAAAGTATATGAGAAAGTTACATATATGAAGTATAAACAATTTTCTTTTCTATTATGAGGGAAGGCTGTGTCATGAAAACTGGCCTTCCTACATATAGGCCCCATCCGTAGTGTTTTAATTGCCACTAATTCATGCTTAATGAAAACCCATAACAGTGGAGATGGGCAAAATCAGGGGCAGTTTTGCTTGTATAAAAACTTCTTGCTTGCCTTTTCATTTAGCTGATACAGAAGCCCAGGCAAGGGGTGGTTTGGATCTGAGCACAGTTGCCAACTTTCACGCGGTAAATAAGCACCCCGACTTTCACAATAAACCAAAAATCAAGCTAATCCCATTTCAAAACAAGGCCAAAACAACCCAGTCTCTAAGAACCCCAACGCTCTATGTGACTAACCCCACCTGGCGTGCAGTCTGGGACTGTGGTGAGCCCGCTGTGCACCCCGACTCTCTACCCCCCCTTACCCCTGCTTGCCGGGAGCCGATCAAAAAAGAGAAGCAACAAGCTACAAGCCAAAAACTAGCCAACAACCAACTCGCAAGCCAATTAAGCCAAAAACAAGTCCAATTTCTGCGTTTTTTTTCCCCACAGGTTTGGCATGTCTGGATCTGAGTCCCTTTTTTTTTTTATAATTTACATCCAGATGTGGGAATTGAAAGAAGGATACAGTTAAAGTGGCCCAGTTTCATATAGCTTGTACAAGGTCCCTGACTGGAAGAAGCCCGACTCATGACTAGAGCTGGCAAAAAAATGTTCAGTATATAGTAAATTCACCAAAAAATACAGTTTTGGGGGCCACTGAAACTATTTGTGAATTTGGATCAAATTCTAGGAATAATTTCAGCTAAATAAAAACGAGGAAAATGTTTCTGGATAGCTCAGTGGTTTTGAGCATTGGCCTGCTTAAACCCAGGGTTGTGAGTTCAATCCTTGAGGGGGACCTTTAGGGATCTGGGGCAAAAATCTCTCTGGGGATTGGTCCTGCTTAGAGCAGCGGATTGGACTAGATAACCTCCTGTTGCCGGCACAGAGGCCCGAGGCGACAGCAACAGTGGTTCGTTGCCCGGTGTACTTCGCCAATAAACACACCAAGGTGGAGAAGCAAAAACCAGGTTTATTTGAGCCCAGATAAGGTGCAAGGGAGAACTAGCAATCTCAAATCCTGCACACCGATACAAGCGGTTTTCCTCTCTTTATACATAACTTCAGCTAAGCATTCCCATCACCCCCACACTCCTCCTCTCCCCCCACCTTTCATTCCCATGCAGCAAATACACTTTGCAATAGCAATCACATGAAGCAGTTAAGTCATACTTGGCAAAAAACCACCGTAGCTCATTAGCAACTCTTCTGTGATCAGTTATCTGTACTTTCCCACCGTGGGGGCTACGTTCTCATGCATATAACTTTAATTACAGCACCTGCTTTCCGCCTATCTTATTTAGTATTGGCTACATCTAGTATCAAGCAACCTTGCCACTGCCAGTAATTAGCACATAACACAAAAGGTTACAAAAGTTTAGTAAGGCTAGCAAAAGCACTTTACATAAAGGTACTTTGGGTCACATAGGCCCAAAGCCATCCTCCCGAGTTACCTAGATTTATGCCTAGTGACACCAACAACTCCCCCCTTTGAGAATACTCAACAAACTTTTGGCTGAGTTTTCTCAAACTTTAAAGACAAAAAACAATGAAGCTTTGCAGAAATATGTACAACTGCTCTTTTGAGCTTAGTCACCCCAACCCAAGAATGAACGCATGGACAAAAGAGTGGAATGTTCATTTAACAACTAAGGGATTGGGGCACTGACTATAAATCAGGTAGGTATACCAAGTGGTTTAATTTCCCAGATGTCTCGGTGAATAATTCAGTCCCATATGCATGCTCCTCATGGACCCAGCAGGATTCGGTATGTGGGAGCCCACACCCACCCTAACCGGTCCAAATGCTTGGAAGGAGCACTGTAAATGTACACACTTCCACCCAGAAAGTGTCCAAGTATGTCTTCATGACCACAGATCAGATGGTACTCCTGATATGTCTGTAAGGGCAGTGGGTCAAGTCTGGTGCTCAAGATCACTCTGAATGGCCATCAGCTGGTCATTCAGGAAATCCTGAATTTCTAAACATACTAGATCCCACTGCAATACCTTCCCAGCCTCAGTGATATTCAATACCATCTCTGTCAGTAACTTCTGGGTTATAGAACTAAGGGTGGAAATGACATGTAACTCACCAACTCCAGCCTATACTTGGGTTAGCTGAACTTCAGAAATAAGGCTAGTGGCCCTTTCTGGTTGGCCCAATTTCTTATCATGTTCTTGGCCTTTAAGAATATTCCAAATGGCTGTTACACTGTTACCCCCAGCCCACAGGGATCTGCCCAATTTCTTCTTTTTCCAGAGGAAATAACCCAGGCTCTTTGTTGTGCTAATCTAATGGCAGCCCCTTGTGAGCAATCTGGGTATGTAAAAGTGATCTGAAAACTGAATAAAGGCAATGTCATTTAAAATCCAATTAGGGAGGGCAATACATACTGAAGGATTTATCCAAAACACAGGGCGCAGCCTGTAGAATAAACCCCAAAATCCAATTAATACCACATTCCCAAACATGGGTCCCACAAGTTTCTTCCTGCCAGTGTGTAATTCTTTGTTTCTTCACCAGGGTCAGTTCTCAATGTCCTTTCTGGTCAGGAATTCCTGGACTTTGGCAATGTCAGTGAAATGAGTGTTTCTTCTCCTTTCCCGAAACAGTTGTAGTTCAGCATTTTACAAGGGAGGGATTACGAGTACATCACCCTGTAATGGTTTTGCTTCTTTTAGAAAAATTCAAAGGCACAGTAAATTTGTCCGTGGACAAGGGAGAGGTTTAACCAGCACGTCACCTTGTCCTTTTTCCCTGCTGTCCAGAAGCACAATAGAACTAGAAAAAGGAATAGGCTAATCATCAGTAGGAAAATTCTTCTGAGGTGGAGGGGTCTTTTTGCAGTAAGAATCATGGGTCCAGGCAGTCAGTCTTTGGCACATCACAGCGGTGTTGGTAGTCAGCAGGACTTAACAAGGGCCGTTCCAGCATGGAGCCAAAGCAGTCTTTCGCTGGTGGGCCTTTACATTGATCCTGTCTTCTGGTTCCAAGGAGTAGTGGGGCTGCTAGGGTCTTCGGATAGTGCTTCTTTACCTGTGAGAAAAGAAACCTAACACATTGCATTAGTGTCTTTGCAGATTTTACAGCTGCTTGGGTATATTCAAGCCCCCCTTTTTGGCTTCTTTTAACCTACAAAGGAAACTTTTACTTTTCATTTATACACCTTTTGTTAACAATGAACACATACACTTATTATTTAATGTATGCCACATATACCCTTTTACTAAATTAACCTTATTACAGAGCTTTAGAACAACAACAAGCCAGGACAAGCACACCCACTTTGAGAAGTTCACTTAATATAACCTCTAGTCCAATAGCTTTCCACCATCCCCAGCCCGCTGGCTAGAAGTCTGAGGTAGCCAGAAGGATCCCATGCACAATGGGGAGTGGGTTAACTCTTCATGTCCTTGCTTCCAAAGACTGTTAATATGCAAATTTTAATAACTTCAATTAAACAATCAATTTAAAAACTTTCAATTAACAGATTTGGCCAATAAAGTTTTTCTTTCTCTTAAGGAAATGTACTAGACTTTAGTATATCACATTTTTCCTGATGTATCCAAACACTTTGTATTCTAAGTTGAACAAAACAAGTATCTGCATTTCAATCCAACCCTTTCACTTGATTTTAAACCAGACCATCCCATGAAAATATTAAACACAACAATTCTGGCCACAAGACAAACACCACAAGACAGAACATAGAACACAAAACTTAATTCTTTACTCCATTAGTAAATGCATGGTATATTGAATGCTGTTCAGCTGGCATTAATTTTCTTTGATTATCTGAAAGACAAAAACAGAGGTCTGCCCCTTCTGGGCAGTCAATTATTACTTAAAATACACAAATACCTTTATTGATTTCAGACAACACAGGGGAATTACCCCATATTTTCTTGTATGTGTTCTTACAAAGTTCAACTGCTGTTCCCTTTAGCAACTATAGAGTTAACTTTGCACTTTGCCTTAAATCACTTACTTGTTCCAACCTGTTTTTCAATGTCTCTGTCTGTTGCCTGCCCGCCTGGGCCCGATCCTGCTTTTCTCGCTGAACCGTCGCTTCCATGGGTACCAACTTATTCCACAACCAGTTTAGCTAGGAGGCTGGGCTTTTCAACTTGCCCCCACCCTTCTGGTCTTTTCCCTAAAACATTTTTACTTACAAGACTACCCGGGTCCTTCCTTTTTTCCAACCACTTTATTGCCCAGTCCTGCTACAACTGGGGGTAGATTCACCTGCCACCCTTCCCGGTCAACCAGGGTCGAGAGAGGAATGCTAAACCCCCCTCCAGTTCTCAGACTTACTGCGGCTGAGAGTGGGCACACCTTTAATCATACAATCCTCAACATATAACACCAACAATACCAAACAAAGCAAACATAAAATAACAAGGGCAAAACAGATAGATGGTGTAAATTCTGCAGGGCTCCCCCATTCTCTATTGCTCACCAAACTGTGACAAATTTCTGTTACCAATCAATTCCTCATGTCAGGTGATCAAACTGACACTGCAGGACGGTGGGGGGGGGGGGTGGATAGAGAAAGCACACCATATAACCAAATTTTAAAGCTTCATTAAAAATAATAAAACAACAATGGAGAGTGTTGGGAACACTTCCACATCACTCAGGAAGAACATGAATGTCCCAAGCCTTAAGCCACTTTAATACTCACACATGTCCAGACTGTTCATGTCTGTATATAACATTCAGAGAAGGGAATAGGTAGACGGAAGATTATTCTGTATACAGCTTTTTCCAGAATTTCCAACATGCTTCCGCTCTTGGGAGGGCTGTTCTTTTACACCCTGGACTTTCCTGCGGCATCTCTTTCAGAGATTCCAGTTCAGGTCAGCTGCCTGTCCGGCTTCGGAGTTGCAAAAACTGTTGGATCTCACTGAACCGTTAAGCTTTGCAAATGCAATCTCAGTTCTGTAACTTGTATTGCCTTTGGTTTGCCTCTGTCTCTATTTTTCCACAACCAGCTGGGGCTGAAAGCAGTTTTTTCTTTTTTTTTTATTTTTGTACTTAACATAGTCTGTACTGATTCTTGACCATGTATGCAGAGCAGCTTTCTCCTTATCTCTGGGGTTAGCCGAGTTTCAAATTAACCCGTTCCTAGACAAATTGCTCACACTGTGTCAGAGGCTTTTCTTTGTGATTAAAAGCTCCTCTGAGATGTATGATCTTATTTAGATTGAAGATACCTTCTAATGGACATTGTTTAGATATAAAAATTCCAATTCTCTAAATACCTGCAGGTTTCAGGACCATAATGTACGTACATGTACTATGCTGGGGTACCCTTAGGGGGTGAGGTAAAATGTTTAGACTGTCCCTCCCCCATTTTTCACTTACACACACACACAGAGGGTGCCCTGTCCCCGCTAGCGGCACATAAACTAAGGATTTCTCCCTACAGGGCACTTACACAGGAGAGACACTCACACTGGTATACACACACACACACCAAGACCATTATTTCCTATTACCACGATGCATTTTATCTTGCTGCACAGTCAATAAGTTCAAATGACATGAGCCCAGCAGAGACAGACGTTCCCACGGACAGTTCTCCTCCCAGTGCAGCTCTGGGGCATATGATGAGGGATTTTTACAAGAGCTCTACATACAAACAGCTTCAGAAGCTACCTGTTCGCTGACAAAACAGGAGTAATTGAAGGATCGTGTTGTAATTAAGTGATCCTTCCGGTGGCCACCTTTCCTGGCTCTCTAGCTGATACTGAGGCCAGTCTACTGTACAAAACCTTTTCAGTTTGCTTTTAGTCAATGGATCTGATTCAAACACTCTCCAATTCATCAGAATGCATTCTAAGGGTGTACACCATACCCTGCCTGTACTCTGTTCCTGCCCCATACCTATGGGAAGACACTGGGCGTCCCCAGGTCTTAACAGGCAAACAAAAGGTTAACAGCACTGGACTGTTCCTACCTTATCCACAGGACCGGTTCCTCACCGTCGCCCGTAGCTGCTTCTCCACTATCTGAGCGCGTTGCACCGTTGTGTCCTCCAAGGTCAGCCTGACGTGTCTCTGCCGAGGCCCCCGGTAAAGGCACCGGTGCGCGCTGTGACCATCGTCCACCGGCCATTGGAGGAGTCCGGGCAAGGCACAATTTTGCCTCGAGCCCACCCAGGGACGCCAAAACTGTTGCCGGCACAGAGGCCCGAGGCGACAGCAACAGTGGTTCGTTGCCCGGTGTGCTTCGCCAATAAACACACCAAGGTGGAGAAGCAAAAACCAGGTTTATTTGAGCCCAGATAAGGTGCAAGGGAGAACTAGCAATCTCAAATCCTGCACACCGATACAAGCGGTTTTCCTCTCTTTATACATAACTTCAGCTAAGCATTCCCATCACCCCCACACTCCTCCTCTCCCCCCACCTTTCATTCCCATGCAGCAAATACACTTTGCAATAGCAATCACATGAAGCAGTTAAGTCATACTTGGCAAAAAACCACCTTAGCTCGTTAGCAACTCTTCTGTGATCAGTTATCTGTACTTTCCCACCGTGGGGGCTACGTTCTCATGCATATAACTTTAATTACAGCACCTGCTTTCCGCCTATCTTATTTAGTATTGGCTACATCTAGTATCAAGCAACCTTGCCACTGCCAGTAATTAGCACATAACACAAAAGGTTACAAAAGTTTAGTAAGGCTAACAAAAGCACTTTACATAAAGGTACTTTGGGTCACATAGGCCCAAAGCCATCCTCCCGAGTTACCTAGATTTATGCCTAATGACACCAACACTCCTGATGTCCCTTCCGACCCTGGTATTCTAAAACAGTGAATTTTTTTTAAATGAACCACTTCAACATTTTGTTTCAAAATGAACCGTTTCATTTTGAAAATGTTTTGTTCAAACTGAACAAAATTTATTTGGTTGTTTTGGCAAGAAAAAAAATCAGTTTGGTTCAGAATGAACCTCTTCTTTTGTTTTGTTTTGTTTAGGATTTTTCAGTTTGGCCACTAACCCAGAAAATCAGTTATTTGCTTAGCTCTACTCAGTCAAGGTAGTGGGCCGAGTGCAGCAATAAGATGTTACAGTCACTCACCTATTGGGTGTGTGTAGCATGACTGAACAGTTGGCACTAATTTGCACTCTTGTTGACAGGCTCACTAGAGAGCATACAAAACGAATGGGCTTGGATCTGTCCAAGTCTTTCTAAGGGCTGAGTTACATTGGTAGGGATGGAAGCTTCTATTGCCACTGCAGGTGCATTACCTGAATCAGGCACTCTTCACAGTATTTAAATTCACAAGAACCACCATCCTGAAACGGTACAGCTTTAATATATTACAAAGAGGCCCAGTTTCTATGTATTTGAAATACATTTTAGGCCTGACTTTTTTTAAACCAGGTCTCCTTTTTGACAATCATTTTGGGTCCACAAGTAATTGTTAGCACAAACGAAGGCACATGGACACTTAACTGCCTGATTGTGGCTATAGGTCAGGTAGTCAAATGTCTGCATTCCCTCATGTGCACTCCCAATTAGTTGTACTAGCAGTTGGTTGAAGGTGTAAAAAGAGAGTCTGAGGCTTCCCTGGCGACAAAATAAAATCACCTCCAACGAGGGGTGGTGGCTTCGTCGCGTGGCTCCCACCGACGAAGCGCTGTCCACACCAGTGCTTTTCGTTGTTAATTTTTGTCATTCAGGGGCGTGTTTTTTCACACCCCTGAGCGACAAAAGTTTTAACGACAAAAGTGCAAGTGTAGACAAAGTTGAGGCCCTTTGAAGATCAAGCCTATAATTATAGAGGGATCTGGTAGTGACATCTGTGTTTAGGTTACCTTACGTTTCCATTAGAAAAGATTCCTTCAACCTTTGTTTTGACAAACTATAACACCTCCATTGTTTGCAGCCAGACTTTGAAATTTGGCAGGGGTAAGACCCTTGAACTATCGCCCTATTGTCCTATGGAATTCAGTTCAGATTTTGCTGAGTTATAAACTATTGAAAATCACCGTTTCTCTTCTGTCACTAGTGTTCCATTGGGGAATTGTGGCAATACAGTAAAATAATAATTGAGCATGAACATTCTACGGTCCGACCCATGTCTCCACCACTGCTGCAGCAGACACTGTACTAAGAACATTTGTGATCTGCCAGACATATGCATTATGCATATACATTACAACACAATCTTTAATTTCTTGGTTGCGTACTGTTTTTGCCACTGGACCCCTTGTTCATTCAGAGCCAGGGCCGGCTCCAGACCCGTGCGCGCCAAGCGCGCGCTTGGGGTGGCATTTTGCCGGGAGGGCGGCAGGCGGCTCCGACGGACCTTCCGCAGGCACGTCTGCAAGAGGTCCCCCGGAGCCGCGGGACCAGTGGACCTCCCACAGGCATGACTGCGGAGAGTCCGCTGCTCCCGTGGCTCCGGTGGACCTCCCGCAGGCACGTCTGCAAGAGGTCCCCCGGAGCCGCGGGACCGGCGACCGCCAGTGTGCCCCCCGCGGCGTGCCGCCGTGCTTGGGGCGGCCAAATTCCTAGAGCTGCCCCTGTTCAGAGCATCATCCTGCTCCCATTGAAGTCAATAATGAAACTCCCATTGACTTCAGTGGAGCAGGATCAATCCCTCAAAGCACAGAATGGGTACACACAAGAAAGAATTAAGGTTACCTGGGAAGGATAAATTTGGCATTACCTATGTTCTAAGTGCTTGATCTCACAGCTTAAACAACCATCATTTAATAACATGCAAGTGGAGGACAGTATGCAAAATACATATATTTTATACCATTCACAATATATTTTATCAGATATGTGAAATACATTCTTTTCTTTATAGTCTTTGAATAAAAAATATTTAATTCTTTATACTTGGTAACTATAAAGAAGTCTTGGACCATTTCTCTTGGGTGTTTTTAGCTGTGTAGTATTTGAATGTCTGTAACCTAGATATCATATTGAGCAAGTATTTGAAATTCCTTGCAAAAAGTGTCTGTGGTAATTTGAAATGTACTGCCAACTCCTCTTTAGAAATGATCAGAGGTTTGATTTGTAAAATAGGCTGTGTGTATGAGTAAATGAGTTAAAATGAATGTACTGCGCAACATCTGCAAATCACAAGATGCATTCATCATCTTTCACGAGTTTGGATCGTAATCACAGGCCCTTTATTTAAGTTTCCATGGTGATTCTGAAAATGCCTTCCCCCCTTTCTAATCAGAGCATTTGTAAATCTGAATGTTGAGTTTTTTCTTTTCCATGAGTAAACTTGGTTGTATTAATATAAAGATTTTAGCGTGACAACCTGTGGAGCTGTCTCCTTCCAGGACAAAGATTCAGCAGCAGAAGTCATATCAAGCATTTGCTCTTGATCCTCTAGTTCTAGCATTTAATTAGCATATATTTTTTAAAATGCAGCTAAGAAACAGCACCCCACATCATAACAAGTGCTGCAGCACGGTCTACATAGAGACTTATACTGTTGACTCGCATTCAGTTTGCGATCCACTATAACCCCCATATTCTTTTCAGTGGTGGTAGCACCTTGCCAGTTCTTTTCTAAGTGTAGTACTTTACACTTGTCTTTATTGAATTTTTGTTGATTTCAGACCAGGGCCGCCCAGAGGATTCCGGGGGCCCGGGGTCTTCGGCGGCGGGGGGCCCTTCCGTTCCGGGACCCGCCGCCAAAGTGCCCCGACGACCCGCGGCGGGACCCCCCGCCGCCGAATTACCGCCGAAGCGGGACCGCCGCCGAAGCGCAGCCCGGTCTTCGGCGGTAATTCGGTGGAGGGGGGGGGTCCCCGCCGCGGGCCTTCCGGGCCCTTAGGCGGCGGGTCCCGGAACAGAAGAGGCCCCCCGCCGCCGAAGACCGGGCTGCGCTTCGGCGGCGGCGGCGGGTCCTGCTTCCCCCCCGGCCCCGGCGGGTCCCGCTCCCCGCCCCCGGTGGGTCCCGCCCCCGGCCTCTTACCGAGCGTGTCTCCGGCGGGGCCTGAGCTCCGTCTTGCTCAGAGCCGCGTGGTGAGGGGGCGGGGCTGTGAGCTCCACGCCGAGTGGAGGCAGCTGCCCCGCCCCCTCCCCACGCCGCTCTGAGCGGGGCGGGGCTCAGGCCCCGTTGGAGCTCCCAGCCCCGCCCCCTCACCACGCGTCTCTGAGCGGGGCGGGGCTCAGGGGCCCCGCCGGAGACGCTGAGGCTCCAGGAGAGGGGCGGAGGCGGGAGCCTCCGCTCTTCTCTTGGGGGCCCCTGCGGAGCCCGGGGCCCGGGGCAAATTGCCCCTTTTGCCCCCCCCTCTGGGCGGCCCTGTTTCAGACCAATTCCCTAATTGTCAAGGTCGTTTTGAATTCTAATCCTGTCCTGCAAAGCGCTTGTAAATCCTCCTAGTTTGGTGTCATCTGCAAATTTTATAAGCATATTCTTGACTCCATTTTCCAAGTCATTAATGAAAATACTGATGAAAACACTTTCTTGCTTTTTCATCTCCCAGTTAGTTTCTCAGCTTTAAATGCACAAGTCTGAATGAAGCAAATGTTTTCTCTGCACCTGCTAGCTAAACTGAAACCAAAAGTAATTAAGGCAAAAGCATTCTGTGCAACAGAAACTGAGAGTACTTGACTTTTGGGGAAAAAAACCGTAACTACTTGCATTCACCCAATTGTAAAAACTGGAAATAATAGAGGTACTTATTTAACACAGTACATGATATTGTGAAAGATTTATAAAGCTTGAGTTGACCTCAACAGTTAGATGTCCTGTCCCTGCCCAATTCTGTAAAAAAAAAAAATAAGACAGCCCTTTTAATTTATTAAAATTCAGGAGGGCTCATTGATACAGCATTGGTAACTGAGGGCCATTTGCAAAACAACTATTACACAATTAAAATAGTGTATTTTCTCAAAGTAGGGGACATTTATTTCTCCCCACAGTAGTGAGACTTCCCTGGAGGCACAGGCAAATACCACTTACCTACCAGGAGACCAGTTTCTGAGAGCAATACTGATCTTATTGGCAATATTACTCAAAGCCAGGCAACAGAGGCAAATCTGATAACAAAACCTCAACATAATAAGATTCAGTTTCTGATAGATTCCTGGTGGAAGCAAATTTCACAGCCACTGAGAGCTCCCTTGTCCTGGTCCCCATGAGTTCTGCCCTAGGGATAGACGGCAGGCCTATGGCAACTGTCATGAAAGGAGGTAGGTCTGAGAAGCAGTGGAGGTAGTTCTAACTGGATTAGTATTGGACACACTTAATGGAGTCTGGATGTGTGGAAGCAGGGTTCTATTTCCCTAATCGTAGCTGTGTATGAGTGGGATATAGATGAAGCTATATTTCCCCTAAAATATCAGCCATTGGCATGGAAAAATGGTCCCACCTTTTTGCACTTGCGTGCATTGTTCGTTTGTTCGGCGGCTTGGATATGCACTGGGGATTATTGAAACAAGTCTTGGCAGCCACTGTTGTGTTCTTTATCCTCAAGAGTAAGTAACAAAATAGTAACACACTTGACAGCTGGTGTGTTCACATGCACACACAAACACACACACACTCTCCAGCTGTCCATTACACCCACAACTTTGCCCCACAAATTCACAAATGAAAACTTCCTCCTATGCTGTTTCCCCTGATACAGATGGCTGGGGAACCTGCAATGTGGCATTGTACTTTCATCTCCATTTTCATTTGAAAAAGCAGGCCAGGATCCTTTTCCCCCTCTCTCCCCCTACCCCCACCTCCCACAAAGGATATTCAAACACTAATGAGAACACAGTGATCCCATAGTCAAAGCCAGCATTGTCAGTAGGAGGGGGAAGGGTAGCTGCAGCAAAATGTTCAGATGTGTATCTTCATCTTTAAAGGTTAGAATTTACATTGTTCTCAAAAGGTTCCTCTGCTGACTCTGACATGCAGAATTGGTGCTGCCTATTAGCTAGATCCTGTAATTTCGTGTTCGTGGTGTAACCCAAGAGTAGATTAACCCTCTGTTTTCTTTCTTCTGCACTGGGTAGTATTTGTTTCAGATGGCTGTGGAGGTATTATTGGAATGCTGAGAAGGTTTTAGAGCCCCGTGTTTACTTCTTTGGCTCCACACATGCTAATGCAGGGGTCGGCAGTCTTTCAGAAGTGGTGTGCCGAGTCTTCATTTATTCACTCTAATTTAAGCTTTCGCGTGCCAGTAATACATTTTAACGTTTTTAGAAGGTCTCTTTCTATAAGTCAATAATATATAACTAAACTATGGTTGTATGTAAAGTAAATAAGGTTTCAGAATGTTTAAGAAGCTTCATTCAAAATTAAATTAAAATGCAGAGCCCCCTGGACTGGTGGCCGGGATCCAGGCAGTGTGAGTGCCACTGAAAATCAGCTCGCATGCCGCCTTCGGCACCCATGCCATAGGTTGCCTACCCCTGTGCTAATGGTTTTCCTTTTTTTGGTTTTGGGTGTGGGAGGATATAAACTGGACACTAGGAAGTTTAGACTTGAAATTAGATGAAGGTTTCTAACCATTAGAGGAGTGAAGTTCTGGAACAGCCTTCCAAGGGGAGTAGTGGGGACAAAAGACATATCTGGCTTTAAGACTAAGCTTGATAAGTTTATGGAGGGGATGGTATGATGGGCTAGCCTAACTTTGGCAATTAATTTAGCAATTGATCTTTGATTATCAGCAGGTAAGTATGCCCAGTGGTCTGTGATGGGATGTTAGATTGGGTGGGATCTGAGTTACTATAGAGAATTCTTTCCTGGCTGCTGGCTGGTGAGTCTTGCCCACATGCTCAGGGTTTAACTGATTGCCATATTTGGGGTCGGGAAGGAATTTTCCTCCAGGGCAGAGGCCCTGGAAGTTTTTCGCCTTCCTTTACAGCATGGGGCACGGGTCACTTGCTGGAGGATTCTCTGCAGCTTGAGGTCTTCAAACCACAATTTGAGGACTTCAATAACTCAGACATAGGTTAGGGGTTTGTTACAGGAGTGGGTGGGTGAGATTCTGTGGCCTGCATTGTGCTGGAGGTCAGACTAGATGATCATAATGGTCCCTTCTGACCTTAAAGTCTATGAGGAACAATCACATTTTAAAAAAGTTGGGGGATCTGCAGGATGGGAAGCTAGGAGTGACAATGTGCGATTCCTGGAGACACAGCATGGCACCAGAAAGATTTCCGAAAGATTTCTGAGGGAACGTGCCCTCCTCATCCGCTCCCCCCCGGTAGTTATATGTCTTATTGCTCTCCTTTTCCTTCCCCCCAAAGTAAATATCTGAATTGAAAATGTCCCATGTTTTCCTTCTTCTGTGTCAAGTCCTGTGAAATTGTCAAAAGCCTGTGTTGTGTTTTTCTCTCAGTGAACAGTTATGGGGAGGATGAAGAGCTAACCACATCTTCAGATAGCGACGACGAGGTGATTAAACAGTTTGCGATCTCTGTGTCGCGCTCGCAGAGTTTTCGATCGGGGGTGTCTGAAAAGGCAACACAGGCAGGTTCAGAACGTAAACCTAAATTCAACCACTTGCTGTCCAACCATGAGGAGTACAGTACCGAGGCATCTGAATGCGAAGGTATTGTCTGTCTCAAATGAGCATTAAAACACTTGCTTTGAATCCACAGCCACCTAACATGGAGAGAGTCCTTTTATTTTGGGGAAGAGGCAGCCTTGGTTCTGATCTGCTCAGGCTAAAATCCATCTGGAGCTTATTCCTAAAGTACCGATTTAGAGCTGTATCCAAATCCTACTGAAGTCAATGGGAAGCTTTCCATTAACTTTACATGGATTTTAGATTAGGCTCCTTAATCATTAGACAAAATTCCCATGGATTTCAGTGGGAGTTTTGTCTGAGTAAGGACTGCAGGACTTGGCCTAATGAAATCTGTTGAACTGCATTTCTTATCAATACGGTGTGTTTTAGCAAGACTTTGAAGAGAAATTGCATGTTTCTTTTCTAGCAGCTTTGCAAATACCAGGTAAATAGCAAATGAATTATGTAGCATCATTCACCAGTGCATACACTACATGTCAGGCAATGACAGAAGGCAAAAATTTATAGTACCAAAGGGAATTTTTTTTTTGACCAATCATTGTCTATTATTGTAAGTGGCTTTTGTATATTCCAAACAAACATGCATGGTTTTAGAACATTTACCCAAGCGCGAACTTGATCAGCACAATGACTTCTATAATTCAGGACATGTCTGGGAGAACCTTTCCTGGGAAAATTTCAGGAAACTGCCGGTGTGGTTTTAGTTGCACAAAACAATTGTGATTCTGAAATATTTAGTTCCCTGTTAATTATTATGCTCATTTCAATTTAGGCCCCTCTGTAGAACTGCTGTTGGATCATAATGTAGACTATAGTTATTTCCTTTGTTGTCTTTATAAACTGAAATTATTAGGATTAGTACTATTGTAATAATTATTATGTGTTAAAAAAAAGTTAGGGCTCAGTCCCACTTTCACTAAAGTTACTGGGAGTTCTGCTGTCTACTTTAATGGTAGCAGGATCAGGCCCTTTATTCCAAATGACACCCCCTTATTTATGTGTTAGATATTTTCAGACCCTCAGTCAAGTGTACTGCTAGCCTGACTGCATGAAGGAGGATTCCCTCAGCCTGGGGAATCCATGGCTGGGATAAAGTCACCATTGCAGGTGCATGCCACCCAACCCCTGAACTCCTGATGGAGAAGGGAGTGTGGCCATAGTCTCTACATTCTTATAATTCCCAGTTGGTGAAATGGCCTCTTGAGGCCAAAGGGAGGTAGATGTAAATTAGAGAAGCCCTGAGGCTGCTATTGCGTATGCCAGTATCCAGCTTGGCCCCTGGCTGGCTCCAGGATGAGAGGAGTGTAGAAATGGTGGAAAGTCACCTTTGTCCCTCTCCCTCTTGAGCTGCACAGAATATATTGCACCCAGCTTCCTTGGATCAGATCCTCAGAAGCCTCCCAGTGAGTTATGCTTTGTTCCCTATCACAAGTATTAACACAATCTGCTGAGGAACTGCACAATCTCCTGTTGGGACATTCAGTAACCCAGGAAAGTGCCTTTTGTTAAATACTCTGTTGCCGTCATTCCTTTTGCTCCGCTTCTCTCTCTCTCTCTCTCATCTCCTCTTTCGATGCTGCAGGATGGAGATAGTTATATGGGGTTTATCTTTCCCATCTCTCTAGCTACACTTTACCCAAGTCCTGATCCTCCAGTCCAGCCATGCAGCAAAAGTAGCTGCTGTCTAACTGTTTACAGTGGTCCCAAAATGCTGGTGCATGGTGTATTCTGTCCACACTCCCTTCTTCCTGGTATGCCTCCTCCCTTGTGGGCTATAAAGAGTGTGCTGTAACTTACAAGACAGGGAAGTGGCCAGCTAGCCACACAGCAGCAGCCTCATAAGAGCTTAGCATCTGACTCTCATCATTCGCAAGGCGCTGGATCCTCTGCAGTGTGTTAAGCTTCAGGAGCCTCAGCAGGCAGCAGCACTGGTTCCTCTCTTGGCCTTTCTGGCACATTTCCTGGGCACTGACTCGGTCAGTTACCCCTTCTCAGAAATGGGGCTACTCAGCTCACCTGCCGTAGGCCCCAGGGGCAGGGCTGACCCCCCCCAAGATGCCCCAGTTACTTAACCCCACCCTCTCCCAGCACTCCACCCCAAAGGTGCGAAGTTTCTGGTTCGCAGTTTAACTCTTACCGGGGCACGCAGCAGCTGTGAAGCTAGCAACGCACATGTGTGTGCGCACTTCGCCCAGTCTAACACTTTTATGCTCTTTTACACTTAATCACGTAAGACACTGGAGAGGACAGATCATTCAAAACAATAAACATCAGAAACTGCAATGCCCCTCGCTTTTCCTTGTGAGTCCTGGGGGAACTATCTGGGTCCAGGCAGACAGTGTGTCCTCTGTCTCATGCAGGCTGTTACGTGGTAAGTGGTCTCTCTCTCATGGACTGAAGAAAATGGACTCCGAGCAGATCAGCCTCTGCCCTTTTAAAACTTTCAGCCCCTCCCCTGCCCCTATGTGAGGTGACCGCCTTGCCAGCTTCACCATATGAGCACAAATCTGTTAGGTGACTTTGTTGCCAAGGTGACTTCCTCCTTGCTAAACCAGTTCTTCTGGGCAGGGCTCTGTCTTGTGTCTAGAGTGAGTAGATATCCAACAATTGGGAGCATAGGAGTCAGTTACCTTCTGCTATCCTTCATTTGCTGCCAGCCTTTGGAATTTTCAGCTCAGCATGGAGGCAAACAGACCACAGAGAAGATGAAAGGCCACACATTCAAAATGGAGTTTGCAACCTGACACAGACATGCAGGGTTCATAATCTCACACAGAATTCATAAATTGTATAGTTATATTCCCAATTCATCACAGTTTCAAATGCTGGAGCATCCATCATTAACCTGGAGGGATTATTCCACGTTCTCATACATCTTGTTGATAAGAAGGTTTCCCTGATATTCAGCTGAAAGTTTCTGCTGATTTAAATTCATCCTTGTATCACTCTAAAAAATGAATAGATTTTAAGGCCAGAAGGGACAGTTGTATCATCTAGTCTGACATCTTACATGATACAAGCCTCAGAATTTCACCCAGTGATGCCTCCATCCAGCCTAACAACTTGTAGTCACATTACAGTATGTCTTTTAGAAAGATATCCAGTCTTAAAGATGCCAAGTGATGGAGAATTTTCCCACATCCCTTGGTAATCGGTTCCATTGTCTGATGATCCCCAATGTTTCTCTTGCCCATTAGTTGTGTTGTGATGAAAGTAGTAGACTTTTGTGGTTAAAATGGCCAGGATCAGGCCACTTGCTTTTTTGAGAACTGGAACCTCAGTACTTCCTTTCTCCATCCCTTCAATACCTCTTCATTTGTCCGTGATTTTTTTTTCTCCCCAGAAATAATTGTCCATGGTACAGTGAGTTCATTCTTCGTAAGTTTTCCTCTGATCTGACACATATGTTTGCTAAACTTCTTACAGTGTCAAAGTATGCCCTCACACATACACGAGCAGTTATCACTGACAAGACTACCGTAAATTTAAAGAAATAACAAGACTGTTCCATAAAGCAGTCAATGGTGAATCACACTTTTCTTTTATTTCTCTTGAAACTTACCTTGTATACCACATTTGCTTTCATAACACTTAGAAAAAGTTGTTTGTTATATTAATATATTTCTGGAGTATTCCAATTATGAATAGTCTTTCAAGGCTTTCAAAATTCCTCTATTAATGATCTAGATATTATCGTGGCAGGAGTCAAAACCCACAAGACAATTGCCTGGGGATAATTTATTACTACAGTTATGTTTTATCTGAAAGTCTGCTGCGTGGTGTATGCTTTGATGGATGACCACCTGTTTAAAATGTGTCCAAGACACTGGCTTGCTAATTAAACACCTTAAGGAGAATCCATATTTGTACAGTCTCAGTAAATTTGTATACAGACATTTCTTTTCTTTCTTGCTTGTTCTGCCTTCTTGCTTTTGCTTTTATTTTCTGTTTCTTTATTTGCAGAAGAAAGTGAGTAAAAATATAACAGTAAAAATCATGTTGCTTTCCACGCAAATGGTGCAGTTCTTGGAAGGAACTAGAAAACAAATCCCTAAGATTAAAAAAAAAAAAAGGCTTTGGCGTACTGGTTATGTAAATACAGTGAACCTCATTCTGATTTCATCACTTTTACCAGCATTGTGGTAGTGTAACTAATTTTATTCCAAGGAAGGAAAATGAGTTATACCACTGTAACGCTTATTTATGTCTGGAACAAAGCCTGCCTTTAGTTTCACAAGTATAAAATCAGAAGATACCTGTTTTTTCTGATTAAGCCACAAATGATTCTGATTAAACTATAAATGGAATCTGCCTAAATGAAGAGAGAATTTTCCTCCACGTTCCACACTGTATCCTGCAGAACTCGTGCAGTTGCCAGTGCAGATTCTATGTGGGGAGAGGAACAAGTGCTGTTTATAAAGAGTAGAGATCTTCACTTTGGAGATAAGAAATTCACAGTTTGGACAAAGGAAGATAATTTTACCCTCAATAATTAACCTTCTTCTTCGAATAGTATCCCTATGGGTGTTCCACTTCAGGTGTGCATGTGCCTTTTGAGCCTGTGATCGAAGATTTCTAGCTAGAAGTGCCCGTTCGGCCTGCACATGAGCCTTATGCCACCTTGTGGCAGATACCAAGGCTATATAGGGGTGCACGGGTAAACAACCCTCAGTTCTTTCTCTACCACCTTGGCCTGAGATGGAAACCTAGCATGTCCACCTAGAGCATATTCAGCCTTCTGTTTTTTCTTGCAGTTAGGTAGTTTATGGTTGTAAGTTTGTGTTTAGTGTTTAATATAGTTTAATATAGTTTTAGATGAGAGGATTGTTTCCTCTCTCTCTTCTCTCTGGGACACTTGTTTTCTCTGGGCGGGAAATGCCTGGCTCACCAGGCTTCAAACACTGCCTCTCTTGCCCAAAGGCTATATCGGTAAGCGACGGGCACTCCAAGTATGTCTTTTGCCTAGGGGAGTGTTCCTTCTGTTTGGCCCGTAAGTCAAGGGTGAAGAAGAACAGGGAGATAAGGCTTAGACTGTTAGCCATGGAATGCTCCCTGCAACTTCCCTCTGGGCCAGGTCAGGAGACCTCCTCTCCCCCCAATACATCTGTCTTCAGACAGATCCAGCACGCCGGGTCAACCTTGAGGCACGCTTCCCCTAAGAAAGGGAAGTCTTTGCAGCCTGCTGGGAAGACTTCCACAAAGGGGACCATAGACTCTTACTCTAAGAAGTCAGCTGAAGAAAAGACCAAGTCCTTGTGGAGGTCCTCAATCTCTGAGGGTACTGTTGGGGCCAAGAGCTCTTCCTCCAGTACCAGCAGGCCTGTGACATCCCAGAGCTCCAAATACAAGAAGATAGAGCACCAGAACCCTCCACCAATTAGGAGGGTGAGGACAGGGTACCATTGAGTTCACTGCTGTCATCAACAGCGAAGCATTTCACTCAGCCGTTGGTTCCATCATGTGCCTTAACCCAGCCACCAATACTGATGCAAGCAGCTCAGCCAGGGCAAATGGTGTCATCTGTACCAAGCAAGCAATGGTGCCTGACATCTACAATGCCTGTAGCATGCCCATGATTGTTGATGCTGTTGGCTTCAGCTACAGCAACGACGACTAAGGTGTCAGTACCAGGGTCCTTTCCGGTATCACAGGAATTCCAATACTCAAGGTACCTCTCAGGGTCAGATGAACCAGAGTCCTCATTAACGGATACCGAACGTTTCTTGGTACTGAGACCTTGGTCTCCAAGCGGCCATCTTGTGGCACAGGACTCTCCTGCATCCTCAATGGCTGCCCCATGGGAGGATGTGGAAGAAGACGATGAGGACTCCCAAGTGGTCTCGTCAATCTCAGTGAAGGGTTCTCCTACATACCGCTTCAGGAATCTGCCTTCACACAGGGAGGCCCTTGCAGGCCACCAAAGATGATGGAACCAGCTTTCCATGCTGCCCCCACTTCTTTATGGACCCCTGCCGTGGCCACATTGGGACCCATGGGCTGCCTATTGGCAGCAATTTAACAGACCACTGATACCGTCCTTCAGGGAGACCAAGGGTTTCACATCCTTCCCCTCCCCATCTGCCACGACAGGAAGAGATGTTAGAAGAGCAGGAGGCTAGAGCAGATGAAGAAGTTACCCCTGAGACTCCCATTTCATCATCGTCGCCGGATGAGTCAGTTATGCCTCCACCACTTTCCATGGCCGACGACTCTAGGCAGTTTCAGGATCTCATGAGAATGGTGGCAGACACTCTGCAGATCCCTCTGGAGGAGGTCAAGGATCTGTAACACAAGCTGCTGGATATCTTGCAGTTGGCAACACCCGCCAGAGTGGTGCTACCTATTAATGAGGTTCTCCTGGTCCCCGCTAAGTGACTAATACCTGACACTATTCTAGCAGCATGCAAAAAGACAGATAACAAGTACTGTACGTGCCCCTAAGGATTCTGACTTTTTATTTTCCCATCCACCACCAAACTCCCTCATGATGAATGAGGGGCATGAATGGGGTAGGCAGCACTTTTTGGGATCTAACCCCTATGATGAGGACCAAAAGCAGCTGGATCTCTTTGGACAACAGTCTTACTTGTCTGCAGTTCCAGATCATAAACTACCAGGTGGTGATGGCCAAATACAACTTTACAAATTACAACAAGCTCACGGCTTTTATTGAGCAGCTGTCACATGACTACAGAGAGTAACTGCTGTCCATAGTTGCAGGGGTCAGTCGTTGGCCATAACAGGTCACCAAGTGTCTCTAGATGCTGCAGACACTGCTGCCAGATTAATCTCTACAGCGGCAGTTATGCTCAGGGCATTATGGCACCAAGTTTTGGGGTTTCCGAAAGAGGTTCATAACACAGTAGAGGACCTCCCTTTGATGGTCATAAGCTTTTTCTCAGAGACCACGAACAACTCCGCACACATTGAAGGATTCCAGGGTTACCCTATGTTACTTGGGCATTAACACACCAATGAGCAAGAAAAGTTTTAGTAGGTCACAGACTGCCAAGAGATCATGCCCTACTCAGTTCTCTGGGTACCATAGACTCTCAGAACCCCCAGAAAGAAACACAGTTTTCAGAGGAAGTGAAATGCCCAACGGCCCTCCATGACCATCCTGGCGTCCTTTAACCAGCAGTTTTGATAGATTGGTTGAGGGTTCAAATCCTCCCACTCCTCTTCAGGGCCCCTCTTGTGAGCTTCTGCTGAGGCAAGAGATGGACTCTCTCCTCTGTCTAGGAGCAATGGAATTGGTCCATTCCTCTCATGGGCTGGGATTTCTACTCGAAATATTTCCTGGTGCCAAAGGAGGACGGAGGTCAGAGGCTGATCTTGGATCTAAGATTGTTTGAACAAGTTCATAAAAACTTAATGGCAACTATAATTCCTTTAATGCAGGAAGGATATTGGTTTTCAGCCCTCGACCTACAAGACACCTACTTCCATATAATTATACAGCCATTTCACAGGAAATATCTACAAATCACCATAGGCCAAGATCATTTCCAGCATAGAATGCTCCCCTTCAGCCTGTCCTCAGCCCCAAGGATGTTTTTGAAGGTCCTAGCAGTAGTGGCAGCTTACCTTTGGCAGAAAGTGATCCTGTTCTTCCTGTACCTCAGCGACTGGCTACTCAGCACTGCCTTGAAGGAGCAGCCCTTATCTTCCACCCAGATGGCCCTTGCTCTGTTCCAGGAGTTGGGCCAGCAGCTGAAGATAAAGAAATTCATGCAGGTACTAGTACAAAGGATAAAGTTTATAGGGGCTCATTGACAACCGGAGCATAACTCCCTTTAGACAGATTTGTGACCTTTTCAGGCCTGGTAGAGACAATTCAGCAAAGCCCTTAGACCAGTGTTCTCTACCTTTTTGGGCTCAGGACCCATTTGTAAATGTTTGTGGCCTGTCGTGACCCAGTAAATAGTGGAAGCCCTGGGGTGATTTCAGTAGATCCTGGTCCTTAGAGGAGGGGCAGGGGGTTGGGCCCTGCTTGGCACTCACCCCACAGAGGTAGCTCCTGTGCTGTGGGGCTGGCTGGGCTTGGCTCTCTGCTCCAGGCATTGCACCCTCCAGGGTTGCAGCGACACTCGGGTTTGGCCCCGCTCCACTGACTGGACCAAATTTGTGTGAGTAGAACTGTGACCTGGCTCATGGGGTTGCAGTGCCATTCACGTGGTCATGACGGCTGGGCTAAACCTGAATGGCACTGGGACCCCAGAGGTTGCAGTGCCTGGACTAGGGAGGTGAGCCCAGCCAGCCCCGTGGGACAGATGCCACAGGAGCAGCTATGCGACCCTTTGAAACATTCTGCAACCCGATTTTGGGTCCCAACCCAGGGGTTAAGAAACCCCATCTTAGACCACACAATAAGGAACTGTCTTCAACTCTTGGGCCATGTGATTGGTCACAAAAGTACAAGCTGTCACACGAACCTTCACCTCCATTGCTTTAAGGGTTGGCTCAGAACAATCTACTCTCCAAGGAAGGACTCCTTAGACAGGCAGGTGACAGTCTCTTTGCAAGTAAAGCAACTCTATGTCTGTGTGGACACCCCTTTCTGTAGCAACTCCATCATTGACTCTAATAACTGACTCATCCCTGTTAGGATGAGGAGCCAACTTAGGCGCACTCATGGTTCAGAACAGATGGACCTTGGCTCTACAACAGGTGTTATTAAACAGTAGAAAACACCAACCTGCATTGCTTACCGGCAGAAATCGAAGAGATTCATCTATTGGTTCAGTTGTCGCTAATTCCAGCCTGAATTGGTTCCCTTTTCCCTCATCCTAGATTTCAGATCCAGCAGGTAGACATCTGGGTTAGCCATCAGCTTGGTCAAAGTACACCTGGCTGCCATATCAACCTTTCATTCCCCTGTTAAGGGATTCTCCATATTTGGTCACCTGGTATTGTCTAGATTTATTAAGGACCTATGGAATCTCTTCCCTCAGTTGTGTCTCTGCCTGTTATGAGTTTGCTGGTGTTCAGTCCTCTCAGGGGGAGAGAGCAAAGTCAACCAGATCACAGGCAACATCTACTGTATTTTTTAAGAATGTTCCAGTATCTGAGCTATATAGAGCCACTACTTGGGCTTTGGTATGTTTCTGAAGCATTACTGCCTGTTCCACGCCATCAGATCCGATGTGGTACTTGGGTCTGTAGCACCATCTTCAGTTCTGGACTCTGTTCTGAAGCTCCCTTCTCCTCCTGGGATACTGCTCAGAAGTCACCTGAAGTGAAGCACCCATTGGGACACTACTCAAAGAAGGAACGATTACTCACCCGGTGCAGTAATTGGATTTCTTCGAGAAGTGTCCCACTGGGTGCTTCACTACCCACCCTCCTTCCCCTCTGCTTCAGTTGTTCCCTTGGGGACACCTGGGTAGAGAACGAGTTGAGGTCAGTTTTCCTGCATGCCTGTAAATAGCCTTGATGTTTGCTGAGGCATAGGGCGCAAATGCAGGCCAAACGGACACTGCTAGAAATCTCCAGCCAAGGGCCTGAGAGGCACATGCACACCTGAAGTAGAGCACCCAAAGGGACACAAATGTCGAAGAACTACAGTTACTGGTCAGGGTGAGTAACATTTCCATCTTCTATCACATGGGATAGACATGTTGGGTCAGATGCATAAAAGCTGTCCTGGGGAGGCAGGAGAGTTGTAATGTGCATCTCCCTGCATCGATGAGCATCTCTGTGTCCCAGGGAGGGTTTGACCCAAGCTCAGACTGGTCTAGTTAATGTTACCACCTTCCTCAGAGTTTCCATTTGGTTGGAGAGCAGCTTTAACCAAACCTCTGCAGGTGAGAGATGCAGTGAGAGGGGAGGCATTCTATCAACCACCCCAAGCCATGCCCCTGTCCCTGTCGGTACTGTCCTCCTATTGGGCTGTGCTGACTGCTGTGCTGCTTCCCACCACCTGAGAAGAGGAAACTGTGATGGTTTCCCTCCACCACACCCTTCTCTCAGGATCAGGCCCGTGCATTATGCTTTTCCATTTCATGCCTGATCTGTCTCTTGACTGGTGATGCCTTCATACCATAGGCATCCTGAGCACCGTATTCCCAAACGTCCCTCTGATCATCCTGTGTGACCGATGTCTCTCTTTATGTGAGGCAGGTTGATTCCCTACTCAGAATGCAGAGGCAGAGCAGCCGTTTTTATTCCTTGCAATGCTGATTTATGCAGGTTGTTGATTTTTGTGGGTTCAATGCCGGGGATCTCACTGTCTCGTAAGCAGAGCTGTTTGTTCCTGTCAGGCTCCTACTGTAGTGGGCGGGGGAGGGATAACATTATTTTAATCACTCTGAAATAATTTTCTTGCTGAATATTGTTAGAACTGGATGGGCTAAGCCAACTGAGTTTCCAAGACAACCTGTCCTATCATGAAGATGACCACATATCTGTTGATTCAAGAACTACCTCTGAGAGTAGGAGTACCATGCAAGCCAAAGGCCCTGGAATGGAGGCTAGCAGTGCCCATAGCCTTAGCCAACAAGCCACAGAAGGGAGCTTGCAAATGGAGACGGCATTCAGCAACCAGGGATTTGAAGGAAATGACGCAACTGACAGCTCATCCGCTTGGAGCCCTGAGGTATGGTGAATTATTCTGTATTACACACAGTGTTTCTGTTCCCTCGAGAGGTCTGGGCTTCTTGTCCGAAATGTAAGGGAAGAAATGAAGTGAAAAATCAATTGGCACAACCCAGGATAGTAATCCCTAAGTGCATGCATGCACTCAAGTTGGTGTGTGTGTTCCCTTTTCCTGATACTTTGCCTGCTGGAATTTTGAATAGACTTCACTCGTATTCCTTCAGAGAGGCTGTTTTCTCGTCTGATTTCACACACTAATCATATCACAACCATTTCCCGCTTGACAGAAGTTACTATGAATTAGCTAACAATGTCTTGTCATGCTTTGAGGGAGGTAAGTGGATTTGTTACTGCCCGTGTATGTGGTGTGTGTCTGTAGGGATACAGTGTGTGATTACTGAGTCAGATCCTTGGTTCCCCTTCTGGCTGCTTTCCATTGCTCAGGCAGCATGAAGCACCTGGAAAGTTGCCGTAAAGGGACAGCCGGGGGCTTCCCTAGCTTAGCTAGCTGTTTCTCACACTGCCCTCCATAGACACAGAGCACATTTCTACAGCAGGCTGGTGAGGTTTACAGCCCCCTTTCGTCTCCTGCACCCAGCCTATTCACCAGGCAGGTCTTGGCCAGACCTAAGGATCTGGCCCTTATTTCAAAGCAAATACTCCAGCTCCTAAGAGAGCCCTTATTGGGTTAGCTCACCACGTACCCTACTCCTCTTTCTATATGATTCAATAGGGGTTGTTCCTTTATTATTAAAAAAAAATCAGGGGATTATTATTGATCAGCTGATTAATTTCTGCAAGAGTATTGAATAGCATCCAGTATTTAAAAAAAAAAAAAAAGCACAGAAGGTCACATCTCTGAGTCAAAAAAAAGAACATCCCTTAGCTGCACAAGGTAATCTCTTTGCCCCCAGGAAAAACAGGGCTTGGTAGAAAATATTCCCTTCCTGTGAGCAAGCTGCTTCCACCCAGTTGAAGAGAGTGAAAGCAGCTTCTCAGTGCATGGGCTTTTGACCTCTTCAAAGTAGACATTCACATAGAGGCACAAAAATAGGCAGTCACTTTGAATGCTGCACAGATCAGCTCTGCATCTATGCCCTGATACACCAGAACCTCCTGCAATAACAGTCTGGACCCTTTTTTCTACATTACTGTGAGCCATGAGGTTTAGCTGTGTATCCTGTGCCCATTTCTCTGTCTAGTCCATGCTCATCACCATGGTGCACAAGTGCTGTGGAATCTCAAGGGTCCTCTTTCCATTTATATTTTGAATGTGCCTATCATTCTGCCCCAGGTGCATGTATATTAACAACATGAACAGCGCATAGAGAATTACAGAGTTCAGATACACCTGGATCCTGATTTGTTTGCTGTGAGTAGCTTCTCGTCTGACTTCATTATGTGGCTTAATGGAAGATTTATTTTTTTTTGAGTGAACTAAATGTTCTAACATTCCAGAAATACCCAAACATTGCTGTGCTACGTTCTGGCCTCTGTTTGGAGACAAAATCTGTAATGTTGTGCTTCCGCAGTGGATATTCAAAGGGCATTTCAAGGCTGCTCCCATAATTACCTGCTTTGTGAGATTTATTTATTTTTCTGGCAGGAATGTGTATTTTACATATATACACACTCTGTCCTGTACTGATGATCTGTTAAAAAGACACACTATACTGAGAGGGGTATTTGTCTTAAATCTGTGTAGATTCATACAGTTTAAGGAGTGAAGGGACCATCAGATTATCTAGTCTGACTATCAGGCCCTATAATTTTCCCCATTTCCTCCTGTATTGATCCCAATACATCAGTACACCTTACTGGGAAAGAAAAACATTTATTTCATATGGAAATATTTAACACCACACAGCATTTGGATTTCAGTCCAGTTGCTCGTATTTACAGAATATTTATGGCCCACCCTTAACCCACGAAAGTTAATGGGAATTTTACCAGTGCCTTCATTAGGAGCAGGAGTAAGCTTCTGCAAGCAACCTCTGCCATATAGGAAACTTGAACATGAGCAGGTTCCAGACATCGGAGAGGTCTTTGGACGTGCCAGCTGGCTGTTGACTTTGTGCTCCACCGCCAGCACAAATCATCACTGAAGGTAGTTTAGCCAGCCATGGAAGGGTAACACCACTGGAGAAACATTTTCTGGTGCCAGAGGGTTGATGTAGCTTCTGCCACTTCTCCCACCTCCTTAGGGTCAGTGTGAGGGACACAGCCAAAACTAAGAGAGGTTGGTTGAGACATCCTGATATCCAATTCTTCAATGGCTCCTGTATTAGTATTTGGTGAGGGGACTGGTAGTTGGCATGATTTAGAGCAGCCTGAAGGCTGCTCTAAGTTATGCCAAGAGGTTAGATTGGCACAGCCAGCCAGGGATGGCGGAAGTACAAAGGCCATCTTTGAATACTTTATCCTACAGGGCCGTGCATCATCCACAAAACTGCTGCTTTCCAGCTCAAGTACAAGTGGAGGCAATGACTAGGTGCACGTAAAGTTACACACTAAATGTAGTCCCCCACACTGAATGTTAGCAAGCCACAAAGCCATTGGGATCCCACTTCCTGAATGGCAAATGCACATGGTAAAAATGGGAATGAACATGTTTGGGGAGAAGTAGGCTTAAGTGCAATCTTTCTCATGCTTGCTCCTTAAGCCTTACTCCAGCAACCCGGTGGAAGCAGCTTGACAGCCACGCAGCGTCACTCACATGATCAGGTTCTCCGGAACAACTTGTCCTGCATTGCACTTACGCGTGCAAAATCCTGTCTCTGTGGTGTGCTGGAACAAGCCGTCTGTATGTGCTCATTGGGTGTCATTCTTCTTTGGCTAGCATTAGCAAGAATTCTGCGTGGACAGAGAGGGACAGTTTTTCACTGCATTCCTCTCTCTCTCTCTCTAACTTGTATTTGCATGCACCAGTCAAGTAACTGCAAACTACCGTAACCTATGTGAAAGTGTAAATGTGGGATTTTGCACTTATACGTTTAAGAGCCTAAATATTTGTCAGGTAGATTGAAGGAAGGTAGTTGAAAAGTTGGCTTTGTTTGATAAATAGACCCCATTAGTGCTTCTTAAGGGGATCACTATTACTGCTCCTAATCTATGCTGTAATTAGATCCACATGTTGAAAAGAAATCTTAGTTTAAAAACAAAAGATAAAGGCTTGAGTTGCCCTTCTCCTTAGACTGCCAGCAATGGGCCTTGATTCACCTTCTGGGTATTAACTGGAAATCTTGCCCTAGTCCAGAGAATACACAGGTTTAAATACAAGTAATGGATTGTTATAGCAATGCCTTTATCACATGAAACACATTCTATCACTGAGATAAAAAGCACCTTTAAACAGAAACTCGCGCACCCCCATCAACAGGTGAAGTGAGCAGCAGTGGGGTGTTTCATCTTGTTTAATCAAATAAATGTTTTAAAGAAGCTGAAAGAAAGGGTCATTTGAGAATTGTTTTACACACGTGTTGCTTGTATGTTTTGCGATCTCATCATGAAAATATGAGGGGTCAAAGTGAAGAGAAGATTCGAGGCACTTTGGAGGGAGACGCCCACAGTGGAAGATGAGCCAAAGAGTATTTGATTCAAAGATTGCAAGGCAAGAAGGGACCATTGTGATCATCTAATCTGTTCTCCGGTACAACCCCAAATAATTCCTAGAGCAGATCTTTTTGAAAAATATCTAATCTTGATTTAAAAATGGCCAGTGATGGAGAACCCCCCATGACCCTTGTTCCAATGGTTAATTACCTGCATGCCTTATTTCCAGTCTGAATTTGTCTAGCTTCAACTTTCAGCCATTGGCTCATGTTATACCTTCCTCTGCTAGACGGAAGAGCCCATTGTTAAATATTTGTTCCCCATGTAGATACTTACAGACTGTAACCAAGTCGCCCTGTAATCTTCTCTTTGTTAAGCTAAATAGATTGAGCTCTTTGAGTCTGTCACCACAAGGCATGTTTTCTAATCCTGTAATAATTCTCGTCACTCTTTTCTGAACCCTTTCTAATTTATCAACATCCTTCTTGAATTGTGAGCACCAGAACTGGACACAGTACTCCAGCAGCAGTCGCATCAGTGCCAAACACAGAGGTAAAATAACCTCTCTACTCATTCTTGAGATTCCCCTGTTTATACATCCCAGGACTGCATTCGGCTTTTCAACCACCGTGTCACCCTGGGAGCTCATGTTCAACTGGTTATCCACCATGACCCCCAAATCTTTTTCAGAGGCACAGCTTCCCAGAATATGGTCCCCCAGTCTCTAAATATGGCCTACGTTCTGTGTTCCTAGATGTATACATATTTACATTTAGCCATATCAAAAGGCGAATTGTTTGCATGCACCTGGTTTACCAAGCAATCTAGCTCACTGTCAGTGACCTGCATCTGACGAAGTGGGTATTCACCCACGAAAGCTCATGCTCCAATACGTCTGTTAGTCTATGAGGTGCCACAGGACTCTTTGCTGCTTTTACAGATCCAGACTAACACGGCTGCCCCTCTGATACAGGTCAGTGACCTGTCCTCTGCATTATTTACCACTCCCCCGATCTGATCTGACTACTTTTCTGTATCACCACATCTACTGCTCTTGCTGCAAGCAAATTCAGAACAACAGCCCACCACTTGGTTGTGAATGAGATGCAGTACAGAATCCAACAGTTAACCAGAGTTGGCCCCTCAAGAAAAAAAAGGGGCATTTAGAGGCTTTGTTTTGCTAAATGCCTGCCTGCTCTCCAAATACGAGGGTGAGCAGAATAAAAACACCACAAAGTGTATGTTCACATCACCATATAACATTCCCAAGGTGGGTACTGTATTCACACTTGGGGTATGTCTACACTGCATCTGGGAGGGAGCCCTCCGAGCCTGGGTCGACAGAATAGTAACTATGTAGATGGTGTGACTTGGGCTGGGGCTCGGCTCTCAAGCCTTGAAGTGGGGGGCTTGAGAGCCTGAGCTGCAATGTGTACACAGCTGTTTTTAGCACACTAGCACAAGCCCATCAACCCCAGCTGGAAGGCTCAGAATCAGATGCAGTGTAGATGTAGGCAGTCGAGGGGTATCCGATTTGAAAGATGCACATAAGGAGGAGGTGATGTCTGTGTTCTTATTGCAAATGGTGCTTTGCTCAGGATATTTCTTCACTATTAGAGAGACCCACAGTCCATCTAGGGATTGAGTTGATGAAGCTATAATAATAATAATAATAATAATTAATTCCTAGTTCTTATATAGCACTTTTCATTGGTAGATGCCAATGTGCCTTATATTTGGTCTCTGTCATGTTTGCCAGTTATCCTATTTCAAATGATCTTCGAGGTGTTTGATTTAATAGGGCCTGTATAAGAAAATGCGTTTTTAATATATACTCCTTTATTTATTCTCTCCATGGCAGGAACACGATGGAGGGAATAGTCTTGCAGCTCATCACAGTGCCCATGAACCCATTTCTAAATGTGGTGACCTAGACGTCCTCCTCGATTATAAGGCCTCGAGCCAAAAGCTGCTGGTAACTATCCTGGAAGCTAAGGATATCCCAGACAAAGATCGCAGTGGTGTGAACACCTGGCAAGTTCACACAGTCCTGATGCCCAGCAAGAAACAGAGGGGAAAGTCGAGCATTCAGAAAGGACCCATCCCAGTGTTCAAAGACAAAATGACCTTTAATAAGCTGGAGCCAGAGAAGCTGAGTAGCTACGCACTCAGGTTCCGTCTCTATGCAGTGCACAAAATGATCCGGGAACAGATGATGGGGGAGCAACTGTTTTATCTGAGGAGCCTAAACCAGGAGGGGGAAGTGAAGGTGACGCTGGTTTTGGAGCCAAGGAGCGATATGAGTGTAAGTCTATTAATTCATTGCACCATTGGCGGAGGTGGAGGGGTACAGGTTACTTGGCTAATCCACCAACCTCTTCATTCAGGATTCTTAAACCTGCTGCTGGCCCATTTCCTAGCACCACTATTCAGATCTCAGTTTTCATCCTGGTCTCAAGCAATGAATGTCAGCACTAGTTAGAGAAAGCTCAGTGCTCAGTGTCCATGGTACTTGATGCATTCACTTCTGCTCCCTTTTAGACGTTTCAGTAGGATTGAAAGGGAGCACGGGTGCATGGTTTTTAAAATGATTGTTTGCCAGAAGCTAGGAATGGGTGACAGGAGATGGATCACTTGGTGATTTTCTGTTCATTCCCTCTGGGGCCACCTGGTATTGGCCACTGTCGTAAGACAGGATACTGGACTAGATGGACCTTTGGTCTGACCCAGTATGGCCATTCCTATGTTCTTTCATAATACAGAATTTCCACCTTGTATGTATTCAGGGACCAGATCTTTCTGTGTAATCTATTGTGTTCTGAGGTTAGAGGGCCAAGTTTTCAAAATTAGGCAGACAAGTTCCATCCACAAAAGATGAGTTCATGGTCTCAGACTGGTAACTGCTCATAAATATGGAGTAGAACCCACAAAAAGGTCCATTGCCCACACAACCAACCTTCCATTTTGCATCCATAATTACCCATTTGCATGCATGTTTTCTACCAGTTGGACACTTCTTTGGCTTGAACATCTTAAGCAGCCTCTTGTACATTCCAGAGAACTGCCCAGTTTTCAGAGTCCTATGTATAGACACTGAATATCACCACAAGAGCATTCTAGCTGGGATTTTCCAAGGAGTCTGAGGAAGTTTGGTGCCTTGCTTCTGTAGGATTTGGTCACATTGCTCCTCTAGTCTCCTTGGAAAATCCCAATTTCCAATCCCAGATTAGATCATCTATCATATCAGATATCAGAGGGGTAGCCGTGTTAGTCTGGATCTATAAAAAGCAGCAGAGAGTCCTGTGGCACCTTATAGACTAACAGACGTATTGGAGCATGAGCTTTCATGGGTGAATACCCACTTCATCAGATGCATGTAGTGGAAATTTCCAGAGGCAGGTATAAATATGCAGGCAAGAATCAGGCTAGAGATAACAAGGTTAGCTCAATCAGGGAAGATGAGGCTGTTCACACCTCAACTGCTAGAAGGGTGGGGGGCAAGTGGGGCAATTTGCTCCGGGCCCTGCAGGGGCCCCCACGAGAGTTTTTTGGGGCCCCTGGAGTGGGGTCCTTCACTCGCTCCAGGGGCCCCGGAAAACTCTCGCGGGGCCTGGGCCCCCGGAGCTTCTTCCGCTCCGGGTCTTCGGCAGCAATTCGGCGGCGGGGGGATGGTGTCTTTCCTCTCTGGGACCCACCGCCGAAGTGCCCCGAAGACCCACGGCGGGGGGTCCTTCTGCCCCGGGACCCACTGCCAAAGTGCCGGATCTTCGGCAGCAAGACCCCAGCCCCCTGAATCCTCTGGGCGGCCCTGCACAAAATGAATAATAAACCCTGCATTTGTGGGGGGAAGAACTGAACATGATGGTAACTAGGAAGAAAGCAAGAAAATATACAGCAAGTGACACAAAAGATAGAAGATTGAGCTAGACACATTCCATCAGAAAGTCATTTTCAGGGAAATTTACTCTACTTTTGATGTACTGGAGCATGTGTTTATCTCAAAGACTTTGATTTACACTGGTAATAACACATTAGTCAGGGCTTCTGGCCTCTAGAGAGAGAATATTGAAAGATGTGTTTCTGCAAAGTGATGCTGGAGACTTGTTCCTGCATTTCTATCTTCTGCCCCATTGTTATTCATGCAGATGATTCTTAGTCATTGGCAACTCCTAGGAGAACATCACAACCCTACCCAATGAGACCACAAGGCACACATTAAAGGGGGAGCGGTGTTGAGCATTCCAGAGGGACTCTCTTTGCTCTTTCCCTGCAGAGTGGAGACTCGCAGCTCAGTCTGTCGGCCATCTCGCACAGCGATAGCGCTTCTTCAACACAGTCCCTGTCGCACGGAGGTGTACCAGAGCTGCTGGTGGGACTGTCGTACAATGCGACTACCGGACGGTTGTCAGTAGAGATGATCAAAGGCAGCCATTTCCGCAACCTTGCTATTAACAGGCCGCCCGGTAAGTGAAGTCTCTCGTAATGGCATACCTATTCGATAGAGCCACTGAGCCACAACCTGGTTTTATTTTCTTGATATAGTTTTTGCCACATCAAGCTATCCAATTAAAGCATTTCCCAGTTGAGTCTCTGCACATTTGACTTTTACATTTAATAGTGAAATAAAAAATATTATTCCAAATGCATGTGCTGGTAAATTAGCCTGTGCATTTTGAATAAAGTATCTGTCTCTGGTACTGATGTGGCTGCCATTACCATAGTATCAGAGCTCCTCACAATATTTAATGTATTTATCCCAGTGAGGCAAAGAAGTGGTATTAGCCCCATTTTATAGAGGGGAACTGAGGCACGGAACCACTAAGTGATCTGCCCAAGGTCACACAGGAAGCCTGCGGGAAAGCAGGGCTTTGAACCCAGGTCTTTGGACCAGCCATCCTCTCTAATATAAAAAATAAAATTGGAGCCAAGAGAACATATTTAATGCTTTAATTGTGTCTAGTGCTCGTGAAGCGTGACAGATTCACAGCGATGCTGACCAAACTCTGCGCTTTATTCACTGTGCTTTGCTGCCAATGTGCCTCATTCAGAGCTCCTCTAGGTACCGTCTCTAGGGGCGAGTTCAAACTTCATGGCCCTTCAGTCTTTGGGCTGTCATCTCATCCTAGAACTAGCGTCAGTTGAGGAGGCATTTTTGGTGATGTGGTTACTTGCCCATTGAGAACTGGACATAAGCATCAGACATATACCTGATGGCAACAACGTTTGGTCACTATGAACCTGGGCTCAATTTGAACTGGGGATCTATAAATGGAGACTCTTTGGGCTTGAACCTGCAGAGTGGTGCGCACCTTTGGCTCCGATCCACCAAAGCATTTTAGCACACACTTAAATGTAAGCATGTGGGTCGTTCCATTGAAGTACTTAATTGCTTCGCTAGCTTGTGGCCAGAGTGCTCAGAACCTTGCAGGATCAAGCCCTATATCCCATTACCTAATTACCCATAGCTAGCCAAGAAATAAGATTTTCTTAGAATTTCAATGAAAATCTTCAAATGTGTTGTGGTCACAGGTCTAGCTGCCCCTTTCTGGTCTCTCGGAGTGCCCCCAACTCAGGTCTTGGGCCTCGTGCTCTTTCCTGCCTGCAGTTCTTCAACTCTTAGACCAGGACCTGGGCTGTACTACCTTGTGTATGAAACAATCTTGTCCTGCAGGTCCAGCTGGTTTCAGGCACCTGTGGTTCTTCCCTTCAAGAGGCGCAGTGACCAGTGGTATATAGGAACCAAACAGCCTTCTTAAAATTATTATTTGTTTGGCAGTGGGAACAAAGTGTAGGAGAAAAAGGATTTTAAAACAACAGAGTCTGCACACATGTCTATCTTGCCTTGATTCCAATCCTCCCACAAAGGTGACCTCAGCAAGCCTAGCTTCCTCCTACACACCCAGTGGGCCCCTGTGTCTGTCTGGTTTCCCTGTAGCCCTCTGTCCCGCTGAAGGTATTGCAGAGTTTACTTGGTTGACTGGCACCCAAATTAGCCGCATCCGGGTGTGAGTTGCCGCACTGCAAGGCCATCCCCAAGTTACTGCGTCCTCACTGGTACTGCACTCACCTGTGTGTGTGTGACTTGCACTTCCAGGGCCATATCCCATGGTTCTTTGTGCTGCAATAAGCTGAGCCATTTTGTGGTTCGTTCCCACTGCGGCAGAACGTGTCTGTCCTTCTGGATGCACGGAGGGAATTGTGGGAAGGCACTGGAGGACTGTCATCATTCGCATGGTTTAGCTTGCATCTTCGCTGCAGCTTCCAGCCCAGGTTCTAACCCCGCTCCCAGCCAGGCCAGGTATCCAAAGCTTACAACATCTCCAAACCTGGGATCAGAGGTTTTTCTGTGTGAATGGTAGCGGGGGTTGGCCTAAAACTTGGGTGAGAGCCTAGGTTAACTGCAGTGAAGACATACCTGAGATGATGTTGTTTTGAAACCTGCCCAAGTTCTTTGTTTTCATGTTTGCAGGGCCCTGGTTATTGCTGATTTAAACCAGTTTTGTAGGCCGATTGGAGACTCTGACAGTGTCAGCAAAGCAAATAAGTCTGTCAGTGTCCCTTAGCACTTAAGTATTTGCTAATAAGTGGCTATCTTGAGCCCTTCTCCCACTTCCTGCCTGTGTCCAGACAGCTCACAATTGAATTAAATCAATATATTCATACAATAAACACCATCCCTGTGGCCAGGCCAGCATACAATATTCATCATTTACTGCAGGGAAGTTCCATATTCATCACAATAGCTTCCCCATCCAAAGTCAGATCATTATTTTCTGTTCTATACTGTACTTGCATGCCTGGAAAATTCCTGGTAATGCGATGTTGCTATCAAAAAGAGAGCAAAAGGGGTTGGGAAAAGGGAACACTTGGCTCCAAACCCCAGGCTAGAAACAGCAGTCGTCACCACTGCCGGCACTCCAGTGAAGCAGTATGAGATGCAGGCTGCTGCTCTGACTAGGGTGCTGTTCTTTGGATGAGATACTAAACCAAGCCTCCTTTGCCAGGTAGAAACTACGAATCCCATCTTGTTTTTGAAGAGCAGGGAGATAGCCGTAGAGTCCTGGCCAATATTTCTTCTCTCAGTTAAACGTGTTCTGGGGCCCATTGCTGTGAGAGGTATTTTTGAAATGCATAACAGGAGCTTCAAGCATAACGGGGCTTTGTGAAGGGCTTTGGGACAGCTAATGTTCAAGGCAGTGGAAAACCAAACCACTATGCAATGCGCACTGTGCATGCGAGAAGACATTGAGAGAGAGAGAGAGAGAGCGTGGAGTGCAGGAGTGAGATACGTGCTGCACGTAACCTCCCATGTCGTAGCCCCCGCCAGCTTAGTAGCTGTCGAAAGAAGTGTAATGTTTACTCTCCAGATGGCATTGGGCAGATGCTCAGTGGAGGCAGCATGAGGGAAAGAATCTTTCCCACCCCCCTGCGTGCACACAGACTGCATATTAGCTGCAGAGCCATTCCATGCATACTACTGCAGTTCAGTGCTTCATGTGTAATGAAAGAGGTGCCAGGGCTCAAGCAATTTTTTTACTTTCATAACTGACATGGCAAGCCCAGAGGTGCTGGGGCTACGAACGACCAGGCCCAGAGGTGCTGGGGCTACGAACGACCGGGGCTACGAACGACCAGGCCCAGGGGTGCTGGGGCTACAAACGACCAGGCCCAGGGGTGCCGGGGCTACGAACGACCAGGCCCAGGGGTGCCGGGGCTACGAACGACCAGGCCCAGGGGTGCCGGGGCTACGAACGACCAGGCCCAGGGGTGCCGGGGCTACGAACGACCAGGCCCAGAGGTGCCGGGGCTATGAATGACCAGGCCCAGAGGTGCCGGGGCTACGAACTACAAAGCCCAGGGGTGCCAGGGCTCAGCACTGGCACAAATTAAGCATTGCTGTAGTCCAGTGGCTTTAGTATCCTCTGCTGCCTATTGGTCAATCCACACCCACCCACCGCCCTCACCACAGTGTAGGGGACACAGCAGGAGGAGTTACACAGCAGTGAATCGTCCAGTCCAACCCTACCATGCTCTGTCCTCACTCCAACCCGGCTCTCTGCCACACCGAGGGTCCTCCATAACTGAGCTTCAGGCCTCATGTGGCTTGCATGCCCCCTGCACGGCTCCCCAAATCCACAGTGGATCTGGTGCCTGGGGAGGCCCCCGCACCTGCAGAGGGAGACGCTACATGTGGACCACTGTTATTTAGAGGGCAGCATCTTGGAGCCTGCAAAAGCCGTAAGAGAGAGTTTTTTGGGCAAGGAAAGAGTGTTTTTTTTCCCCTGGATTTATCTTGTGCATCACAAAACCTTCAAAACAAAATGTTGTAGAGAGCTGAACTGAGTCAGTTAAATATTGCAGCCTCCCTTATTTATCCTTCAAAAATGACAGTGATCCATAAGTGTTAATTTTTTTTAAATCTCAACATTATGATGCACGTGAGCAGTTCTTTTGCTGCTTGAATTTCTGACGCAGCATCTCCTGAGAAGGACTCAGAAGTGGCATTTGAAGGTAGTTTTGGTCCAAGATAGAACTTCAGGAATTGTCCACCTGGACTTGCTGGGCTGCAGGCCTGAGTCTGCAGTCGTTACTCATGTTAGTAGTTCCATTAACTCCACTTGGCACCCTGGGAATACAAACAAAAGTAAGGGCTGCAGCATCAGGCCTTAAGTGATCCCTGTATCTATACCTGTTGTTACCTGCAAGGCAAAGAAAGGGCTGGCAGAGCCCTGAGGAGTTTGGTTGGATAGCTAACAGGCTGGTGGTGTCCGGGAGCTGACGTCTCACTGAGCACGTCTCTCTCCCGCTGAAGCAGGGGTTTTACAAGGTGACTCACAGTTCCAGGCACCCTGAGAAAGTGTCACACAAGTGTTTTTTCTTTAGTATGTCCCTTTTTCCATGATGGCCCTCTCCGTATTTTAACGCTGACGATGTATGTATAATATGTATCTTGTTTTATTTAGTCCTCCTAAAACTCGTCAGCTTGTGCTCATGTTTCCAGCCATTATAGAAGAGAAGAACTTATCCTTCTTTCCTTCCATGTTCTAGTCACACTATTTTACTGGGCCCTTGGGATGGTTCTGGGGTTGATATTTTAGTCTCCTAGGGTGTTTTCCTCAAAAACCCGGTATTCTCACTTAAGTGGGGGTATTTTACAGTGAGTGACAGCTGGGACCTGCCGCCTTGATAAATGCCCTTGTCTTATTTATTATTGTTATAATTTGTACTGGGGTAGTGTCTAGGACCGGCACCCCATTGTGCCAGGTACTGTACAGACAGAACAAAAGGACAGCTCCTGCCCCAAAGAGCTTGTAACCCTCTGCCAGACATTTCCTGCTGCTCTGTTTGACTTCTCTCCTTCCAAGCACAATCTTAATTCTTTCCCTCTGTGCATTTCTTGTGGGGTTCATATTAATGTATAATGCCCCTTGTCAAACACTATTGTTCTGACTTCCCCTCTGGTAAGAATAACCCTCACAGCCTTTCAGCAAGTGCAGAATTAATCACACATGATAATTACAGCCGTACATGATCATTATCATACCAGCAGCATATTAACCCCATTAAACAAACACAATAGCATTAATGTTAGAAAAGAGAGGGCGGAGGAGAGAGAGAGAGAATGAACATATCAAAATTGGAAAGGGAAAAGCTCCTCAAATCGAGATTTAACGGCTGATGAACAAAAACCAATCGGTGTTATGAGTAGTGGGGGCAAGAAGTGCAGAGGATACCGCAGATTATCTAGCTAAGAACTTCTATGATCCTCGTCACCATGGTATCAAAGTGCCTCACGATCATTAACAGATTTTATCCTTTTGACACCCTGGTGAGGCAAGGAAGTCCTGTTATCCCTACCTCGGGAACTGAACTACAGGGTAGATTAATTGACTCACCCAAGGTCACACAGAAAGTCCATGGCTGAGCCAAGAACTGAACCTAGGTTTCGAGAGTCTCGGTCGAGTGCCCCGCCACTAAAAGATCCTTCCTATCTTGCACGGTGTTTGCGTGGGGTGAGGTGACCAAAACAAGGAGGACTAGGAGATAGCGCCAAGTGTGACCTCGGTATCACAGTCCTGATTTGCTTTAGGAGGAGCTTGAAATGTTGACTGGTCTTAAATTTTAGCTGTTGCCTGTTGTGTTTACACCTTCATTAATTATTTCCCATGTGAATTAAGAGCTCTCTTTCATAGGAATTTGAACAGGGAGAGGTGTGAATCTAGAAAAGCCTGGGACCAAATTTGGGTTAAATTATGAGAATGCATAAGTCATTAGCACAAAACCTTTTCCCTGGGCATATTTTACCACTCAAACAAGTGACACAGCTCCCTATGCTCACCGCTGTCAATTAGGATTCGGGTACCCCCACACAATCATTTGAAACCAGTCAAAACTTCTCCAGCCCCTTCTAGGGGTTACCTAGTAGATTTTGTAGCCCCCTCTGGATGGCTAGTCATGCCACGACCCCTCAGGAGAATCATATGGTCCAGTAAATGAGCTAAAATGGCAGTTGACTATAATTCATATTAGTTTTAGGTGTCAGGGTTTTTATGGAATCCTTCAAGAAATATCACCAGTTTCAGGTGAGAAGTAAAGTAGGGTTCTTGCCTTGCCTTCTGTCCGTTAAAAAACCATTCTCTAGTGCCGGGGATAATTTGTAGAACATAAGGAGACCATAAGATGGTAGGCATCAAAAGTCCACACAGTTCCAAAGATGACCATCTGTGGATGTACACCAACATTCTGGTCGCTGAACTGGGAACCTCTAGAGCAAAAAGCTAGAACTGCTACAGGTTCAGCCAAGCTCTGTAGGTCGGATGCTATCCAGACTCGTATCATCTGCAGATCAGGCAACATGCACTCACCAGTGAGTTACAGACATAGTTACAACTAGTTGCTTTGCCAGGGGAAAAAAAAAAGAGAGACTGCGTTAATTAATCCTTCAGCAGCCCTTTATTCTCCACCCCTGATTTTGCCCCCAAATAACCCTTAGAATCTGATGGTGGGTGATCAGCATAGCTGAAAATCAAGCGGTAAATTCATTAACTTTTGGCAAGTGCATAGAGATTTTGCGTGGGAAGTGCAGTGGAAGTTCAAATGATTATTATACGCCCAGCAGTCAATGGTGCCCAGTAACTTCGCTTAACTCAATTATTTTAAATATGTAAGAAGTATAAAAAAGCAGAATCTGTACTACAGACTCACATCTTGGAAAATAAAAAGCAAAGCTCTATTTGAGTTAAAGGAATGCATTTGCAGCTGGAGATATATTGATTCCAGCGTCAGCTTCATTGCAATGTCTTTAAAACAAGCCAAAAGATTTTTTCCAAAGGTGTGTACAAGAATATAAACTGGTCCCCAGGGTAAAATCTTATTAAGCCCAAGTTTCAGGTGGAGGTGAATGTTTGCGGCAAATCTGCAACAAACCTGAAGAACAGGATTTATAAGGGATGTGCTGATAGGTCATAAAATAAAGCAGCACTAATGGGTGCTAACCCAATAAGCAAAGAAACGAAAGCTTTAAGTGCTGTTGTCATTGGGCTACAGCTGAGTTACTATTTGTGTTGCTGAGCATAATTCCCTCCACAAGCTGTATAGTAATGTTGATTTGATACACTCATTGCCATCTGTTAATGTAACACAATGGGCATGCTAAACTCTAGATCTAGGAGTGGAGACATTAGGGATTTCCTCTGACACTTCATTCACAGTGTCACTGTCTCACTCTCTGGGGTTGACAGGTGAGCAAAAAAACCTGCTTCTTGTTGCCTGAAGCATTGATAGTGAAGTTTCCCGTCTCTTGAAAGGACGGACACTTAGCGCATCCAGAGAAGTATCTATATTATGCTTTAGTTGCATGAGCTCTTTCCCAGAGCAAATGTTAGTGCTGCTTCTCCTAGGGACTGGGTGGTTCAGTGAGCAAAGCATGCTGCAGCCAGCTGGCATCAAATCCTGTCTGACTTCACAGGGTGAAATTATATGGGTGTTCTCATGCTAGTACCCACTGGTCATTCGTGCACCTTAGTTGTAGGAGAACCTCCAAATGTCTAGACTCTGAGGTTGTCCAGAACCTACCTTAAGTATCCCAGTGAGGATTTCAGTCATTTCCTTTTGGCCTCTGTTGGGTTCAGTTGAAGTAAATGTAGTCTCAGGGACTACTAGACCAAGAATAGAGCCATTGTACCTAGTTCCTAACTGGAACTCATTTAAAAATTTTCATCTGGCATTTCGACCCGGGAAGCTGCCCCGCCCTAAAACCAAACTTTCTGCAGCAAGGGCATGTTCGTATAAGGGCAGAACTTCCCCCCAAAATTTCCTGAAACTTTCTCCCCCAACCAGTTCTAATATCAAGAAGCCCCCTGTGCTGATTGTTTTGTTCGGTCTCATATGATGTCCAGCTAAAAATTTTTTTTAATGTATCTGAAGCTTCTGCACGATTCAGTTTGTGTGCCACCAAAATCGCAAGCCATCCCACAGAAAGTAGGCTTCAGCTTTCAGTAAAGTACATGGGACCTGTAGTCTGCTTCGTGCCACATGGACTATTCACATTTCTTGTATTTAAGTGGGTTTTTTTCCTTCCCAGCCACAATCAGCAAACTATTTCATGACAGAATAAATTGCTCTCCTTTTCTCTCTATGGAGAAGATACTTGTTGGCAAGCTTTACTTTGTCTCTAGTGTGATGTTGGCAGCCAAATTGCCATAGCTAGCTGGTGATAGGGCTGAACTTTTCCTGCAATAACCTGATAGCTGTACAGCTGTGCAGACTCACAATTTACTCCTCAATTGTCAGTTTCCTGACAGCTTTTTTCAGTGGAACAGTCTGAGGAATGGAGAGCCCTGCTTTTGAGCTACAGAAGTGTTTTCACACCTGAAGTGTAATTTCACACCTTGTGTTTCTCAGCAGATAAGTGCGTAACATAGCACATCAAACAGGAATAGAAAAGGATAGACGTGCTGTAGGAAGGAGACAGTGAGTTGTAATTTATTTCCTATCTTCAGTGCACTCCGAGGTGATATTAAATTGCAGAACCTTGGTCTTTGATGTTTAAAAAGGTTAGAGCTGGGGCGACCTGGCAAAGTGACCTGCAAATAGGAATAGGTTGTAAACTTGCACTGAGCAGGATTTGTGGGATGATGAGATGAGATTGGGGATTTTGACTGTAGAAAGCACATGATGTTAGTGGTGGTATTATCATAGGATCATGGAAACGTAGGACTGGAAGGGACCTCAAGAAGTCAAGTCCAGCCCCCTGCACAGCAGTAATGTAGTTAATACAGATATCTGTATACTAAAGAATTTGAACAGTGAATGAAATTGACCTTGATTCTGCTGCACTCAGGAGGAAAAGCAAAAAGAGGATTTTATTGCAAGCTTGGGACATATCTTGAAGTCCTTACTTAAGGCCAGATCATGCCATTGCATGCGGATGCCTCCTCTCCCATAAGAAAGAGAAGAGTGGTCAGCAGCCTCCATGGAACCTGCCTCCCCCTTTCAGGAACCTATGAAGGGCTGTCTATGGGGTCATGATCTGTCCAGGATAATAGGTAGTAATTGCCTCCTTTTAATGGGGAGTCATGAGAGGCACATGTAGCCAGGGGGGGCCCTGGTGGAGCAATTCCAATGGAGCCATGCTGCCAGGAAATGGAGGAAGGGGTGCTGGGACCTCAGCTGGAGCGGCGATTCCATGGAGATGGTCATGGCCTCCCAGTGGGACCTGCAGGGTTTAGGGGCTAGACTTGCAGTTTATTACATGAGGCTCAGGGTCAAACCCTGCCTGCCCACCAAGACTGAATGATGAGGAAATCCTCAGAGTTTTCCTCCCTTCTTATGCCCCTCCCCTGGGTTTTATGATGGAAAGGGGTGATCTGACCTTCAGCTTTTACTCAGTGCTTACTCAGACAAAGCTCCCATTTGCTCCACTTGGCCCCTTGATTTTCCTTCGCTAGTAGCCACAAAACTAAACAGTTTCTCTTCTCTCTTTTGTCCCAGACACCTACGGAAAACTCTGCCTCCTCAACTCCATGGGCCAGGAGATGTCTCGTTGCAAGACATCCATCCGTCGAGGCCAACCAAACCCCATCTACAAGGAGACGTTCGTCTTCCAAGTTGCCCTGTTCCAGCTTTCTGACGTCACGCTGATGATCTCCATATACAACCGGCGCAGCATGAAGCGCAAGGAGATGATTGGCTGGATTTCTATGGGTCAGAACAGCAGCGGAGAAGAAGAGCAAAACCACTGGCAAGAAATGAAAGAAACAAAAGGGCAGCAGGTCTGCAGGTGGCATAACTTACTGGAATCCTAGTGGACTGCCCACTGGACCCTCCCATGATCACCCCCCTGAAAGCAGCCATCCCATAGCAAACATTCTGAACCAGCCAGGTCTATTTTAACTGAAATTTTCAAACTCAGCGCACTCAGTGAATGTAGGTGCTGGGGCCCGGTGAGCAAATTTACCTGTTGCCTTTGAGGGTTTTCGTACATTTTCTCACCCAAACGATCACCAGAAGGGAAGTGGTTATGAAAAACACAAAGCTACTTTTACCCTCTTGCCGTCAATGCCTCATTGATCTAAATTGCTTTTGATGCTATTTTCTTCTGGTGTCATGTCTTTCTCCCACCTCCATTCCTGTTATTGATGTATGCAAATGTTCTTGATCCACAGATGACGTCATTAGTCTAGCACTGCATGCCACTCGCTCTTCCGTTTACTACAGTGTTTCTAAATCCTAGAGATAAACATTTGATACCACTTAAGACTGATTAATATATTTTCAGGTAGCATGGGGAAGCACTAAAGATTTCTCTGTAAACTGTTAAGTGCCTAGAGATTGCCATTACTTTCTTGTATTAGTGATGATCTTATTTACTAGTATTTGAAGTAAGCATGTTTCCTTTCTTGTGCAACCTGTACCCCCAGATGTTTGTATGAGGTGATGGGTGTCAGTTTAACATAGTAGTTATATAATGCATGTTTAGATGCCTCCCTGTTTTTTTTAGCTCATGGCTTCTATTTTTGTGAAAACAAAACAACAACAAAAGAGAGACAGACACCAAAACAAGCTGCACATCTGCCTTTGTGCCTAAACTATGATTATTCTAGATCATTGTTCACTCTTCTTATTTTTTTCTTAATGTGAGGTTCGCTTAGAAGAGCGATTCTGTGCGTAGTGCGGTTTCGTGTTTATTATCTTTCAATGACTGTGTCAAATCGGCTCCAAGTAAAAATGCTTTTTCAAGCATCCTGTAAAATATTCTAGGGATCTGAAAGTCAAGGTGAATTCTTAACTTCTCTGACATCGCGAGGACGGATCTGCAGGCCCCATGGTGCTATCACTTCCCCTTGTGCGAACCCGCCTCAAGCAGTGATGTCGATGCACAAGAAGGAATAGAATCCCACTTGCTCTTTTAGAGGTGTTGGCCCTGAAGGGCTAACAGAAGTGAAAAGTATGAGAGTTCACACCTGTATCTGCATACCCACAAAGGGCAGATCTGCTGACTAAGGGGAGGTGATTTTTCCGTAGTCGTTCTTCAGAGCCTAGCGACACTTTCAGTTTTAATCTTTTTCCTGCCTTCAAAGTGAGTTAAAGCCAGGGCAGGCAGCAGATAGGGGAAGATGGTTAATTTTGTTTCTTGATTATTGATGGATCCAGTGCTAGCTGTTGCCGAGTAATAGGAGCCAGGAGCCTAGTGCACAGAGCCATGCAACGATTGTACTGGTCTTACCAGATGAAGATAGGTGCCAGATCCCTAAATAATTTCAAGTAACACCTATTGCACAGTCTCCAACTTAAACCCTTCAGCTGGCGTCTCTCCATTCCTATTGACCATAGTGAAGCACAAAAATACTCGGCTGCAAAAGGCTTTCAGATTTGATTCATAGTTTCTCTTTTTCTTTGTTTCCCCCACTTATAGAGAATTAGGGCCAAATTCTGCTCTGTGGCACCACTACGAGTTTCACTGGCTTCACTGGGGCTATTCAGGGCCTAACATAAGCCTCAGCTTTGGGCTGCATCTGAGCTATGGTCATTGCATCTCAGGTAATGGTGGGAGGACAGCTGGCCGGGGTCAGCGCTGTCCCCACAAGGCCAGTCCAGCAGATGGGAATTGCCAGCATGAGGGCCACACAGTCTTTCCTCTGGCTGTGCTTCTGTTCTGCTATATTAGCTCCTTTGCACCTGGAGATTCTCCCTTGTGGGAGGAATATCCTCCGCTCCCTAGTTAAGCTGGCATTACAGCTGCTGTGCACCACTGGAGCAGCACAAAGCAGCCAGAGCTGGATCTGGCCCATGTAATCTAGCAAACAAATTCCTTTTTGGCTGCAATGCTAATGCTATTGAATCACTGACTGAAAGGAAAAAGGAGTTCAGCTGAGCAGTTAAGTGATAAATCCTGCAGTCTGCGGCTTATTACATGTTTCTAATGTACTTCTCTTCAGGATAAAAGCACAGTAAATGGCCCTGCTTAATGGCAGTAGTCACTGTGTTTAGGTATGTTTTGTAATTTTTGCATCATTTTTCTCTGACCTGCACAAAATGTACATACTAGTGTTTTTTTAATAACTGTTCTATGTGCGATGTGTGCATAATATTGAACTTACAGCATTTTGCTTATTAACCTACTGCACATGCAAAATGTGATATGTGATTATATAATTCTAAAGGGCAATTACATATTGATACAAAGTTTCAGCCACTAGTGGAGATGCACATGATTATATATCTGTGGTGTTTTTAAACTCCATCCGCACGCAGCCTTGGAAAAGATGATTTTTCAGAGGAATGAAGATAACTGGTTTGGGACTTCCGCAACATTTCACACCAAGATCCATTTTGAAGTTACATTATAAAGGGAAACTGATTTTAAAATATATATACACTATGGAAAAGAGTTGGCCACAGTTCAGCAAAATATGTAATTTAATCAAAGCGATTAATTTTTCATACTTGGCTAAGGTATTTGGGGTTAGGCATAGTTTTTTTTGTAACAATTGTTAGGGCAGTGATTTTTCGTGGTACCTTCCAAGGAAAATTGCTCAACGGTTAAATGGGTGCCAAGAATTATTTAAACCCTGTTAATCAATAGAATGGTTCAGTCCAGAGCATCACATTTTTGTGGTTCATCTAGTTTCTGCTGAAATGTGGAGAAATTTTAGTAGCATTGGAGCAGACTTCCCTTTCAGTGCTTCCTCTGACAGGTTTATGTTCTTTTTTTGTTGCACTACTATTAATTACTTGCTTCTCTAATTTTTCTGTTGAGATTAAGCTGATTATTCAGCAGCAGCATGTTCCCACCTGAGCCAATGTCCCCTGTCCTACCTGGCTCTTTGCAGAGATGTCTTGGATTCGGTTATTACTCGTATTGATGAAGTTGACCTTGTGCTCACATTCTGTATTGTGCAAAGGTGACGGCAATTTGTCATTTCTCTAACCTCTTTCCCCCCACAAAAGTGGCCAAGGAAGTTGGTAGATGAGTCTTTGGAAATGCTTCCATTTCTTGACACCACCTTTTGATGCATTTTATTCGGATTTCTGCTCAGCACTTAGCTCAGAAATGGCAATGAGCTGTAGGCCTGTATTTCTGTGCTCTCCATCCCTGGGGGGATAGAGGATCCTGTGATGCAGAGAGAGGAAGAGAGATACCAATCCTTGATCCCACAGGACCCCAGGGCAGAGCTTGGCTAGGGCTGCAGAACACCCAGTGAAGTGCAGCAAATGGTGGGCCAAGGTTGAGTTGCTATAGTGTCAGTTCACAGTGACTTCCCCTTATGCTCTTGTTTTTCAATAATCTGTCCCCCATTTAGCCCTGTTGACCAGACTCTGTGTCCTACTTGGATTTTTCTTTCCTTTTAAAAAAATCATTGTATTCTTAAAAGGGGAGGAACTAATTGCACTACTCGAGCCAAGCATGCTGTGGGTAGGTTCTCTGAAAACATCACTTGATCTCTACCAGTCCACCTCTCCCGGTTGTGACCTCTTCCTTTCTGGGTCTCTCCTCAGCAGAAACTGCCCGTCATGGTAGAATCTCTGCTTTGTTTTTGTTTTGTTTTTTTATGTGCACCAGTGACAAATTGGGTGAGCCACCAAATGTATTTTCTTTTATAGTAATGCTGAATTTTAATTGAGATCCCCAGAGATGAGTCTGAGGGCTTGTCTTCATATGAATGCTAATCTGAATAAGGTAGTGTGTGAATATAAAGAGAATTAACTACTCAGATAAACTCCTTGCATGGATACTCTTATTCTAGAATAAGAGTGCCTTATTCTGAACTATAGTGTAATCCAGTGCGTTAAAATAATACAGAATAAAGCATTCTTATTCTAGAATAAACTCCATGTGCAGATGTTCTTATCCAGAATAACTCTACTTATAGACAGGTTTCAGAGTGGTAGCCGTGTTGGTCTGTATCAGCAAAAACAACGAGGCGTCCTAATAAATTTGTTAGTCTCTAAAGTGCCACAAGGACTCCTCGTTGTTTCTACTTATAGAGAAGCCCTAATCTGTTAATGAACTGGACCTCAGAGCTGCCTATTTGCAAAGGTTTTGTCTGAACTGTCTCACACTCTTAAATTGTTTTAGATTTTTTCCATCAATGCCTTAATTACTTTCGGCAGTTATTTCTCTACCTTGGCCTGTGTTACCCCGGGATTCTGTTGTGCTACAGCTTTGTTCCTGTAATGCTCTGAGTTTCCTCTGTTTTCCTTGGGGGCTAATGTTTCAGTGGTTACAGTCTCTTGGATCTGCAGACAATACGCGGATGTATTTTTAGCTCCTGCAGATCCTACGAAGCAGCTTGATGCTTTTACATAATTGACTGATATTCAGTCATAAATGTCTTCAGATGTTCTTGAACTCAAAGAACTAAACACTGCCAGCTGCTATTGATTTTTTCCTTCAGCGCAGAGTCTCAGGTGACATCTTGCGGAGGGAGAAGGTTTCCTTTGGTGGCAGGCCTCTATTCTTCAGATACAGCTGGTGATGACCTTGGAGCCGGCTTTCTTTGTTGCTGCTGTTGTTTTTTTTTGTCAGTCCCACAGTTGTTATCAACTTTAATACGATAACCGGTGAGCAAAAAGATGAAGTGAAGCAATGTGTTATCCTTCAACATGAGTAGCTAACATATAGCTGGAGAGTGGGATATGGCCTTCCACATTCTGTTACCCTAACACTATGTTTCATTGTCTCCTAGGAAAGCAGTGGGTTAATCAGGGCCGGTGCAAGGATGTTTCACGCCCTAGGCGAAACTTCCACCTTGCGCCCTCCCCCGTTCCCGAGCCCCCGCCCTGAGCCCCCCGCCTGGGCAGCTCCCCACCCTCCGCCCTGAGGCACCCCCCCCACCCCAGCTCACTCCTGCTCTGCCTCCACCCCGAGCACGCCGCGCGTCTCTGCTTCACTTCTCCCGCCTGCTAGGCTTGCGGCACCTAAGCTGATTGACACCACAAGCCTGGGAGGTGGGAGAAGTGAAGCAGCCATGGCGTGCTCAGGGAGGAGGCGGGGCAGGGGAGAGCTGGGGCGGGAGTTCCCCTGTGTGCCGCTCCCCCCCCTTTACTTGCTGCAGGCGGCCCTCCCCGCACTCACCTGCCCCAACTCCCTCCGCCTAAATGCCGGTGGCGACCAGGGCAGCCGAAGATCCGGCCGCTGCGGTCGCTGCCGAAGAAAATGCCGCCCCCCAAATCTGGTTGCACTGGCCCTGGGGTTAATCTGAAGATTGTGGTAGTAATTTACAGGCTTCTGTCTGACCCAGCTTGGTCTGCACACAGATTTTGTATTGGTATCACTATGTTGGTAGGAGAGGTGGCTTTTGTTCTTTAATTTTAAACAAAAATAATTACAGCACACACGTGTACTGGTGTGGATGCACTTACACTGGTGTCAAGTGCCCTTATAGCAGTACATCTTATTCCCTTTTATAAAGCACATTTATGCCAATAGGATTGTGTCTACCCTAGGGGGAGTTGTATAGGTAAAGCAGTAGAACTTTTCTAATGTGGACAAGGCCTTTGTAATTTTTACAAGTTATTGTTTAACTTTGATTCCTTGAGCCTGTGTTCCAGGTACATATGGCCAGAACCTCAGCCGCCTGGCTTAAATCAGCCTAGATCAGCGTAACTCTACTGGCTTCAATACTTCTATGCCAATTGCTGAGGATCTGGCCCATAGACTTCCTTAGTTAATGTATGATAGCATACAATGACACTGTATACGTCTCAGCTATAGAAATAATTTAATAATAATGGTTTCTGTTATATACACCAGATCAATGGGGGATGGAGTCCTTCCTGAGCTAACCTTAGAGGGACTCCGTTACACATTGCCCTCCACTTGGGTCAGCAGTTACATGCCACAATTCATCCCTCCCTTCCTAGTGCAAACTCATTCATCAAAGAGAGCACAACCGGAGAGCTCTCGAATGCCAGGGCTGGCAGCCCTTCCGATCCCCCCTAAATATGGGCTCTGGGCTAAAACTACCATCTAGCCCATAGTGAAGAGAAATGCTTTTTACTGTCAAATTTGACCCCAAAGTCAGGTTTTACTAACAAGTTTTTTTGTAGGGTCTTGGGGAATGGGCCCCTGCTTTGCAGATCCTGAATGACAAAGCTCCCTCCCGAGCCACATTTTTACATACACACCATGGGAAGCCCAATTTTCAGAATTGGTAGCCTAAGTGAGGGCACCCACTTCCATAACTGGGTGTTCCCATTGGCATGTAAGCAGCTAAAATTAGTATTAGGTGCCTCGTTACCAATTTAGCATCCCCTGGGGATGGACACCCTAATTTGCATAGTCATTTAGGAAAATTGGGCCCCACCCTGGTTGCCTTTATAGCTAGACAGCAAGGAGCGACAGAGAGAAGTTTTTGCACAAATTCACTGTGACGCAAGAAGGCTACACTGCTGGGTAGGCAGCAGGATCTTACAGTGGGAAGAATTATACGACTGCCATACTGGATCCAGCGAGTAATCAAGTGTCTGAGTTGTGAACAAGAAGAAACAGTTTTAAGATCAGAGTCAGAGCACCGTTAGAGAGCTGGATGCCACAATGAATCAACAAAGGCTTGTTAACGTCTATCTTCAGGACGTTTGGAGACATCAAGGCTTGGGTATTATTTCACAAATGCATACTTTTGAGAACACTGCATAGGAGCCTGCAGGAGATAAGGAGTGAATATGGAGATACCAGCTAACCTGTGGTACTGAAGCATACTGCCTGGCCAAATTACTGCCATTTGTAGTCCGCAAATACCAAACAAAATGGATACCCAACCAGAATCCCTTGGAACATCACACCCAACATTGTCCATGCTTAAAACAATGTACCCATGTCAACCTATTTTCAGTAATGAGAAGATAAATAATTCCAGGGGCCTAAATGTTCTAGCCCTAGGTTTTTCCTGGTCCTGTTCAAAGACAGAAAAGCTGCCTTCCTATGTTGTTCTGTAGCTGTTGAGTCCGAGGTCTGCAAGTAGGGCCTTTGGGATCATGTACAATCATATAGGTGGCACATGCCTAATGATACCAGCTTATGCAATCAGACTTAAGCCAAAGCAGATCTGGTGATGGATGACAAATTTAGGCATAACTCCATTGTCATCACTGGAGTTTTACCTTCTAGCACCAATGATGATCTTATCCCTAGGAACTCTCAGCTATCAGTAGGTTTTCAACCATCCTATTAGTAATATCTGTAGTAGCCAACAGTCTTGAGTAATATATTGGACTGTACTGCCCTTGGGTTCTCCTGATAATTAGACAAGTGTGTTCTCCAGACCTCACTGTTGAGTTGCTCCCTATTTTGACTTAATGGTTTAATTGTTGGAAGGTACATGATCATAACCAAAGGACAACAATAGATGGAAGGAAACTCTCATGTCCTCAAAAGAGCTCATGAAGTACATTGCACACAGGTTAGAGTGAATATGGTATACTCATTTTCACCAATACAAACACATTCTTCTTGCAGATTCATCTTCCATCTGATTCCATGTAAAGCTGAATTCCTCTGTGCATCCCAGCTAACTCCAGTAAGAATGAGCCTTGAACGCAAACAAAGATACCTCTGTTGGACAAATGTTTTTCCCCCATCAGTTCTGAGACTTCTCGTATTATAAAATTCCACCACTCATAATTAGTAGGGGCAAAAAAATCTCATGCATACAAGTCCAACTCCAATCTCATGTTTCACTAGTCCTACCCATAAGTTGGTCCAGGCCTATCGCTATGTCCAGACATCTGCACCTCACCCATCGCTATTTGCTCATAACTGCAGAAATCTGCTCCAAGTCAAGATGTTCAATATTTTCCTGTTCAGTGTGCAATATTTTATGTGCATGGTGCTCAGGATAAAACCTGTTCTACAATCTGTGCTGTCATGTGGCCTCTCAAGCACAAGCTTTCCAAACGGACATGCATCACATACTTCCCATGACCCTGCACAGTCAGAGGGCTTTAGATTTACTGGGCCAAAGTCTCTACTGGTGTAACTGCATTGATGCCAGCAGAGAATTTAGCTTGCTCTCCGTTATTAAAAGTAAAAGAAGTAATTATTTGATTTAGCATTTAAAATATTTTATTGCATTTATATCTTATGTCAACTTTTTACAGCAGTGTGTCCAAGGGCATTTGCATGAAGCACACTGAAATATACGTCGTTGATTTGAATATACTGTACATAAGCTGTGTACTGGAGTCTTTCTATATTGGATCAGTATAATGTTTCTGGCAAGTAAAAGTTTTAGTGTCTCACTGTGGCATTTACAGCTGGACACTGGAGATGCACTGGCTTTACATATATTCCAATCTTTCTCCTCTACAATATTTAGCTCATTCTATGTTCTTTAGAAACACATACTACAATGCTCCATCTCCACCTGGCTTGTGGGTGGACATGAATAGATAGTGCTGGGTATTTTCATAGAACAGCATTTTAGGCCTAATTGATGGTGTTTAGCATCACATGGTCTCTAGAAGAGAAATCTGGATGGTTTTAACCCATTTCCCCCCACCACCCCTTCATTGCTATTGTATAAGTAACACACATCACAAGCAGATAGCAATGTGAGCAGCATTCTAAATAATTTGCAGGCCAACATTTGGGTGAGTATGCACTAAAAGTAACACAGAGATTGGTACGTCTTACAGCACTTGAGATGCATAAGCACATGCTCTATCTATGAACTGGTTACTTAAGGCAGTGGTAACGGAAACAGATTACTAACATGTCAGATTTCTAACTTCTCTGTGAATAAAGCAAGTCTTCTTGAGCATGAATTCTTGGGTGATCTCCTCCACCAAAGATGGTACAGTAACAGGAGGAGAATCATTATTGTGTGTGAGAGAAGTATCAAACTCAGACTCCTTTTTCACTTTTGTAACATTCAGAGATTAAACAGGAAATTATACCATCTGCCTAGTTAATAAATAACTAGTATTGAGTGGAATGTCAATTTGACCTGTTTGACGTGTGCTTTGAAAGAGAGATCTAACGTGCAAAACTGTGGTGACAAATGTGACTAAAGAATGAGTGATACGGGTTTACACTTTTCACCTATTTGAAGATAAAACTTTTTTTAATCAACTTATGTACTAGCATGCATGATCATGTAGTATGTTGCCTCTTGCTAATTATATGCTACCTTAGGAATATTAATGTCTAGATGAACTCTCACTGGGAAAAAAATTAAGCCCAACTTCTGCAAAATGTCTAACTGAAATTGTATGTGCCCGTATGACCATTCAAAGTTCAGAAATAATCTTATTTTGTTATGCTGAACATGGTTGCTATTGGATTTTATCAATAAAGTCTAAGCAGATGGCTCATATAGACATGGAAAAACAGTGTCTTCATTTTTTGTGCATGTCGTAACAGACTTAATTCAAGGGATCTATGGGCGTCTTGAAGTGACGGATTTTTTTAAGTATGCTTCTGTTTTGTTCCGAACGAAGATGCAGTACTTCCAGCGCCTGGGACATGGGATCACACTCAGAGGAACACTTTGGGCATGTGGCTAGAGAGGGCTGGGGGGAAATGTCATTTTTTACTTCCTTTCTCTCCACCCCCTAAATTTCAAAATTTGAAACATGCAACCAGCAGTATATGTGGAAAGGAGGGGCACACTGGATCAGCCATCTTGTTCCTCCCCCCCAGATCCCTCCAGAACCCCTCAGCAGGTACAGCCCGGGGGCTGGGGCAGGAGCTGCTCTTCACAGCATCCTTGCTTTGTGTAAGCAGTATTTCCATACATGGGATCACCTTTGCTCGGTGAACCCTTTCTTCCTTCAGGGTGGATCTGGGGTCCAGCATTGGTGGGAGTCTTAGTAGAGCACCGCTCCTCTTTTATTCTCCCTGTGTTAGTGCAACCCTACTAGCTGCAGGAGAAGCCCTGACTCATCATTAACCTCCAAAATAGTATTAACAAATGCATACGTACTTACGCGCACATGCTGTCCGGGTGTGCTGGCATACAGACAAATTTGTTAATATATCAAATATTAGAACAGTACGTTTTATACTAAGAAATACCCATATAGACACTCGTACAAGATATACGTGTGTTATAATTAGGTCATGCAAACAGCATTACCAATACATAAATTGAAGCAAACATAAAAGCTAAGAAATACAAAATTGCAATGACTATTGGTAATTCATTCTGTTGGGCTCAGAATTGCACCATAATACATTTGAGAAATCTGCAGTTTCTACACACAATAGGCCGAGATGTTTTGGATCTAGCTTGTATTTGCTGGGCAGTTTTCAAGATCAGACCTGAAATGAAGTTTCTTTTTCAATAGCTCTTGGAAGTCTCAATCTTTAGAAGCCTCAGCCATGCAGATTAGTATGAGCACAAGTTTAATATAAAGGCAGTCCTGGCTTTCAGCACTTTCAGTCTAAGGCCTTGTCTACACTACAGGACTATTTCGAATCTACTTAATTCGAATTTGTGGATTCGACCTTATGAAGTCGAATTTGTGTATCCATACTAAATACACTAATTCGAACTTCTGAGTCCACATTCACGGGGCCGGCGTCGACTTTCGAAGCGGTGCACTGTGGGAAGCTATCCCACAGTTCCCGCAGTCCCCGCTGCCCATTTGAATTCTGGGATTTCCCCCCAATGCATGCTGGGGGAAAAAATGTGTCGAGGGTGGTTTTGGGTAACTGTCGTCATTGAACTGTCAATCACGCCCTCACTCCCTCCCTCCCTGAAAGCGCCTGCAGGCAATCTGTTCGTGCACTTTTCTGGTCAGTGACAGCGTGGACGCCACAGCACTGCAAGCATGGAGCCCGCTGCGATCCTCACCGTTTTCTCCTCCTCGCACTTTATCGTCCACCTCTTCCACATTCAGCTGCTGAGAAATTGGGCTACTTTTCAATGGTTCTGCAAGCACTGGGGGACCATAGGGGCCTTTTTACCACCATGAACGTCGTATGGCCGGGCAAGGTTCCTGATGCGTGTGTTCTCAGGAACTGTGGGCTGCTCAGACGCCTGCTGGAAGGTAGTTTCTTCCCGTACCACGAAATAACTGTTGTGGATGTGCATTTGCCTATAGTGATCCTCGGTGACCCAGCCTGCCCGCTAATGCACTTGCTCATGAAGCCCTATACAGGCGCCTGGGACAGCGACAAGGAACTCTTTAAATACCAGCGAGCAGCGAGCAGCGTGACCTGTGACTGTTCAGTTTCTTTACAGAGAAGCTGAACCTGCCCCTGTTTCTTTACCCAGTTACTGTTGACTCTCCTCTTCGGTTAAATACCCCGTTCTCCCCGTTTCCTCCACTTCCAAGACACGTGTAAAAATAAAATACATGTCACACTGTTACTGAGGAGAGGTTTCTTTATTCATGACTTTTCGTTAAAGGGTCGAAACTGGAACGCAGACTGCGGTGGGTAGGGTGTGCGCTGATGTAAAGACCGCCTCTAAACTCAAGGAATGACAGGCTCCTGCTCCTACAGCGGTCCGCATTGCCGGACTGCTTGTTTCAACGGAGCCTGCCATTCCTCCTTTTTGGGATTCTGTGTGCGGGGGGCTATGTGGCCTTGTGGCGGAGGAGGACGGATACAGATTCCTCTGCTGCGTGACTCAGCGGTCCACAACAAGGACCGCTGTATAAGATCTGTACCCGCCCTCCCCCGCTAAAAAGTCACATCCCCACCACCCACACAGAACCTGGAAACCACCTCCCATACCGACCACGGTGCCTGCTGACTGCACTGTGTGTGTTACCCGCTGCTGATCCGGCCCCCGTGTCTGTACCCTGCGAAAGGTGCCTGTCCTATGCAATTAGCAACGCACTTCCCCACGCACCCCATTCAAACACAGTCTTCAGTGAGGAAACATGACGGAAACAGTACTTAACAGCAAAGTATTTTTATTACTTAAGTACACAGTTATGGGATGGGACTGGGATTGGGACTTGTTTGAGTCCGGAAGGGAAGGACTTATGCAAACGTACGGTATGAGAGCTTTTGGTTACTTGAGCACTCTGCTGGGGTGCAGTGACAGTATTCACGGCCCAGGGCGGGCATCCTCCTGGTTATTTAGGGTGAGGGGGGTATGTGACTTTGTGGCGGGGGAGGGCGGTTGCAGAGATACTGCCGGGGGCTCTGTCCTGCAGCGGTCCTGCAGAACATACACAAGTCGCCGGAGCGTGTCCGTTTGCTCCCTCAGTAGTACAAGCATTGCTTGACTCACCTGCTTGTGTTCCTCACGCCACCTCTCCTCCCATTCGCTGTGTGAGCGCTGGTACAGAGAGACTTTCTCCCTCCACTGCCTCTGCTGGTCCGCCTCGGCTAGGTAGCAGCCCACACATTCATCGAAAATCGTGTCCCTTGTCTTTTTCTTTCGCCGCCTAATCTTCGCCAGCCTCTGCGAGGGGGATGCTGTGGAAGGTCTGGAGACAGTGGAAGCTGTGAGATGGGAAACAGTTAGTTAATTCCTTGCAATGATACTTTTTTGCGAACAATTAACTGAGTCTAGGCTGTCTCTGTGAATTTTTTGTTGAGACCCCTGTGCCTGCTGTTGCACAAATCATTTGCGCGGTGGATTCTGGGTAAATGTCGCCAGTCATTCCTTCCTCCGGGAAAGCAAGGGCAGACAATCATTTCGATCACGTTTTCCATGAAATGCCCTGGCACACGCCATAGCGTGGCAACAATGGACCCTATTTTGCCTTTTGTGTATGTCACCATATGTGTACTGTATGCCGCTGACAGAGGCGGACCAGCAGCGCTACACAGCAGCATGCTTATGCTTTTGCATGACAGCAGCGATGGTTACCAGGCATACTGCACCATCTACCATACCATGAACTGGTAAGAAGACGGTAATAAGATGGTCATGGTTACCTGTCCTTTTGCACTGCGCCATTTGGTGCTGTCATAAGTGCCCCTGGTCGATCAGCCAGGGGCGCAAAAGCAAAATTTGGGAATGACTCCCCGAGTCAATCCCTCCTTTTTGGGTATCTAAAAATAGAATCAGTCCTGCCTAGATTATGTGCAAGTGTACTAGAGAACCACTGTATCATACAACCAGAGACCACAGCTGCTCTCTGTCCAATCCTGCATAAATTTTGAGCAGAACGCTATTCACAGGGTGTGCTCCTGAAACAACCCCAGCTGTTCATTCCGTTCTTCCCCCAGCCTTCCTGGGTTCCAATACCATTGTCCCCCCACTTGTGTGATGAAGTAATATAGAATGCATGAATAAGACACAGGTAGTCGTTTGTGAGAAATGAGTGGAAGGAAGCCTCCAGCTGCAATGATAGTCCAGAGATGACATTAAGGGGTGTGGAGGAGGGAGCCACTCATCCCTCTGCTAGTCCAGGGGCAATTGAATCTTTTCTTTACAATGAAGGGTGGGGGCTGATGGATCTCAGCCCCCTGTTGCAATGATACTGCACCATCTACCATGAAAAATTAGCAACAGGCGGCCTTGACCGACCGGTCCCAAGCAAGTTGGTACGGTTGTCATGGTTACCAGCCCTTTTGCACTGCCCCATGTGCCAATAGGCTGATGATGAGGATGGATTTCCATCGTTTTGTACCATCAGCCATCCATAGCGTGGGGGGAGCAAGGATGTTGGTGTTGAGTGCTGCACCATCGCGTCTATCTGCAGCATTCAGTACAGATACGGTGACATGTAAAAGAGTCAACAGAGGATTGTTTTCCCTTTAACTTCTGGGGGTTGGGGGGTGCGTAAATTGCCGAGCTATGCCCCGACCCACCGCGGACACTGTGTTTGACCCTAGAAGCATTTGGAGATCAGCCAAGAATGCAAATGCTTTTCGGAGACAGCAGGAACTGTGGGATACCTTGCGTCCTCGTTCCCCCCTCCCTCCATGAGCGTCCATTTGATTCTTTGGCTTTCCGTTACGCTCGTCACGCAGCTGCGTGCTGAGTCTGTGCTATGCCGTCTGTCTGTTTATTTATTAAAAATACTTTTGACCAGGTGCACCATAACAGTAATTCCACTACTTAGATGCATGAGTCTCCTAGCGAGATCACCGTGAGGACGGGCACTGAAGGAGATAGAGAGCGCATGCTGCGTGAAATCTATCACGAACCACGGACCTATGCAGCCGTGCTCGGGGAGGCAATGCTCCCTGAATACCGCATGAAAGCCTCGCGCGGAAAAGGGTGCTATCACGGAGCACCCAATAAGGCAGCTCTCCCCAGGAACCTCCTGCTGATGCTTATCGATTAACGGCAGGAGAGCTTCGTGGCGTTCTCCCAGGAGGATTTCTGTTCTATCATCATATATACAGAGACCTCCTTTTCACACACTTCAGATTCCTGTTATATTAAGAATAAAAGTTAACATGGTTAAAGCACTTACCGACTGCTCCTACCCCTGATTCAGGATCCGGGTTCCTGGCCGGGGAGGGTTGTTGGGGGATCTCCGTTACGGTGATGAAGAGATCCTGGCTGTCGGGGAAACCAGCGTTGTAAGCGCTATCGCCTGCCTCGTCCTCCACAAACCCTTCCTCATCTTCCCCGTCCGTGAACATCGTCGAGGAACTGTCCGTCGACACTGTCCCATCATCAGAGTCCATGGTCACTGGTGGGGCAGTGGTGGCAGGCTCCGTAGCGTCCGTTGGCCGCTTTGATTTTTTGGTAGCCTTGTCTGGGGTCCTTGATTTTCACACGGCGCTGCGTTGCATGACGGCTATATCCTCTGTCTGTATCATGGCTTTGAGACCTTCTCGTAGGTCTTTGCATTCCGTTCGTTGGAGCACAGCTCCGAAAGCACAGACTCCTCGCCCCACACACCGATCAGATCCAAGAGTTCCCGGTCAGTCTATGCCGGGTCCCTCTTTCTATTCAGAGATTACATGAACTCCTCTGCTGGAGAGCTCTGCATTGCTGCCGGTGCTGCGGAGCTCGCCCCGATGTGCAACCAGAATGTCAGATTCAAACCGCCCAGACAGGAAAATGAATTCAAATTTTCGCGGGTCATTTCCTGTGTGGCTGGGCAGAGAATCCAAGCTCGGGCTGCTGTCCAGAGCGTCAACAGAGTGGTGCAGTGTGGGATAGCTCCCGGAGCTACTAAGTTCGATTTCCATCCACACCTAGCCTAATTCGAACTAGCCATGTCGAATTTAGCGTTACTCCACCTGCCGGGGTGGAGTACCAAATTCGAACTAAAGAGCCCTCTAGTTCGAATTAAATGGCTTCCTGGTGTGGACGGTTGAGCGGTTAGTTCGAATTAACGCTGCTAAATTCAAATTAAAGTCCTAGTGTAGACCAGGCCTAAAAGACAGACTCCCCCACAAACCCACCTCTGGAGCCTTCTACACACTTCACAAGATACACAAACAAGGGAAGAAAGGCAGATGCATCGTATCTGATCATGGCACTCCTACTGGAGGAATATGAGGACTCCTAGGAACCATCATAAGGACATAAGAACGGCCATACTGGGTCAGACCATCTAGCCCAGTATCCTGTCTTCCAACAATGGCTGGTGCCAGATGTTTCAGAGAGAATGAACAGAAAAGGGTAAAAATCAGACATGCCAAACCAGCAAAAAACCTGCAGAAATTGGGCTTGTTTTTGGCTTAATTGGCTTGTGAGTTGCTTGTTGGTTAGTTTTTGGCTTGTAGCTTGTTTGGTTTGTGGCTTCTTGTAGCTGCTTCTTTCTTTCTTTCATTATTTTTGATCAGCTCCCAGCAAGCAGCGGTAAGTGGGGAGAGAGTCAGGGGTGCACAGCGGGCCCACCACAGTCCCAGGCTGCAGGCCAGGGGGATCTAGTCAAATAGAGTGTTGGGGTTCCTAGGGATTGGCTTGTTTTGGCCTTGTTTTGAAATGGGATTAGCTTGATTTTGGGCTTATTGTGAAAGTTGGGGTGCTTATTTACCGCGTGAAAGTTGGCAACTGTGGTAACGATCCACCCCCTGTCATCCAATCACAGCTTCTGGCAGTCAGGGGCAAAGGACACCCAGAGCATGGGGTTGCATCCCTGACCATCTTGGTTAACAGCCATTGATGGACCTACCCTCCATGAACTTTTCTAATTCTTTTTAATTTCTTATACTCTTGGCCTTCACAACATCCCCCAGGCAATGAGTGCCACAGGCTGACTGCTGTGCGTGAAGAAGTACTTCCTTATGGTTGTTTTAAAGCTGCTGCCTATTAATTTCATAGGGTGACCCCAGGTTCTTTTATTATGTGAAGGGGTAAATAACACTTCCCTAGTCACTTTTTGCACACCATTCACGATTTTATAGATCTCTGTCATACCCCCTTTAGTCATCTCTTTTCTAGTCTGAAGAAGCCCAGTCTTTTTAATCTCTCCTCATACGGAAGCCATTCCATACCTATAATCATTTTTTTGTTGCCCTTCTGCATATTTTTTCCAATTCTAATACATTATTTTTAAGATGAGGTGACCCAAACTGCACGCAGTATTCAAGGTGTGCGCATACTGTGGCTTTATATAGTGGCAATATGATATTTTCTGTTTTATTATCTTTCCCTTTCCTAATGGGTCCTAACATTGTTAGCTTTTTTTGATTGCCATTGCACATTGAGGCAGCTGTTTTCAGAGAACAAACCGTGATGACTTTCTGGAGTGGTAATAGCTAACTTAGACCGCATTGTTTTGTATCTATCGTTGGGATTATGTTTCCCAATGTGCATCACTTTGCATTTATCAACTCTGAATGTCACCTGCCATTTTGTTGCCCAGTCACCCAGTTTAATGAGCCCCCCTTTTAACTCTTTGCAGTCAGGTTTGGACCTAACTATCTAGTGTAATTTTGTATCATCTGCAAACTTTGCCACTTCACCCCCTTTTCCAGCTCATTTATGAATATGTTGAACAGCACTGGTCCCAGTACAGATCCTCGGAGGAACCCGCTATTTACCTCTCTCTCTCCACTGTGACAACCATTTATCCCTACTCTTTATCCTTTATCTTTTAACCAGTTACTGATCCATGAGAGGAGCTTCCCTCTTATCCCATGACAGCTTACTTAGCTTAAAAGCCTTTGGTAAAGGACTTTGTCAAAGACTTTCTGAAAGTCCAAGCACACTATATCCAGTATATTACTCTTGTCTACATGGTTTTTGACTCCCTCAGAGAATTCTAAGAGATTTGTGAGACATGATTTCCCTTCACAAAAGCTGTGTTGACTCTTCACCAGCATATCATGTTCATCTATGTGTCTGATCATTCTGTTCTTTACTATTCAACCAATTTGCCTGGTACTGTACTTAGACTTACCTTCTGTAAGTGCCAGGATTGTCTCTGGAGCCCTTTTAAAAAAATCATTATATTAGCTATCCTCCCGTCATCTGATTTAAATGATAGCTTACCTACTATAGTTAGTACTTCTACAATTTCATAGTTGAGTTCCTCCGTCACATCCTCTGCAGTGAAGACCAATGCAAAGAATTCATTTAGATTCTCCTCAACAGCCTTGTCTTCTTTGAGTGCTCCTTCAGCACCTCAATCATCCAGTGACCCCACTGATTGTTTGGTAGAACTTCCTGCTACTGATGTACTTACAAAAAAATTGCGGTTAGTTTTTTTTCACTTTTGCTAGTTGCTTTTCAAATTCTTTTTTGGCCCGCCTAATTTTACTTTTACGCTTGATTTGCCAGAGTTTATGCTCCTATTTATATTCCTCAGTAGGAGTTGACTTCCAATTTTTAAAGGATGTCTTTTTATCTCTAACTACTGTTTTACTCTGTTGTTTAGCCACGGTGGCTTTTTTTTCTTATATTTTTTATTTGGGGCATACATGTAGTTTAAGCTTCTTTGATGGTGTTTTTTAAAAGTTTCCATACAGTTTGTTGGTATTTCACTCTTGTGACTGTTTCTTTTAATTTCTGTTTAACTAGCTTCCTCATTTTTTGTAGCTCCCCTTTTCAAAGTTAAATGCTACTGTGGTGGGTTTGTTTGGTATTTCTCTCTCTCCCCCTTTCCTCTCTGAAGGATGTTAAATGTAATTACCTTGTGGTTGAGTGGTTCAGCTATATGCACCCCTTGGACCAGATCCTGTGCTCCACTTAGGACTAAATCAAGAATTGCCTCTCCTCCTGTGAGTTCCAGGACTAGCTCCTCCAAGAAACAGTCATTAATGGTGTCTAGTAATTTTGTCTGTGCATCCCATCTTGACATGACATCTCCCCCAGTCAATATGGGGCCAGTTGAAATCTCCCATTATTACTGGGCTTTTCTGTTTTTGTAGCCTTTCTAATCAACCTGAGCATTTCACAGTCACTGTCACCATCCTAGTCAGCTAGTTGGTAGTATAGTCCTACTGCTATACTTACTATTCAAGCGTGGAATTTCTATCCATAGACCTTCTATGGTATAGTCTGTAAATCAAATGATGGGGGATAATAGTAGTTACACTAATAGAATTGGGTATTAGGGGGTACAGGTGACTTGCCTGCCTTTGTTGTTCAGAAGCCCCCCAAGATCCTTGCAAGGATCTTCTCATTATTCAGACTCACGGTGTTGCTGCAATACCACAAGGAGGGGGTGCATTTTCCAAGACTGCTAAGTGTGTCTTCACCCCCACTAAATACACAAGTACTTGCTTTTGGCATGCAACACAGGCTTATATTCTTGAAAGCGTAACCCTGAATGTCGCTGTGACTGTGGAAAGAAATCTTTGGCTTTGTTTTCTGTTGTCATTTACACTGGTAGAAATCAGGAAGAATACCACTGAAGTCAATGGGAGCTGCCGGAGCTCCGCAAATCTAACTAAGCAATTGGACTCAGCAGAGTATATGTGGTTTCACAGAGGCTACCCTACTGTTTACATGAAAATCTTGATCTCCCAAGACCCCCATGAGAATTTTGTTATGTTTTACTATTTTTAGATGTGGTTGAAATTTTCAGTATTTTACTTTTTTGCTCAATTTTTTCATCAAAATAAAAGGTAATAATAGGAGATATGCCAATCTCCTAGAACTGGAAGGGACCTTGAAAGATCATCGAGTCCAGCCCCCTGCCTTCACTAGCAGGACCAATTTTTGCCCCAGATCCTTAAGTGGCCTCCTCAAGGATTGAACTCACAACCTTGGGTTTAGCAGGCCAATGCTCAAACCACTGACTACTCTGAATTTCAGCAAAAATGGGATAATTTTTTTTCACAGACATTTAAAAAAATGTTCCTAAAATAATCTGCAGTGTGGTTTTGAAAGATTAGTTTTAATACACATAAAAGTAAATAAAAACTGCAGAAATATTCCAGAACTCACCATCAAAAGTGAAATTTATACAACTACAGCATAAAAATAATCCAGCTCCTTTATTTTAAAAATGTTAAAAAGACAGAGGACTGAAGTTTTAAGATATGAAAGAGGAAAGTACGTATTATACATGGAGAAATATAGGGGCTAGTTTTTCAATGAAGGCAAGGTAAGCCTCCAAAAGAATTCAGGCCAATTCTTCAACTGGAATACGTAGCAACAGTTCCACTGAGGTTACTAGCATGGTACTGATTCACCCAGCTGAGGATGGAGCCCGGAGTATGCACAGGTATACCATGTATGCATCTCTATGGAAGCAGTCCTAACTGTCTGTTTTTCCAAATATTGCAAATGCCTAGGTTTGGTTTGCATGGATGCATCAGTGCTTCTATACATGCAATCAGTGTGCATCCATTTAGAAAATTGGATGCCATATATATTAACTTAATTCTGTGTCCCTAAGCAATAGATCTGGGTAGAAAAGACGCTGCAAATTTGGGAATTGGCATTTTCAAAGTCAGAAGCTGTTATAATAAAATATAAAATAATCACCTGATTTTGTATAATCACAGTCTCTAAACAATTAATTGTTTGTATTATTCCAGTCACCCTAGCCTAGTTTTCAAACGAATGCTGTAGGGAAAGGGCTAGGCATCTGCCATTGGTCTGTCTAGGTGTTTTATTCTGTGCAGTACAAGCTTTTAGATCTTATATTTTCCAAATATTAGTGTCATCAGTGATGTCGGTCCAGATTCTCTCTTCTAGTAAAGGCACTTTGTGCTGCTAAACATTACTATGAGGCCTTAAACTGGCCAGAAATCACCAGCAGAGAAGTCTCCTGGAAAGGGGAATCTCCACTGGTATATTGCTTGTGAAGGGACAGAGCTCCCTCCTACACCCCGGACTTCCACCCCTGGAATGTCAGGGATGGGAGCTCTGCCATGCCTGAGCCTTCACTGGTGAAAGTGGCCTTGCACCAGCTTCCTAAATTAGAGCAGGAGGTGTCCAGGTGCTAAATTCAGGCAACCCTGAATTAGATAACTGCAATGAGCTTCCTGCAGCTGTCTCTTTCCTCTATGTCTGATCGCAGCCCAGATGTCATAGAGAATCAGAGCCTCCCATACTTTCTGGTTCAGAATCAGGTCTGCTTCAAATGAGGGGCCAGATCCTCAGCTGGTGTAAATCCCTTTCCTTCACTGGAGCTATGCTGATTTATGCCAGCTAAGGATCTGGCCCCTCCCACCCCCAAAGTCTTCAGAAAAAAAGGCAAGAAAAGCAATGCAAATACTAGATATGTGTTTAACAAATTGTTACGTGCTGATCAGGGGATGAAAATGGCTCTTGGGGCCAGACAAAGGAAGGACGACTGGCCTTTTCAGCGGGAAATTACAGCTAGACAGTGATTCCTGGCTGTATGCTAAACATTATGAAGCTGTAGAGGGGAAGATGTGTCTGTGGCAGAAACTGTATCAAATGCAAAAAAAAATAAAAATTAAAAAATAAAAATTGCCATCAATTTCCAGAACAGCGGCAGTCAGTGACTAGCTCTACAGTTCATTCAGTTCTTAAACAGATGTAAAGATGGGGTTTCTGTGCCTTCTCTTGCCATCTCCCGTATGCAGACACTATATTATTGAATTAATTATCACGTCTCTGTAAAGTGCTCAAGAATTATTGTATTTTGCTAATGGATTCCTCTGTTCAGTAGCTTATAGAGTATGTGGGGGGAAAATGTCATAGCTGTGTCACGTGGTACATTTTAAAATTATACCGACCTGAACTATAGCATTGCTACCGGCAGCACTATAAAAAGAATGGTAATTTAAATCAATTAAATTCCAGCTCTTTCATATTGTCATAGAATATTCAGATTCAAAATTAGTGTGAATTCAGTAAAGGGACTGGCACTTTTGGGAGTAATTTGAAATAAGTATATGGTCATGTCTGATTTTATTAAAGCCAAATATGCAAGAAAAATGTGTATGTTTGTGCATAGAAACAAATGGAGCCAGATCTTCAGTGAGCTTAAATCTGCATAGCTCTATGGACTTGGAAAAAACTGATTTACAGCAGCTGAAATTTAGCTCATTAACCCTCAATTTATGGAACTCGGGATGTGATTCTCCTCTCATTAGCTTCATTGCAAAGCAGGTGTAACTCTACTGAAGTGAACACTACACCTGTGTGAGTGAGTGGAGAATCCTTCCTACAGTTGGTCTGATGATGGCAGAGAGAGGGCTTCAAAGACATGGGCTCTTCGTGGAGCCCATCTTGCTGCCAGCTATGCAGCAACTACATCCAGGAGCCAAAATCTGGGGGGACCCAAACCTGTGCAAAGGGAGGAAAAAAGAGAGTGCCGATCGGCTCAAGCAACCAGATTGCAGACCATTTTGGGCATTATAGATCCCCGGTTTCTAGAATTGCTAAAGGGAATGTACAGGCAGGCAGGGTGTAGGGTGCAGCTGGAGCTGTATTCCCACAGGGGCTCGCCGCATTGAAAAGACAGGCTTCTGCGCTCTGGACTGGCTGAAACGTCTGAGTGATTTTCAGGGATCGTATCAAGCAGAGAACAATTTTGGATCAAGGCTAAATTATTGCCCAGGCATGAATTGCAGTGGCATGGGCCGCACCACTGAGGAATAGCGGCCTTAGGGCGATTGTGTGTATGTGGATGGATGGACACAGATATAACCGGCACACACTAGGGAAAAACATCACAGTTATCTACTACAGGGAAGCAAGGAAGAGAGACACTGAGTAGGTCAGCACAGTTCCATTAATGTCAACGGAGCTTTGCTGATTAACACCAGGTGAGGCTCTGGCACTCGAGTATTTATGCTTGTACTGCCTCTTTGTAACCATGTGGAAGATACCCAGTTACTTTAGCAATGTTGAGAGCCACAGAAGTAGCCAGAGAGATACTCTCATTGCTTCCTTGGGCCCTGCCTGCCTGCATCTACCTGTTGGCTTATACTGGGATGATAAACTCCTGGGGCAGGGACTGTCTTTTTGTTCTGGGTTTGTACAGCCCCTAGCACAACAGGGCCCTGACTGATGGCTGGGGCTAGTAGATGCTACAAATAACACCACTACTCCTGAGAGCCCAGGTGATAGCTATTAACTCTTCTCTAGATTTTACAGTCATTTTCACAGCACATTTTTCAATAAGTGCTCCCATGGCACCATGAGGATGCACACTGCTAGCTGGGTGCTAAGCAAGATTTTACCTGCTGTTATTTCTTTTCCATGTCTTGGCCATTGCCTTCTCTTTAACCATCAATGAACTAAAAGCTGGGATGACTTGTCCATTGCTTCGCCAGCAGGGGTTGCAGTGGGGCTGACTTCTCACACCTCTGTTCTAGGCAACTGGTATGGTTGAGAGGAGGCCACTTGAGGTTCCATTTTGCAGTATGGCATGGGGCTCTGGACAACTGCAGTGTATTGAGATCTGGGGTTCTGCAGTGCTCTTCATCTCTGCCTCCTTCTGGGGTGCCAAGTCCTGGCTTTCCATGACCGTCCATCTTAAAGGGACTTGGGCCCTGCTGCTTCTATGCCTGCTGGTCTGATTGAATAGCGCATACGTGTGCTAAGATATGAGGTCTGATGGTACAAAACTGGGGTGCTCTAGGAGTTGATCTGGCCCAGCTGCAATGTGTGAAATAGCATATACTGTACAATGGGTTCTGGGTGCTGGCAGGCAGCTGGTGCAGGGGGGTGTTGGAAGTTGTGGAAAGGGCAGGGAGAAGACAGGTGATTTGAGAGGCCAGAAGGCGAGGGGTGTGTGGGAAGGAAAGACGTTGTTACCCCCTTGATACCTGCTTTCTGAGGCCAATCCCTGCTGCAATCCTTAATGCAAGCATTCCCCAATCCACCACTGCCGCTCCCAAAGACGCTCCCGTACACCTAAGACACTTAACACTCCACTAGGTAAAGCACTTTCCATGTCCCATCAGCCCACTCTGAAGGCCCCAGCTGCCATCCTGTTCTTTCCACCAGCAATGGGCAGGATCTTAAAGTGCTCATTCCACCCACTCCTTCTTCCAAGCCCCTATCCTGCTGTGACCATCCTCCCCTTCCCCAAGGCTCATCTCAGCACCCTCCCTCCCAGCTCAAAGGCTTCCCCTTGCCTTGCATGATGTGCAGGGCGCTCCCTCTCCAACCAGTGCGCTCACTCCCCAGCCAAACCACCAGGCTCAATGCACTCCTCACCTGACCCCTTCCTAGCTCACCCCTAAAACTCAGAGCACCCCCAAATTCAGTGACCCCTTACCCATCTGACATCCAGGCCTAAGTACATCTTCCCTCTTATCCTTGATGCTCAATGCACCCCATAACCTGGGAATTAGTGCATTCCCCTCCCCTCCATGCCCTAGAAGCAGTGCATCCCTAACCCTGGGATTAAATGTCCCCCTCCCCCTCCATGCCCCAGGCTCATCGACCCCCTTAACTCCAGGGCTCAAGTCACCCTTGTGGAAATGCAAATGTTTTCTTTTACTGTCTCCATTACTGTTAGCTATTGTCTGTAACAAAGGTATAAATGCTTGTAGTAATTGTTTACTAATTGAGAGAGACCTGTCCGGGACAAGGGACAACCCTGTTTCCTAGGACACTCCCTCCCTCTATTGTAATTACTAGAGAAAGAATAAAGTATTTGATTTTGCTGCACCCAAACAGAAAGCGAGAACTGAGTTTTTCTTCGACACCCTCCATGCCCTAAGTTCAGTACACCCGTTTCAATGCTCCAGGCTAAGGGCACCCCTAACCCTGGGTCTCGGGGCACCCCTTGCCCCTGGGGATCAGATCACCCCCCAACCCTGGGTTTCAGGGCACCCCCTCCCCCTGGGGCTCAGATCACCCCCGCCCCTGGGTCTCGGTGCACCCCCTGCCCCTGGGTCTCGGTGCACCCCTAGCCCTGGGGTTCAGGGAACCCCTGCCCCTGGGGCTCAGATCACCCCCTCCCCCTGGGTCTCGGGGCACCCCCTCCCCCTGGGGCTCAGATCACCCCCTAACCCTGGGGTTCAGGGAACCCCTAACCCTGGGGCTCCTCAGGACACCCTCTACTACACTCTCCCAGCGAGCCATTCAAAGCGCCGCTGAAGTTGCTCCTGAGATGCTGAGAGCGTCATCGCCTCCTAGCAACTCTCTTAGCAACGGGCCAACATCTGCTCCCTCTGGACCAATCCGGGAGAGGAACATCTGGGCCGCCCGCCCCCTGCTCTGGAGCGAGCCGGGGATGCGCTCGGCAGTGACTGGAGGGAGCTGCCGGAGCTGGGGCTGCCGCCGCGGGCAGGCTGAGGAGCAGGAGCCGAGCGCCGGAGCCAGCCCCTCCCTGTGGCCCCGCTTGGCCGGTAAGTGCCTTTCTCCTGCACAGCCCAGCGGCCCCTTAGTGCGGCGCGGGGGAGCCCTGCCTGCCCGGGGCGGTGACCTCCCCCTGCAGGGCTCGCTCTGCCCGCGGCCGGCAGGGGAGGGGGTGTGCTTGGGAGAACTGCCCCTGCCTCCCCGCCGGCTTTGCTAGCGCTCCAATGGGGGCGGGGGGGTTGCAATTAATTCTCTAGTACTAAGCGGGAGCCACTCGCCCCTTGGCCAGCCGTGTGGCTAGCGCAGGCTGAGGGTGTGCTCTGGCAAAGGGCAGCTGAATCACAGCATCTCCTGACTTTCAGTCCCAAACTCTGAAAAGTAACCATAGCAACTCTTTCCATCAGTTCCTCCTCCTCGTCCTCTCCGATGAGACAACTGTCTATATATAGGCATTGCTTCTATCTGAGGGACACAGACAGAGGCTTTAGACCTAGGGTTTTATCATGCATGTGTATTAAAAGTGTGTGTGTCTATACAGACAGCATCTGCAAGTGCAGACCCACACTCTTTATAGTTTTCTCATGGGACTGGTGTCTTTAATACGTGTTTAAAAATTCCACTCTAATATAGAATGCAAGACAGTGCTCAGATACAAGCTCCTCACTTAAAGGGCAAAAACTGAGACATCCACATTGCAATACCGGGACTGATTGTAAATGATAAATTCTGATGTTTCCCAAAGCGACATTATTATATTCACATTGTGTAGCTGTGTATATAATAAGAGATTGTTCTACTACACAAAATTATGTTGTAATCTTGCTCGCAATACTCCAGCTTTATTTTTAGAAAAGGTGAAGTCTGACAGCAGTCAATCAAAGGATATAAAAGTATGTAATTTAAAAGGAGGAGATCAGGACAGTAAAAAGATACGTCTCATGTAATTGCATGATGTTTAGAGAACCAGGCAATATGACTAATCGCGTTCCCTCTTATGTAATTATAAACATACTCCTAAGTGAAATGAGTTTTTGTAACATTTCAATTTCCTTATCTTTCAAATGGAGTCTAAGAAATAAAGTTATAGAGTTGTATGTGACTTCAGGAAATTGCTTTTTGTGTTATGAAATATCATAAGGTCTCCTTAAATAACATCTTGATCTTTTACAATCTAACAACTTTCAATGCATGTGTTGATTTTGCCAAGTGAAATGTTTCTCTCTTCTTGATCCACCGTGCCAGTTCAACAGTGCAGCGCTGTGAGAGATGCTAGCTGAGCCTGTGCAAAGAGCAAATTTTACCAGAATTGCTGAAATCATCCCAGAAAGACACTTTGCAGATTGATTCAGCATCACAAGGTAACCAACGGGTTAGCAGACTAAAAACAATGGCCTTTGTCTAAACACAGAATAAATGTCTCTTTAATATAATTTGGATAATCAATATAATGGGCTCTTTTCTGGTGAGACGGCTCCAGTGTAGAAGTTTAGCAAGGGGTTGCTTACTTATAACTATTTTAAAAACAGACCAACTGGAAAAGATGATTTTCTCTTACTTATTTGCTATACACAGGCCAAATCCTGCTCACTTTGCTAAAGTGAATAGTCCCAAAGAAGCCAATGGAGCTAGTGGGATAAGCAAGGTGATGCTCTCTCTGTAATTAAATACACTGTCTTCACTAATGTAAAAGTCAAACCTTCATGAGCACAGGGATACTTGTATCAGTGAAGGAAAAGTGCAAACATATGTACGTAGAGTTAATTAGTGGGGTCCACAGAGATGATTAGCCAACCACCAGGAATGTCATTTTAAAGCATAAAGCCAGCAGTTTTAGTGACATTACAACAGTATGGATACAGTCTAGCAGTTTTTACTCAGGCAAAACTCCATGCAAGTTAAACGGAGTTTTCTCTGCTTAAGGTCTGAGCAAGAAATGCAAGATTTGTCCTCCTCTTTTTAAAAGATTGCAGGTAATTTTGAATCCATGTGAAATCTTTGCGCTGTCAAAGTGTCTCCCTTCCGCATGTTCACTTGTTCGTGGTGCAGTAGCTTCACAGTCAAACAGTAGAGCAGCTACTCTCAATGCCCAGGAAAGATGGAACCTCAGCAACCTGGTGTGTTAAATCAAAGAAAGATTTCAGCCAGGATGCTCCTTAAGTGCAAGCTGTGCTTGGGTTAGAGAAAAAGAATGTGTTACTGTATTTTGACAGCAGTCGCAAGGACATTACAGTATTTCCCGGGGTGTCAAAGTCATGTCTCCTATTGAAAATAAATGTCAATTTCTATTGGTTTAAAAGCCTGAAGTTTTCTATTTGAGTATGCAAGAGACACTTAGATATGGTACGCGTCTCGGTCATCTTTAGCCCACTTGCATATTGATGATCTTCCCGACGCTGTGATAGGAATCTAAGTAGGAACATGTTACTACCATTCACCTTGAAATGTGCATTAAGCTCATATTGTGGTCAGTGAATCTCAGTGGTTATCAGCTGCAGATGTCTGGGTCACCAAGCCACGGCTGAGGTGCTGACACAGCCCCTGTCACTGCATCATCTGAGCACGTCATAAACGTGAATGAATTTCCCCATAGGCAGTGAAGCAGGAAGGGGAAACTGAGGCACAGAAAATTAAGTAATTTGCCCAAGGTCACACATGCATAAGAACATAAGAATGGCCATACTGGGTCAGACCAAAGGTCAATCCAGGCCAGTATCCTGTCTGCTGACAGTGACCAATGCCAGGTGGCCCAGAAGGAGTGAACCTAACAGGTAATGATCAAGTGATCTCTCTCCTACCATCCATCTCCACCCTCTGACAAACAGAGGCTAGAGACACCCTTCCTTACCCATCCTGGCTAATAGCCATTAATGGACTTAACCTCCATGATTTTGTCTAGTTCTCTTTTAAACCCTGTTATAGTCCTAGCCTTCACAACCTCCTCAGGCAAGGAGTTCCACAGGTTGACTGCGCTGTGTGAAGAAGAACTTCCTTTTATTTGTTTTAAACCTGCTGCCCATTAATTTCATTTGGTAGCACCTAGCTCTTATATTATGGGAACAAGTAAATAACTTTTCCTTATTCACTTTCTCCACACCACTCATGATTTTATATACCTCTATCATATCCCCCCTTAGTCTCTTATTTTCCAAGCTAAAAAGTCCTAGCCTCTTTAATCTCTCCTCATGTGGGTCCCGTTCCAAACCCCTAATCATTTTAGTTGCCCTTCTCTGAACCTTTTCTAATGCCAGTATATCTTTTTGGAGATGAGGAGACCACATATTTACGCAGTATTCAAGATGTGGGCGTACCATGGATTTATATAAGGGCAGTAAGATATTCTCCGTCTTATTCTCTATCCCCTTTTTAATGATTCCTAACATCCTGTTTGCTTTTTTGACTGCTGCTGCACACTGCGTGGACATCTTCAGAGAACTATCCACGATGACTCCAAGATCTCTTTCCTGATTGGTTGTAGCTAAATTAGCCCCCATCATATTGTATGTATAATTGGGGTTATTTTTTCCAATGTGCATTACTTTACATTTATCCACATTAAATTTCATTTGCCATTTTGTTGCCCAATCGCTTAGTTTTGTGAGATCTTTTTGAAGTTCTTCACAGTCTGTTTTGGTCTTAACTATCCTGAGCAGTTTAGCATCATCTGCAAACTTTGCCACCTCACTGTTTACCCCTTTCTCCAGATCATTTATGAATAAGTTGAATAGGATTGGTCCTAGGACTGACCCTTGGGGAACACCACTAGTTACCCCCTCTCCATTCTGAAAATTTACCATTTATTCCTACCCTTTGTTCCCTGTCTTTTAACCAGTTCTCAGTCTATGAAAGGATCTTATTCCATGACAACTTAATTTACATAAGAGCCTTTGGTGAGGGACCTTGTCAAAGGCTTTCTGGAAATCTAAGTACACTATGTCCACTGGATCCCCCTTGTCCACATGTTTGTTGACCCCTTCAAAGAACTCTAATAGATTAGTAAGACACGATTTCCCTTTACAGAAATCATGTTGACTTTTGCCCAGGATCACCTCTAGAGCCCTTTTTAAATATTGGTGTTACATTAGCTATCTTCCAGTCACTGAGTACAGAAGCTGTTTTAAAGGACAGGTTACAAATCATAGTTAATAGTTCTGCAATTTCACATTTGAGTTCTTTCAGAACTCTTGGGTGAATGCCATCTGGTCCCGATGACTCGTTACTGTTAAATGTATCAATTAATTCCAAAACCTCCTCTAATGACACTTCAGTCTGTGACAATTCCTCAGATTTGTCACCTACAAAGGACGGCTCAGGTTTGGGAATCTCCCTAGCATCCTCAGCCGTGAAGACTGAAGAATTCATTTAGTTTCTCAGCAATGACTTTGTCGTCTTTAAGTGCTCCTTTTGTATCTCAATCATCCAGGGGCCCCACTGGTTGTTTAACAGGCTTCCTGTTTCTGATGTACTTAAAAACATTTTGTTGTTATCTTTTGAGTTTTTGGCTAGCTGCTCTTCAGACTCCTTTTTGGTTTTTCTTATTATTTGACACTTAATTTGGCAGTTTTTATGCTCCTTTCTATTTACCTTACCACTTTTTAGAAGATGCGTTTTTATCTCCTACTGCTTCTTTTACTTGGTTGTTAAGCCACGGTGGCTCTTTTTTAGTTCTTTTACTGTGTTTTTTTAGTTTAATGCAGTCTGTAGAAAAGCTGAAAATAGAACCCACGTCTCCGGAGTCCCATTCTAGGGCCCGAGTCACAAGCCCATCCTTCCTCCTCACCTAACTAGACAATCATTTATACACCCCAGTCTTGTCTCCTGCCCCTCATATAAGTTGCATCATTGTTAAAATCACTCTACATCAACTGATTAATGTGAAAGCCTTTGCCCTGTCATTGAGACCATTGTTATGATCACACAGGTCAAATGAAAGAGCTTCTTGCAATTTTCAGTAGGAGTATGACATTGCTATATTCTGAATAGATTTCCACTTGAATTTAGATAAGATAATCCTCGGTTCCAAGCATGCTTAATACATCACTGCATATCATGCCATTTAGCACTACTATTGTTATTCTTGAAATTAATAGAAAGGGGCACATTATGCAGTTATAGCGTATAATTAAAGACATTGTAAAGTTGCATTTGGGGAATCAAGATTAGAGACGTAGGCGTCTATTCTCTCACTGATGTGTGGGATTTATGCTTCTAACTTCCATTAGCATTGATGGGAGCTACAAATGCAACTCCCCGGTGCACTGTGTGTTGAGAACAGACATTCAGAGACGCTGTCATGTGAAGTGTAAATAGCGCACCAGTGTGAGGGTGAAGGAAGGCTAACCTTGTTAACTGCCATTGAGATCTGCCAGTGCTCAGCACCTTTGACAATCAGGCCACAGACTTATTTTAGCCTTTGATGAACAGGAATGGATGTAAGTGTGTGCTCATAGGCTTTGCTGAATGTGACTATCCTAATTTTCAGAGGCTGGAAGTATGGGCCAAATCTGAGGCTGTTGTAAGCAGGGGCATCACCAGTAATGTTAGTGGCATTGCACCCACTGGCACCACTGGAAAATTTGGCCCCGTGGCTTGAACTGTGGTGTGGTAGTGAGGAAATTTGATATGGTTATGATATCGCTGTCGCCCAGCTTGAGAGCCACCTTGATGGAACTGTCAAGACACTTGGCTCCCAAGAAGAGCCTTACACACAAGGAGCATTGAGGCAGTGTGTTTATATTGAAACAAAGCCCTAAGGACCTCATTCAGTGCTGCATTACTCCAGTTTTATGCAGCTGTAAGTTGAAACCAGGCTGAAAGATGGACATAAGCAGCCCAGTCAGAAAATACAACCTCAGTTGTATGCGTGAGGGTATCGCAAACCTCAGTTAGGGGGTCTTTCTTTGGGTTTCAGAGTGGCACTTTCTTTGGGTTTATAAACACAGAAATAGGAGGGTTCTGGGTGGCACTGGGGAATATCCTATCTAAGTTGATAGTTGAAGTCACTGAGCGTTGTGGGTGTGCAAGGAATATGGGATCAAACACTCAGTTGTCTAACTTGTCTGTGAGGGACAGTTCATTCTCCATACCCATTAAGATCTTGGTCGTTCACATCCACATGCATTTCCCACTGTTCCATGTATGAATAAGTGAATATCTGTGCAAATGGCTATTTGGGCACTTAACCACCTGCATGCACGATTGCAGCAAATATATGTGCAAGTCAGAGTGCCTGACCATACGTGTTTGTTAAGTACACGAATAAGGCGCAGACTTTTGAAAAATTGCTCTTTAATTTGAGTCACTTGTTTAGTTTAAGGTTTGCTCTGTTGTTGAGAAACATTGTCTCAAATTCTCCAGGAGATTAAAACTTTTCCCTCCAGTTTCCTCTGGCATAAAGCTGACTTAAATCCGGCAGCTCTGACCCTTATAAAAAGGAATTTTGGGTGATGTACAACCATGCTAGTGCCTCCGATACCACCCCATGCCACCTCCACAGCTCCTGGCTTAGGGCGTGAGCTGAGAGAAAAGGGTGTGGCCAGGCACCCCGATGCCCCAGGATCATGGGAGCATCAGCTTTAAAGCTCCGCTGGTAACACGTTGCCCCATGTGATCTAGTGAAGCCTGGGACTTGGCCCATTTCCCCTATGCATCCACATGGTAGTAAATCAGAAAAGATGGGATATTACAGCATTAAAATTGCATCCAAAGCTTTGAGGTTTGATAGTACTAGATCCACGTAGATCCTAAACTGATCTGTTGGAGGGACTAACTGATGTGTGTGTATACGCATGGGGTGCAATTCACTGCACCGACACACAGCCTTGTGTTTTCAGGCTCTCTGGGGGTGGAATGTGGGGAAATTCACCTCCCCCGGGCTAGGGGCCAGGGCCACTGTGCAGACTCCCAGGGGTCGCTATTCCAGACGATGGGCTATAAGAGCAAGCTGCATCCCTTCTGCACCATTCGCACGGGCAGTGAGGTCACTCCATCTGCATAAGCACAGATCTGTGGATCCTCCCCTGAGCCTCCCTCAGAAGGGACCAGCCCTGCATGGCTATTGCGCAGACCTGTTCTATGATATGCTGGGGATGCGCAGGCAGCCCTGGGCCGCTGCTGTGCTGTGCTCCCTGTCTAGACCCTACAAAGGCCTGAAGTGGGGCTAAAGATCCTAAGGTGGCCCTTCACACTAGGGCTGAATATGTCCTGCAGCAAGCAATCGAGTGACAATACTCTTAGCAAAGCACCAATTTCCTTTGTGATTTTCTATCCCATCCCTTCCCCTTCCATCTGGATTGGGTCCAGACGTAAGTTCATGTGGATGATTGTTCACCCTTTGGGTTGTGTAATTGACCTTCATAGCCTATAGTTTGCTCTGAGAGGAGCAAGAAGGAAGAGGATATCTGCTGTATAGTATTATTCCTATAGCACCATAAGTACAGTTGATGCTTGACAAACACCTGGAAAACACCCTCCAGACCGCACCTCAAGGAACATTCAGTCAAGAGGCCTGATGCTCCACCCCTTACAGAGGAGGGTAATTCTTACTGACGCAAGCAGGCTCATTGACTCCAAAGGAACTGTCTACCTGAGTAAGAACAACTCTGAGAAGTTGCCGGATTGAGCTCTAATTTATACATTCCGTAGTAGACATATACCACAATCTGTAATCTTTTCTCTTTGCCTTCCCCTCTCGCTAAGCCTGCGTTTGAAGTACACAGGTATAATTTTGTTCCAATGCTTTTTTCCCCCTCCTGCCTTTTCACTAAAGCGGCTGGGGAACAAATGTAAGGGACTGAAAACTTGGGTCAGAAGTTCATTGTGGAGCTGAAGGGTGGGCCAGGGCTCAGGGGGATAGCTTGGGATGTGTGGGTTCAAGTCCCTGCTCTACTACAAACTTTCTGTGTGACTTACCCTCTTTGTGTTTCTGTTCCCTATCCGTACAATGGGGATCACAGCACTGCCTGCCTCATGGAGTGTTGTGAGGATAAACCCATTAAAGATTATGCTCAGATACTGCAGTAATGGGGGACCATGTAAGATAGGAGAAGGTAATATATAATTAGCCAAAGATTTTCTGTGCTAGCCAAATCTCCTGGAGGTCCAGTATTGCAGCTTTGTGTAATTGAACATTATTATAAAATTACTCAGCAGTGGTGCTCTTATTGTGATTTGACAAGGGTTTGCTATCTATGAATTATGACTAATACTTACAGCAACCGATGGATAAGAATGTAGCAAAGGGTCCAGCAGTGCAGCTGAATACATGGATAGGGATGGGATGTCTTATCAGCTGGAATACAATTTTGCTCAAATCAGACTCATTGAAGTAAATGAAAGCTAGTAACTTCAATGGAGCTAATTCTCCATTCTGCCCTGGCTCCCTTTATGGTGGTCTGGTGATGTAAGAGGGCCTTAAACTGGAGAGAGGTGGCTGTCTGGGAATCCCTCCTGTGTAAGGGGATTCTTTGGGTAATTTAGAGTTGCTGAATATGCTGAGGGTTGAAACAGATTGCAGCTGACCCAGGCATACTTAGTCACCATTGTGTCCCACTCCATTCCCGTACTGAGCCCAGCTTGGCCGGCATGTAGAACCAGGTCCAAGGGAAGGCTTGCCTGAGGAAGGACTGAGAGTCTAGTTCTTGAAGCTCTCCATTTGTGGGTCTCCCATTACATTCAATAGGGTTTTAATTCATATGATCCTAGCTCAGGGCTGCAGGCTTTGGCCCTAAGTAACGAAACATTCCTTTGAAAGTTAAAGAGAATTAATCCTTTCAGTCAGGGCTTGCAGGCCAGCCTTGTAGCCTTCTGTAGTAGGGGAACACCACCCTGGCTAAACACTCGGGGAGAAAACACTGCATGGAGAACCTCACAGAGATCTTTCCCCTTCGGATGCTTTCTGTGGGATTTTTCATGAGCTCGGGCAAAAGGGCTGTTAACCAGCTGGATCTGGCCCCTGGGAAATATCCCAGCACAGGAGAAACCCTTGGCTGACACAGAGCCAGTAGAACAGGGTCTATGCCATCTCACCCCCCGCCCCCTCCACAAAAGATGTGTTGGAGGGTGGCTGGGATATTCCTACACTGAAACTATCCCTCACTGCCAGAATGGCCCCTTGGTGCCAGTTAGGGTTGCCCCCCTCCCCAGCTTACTCAGGATAGAGGAGGCACACAGGTGACATAAAGCCACCTATGCCCCTTTCCCCTCCATCCATCGGTCCCTGTGCCAAGCTCTGGTGTAGGGATGAACTGGTTCCTTGATGTCCAATGAAACATTCTGGGGATCAATCTTGCTCCCACTGAAATTAATGGGCAAAATGTCCATTGACATCAGTGACAGTGGATTGGGCCCACTGTATCACACAACATAGGCATTGCCTGTTGGAATCCAGCTGCTCTCCTGGCCCTTTCCCCCTGGGTATAGTGTAGGAGAACACACATTCACACATTTAAGGAGTGTATCAGTGATCTCAGCAGGAACCTCAGCTTGGCTGGAGCACCGTGAAAGTTTAGGGGAGGGTGTTTAGCGTGCTAGAAACTTGTCATGCTAGAACTCTTATCGAGGGATGGGCCCAGAACAAAACCCCCAGGGCCCAGCAGCAGATGGTCAGAGCCAGATCTGCTCCCGCATGTGGCCCTTGTCTCCATAGTGGGCTGAAACAGAAGCCTGCATCCAATGCCCCCACCCCAAATTCTGTGCTCTGGGTCCACCTCTTCCCTCCTCTCTAAGTTTTGTTGTGGAATCAAATGGAATATCCTTTCTGCTCCGTGCCCCTCTGAGTCATACAGTCAGAACTATGGAGATTGACTTATAAGCAATAAACACAACTAAGTGTGACCACTCCACACCACCCTGGAATCCAAAAGATTTTACTTTCAAGAGCTCATTCACTTTGCTGTGACCACAGCATCACCTAGTGTGGAGAATGGTGATTGCGCTCCAATGAAACCACATCTCCAGTGCTTCACTGTGGGAAGCGGGGGTAACATGGTCTCTCCTGTATGATGAGTTCTGATCCATAAAGCTGCTGTACAAAGAGTGAAGAAACAACTGTTATTGCATCCCTCCCATATACATTAGTGTGGTTGAGGCACCGTCAACTCTTTCTGCGGAATGTACATTCACTTCCTTGTTCAATGGTACTGAATGCCCCTCCTAGGTTAAGTGCATCATGGGTACTAGAACATCTGAACTCAATAGATGAAATCATCCATTTGTACTAGTATTCCATTTGTATGATCATATTTCTGTAATCACTGCTTGCCTCATGCCCTTCTGATGGCTCAATTAATTTCACCTGAGTCACATATAAAAGTTACACTTAAACTCTTCGTGGCAGGAGTCTTGCCTTTCTCTTAGTTCTGCAAAGTGTCTAGCACCACTTGTGTGTGCTTGGGGAAAAAAAAAGATGACAGAGCTAATGATGTGTAAGCAAAAATCCTGTTAGTCCCAGAAACCAAGCAGTCTAGGCTTAAAGACACATCGTTTCGCACATGCCAGACTGGAACATTACAGGGAACATCGATTTGCCACAATCGTTGCTGATACTCTTTATTATTATTTGTCGCACAGCTGATCCAATCAGGGTATTGACAAATACGCTAACGACGTCGAAAGTAGCCTACTTTAAGAGAAAATATGCAGAAGAAGAAGATTTACATCAAGATTACCAGGGGTATTTTCCAAAAGTGAGTATGTTTCTAATAAAAATTCCAAAGGGGAAAAGCTCTTGTTCTTATTTCTTGATCATAAAGCTATATTGGTTGTTTTTACTTCTCAGCACCTGATATTACCTGAGGACCGGACTTGTATTCTAAAACTGTCTCTGCAGAAACTTCGATTCCTTGAAGACCCTGAAACCTATCTCCGTAGGTCTGTGCTTATTAACAATTTGCTGAGGAAGATCCACCTAGAGACAGACAGAGAGAGCTATGAGTACTTTAAAGAGGCACCCTGTTATAGGACCGCTTACTCGGATACAAGAAAACGGCTGAAGTTTATGGTACAAGAATGCTGTTCTCAGTCACTCTATTATGAAGAGCTGCATTCGTATCATATTGTGCCTTATTCTACAGAGAATTCCATTTATGGAATGGGCTATACAAGCGGCCACTTGGAGAAAAATTCTCAGTTGCTTATTTATAAAATGAATTGAAGTAGCTGTTAGATCCACTGATGTTTTGTTTCTGAATGCTTGAACTGCTTATTAACATGTGAAGATGAGGCACTAATTGTAAACAGACTTGTGATGAAAGATGGGTTACATACAGAGATGAATGGAGGGTACTTTGAATAATACTCTGCAGTCATTGGTATGCGAAGGTTTTTATAAGCAGAGATCTTGCGTGCAATGTATTTTGTAGAAACTAAGTGACATTAAGTTGCCAATGTAGATATAAACATTTTATCTACTTTGTATTTAAATTATGCCATCCCAGGTGAGAGGTAAAACCAAAAGTGACAGATTATTCTGACAATGAAGATTGGGGGGTGGGAGTTATTTTTTGTAAGGTTTAGCAAGCAAGTTTTCTTTGAGAAATGCTTTGAATCTGAAGGAATCAGTGCCAAAAGAAACACCTCTTTGGTTAGGATTTCCAAAAAAGCAAAATAACCAATCTGCTACTTACAAGAAGTTCTGCACCGAGATCAGTCAGCACTCTAGTGAGGGTGTTTTTAATTGATCCACTCAATTGCTCTCACTTCGTACTTATCTTTCTGTTGACACACATTTTGCGACAAAACGGAATGACTCAGATGAAAGTCTATTTTCTCAGCCAGTTGTCAGTGTTTTCTAAACATGATTTGAATCCCCTCCAGGTTGCCTGGCTGGAACTCTGAGGTTTTTGTGTGTGTGCTATTTACTATTCAACCATGTGGTACAATGCATGATCAGTGTTAGAGCTTAGGTGGGCACTTTTTGTGATTTGAAAACAAAAAAACAACACAAAAACCCACCTTCCAGAAAAGGAATATATTTGACACACTGTAGTAAAACCTGAGAGGTCTTTCATTTGAGATGAGTTTAATCTGCATTAGTAACAGTGTTTGAGGTGGAGTTAGATGTCTAATGTCAATTTTTGGAATTTCCTTTACAATATGTATCAAGCATGTCCTATGAGACACATTGCGCAATCTAATGACTAGAATGGGAAAATCATAGCTGCCAGAGCTATGTTCTGAAAATACCAAAGAGTAACATTAGGGAGAGGATGACGTTAAAATAAATGGGGTCAAAAGCAGAGATTGCACTATAACTTGGGAGAACATTAGTAACAAGCCAGTAAACTACACAGTTACCAATGTATTTGTTCACTTAAGGATGACTTGAAACACAGAATTGCTGAACAAATATGCCTGATCCAAAGCTTATGGAAGTCAATGGGAGTCCAGTGGTTCTCAAACTTTTGTACTGGTGACCCCTTTCACAAAACAAGCCTCTGAGAGTGACCCCGCCCCTTATAAATTAAAACACTTTTAATATATTTAATACCATTATAAATGCTGGAGACAAAGCGGGGTTTCGGGTGGAGGCTCACAGCTCGTAACCCCCCCTGGAGTAACCTCGCAACCCCCTGAGGGGTCCCAACCCTCAGTTTGAGAACCTCTGCTATCCACGATAAGCTTATAGTGAAGGAATCAGCTTTGCATTGCAGATTATGGCCACTGGAGCTTTAAAGGTAATGCTAAGTGAAATAATAGTATGTTGTAACAATGGAGGCAAGTAACCAATTTTCTCATGTAGATTTGACTGATGCTATTTCTGAAGCATTATACAGTATGAACAAATAAAAATGGCTTTCTATGGATGTGCTTAGTATAGAACTAAGATTCCACCTGTAACCCTACTTCAGATTTCTAGCTCTTGTATATTGCACACACAATTGCTGCTGTCAGACATGTATTAACTGTACAGTAAATAAAAGGCAAGGGCAGGAAGTATGAGGAGCAAAGTCAAGTGAGTCAAGGATGATATTCATAGTTAGAAGCCAATGCAGAGACAGGGAGAGAGAGAAATAAAAATCCAGGAAAGCTGAACATTTTTACTAAAAATTCTCTGACCTAAATTCAACACAACTACTCCTCCCAAATTTCAGAAACTACAGCTGTTTGAAATGCCATTAATACTAAATAGCCTACAGAGAGCACAGAAACGGGAAAGCTGGAAAATGGAGCAATGCTGTTTCTTAAGCCAAATTAGTATTGTGTATGTTTAGGTTCTGAGAAGTCACTTTCATTTTTGCCCATACTTATCTTGGAGGTAAAAGGATCAAACCATCTGAAGACCAGATCCTCAGCTGGTGTAAATCAACATAGCGCCTTTGAAATCAATGGCCTTTTGTTGAGCCACTGGAGTAATCCCAGCGGAAAAATTGGCCCAAACTTTCCAACATTAGCTCGCATTTTGCAAACTGAAGTATTTTGAAAAGACATCAGTTAAAAGCTACTAATATACGCTACGTATCGCAACAAGGAAAACTGAAAGAAGGCCAGGCAAGTCTGGAGAAAGGCTCCAATTATCTAATGTGTGTAATAAGTGTACTACTATAAACTGGTAGTGAAATGAGTTTACTGTACGATGTGTGAGAGAATGACATGATTAGTGTTGTTAGAGGAGCCATCATCGCTCAAAGAGCTCTCTTATCTCTGATGGTCCGTTGCCTACTGTGTGTGCAGGGAGAGGTGTGGAAAGGCATATTAGAGGACTAATAGGTGTCTATGGGAAATTATTTCTGCCTTCTGGTTTTAAAAATGTGTAATTTTCTGCTCTAAAGTGAACAGATTCATGCACTTTTTTCTTTGTGTTAGTTTTCTGCAGCATTCGTAATGATCAGATTATTGTATGAAATGCTAAATAACCCGTTCTCACTGACTGACAATGGTACCTACTATATTGTATGTACACTATAATTCTGGGCTAAAAGGCAAGGCTCATTACATTAAATTATACTTCACGAATGATTCATAATGTTACTTCTACTAATATTTTGCAAGAAAGGGAGGGGAAAAAATTGAGCAGGAGTTAGCTTTTAACCTTTACCAGAACTACAAGACTTGTTGAAGTCATCTTTGAGAAATAGTTCCCTTGTCTGGGAAAAAAGGAAGTGCTTTCTGGCCTCTTAAAAGCTTATTTTATATGATGTTGCATGATGGGTTGCAGCTTAATGCACCTTTAAAAGATATCAAGGAAAAAACACTCTGAACGGGTCTCAGGTAACTAACTTCTCGGCGTTTTAGAAGATCAAGGGTTTGGTTCTCCCAGAGACAGCTGAAAAATGGGATAACTTTGGTGAAAATGTTTTGTTCCTCTTTTTTAGCCAAAAAGTTTATGTAAAATGTAATTAAAATATTTCAGTGAAAATTTCCCACTTTTTCTTGGTTAAATTCTTGAGGAAAAATATCAATCAAAAACTTCAGAATTTTGAACTTTCTCAACTATCCCCGCCTTGCACTTCATGTAGTTTAGTTGTGCTATTGCAGAGCTTTGCTCACAGTATCCACAGCTGCAAATGACTGCATAGGCACACCGAAGAGGAGAATCAGACCCTACAACTTGACTGTGAAAGTTATTAAATTATCGAGTGATATTTTAATACGCTGTTACCAAGCCACCATTTAGTACTGTAATATTGATACATAAAGAGATGTTTTATTGATAAAACCATTCAGGGTTTAGTTTGACTTCTGCCGCATCTTTTTCTGAACTTTCCTAAGTGATCCTATCTATAGGTAGCCCACAGTCAGACTTCAGTGTAAAGAAATGTATGTGATTTTACAACTGTACTATGCACACACACAGGTTATATTTGTACTGGGTGGAAAGAAAGTCCTTCCTCTCAAAACCAGTTGTCTTGGGAAATATTCTAAAAATAATGTATGACACCTTAGAGACAATATAAAGGATATGTCTGGCAGGGAAAGATTTGGTAGCAACATTTGGTAATTTTGCAAATGACTGGCTTAAGAAAAAATAATGTTCAGTGCAGTGTTGCATGTATTTACACAGAAACTCATGTGACTGTTTATTATAAACATGTAAATTATTACGTTTTCTTTGTACCGCTTTTCCTGGTTGGCTTCAAGTGTCAGGCCTGATCTTGAAAACATTTACTAGCAGGCATTGTGCTTATTGCACCGAGTCGTCTCATTGCCTGCTGTGGAACTACTTGTGGCCATAAGCGTTTGCAGGATCAAGCTCATAATTATCACTCGCCAAAGGCAGAGTGTCTTGCAGTTACATGACAGAGGACTTACATACTCCTGTAAGTTACATGCATTTGGAAATACAATGGCCCGGATTCTGTAAGCTCTTACAATGTGCTTAACTTACCAACATGTGTAGTCTCATTGATGTCAATGGGATACTCATGTGCTTAAAGTTAAGCATATGTGTAAGTACTTGCAGGATCCAGGCTGATGTATACAATGAAGCCACTCCCGAATTGCCTAATTTTCAATGGATGTGATTACTGAGCTACCGCTTGAGTTCTTGAATGTGTATATCAGGTATCGTCAGTAGAACTTTTGTTTTTAGTGAATGCATTCAGTTGAGTATATAGAATATTGTGCCTTAAAGTCCCCTCATCATAGGAGCTGCCTGTGAAAACTAAACCACAATATAGCTGATGATAATTTTGTGTATTCTCCAAAGATCCAGGTTGATACTTGGGAGTACATTAAAAAGCGATCACTCTAAAAAGAAACCTAATAGCAGGATTTCAGACTCTAACCAATATAAACCAAGGCTTTACTTTTTATTCAATGATTTCTCTTTCATGATTCGTGCAATGATATTTTCCCAGTTCTTGTCATATTCCTTGGGTTCTATTTTACCCACAGCTGCATGGTATACACAAGATGTTCTTCATATAAATTCAGTGACAGAGCTGCAAAACAGAATTCTCTCTTTCATTTAAATCCTTTATATACAATGTTTTTGCATCAGGGAATCACCCTTGCATATAATAGCTGGTGCAGGCATTGTCAAATATATTTGATATTAATAAAGCATCAAAAGGAGACATCTATTTCTACTGAAAGGCATGAACCTGCATTATAATGTTAGATGGTGATTCTATACCACTTAGTTGGAGTAATACATATTTGTTGTATAATCATGGAAAAATATTGTTTTTAATGTTTAAAATTATTTGGGACCTGGTTTAAGGGTTTATGAGATTGTTTTCTAAAGTGAATGTAGAAAAAGCGTACATGTATTTTAAATATATATGTGTGCATGTTATTAATAAAACATCTATTTCTATTGAAACATAGAAGCTTTCATTCAAAAATTCCAAGTACACAGTGATCGATTTATATGATGACTATTTGATGCCATACAAACTTATTTATCATCCCTGTTGTGGGGCAAGTGCACCCCATCCCTTCTTGGGAGGGAGTGGAGGTAATGATGGCCCCGTCTGTACAACCATCCCTTGCCTTGGGACAGCTTGGCATACAGGTAAAAATCAACAGAGCTGCTCTGTTCAGCTGGGGCTGCATGGCCCAGCAGCTAGACCGGGGGAGTGGGCCACCATCTGAGGGAAGGGTGGTGGCTGGGTAGGGGGACCCAGGTTCTCCCTGCTCTATCATGTCCCAGCTCAGGGACCTGTCAGTGGCAAGTATGCCCACACTGGGTTAGCGGGGAATCCGCCCGAAACATGCTGACCCCACATGGCACAATAACTAGTCCCCCTGAACTACTTCCTACCCTGTTCCTGATGCAGCATCTCTGGCATCCCCAGGGTCTCTGGGCTTCTCAGTCAATGAGGCTCCCAGCAGCTCCACCACCCCTTGGGCATCCAGCAGAGTCTCAGCATCCCTGGCTTCTACCATTTCCATGGTTCCTAGGCTGGCGCTCACAGCATGCATCCTCCCTCTTCAGCAGTCAGTCCTGAATGAGCCAAGCTGCTCCCTTTTGTACCTAGTCTCCAGCTGGAGCATGTCCAGCAGAGCCGCATGGGTGTGACCTCCTTGGCCCAGAGAGTAGAATTAACCCTTGCGGTACCAGTGCAGGGCAAGTGCGCCCCATCACAATCCCAAAGAGATGGTTTTAACAGCTTCAGGTTTAACACACTATAATTTAAAAAACAAAACAAAAATGTAGGTCTTAATCCTACAGTCTGAACTACATGATAGAACCTCACATTTGTGCTGGAGCCTTCTGGAGGTTAACAGGCTCACTGCAGGTACAAGGGTTTGCCTAAATTGATCTGATTCCTGGATGCAGACCCTAATCCAAGGTTTTTGGGAAACCCGCTGTCATTTCTTCATGGAAATAACTTATTTAAATTCATCTTGGAAGGTATTTTCAAATCAACTTGATTTCCACGGATGATTTCCATTGAGATAGTGAAGAAGGGCCCCAGACAACATACGCAGCTATTAGAGCTGGTTAGGCAATGGGTTCCTGTCCTTCTGCCCTTCCCCATCCACCTGCCACCCAAAATGATGAAAATGGAAACACTTTTTTGTTTTGTCAAATTTTTTCTTCAACATTTTTGGGATTTTCGTTTACCCCCTTTACCCCCAAAGAAACCAACCAAAACAACCTGCAACCAAAACCTGAACATTTTGGGGTTGCTCAAAACCAAAATAATTTAGATGAAAATGGAATTTTTTCCACAATTATTTCTGGTTAATTGAAAATGTTTGGAGCGAACTGCTACACCTGGTCAAAAATTTTATGTCCCTGGTGGCCTGACAGAGGCCCAGTTATCAAAGATAATCTCTTAAGGTTAGGGTGACCAGATATCTCATTTTCATAGGGACAGTCACATTTTTTGGGACTTTTTCTTATATAGGCACCTATTACCCCCCACCCCCTGTCCCATTTTTTCACAGTTGCTATCTGGTCACCCTACTTAAGGTCATCAGGAGGGAAAGCCCAGTCTTGTAGGCCCAGATCCTCAAAGGTATGTAGGTTCCTGGATCTGGGTGGTGGACTTCACTAGGTGTGCAGGAGCTGTGTGTGGAGGGAGTGAGGTGGAGCTAGCCAGGGAATTGGGGCCAACAGAGCAGAGGTTCCCCGCCCCCCACCATTCCTCTGCCCTGGGCTTAAAAGGGTCATCCAAGGAGTGAAGCTTATTCCAGCCACTTCTCTTGGCCAGGTATATAAAGATGTTGGCAAGCCAAGAATTGCTCACCAGAGCCGATGTGTCAGTCCGATATTGCTGTTTAAAGCATTAATGGTGAAATTTTGGTTTTCTTGACTGAACCCGAGTCTTATGCCCTGACTTTAATGGGAATTGAGGGCACTCAAGTCCAAAGCCTCAGAAGTATTTAGGTGCCGAACTCCTATTGATTTCAGTGGCAGTTAGGCACTAAAATACCTTTGAGGGCCTGGACCTCAGTACCTTGCAAGACTGAGCCCTAGATCTGGGCTGGATAAATCCAGCAAACCATGTATTCGCTCTCTTCTCCTTCCTATAGAGTGGTGTCATGCCACTTTTCTATCCTACCCAATCCCTGGGTAGCCAGCTCCTGGGGTAGCTCCTAGCTGGGATCACATGGGGTAGAGGTGCCATGCCCAGCCTGCCCCCAGAGGCCACGTTGGGTGATGGTCTGGAAGTCACTGTGACAGCTTTAATGGCATCCGAGGATTCCCTTGGAGGGAAAGTTCATGGGTCTGGACTCCCTGTTTACCTTTGTTTATTATTTCTATTGTGGCAGTGTCCCAGGACCCCATTGTGCTGGGCGCTGAACAAACAGAACAAAAAAATGGTCCCTGCCCCAAAGAGCGACACTCTACGTATGTGATGAGAGAGAACAAGTGGCTCCCCCAGACAGATGGGGTCAGCACACGATAACAGTGAGACTCTCACAGTAAGTGTCATACGCAGCAGTCAGTCATTGCTCTGCAGGCGCTGTGGCAGAAGTATGTCCTGAAGGAAGCAGCTTTGCCGCAGCAAGGCTCAGGGGGACTGGCTGCTACCCGGTGATCTACCTGCTACCTGTGTACACGTTTGATTTCTTTGCAGGGGTTTGTTAGTCAAAAGGGGGGGAACTGAACACGGCACCCGCAGTACCACTGTCAGGCTATTTCCCTGCATGTTATGTGTGGTTGGCACAGCCCATGTACCTGGGGAGGAAGGGGGCACCCTTGTAAACAAATGAGCTGGAGCAAGGTGTGCAAACACCCCTGGGAACAGCTTCCCAGGCAGGATCTGCAGGCCAGGCCCTTCAGTTCAGTGCAGACCCTTTTACATCACAGACGGACCTTGGTCCTACACCAGGGGTCGGCAACCTACAGCACACGTGCCAAAGGTGGCACATGAGCCGATTTTGGATGGCACGCGGAGCGGGCTGAGCCGCTCAGCCCGTCGCCGCTCTGAGGTTCCCGCTGCTGGCCCCTTGCCAGCTGGGGTCCCGCCGCTGGTCCCACTCAGCACCCGCTGCTGGCCTGGGGTTCCTTCCTCCAGGCTGGCAGCGGGCTGAGATCCCCAGCTGGCAGGAGCTGGTGGTGGAAACCCCAGAGCGGTGGCGGGCTGAGCGGAATCATGCTTGCTAAGTTGGGGGGGAATGGGAATAGGGGAACAGGGACACAGGCAAGGCTCTGTGGCGTCAGAGCCAGGAAGGGGGACGCGGGGTAAACGCTCTGCGGCGTCAGAGCCGGGAAGGGAACACTGGGGAACAGACTCTATCATGTATAGAGATAAGCCTGACTGGTGTGAAGGGCTTTAGAATATCCTTGCTTGGAACAATTTTTATAGTGGGGGAGGGGGGCTGAAGACGGAAACCATGTATTTGGGTTGTTATTACTACTTCAAGCCGGGGGGGTGCAGCAGCATGTCCAGCACCCCTAGTTCCAGCACCTGTGTAGATGCCTAGGGAACGTTTCCCCTGGAGAGCTTAGGTGCCAAGTGAGTTTAGGTGCCTACAGGGTTCGGCAGGTGTTCTGAGGATTGCAGGGGAGCCACAACTGGGAGTTAGGTGCCTAAACCAGGAATTTAGTGCCTAAGTCTGGGATATAGGTGCCTGAGTACTTTTGTGGACCAGGGGGAAGAGAGGAGAAAAAGGACGGTTTCTTTCCTGCTCTGAGGAAAGTTGGGAAGATGGAACACTACAAAGATTCAGAGAGAAGAAAAAAGCTCATCCAGTTCCATTCATATTGGCCCAGGTCCTTTAAAATGTCATAGAAGCTTTTGCTTAATTCTTTATTGTTCATAACAACCCTCACCTGTTTCCTTTTTAATCGGTTATTTTTACATGTAAAAAAAAACCTTTTACATTTAATTTGTTTCATTGTTATGATTTAAAAATCCTCCCCAATGGAAGTCTGTCTCTTCCAACCCCAGCCCCGTGCTCCCTTCAAATGTTAGTCACCCATAACCCTCAGCTTTTTCCTGGAAATCCTCTTGAATTCTCCACTTTCCCAGAAAGTCTTTGTCCCAAAGGGCACCTTTGTGAGGTAGGCAAGAGGTGTTATCCCCATTGTGAAGAGGGGGGAACGCAAGCCTAGTGAGACTATGTGATTTGCCAAAAGCATGCAGTTAATCTGTGGCAGGCAAAGGCAGGATGAGAACCCAGATCTCTCGGTCCCACATCTCAAACACAAGATCATCCTTCCTCCCCCAAAATCTATCAATATGGGACTGTAACACAATCCTTTCTGATTACCCACAGCAGCACATTTTACAAGCCCAGGGACAAATAATAGGCAGAGCATCAGCGTGGTACCCCCCACCCACCAGGCAGGGGCATTGTGCAGAGACAAATTAGTGTCATCCTGATGCTGGTCTGAATCTGTTCATGACATGTATTGACTGTGGCTATTTAATGACTGGATTGACTCCCTGGGCTTTAATTCATCGTGGCTATAAAGCTCTGGACTCATTATATATAATAGGTCAATAAAACATTATAAAGAAAAGTAATAACCAGAAAAAGGAACATAAATCGGTGTCATAGGGGGAAGTGGGCCCTTCTAAGGGAAGATGAGCTCAACCTCACCTGTGACTCATCAGTTGCCTCCCATGTGAGGCGGTGGGGGTGGGGTCCAGCCATAGCTTGAAGTGCACCTGGTCCTTATAAAGGCAAGCAAGCACTCAGCTGAACTGGAGAGCACCGGTCATTAGGACAGCGTCCCCTGTGGTGTGGGAAGTGCTGTGACTAGAAGGCTCCTGAGCGAGTTCCTGGTTAGGTTGAGCACTGCAGGGGGCTGGGAAAGGTGAGCACAAAGGCTCTGCTAACTGTAGCCTGTTAGGCAGAAAAGCTACTTTATCTTGGTGTTTTGTTTATCAATCAATTGTGCCCTGAGACAAGGGCCTGAAACGCTCTGGCATGGAATTGATCATTCCTGGGCTGTTGGACTAGCCCACTGGTGTCTGCTGTGTTCTCAGTCCGGGTAACAAATCACCAGCCTGGATGCCTTGAGGGAGAACCCCTGTGAGGCTGGAACAACACAGACAATGGCTTGTTGTTTAGAGTTAGCAAGAACGAAGACAAATGAGAAAGGGAAGATGAGTGGCAGGTGTATGGAGAGGAATTTAGCGGCGTATTTAAAGTTTAAATGCCCTAGTCTAGAGCAGTGGTCACCAACTGGCCAATCATGATTGACTGGTTGATCCTAGAGGATCTCCCAGTCAATCACGATCTCCAGCAGGACAGTGTGGCTGCCGCTAAGGCAGACTGCCCACCCCGGCCCCACAGTGCTCCCGGAAGTGGCCAGCGCTGCCCTAGGGATGGGAATGGGGCAGGGGTCTCCCTCTGCAGGCACTGCCCCCGCAGCTCCCATTGGCCAGGAGTGGTGTGGGGCTGGGATAGGCAGGGAGCCTGCCTTAGCTTCACTGTGCCCACGGCTGACCGGGAGCTGCTGGAGGTGAGTGCTGCCTGGTGGGAGGCTGCACCGCATACCCCCTCCTGCACCCCAAGCCCCACCCTGAGCCCTGTCCCAGAGCCAGCACCCCATACCCCCTCCTGCGCCCCCAGCCCTGACCCTCCTCCCAGAGCCTGCACCCCATACCCCCTCCTGTGCCCCCAGCCCTGACCCCTCTCCCAGAGCCTGCACCCCTCACCCGTGCCTGCACCCCTGCCCCAGGCTCAGCCCAGAGCCCCCTCCCACACTGCAACCCCCCCAGCCCAGAGCCCCCTCCCAAACCCCTATCCCAGCTGGGTGGAAGTGAGTGAGGGTGGGAGAGAGTGAGTGATGGGGGGGAGGGGAGGATGGAGTGAGTGGGGTGAGGCTTTGGGGAAGGGGCAGGGCCTCGGGGAAGGGGCAGGGTAGAGCCTGGGTTGCCGTAGATTCAAGAAGTGATCTTGGGTATGAAAAGGTTGGAGACCATTGGTCTAGAGGGACTTAACTGCTAGGGTTATATTCACCCGTTAGCATTTGTTAAAGTGTATTTTGGGGGATGTAGCCTTCATTTCTTTAGATGTAGAATAACTTCTTTTTTCTGTAGATGGCACTATTATACTGAGAGATTTGAGTCAAGCTATCTTTTTATATTTTTACTTACACATAGATTCTGTGTGCTGCTGATTTCTTTATTGAGGAGAAGTAAAACCACTGACAATGCCACAACCAGAGTCCCCCAAAACGTGCATTTAAGAAGCATACAGTCTGAGAATCGGAAAACACTTGACTGGTTAGTCTCAAACCCTTTTATTACCCTTCCGTTTCAAGTCCTTTACATTCTTCACATTTCTACATAGAATAGTCTCAGGCTGATACTGACCAGGCCTTGGGAATTATTCTTCCTCTAATACTTCCGGAAGAGACGTGTCAAAATTATGTTGGCTGTAATCTAACTCTTTGAAATAGGCCAGAAAAGGCATAAACAGAGGGTTCCTTAGCCACATTCACTGTGAAGCCCCATTATCCTACTCTGGAGGTGGGCATAAGAGTAATTTAAGCACTTTCTCGCTCCTTTACGTTGCCAGAGCGCTGTAAAGTGGACCTAGAGTGAATGTGATTCAGGCCCAGGGCGGAACAGGAGCTCGCTAGCTAGCCTGAGCCCAGAGAGCCTGTGCCCCCCCTAAATGCTTGTTACAGGGATGTGCTTGATCTACTAGTGATGTGCAGCGGGGAGCCCTGTGTTTACGCCATCCCTTGGTTCTATGGCTCATCCTGCCTTTTAGGTTGTAGCTACTTTGGTCTGTGGCTTCAATAATTCCTTCCGCTCCTCCTGGTGTGCTCCTCTCTCTTCCTCACGGGCCTGACTCAGTAGCGACTCAGCGTGAAGGATCTGGCGCTACCATTGGGAAACTCCACTTGTTTGTACATCTCTGCCGGGTCCTGACTGGACTATATTTTCTGTGGCCAATATTGGCTGTTCTTTGGCTCCCTCACTTAACAGTGGTGGGAGGGTTGTTACCTTTTTGTGTAATCGTAGTTGTAACTGTAAGCTAGGAGGATGCACCCCCACATGAAGGGGATCTTGCATGTTAGTATCCTGGCAACCAAAGAATGAAGGTTGAGTGATATCTTTAGTTTGATACTTCTTGGGGGGGTACCCAGGGTTGTGAGGGACCTTGCTACCCTCTGCCCTGAGCATGGGAAACCTTTATCTGTGCCTGCCAGGGGTTGGTTCCTTGACTCTATCACCCTGAGTGCTCCCCTTTCAGCCCACACTGGCTCTGTTGCCCATCACACAGGCTAGTGATGGGCACACCCCAACTCCTGAGTCCTCCAAGTTCCCTCTGCGGTGTCCAGCCCCTTATCCACTGGGCACTCACAGAACTACCTGGCCCACAGTGCCCAAAAGATCAATACACCCCAGCTTACTAGTTGCATCTTGGGACCCAGCTCTGCCTAACACACAGCAGTTATACATGGGCTTTCTTTATAAACCAATCTAAATTGATTGAGCAAAAAATGAAGATTCAAATGATAGCAAACAGAAATATTGGAAACAAAGGATTGCATATAAAATCATAACATGCATTCTAGTTCCTAAACTTAACTAATGAGAGACCCTCTTGTCTAATAAGGTATTGCTTACCTAAAGTCCTTCTCACAGCATCTTTCACTCAGGTTGGCTAAGACTCTCCTTTTATAAGACCAAGACTGCTGGCAGCTTGTCTCCCCACATGAAGGATCCCCAAGTGTCTTTCTGCACCCTTGGATATTTGACCAGTCCTTTGTTCCTCACCACCCTCTTTGCTGCTGTTCACTGCTTCCTGTTAATTTCTTCTCCTGAAGTCCCCACAATAATTTCACTGGCATTTGACTCAGCGTGCAAATAGACTTCCACTGTAAGACACACAATGCAAAATTGTGAGCTGGGGAGATAAGTGTCTCCCACCCCCTGTCTGGTGGAACCTGTCTTAAGACATGTTACCTCTCGGTGACCTGCCTTTAATTCAGGGCTTTAAGAACATGATTTCCTATGTATATAATTGTGTGTGTGTGTATATACACACACATACAGATTGAGGATATGTCTGGGTGAAAGTGTGATTTCCAGTTTGTCTGGTGACACACCAGTCTGTTTACAACAGACCCAAATCCTGGGCCCATGTGCTTTGAAGCCCTTTTGGTTCTGAGCCAAGGCCAGTCACTATTCCTTGCTCTGGGTCTCTCAGGCATACTTGCAGGTGCAGCCCCAGTGTCTGTCCAAGAGGGAAATCCAGCCACCTGGAACCCCTGCCATAGACCTCTCAAGCCCCTACTTGCCTTGACCCATTTCGCCAGAGTCCACCTTGCTGTGGGAGTAGAGGTGGGTGGAAGAGAGTTTTGAAGTCCAATGAAAATTTTGGGGATTTCAAAGGCTGTCCCATGGGAGACTTTCTGAAGTTTTTCAGTGGAAAAATTAGAATGTGTGAGAAAGAGACTGAGCTCAGTCATAAATTAGGAAAATGTCTGCATTATTTCTTATTAATATTATGTGTGATCCTATTTCATTTTCAAATGGAAATGGTTTGATTTTTCAATTCAAAATGGCTTTTTGTTCTGAAATTTATTTTAAAACATTGAAACAACCCCATTTCATGACAAAGTGTGTGTGTGTGTTTTGATGTGAAATGATTCTTTTAAACTTGGTTTTTTAGAATGGCCAGCAAACCAAAAAAATCGGTTATTCACACCATTCTGCTAAGAATAAGACTTAAAACAACAGCTGTATGAAGTTGTATTCTGCACTATCTCTGTATTCCTGTAGCATACAGACAGATAGTGGGACTGTTTGGGAAATTTGTGTGTGGAGGGGAATTTACAGATACTTTGGGCACTTCGTTTCTTTTTTTCAGTGCAATTGTGTCTGTTGAAATTCTCCGATCAGTTGTAATGGAGAGAGATTTAGAGCTATCCTGAGAAGTTCTCATGCATCAGTGGGAGCTGATGTCATGATGCTGGAGGCGCTCATGCTCCTACACAATCAGACTTCTAGTAAATTACTGTCTTAGGACCGAATTCAGCAAAGCACGAGTTTAATTGGAGCCTTTAGCTGAAGTAAGAAAGCTGTGTCTTTCTCTTCTCCCCTTGCCAGGCACTGATGGGTAAGTAAAACTTGGCTTTGTCTGTAGATGGCAGCAAATCTTAGTAAATAAAGCATATTCTGTTCTGTGCTAATTTTAGCAACTGGCGGCAACAGTGAAGAAGTCCAGCACAGCTAAGAGAAGTAGAAGCTTACAAATGCAAGAATTAGCAGTGCTAACCCCACATGTGCCATCTGTCTCCCATTTCTGCCACATTTTTACCATGACATTTACCGTCCACGAATAATTCCTATAAAAAGAGATTTGATTGCTTATCAGACCGCCATACTGGGTCAGATCAAAGGTCCATCTAGCCCTCTATCCTGTCTTCCAACAGTGGCCAATAGCAGGTGTTTCAGAGGAAATGAACAGAACAGAATCATCAAATGATTCATCCCCTATCATCCATTCCCTGCATTTGGCAAACAGAGGCTAGGGCCACCATTCCTGCCCATCCTGGCTAATAGCCATTGATGGACCTATCCTCCATTAACTTACCTAGTTCTTTTTTGAACCCTGTTATAGTCTTGGCCTTCACTACATCCTCTGGCAAAATGTTCCATAGGTTGGTTGTGTGCTGTATGAAGAAATGTTTCCTTTTGTTTGTTTTAAACCTGCTGTCTATTAATTTCATTTGGTGACCCCTAGCTCTTGTGTTATGAGAAGGAGTAAATAACAACACTTCCTTATTTACTTTCTCCACACCAGTCATGAATTTATAGACCTTAATCATATCCCCCATTAGACGTCTCTTTTCCAAGCTGAAAAGTCTGTCTTATTAATCTTTCCTCCTATGGAAGCTGTTCCATACTCTGAATCCTTTTCTGTACCTTCTCCTTTTCTGTACCTTTTCCAATTCCAATATATCTTTTTAGAGTTGGGTTGACCATGTCTGCACACAGCATTCAAGATGTATGAGTACCATGGATTTATAGAGGCAGTATATGTTGTCTTATTATCTGTCCCTTTCCTAATGATTCCTAACATTCTGGTCGCTTTTTTGACTGCTGCTGCACATTGAGTGGATGTTTTCAGAGAACTATCCACAATGACTCCAAGATCTTTCTTGAATTGTAACAGCTAATTTAGACCCCATCATTTTATATGTATAGTTGGATTGTTTTCCTATGTGCATGACTTTGCATTTATGAACATTGAATTTCATCTGCCATTTTGTTGCCCAGTCACCCAGGTCCTTTTGACTCTTCGCAGTCTGCTTTGGACTTAACTATCTTGAATAGTTTTGTATCATCTGCAAATATTGCCACCTCGCCTGATATGCACATTAGACACTGACTAGAATCACATTATAACTTTGCTATGGAGGGGTAAGTTTTAGCAGAAAGTTGCCACACATCCCTACAGGACACTATGTAATGTCATGCTACACACACATACACACAAGCTGCAGAGGCTGAGATGGAGAATATCCTAGCCACATTATAAAACATTTTGAGTTGTTAAGTTTTTCATAGGTGGGTAAGGGAGGGAGGTTTCCAGTCTCCATCAAATTTATTGGGAATTGGGTGTTTATGTCCATTATGGCTAAGAGCCTATTGAAAGGGAAGAAACAAATTCTTTTTGGGGAAAAAAAATTAGTTGTTTCCATTCTGAAATGGACTCAATAGAAAAAAAATCAAGACTTTAAAAACTTTTTATTGAAACAGTTTATTTTTTTTGTGATAATTGTTTCTATAATGGTTTCAGTGAGTGATTTTTAATCACCAGTTGTTCCCATGAAAAACGTCACTTTCAGAAAAGGCCATTAGAAAAAACAATCATTTTTCTTTTAGTGAGAAACATTTTGACCAACTCTTCGATGCCTTTGAAAATCCTATCTTTGATAAAGAAATTAAACAGGGCTGTGCCTCCGATTCTGACTAATGGAATTTTAAGGGAGTCCACTCACAAACTATTACCTTTGGCATAACTCATTGCAAGAAAATCAATCAGAAATTATATACTTAAGGAATCATTTAACCACCACAGAGACAGGCTGCATTTATAATTTTTGCAATGAAGGCATTCATTTTTCTGTGAATTCAAAATATAGCCTCCCTTATGGGAAAGGTCTACAGAATTAATGGAGAATAATCTTTCTATAGAGTTTTAAAACCATCCTATAGTATTTTATAGCCTGAACCCAGTTCTCTATTAAATGAAGCTACAGAATTTTTGTAGAAACCTCTTGGTTTAATTCCTCTTAAATTCCACAGGATTCTTTCATAAGAGCTTATAGAACTGGGAGTAACATCTGTTCCTTCCTGTAAACATTCAGTAATGGAATAACTAGCATTACCAGTGTCAATGATCTTCTCTTTGTAGAACACAATGGGAATGCCGGTGTATAAAATATACACACAGGGTGAAATATAAATGTCATTCTCTATCAGTTGTACACTCTTTCATCTTGACTTATATTTGTTTCTGTCCTTCCAATGGGATGAAAGTTGCAGCAGTATATTTTAAGGCAGCACCGAGCCCTATGTTTTAAATTGCATAGTGCATTTAAACTTAGTAAACTTAAGCAAAACCAGCTACCGCAGTAGCTACATAGAGTGCATAATATCAAAGTAGTAATGCAGAAAAGATCAGTGTCTTATGCTGGCTCTGTTTCAGGTGGATCCTTTACTATAGGACTTTGGTCTCATGACTGTGGCAGTTTGCCAGCTCATTTCATTGTGGACCTTTTACTAATGCTGTAGGCAGAAATAAATTGAAATGTAGGCGTTTCTGTGCCATTAAGGGGGAATGACCTTTTTCACCATAAGTGTATGTACAGTTATTCCTAATATTAATAGAGTTTGAAGCCAGAAGGTACAAGTAGATCATCTAGTCTGACCATCTGTATAACACAGGCCATTAAATTTCACCCAGTCACCCCTCTCCATTGAGCCTAATAATTGTACTTGACGGAAGTGTTTTTTCCAGAAAGGCAGTCAGTCTTGATTTGAAGACAACCAAGAGATGAAGAATCCGCTTTCCTTGGTACTTTGTTGTAATGATTGATCATCTCACTTGTAACGTTCATGGCATATACAGAGAGGAGTTGTATAAGAACATCAAGCCCTCTTGCTGGAAGGCTGCAACATCACTACTTGTATTCTTTAATATCCAGAATAACACCCAACAACTCAAAACAGACACAGCAGGCTGCTCCCTAGGGCAGAGAGGCCCAACTCACTCCACCTTGTACCAGACTGGCTCTGACTGCAGGCTTCCCTAGCCTCCTCCTGACACACCCTCTTAAAGTCATAGCTTGCAATTCAAACACAGTCCTCATTACACCACATCACTGTTTAAAAAAGAAAATAGGCACTTTTTAAAAACTTGAATTTGTCTAGCTCTGGCTTCCAGCCACTGGTTCTTGTTATGACTGTTCCAGATACATATAAAAGGCCCCTTATTACCTGGTATTTTCTTTGTAATTAAGTCACCTCTCAATCTTTTGGAGAAGCTAAACAGAATGATCTCTAAGTCTCTCTTGTGAGGCATTTTCTAAACCTTCAATGGAAGTTACATTTCTAAGGTCAGAAATAGGACCATAATTGTTTAATAAGTCTGGTGCTTTGGAAAACTTATCAATGTGAAAGCACTAATTTACATTTGTATAAGCAGGGGAATTCAGGGTGAAGACTTACTCTCTTTTCAACACACACATTTATTTCCGTCTATTTCAGTATCTCCGTAGATCAAACATTAACACGATCCCAGCTGCACCACAATTCGAAACCAAAATGGGGTGAATGAAGGTCCAAATCCTGGTCTCTGTTAGTCGAAATCAGAATATTAACAATTTCTATGTAGCTTTTGGATTGTGTTTTCCTTCAGTAAGGGAATGAGCCCAGGTGCCTGCACAAAGAGGTGGGTGTTTGGTGGCCTGTGAAACAGTTCAGTGCAGTTCCTTACGGAGTTCTTCGCCTCACAAAGATCACTGCCATGCCGTCACTCTGGGCAGAGGAATGCGAGTGCTGCATTGGAATGTCAGAGGTTCCCTTCAGGGGGAAAGTAGGGACTTTACGCTACCTCTTGAGCTGCCTGTTCTAGATTAAATTAATATCTGGAACTCCCCAGTCATCCCAATGACTAGTAGAAGCAGGAAACACGGGTATAAAATCTCTGAACAATCCCCCCAAATAGAACAGCTTTTTGGACAACCATTGCAGCAGTTTCTCTGAGATTCAGTGAGTGGGCAGCACAAGGGAAGAAAGATGCATAATGATTTACCAGCTGAATTCAATTTTGAATACCTTTGTATGCTGCAGTCATGTTAGCTCCATTGTTGTAGCTTTGCTGCCTGCAGTCAGCCAATCTAAATCTTTTTTTTTTTAGCTTCTCTAAAATAAGCTCTGTTAATACCCTTCCCTGTTTTGGTGTGGATATCAGTGAAATCTATAAAGCTCTCAACAATCTTTGCTCTCTTTCAAAACCTCAACATTGCTTAATACTGGAGAGGGGGCTGGCATGCAATCAAACTCAGTAGAGAAATAGTTTTCCTAACCTTGTTGAAAATAACTTGCTCTACTTTTCTTGCAATCCTACTGCTAAATTAATGTTGAGTTCAGTATGCTAAGTATGCCACTTTCTGCTGCACCAGTCTTAATAGAGTCCACATGCTCTCTCACATGAAATTTAAGTAAACCCCAAATTTACCATTATGATGATTAATTTCTCATCTGAATATCTCAAATCTAAACACCTGTAGCCTAAGTACAGCAAAAATATCTGAGATAACGCAAAATGTTCGTACAACATGTCCTTCTGGATCTGTGTGCAGCTTGCATGCTCTAACAACGGAGTGACCCATTTTTCCTATCATTTTGCAAGTTCCATCCTTCAAGGGATTGGCTCCATGTGTTCCTTTGAACATTCATGTTGGCAAACCCACATGCTAAAGCAGAAAATGTTCACCAACTCAGTTTTATGGTTCACAAAGGAAGTTGAGGAATTTGGCTGGAAAAGCAAACAAGTGAAACAAAACAAGAAGGCCAGAATCAAACTGTATGCCTACTGAGATCGCTGGCATAACTCACCATTAGGAGTTTTGACAAAGAACCATGATTTTCATACTTGCCTTCCTTTGCGTTCTCTAGGTGAAAAGTTTTTCCTAAATTAGCAATGGGACCATTTTCTATCACAAAACACTAAACAGAATCTGTCACTTGTGGCCAAATTCAAAATTCTGCCCCATGCTTTCAGTAATCAAACTGCTTCTGCATCCACATCCATAACAATCACATTAACAATCAATGGGCAATTTTCTGTCTTGGAATCAGAAACTCCAGTACCCTACAATTCAACACCAATCTCTGTGCTGGAATCAGAGAATTTTGTGCCCAACAAGCCTGACAAATCAAAATCAACAGCCTCACTAGTTGTGGAAGGCTTAGAAATTTAATTAGCAGAACCATCCATTCATCAGGAACATGGTCAAACTTCAAGAAACTTGTAGACCATTTGTACTTTTCTGATCATCTTCTTCTTCACAGGCCTGCTGCAGCTTGTGCTTTTGAGCACCATTCTTTGTGCTTATAGGTATTCATGGAAATCAAGGCTGACCATAAGAATTCCCCTATAAAGCCCTGAATGAATGGCTGGATTTGGAATGATTGCATTTGCAGGTGAAAGATCTCACTAATGGGTCTGTAAAACTCAGCGCTAGAGCCAGTTCTTAAAGTGGGGAAGGAAAAGGGGGATGACAGACCACTTTTATTTTTTAAGCTGGAGAGGGGTAGTTGAGGCCTGTGCAGTATTTCTTCCAGAGTTACTGCCTCCTACAGCCCACAGGGCTCCTGCTGCTGCCTCATCTAGCTCCCTGAGCACTGCTCCACTCCCCCATGTGTAGGCACTGCCCACCCATTGGTCCACCCATCAGCAGACAGGGAGTGAGCAAAAGCAAAAGCCCAAAACATACATCGTATAGTACAAACTGCAGTGCGCGATTCTACCAATGCTCTGTATTATCCTCTCACTAATAGTGGTCTATACCTGAATCTTTAGAACAAGGTGCAAGAAACTACATTTTATACAATTGTGGAACAACTTGTCCATATATTTGCCTTCCTTTTCGTTCACTGGGTGAAAAGTCTTTTTCTCTAAATTAACAACGGGGCCATTTTCTACCAAAAACCAGTGAACAGAATCTGTTTGTGGCGTAAGTCAAAATTCTGCTCTGTACTTTCAATAATCAAACTGATTAGTACCTGCCTAATCCCTGGTAATTGCTGGTTTATGCCCTGTAGTTTGAGGGTTTATATCCCTTTTAATCTCTTATCCTAGCTAATATAATAGAAGAGAATGGGTTAAGGTTAGATAAAGAGCTATAAATAGGATTTATATAAATATATCAGAGACATAACAGTATAAAACTATTATTTTTTCCCCTGTACCATTCATGAAAATAAAACACGACAAACACCTGAACCAATAATGATATTTTTGTGTGGTTAAAACCAACCAACCAACCCCTCTGACTTCAAACTAGCAGAAAGTTTGAAGACGCACAGGCCTTCAGAGAATTTTATGGCTATATTATGAACTTCAGAAAAAATGAGGTTTCTAAATGAAGCCGACTGTAGAATTTCAAATCTCACAGCTGTAACTATTAGTGGAGGTTTCATGTTTACTCTGATAAGAAGGAAGCACTGGCATGCTCCATCTTTTCCAAAGAGATGGCAATGTTACCTGGGGTTCTTTCAACCCAAAGCTTTTGGTAACTTTACTCCATGTGAGATGGTGTCAGGAAATAAATCAAGGGAGACACGGCCGTCCAACCAATAGAAAGCTGGCACAACCAGGACAACAAAAGTGCTTTCACTAAAAGCTATACTTTACTTGGTCTCAAGCACTTATACAAGTCTGCAACAGGTTAGTAAAACACCCCCAACCCTCAATAATTACCAGAGTTGGGTGTGGCTCAAGTGGCACAGCGACAGTCTTCCGATGGCCAGTCTGCCGGTGGGATCACAAGATGTGTCCAGAGGGAGAGTCCCTGAAGAGTCCAACTACCCAAAACTTTCTTCCCTTATTTATTCATTAGTATTACAATAACACGTCACTCAAATAAACTTGTTAAGCAAGCAATTTCAAAGGTTAAGCAATGGGTTTCCTTCTGATCATCAATTAGCCAGATGTGTTTTTTCAGAGTTTGCATGCCTGGAGGCCCTGACAGACACATGCCTGAGGGCACATATAGACAAGCTTCCTGTTTTCCTAAAATGCATATCTCAGCAACTTCTACAGCGATCTCATCAGGAAGGATGCGGGGTCAAGCTGCCCTTTCTGTGACACCAAACCCCCTTCCCCTTCTGACTTGGTCATGCTGCTGCAAGGCCCATTTACTGCCTGTTAGCTTGGCTACTTTTAGCAAAAAGCAGTAGTGGTTTAGGCACATTACTGGTTTGCCATGATCTCCCCATAAAGTAAAATGTAAAGGTTTCTTCCCTAAAGCCATAAAAATAAATGATTATGAGACTCTAAATGGGACTGTGGAACCCGGAGTATAAATACTGTGTGCAGTAATGAGCTTTAACAGAGTATAGGCGTCTGTAATCCCCAGATTACTTTAACCCACTTGCAGAGATAGGCAGCTCCCTGCAGCCTGGCCTTGGGCACCTAACTCTGTGAGAGGGGTGTGGTTTAGGATGCACCTCTGTTGTTGGTATCTCCCACTGGCTAGCTTAAGTAGCTCCCTGCCTAGTGTGCTGGCTTTTGTAAATCACTGTCTAAAACACTTAATCCTCCCCATTCATTGTACAGGAAGCCTATGTGCCTAAGAGGCTTTGTGAATCGTAGTGTCTTTCCAGGTGCATAAAAGTTAGGTGTTGCAATGCTTAGCAGCATACCACCTAAGTCCCTTTCTAAATTTTGCCCTGTGTGACCATTTCTTATTTTGCAAGGAAATGATCCCTTGAGACCTCAGTAGGGAACTTTTTCAATGTAGGAGTCTCCTTGTTCTTCATTATTATGTCAAGTGAGTTTCTTCTTTTCTGCTTGTGAGAATTTTGTGTATGTGCTCTGAAAATTGGACTTGGTTTAAAATCTTGTCAGAAAGCTGTCCCATATAATCTGGTTTCAACAGGGAAAGAATGGCTTATTGGTTTGACTGCTTATCAAAACGATCATTTAATTGAGAATGCACCACAGTCAAGTTTCTTTGAGTTTAAATTCTCTTCTTGGGGTTCTGGACATCCTACCAGTAATTTTTTGATCTTGTAAATCTCTGGTCTGTAGATGCCGAACATGCTGTTGGAGTTTCCAGGTGAGGTGGTTCTGAAGTTGACAGCATCCATCAGATCCCATGAAAAACTACCTTTGAAAGGGAAAGACTTCAGCAAATACAAACACTGGACTCCTATGGCACTGACAGGACTCAGAGAATTTGCCAGTCTGGATTAGAGGAAGATGCCTGCTCCACCCCCAAAATAACACACCTATCCAGTTGTGCATTGGGGAGGAAATTCCTTCCTGAAGGTTGTCCCTGCCTGCAGGTATATGGGATCTTGAGGAGCAATTACCACACAGGTGGGGTGCCAATTAATTTCTTTATTAAAGGAAAAAGGAAGTGGTGGGAATTTAACAATGAAATACGATGGGATGGGGTGTATAGGGTGTTTACAATAGACAATGATGGTGGGGGGGTTCTTATGGAACAGTGTAGGGAGTTCTAACAGTGGGGTACAGTAAGTGGTGTTTAGCACAATGGGATACAGTACAGTTAACAACTCTAGATACAGTGTGGAATGTAAAACATACCAAAAAGAGATGCAAAATAAAATGGTAGCTTCTATATAGAATGGTCAACAATCTTAGATAGAATGTATTAAGTGGTTGGTGGCCTTATACACAATGTAACACAATAGTATTAATGCAAATACAAAGTATATCAGAAAGGTGGAAGTAAAATGTGAATCACAGTACAATAATACAATATGGGTGATAAGTGAAATTATGCAGTGTAGACTTAATTTGTGAGGCTGTGATAGCAAGAGTGTACCCAAAGGCTGGGTCAAGAAACAGGAGGGGGGGAATGATAGTGGCAACTGATGAGAGATGCAGCTGCAAGCAGCGAGAGACTCTGAAGCCCTGCAAGGTAAGGACAACAGAGCAGTGTGTATGTGGGCGGGGGGAGGGGAATTTGGGAGATTCAGAGGTTGATGCAGACACAGGGGAAAAAAGCAGCAAGGGGTTTGGGAAGTTCAGAGGGGGAGATTGGAGCAGCAAGAACCTTATCTATCCTCAAACTTAATTAAATTTACATAAAATGACAAGCAGCTTCTACAAAGTAACAAAACAGGTACAGAAAACAATCAGGCAATGACTTTTTAAATCTATCTTAACCAATGACTAGGCAAAACAACAAATATCACAATTCTAAGCAAACTACAACAAGCAGCTATATGGAGCAACAAAACAACGAACTATAGCAAGGCAGGTGAGACTTACAAGTTTTATAATCTTAACAAACTATGACTTATTAAACTAAAGAAACAAAACCTATGGTGCACCTTATGCTATGGGGAAGTTACAGAGGGCAGAGTGGTATGTGCCCAGAATACAGCTCCCAAGGCAGCCCCCAAGGAAGCCAAGGGAGGTGGCTGCAGCAGTGGATACAGCTGAAAACAGTGAGTCCACGGCAAAGCCCACAGGAGCAGAGCTTAGCAGCGCACCAACTTACTTTTAGTGGCAGAGTGCCATGGAGTTTAAGAGAGATTTTAAAACACAGACCAAGGTTTAGCTTGAGTCTGTGTGCTGGGGAGACAGAGACAGCAGCTAAAATAATAAAATAAAAGTACAGAAAGTTTCACAGAGGGATTCTTACCAGCCCCCAAGGCAGCAGCAGAGGCAGAAGCAGCAAGAACATCAGAAGGCTTGGTACAGTCTAGATAATCAGGAGATCTTTCAGGCAGCAATTCGTTCTTCATGGGGGTGTGTCAAAAAATGGGGGTACGCTCAAAAATAAAACGAGAGCGGAGAAAGGACCCCCAGAACCCACTGGCTGATCAGACCAGGCAGCAATGCAGGAACCTTTCCAAAATCTGTTCAGAAAATGTCTGTTTATAAAGGCAAACCTGGGCAGCTTCCCGCCAGTAACTCTGATTGGCTCCCCCTCTTACAGGGAGGAGAGAAGGCAGGGAGAAGACTGCAGGCAGCCACAGACATGTCTGGGCAAGTCCTGTGCAATAGGTGACTCAAAAGCACATGAGGTCCATGACTCATGCCCAGGATCTTAAAAACACAATAGGTCTTGCAGCTCTGGACATTGCCTACCCTACATCAAGCCCAGGTTTTAACAAGGTGATAACAGGACTAACCCTTTGAACAGGGCAGTGGTCCCACTTAGCACAAGTGGCCATCCCTTTGAGAAGGGCAATGGCTCTTGTTAAACAACTTAAGGGGCCCTCCCTTTGAGAAGGGCAGAGGCCCTGGTAAACAACTTAACAGCCAGGGAGGGGTGGCCACAGAGGAGAACAAGAACAAAATGGAGTAAGGGGACACCTTTAAGAAACAAAATGGAGCTGTAACAGACAAAGGAGATCAGTTTATGCCACCAAAATACAATGATCTGCAGTTCAACCTGCATAACTACAAATATTTTTTATTATTTACTGAGTTCAATAGCACTTTATGATTCTATACATTTGTTTTTAAATCCAGTATTTGATTTGATGGATCCCTGCAGTAATACATTCCACAGGATGATTGTGTACTGGGAACAAGTACTTTTTACTTTAACTAGCTTTAAAGGAATGCAAAGATCATGATTGAAAGATCTGGTGAATATTTTATTTACCATTTTATTTTTGGAGTGGAAATTAAATACTTAAATGGGAGTCTTATTTTATGAATGTGTCTAGACTGCCTTGGTACCTAGGTGCCCTAGAAATGCAATTTGTCATTGCTATTAATATTTATGTATGCAGGACCCTTCACTTTCAAAGTGCTTTACTATCCTTAACTAGTCATATGCTATGATGTCCACACTGCAATCAAAGGTGTGATTTGCAGCTCATATAGATGTACCACACTAGTTTTAATTTAGCTCATGCAGGTAAAAGTAGCTGTGAAGAGATAGTGGGGTGGTGCAAGCACAGTGTGGGGACCATTGGCACATGCTCGTGTTGCTAGCCCATATTGAAGTGGGTCGCTGCTATTCTTAGTGAGCTAGCTACATTACAGCTAGCCTGGTATGCCTACCCAAGTGGAAGATCACACCTCTTCTAGTTGAGTCCAGAGCCTGATGTGAATAATCACATTATTCATGCAAATAGACCTAAGGGAGACAGACACAACTTGGGTGATTAACGACGGGAGAAATGAACCTCCCATAGCTAAGCAGGTTATTTACCTACAATACTGTTTTAAGATAGGGAGATGGGGGCAGGGGAGTTAAGTAATTTTACCCATGGTCACAGAGGCAGTCTATGCCTGCAATGATTCATTGTGAATGTCTAGCACTGCAATCAGCCTACTACAACACTACTGCTCTAATAGATGTCATTCCATGGCTAATGAATTCCTTAGATCTTTGTTGGTTTTTAACCTGGTTACCTGATTGCTCATGCATCACTCCACATGATATGCTGCTGCAGTTGATATATGCTCAGGCACTTAATCTGGAGCCTAAATTCTCTGGGAAGGGTCTTCATTTATGAGCTCTCCTCATCCCTTCCTTGGTCCTCCAGATCCTGGATTTGTTAACCTTCCAAGCACACTGCAAAGCCTCTCTTTGGTAATGCTATTGTTGAGGGTTGTGGTCTTAGAGAGAGTTATTTTGTTTTGGTTCTGATTTTTAAGTGCTGAGAGGCATCCAAGGCACTGGAAGGCTTCTAGAATTATATATTCAAATTGTGAAGTTATACATAAGAACTTTGTTTTATGGGAAAAGAGAGTGGAACTGGATGAAAATATTTAGTCTAAAAAGTTTTTCATTGAAAAACCAAGATATTTTGCAAAATCTTATCCATTTTGACAAAATTTCCTATGGAAAAAATGGTATTTAGGAAAATAAATTTCAAAACTGAAATTGTCTCAAAATGATATATTTTAAATTGTTATATTACTTTTATTATTTTTACATTTCATGATATCAGTAGTAGTAGTGCATATTGTGACATGTCATATGTCAAGGTGTCATAATATGACATGACATTGTAATATGGACTACTACTACTGGCATTGCATATTATGACCAGGACTGTCTCTCTAAAGCCTGATAAAAATACCCTGGCATCTGATGCATTTGGGAGGTAATTATGTACGTGTGTTCTGTTTCCTGTTAGCGGCTGTCTAAAATTGTGCTCTTCATGCACTAGAGTGACTAATTCTCCTTTTTTGTTTCCACATTTCAGCTTTTAGCTCTAGCTGCCCAAAAGCAGGAAGAAAAGGGCATAAGAACATAAGCAATGTTAGGAACAAGAACAGCCTTCACCACCCATTGGGCATTGATTTTTTTATTTTTTTTATTTGTGTGCGTGCATGTGCGTGTGTGAGATGAGAGTGGTTATTGATCTAATTCCTTCTTTCTACTTTGTTGCCACATCCCTTGGTCCCCAGCTTCTCCAGAAACACATCTTGTGAACTCGCTTCAGTTGCCTTTAGCTATAATTTATTTTTCATATCTATTATCATGTGTAAAGTAGTTTTTTTACTTATTAACTCTTACATTCCTAACTTTTAGCTAACATGCCACTGTGGCTTCAACTTTACCTGGATAAATAGTTCTCGCTCCATTTTAAATGTATCACTCTCTTTGAGAACTCTGAAAAGCTATAAATCATGACACTCTCCTTTCCTTCATTGAGAATAAACCCAATTCCCTTAACCTTACTTCATAACTGCAACTCAATGAATAATACATGATATACTGGTATAACTTATCTGACAATTTTAGCTTTTTTCTATTTGCAGAATATCTATAAGCAGAACACATTTTCCTCAACTGTATTTGCTTTTCAGAATAGTTTGATAATTCTTTAAGTGTTTAGATTGGTTATCAACAGATCTCTGAGTATTGATTGATGCTTGTTGAGGTATAGTGTTTAGTTGTGACTGGTCAGATAAGTTGCATGGTATTGTTTCTGTACTATGCCTGGTTGATAGCATTTCAAACACAAATACTTGCGAATGTGAAATGAAAATTTTTCTGCCAGTGCTTGTGCTCTGCAATTCACTCCTTGTGGACTTTCATGTCAGGAAAATCTGATGGCATTAACTATCTTGGAACGTGAGAAAGTTTCTTAACAAAATGTGAGTGACTGAAGTTGCAGTCCTCAGCTCCTAACGCAGGCCTGGACTGATGTTTGTTTGTTTTATTTGTTTTGTGGGTAGCACGTAGGAGCCCCAATCATGCACCCAAATGCCATTGTGCTAGGAGCCATAAAAACACAGAACAAAAAGACCAAAGAGCTGTCATCCGGACTGAAAAAGGGGCACTATGTAGTTGCACTGCTCCAGAAGCAGGGCAGTTACTGAACTGTGACAATTTAGCCCCCTTCTCTCTTTTTCTATATGCGTGGAGCCTCCAGCCCTCTTCAAGACACTGCCTAATTCCCTGCTCCTTGCTGGCTACACTGCACTGACTGAGGTGTTGGGGAGGGGTGGAAGTAAGACTGCTCATGTCCTATCTCCCTACCCCCATCCATCTAGCAGTGGCTCTCCTTCCCTGGGCCCCACACAGGTCTGGTGATGCAGGGAGCCATGCAGGGGACTGAGGGATGACTCATGCTGCCTTACACACTTGCACGGGCAAACAACTGGGCTCACAAATACAGGTGGTTGGAAACCCCATTGTTTTCCTATGGAAAATATTGTGGGGGAAATAGCTGGGTTTATAATTTTTTTGACTAGGAAGTATTCTAGTTTCCATGAGAATTTTTGTTACAAAACAAAAATAAAACAAAACTGAAAACAGCTTAAGAAGTGCTCCTGTCTCTAGCACCCAGACACCCAATTCCCAATGGGATCCAAACCCCAAATAAATCTGTTTTACTCTGTATAAAGCTTTATACAGGTTCGGCCGATTGTGGCCCCCGTTGGCAACAATTCGCCGCTCCAGGCCAATGGGGGCTGCAGGGTAAACTCATAAATCGTCCGCCCTCTATAACACTGATAGAGATACGCACAGCTGTTTGCTACCCCAGGTATTAATTACTCACTCTGGGTTGCTTAATAAGCAAAAAGTGATATTATTAAGTATAAAAAGTAGGATTTAAGTGGTTCCAAGTAGTAACAGACAGAACAAAGAAGTTACCAAGCAAAATAAAACAAAACATGCAAGTCTAAGCCTAATACAGTAAGAAACTGAATACTGGTAAATCTCATCCTCAGAGATGTCCCAACAAGCTTCTTTCACAGACTGGACTCCTTCCCAGTCTGGGTCTGGCAATCACTCCCTCCTCCCTGTCCTTTGTTCCAGTTTCTTTCAGGCATCTCTTGGAAGTGGAGATGCCATCTCTTCAGCCAGCTGAAAACAAAATGGAGGGGCTTTCCAGGGCCTTTTATATTCTCTCTCTCGCTCTCTCTCTCTCCTGGGCAGAAACCCCTTTGTTCTTCTGTACAAAGTCACAGCAAAAAGATGGAGTTTGTAGTCAACTGGGTTAGTCACATGTCCATGAATGATTCAGCTTTTTGCAGACCGACACCATTGTTTACATGTTAGTTTGAATGTTCCCAGGGAAGCGCAGATGTGGATTGGTGTATCCCAAAGTCCATTGTCAGTTAAGTGTTTCTTGATTGGGCACTTACTGAGAATAGTCCTTTCTCAAGAAGCTGACCAAACACTTCACTGAGGCTACTTAGAACCAAGCACATTGAGATACAAGTATCTGGGCTAAATCCACACATCCTTACCCTGGTTACGTTCTATAGGAGTTTTGGTTGCTCCAGGAAAGCAGGATTGGACCCATTTCACCTGTTACCTTAAATAATCCTGCAGTCTAATTTTTACAGATGAAGGCCAATCCTACTCCAGTTGAGATCAATGGCAGCAGGATCAGACCCCCAAATGCCATGACTTGGATAAAGCTGATAAATTACATTGCATCTTCACAATGCTTCTATCAGGCAGGTAATTATAAATGGATAGTTCAGTGCAGAATTAATTTGTGTGATATTGTTTGCATTTTGCAAACTGTGTAATAGTTTAATTGATTTACATTCAGTAAAAGCAGTGTTTAATTATTCTAAAAATGTACTCTTCTTCTACCACATAGGGTATTTTTTTCAGGTGCTCAATTATATTTTTGCAATGGATTTCACAGGGCAAATGAGGTACAGTGTTATTGCTTAACTCTGCATAAATGACTGCTGAATGGTAGATCAGTGAGATTGTTGTGGTGCTGGGCTACTATAAAATGACTGACTTAGAATAAGAGCTGGAATCTTAGTAGTGTCTTTAAAGTATATTATCACTATAGTTGTGACACATCCTCATTTGGAGTCAGAACCGTGCCTCTTAGGATGCACAGCACAAGTGGTAGGGGAGGGCAAACTAAGCCAACTTTGCACCTCTTGGTTCTGGTCAGCAGTCTACCCAACCTTGGGTCTGCTCTACCTTGTGGCAGCTTCCCACAACTGCTCTGCTGGTTCAGATTTGTATGTGTGTGTGTGTGTGTGTGTGTGTGTGTGCACGCCCTCTGACCATACCCCTTGGGGCCGTGAGGAGGAGCAACATAAAGGAGCCCCATGACTGATGTAAAGGCACTGTACAGCAGGAGAGAAAATTTGGGGCCAAAGCCCACTCTTGATACCATTGAATTTGACAAAAGTTTTGCAATTGACTGCCGTATGAACAGAAGCAACTTATACACCAGCTCACTGATGCTATTGATGTGTGACCACACATACTTAACATGTGCAATTGACATCAGTGGGGCTTCACCATGTGTTTAGGAGCTTTTCATGAATAATAATTCTTTCCTGAAATGCGGCCATAGGTTCTTAAAAAAAAGATATGGCTGTTCAGGATGTGGCATGCATACCATATTTCAAATGATGGCACCTACATAAGTATTGGTGTGTTGAATGACACTAAAAATAATTGTTTTTAATCATCTAGCATGCTAAAAACTCTTTTAATATACTTTTGCTGGATCTGTCTAAAATTTACAAGAACAAATATAAATGTTTATGAAAAGATGGACAATATAATTTCAAAAGGACTTCACTTTTAAAGCTTATGTTTAAATCAGTTTGATATTCATTGTTTCCAAAATGGCCGTTTGGTCTTGTGGCTTGCATTCTTATTTGGTACCAGATGGATTTTAATGTGATATACTGCTGTTTCAAAAAAAAAAAATCAACACCCGCCATTCAAATTAGTGTGCAATGCTCACTTCTCTGGAATATACAAACAGCATTGGCTTTGCCCTTCTCTCATCCTTTGTGATGTTTAAAGCTGGCTTCAAACTCCCTCCCCCAATTTTTTGTTTTCTGCTTGCATTGCACCATTGAAATATCTAAACTCTATGTCCCGACCTCCTTTGGGAATTTCACACTAAGCTACATTCAGTGACGAAACAGTGGAGTTCTAGTTATTCATGATGACAAAAAACATCTTGGTTAAAAAGGGGAAAAAAATCTAGTGGTGTGCAATGGGAATGCTTATCCAGTATACTGTGTGTAATAATTTCAGACTGGCTATTTCAATAATTTATCATCCAATTCCAAGCACAGTGTCCTGATTTTAAGAAACATCCTGACAGATGGTTTTAATATTGCTGTTGTGGAGTGTATATATGTGTGTGGGAAGGGGCAGGGGAAAGCACTTAGGATAGTAAAGGAAAAGTGGCTCCAGTGTCTTGTTCCCACTCAGGTTATGGGCTACGTGATCAGGGATTAGGGACAGGAAGTTCTGTTTTAGGGTCTTTGTATATTAATATCAGCCTAGTCACTCTCCCTCAGGGATTCCTAAATTGGAGCTGTGGTATGATAGAATACCAGGTCTAACCTTTTCAAAGAATATTAAACCTTTGGGGAGATTTACTTCACAGCCTAGATGACCAGCTGATGCAAAACCAAAACAAGAACATTCTCAGAGGGGCTGGTCTTGGATTCAGCAGTTTTGGATGCTCAGCCAACCTCAGGATCAAGCCCATATTTCCCGCTCCCCCAGATGACGAGGGCAAACTTCTGAGAATAACAGCAACAGTCCGGGCCTTGCTTTAAACACGCTTGTCTATAAAACTGTTCTTTCCACAGACATACCGACCAATTTATTCCAGTGATCTAATGATCAAAAGCGTGACACACAGCTTCACTGTTATTGCTGCCTGCTGCAGAGGAAGGCTGTAAGTAATTTGGGTCAAGCTAGAGTTAGAAACCAACCCCCACCCCGGGACGGATGTGAGCTTTGAAGTCAGCAAGATTACAGTTAAATCTAATAGAACCAGTTTACCCAGAAATAGATTCTTAATATTTGCAGAATTGATAGGAACATCGGAATTACATGATTGGATCAGACCGGTGGTTTGTCTAGTCCGCTAACCTATGGCTTATAAGAATGAGAACCAGATGCTTCAGAAGAAGCTGTAAGTAAAACACCCATACTAGACAATGTGTACCATAGCATGCCCCCAAAGGATACTTCTTCCTAACACAAGCAGTTAGGGATTAGTTTATGCCCCAAAGTATGAGGTTTTATATCCCTGGTACATTTTTATCCTATCTATTGTAACTGCAGTTATCCCTATTGTTCATCTAAATGCCTAATCTTGGACTCCTTCTCAAGATTTTGCTTTATCAAATGGCAATGAGTTCCACATGTTGCAGAATGAGGCAGAGTGAGATAATGAATCTAACAGTCCCTGTCTCTGTTCGGCAGAGAAGGGACACTGAAGTAGTGCTGTGGGCATTCAGCCCAGCCCATATATTTAAGAGAGGAATCCTACTAACATGGAATAACTGGTCTCTCATACTGACACCCCCTTTCCACCTTTTACAATGAGTTATGATGACAGTTTGGTTGGAAATCAGCTGTTGGTGAAACTCATAGTTGTTCAAAATCCCCGCCTCCCCACCCCCAAAGTCCCTCCTCTCACTTTTTAGATCATCATGGTCTAACTGGCCCTGAGGAAGTCAAGGGAAGCTTTGTCATGAGCCAGGATTTCATCTTATATGCATACACAGGACTTGGCTGTTATCTTGGTTAGGGTTTTTTTTATTATTCTCTCCCTTTCCTTGGGAAGATATTGAGCTCAGTCCTTTCAATGCTGTTGATGAGCATTTTTATTCTTATTCTTGGGGAAAACCCTGTTATTTCTGTCTGTTTTCCCAGACTGCTGTGTACTTCTGATCCATAACTTGTAAATGACTCCTGATTGCAACATAGTCCCCTAATCCACGTTATCAGCACAACAGGCTCCGTTCTAAAGATGCTATCTCCCCATTCGTAGCCGCCTAGCTAACAGAGCCGGGCTATAAAACATTTTAGCCTTAATAGATGCTCATAACAACCAGGCTGGCTTTTTGTAGCATTTTGTGCACTGACCCAGGGAGATAAGCACCCAAGGAATTTTCAGAAGGTGAGCTAAGTGCATGCAAGGACCTTGTGTGTGATGGGGCCAGTGTGTAATCCACTGGTGAGTGTGTGTTACAGGGCCATCTCTGTTCCCAATCCACACGAGGAGGAGTTTGTTACAACAGAAGCTAGCATGTTTTGACACTTTCGCTCATGCTGTAACAGTTCCTAATTTAGGTTCTAGAAGTTCCCAGTTCAATCCCCGGGGTGTCGGCTAAGATAGCAGCTGTCGCAAATACACTCACGTTTTGTGTACTGCAGGCATGGCCGAGAGTTTAGGCTTCCTTCAGCCCATTTGAAATGAGGTGTCGGGCCCATGGAATAATGATTTATGCCCTGAAAAGTTAGACCAGTCTAGGGTGGTAGGCCAGTCTTGGCTCACTTTTCTCCTTAGTGTTGTGTCAGTGCTGGAGAAACGTCCAGTGAACGTTCGAAACTATCTACCAATGGAAGAAATGGGAACAATGCAAAAAAAAGGCACATAGAGGTAAACAACACCAGGAGGATGCTTATCAGGGAAAAAAATTGTGGGGACAGGAAAAGGTGGTGGCAGAGACATGAAACTGATCATTAAACTGAAAAGCCAATTGGGTGTTAGGTGATAACTCTGAAATTGGGATCTTAGGCATCTATATGGCCAGCTAAGAAGCTATCCTCACTAGCCTCAGAGGTCTTCAGGCACCTCCTGGGGATGGAGGCAGGGGCATCTGGTTCTACCACTGCTTGGTTGGTGGTGGAGGGAGGGAGGGAGGGAATTTTGTGGCACTTCATCTTTGTGGGCAACCAGTAGGGGATTGTGGTACTTCTCCAAGAGCAGGACAGAGACTTACCAGACTCCTCATGAATGGGCGCTGTGCCAGGTGGAGCAGGCACATCTAGTGACTCTGCTAAGCAAGTCTAACCTCCTGCAGACTCCCGCAGGGGACCTGTCCCTCTTATCAAGGCTTCTGGCACAGTACGCAGGGAACAAGACCAGGCTCTGCACTAGGACCTGCTCTCCCGCATCCCTACTGAGTGCTAGCTGCCCCGGTCTCATTTCCTGCAGGGACAATCAGATTCAGGACACCAGCTTCTCCTCTGCATACGTCCAGATTGCCTTGGGCAGAGGGTGCTGGGCTCGGGCCGACCGTGTCTGAAGGAAGAGATGCTTTGCGTTCCCAGTGGCTGCATGGCATGCAGAGATGCTGTTTTCCTCCTCTTAGGTGGAGGTGCCAGGGCTGGTGTCTCCTGTAGGGCAGGCTTGGAGTCTGGGTGCCTGCATCTGCCCTCCATGCTCAGGTGCCCAGGATGGGATGATGGGTGTTCTGGTGGAGGGGCTGTAGGCAGAGATAAGGCCTCAGATCAGAGGCCCGTGAAATTCTTGTAATATTTTTGTAAGTTTTTTGTTTTATTTTGGGGGGATTTAGTTTTTTGTTTTGGTGTGTGAAGTTCGGAGGTGGTGGGGTTGGGAGTGGGTCCTGGAGGTGGGGGTCAGCTCCTGCCCCTGGGTGGGGTGGGGGGAAAAGGCCCTGGAGGCAGGTGGTGGTTCAACGCTGCTACTCCACACTTCTTTGTGATGGGAGTGTGTATGTGTGTGTGTGTGTGTGTGTGGAATTGGGCTAAATTTGAGTGAGTGGCGCTGTGACCATGCGCGCTGGGTCGCCGCACCCAGAGCACAGAGCTGGGCCCAGCCCCGTGGGACAGGAGCTGCCGCTGCGGGGTCAGTTTTTCATTTTATAGGTTGTTTGTTTTGTTTCATGCCAAAAATGGGGCTCTGCTCCGATGTGTCCTCCATCACCCTAACAGCTTTTCTCTGCGCTGGCTCCTCTGCGTGGCTGGATATGTGCCTTTGGAGCCCTGCTGTCTGCTGGGAGGCACTGACTGGGGACCATTGCTTCTGCCTGGATGGTTCTGTTGAGAAGTACAGTGAACAACCCTGTCACAAATACCACATAAACCGGCAGAAGGACAGTAGTTACACAATGCAGGGTCCCTGGCAACGGCTAATCGGCTGCTTGTCTTTGCTCTGTAGCAGGGTTCCTGTTTCTTTGTGGGACTGGGGAGAGACTGAGAGATGACAATGTAAGGTTTTGGGTTTGAAGTGGAGAATGAGTAACTAAGTGCCAGAACAGGGGTGAAGCTCGGGAGCAAAGCTCGCAGGAGCAGGACTGAAGGAGCAGGCAGGACTGAAAACTGAGCTGGGGGGAGTGATTTGCGGTGGATATTGGTTTCTGGAGCATGGCCAGCCTGTGGAGAATGCAAACAGTTTGCTGTTAATGCTGCACCTGCGCAGTGGATTGGCTTCTCCCAGGACTCTCACTGACTGACAAATTCAGGTAGCACAGAGGAGGCATAACGATAACATTGGCTCTCACCGTATTAATACTGTGCTGCTTTCTGCAGCAAGGAAATGAAGTCTCCAGCTCAGCCATTAAAATAATGAGATTAACTATGGGGAAGAATTCCCAAGACTTTCAGTGGAAATGTTACTTTTTCAAGCAGCAAATAAAACCCCAGCATAGCTTTCTGCTGCCACATCCCTCAATACTACACACACAGCTCTTGTAAAAGAACATACAGGTGACAAAGTTGAGCACTCAGAAGTTAGGAAATGCCAGATCTAAAGTTGCCTGTACCTGTTCCCCACCTCTGCTTCCTTCTCCCAGTTTTATTCTCCTCACCTACCCAATCCCAGTCTCCACTCCTCAGTCCTCTGGACTCTCCATCCCAGACTACCCCTCCACTGGCTGCTTGTCCCATTTTCTCTTCCCACCCAGTGCCAGCTGTCTCCCACACTCTGACTTCTTCTCAGATCTGCCTCCCCTGCTCCCTTCACATCCTTTCCCTTCCACCCCACTGATGCTCAGTCCCTGTCTCTTTGCCCATTGTGTCCCATTCCCCACAAACTGCTCCCCCGGTCCCTCTTGCAGGTCTGGCTCTGGTCTCCTCTGCATTCAAATCAGGTAGCGACCTCTCCACACTGCCTGGGATGTACAGGGATGTCACTGAGCACACAGGAGAGACAGGCTCCCTGCTCTCAGTTCAGGTACCTGGTCCCACCGGTGCAGATTGCAGCAGCCCAGAGCTGCAGTTGCAGGCAAAGTCCTGATGAGCCCCAGGCTGCAGAATGTTCAGTGTGCACAGAATATTTGGGGAGCTTAGCTGCTAAAATCTAAGAAAATAACGACTGACCTTGTGTGAACTGTGATTTTTTTTTTCAAATATCTTAATAACTAGGTCAAATTTTGGCTGATTTTTGCAGGGCTAGTGAAAGGCACGGAGGCCACCTCCTGCCAAATTTCAAGTTGCTACTCCAAAATCGGGGGAGAGGGGGCTAGAGGTTTTCAAAGAAAAGATCACCAGAGTTTTTTAATCTGGGCAAAACAATACATTTCTCCCCCCCGCCCCAGATCATTCTTGGAAATGAATGAACCATTTTGGCTGAAATTTTCCAGACACTTTCAACCTGACACAGGACACCAGACATGGAACATTTCAACCCAAATGGTTCAAGTTTACCAACGTTATAAACAACTAAAAATGGGCTTATAATGTGAAGTGTGGGGTAACCTTAACAGGCCGTGCTACCAGCTCTGTCTGGGATCTGAACAGAACTTCAAAGTGGGAGGCATCTAAAATAACCTTTGAAAACGCCTACGGAAAGCTGCACAAGTATACATGCTGTGTATCTGATCCAAAGCCCGTTAAAGACAGAATACACACATTGACCTCAGAATTAGGCCCTGTATGTGCATAATTACCAAATTAAGTACCCCAGACAGGGAGCTTTGAAAACTCCAGCCCTGTTCCTACAACTGATGTAGATGAAAAACCCACATCTTGATATCTAGTTCAAAGCTAAATTGCACTTCTTTGCCAAAGGCAAACTTTATAGGGGCCATACACAGCCTGGGGCGCACAATGGCCCCTATAAAGTATTCCCCTCTAAAGGCAGAGGGGAATACAGACCCCATGACCACTAATGAGTTGGAGCTGGAGTAGCTACTCAGCCTTTTCTGTATTGCTGTGTTGTGCAAGCAAAGTGCTGACTGCCTGGAGGTTTAAATCCCATTTCACGCAGTCCTCTCAAAGGCGAGTGGAAGGAGGTCAAGGTAAGTTCAGAGATGATGCAGATAATGTCTTTGGTGATCCAGTCGGTTTGAAGCTTTCATTTATTACAGCAGCAAACTCTTCTCAACCATGAAATAAACCCAAACACTTCTGCCTTGAGATGGCTCAAGGAAAAGATGAAGCTCTGAAGTTTGATATAATTTAGCCTGGAAAGGCTCTATGTTAGACACTACCGCAGGCCACCTGTAGTTAGTTACAAGGATCTATACTGCTCACCAAAGCAAATCATCATCTTTAATTGCTGGTGCAGCCTGCAAAGACTATAGATTCCAAGGCCAGAAGGGATTGTTACAGTCATCGCATCAGACCCCTTGCACATCACAGGCCAGAGAACTTCACCCAGGGATTCCTGCATCAAGCCAGGCATTCATAACTTTTGGCTGAGCTATAGCGTAGACACCCAAAGGTGATGGAAAGTGAGATCATCCCCAAATGCCAGCAGACAGTGCTTCATCTTGCAACCTGGGGGCAGAGATTAGAAGTAGTGACAATTCTGCCGCTTGGCGAACCCTTTGCCCCCATTTCAATAAAATATTGTCCATGGGGTTCTGTCTCCACAGCTAGGAGAAAGCGATGTCAGGGATTTAGGAGTGCACCCTTGATCCTCCTCCATGTGGATTGTGGGGAGAGACACTCCTTGATGAAAAGCCTCACTATACAGGGCAATGATATGTTTACTTGCTCTCCATTTCACCAGTGCAGCCTTGCTAAGTTTACTGTAGTTGCAATGATGTAAGGAAGAGGAACATTTGTCCTAATATCATTATGAGTAAACACATCTGTTTAAAAGAATACATTTATTTGCAACAAGCCCACACATTTAATAGGCTTTTAATATATTTATTAATGTCACAATGTATTGATCCACAGCTGCGGGGAACAATCCAATTGTTTGTTCAAATGAGTCAAAAGCAATTAGTTGTCTTAGACTATTAGGTAATACAATAAGCAAAAAATATTTAACAATCGGATTTGTAGGGTGTTGAAACATTTGCTGCTTTTCCTTTATAGCTGGCTCAGAGGTTTCATTCTAATTAGCGAATGAGGGTTAAGTAGTAGGTCAGGGTAAGGGAGAGACAGTACTTCTGACTACTGCTCGCTGAGACCGCTGTCGGCAAAGGCAAGGTTATGCTATTCTATCTAGAGATGCCCAGATGCTCAAACTGTTAAACAATATTTTCCCGAGTGTGTCTGACTATTACTTATTTGTATGATGGCTGTGGATAGAGGTCCCAAAACCAGAGCACTGTTCTGCTAGGTGCTGTACACATATGTAAGGGATAGTTCCTTCCCCAGAGATCTTATTAACTAATTGGACAAGATAGACAAAGGAAGTATTAATTCTCAGTTTTACAGAGGTGATGCTGAGGTACAGGGAAATTTAAGTGACTTGCTATGTAATTTGTTTGATAAAAGTGGTGCCTTTTTGGGCAAAGAGATTAAACAATTCCAGTTGTTGCCGGTAACTGAGAGAAGACTTGCTAGAGCAAGCTGCTTTTCCTTAGTATTTCCTTGCTCCCTTCACTCTGGCAGCCTCCCAGTGATCACTTAATCAGCACAACCAACATATTTAAAGTCTTCAGACTGATCTGTATAGTGGGTGGCTGATGTAACAAATCTGAGCTTGATTTTCCGACATACGGCACTGCCACTGACTTTTATTTGGACTTGTGTGCTCAATCCCCCTGAAAATCAGACTAATGACTCAGTGTCTGAGTAGAGTTTCAATAGTGAATATTGCTACTACCAGCAGAAGCTACTGCATGGGGGCATTTCAGAATCACTTTAGTGAGTATTGCATTGCTTTTGCCAACAAGAATACATCAGTACCACTTACAGGTGGTTATTCCATTTGAGGATTGTATATACAATAGCGTTAAGACCACCACTGTTCTAATTTATATGTCATAATTAAGCTCCGAAGGGGACTGGAAAATGCAGTCAAGTTTTAGAATTTGGAAGAAAGAGCAGAGTTTCTGCTGTACTAGATTCAATAAAATCTAGGTTTAATATTTTATAATTTGAGATGGTCACAATTAGCTGTTTAATTACCACACACATCTGTGAATAGTATAACTCCAGGCTGCTAAAAATCACTGAGGCCTGATTCTCTTACACTGATGTATATTTGAGGCTAACTCAGGTGTAGTCAATGGACTTCAGTGAATGTAAAGTCAGGGTTAGATCTGAATCAGGCTGAGAGGATTATGGGCCTATTCTCATAGCCACTGAAGTCAATAGAAAGACTCCCATTGACTTCACTAGGTATTGTGTCAGGCCCATTACCAGCTAGCACTAGTGAAGATCTCCATGCTATTTCTGTTTATCTGAATTTATAGGAGACAGATCCTGGAGAAATATTGATCATCAGCAGTGATTCACTTCTTTTTGGAAGCTGAACATATCTAAGGAATTATTCAGTCCTGGAACAAAAGCAGATGTTTTCAGAATGGAGAGAGGTAAATAGTGCTGTCCCGCAGGGGTCTGTACTGGGCTCAGTCCTTCTCAATATAGTCATAAATGATATGGAAAAAGGGGTCAACAGTGACGTGACAAAATTTGCCGATGATACAAAATCGCTCAAGATAGTTATGTCCCTAGCAGACTGCGAAGAGCTACAAAAGGATCTTTCAAAACTGGGTGACTGGGCAACAATATGGCAGATGAAATGTAATGTTGATAAATGCAAAGTAACGCACATTGGAAAACATAATCCCAACTATACATATAAAATGATGGGGTCTAAATTGGCTGTTATCACTCAAGAAAGAGATCTTGGAGTCATTGTGGATAGTTAACTCTACTGTTAAATTTATCAATTTGTTCCAAAACCTCCTCTGTTGACTCCTCAGATTTGTCACCTAAAAAGAGACTCTCATTCAACTCCATTGTCCACATTGGGTGGGAATTGAACCTGGGTGAGGGCCCTAACAACTGCCCTAAAGGTTTTAAGGAGGGTGCCACCTTCCTCCTGTGGCCAGCTTTAAAAATGCTTGAAACAAAACCAGATTTGTTTCAATTGCTGACTTTTTTTGTTTTTTTGGGTCAAACTAAAATAATTTTCATTTTTTGGAACTGCCAGCAAACCAAAAAATCAGTTATGCATCCATCTCTAGTCTAAAGGTGGGTCTGACCCACATAGTCAGGGCTTCTGAGGAGACTGGAATTATTCTGAAGTGAGCTAGTCATGGCAGCAGCTCTGGAATACAACATTTTGCCTTCCTCATGTGCTCCGAACAGCAGTACCATAGTTAAGGCACTACCAAATTCACAGCCAGGAAAAATGCACCATGTACTGTGAAATCTGGTCTTTTGTGTGCTTTTACCCTATACTATACCGATTTCACAGGGGAGAGCAACCTTTCTCAAATTGACCCAAAAGGGAGTTGCGGGGGTGTGTGTCAGGGGGCCAAAAGGTTATTTTAGGGGGGCTGCAGTATTGCCACCCTTACTTCTGTGCTGCCTTCAGTGGAGGCAGGAAAGCGGTGGCTGGCGGCCAGAGAGTGCAGCTGGGAGCTGGGCACCCAGCTCTGAAGGCAGCGCTCTACCAGCAGCGTCACAGAAGTAAGGGTGGTAATACCAGACCATGAACCCTTACTTCTGCGCTGCTGCCTTCAGAGCTGGGTGGCCGGAGAGCCAAATAGGAGTTGTGAATAGATTAATCAGTGTGTGTTAAGCACTCTAATACTATAATGATGAATGCCACAGAAAAGCCTGTGAGGAAGTTAATAATTCTGTCTTCAGAGCAGGCTATGAAGAGTGTGCAGTAAATACGGCCTGGGGGCCACATATTAAGTTATAAGAAGAAAAGGAAATATTGAATATCCGCTCACTAATTGATTACCTTCCATTCTGTGCACTGAACAAGGCAAGAGGTCCTGCGGGAAAAAAATAGTATGTGACCATGCAATTGAAGACTGTCTCTTAATGCATACTCACAGGGGGCTGAATTAAGGTTGCACAGGCAACCTGCCACATGTTGGAAAGGCTTTAAAACATTTTGATTCCAAAACCCATTTGGTTAATCATCCCTTTGAGAGGTTTTTGCTGTAATCCAATGCTTAACATCTCCTAGGTTGCAAAGGCAATCTTAATTCTGGCATTTTCTTACTTTTGAGTGCTTCACTGTGCAACTGTAATGCTCTTTTAATGTAGTTTTTTGTGTATTATAACTATGTAGAAAGAAATGCCCCAATGATACATGATAAATGTTTTACTGGCATGGGTCTGGGCTGACCACATTATGCCCAAATGGAGATGCCCCAAGTTATTAATGCATCCCAGTTGATTGCTTCTGCACTACAAATAATAAATAATATTCATCTTCCAGACCAGACCTAAGTGATGGCTTGCTTTGTGGGGAGTCCACTCGTTAACAATTGGAACGCATTTGCTTTTTGCAGCTCTGTTTCAGCGGTCTTGCTTGCTAATATTCATGATTGTTAGACCACACTCTTTAACCATCCTCTGCCTGATGGTGTCCATTAACCTCATTCAACAGCTCTCATTCAACATATTTGAGAGCAGCCTGGAGCATGTTAATGAGTTAGTTTCTCTGAGCTGAATTTTCAATACCCCAAATAATGCTGGCTTCCCCACACAAAAAAACCACAGCATTTTCTTCATATAGCATGAGAAGATGGGCTCTTTTGACACAACCTATAAATCAGGCATTCAGATCTAGATTAATGCTACATGTATAAAGTTGTAGGGGATGCCTTAAAAATGAAAAGAATACACTAGGACAAACATTCTCTTCATTGCTCCAGGATACCTACCCGTTAGGTAAGAAATTGCATCATGCAATAAGCTCTGTTTCTCTCATGTTCATTTATCAAAGTGGCAGGAAGCAGGAACGCAGACCGTAGTGATGTGTAACTGCTATTTCCCATCGATGTATGTTACTCTGGCCCTGGACAAAACTGTTGCTGCCTATTTAGTTGCAATGATGGATCGGTGCATCATGCTCTTCTATATTGCCATCCAAATAAGACAACCCTTCTGTATATATTATCATTTCACAAGAGCTGCTCAGTGAGTACCAGCCCTGCTGGTCACTCAGAAGTATAATTTAGCATTTTTAACTTAACCCCTTTTTTTTTTTTTTTGCTCACACATCCAGATCTTTGCTTTAAATCATCAGTGCTGCCGCCTAGGAGATGTTAAGCCTTGGGTTACAGTGAAAGCTTCTTAAAGGGATGATTAACCAAATGGGTTTTGGAATCAAAACTTTTTAAAGCCTTTCCAACGTGACAGGTTTTCTTCCCCCTTACTGTTATGTTGGTTTCCATTATAGCATCTCATGCTTCACCCCAGCTGATGAGATGTGACATGCTGGAACCTGACATGAGCTAATGCTGCACAGTCAGGTTGGGAAGAGGTGAGAGCCGATTCCTAGCCCCTTTTTATAGCTGTGAAAGAGAGAGACTGCATTGGAAGCAGCGCGGTTCTGCTGTGTGGCAGGAGCGATCGAGGAGCCAAAATGTCCTGCTCCGTGCTGTGCATAGCCCTATAGCAGAGGTTCTCAAACTGTGGTCCACAGACCACCAGTGGTCCGTGAGCTCCATTCAGGTGGTCCACGGATAGTTCCCTCTAAGGTGCGCACGTGGGTGGGAGAATGAAGAGGCCACCCACCTAATCAGTGGAACTGCGCAGGCGTGGCTCCACTAATTAGGTGCCTGGACCCTGGAGAACATGCACATGTAAGGTGAGGTGGTGGCCTTGGGGGGAATAGGTGGGGGTAGGTGGGAGTGGGCAGTGGGGTGAAAAGAGGGGGTGGGGGGAATTTGGGACCTGCAGGGCTGCGGTGGCCAGAGAAAGAGGTGACTTTCCCTGGCTCCAGGGCTGCAGCTGCCCAGGAGGAGACGGCCTCACTTCCCAGCCTCAGCTCTGTGGTGGGGGAGAGACCCCCCCACCCTTCCCAGCCTCAGCTCTGTGGTGGGGGAGAGACACCCCCCTTCTTCCCAGCCCCAGTTGGGGGCTGCTGTGGCGGGTGGGGAGAGGGCACATCCATTGCATTAGAAAGGTAAGACTACTGATATTAAAATGAGTTGTGTGCTTTTATTTGTAGAACAAAAAACTTCTTTTTTTATATAGCGCTTTTATCCAAAGCTAACAATAGTTAGCTCACTGTACAAACAACATTTGTAAAGATCATTAAGTGGTCTGCTGAGACCCTCAGCAATTTTCAAGTGGTCCATGGGGGAAAAAAAGTTTGAGAACCACTTCCCTATAGGGACTCCTTGCACCCTAGTGCGCAGGGGTTTGGAGAGTGGTCTAGAGAAGATGTGGGGCTGCTAAATCCATGACCATATGGCTCCCACTGTTTGGGATCTGGGTTTAATCCCTGATCTTCTAGACATCATTTGTGACATTGGCTGAGTCACTGAGCCTCTCTGTGCCCCAATCCCCCATCTGTAAAATAGCACTTCCCTAACCCCCAGAGGTGTTGTGAGGATAAATACATTAAGGAGTGTGAGGTGCTCAGATCCAATGGTAATGGGGCCATGCAAATACCTTAGATATATAGAGTAGGTGAGGTTACCATGGCAGTAGCAGCCTCAGAGTGTCCTGGTGTCACTGCATCTTGTAGGAGATCCCTTGTGCCACCTGCAGACCTCTTCTGCACACAGTCCATTTATTTTGGTCATCTGCCAGCGGATATGCCCCTAACTGCATAGTTTGACACAGTAAGGTAAATGACATGATACTGTGCTTCATCCCTATTACATGCTGGAAATATATTTTTAAAAATACTCAGGTCATGTGGCTTAGAAATATCACTGTAGCAGTCTGCAGCAAATGCAAACTATGCATGGAGGGCACATTTTATTATCTCAGGTGCTTAATTGTAAATATTTCCCTGTATGTGAAATGCTGCAATCTCTCATTTCCACAGATGAATATTTTTCAGGTCGGCATCCCTGCCATCATTCTGTCCTATCTTGGCAATATCAAGCTTATCATGACCTGGGGCAGTAATTGCAGAATGAGCTTCTTGTACCCTCTTTTGCATTATAACCTTTGGGTATAAGGTGATGTTCAAAACAGAGGCTCTTAGGTCAGAGTATATTTTCCAGCCTGAGTTTGACTTTACTTTGAATGCATGGGATCCATTTAAACCAGAAGAAATGTCCTATTAAGTGCACCTAAAATGGGGAAGGGTGTAATGTTTAAATGAACACCACTATCGCATTGTCTTTAATGGATTCCAACTAATTTGTGCCGTTTGGGTCTGAGAAGCTCCGGAGCTCATGGCAGGGGCTCAGTTTTGACACAGGAGAGATGGCAACCAAATGTGGACATTTTCTTAGTATCATTAGTTTAATTTTTCAATTCGACCCTTCCCAAGTCTGCAAAATTCTCTCTGCTCTGTGACATGTGGAACTGGCAAGGACAAGAGGCTGAGTCTATGGCAGGTTTCAGAGTAGCAGCCGTGTTAGTCTGTATCCGCAAAAAGAACAGGAGTACTTGTGGCACCTTAAAGACTAACAAATTTATTTTAGCATGAGCTTTCGTGAGCTGCAGCCCACTTCTTCGGATGCATAGAATGGAACACACAGACAGGAGATATTTATACACGGTCAGAGCCCTAATGTGGACAAGGTTGTAGCATTTTTCTGGTCCTTCTAGTACCTTGTTACCTGAACCTCCTTGGCTCAAGCTGATAGAGCCCTGGGTTAGATCATTGCTGACAACAGTCATGTCTCTGTGCTTGCAGCTACAGTTCCTCCATATAAAAATGTTGCCTCGACATCATCCCGCGTCTTTTTTCTTTCACTGCAGGATCTTAGCTCTGCCTGAATACTTAGAAAATCTCTGATATGCGATTAAAAAGTCAACGGGGTCACAGAATTTCTCCAGGACACAACCTGCAACTACCTGAAGGAGACAAGCCCCAAAACAAAGCAAAACCATGCACCAAACAGTTGCCTCTGAATCAGCTAAGAATTAACTTGTCATTTTCTTCTGTTATGGTTGGTATAAGCTTTATTCATGTTTGTGTCAGATGCCGAAGAAGATTCAGATCTTTCATGTCAGACTGTAAAGAAAGGAAAAAGCAATAACTTCTTCCAAATGTCATTTTCTAGCCTTCAGTTGGTTTGCCTGGTATTATGCTACTAAGAGAAATACAGATTCTTTACAAAGTATTTTTGCGATGTATTCTCTGAACTTGTAGCACCCTGCAAATATTTTACCTCACTATGGAAGGCATTATTAGTTTGTTATCCTGGAAACTAATTTAGGAGTTTATTTTCACTTTTTCTATTATGGCCAATATTATGGCAATGTATACTTAAAAAACCTCAGCTCTAAAATTATGTTTTACAGATATGTTTTCTTTACACGTGTGTTTGACTCTAGGCATCTGTCATTCCCAATATTCCCCACACTCTCACCCTACCTCATTAAATTTTCTGGTCCACATACAGGCTATTTTTGATTTAACCAGCTTTGATTTGTGGGGTTGATTATTTGAAGATGAACATGCTGACTGCTTGATAAAGAGAAAAATTAGATCCAGAGTATGGACACCCAGAGTCCTGGGAGGGTTGGATTTGGGGGTTTGGTTCAGCTCATTATAAAGATACTTTGGATCCATATTCAGATTCCAAACTTCCTCCAGGTCAGTGGGGCTTCCAAGTCAGGGTTTAGTTCAGGCCCATCTGTACTGAATGGGCTTTGGCCAGATATTACGAATGTGCCAGTGTTTGTGGTGCTGTTGAGAATCCCTCTTGTTTTTACCATATTATACAGGGACATAGGAAGTCTTTAGGGCCTGCTCTATTGCAGTCAGCAGGAGGATTGGGTCCTTGTTGGGCTATATTTACCTTACAGGACATTCTATCATGGCAATGCGATCTCTACCTACAGAAATTTCTTGGTCTCCTGGAGAACCAATGAGGGACAAAACTGGAATAATCTCTTTAGAGAAAATAAGACCTACCTGAAACACTTGAATAAAAACAGACAAATTGAAGTGACAAAATACTGGGCAAAGCTGGAGTCTTTGCAGTATTTCAGGCTTGGTCTATGCCAGGAAGTGCTAGGAATCTCACAAGAGAGCCTGATCATATGCGGTTTACAGGCCCATTTTAAGACTAAATTGTCTAGAGAAAATGGTGATAGAAAGAGGTCACAAGTGACTGCACTCTTGGATGCTTATCTAAATCAAACTGTACATTCAAACCTTGTTCTGAACCATCATCCCTCACTAACCGTAGACACTTCTCACCATAACCGAGCTGTGCTGATGCTCTAGTGAGGAATTATAACGTCTGAGAAAATTCTGACACAGTTGCTAGTACCAAATATCCATATATACCTTTAGAGCTTAATTTTGCAAGCTGCGTTGTGCTTTTTCTGTACCAGCAAGGAACTCCAATGAAGTTCTGTGCAAGAGGGTGCATTTGCATTGACCATTTTGCAAGACTGTAAACTTGGAGATTTGACCAAGGCACAATGTGCATATTCACCAGCTGTGGTGAATAAGCAATGTCTGAGTCCCACAGAAATTTGGAAATAATGGAAAGGGGACAAAACAGTGATGCTCATTGGTGAGAGTACCAGTGGATGACTAACACTAGTGGTCAGTTTAGTACATTAATTGCACAAGTACCATATGATGACTCACTGGAGGTTATTTTCTAATTCTTATTGAGCAGTTTCTTTACTCCATTCACTGCAGGTTTGAGAGAACCTTAGAGAATATTGTTAGCCTCAGAGGAGCTGACAGAAGTGCTGCTGTTTTGAATATGGATTCTGACACCAGGCAGGGAGAAAAAGTCATTAAAGCCTTTGAACAGGAATAAAGCACATTTGTGATCTCTCTTTCATGACTTTTCAGGGAGAGGGTAGACGGAGGAAGGAATAATTATTAGCGAAAACTTACATCTCATTTTAGAAGACATGGGGGGAGAGAAGAGAAGGTGGAGACAGCTACAGGATGAAATGGAAGATTTTTAATCCTTTTTGAATTATAAATTTGATTGTTTTATCTGGGAGAAGGACAAGAGCAAGAAAATCTTTGAGTGCTGAGCATCAATGGCATATTTAGATGCTTATTTTTCACTCATACTTATTTTATTTATTATTGTTTCTTATGGTAGTGCCTGGGGACCAACAGAGAACAGGACCCCATTGTGCTAAGCACTTGTAATAGTCCTCACTCAGGGTCTGGTTGGAGAGCATGGCCTAGTGGTCATGGCTGCAACTCCTGACTACCAAGGGGGCTGTGGGGAGTGGAGCCTGGGTCCTCCCACTCCACTGGGCTCTGACCCAGGGCCCTTTGGACTCCCAGTGTTCTGGCAACCAAGGCTGCTTAAAGTTGTCCTCCCTGGACCACTTCCTCTCGTCTCCTCCCTCCACCATCTGGGTCAGCTTAATCCCAGGCTTTCCTCTGTTGGGGAACTCCAAACAAAATAAGTAAGAAGGGGCTATCAATGCCCAGGTTCCACAGGCAAGGGAAAGAGGGACACTTCCCTCTCTGATTATCTCTGGAGTGGGTCCTCCCTTCCCCCAGAGAGGGCCCCTTTAGGCAGTTATGTCAGAGCCTTTAGGCTTCCCTCTGCTCTGGACTGCACTGCTGGAGCTGTGGGCTGCAGGTCTGCTCTCTTCCAGCTCTGCCACCCAAATGAGCTGTTTCCCTCTCTTTTAATTCCTCCAGCAGTTGTGGCAGGGCGGGGCCAGGGGCGGCTCCAGGCACCAGCGCTCCAAGCGTGTGCCTGGGGCGGCAAGCCGCGGGGTCGCTCTGCCGGTCGCCTCTAGGGCGGCAGGCAGGGTGCCTTCGGTGGCTTGCCTGTGGAGGGTCCGCTGGTCCCGCGGCTTCAGCGGACCCTCTGTGCTTGGGGGGCAAAATGTCTAGAGCCGCCCCTGGGCAGGGCTGACTGGGCCCCAGATAATTCCTTAACCCCCTTTTGCCCAATGTGGGGCTTGTACACCCCATCACAGCACCGTACAAACAGTGTAGCAGACAATCTCTGCTCTAGAGAGCTTCCAATCTAATAGACAGGCCAGAAACACCATAGTGGAAAGGGGTATAACACACCAGCAAAGTGAACAACATGATAGCAGCAAGGGGCATGTTAATTCAATGACTTAGTTAATTTTAGAGTTTCATTTAAAAGGAAAACTCACCACATGGGTTTTCTTGAAGTCCTATTGTCTGGCTCAGGTGGATGTAGTATTCTTAGACACCTCCTTACAAGCTCCCTCTTTCAAATGCCTTTAGGTATTGTAGAAGAGAATTCTGAATGGTTATCATCTCGCTGTGGTAAAAGCCCCCCGGGCAAAGGGTTCCCTATTAATATTTTTACTTTATTATTGACAGTTATATAATAACCAAGCTTTCATACAGCACCTTTCCTCAGTGGATCACAGAAAACCTTGCAAAGAAGACAAGTATCATTATGCCTATGTTACAGATGGGGAAACTGAGGCCCAGAGAGGTGAGATGATTAGCACATGTTTACTCAGCAGGCCAGAGCAAGAAGTAGAATCCAGGTGTCCTGACTTTCAAAGCAGTGCCCTATCCCTTGATGGAAATGGACACAATGCATTAGACCCAGAGCTGTGCAAATAGTTGATTTGTCAGTTCGGTGGCCAAACTAAAAAATCGTGTCTGGTTTACTTGCAGTGTGTCAGGCTTACTTTTTGAATTTTTCAGTGAAAGGTGAAACAATTTGTTTCATTTGACCCACAATGAAACATTTCATTTAATTTTTGAGGGTTTTTAACCTTTTTTTTTGTAAAATTGAAGTAAAATTGAAAACCAGAAATAAGTTCAAATCAAAACATTTTGTTCCCAAAATGCCAAAAAATGGATGTTGGGGGGGATTTTTTTGTTTTTTTTTGACTGAAACAATTTGGCAAATTTGATAAGAATGCGTTAAATGTTTTGGCTGACCTAATTCTACATTTTTTTGCCCCCAAAAAGTTTTATTTGAAAAAGTTTGCAGAGCTCTGATTATAGCTAGAGGACTTGATCTTGCACCGATTGAAGTCAATAGTGAAATTCCTTTGGGTTTGATGGAGCAGAATCAAGCCCAGGACCTTATAATGGAAGGCTATCTGTGAATATAACAAATACAAATTTTAGAATACTGTGAACTTCCTGTCCCCTAGCCAATTCATGCCCTCACTGTATCTAGCTGAGTGGGGGTTAATTTCAATGGGAACTGTTCTGTTCTGAAACATAAAAGCATTCTATACTCATGGGACGGACAGGGAAGCAATTAGCAATGTATTTTCTACAGAGCCACATGTTCAGATGCTGTTTACAAACAAATCCTCAGAATAATCCAACTGCGTTGCTTTTAACTGATTTATAAAGAGTTCTGCAATTCATTAATTTATTTTATTTCCTGTAAATAAAAGATCTGTGCAGAGTTACTGATGGAAACATTTTTCGGGGGCTCACCAGCTTTAGTCAGACCTTGAGAGCTGCTCTTCAGCTGCTTTGTTCTTATTGATTTTAAATATTGCAAAACATTGCATGTTAAATATTCATGCTGCTAATGCAAGGCTGTTACTTTCAGTACTGTGTAACAGCGGCTCTAGAGTTTGAGAACATAAGCCTTGTTAATTGTTAAATATGTGGACAGGTGGGAGAGGGAAGACAGTTTTGCTGTAAGTATACAATTAGAATCGACTGGCTGTGTGTAGAGGCCAGTGGGAAGTGTCCCTTAAAGATTAGAAGGCTTGTGCAGAAACAGCATTCCTGACCCAGGCTAACCCATTCTTCCCTTCTCTAAAGCAGGGTGACAATAAAGTGATTTTGATCTGGTTTTCCTCTTCTTCCGCCTCCAAAAAGGAAATTATTTTTTTCATATCCAGAGACAGAGATTTTAACTTTTTTTTTCTTTTGTTTCGTGAAAGGGTTCATTGACATTTTTAATTTTAATATTTTCATCAGTAACTTTTCAAGGTGTAATTAGAAATACAGGGCATGAGTTTGGGAGTGACCAGCTGCCAGCTCATGCCAAGATCCCCATGTCTCAACTGAGCACTGACAAATACACAACTGGAATCAGACTGGATTATCTGTGCGTTGGTATTGTTAAAATAGGTATTGGAATTATAACAATGTCTTTAGTGTTTAGACTTTATTGAATACTTGTGAAGTGCTACATACTTCAGTCTCACTTATAACATCTGTATCCCGATAAGGTAATTGTTGGGGTACCATTAAAAGCAATTTAATATCAAGGCCCTAAAACTGAGACACCGCTCAAAATGCATTCACAGGAAAATTTCTAATGAGGTTTCCTTAATGATTCACAAACAAAACTGGACTTTGACTGAAAAATCCATGTTTAAAGAAGACAGGAAATGTTGACATTAAAAAATCATCATGTTTTCTATAACTCCTATGTCCCTTTCTAATAGATTAAGGGTAGCACAGAATAACACATACTGGTTTATAACACTGAAATATAAAATGGAGAATTGTTAATGGTACGATCAAGAGCTTTGATAGCTGTATTTTGAAGGATTTGTAATTATGTATAGTCGATGAGTAACATTTAAGTCAAGGCTTTGGTGGCATGTGTGGTTTTGCCAAGTCTTCTTTTACATAGAATTGTCAATCTGCTTACAGAGTTGTTGCTGACAGAACAAAGGTAACATGTTGAGCTGGAAGATGCAAGTAAAAGATACACAAACATTAATGATAAATAAACCCCCCCTTTTCTGGGAAGACCCAGGGCAGAGTCACACAAAAACAACATAACACCGAAACCGGCAGAACAAATGCAGACATTGGGTAACTGAAGCTTGTGCATGCATAATGTTTGGGTTACCTAAAATCCAAAGGGTTGGTGTGCTAAAAGCCAATTGGATAAAGATTAAGTCGTCTGTAATGTAGAAACGTGTAAAAGACCTACGTGAACATGGGCCCAAGCTGGAGAAACACTGAACTAGAAACTGCAGAATGGAACTGAAGGATCAGACCAAGGGTTCAGAGAAGGTGATGACCATCATGGAAGTTGGAAGAACTTCCCGGTACCCCAGAATGTGGTAACTTGGGCCCATTTACCAATATTGCTTTGTGTGTTATTTGTCTGGAATAAATATATGTCCAGACACGTTCAGACAATTATTGTCACATATTGTATAAATAAAGTCAAAAATTCATTGAGCCTAATTTGGGTGGACTTGTGACTCAGTTACCCAACTTTTAGCCTCAACAGTAATATCTGAGCGGGTTGTATTGTGAATCTCTGTGACTGTAAATCACTAGACACGAGCGAGACATTAATTAGCGTAAACGGCTGATCTTCAACAGAAGGTGTTATGCCCATCCCCAAAGGAAAAATCCATCAATATCAGATGGACTATTGTGGAAAGTTGCAATTGGAATTTCAGTGTGTGTGAAATTTGTCAAGAGGACAAAACACTTTTGCTGTTCTGCTGTCCTCTCCGTGCAGAAGAGTCATGCAAATGTGCTCTTTCCATCAGATGAGTTTGCAGCTCAGAGCACATGGCAGGCAGAGGATAAAAACCCCAAACAAAAGGAACTTGGTATATCTATGCTGCTTGGTCTTGGGGGGGCGGCAAAGTGTTTCTAGGCATAAGTGAGAGATCCCCAGCTGCTTAGCCTGGGTTAGCTATAAAAGACACATAGACTTTGCTGATTATAGAAGCTTTTATTACTTACTGAAACTTAAGATTGTAACTCATTTGTATGTCTATGTTTGCCTGCTTTAACCTTGTAAATAACACTCTGGTTCCCTTTTCCTATTTAAAAAATGTTTATATGTTTTTTTTTTAAATCAAATTAGCTACAAGTGTTGTCTTTGGTGTGAGAACTAAGGTGCAATTGACCTGGGTAAGTTACTGGTCTTTTGGGACTGGGGGTATAAAGGATCATCTATCACAAAGGTAAACTCACCTGGGTGGCAAGACAGGTCGGAGTACTCAAGGGGATGGTCTGTGACTCCAGGCTAAGGCTGTTATAGTGCCTGAGGAGTTTACACTTGATAATCGGCTGGTGAATCTAAATATAGAATTCACAACCAATTTGGGACATGTGTCCTGCTTCCTAACAGTCTGCCCTGAGATTGGCACTCGTGCTCTTGAGTCACTGCAGGCAGCGTTACAGTGACAACCCACAAAATTTCAAAAATCATGAACCAGAGCCCCCAAAATCATGAGATTTTTAAAAAAGATTGGGGTTTTTTTGGGGATGAATCTTGCCCCTGTTGCAGGAGCTCTCACTGTAGAGCGTCTGACTTCTCCTCAAGCCCCAAAACAATTAATTCTGGGCCCCCCACATCTGCTCGTCCTCTAGCCCAGCAATTACTTACCCCTCTCCAATTCCTGAATTACTGTTGCTCTGCACCTTGGGTGGTCATTCATACCTGTGTCAAATGAGTCCCACGTGGTGCAAAGCACTAGTCAGCCAGAATGGTAGCATTTTACATCCACTTTGCACACAAGTAGGGCAAGGGACAATGGGCCCTATGCTCAGTAAATTGGGACGCAAGGGCTCTCTAAATCTGGAGCTGATGAAACTCTTGATAAGCATAAATAAAAAAGTATCCCAGTATGTGCGCTCACAGAAACTTCACATTAAGACTAGGCCCAAAGGGACTCTGTACGTGCTCAGAGGAAAATGTCAGTGATGGTTTACTTGCTGGGACAAAATTAGTGTAGTGAGCTGCACTGAAACTCCCACAGGCTGCAGCTCCACACAGTTCATTTAAGCAACTTTTAAAACACCTGAAAATTGCTATCTAGATCTAGACCTGCAAAGGCTATCAAACTCAGCATTGTTATAGCTCGGTTCGTTTTAACTGTGGTGTACTGAAATCTGTACTAAAACGGTAAGACATCACTTTAGGTGTACGGGGTTCCCCGGGTCATTCTTGCAGGCTAGGAGGCATTCTTGGGAACCATGCGAGCAGGGGCTAGCACAGGGGTGGGCAAACTACAGCCCGCGGGCTGGATCCAGCCTGCAGACTGTTTTAAGCTGGCCCTCGAGCTCCCGCTGGGGAGCAGGGTGTGGGGCTTGCCCCACTCCAGCGCTGCAGCCAGGGAGCAGGGTTGGGGCCAGTCTCTGCAGCTCTTGGAAGCAGCGACATGGCCCCACTCCGACTCCTACATGCTCCAGTGGTCCCCTCCAGCGCTCCAATGGGAGCTGCAGGGGCGGTGCCTGCGGATGGGGCAGTGGGCAGAGCAGCTTGGCTGCATCTCCACGTAGGAACTGGAGAAGCGACATGCCACTGCTTCTGGGAGCCATTTGAGGTAAGTGCTGCTTGGAGCCCGCACCCCTAAGCCTCTCCCCAACCCCCTGCCCCAGCCCTGATCCCCCTCCTGCCCTCTGAATCCCTTGATCTCAGCCTGGAGCACTCTCCTGCACCCCAAACCCCTCATCGCCAGCCCCACCCCAGATCCCGCACCCCAGCCGGAGCTTGCACCCCTTCCTGTACCCCAACTCCCTGCTCCAGCCCTGATCCCCCTCCCACCCTCCGAACCCCTCAGTCCCACCCCGGAGCACCCTCCTACACCCCAAACTCCTCATTCCCAGCCCCACCCCAGAGCCCTCACCCCCTCCCACACCCCAACCCCAATTTTGTGAGCATTCATGGCCCGCCGTACAATTTCTATTCCCAGATGTGGCCCTGGGGCCAAAAAGTTTGCCCACCCCTGGCCTAGCAGTAGTCAGTCTGCAGAAAGCCAGCCTAAAGTAACGTGGGTTTAGTTGTGCCTGGGACCTGTCTGCTTTATTCCTTTGTTTTCAGGTACTTGTGTGTTATCAATCTCAGTTCTAAGAAATAAAGTTATGTTACATTGCAACCTTCCCATAAGAGTATTATGTTTTTATCTAATTTCTCTGTGTGTAAGCTGTGAACATAGCATTAACATCTACTATACATTCATATGCTACAAGTATGCAGATATATGACAGTTCTTTAAAATATAGCCAGAAGACTGGTAGGATATAGGGGGTGAGGAAGGTCAAAGGTTATAAGCCAAAGTTCTAGAAGGCAACAGAGAGTGGGTTTAGGACATACACTGTTTTTATTATTTTAATAACTTCTTGCTGAGTTGGAAGAATGTGGCTTTTTGTGAGATGCCATTGTTACATGATAAGAGTTGCACCAGGTGAACTGCTTCACAATAGGCCCAAAAGACAGTTCTTCGTTTCCGTTCTGGTGCTCCTTGTGGGATCAGCACCGCACACTTCTGCCGGGGTCATCCATAAGAACATAAAAATGGCCATATTGGGTCAGACCAAAGGTCCATCTAGCCCAGTATCCTGTCTTCCGACAGTGGCCAATGCCAAGTGCCCACATAGAATGAACAGAACAGGTAATCATCAAGTGATCCACCCCCTGTTGCCCATTCTCAGCAAACTGAGGCCAGGGACACCATCCCTGCCAATCCTGGCTAATAGCCATTGATGGACCTATTCTTCATGAACTTATCCAGGTCTTTTTGAACCCTTTTATAGTCTTGGGCTTTATAACATCCTGTGGCAAAGAGTTCCACAGGTTGACTGTGTGTTGTGAGAAGAAATACTTCCTTTTGTTTGTTTTAAACCTGCTGCCTATTAATTTCATTTGGTGACCCCTAGTTCTTGTGTTATGAGAAAGAGTAAATAACACTTCCTTCTTTAATTTCTCCACCCCGTCATGATTTTATAGACTTCTATCATATCCCCCCTTAGTCATTTCTTTTCCAAGCTGAAAAGTCTCAGTCTTATTAATCTCGCCTCGTATGGAAGCTGTTCCATACCCCTAATCATTTTTGTTGCCCTTTTCTGAACCTTTTTTTCCATTCTAATATATCTTTTTTTGAGATGGGGCGACCACATCTGCATGCGGTATTCAAGATGTCGGTGTACCATGGATTTATATAGAGGCATGTAGCAGGGTGGTTACCTGCTCCTGCCCTGCGGGGCTTGAAATAACCCAGAAGAGGGCTGGGGCTGGGGAAGGGAGCAAACCCCCGGCTGATTGGGGGAAGTGGCTGCAGCTGGGGCCATGCCCCAAACAGACTAACCGGGCCTTATAAGAAGGCCAGGGCAGCCAGAAGCTCAGGATTCTCTCTCTGCTTGTAGAGAGAGAGAAAGGCCTGGCTGCTAGGGAGCCGAGCAGGGTACTGGGAGTGGAGCTGGGCTGGGGCGAGGCTAGAGGAGCTGGGGAGCTCTGGCCTAGGAAAGCCCCAGGCTGTGGGCCTAGCTGGGGCCTAAGACCAGTACTGGGGCTGCAGAGGGGAAGCCCAGCTATAGAGAGAGGCAGCAGGTCCAACCCAGCCTTGCCTGTGATGAGTGGCACATACTGCAGTCTGCCCCAGGGAGTGGGGCTAGATGGTGACTGGCTGTAGCTGTACACTGAGGTGAAGTGGGGATAGTGGGTGGGGGTTTCCCTGGGAGGGGGAGACCCTGAGGCTGTGAGGGGTTACTGCCAGAGGGCAGCACCCCGGGTAAAAGGGGCACTGGGTCCTGGGAGGGACACGGGCCAGCAGTAAGGCGGATCACCGGCCTGCAGATGGTGTTCCTGGCTGGAAAAAGAGCTAATTCCCGAGGACAACCAGCAGGAGGCGCCGCAGGGTGAGTCCCGCATCCCTACAAGGCAATATGATATTTTCTGTCTTATTATCTATTCCATTTCTAAGGGTTCTTAACATTCTGATAGCTTTTTTGACTGCTGCTGCACATTAAGTGGATATTTTCAGAGAACTATCCACAGAGACTCAAAGATCTTTCTTGAGTGGTAACAGCTAATTTAGAAGCTCATTCCTGTATTGGGATCCTTCTCACTAACCTCCAGATTGCACAGTGTATTGGTTAAGAGCCCAGTTTAGGAAAGCACTTCAGGATAGCACTTAATACAGGCGTAACAGGAATGGACTGAAGCTTAAGTTCCATTGACTTCAAAGTAGACTATCATTAATTTTAATGGCACTTAAGCATGTGCTCAAAGTTAAGCACATGCAAATGAGCTGTCCTGAACAGGGATTCCTCCGTGAATTGGGGCCTCACCCTGTGATCTCTTTCACATTCCTCCCCACCAGAGAAGTATAGTAAGGAACTGTTAAATGTATAGGAGAGTAACAGAAGAAATCTGCAGACAAATCAAGACATTTTAATATTGTAATATCAGTTGGAAAACCTCCTACCTCTTCTTTTGAATAGAGTCTTTATTGACTCCAATAAGTGTAACAATTCTGCTTGGGTTAACTCATATTTTTTCCTGTGATGGTTTATATCCCTTTATAATTTAATGCAAGAATGCCTACTAGATGCAGAATACTCACTGTGAATAGACTATATTAATATTTCTGAGTGGTTCGGCTATTTCATTGTGTGCGTCATGTTTGATCATCTGATTTAGCCTTTTGTGAGCTGAAGGAATATTTCCCAAGTGAGGTTTGATTTTTGTTTTGTTTTTTAAATGATTTGCACGGTGTGTATGTGTCACACATCCAGATCTCATATGCAGTCAATTTGCATTCTGTTTTTTTGGAGACAGAAAATGTGCAGGCTGTCTTCTTACGGCAAAACATATGAACTGAGCTTCTGATTCAGAGAAGTCCGTTTCCAAGGGAATACATTTTCAAAAGTGACCAGTCATTTTAGGCATCTCCATTTCTGAGTGCACAACTTGAGATGCCTTAAAGCACCCCCCTCTAAAAAGCAGGCCCACTGAAGGTGTCTTGAGTTGAGCAACCAAAAACTCAGGCATTCAAAATCACTACTGACCTTTGGAAGCGTGAGGCCCAAGGAATACAGAGCTACAGCAGAATGTTTTGGAAAGTACAGTAAGAATAGCAGATGGACTCTATGCCAAATCCATCTTTCTACCACATTAGGCCACACAGCTAGGCAAGAACATACGCAGGCTGACTTTGTGCCAACATACATGTTGCAGAATCAAGATGTGATTGTGAATGGGATCCTACCACCTCACTTGAGCCTCCAGGTGCCATTAGAGTTGCCTCATGGCCCTTACTGCATGCCAAGCTGTCAGTAGCCGCCGCCCCACCTCCCCCCCGCCCCGAGGCTTATGATGTGAGGAGGTGGTTTGGCTGGTGGCTTTACATAGGGACATTTCCAATCCTCATTTTCTCACCCTTAAAACACACTTGGTGAAGGTGCGTCAGCAACAAGCTAAAGAGAAGTGACTGTTATGCTGGTTCCTTGCAGCCTGCCCTCTAGTGTCACAGAGCTACTTTCATTCTTGCTGCCTTCAGGGTCTTTTGCAGGATTTGGCTGATTATTAGAGGCTATAAAATGGCAATGTTCACTGGCAAATAGAAGAGAAATGCTTGCGTGTGTTCAGTAATAAAGCCTGAAAAAAATCCCATCTCAAGTATGGGCTTTACGCAGCAGGAGTGAATTTTGCTCCAAATACATGGGAACTTTAGAACTTTGGAAGCAAATTGTGGTCTCTGATTGGCTATCAACATTATGTTCTGGAAATTTATAAGATGGGATTTTTTTCTTCCAGTACTTTTGTCCGGTATAATGAGGCAGTACATTTCTGGGATTATTATACTTCTTAAGGAGTTGAGATTGTTTGGCCTTCACCATTATATTTCACAGTGTACCTGAGGCATGCAAAACTCCCCTACAATGCTCTGCCTGTCATATCTTATTGCTTAATTATATAGCCAGAGGTGAATCCGTCATTAAGGATATTCTTTACTCACAGTTAGAGGACATCTTTAATCCCGTCAGAACACACACATTTAGAAATGGCAAAAGAAGCTTGCACAAAACTGTCACTTTGTTACTCTAATGAGCCCTTTCTTTAAGCAATGTAGCTCATTCTCTGGGCATTGAGTGCTAGCTTTGGAATACTGGATATTTATATTATTAGTCCTATTAGTGCTTTTAGCAACAGTGGAATGGCTGAGGGCATGGTGGGTTTTTTTTAATAAAGAGATCATCTAGTGAAGGAAAATAACTAAAGTTTGGAATTCATTTGCATAGAAAGACTTCAGAAACTTGATAGCTCATTACAGTTACTTTTCCTCAGGGCAGACCGTTACTTAACAAATCAAGGCACATGAGACAAAAAATTAGGGCACAAAAAAGTTAGTGCAAATGTAGACACTTGTTTTAAAACAAGGACAGTGCTGCAGTAATTTGACAGCATTATCCTGACAGTCCTGGGACTCATTTGTCACATTTAGTGGGGCTGACAACTCTATCTAGTCTGACCTCACTTTGTTCGGTACCGGGGCTCCTTCTTCAACTGATGGGGCTCGGCCTTGGCATAAGCCCCAGACTGGTTGTATGTGATGTCTGATCAGTGCTTAATTTGTGACCAACTACCTTGGTTTCCATTTAAATAGCCAACATTTGCCAATAGATATTGCAAAATGACTTCGTGTTCTAAGTACAATACAGGGGAAAAACCAGTGTCTCAGATACCACTGCCTGATGAATATTGGCAAATGCTGATTCTTTAATGGTGAGAGCTGTCTGCTTCAAGCGTGCCCAGCATTGTACAATAACTAGGGGCAGAGTCTAATTTGATGGTCTCAGTTTAGCTGGCTAGATCCTTACAATTAAGAATAAAAGGTTGCAACCTTTTTCTCTGTGGGTTTTTGTAAGAATGACACATATTATCGCCACCTTTTCACCACAATGAGAGCTTCACCTTAGATCAAAGGTTCTCAAACTGGGGATCAGGACCCCTCAGGGGGTCACGAGATTATTACATGGTGCGGGGGTCGCAAGCTGTCAGCCTCCACCCCAAACCCCACTTTGCCTCCAGCATTTATAAGGCTGTTAAATATGTAAAGAAGTGTTTTTAATTTAAAAGGAGGGAGGGGGTCACACACAGAGGCTTGCTATGTGAAAGGGGTCACCAGTACAAAAGTTTGAGAACCACTGCCTTAGATAGCCTCTGTCTCACCTGGGGCTGGGTAATGGATTCCTGCAGCCTGTTCTTTCATTTGTGCACATATTTCTTTTGTCATGAAAATGTTCATATATCTTTAAAAGTACATTCCACGGGCTTTGTTCTCCTGCTCAGAACGGTAAGGTAATGCACTGCTGCTGTTGCAAGACCTCATTGCTGCAGTTAGAAGTATTAGCCTTTTTAACCAAAAGGGAATATTCCCTCCTCATGTTCAACAAACCATCATATCAAAAGTGTCTGCAGTCCTCCTGCTCATGCTTCAATTACTATTCTTCTGCTAGCTCTGGTAAAGCATTGCTGTCACTCGTGCCCAATTCATGAAGAGTCATAAATACACAGCACAGAGATAAAATCTCCATTATTTTTTCATAAAGGACATAGGCCTGTATCGTAGTTTGGAACAACTCTTGATGTTTCCTTGCACATAAATGAAACATTCCAATGGCATGCTCAGGACAAGCACAACATCTACCTTCCTCTACCCTGCATGGATTGTTTGAACTTTGAAACATAAAGTTGCCATTTTCCCAATGAGATTGTCCTTCGCATCATGGCTGGAGCTCTGAAGCCCTCCCCCATTTCACTCTTTTCTATAACCCCATCTATGTCTGAGGACTCACAACGTGGCCACCACTCTTCAGATTGAAGAGGACCTGGATGGGACAGGAACCCAGGGTTTGTTGGATCAGACCATTGAGTCATCTGGAAGCACAAACGGATGCTATGGATGATGGGGAAAAATCTAATAGTGCGCATTGGCAGTTGTGTAGCTCTGTGCTTGTGTTTGTCACAACTGCTTTTTCTTTTCCCACAGCGATTACATTTTGGGAGAGATCAGACACTCTAGTCCTTGCTGATTTAGGTGGGGCTGAATTGTAGCCTGGCTAGCAAGGTGGCCCGGGAGCACAGTGGGGCACAAGATCATGCCCCTACACTGGTAATCTGCATTATAGGTAGCTCTGCTGAGTTGCTATTCTCCCCACTCTCCCTCTGCATGTAGGTGGCTGGGTAGAGACCCTGTGCAGTCTCCCTAAAGCAGCAGGGAGACTGGATGGAAATGGTAATTCCCTAAATCTTAATCTCACTCCCATAAACCTTCAGGGGCAATACAAGATATTGTCCTTTATTTGGGGCTCATAGCAAAGCCCTGGTTTGAATCTTAGAGAGCAAATGACAAGGTAGGACACATTGGAGTTTTTTAATGAGGCCTGGGCTGTATTAATTGGTTTGACAGTGACACTGTTACCTTGATACTCCCCTGGTGGCTTAAGAGGCCCTTGCAACCCAAAACCCGTCAGTTCAAGCCTTCTCCTCGGAAGCTATCTGCACTTATCAATCTCAACCTGCTATGTGTTTTTTGTCTGGCTCTCCTTACTGGATGAAAGTCTCTGGCCTATGTGGACATCAGGCTAGATGATCATAATGGACTCTTAAGGTGATAAAAATCTGAGGTTTTTTTATGCAGGCAAAACAGCATGCAGGAGTTCAAAGAGTGAAGTTTAAAAAATGATATTTCAAGGCCTTCCTTATAAAGTGCCATGAAGCTAATTAGAATCAAAAGAAGAGAAACCATCACATCAAAAGTTTAAGTCCAGATCTTTATGCTTTATTCACTATTGTTCTGCTAGCTCTCAAAAAAAAAAAAACCCTTTGCTACTACTCATTCTAAATTCATGAAGCGCTATAAATACCCATCTCATAGATAAAACCGTCATTATTTTTTCATAAAGGACATAGAAATGTAGTCTGAAAATTTTAGTTTACTATTGATGTGTCCAAATAAATAAAGGCTCACTGGGTTCCTGTTAAAAGCTTTTCACAACGGTGCCTGCATTCAAAGCCCTGGGCAGGTTGATTCCACTAGAAAATGGAAAAACTAAACACTCTTAATTAGGCTTCAGATCAGACTTATTCCCACACCGGAGGAATCATTGGGTGAATCATTGGGTGAATCATTGGGTGAAGATGCTCTTCATAAACCTACTAAACATTATGGTAAATGTTCTCAACTTATTGCCACTTGATACACTGTGAGCTTGATTCTAATTTGCACTAAGGCCCTTTCCCACCACTGTGGCAGTGTAAAAGACCACACCTCACTTTAAGAGTTTAGTGTATATAAGAAGCAGACCATGTGTCTATTGCTAATGTTGGAGTCAAAACTTATGAGGCCTAGATCTTCTTCTGTGGTAAAGTGGAAGAACCCCACTGACTTTAGCCCCTGCTCTCAAACCTGGTGCTTATAGGTCATTGACTCTCAGTCCCCAGATCCTGGGATTCGCTCGTTCAAATGTCAGTTAGGGGCAAGAAGACACTACTTAGCTCCAGGAATGTCAGATTTATGGGCCTGATCCAAAGCCCGTTGTAGAGAGTGGAAAGATGCCCATTGACTTCAGTAGGCTTTGGGTAAGGCTCTGTCTGAGTAAATTTTTACAGCCCTGACACTTTGTCATACTGTACATGTCGCCCCAATAAATTATACTTGAACTCAGTTTTTGATTTCCTCCCTCCTTCCCTCCCCCAAAGCTCTAACAGCCTTTTGTAGTGTCCCATAAATGTTACTTAATTTGTCTTCTGCAACCTAATCTCAGGGCCCTGAGTGAAATGCACCCCAATGCAACACTACAGTTCAACGTTTGAAGATGACGCATTATGTATTTCCCAGTCACCACTGTGGAAGTGAATTTCCTTACGCCCAGAAATTAAAATTGCATAATCAGCAAGCAAATCCTTATGTTTAAAATGTTATGTGGAAAAATGGTATGCATTGAAATGGCCAAAATGCTATTACAAAATCATTTTCTTACTAAAAATGGGTTTTTATTAGATTATAATAGCGTAATGCTTTAAATATATTTACATTTGCCTCTTTAAAAGAATAGACATGTCTCTTTTTAAAAAAAATTGTTTCCTAAGAATGGCTTAGAAAGTGCTTGCAAATAATTTTGCTTACTGTAATAATCAATTTGGATCTTCCATGTGCCAGACAAACATTAATTTATCCTCAGCAATCTTGTGCATAGGTTGGTAAGTGTTTATTATCCTCACTTCAGAGATACTTTTCTACCTTGGACAACCTAAGCTGGGCATCACCAAAGTGTCACTATCCCAACTACCAGCACTGGGATTACAGGTTGGAAGTTCTTGGTTCCCAGTCCTCTTCTCAGACTACTAGACCACATTGTCTCTCACATCCTGATGTTCTAAATGCTTTATCTGTGTCATGTTTTAATATTACTTGTATGGTCCCTGGGAATTCTAGCAGATGGGTACCACATAATTATAATCTATTATCATTTTAGTTATTGACTATTCTGTATTATTTTCATAGATTTTTAAGGCCAGATGGGACCATTAGATCATCCATACTGCCTTCCTCCTGTATAACACAGGCCAATGGAATTCTACCCAGCTGCTTCTGGATAGAGCTGGGCAAAATGTTTCAACACAAAATGACATTTTGTTTTGAAACTTACTTTATTTTTATTTTTAAAAATTTAAAAAACATTAAATAATTCTTGATATTAAAACAAAATACTTCATTTGACCCAACATGGATTTTTTCCCAGCTTTTAAATTTGCCAAAAAATTTATCTTCGGTTAGACCCAACATTAATTTATTTTCAGTTTTCAAACTTTCCTGCCAACTGAAAAAATGGTTATTTGCACAGCTCTGCTACTGTTGAGCAGCAATATAGAACTGAGCACTTTATAGAAATGTTTTAAACTAAAGCCAAATTTGTGACTAAAGTTACTTTTAAATTTAGAGTCTATTTTATTTTCTCTTCCGTGTAAACATGACTGTTGGAGACACTTTGGGCCAAGTTCTACTATTTCTTGTGCATTATGGAAAGGGATTTTATTAAAAAGGTTATTCAAAGTTTAGGGAACACAGTAGCCACAGTCCAGAATGAAGGTACCTTTCCATTATAAATGTAATGTTCTAAATCCCTCCCAGGGAATACCCCTATGTAACGGGGTTCCTTAATAGTGCAGAATAGGCAGGATAGTTACACCAGCTCTCCATCACAGGAGTATCTTGGAGGATGGTCAGAAGAGGGAAGGAGGTGTGAATGAAGCACACTTCTAGCTATTCTCTGCTTGCCATGGCCCCCTATGGGACATGAGTTAGAGCATTCTGATGCTGGGTATTAGGTGGAGGAATATTGGCTAGGACTGGTAACCATACAAGTTTTGTTGGCTTCAGTGTGCCTGGGATACTTTTCCTGGTGTGATTAAGCTGTTTTAGTCTAGTGTGGGCAGAATTTAAAGAAAATTGGGCACAGTATTCACCAGATGAGTAGCAGAAAGCTCCAAACTGAGCAGTGTTTGCATACTGGCTAACCAGGTAGACCCTACCAGTTTGTTCAGGAGATAGTTTCTGCTCTTGAACTTTCAAGGTACTTTAGAGAGATGCTATATTTGTGTGTGTGTTTGAGAGAGAGAGATCTAGGGGTCACCCTAGATACACTGGCTTTGAATTGTGTGCTAACCATTTAAAAAGGTATTAAGCTCAAGTTGGTTCTGAACCTGGTGTCAGTGGAAGCATGTTGACCAGTCTTTGATATATTTGATTTCAGTCTCCATTTTTTGCAGAAGTCAGCTAAGGCAGCCATATCATTGTTCAGGTTCTCGTCAGTCTTTGGAAGTGACAGTCCCTTGAGGCCAAGCAGGTATTGTCGTCATATATGAGTTTGGTAGGTCATTGGTGAATACATTCAAATCTGTGCCAGCACCAAGCCTTGCAGGAATCCATGTCTATCTAGGAGTATTAGCTCAGTTGCCATGACAACGTATCTAGGAAGAACTCTTGACATCTTATACAGCAGGCCAGTCAGAAGCTGCTGTAAGATCAAAAAAGACAGCTCCAGATTTCTTGAAATTTATTCTCATGTACATAAGTGCTAGCATTTGGTCACAAGTGCTTCAATTTGATTGGAAACCTGCCTGGTCATCACACAAAAATTGTTCTGTCATAGGTGTAATTATTTGTAGGATTATGTGTGGGACATTGCACCCCATAATGCTTTATAGAATATGGTTATGAGTGTAAATAAGACATCACTGGAATATGTTTTATGCTAGATATGCCATGTAACGTATCTCTGCAAAGGTTATGATCTACTGAATATATTCATCCTGAACATATTCATTTTTGTATTCCAAGTCATGAATATTGGCTATGTACTTGTTTGATTTTAAGTAGCCTCAGTGAAGCATTTGGTCAGCTTCTTGAGAAAAGACTTTTCTCAGTAAGTGCCCAGTCAAGAAACACTTAAGCTGACAATGGACTTTGAGAGCTGCCAATCAACATCTGAGCTTTCCTGGGAACGTTCAACCTAACATGTAAGTAATGGCGTTGGCTGGTAAAGAACTGAGTCATGCATGGATATGTGACTTGCCCATGTGACTTGTAGCTGTGATTCAGCATAGGAAAACACAAGGGGTTTCTACCCACAAGACAGACTATATAAGGCCCTGAGAAACCCCTCCATTTTGTCTTCAGCTGGCTCAAAAGATAGCTTCTCCACCCCAGGTTGATGCATGAAAGAAACTGGAACAAAGGACAGTAACTACAGTGGTGTGAGTGATTGCAGGACCCAGAATAGGAGGAAGTCTAGTCTGTAAAAGAAGCTTATTGGAACATCTGAGGGTGAGATTTACCTGCATTTAGTTTCTTACTGTATTAGGCTTAGACTTGTGTGTGTGTGGTTTTTTTTTGTTTTGTTTTGTCTGTTATTACTTGGAACTACTTAAATCCTACTTTTTGTATTTAATAAAATCACTTTTTACTCATTAATTAACCCAGAGCAAGCAATTGATTCCTGGGGGAGCAAACAGCTCTGCATATCTCTCTATCAGTGTTATAGAGGGTGAACAATTTATGAGTTTACCCTGTATAAGCTTTATACAGGGTAAAATGGATTTATTTGGAGTTTGGATTCCATTGGGAACTGGGTGTTGGAGACATGAGAACTTCTTAAGCTGTTTTAAGTAAAGGCTGCAGCTTTTGGGGGACCTGGTCCAGAGCTGGGTCTGTGTTTGTAGCTGGCTAGCGTGTCTGGAAAAACTGAAGTCCCAAGCTGCCAGGGAAAATGGGCTCAGAGGTAGTCTCGGCACATCAGGTGGCAGTGCCCAAGGAGGTTTCTGAGATCCAACCGGTCACAGTTACAATGCATATAAGCAATGAGGAGTCCGGTGCCACCAAAAGTGCCCCTCTTGGCCGCACCCCCAGCAGCGGTCTCAGGTCTCCATGGGCCCAGTGTCTTCCTGTGGTGGGCCTCATCTCTCTCATGGGTGACCTTCACTCCTAGCCTAGGTTTGGCTGGCATGTCGTTGGGATTCGGGACTGGGGGTTTGGCAAGTGGTGGTTGGGATAGGCATTGGGGTTCTCGTAGTTCCATTCTCCCTGGGTTCCACCCTGCTGGCCCTTCTCTTATTCTTGGGCTCCCAGACTACTGGAGTTTGTCCTCGGTCCCATCAGCCACCAGGTAGTCCACCATTAGGCATACGGCTTCCGCCAGTGTCGACGGTCGGTGGTGCCTTCCTGCCTGCCAGCAGTATCTGCATGAATTGTTCTAGGGCCACTGCCTCCACCACCTGGGTCCCAGTTAAGTTCCCCACATTCAACCATCTCCAACAATAGTCCTGCACCCTCTGGGCCACAGCCCATGGTCGAGCCGCAGGGGGGTACTGTTCTTTGCAGAGCCGCTGGTGGTAGGTCTCTGGGCTAATGCCAGTGTGATCCAATATGGCGGCTTTCACTCAGGGATACTCCAAGGCTTTACGAAGATCGAGTTTGCAGTAAGCAGTCTGTGCCTGGCCAGTTAAATAGGGGGCCAATAAGATGGCCCAGTGCTCTGGGGGCCAATGGGCAGCCATAGCGACCTGTTCAAAGGTGACTTGAAATGCCTCGGGATCATCACCTGGCCCCATCTTGGTGAGACGTATAGGCAATCCTGCCAGGGCATCTCCCGGCCCTACCCTTGTGGGGATGGGTCCTGATGGTCCAACCAGGTGTAATAGCATTGCCACCTGCTGGACCAAGCACTCCTGTTGGGTCTGGTGCTGGGCCACCAGCTCACAAATAGCTGCTGTTGTTGCTCCTGACGCTGGGACATCTGGAGCTGGTGTTGACTGGCCATTTGCTGCATCAGCTGGGCCTGCAGTCGCTGCTGCTGGGCCCCCTGCTGCTGCTGACTTTCTAGCATCCACTTTAGGAGCTTCTCGGTATCCATTTCTGACTGGTGTGGGGGTCTCGCTGTCTAGTTCCCTTCTTCTGGACCTCTCAGCAAGTCCCGGTCATTGCCCACATTCTCCACCACATGTAGCACATCAGGTGACAGTCCCAAGGGGGTTTCTGTGACCCAACCCATCCGTGTGTTCCAGGAGTTTGTAGCTACAACTCAGGAGTGATATTGAGCAATAGCTGGCTGCTAAAGAGTGGACTTTACCTGGCTTTGGCAAAGCTATCACCGTAGCTTTCTACCATATCTTGGGTATCATGTTCTCATATATGACATGGGACATGAAGACAGATAACTGATGTTGGCTTTTTTCCCCAAGATGTTGTATTTCTGGTGATGCACTGTCAAAGCTGAAGCCTTTCCCTGTTTTCATTGATTGCAATGCCTTTTCTAGTTCTGTTTTCTGCTGCTTTTCTACAGAATAGTTGCTCAGAATGTAGCCAACAAACTGATCATCAGAGGTACAGCAAAATGCCACACTCGCCACTATTCAGGAGTGGCGCCACTATTCTTGCATCCGAAGAAGTGGGTATTCACCCACAAAAGCTCATGCTGCAAAACGTCTGTTAGTCTATAAGGTGCCACAGGATTCTTTGCTGCTTCTACAGAATCAGACTAACACGGCTACCCCTCTGATACTATTCAGGAGTATATGGGATGTACTCCACAACCAACTGCATAGCAGAAATCCTATCTGGACAGTGCTACACACTTCTGATCAGTTGATAATATCATCAGCTCCCAGTGGCGGACAGAATGGGGGAGAGCCTCTGCCACTACCAAGAACTCATTCATCATTGTCAGGCCAGACGAATGGCTACCTGGGTTTGGACTCCCATGCCACTTCTGGAACAACTTAAGAGGTTCAGATGTTGCATGGTTTGCTGCACCAAGACCAACCATGTCTGGGGCATCCAAAAGAGCCCAAGGTGTGTCCGTGGAGGATGCATCACATATGGCGGATGTTCGGTCTTATGCGTGTGGGGCTCCGAGGAGGTTTTCTCAAGCTGAACACTGCTGATTCAGAGGCCATTGATTGGCTCAAGACTATTTAGCTCTTCATCTTTTTTATTATTTTATTATTATTTTAAATGTTGTCTTGCTTGTCTTGCCTATACACAATTGATATAATATAATATATAAGAGTTAGAGCAGCCCCAACCTTGGGATGACATACATGGAGGGCTGGGGTAGGCCCGGTGCTTAAAGTAATTAAAATCAAGACATAAACATTTTGCCCAACCCTGACCCCCTATTTTAGTGCTGAGGGCAGCTCAGAAATGCGGGCCTGGTGTTTTGAAAATGAATCCTTTGTTCACTTTTGGAAAGGGTTCCTACATTTTTTAGTTGATCTTATCTCCAAAATAATTTAAGGTCTAGAAATGCCTATAAATACATATTGTTAGCCTTTGAGAAGTTCCTTTTGCATTTGGATTGGGGCTCGTAGAAATTATTGTGGCATGAACCAAAACAAAAAAAAGGGGGTTTGCATTAACTCCCTGCTCACCAAGATGACATCACACTGCTCTAGCAAGTGCTTCTGCTGGCCTGTGGCCAGTGTATCACCTCATCGTGCAGAAGCTAATGTATCAGCACTGTTTGTGTGAAATTCTGTATGCGGCATTTATGTGCAATCAATAGCTAAAGAGACTGATTGGCACTGGGCACGAAAAGACACTTCTGCCAAGTAGCTGATAGTAAGATAATGTTAGCAAGATCCAAAAACTTGCCAAAGCCTTGAAATGAAAACTAGCTCTACCTAATGTCAACTATCCAATATCTGAAATGTTAGATGTCTACTTTCCAGAGATGACATTTATCCAAACTGGCATTAGAAAATATAAGGGATAATGTTGCTTCATTTTAATTGTTAGTTAATTTTTAGTAGTATACAAAAGGGCGGATGTAGCTTGTAACCACAAGCAATTGAGCCGCTTGGTGCATAGGTAGGCCCCAGTGGAACAGTGGAAACTATCGCAATTAGCAATACACAGCACTGGGTCACTGTAAACCAGTATTGGAACAATGTGACATGTCAGAGTAACACAAATTGTATCTTCTTGTTTTTTCTGTCTAACTATTCTTGGAGATTGGATACAGGCCAGCTCTGCCATCACTGATCATGTACCTCTCTGGGTCAAGATACATTCCTGATTCCAAGGCCAGAAGGGACCATTGTGCTCATCTAGTCTGACTTGCTGTATAATGCAGGCCAGAGAATTTCCCACATGTTTATGCCTACAGATCATCTTTCAAAAAACAGCCAGTCTCGTTTTAATACTTGTCAGTGATGGAGAATCCATCAGGACACTTGGAAAATTGCTGTAGTGGTTAAAAACTTGCAACTTATTTTCAGTCTGAATTTGTCTATCTTTAACTGCCTGCCTTTGGGTCATGTGATACCTTTGTCTGCTAGATTGAAGAGCCCATTATACATTTGTTCCCCGTGTACTTATAAACTGGGATCCAGTCACCTCCTTAATCTTCTCTTTGTTAAGCTAAATAAATTGAGCTCTGTGAGTCTTATCACTAAAAGGCATGTTTTCTCATCCTGTAATCATTCTCCTGGCTGTTCTCTGAACCTTCCCCCTTTATCAACATCCTTCTTGGATTTTGGACACCAGAACTGGGTGCAGTATTCAAGCAGTGGTTGTACCAGTCCAAATAAAGGGGTAAAAAAAATCACTCCTCCATTTCTCCTCAAGTTTTCCCTGATTACGCAGCCAACGATCACAAAGCCCTTTTGGCCACAGTGTCATCCTGGGTGCTCATGTTCAGCTGTTTCTCCACTATGACTCCCAAATTTTTTTCAGTCACTGCTTCCCAGGATTGAGCCCCCACATCCTGTAATTATGACCTATATTCTTTGTTCCTAGATGTGTATATTTACATTTAGCCATATTAAACTGCATATTGTTTGCTTGTGCTCAGCTTACCAAGTGATCCAGATCATTTGATTCAGCTCAGTGACCCAGAAGTCCTACCCCTTTATTTACCACTCCCCCAATTTTTGTGTCAGCTGCAAACTTTATCAGTGACAATGTTATGTTTTCTTCCATGTCATTGCACTGATCCCTGCAGGACCCCACTAGAAACACACTTGTTTGATGAAGCTTGCCAGGAACTGGTATTTTACTATGTTCAGCAGAAGACAAAAAAGAAACCCAAAGCAGCTGCAGGGCTTGCTTGTAAATTAAGGTGGAACCCTAATATAAAACTTATTTTAAGTTAGGGAATAATGCTATTAAACATTTTTCATCTTAACACTCTGCAGTAGAGAGGAGCTATTGTCTTGTGGCTAACCCAAGCTGGATGAGGCGTGAGGAGATTGGCATTCAGTTTTTTGCTTTGCCTCAGACACCTTGCATGACATTGGTCAAGTAATTTCATCTCTCTGTGCCTCAATTTCTTTCCCATCGGTAAAGTGGGGATAGCAATTCTTACTTTCTTCCACCTTTTGTCTTTTTAGTTCTGATTGTAAATTCTTTGAGGTGGGGGCTGTCTCTTATCTGTTTGTATAGAACCTATTAAAATGCAGCTCTAGTTTTGCTGGGGGCCTTTACCTGCTACTGTAATACAAATGATAACAGGATATAATTACCTATTGTAACAGGGCCACTTGCCCTTTCAGGGGAGGGATATCTCAGTGGTTTGAGCATTGGCCTACTAAACCGAGGGTTGTGAGCTCAATCCATGAGGGGGCCACTTAGGGGATCTGGGGCAAAATCAGTACTTGGTCCTGCTAGTGAAGGCAGGGGGCTGGACTCACTGACCTTTTGGGGTCCCTTCCAGTTCTAGGAGATAGGTATGTCTCCTATTATTATTTATAAGGACCAAGAGGCTTCAGGCCGGTCAGTTCTGTTCAGTTAGCCCTGCCCAACTACACTTGGGCAAGGAGTAGGTCTTAAGGGATGGCTGGGGAGGAGAGCAGATGGGCTTGCGCTAACCTGCAGAACTGGAAGGCCTGAGAGAACCTAGGAAGACAGGGAGTCAATGCTTGACACTGGGATGCCTGGGCCAAGAGGAAGCTAGTGAGGCCAGATTCATGGAGGTGTATAAAGACAGAGCAAGAGGCACCAGAGGTTCCTGGGCTGAACTAAAGTCCAGGAGCTAAGGGCAGGCTGGGGGGGAATAAACTAGAGATATAGAGTCCGCATCCCCGTGCATTAGTGGGATTCCCAGGACTGATGGTTGGGATTTTTCAGGAGCTCCCCCACTCCCCAGCATTTCTATTTATTTGACCAGCCCCGCACAATGCTCTAAAGATTCCCTGGGATTTATTTAGGCCTGCTTGGGCTGTTAGCTGTTGTCTTTTGACAGTGCTCTTCTCCAGCTTTAGCATTTTTCCTGTGAAAGTTTCCAGATTTATTTGCATCAAGGTCAGGCTGAAATTGATCATTTCCAGTGTCTTCCTGAACTGCTTTAGGGAGAGTTTGTGCTCTGGAAATGCTTGGTGTTTTGCTTGGGGTCTGGTCCAGAAGCCCAGGAAGTCAATGGGAGGCTTTCCATGAACTTCAATGGGCGTTTTTGGGTCTGGCTTTTGATGACCGAGGGAGAAAGGGGAACACCTGGATTTCTGTGCAGCCAAAAAAGCCCAATGCCCTCAACTTTGGTTTTTTTGTTTTGTTTCCCCAGTTCCACTGTCATTCAGTTTCTCAGCAGGTTCTTCTATTACTGTGGAGCTCCATTCCCTCGTCCTCTCTTCCCCCTGAAGTCAGTGCTGCTGCACGGTCACTTGGGAAGGCAGGTAGGAGGAAGAGGCTGGAGATTGTTACATTTTTGCCACTTAATTTAAAAAAGTGCCAGGAACCACCTTGGCCTACGGCAGTGCTCTAATGTCACAGCACAACTAACCCGAAGCTACTGCACATCCCACCCCGTTCTCAGTCCTTGGAGCCTAGTAACTGTTGTCACTGTTTGTTTAGGGCTGGCGTCTGCCACCCTTATTCATATGCAGTAATAGCTTACTCAGAAGTAGCCCTGCTGAAGCCAGTGGGAATTATCTAGTAAATGTTCACCACTATGAGTGATGGCTGCACAGTCCAGTCGCGATGGCTAGAAGCTAAGTTTCATCAGCACTACGTTCACAAAACCTCTTAGGTGTAGCTTAAGCAAACTGATGTGAAGTTTTTGAAAGGTACATCAAAGCATGAAACATAACAGCCATGTTAATGGATTCCCCAAGAGCTCATGGGATCAAGTAGACAATCCTCTCCTGGGTAGTACACTGAGCGTGAGAAGATTTAAGCCTGACTGTTATCAAAGGAAACAAGATGCGTATCTGACCTTTATGTCCAAAGTCATCTGTGATATGAATAGGAGTCATTACCATGATGATGATATCTATTAATGACATGTCTGGTGTGGCATTCTTTATGAATAGTGGGAAGTGAAGCATTCTCTCCATCCACAGATACCCATTGTAGGAACCAGAGCGATCTTTACTATGCAAGCTTAGAAATCTCCTTCTGCAATAAGCATTCAAATCTCAGGCATGTGGAAGGAGCTTCATTAAATTAAATTAATTCATAAAGAGCCTGAGCCAGTCCTCAATGATGCCAATGGAAAATCTCCCAGCGACTTCAGTTAGCACTGTCAGGCTCAAAGTCTCTCTCTTGCCCTTACAGTTGTCCTCTTCTTTTTTGTTCCATTGGACTATACAGGACTATAAGGAACTCGCACAGGAATTAAGGACAATCATACACCTCACCACCTACCACTCTAGCTCTGTCTCCCTCCCTTCTTATTTCCTTTTCTTAATTTTGTCTCTTCCCTTCTTTGCAAGTCCCACAAGCACTATGTAGACATCTTGGTTACCTTGACCTCAACATGTCTGTTTGTCTGTCTTTGAAATGGTACCAGCATGAAAGAATGTAGGGAATATGCACTGTGCTATGGGAAAGGACCTCAACATGTCTGAAGCCCCTCAACTGTATTGCAGTATAGATGTTTAATGATACATAGATACTGCATACATGCAATAGATCTCCCACTAACTATATATTTTTCCTCCGGGCCTGTTCTCTTTTACTTGTGTTTCTATGGAAAACCCCATAGTCATGTGAAATTATTAGTCCTGGAGATTTAAACCTGAATGGTGAAGACATTTGAAGCAAGAGGTGCCCAGATACCATGGTGATTGGCACCTTTTAAAATGTTCGCCAGGTTATCTACTGTTTCTCATCAGCCTTGTGATGAGGATTGCGGTTTAAAACTGCCCTACAGAACTACCCAAACACTTCAGTAGTGGGAACAAGCACAGCTGCTGAGTCTGTAAGAGACTCTCACACACACGAAGATTTGTTATCTCACTCTGTATGGGCATTGTTATGATGTATTTCTATTGGAGCCAAAGCTCAAGCAACAGTTAAAGTGACACAGAAAGAAAGGAGAGAAAGTTAGAGACAGGGCTAAGCCCCTAAAGGCAATTTTAATGTTTTTTTTTATTTTTATTTTTGCATAGAATCATAGAATCTCAGGGTCAGAAGGGACCTCAGGAGGTCATCTAGTCCAACCCCCTGCTCAAAGCAGGACCAAACCCAACTAAATCATCCCAGCCAGGGCTTTGTCAAGCCTGACCTTAAAAACCTCTAAGGAAGGAGATTCCACCACCTCCCTAGGTAACCCATTCCAGTTCTTCACCACCCTACTAGTGAAAAAGTTTTTCCTAATATCCAACCTAAACCTCCCCCTCTGCAACTTGAGACCATTACTCCTTGTTCTGTCATCTTCTACCACTGAGAACAGTCTAGATCCATCCTCTTTGGAACCCCCTTTCAGGTAGTTGAAAGCAGCTATCAAATCTCCCCTCATTCTTCTCTTCTGCAGGCTAAACAATCCCAGTTCCCTCAGCCTCTCCTCATAAGTCATGTGTTCCAGCCCCCTAATCATTTTTGTTGCCCTCCGCTGGACTCTCTCCAATTTATCCACATCCTTTTTGTAGTGTGGGGCCCAAAACTGGACACAGTACTCCAGATGAGGCCTCACCAGTGCTGAATAGAGAGGAATGATCACATCCCTCGATCTGCTGGCAATGCCCCTACTTATACAACCCAAAATGCCATTAGCCTTCTTGGCAACAAGGGCACACTGTTGACTCATATTCAGCTTTTCGTCCACCGTAACCCCTAGGTCTTTTTCTGCAGAACTGCTGCCCAGCCATTCGGTCCCTAGTCTGTAGCAGTGCATGGGATTCTTCCATCCTAAGTGCAGGACTCTGCACTTGTCCTTGTTGAACCTCATCATATTTCTTTTGGCCCAATCCTCTAATTTGTCTAGGTCCCTCTGTATCCTATCCCTACCCTCCAGCGTATCAACCACTCCTCCCAGTTTAGTGTCATCTGCAAACTTGCTAAGGGTGCAGTCCACACTATCCTCCAGATCATTAATGAAGATATTGAATAAAACCGGCCCCAGCACCGACCCTTGGGGCACCCCACTTGATACCGGCTGCCAACTAGACATGGAACCATTGATCACTACCCGTTGAGCCCGACCATCTAGCCAGTTTTCTATCCACCTTACCGTCCATTCATCCAGCCCATACTTCTTTAACTTGCTGGCAAGAATACTGTGGGAGACTGTATCAAAAGCTTTGCTAAAGTCCAGAAATAGCACATCCACTGCTTTCCCCTCATCCACAGAGCCGGTTATCTCATCATAGAAGGCAATTAGGTTAGTCAGGCATGACTTGCCCTTGGTGAATCCATGCTGACTGTTCCTGATCACTTTCCCCTCCTTTAAGTGGTTCAGAATTGATTCCTTGAGGACCTGTTCCATGATTTTTCCAGGGACTGAGGTGAGACCGACTGGCCTGTAGTTCCCTGGATCTTCCTTCTTCCCTTTTTTAAAGATGGGCACTACATTAGCCTTTTTCCAGTCATCTGGGACCTTCCCCGATCGCCATGATTTTTCAAAGATAATGGCCAATGGCTCTGCAATCTCATCGGCCAACTCCTTTAGCACCCTTGGATGCAGCGCATCCGGCCCCATGGACTTGTGCTCGTCCAGCTTTTCTAAATAGTCCCGAACTACTTCTTTCCCCACAGAGAGCTGGTCACCTCCTCCCCATACTGTGCTGCAGAGTGCAGCGGTCTGGGAGCTGACCTTGTCTGTGACGACAGAGGCAAAAAAAGCATTGAGTACACTAGCTTTCTCCACATCCTCTGTCACTAGGTTCCCTCCCTCATTCAGCAAGGGGCCCACACTTTCCTTGACTTTCTTCTTGTTGCTAACATATCTGAAGAAACCCTTCTTGTTACTCCTAACATCTCTTGCTAGCTGCAACTCCAAGCATGATTTGGCCTTCCTAATTTCAGTCCTGCATGCCTGAGAAATACTTTTATACTCCTCCCTGGTTATTTGTCCAATCTTCCACTTCTTGTAAGCTGTTTTTTTGTGCACATGAAAAAGACTGGGCATGTCCATTCACTTTCAGTAGGCTACCTCTAAGCTAGTGGCAGACTCTTTTTTGGAAACTGGTTGTGATAAATGGGGGTGGGGTGGGATGGGTAGCTCCCTTTTATGGACACCCAGCCAGCCAGTTAGCTATAAAATCCCTCTTGGTAGCTGTTCTCTGCTTGGTTTACCTGTAAAGGGTTAAAAAGCCTTCCTGCATAGGTTTAAAAAAAAAGGGGGGTGAGTGAGCACCTGATCAAAAGAGCCAATGGGAGGGCTAGAACTTTTTAAAATTGGGGGAAAAACTTCCTTTTGTCTGTTGTGCTCTCTGGGCTGCAGGGACACAGAGCAGCAATGTATAAGCAGGAATGCTGTGTAGGATTTGAACCAGGTATAAAAAATTATCTTCCATACCTAGAAGGAATCCTTGGGACAGTGAATGTTTAGATAGACATGATCAGGTTTATTTCTTTATTTTGGCTTGTGGATCTCCTCTGTGCTAACCCTTTTGTTTGCTTGTAACTTTTAAGCTGAACCCCCAAGAAAGCTATTTTGGGTACTTAATTTTTGGAATTGCTCCTTTAAAATCTAGCAAAAGCCTAAGTTCCAGATGTATTTTCTTCCTTTTTGTTTTTAATAAGTTTTATCTTTAAGAACAGGTTTGGATTTTTGGTGTCCAAAGAGGTTTGTGCATATGTTGTTTAATTAGCTGGCGGCAACAGCTAATTACATTTGTTTTCTTTCTCTTCCCTGGAGCGGGGGTGAAAGGGCTTGAGGGTACCCCACAGAGAGGAATTCCCAAGTGCTCCTTCCTGGGCTCAAGGGGGTTTTTGCATTTGGGTGGTGGCAGCATTTACCAAGCCAAGGTTAGAGAAAAGCTGTAACCCTGGGAGTGTAATACAAGCCTGGAGTGGCCGGTATTAATTTTTACAATCCTTGCGGGTCCTTACCTTCTGCACTTGTCTCCGTTCTGATCATTTTCAGAAGTGTGAGATGGTTTTTCTAAGGGGGGCAGAGGGGGAAGAAAACAGCCTTCTGCTGCTGGGAAAATGCTGGTGCAGAAAATACCAAAGAATTAAGGACTCTGCATGTGACCTAACTTTAGGGAAAACTCCTGCACTAGCAGGAGGACTGAACTGCCAGGAGCATAGTGCTCTGCTAAGACCAATGCAGAATGAAATGGGAGAGCTGGAGACCTAATGTTCTCGAATGAGAGGGTCCAACAGAGGAACCCGCTTCCAGAGGAGATTGGATTAATCCAGAATCTATCCACCTATAGGAATGCTGCAAAAAGGCCCTCTTTGCTAAAGCTGTTCCACCAGAATCAGAACAGCATTCTTATAATCAATCACCCTTTGCCGCCCACCCCTTTAAAGTACTCTACTCTATGCAAGTGAGGGAAGATTATAAGAGGAGGAAAAACGGGAAGGATGAGTTGGCACCTCCAGTGTTAAAGGATCCATAATATTTAGAGGATGCAAGGAAAAAACCATTACTCTAGTTTTTGATACATAGTTTAGAGCACATTTTAAACAAAGCATATCTGATAAACCTGTAACCACTAAGCATTATAAACTAATTTTCCTGAGGGCTATTGAATGCAACTTAAAATCAGGAGTGAAAGTAGTACTGAAGCTGACAGAATTCCATGTCCCTTTCTGGATGGCTGCTTTCATTAGATTGCACCAAAGATTGCTTATCTTGGAGGTATTTGGTGTGCTGCTAAACAAAAAAAAAAAAAAGGAGGGGGTCAAAGAGCTGGAATTTACCCCCAATTCATGGTAAGTGAATTAGCTTTGCACCCTAATCTTGGTCCCAGGCCCTCTGGGGTAGTGCATCACAAAATTGCCTTGCACAGTAAGGAGCAGCTGGCAGTCAGCCAGGCAACCGTCCAAGGAAGAGCTGGCAAAGCATATTGTTACTTCACTCACCTAAAAGCATAGCTTCCCTCCCTTCGGTCCAGGGTTGAGGTCAGTTGAAGGACAGCTATATAGCAGGCATAGCTGCGAGACACACAAAGTGCCAGATAAATAGAGAAAAGTTTGCCATCGTTTTAACCTGCAGCTCAACACAAATTCATCCCCCTCCCAAAAAAAGTTGAGACAAAAAGCACTGAAGCAGTAGCTTGGCTCAGAAGCATTTATCTGCTGCATGAATCATACTCGGAACCTTAGACTTGAGCTAGACACGGTGCCTACCTATGCACCTTGTGGCTGGCCCAGCGCCAGTGATCATCAAAAAACATAGCCATCCCACCTTGGAGAGCCAAGCCCGGTGTGGGGCAGTGCGACAGGGACAGGTGCTGGGTGTCATGCACACTGGAAAGCGATACCTCCTCCTGGAGGTGGGTGCACCCGCGGAGTCCCGGCAGGGGTGCCCTGGACAAAGCGTCCATCGTCTCTCCTCAAGGCCAGCTGGACTGGAGGAGATAGGTGAAGGCAGCCCCCTGGATCTGTAGTGACCCCCCTTCACCTGCCCTCCATCATTGCCCACTCACCCAAAGTCGGGGTCCACCCAAATGTCCCATGTTAGCTATGCCACTGGTAAGGGCTGTATCTTGTTGATCAATGTGTACATTGATGAGAGTTCTGCTGTTGACTTCAACGCACACAATGGGCTCGGTCATGGTTTGGCCATTGGCCCTGTGTGGGGCACTATGTTATGACTCAGAGCTAGAACTGCAAATAATGGATTTTTTTTCTGATCACTGGCAATTCTGAAAATGTGGAGAAAAATCATTCTGGGCTGCATGAAATGTTTTGCTTTGAGTTTGACCATTTCAAAATGCTTGGTTTTTAATAAAATTATAGGAAATTTTGAAACTGTCATTTTGAACTGAAAAATCAGAATGTTTCATTTAGAGTTTTTCTGTAACCAAAACAATTTGGCAAAATTGTCACCAATTCACAAAATGTTTTGGTGTTGCCAAATTTTGCATTTATTTGGCAGAAATAAGTTTTGGTTGAAAACTTCTGCCCAGCTCTACTTTGAACCACGATTTGCCTCCTGGATTTCCCCTTGCTTTGGAGGTGGCTCTATACCTGGGTGCATCCATGTCTCTTGGTATGTTTGTGCGGCTATACTGGCCAGTGTAAAAATGGGTGGAGCCACAGGCCACCTCTTCAGTACCCGTTCCTTCCTACACCTACCTCATGCACAGGAACTGGGGACACAGTGGCCCCTCAAAATCTGCTCTTCCCTCTGTGCAGCTGCCCATGATATGGGGCAGTTGGTGCTGGGGCGCAATAGAGTGCCTCATGTCCTCTTATTCTCATATATGGTCACACAGGTTCAGCTGCAGTCTGTTCCAGTGTTGGGCCCTTAGTATGACACTTGTTGCATTTAAAAACAACACTTTAGGAATTTACCAAGGAGTTGCATAATCATATTGCCATAAACTACTTCTTTCCAGTTCTCAGGACATTGCCAATAAAATGCATTCCTATTATTTCTAATGGGAAGCCATCCTGTGAGTTGATCCTACCTCCCTGTAAATCAATAACATGATTCCCATTAACTTTAGTGGAAGCTGTTCCGTTAAATATTGTGGTTGCTACTTCTCTGGCTGCAATAAATATTAATGTTCACAATGCCACATGTTGTCAGTAGCACGAACTACGTAGTAAGACTTTCAAAAGGTGAATTACACTACAGAGAGAGAGCCTATTCTCTGCAGTATTTAAAAAAAAATCTTGTTCTTTATCATAGTCTATGGGGTACAAGGCTTTCATTACCTCTTCAGACATGCTGGGTGACGATGCTGTAGTTATTGAAAATATTGGCTATATTACACAGCATACTAAATTAACCAAATAACACAGTTCCCTTAATGTGGGCCAAAGTTGGCCATGCAAATACAACTCATAAGCCTGATTACCAGTGTAAATTGGATGTGGCTCTACTTCAGTCCGTACAGGTACATGAGTGTAAAACTGGTGGGCAGGAGAGGAGAATTGGACCCAATATTTTTCAGCAAATGCACAGCATATTTGGATCCCCATTCTCTTGTCCAAATATGCTGCCCACAGATTGGAACTAGGACTACACGATCAGTGATCCTCTGCTTATAGAGGAGTGTTGCTTGTAGGGAGAAATCCGCCCCCATTCACAAGGGCCAGCACAAAGACTGTGCAGTCCTTACATCCTAAAAATAGAGCTTGCATGACACTTAACTGGTGCATTAAGCTAGTGCTGACCTGGCACTTTGCAGACGGGTGTATTTCACCCATAAAGTTCTCTTGGGCTCTGGCTGTCTGCAGGGCCGGCTCCAGGGTTGTTGCTGCTCCAAGCAGCTGGAAAAAAAAAAGCCGCGATCGGTGGCAGCTCCGCACCGCTTTCTTCTTTGGCAGCAATTCGACAGCAGGCCCTTCCTTCGGAGAGGGACCAAGGGACCCGCTGCCAAAGAGCCCAGTGTGCCTCCCCTTCCACTTGGCCGCCCCAAGCACCTGCTTGCTGAGCTGGTGCCGGTCCTAGGTGTCTGGGCTATTTCCTTCCACTTAACCACATGGTGAAGAGGTGAGATTTCTGCTTCAGCACCATCTCTCCCATGACTTAGTGGTCTGGCCCTAAGGCTGTTACTGGCTGGTCCAGCTGCCCCCAGGATCAGGGGCGCATAAAGGCTTTAAGTCACCTTGTGCTAAGCATTAGCTGAGCCAGACCTGGGGATCTGGGCCATGAACTGAAAAGCTTAATCCTTTTTTGCATCATGCTGGGCATTTATACTGGTGATGAGAACATCCACAATTACAGTGGCTAGGATAATAATATACCAAGGGATGTACAACATGTGCATAAACCAAACACTAATTATCTTCCTCTATGGGTGGGTTATTCTTTAATTGTCCATTACAACCATTCTTATACCGCCCTGTGAAGCATCTGCTCCTGCTTGCTATTAGAGATAGGATACTAGACCCCCTGCTCTGATCCCATATGGTAAGTCCTATGTTCCTAAAAACATATCTTTACTTCCAATCCACACAGAGAATATTTAATATGGAAGTAAATGAATAATAATAGACAAGGTATCCCCACAATGCTATGCTTGCAACACAACTTGTCAGAGTAGAATCACATTTTAAGCAGCACAAAGTATTTCTCTTAACACCTGAGGTGCATTATTGATGATCACTTAATTCACACTGACATGTCCATTTCTAATTGCTCTAGCTTTCACTCCTGCCTCTTTAGATACCTGGGGAGAATTTGTAACACAGTAAATATCTGGGCCCACAGATAAACTGTTTGCATCCTAGTGGCGTATTTCCCAAACAAAAGCTAGTGGTGGGATGAAATGACTTCTGCTAGTTGTTGTTCCTGCAGGCTAAATTTAAGACGACAGGATGAGTTGGGGGCTGTGAAATGAATGAGGCATGGAGGAAAGTCAGAACTTTGCAACTGATACAATTTTTTTTAAAAACAAAAATTTAAACAAAAACAAGCCGAGTTGCTCGTCAGGAAATATGGTGTGTATATAAGAACTGAAAGATTTATTAACAATCCCCTGAAGAATATTCAGGACAGAAGAAGACAGGTTAATTATTCATTAGAAAACCTGCTTGGATTTTGGGAATGTTCATTTTTGATTAATGTGTGAAGAACATTGCTTAATTGACAATGTTATTGCAAGCTGCTGTATTGCTTCAGTAAGGAGATTTTCACCTGTCTGCAGTTGTTTTCTGCTATTATTACGAGGTAACAGCATCCCAAGTGCTCAGAGTTCTCAGCCAATGCTGTGTTTTATGTAACTTCCCACAAGGGTGCCTGTCTCTGAAGAGCAAACCCTCCTATCCCTCTCTTCTGCTGCATCTATGACTTGCATTCACAGAGCCTCTGCTGTTGGAGAACATTTAGCAATAGAGATTTGGCTCTCTATTGCCGTTACCAGCAGAGATTGGGGCCTCATTTTGCTAAGCACTGTACAAACAATTATTGAGACGTTACGTACATACAGAGTGAAACAGCACAGGTTCAGAAACTATCATCTGCTACAGTGGGGTAAGCACCACTCCCCTGGACTGAATGCTATGAACTGGGTTCTGCATGGGTTTTTAGTTCATATCTTTTTACCTGGGAACCTTTCCTTTCCTTGTCACCCCAGTTTGAGCATGGGCCAGCTTTCATTTAATCTTGCAACACAAGCTAGGTTAGATTGCCAGCCAGTCAAAGACATATTTACACCTAGGGTGACCAGACAGCAAGTGTGAAAAATCAGGACGGGGTGGGGGGTAATAGGAACCTATATAAGAAAAAGACCCAAAAATTGGGACAGTCCCTATAAAATCGGGACATCTGGTCACCCTATTTACACCTGCTGAAGATGTGGCCTACAGTCTCTTTTCCTTCTTTGTCATCAAATTGCCTTCTGCTTTGGGTTTACTTGGGGGGGGGGAGGGAGGGAGGACTGAGTGAAAAGTTTTCCAATTCCACCATCTGGGAAGTTTTCTTAAGCTTGCCACTTCTGGGAGTTTGCCATGTCTTTTGAAAAACTCACCTGTTTGCGATGAAATGGAACTTTCCCATCCAGGAAAACTGCCTGTCATTTTTACCAAAATAAAATCAAATAGGCTTCTGTTTTCAGTGAACTCACAGAAATATTGTTTCTTGTTCCACCAGCTGGACACTCAGTTCACTCCCCACATTTAAACCATAGATGGAGATACTCCTTTTATTGAAGGGATTTTTTTTTCAAACCTTGACAGGTTGGGAGGGGAGATGGATCCCAAAGGAAAGGGGCCCTACTGGAGTGCTCTGCCAGCAGTCCCCAGTCCCCTTCTTTTTATAATGTGGCCATAAGCATTTACAACACTTCAATTTTCCTTGTGGTTATTAGTGTGGCTGTGAGCATTCTGGAGGATGGTGCATTTTACAGCATAAACCAAAAGCCGTTCCTAGCAATTGTCCACAGCAAGTTCATTACTTGAGTCACTGGTGTAGACAGGATGATGCTTTCCACTAGAGCCAGAGCTTAGGCTACCAGAAATCCTTTCATCTCTTTTTGGATAGTGGTGTGTGAGTGCGTATGTGTATGTCGGAGGGGCATCAAATTGCATAATAGGTTTACTTATCAAACTAGGCTAGCAGACGTTTTGGGGATGCTTGTTAGGTGGTATTTCGTACTTAGTTGGATCAGCTTCTGTTTAGATACTATCGGTGTGGAGAACATATTGTACTACTAATAACACATTCAGCAGAAAGAACCTGGGCATTGAATACTAGTGAAGAAGGCCACTTTAGTTCCTTGGATAGGCTGGTGGTTTTCTCCTGGATTGTATCCATTTTAACATACACTAAACCTGGACCTTTGCACCAAAGCACTAGCTCCTTCTTGGCTGACACTGAAAGTCATTTATCATCTTTTGCTTACTGTGCAGCAATAAGACTCTGAGTCTGGCACGGGTTCTGGGCTTTGGAAAATAAGCTAATGGAGACTCCACTTTACAAGATTACCATATTGCCTCGTGTTATTTTTGGAAGTGTTTATTTTAGAGCTGTGAAATTAATCTTAAGAATGCCAAGCAACACTGTGAAGAAGAAGGGGTGGGGGTGGGCAGGAAAAAACCCTGTCACTGAATTTTCTCCATGTAATTGGGTTTGTTCTTTAATCACAAAGAAATAGTCATCTGGCTGTGAAATAACTGTCATTGCAAAGCACCCTCCTCCTTTGATTTCTGCTGGTTTTGGCAAATGCTGCATGCAGTACAAAGGCTCTCTCTGAGTTATTAATAATGTTTGGCAGCCAGGCTGCAATAATCTGCTGTCTGGAAACAAAGTAAAGTATTAACGTGCATGGTTTAGGATGTGAAGATAATATTCTGGATACAGCTGTACTACTTGTACTGTGGCGCTGCTATAGTAGTGGGGAGTGGGCTTTTATCTTTGTTTGTTGAGAGTAGTTGAAGTAAAGCTGGATAATGTTCAGAATGGCTTCTCGAACAACCGTGGATCTGTGCTTACAAACGAACAAAGTTTGGGTCAAATTCCACTTTCAATTGCATGTTACTCTGGAAGGAATTCTGCACCAAAAAATGAAGTTCTGCACACAATAATTTAATTGTGTTAAAGGCACTGTCCAGCTTCAGAGTCAGTATGTGATACCCTCCTTCAGCCAGGCAGCTCTGCACTTGCAATAATGGGGGGGCAGTGATACACGACCCTATGTGCCCCCATGCCTTGCCTCTGTTTCTGGGGGGGCAATGCCCCCCCCAAACAACCATGGGTGTCCTCAGCCTCTCCTCACCAGCACAGCTTTTCTTTGCTTTCCTGTCACTTTCTGCAGGGAAGCAAATAAATCGGTTGCAGGGGGACATGTTTTCTGCACATGCACAGTGGTGCAGAATTCCCCCAGGAGTAGCATATACATGGTGCCCATTTAAATCAATGCCTACTAAAATATTGCACCGCAGCTGTGTCTGTTCCCAGGAGTGTTCAAAATAACAAACACAAGGATTTGGACATTGCCTGGATGAGCAGTGCAAGACAGAGAGACATAAAGAAGGGCCTATGCATTATTGGCCCGCACGTCAAGGAGGGTGGGGAATGATATCAGCAGTGACTGAGAATGGATTGAGTACAGAGGACGTGGGCAGTAAAAGAGCCGTGTTAATTTATAATGCCTTTCTAAATATACCACCAAAAGGAGGTAGTTTTAGGCAGGGAGGCCCATCTCAACACAAAGTAGCTGTTTTTTATTTAAGATTTTTTTTGGTGTGGGGGGTGTCTTTTTCCTGTCATAGAAACAGTAATACCATGATCCAGTGTTGGATGAAGAATAGCAGCAAACCAGAAATCCAAAGGAGTTAGTTCCCATGGGAATTGAGGGGCTAGCAGGACTTCTCACCAGGCTCCTATCATCTAAACATGGCTGGGGGAGCAGAACATGATACAGCCAGCTACCCCCTGAAGATGTCATGTGAGGCAAGAGCAAGTACAAGACACCGTCCAGAAGACATGGAAAGCTAAAAGGGCCTGTCAAGAACATGGATCTTCAAGGAAGGTAGCAGCAAAACTCTTCCTTTTTAGTTTCAAAGTTTAGCCTGGCTTACATCACTTCATTTGGGGCTGACCTCAAACACCAGGTCTGAAAACCCTGAACTTGTGGATTTCAAATCAGTATCCAAACTTTGCAACTTTTCAGTCCAGTTCTGCTCATTAGCATGAATGTTCGGTGGGAGATATGAGCAAAATTGGGGATAGGGGAATTCCATGGTAAGGCCACTTTTGTCAGGGGACTGAAACCAGCGCAGTGACCCCCTCCTCTCTCTCTCTCTCTGTGCAAAAGATTGTGGGACATATCACTTGTGGGAGAGAAGCCTATTTAGATTTACTGCACACAGAGCCAGTAGAATCATAGAATAGGGTTGGAAGAGACCTAAGGAGGTCATCTAGTCCAACCCCCTGCTCAAAGCAGGACCAACCCCAACTAAATCATCCCAGTCAGGGTTTTGTCAAGCCTGACCTTAAAAACCTCTAAGGATGGAAATTCTACCACCTCCCTAGGTAACTCATTCCAGTGCTTCCGCACCCTCCTAGTGGAATAGTTTTTTCTTAATATCCAACCTAGACCTCCTGAACTGCAACTTGAGACCATTTCTCCTTGTTCCATCATCTGCCACCATTGAGAACATCCTAGCTCTATCCTCTTCGGAATCCCACTTCAGGTAGTTGAAGGTTGCTATCAAATCCCCCCTCACTCTTCTCTTCTGCAGACTAAATAATCCCAGTTCCCTCAGCCTCTCCTCATAAGTCATGTGCCCCAGCCCCCTAATCATTTTCGTTGCCCTCCGCTGGACTCTCTCCAATTTGTCCACATCCTTTCTGTAGTGGGGGGGGGGGCAAAACTGGATGCAATATTCCAGATGTGGCCTCACCAGTGCCGAATAGAGGGGAATAATCACTTCCCTCAATCTGCTGGCAATGCTCCCACTAATGCAGCCTAATATGCCATTAGCCTTCTTGGCAACAAGGACATACTGTTGATTCATATCCAGTTTTTCATCCACTGTAATACCTAAGTCCTTTTCTGCAGAACTGCCATTTAGCCAGTCGGTCCCCAGCCTGTAGCGGTGCATGGGATTCTTCCATCCTAAGTGCAGGCCTCTGTACTTGTCCTTTAATTGTCCTTATCAGATTTCTTTTGGCCTAATCTTCCAATTTGTCTAGGTTACTCTGGATTCTATCTCTACCCTCCAGTGTATCTACCTCTCCCCCCAGCTTAGTGTCATCTGCGAACTTGCAGAGCATGCAATCCATTCCATCCTCCAGATCATGAATGAAGATGTTGAACAAAACCAGCCCCAGGACCGACCCCTGGGGTACTCCGCTTGATACCAGCTGCCAACTAGACATCGAGCTGTTGATCACGACCCGTTGAGCCCGACGATCTAGCCAGATTTCTATCCACCTTATAGTCCATTCCTCCAAACCATACTTTTTTAACTTGCTGGCAAGAATACTGTGGGAGACAGTATCAAAAGCTTTTGATAAAGTCGAGATATATCACATACACCACTTTTCCCATATCCACAGTGCCAGTTATCTCATCATAGAAGGCAATCAGGTTGGTCAGGCATGACTTGCCCTTGGTGAATCCATGTTGACTATTCCTGATCGCATTCCTCTCCAGTTGCTTCAAAATGGATTCCTTGAGGACCTGCTCTATGATTTTTCCAGGGATTGAGCTGAGTAGATAAAAACTCAGGGAGTAGTATTGGCTGAAGGTGTGTGATTTATCCATCAGTTCCTTCATTTTAAAGAACTACCCTTATCAAGCAGCCATACAAGGTTCAGCTTTGCAGTTCTCCTCTTAGGAGCTTTCTGAGAGAGTGAATATTAAAGGATGCTTCCACTTTGCAGAATAATTGAAGTGAACGCTAATGGCGGGTACTGCCTCTTGTTTATGGGGAAAAAGAGAGGTTAGTGGTGAAGTAAAGATACTATTGATCTGAAGTGTTGGCCTCCTACCAACAATAAAGAGTTCCTTATAGCCTTTTACCAACACAGTCAAAACTGTCTGATCCATTTGCAAGAGAGTTAATGCACATTCATTTATTGCTTTCATAATACTTTATGAACATATTTAACTTAACATGAGCCTTTCATTCAGCCACATAAACAGAGCCTTAGAGTTTCAGCAATGCAATAACACACAAACTCAGTTTGTCTCTGAAGAATTATTACTTTTTTTTTTCTGGCTCAGAATTGTTTTTTTAAATGAGCTTTAAGCTTGGCACACAGTTGTTCAACCGTTTAAGTTCAGGTTAATTTTGTTTAACTACTGCAGTGAGGGGGAAACCAGTATTAATAACACTTCCAGAGAGCTCTAAACTCAGCTTGAGTGACCCTTTCACAAAGTGTCACCTCTGCAGGTGACCCAGGTGCCGCACCTGTAGCAACTATGAGGAAGAGGCTGTCACTATGACCACGCACCTAAAATTCTGCAAAAGCTGGTTTTCCTACCCCCACAAAAGATATAGCACAAATTCGTAGCCCCTGCTTGCTCAGAGTGGTGCTCTTATTTATTACTATGATTTATTCTTTGTATTACAGCCCCCAATCGGGATCGTTGTGTTAGTCACTATATAAGCCGGCTTTTGATAGAGTTTCGGATGACCTTCTCATAAAAAAACTAGGAAAATACAACTTAGATGGAGCTACTATAAAGTAGGTGCATAACTGGTTGGAAAACCGTTCCAGAGAGTAGTTGAGTGGTTCACAGTCAAACTGTGGTGTCCACAGGCATCAGTCCTGAGTCCGGTTCTGTTCAATAACTTTATCAATGATTTAGAAAATGGCATGGAGTGTACACCTATAAAGTTTGTGGATGACACCAAGTTGGAAGGGGTTGCAAGAGCTTTGAAGGATAGGATTAAAATTCAAAATGATCTGTGCAAACTGGAGAAATGGTCTGAAATAAGATGGAATTCAATAAGGACAAATCCTTATCCACTTAAGAAGGAACAATCAGTTGCACACATACAAAATGGGAAATGACTGCCTAGGAAGGAGTACTGCAGAAAGGGATTTGGGGGTCATAGTGGATCACAAGCTAAATATAAGTCAACAGTGTAACTGCTGCAAAACAAGCAAATATCATTCTGGGATGTATTAACAGGACTGTCGTAAGCAAGACACAAGAAGTAATTTTTCTGTCTACGCTGTTGATAAGGCTTCCACTTGAGAATTGTGTCCAATTCTGGGCACCACATTTCAGGAAAGCTGTGGACAAATTCGAGAGAGTCTGGGGAGAGCAACAAAAATGATGAAAGGTCTAGAAAACATGACCTATGAGGGAAGATTGAAAGAATTGGGTTTGTCTAGTCTGGATAAGAGAAGACTGGGTGGGGCTGGGGGATATGTTAACAATTTTCAGGTATATAAAAAGGTTGTTACAAGGAGGAGGGAGAAAAATTCTTCGTCTTAACCTTTGAGGCTAGGATAAGAAGCAATGGGCTTAAATTCCAGCAAGGGAGGATTAGGTTGGACATTAGGAAAAACTTCCTAACTGTCAAGGTAGTTACACACTGGAATAAGTTGCCTGGGGAGGTTGTGAAATCTGTCATTGTCTAACCTGCTCTTAAAAATCTCCAATCACCTATCAGGGATGGTCTGGATAATACTTAGACCTGTCTTGAGTGCAGGGGACTGGACTAGATGATCCCTTCCAGTCCTACAATTCTATGATTCTACCAGTGATAGTAAGAAACAGTCCTTGCTCTAAATAGACAATATAGACCAGTGATTCTCAAACTTATTTAATTGGGCTCCCTTCATTGTGTCTGTAGCCATTTATGGCCCCGCTCCCCAAGTACAGATACTGCCACCCAGCTCTGAAGGCAGAGCGGAGAGCAGTGGCTGCTGGCCGGGCACCCAGCTCTGAAGGCAGCGCTGTGTCATTAGCAGCACCAGGGGTGCCCGGGGAGGGGCATGTGGGGCAATTTGCCCCAGGCCCTGGGCCCCGCAGGGGCCCCCACAAGAGTTTTTTGGGGGCCCTGGAGTGGTGTCCTTCACTCGTTTTGGGGGCCCCGGAAAACTCTCGCGGGCCCCGGGCCCCCGCAGCTTCTTCCGCTCCAGGTCTGTGGCAGCAATTCGGCGGCGGGGGGTCCTTCCGCCCCGGGACCCGCTGCCGAAGTGCCCCGAAGACCCGCGGCAGGGGGTTCTTTTGCCCCGGGACCCACCGCCGAAATGCCCCGAAGACCCGCGGCAGGGGGTCCTTCCACCCTGGAACCCGCCACCGAAGTGCCGGGTCTTCGGCGACAATTAGGCGGCCCTCTGAATCCTAGTGCCCTCTGAATTGGGCACTAGGTCCACTTTTCACACCAGACCTAGTGCCCGATTGCCACCCTTATTGCTGCCACCCCAAGACTGACAGCCAGAGTGCCACTGCCTCCAGGCTTGGGATGGGTGGGCGGAGGAGAGCCTGAGCCTGGGCTGCCTCCTGGTGAGGGTTTTTTTTTTAAAATCAAATTTATGAGAGTCTTTCAGTTCTCAGGTGTTATCCCACCCGACTGAATGCTAAGGGAGTATGGCAGGTGTTGAGTCCTACAGTGATCACCCTGCCTAGAGAAAGGAGAAGCTACCTCCTCCGTTTTTGAGGATTAGGGTAGGGGCCATGCAGCATTACAAGGAATGAAAGCAGAGTTTGAGAGCAGGGAAAATGGGGCCCTGCAGTATGTTAAGTCTCTTGTACCTACCGAATGGGGGACATAGACATTGCTCATTCATAAATATGGAAAACTCTGGAAAATGCAGAAGCAGGGCTAAGCCAGTGCTTTAATATTTTCCAGAAAAATAAGAAATGTGCCTTATATTTTCCTTTCAAAGCCTGAACCTTTCTGTCATTCAGCTGGCTAATATGAGAGTTTCAGTACGGCAACAACTGAAACAAACAGCGAACGTGTCTTCATAGCTCAGTACAACATGGCCCTACTGTGCTAACTTAGTGTACTGAAAACAAATCTGAGCAGTAATGACTCTGTGATCAGCAATGGATATTGAATTAATTTGTTTCTACACTTAAAGTAGAATCTTTACAGTGCTGTCATATAGGACACAATAACTTGTTGCTACAGAACACAGTAACACTGAAACACCTTTAAGGCTGGGCAGTGTCCTGGATCTGTGGTATATGGAAGCCTTATTTAGGAGCTACATAAAACAGAGGTGGAATAAGGCAGGAACTGTGTACCCCAGATTTGGAGGGGCCCATGGACTCGGTGTTGGCTCCACAGTGGATGCAGATACTGTCACATACTTTTGGGCCCTTCATGTCGATTAGGAAATCAGGAGTCCATGCTCAGATAAAAGGTGGTGTCTGCATTTCATCTCAAAAGCCTCATAAATTTGTGTTAGCTTAAACAAATCAACCACAGCATTAATTAGGAATTAGCTAAAGATGCAAAATTTGGATCTGGAATTTGAAGACCCAAGTGTGTTAGAGGCATTTGAACCTCAGATTTACCATAATTAGAGTCCTTTTGCAGAACTTGGATCTGGATCCAGGCTGAGTTTCCAGACACTTCCCAAAGTATGAAGTAGTTTGGATCGCAGTTTTGACTTGGAACCACCTCAAAAGTCTGCATTAACAATCATATTGTCTGTTTCCCAGCCCTCCCCCGTAACCTCATTCATTAGATACTGTCTAGGAAAAGAACTATTGCTCCAAAGCCACCTGGAGACATGGTAGATTGTTAAAGAATTTTTGCTGAAAAGGTAACAAAAATTGCTATAAAACTCATTTTGCTGTGGAGATGGGTGTCTAATGCTTCTTGGCTGCTTTAATATCCCCTTGTATAAAGCAATGACTCAGTTACTTGTTTGCCCCTCATCTTTTTGGCAAAAGACACTTTTTGTCTGTGACTGAGCCTCACTTTGCATGTATGATTAGAAAAAAACCATAAACTGTAGATTAAACACTAAAAACCCGTCACAGAGACTGAGCCTGGCAAAACATGAGAAGGTTGTGGATACCCGTTTATCTAAACCGCAAAGCTAAATCTGCAACTGCTCCATAATCTAATAAACCAGAAGGATATACATAGGAAAGACATAAAATGCAGATGGGTGCAGGAATGTGTCCCCCTAATGAGAGAGATTCATACTGTATCTTTTTATAGTTCTTCAGCTGCTATACATTTGCTGTTTTGAGTCTTGTCTGAATTTTTATGACAGCATGTCTAACGTTACAATATCATGTGTCATTAGATTCCTTTAGGGGATGTTTCAATTTTTTTAAAGAGCATTGTCACAAAATGTTGAAACATTGTGTGGAGAAACTACTATAAGCTCACCCGTCTAAAACCTCTGAGTCTAGCTAAGCAAAATTTGTACCTGCATTTCAATGACAAGAGGCCTGATCTGAAGTCTGTGAAAAGGTTTACATTGATTTCAGTGGGCATTAGATCAGGCACAAGTTGGGGATCCAGCACTCATCTGAGATTTTGGCAATTCCAGGTGGATAGTAGAATTCTTTTGCCTAAGATAAAGTGGTGGAGATTTTACTGTAACAGCTCCCTGCTTCCCACTATCTGGAGAAAGATGCTTTTTGTACTTGTTTCCAAGTTGCTGGCCAGATACTCAAAACGACTTTGGGCAACTAGCAGATTTCCTAATGCCACGGTGAATTGACTCACTGTGTATATAGACTTGCAGATTTCTGCAGATGGGATTTGAACCAGAACCCTTTATTCCACAGGCAGTGTAGCTACCACATTGCCTTGAGAGAGCTCTTGTGAATAAGGAGCTATACTAAGTTCTTAAAGTAGAAAGTTGCCCACTCTTACATTTATCACAGCTCCCAGTGCCATGAGGATCAGGCACTGAAGTAATGATTACAGTGGGATTTGGACTGGGCTGTAGGTAGGGACTAGAATGGCTTTCAGAACTAAAAGTGTGTTTTACAACAGAATGTCAGAACGTCACATCAGGGAATATTGCGGCTGTCTCAAAACCTGTCTCCTCACTTATCTGTGCCTAAACACTTGGAGAATGAAAAGGTACATCCAGGCATTGTTAGCAAGGAAAGAAAATATATTGCTTCCTCTTACCATGGCTAGAAGTAATTAATGCTTTAAATGTGTCATTGTAGGATAAATAATCATAAATGAGAAATGTAAGCATTTTTTGCCTAATCTCTGGTTAGAAATCAGTCCAGTGCCTCATTATGTAGTGTAAGGAAGAGTGTCTTTTAAAGGATCTTTATTAGGATAATTGAAAATAACATTATCATGAATCTTAGAACTCAGATGGGTATTAAAATGATAGTAATAGTGAAAATTATTGCTATTTTGAGGCCAGTGTGCATTTTTGTGCATATCTCTTTGAATGCAGATACCATGATAATGCATGCAAATCTAGTTATTGCATGAACAAATAGAAAATCAGGCACCTGCCTTGGTATTTGTGGTTACAACGCACTCCTTTACAAATCACTAATGAGGCCATTTAGCCTCACACATTGGACTTTAATACTGATATATTTTACTGTCTGCATAAATATGTTTGCACTGGAAGGATGAGTCATTGAAACATTTTCAGTTGCCAATGCAACCCCTACTTATTCTGATATCATTCCAGAAGATGAGGAGACTTTTATTCTCTTCTCACTTCTATTGCTCCACAACCAGTTAAACACCATCACATTCAATGGAGTATCTCCTCGTTTATATCAACATAGGTTAATGGAGAATCAGACACAGCATGTGTGTTATGGTGTTTAAACTATTGCTATTTCTTTAACTTTACCAAGGCTGGTGTTCTGATACCATTTTTCTTAACCTTTTTTTCCCAACTAATGGCACTTCAACATCTCTACCTTCATGCATTTCTTGCTTGTCAGTTGCAGTTCTTGAAGGGTCAGTATCTGCAGGGACATCAGCTGAATAAAACCACTCTACTGTGTTGCTTACGAAGCTAGGCTCTATGTATTGCATGCATTTGTGCTGAAGGCAGAAGACTTTTGCATAGAATCCTCTTACCATAAATTATATTCCCATGTTGAAATATCTATCTCCATCTTAATTACTGCAACAATAATATTGCTTTATTATTCCAGGGAGAAGGTAGTATGGCTATTAAGGAGAAGAAACAAGGGGATTCATTTTTCAGTTGTTTATGAAATCACTTTAGTGTCGTATTATGTCCCCATGTTGATATGGTTGAATTGTTTAAATAACCTGATTTAAAAAAAAATCCATTTATTTCCAAATCCTTCCAATTACTTTCCACGGGTCATCTATTGACTTCTTACTACTGCAGTCAGCAATGTATACCATTAATCTCTTTATTAGCTGTTCTGCAGCAGGGCCCTGATTGGCTAGCTAGCAAGGTACTGATAGAGATCTAAATGGGACACCCCTGCATCACATGTGCCAAAGTAAATATAGTGTGTGAAAATGTCCCACAGCTTTAACAGGATTTACTTGCAGAATTCAGGCAATGTAATCTGTTAATGCAGTCATTCATATTTTCTGTTCCATGGGAAGGTATTTCTGCTTCACAGAGAGAGTGTCTGTGTCTCTCAATTGCTGACCCTGTTAGCCATGTGTCACTCCTCTCCTTTTTCTCTTGCTGCTATCACCAGTAATCAGAAAATGGGGTGAGGGAAAGATGGTATATCCTGCTGCCCACCACACCCCCACTTTTAATTGTGCTTTGGTACGTTCCGTAGGGGCAGATCCTGATCAAGTGAAAATTGTTATCGTCCTATTGAAGTAGGTGACCATTTGTACCCGATGAAGATGTGTTCTCATGCCTTTACCAAGTTTCTTCTATTGTTTTTGGTTCATAAATTAGGTTGTGGCATTACCCCCTATTTTTCCACCCACAGTTCTTAGCTCTGACTACTAATGAAGCTGCTAATTATTCATATAATGTCAGTGGGTGTAATCCTATTTATCCTGTCTTGGGCAAAATTTCCACTAGCTCAAAAATAGCTCTCCCCAAACAAAGTGGGGAGAGAGAGCTCAGTGGTTTGAGCATTGGCCTGCTAAATCCAGGGTTGTGAGCTCAATCCTTGAGGGGGCCATTTAGGGGTCTGGGGCAAAAATCTGTCTGGGGATTGGTCCTGCTATGAGCAGGGGGTTGGACTAGATGACCTCCTGAGGTCCCTTCCAACCCTGATATTCTATGAAGAGTGTGTAGGAGGGAGACTAGTATTTGGTCAGTATGCCAAAGAATATGGAAAACACTTCAAGACTAGCACCATGTACATGGTACACCCACTTTTTTTTTAAAACCCTCCTTTTAGTATATCTGAGTGGCTGAGTGAGAAATGTTAGTGTTCTAGGCAGTCGTTTCTCTAGCCTATGCACAAACACCAGTCCTGATGCTAAGTGAGTTTTGACCTTGCTATGGGTGGGCCAGGAGCAAAATTGTGTTGGAAAACATCCTTGCTAGCACCAATAATGTACTGTTATATCCCTGCTAGGGAGCTGCTAGTTTAGTATGGCAATACGATATTTTGGTATTACTCGCAGTCCTGTCTGAAAGCTTGTAGCACAGAGAAGGAGGGGAAGAAATAGCTAGCTGAACTTTTGATCCATCCTCAAAAAGTTTGGATTCAGTTCACTTCTAGTTTTGGGGCAAGGTTGTAGCCAGTTCTTCTTTTAGCTAGATTGGACAATAACAAAGGATTGATAAACCACTTTCCTTTCACAAATAGTCCCACAGCTATGAAATGCAGCAAGAGAAGCCCATTAACTGGCTAATACAAAGTAGTAGTTACCAGACTAAGCAAGATTATCTACAATGGAAGTGAGTTAGTTTTAGGTAAAAGAATAATAACGAACGGTTTGATCAAGATTTATAAAAACAAAAATTAGTTCAGATAGGCTGAAATCCTGATTGATTTTTTTAAAATTTTCTCCTGAATCCCTTAAAAAGGGATTCAGGAGAAATATTTTGAAAATTCCCTCAACATATACACCTGCACCTTCACCAGCCCCTAATTGTTGTGTATTTGGTTGTCATGGTTTTTGCTGCTATGGCAACTGACCTGGTGCTGCTCCAGTAACAGAAGGAAGTAGCCTTTTGATGAGAATATAGAGCTTGCTGAAAGATATAGGTTCCAGACCAAAAGGAAGATGAAACAGTTGTACAATTTGTAGCCATTCTAAAAAAGCTAGCAGAACACTGTGAATTTAAAGAAATGTTAAATGATGCCCTGCGTGACAGGTTAGTGTGTGGCCTGTACAGTGAAGCTATACGGAAGCGCCTACTGACAGAGGCTCAGCTTACCTTACAGAAGGCTGTTGATATTGCTGTCTCCATGGAACTGGCTACAAGGGAGGCACAATACATCGGTGCACCCCCTAGGGTGCAAAAAGTGTCACCAGAACCGACCCACAAAACTGTGCAGAGTCAAGAATGTTACCGCTGTGGTAAGCTGGGTCACCAGGCATCAGAATGCTGGTGTAAGGACCTGGTGTGTCGACACTGTGGCAAAAAGGGACACATTGAGTGTGCCTGTAAACAAAAGAAAAAGAGGCCTGTGGTCTGGCCGACAAAAAGAGGAACCTTGCATACTCTAGAGCAGACCCAGGATGATCAAGGAGACACCTCATCACAAGAGGAAGTGCCACTGCATGTTTTGTCTTTGGCAGCGGGCTCACATGAATACTGGGTAACCCCCTTATTGGAGGGCAAACCTATACGCATGGAACTGGACACCGGTGCAGCTGTCTCGCTGGTCTCTGAGACTGTGTATAAAGAAAAGCTACAGCATCTTCCGCTTAAGGCAACAAAAACTGTTCTGAAGACGTATACGGGAGAAGCTGTGCCCATGGTGGGCACTATTGATGTTAAGGTGGAGCTCAATGGACAGGCCGCTAGATTGCCACTGTTTGTGGTGAGAGGTAACTACGATTCAACTGAACTGGGCAGAAGTGCACCGGATGACTAAAGAAGAAACCAGTCTAACCCCTATACTAAGGAAACATGCTGCTGTTTTTGGAGATGATTGTATGAAGGGAATCACTGTGACATTGAACATTAAACCTAAGGATATAACACTAATCACCCTTTCTTTCTCCACAACCCTCACTGGCAGACTCCATCTAAGCACTCTTTTCCTACATCTCCCTTGTTATCTGCACATCTTCAATGAGTTTTCTGGCTCTCCCACTAGGTGGCTTTAGTCACTGTTCCTCTCTCTAATCCTCTTCTGGCCTCCTTTCCATGAACACTCAGCTTTCCCCATCCTCTGCCCTAATTGTACAAAGGAAAATATTTAAACTCTTGAGCATTTCATGTCACTTACAGAAGCGGTGCGACTGGTAACTGTAGGCATGCAGTGGTCAACATATGTTCTTATTTTGAGAAGATTTTTGTTATAAGTGAACAATGCAACTTGCTTCCATGTAAGTACCTTATGTGTCTGACCCAAACCCCACTGCAGTCAATGGAAAGACATTCTCTGACTTCACTGGGCTTTGGGTCAGGTCCTTGTGTTACAAGACAGAGATTAGGGCCCCAATCCAGCAAAGCACTTTAAGCACTAAACTTTAAGCAAGGGAGTAGCTCTATTGAATTGACTGAGACTACTCCTATGCTTAAAGTTAATCATGTTCTCTGCTGGATCAGGGCTTAGGTGACAGCAGTCAAGGATATCTTAAAAGTTTACATCCCATAAAAGAAGAAATGCAACAAAATAACACAGTGAAATGATTTTCAAAAGTGAATGGACCCAAATAAAAAATGTTCCATTTATATTTTGTCTTCCCTTTAGTGCACCTAGGAAAACACACCACTATTGGCTTCTAATGTGACACTGTCATCAGGGATACCTGTTCTCATGTTTCTGGTGCTAGGATGGTGTGTCTGGTGATTGCTGGGGGCAAAAGGGCTATAGGGAGAAACCCCTGTGTGGGTGATGAGCCCTGAGTGAAATCCTGATCTAGATTGACTTAGTGCAAAGGGGTTGGTGAAAGTGGGCTACAAAGCACTGGTGGAGAGCAAAAGAGTCCTTTTGCAAAAACAATACAAAAAGCCCTTTCCTTATTGTGATGGGATCCCCCCAGGGTGGAGCCTGGGACTGTGGGACTGCTGTGCCCCCTTAACTCTCTCCAGCCTGGGCTGCTGTGCCTTGCTAGTGACCAGCAGCAAAATTCTCCAGTCCTCACACCCAGCTAGATTGCATGAATGCTCCCAGAACCACTCATGAAACACACAGAAAAAGGCACCTGAGCCAAATTCCCCCAGTACAGGAATATACCATCTTGCACTGTTCAAGATGGGCAGTACAGATTTATTAATTGGTTCACCACTTCATCACTGGAAAGTGATTATACACCAGCCTTTGCAACACCTGAGATTTGCCACACACTTCATACAAACTCACTGGTAAAGATAACCAGTTAAACAAATGTATTGACTATAAAAGATAGATTTTAAGTGATAGGTGAAAAGTCAGAGTTAGTTACCAAAAGAAATAAAATATAATTAAACTCTCAACCCTATTAGACTGGGCAACAACTAGATTAAGCAGTTTTTCTCACCCACTAGATATTGCAGTCCTTAGTATACAGATTTCACCCTTTGAAATCTGGGCCAGTCTCCTCTGTTGGAGTCTTGTCGTCCTCTCAATGTCTTAGTTGCTTGCAGCATAGGTGGGGGCAGGAGAAAGGCCAAGAATGGGTCCCCTGTGGTCTTTTTTTTATACCCTCAGTCCCATGTGCTTGGAGAATGCAAGTCCAGACATGTCTGGGGGCATTGCTGAGTCTCCAGGCAAAGTTGAGCAATTCCCCTGGTGTGGCCTCATGCAGGTGAGTCATTGAATTGTAGCTCCCTTGCTGTACAATGGCTGTTGACAGCCCGCCCGGGCATTGGTTACTCTCCTTGGTGTTGCCTCTGGGGAGCTAATATCTGGCTGATTCCCCAACTTAAGCATGTTTTAGTGACAACCATACAACACAGTCACATAACTTCATACAGAGAAATGACTTTCAGCAGATCATAACCTTTCCCCGATACCTTACAAGGCATGCTTTATATGTAAGATCACGACCACATAAAAATGAGGAATATGGGGGCAACAGGGGGCTGCCCCAAGGTATAGAATGTCACACCTACCTCTAGTCAACTTGAGAAATTCAGCATTTAATTTCCATAATCAGCCATTTTTGTACCATAAGAAAGAGAGCATCTTGACATGTTAGTTCCTGGGTTTTTTAGCCTCTCTAAGCTTGTCAGTTGGTTGCTAAGGGGAAGGGAAGAAGGGATTCTGTTGAGATGAATGAAAAGCACAGCTAGCTTCCAGGTGTCAGTGAGTCATCAGGGAAGGAAGCCTTTTTTTAATGACCTCTAGAGTGAAAGAAACCTTGTGGATGTGCAGGAATTGAATTCTCCTGGAAGGTGCCAAGATTAATAGCTCTGGAGACCAAAGATCACCGAATACAGCGCACAGGCAATAGGAGGGCTAGCTTCCACACACCACTCCCTAATGTATCTCAGCTCTGACTTGGAGGGTGCATTCCCAAGGGTTATCTCAGAACTCTGCCTCCATGCTAATCCAGTCCACTCAGTGGAGGCTGTGAACAATATGCCACTTGTGATGTAGATGTCTGCCCACCAGGAGTTGGTGGAGAGATCACTAGTAAATTTCCCATCAATTTTCTAGTGCTTTCACTTTTTTTCAGGTGATCTCCTGAAAAAAGGATATAACTGAATTTGAAGGGGTTCAGTGATGGTCAAGAATGTTTATGGGCAAAACCTTCTTTTGAAAAGAAATTTAAAAAGGCTGGGACTATTTCTTATAGAGAAAAGAAAAATCAGTGTGGACATAAGGCTATACAACATAATGAATGGTAACGAAGATAGACCAGGAATTCTGTTCCCTCTGTCTCATAAGAACAAACCAAGCTTCTTGTATACCAGGCCATTGTTATCCCTGCTCTCTTGTACGTTGCCAAAACCTAGGTCATGTACAGCAGACACCTTAAGGTTCTTGTTGCGGAGGCACCATTGGTGATATCGTTCATCTTCCAAATCAAGTGGGATGACCGACACACCAACATCAGTGTTCTGTCCTAAGCCAGAACCTCCAGCACTGAAGCTATGATCATCTACCACCAACTCCACTGGGCTGGTCCTGTTCTTCAAATGCCAGAAAATCATTTCCTGAAGCAGGTCATGTTCTCACAACTGAGTCATGGCCAATGGATGAGGGGTGGGCAAAAAAGCACCTCAAAGACCCCCCTCAAAGCCAACAAGAAGTGTGATATTAACATAAACTCATGGGAAACCCAAGCCCTCAACCAACCAAAATGGAAAAGGACCTTGTGGCAAGGATCCCAGTATTTCAAGATCCAATGGAGACAACAGGAAAGGAGGAAAGAACACACTGCAGCCCAACTCAACAATCCAGATCTGTCCTTTCCATTGGGAAATGTGTGCCCCAATTTTGATAAGAACTGGGGATCCTGCATCAATCTCTTTAACCACCTGCAGATCCACCAGCGATAACTGGCTATGATTTCATGGAAGACAATCATCCTCTAACTCTGGTCTCCAAACGACTTCTGTCAAGTGTCACCATTGGTGATCTTTCAGAGTGCACAAGATCAAGATATGTTACATCGTTCCCAAAAATCAAACAGTCAACAAGGATAAAGACCAACCGTACAGAAGACAGACTTTATTGTACCATCCCTTTCTTTACCATTAAGAATACATTTTGGTCACTTGCAAGAGGTCTCCAGTGAGAACTCGGACACACTCCAAAGGAATATACATTCCCTTTTGCGTTATGTCAATGTTACGCACTATAATTTTGTTTGATGGTCACAGATCATTATTGGAAGTCATGCCACATTTCTTAATCTGATAAGAACTGAAATATTTTTTTTCCATTTGCAGCCCCATGTGTCAGTCTGGTTAGTATACTAGATTGCTTCAGGCTTTGTCTCTCCCAATGCCAAAATGTTGTAAGGCTTTGCCAAAGAGATTATCTTCTGTTTCTGTTTGCTGGGATTTTGAAATACAGTTCTTTCTGTCCCCCTGGATGACCTTGTCTTTGTCCTTCTGTTCCTCCTGGCATTCTGTCTTTGTCCTTCTGTTCGGCCTGGCATTAACATCTGGGTTAGCTTCTTGTTATATTGCCCATTTCTTTCTCTTGGTACTATAGTAGCACTTACAAAACATCTTCCATTTTGAAAGATTCTACTGTCCTGAGATTTTAAGGCCATAAAATTACATCCCATTTTTTTTTGACCAGCTGGACTCTCTAGTTTTTCATTTCTGTAGGGACTCGGCTGGATTTGCCAACAGTATCACTGAGTGTGATGTAGGCATCTTGATCAAAAGGTTGCCTGTTATTTCCATTTCTCCCTTGATCCTCCGCAGCTCAGAGCCTGATCCAAGACCCATTTAAGTCTATGGAAAACCTTCTATTGACTTCAATGTACTTTGGATCAGATCCTCAGAAAGGATTTAGGAATAACTTCCTATGCTAGGAGCATAAGGCAGCACACATCATTCTCCCCCACCTTTAATGGTCATTTGTAGTTGGAATCAATCAACAAGTATGCACTTATAATTACAGCATAGAAATGTTACTTGGCAGAATAAATAAGAATCAATAGGGTAGATAAAATCAGTTCAGTTGCGAGACAATGAAAACACAAATACACCATTGTAAAGTTACTGGTGCTTGAAACAAATGCCTTGTGTTTGATATGAATAATAAAATAGGCGTAATCATTCATTCAGTGTCTAATCTTGAATATATTGCAGTGAAGATGCAGAAGTGGGAGCAGTGTTATATTTCTAGTCAAAGCCTGAGGAAGGCAGTAATGACACAAGGAAGGCAGCACAATACATTTTCTTTGCTTATGCAGCATCTAAACTGGTAAGATCTAAATAAATCCCCATCCACCTTCCCAAAGATTTTGCACATCAATTTAAAAGCAGACCAACCGTCACCCGCAACCCCACATCCACGCAGACATACAGCAGTGAAACTGTATCAAAGGGCCACTTGGACTTTCTATTATAAAGTCTCTGGTTTTTTTGAGCGGTTTATAACACAGTCATTTTATTTGACATCAGGCTGAAACTTGTCCTACATGAACTCTGCCTGGCAGAGAATTTAGCTGTGTTTTACAGATACTGTGGGGGGAAGAGGGAAGGGAATATATTCCAGTTTCTGAAGCATTTTAATTTTATTTATTTCCACTGCGATTTTTATGAAATACCCCCAGACAATCTCAGTGCGCAGATGCGACTTTTTAAAAATACAGAACATAAACCTGTAACAAATGTCACCCCTGAACTAGGTTCATTCCAGGGCCTGTGCCAGTAGAAAACCCGAAGCACAGCCCTGATGGAGAGGGAGAGAGAAAGTCCAACAAGATGAGTGTGGCTGTCACATTCTCCCTCGTCCCCCACAGTTGGGGAGGCTAGACATGAGCGCCAGAAGCTTCCTAGAAGTGTGGTGGGGGGCACCAGTGCCTGGACTGTAGCCCCATCCCCTTCCCCCAAGGCCCCACCACTCATGCCTCTCCACCCCCTTCCCACGAGGACCCCCGCCTGCTAAGGAGCAGTGGGCTGGGAGGATCCTCGGGAGAAGAGGTGGATCAGGGGTGGGAAGAGGAGCAGTGCAGGCAGGACCACAGGGTAAGAGGACAAGCAGGAGCAGGAGGAGCGCAGGTGAGGCTAAGGCCCAGGCTACCTTTCAGCAGCTATGTTCCAAAGGTGGCAGCCTGGCGCGCCTCCAGAGGGAGGTGCACTGCATCCTGTTTGGGGACGCTTAGCCTCCCCTTGCCTCTTATACCCGTCACCCCTGGCTAACACTACCCCCAAAATAAGAAGCACTTGTCAGAGCCATCTAAGGCTATCCTGGATTAAGGTGTATAGGAATAGTGTAGTATCCCTTTAAGAAGTTTCTGAATCTTCTAGAGATCCTCACTCTGTTCCGTTTTAAAAGCTGCCAGACCCAGCCAGAGCAGTAGTGAGTGTCTGTAACTGGGTCTTGCATGTTTACGTATATTTATTAAACACCATTAATTGGGACTTGGCTATGTGCACATGGTTTCCTTGTGTTGTTTTTTGTCGGGTCAAGAGCAAAAGACACACTGGTGTGACGCGCACACAGAACTTGAACTTTATTTTTCTGGCCCCTGTCACAGACCAAGATTTGTGGAAGCTTTGTCCTTGTCTTATTAATATTCACTGACGGTTGCAAACACATCCCTGATGACGGCTTCAGTGGGGGCTCTGCTTAAAGCTATCTCTATGTAGGAGGGTGGAGATGTAAAATGTCAGCTGTATTGCCCTGCCATGGTGAGTGTTCCCTGTAGGAGCATAGGCCTGATCTGGCCCCATGTGTAGATTCCCCAACAATGGCGTTAGACGCCTTTACCAACAGTCACCCCACTCAAGCCAAAGCCTGGAAGAAGGGATGGTGTTCACACTGTACCCTGAGGTCAACAAACTCTGACTTCGGAGCAATAAGGAAATCAAATCCTTGAGCTGATGACTCTGAACTGCTGAAAGCCTCCTCTCTAATTCTAGGGCCTGTCAGCAAAGGCCTTCCACTGATCTTTGTTGCCACAATGGAGGATAAGGTGAGAAGCTGTTTTAGCCAGAAGTAAATGGTAGACAGGTGATTATGTTAGGGGCTTGCACACTGGTCCATGTAGCATAGAACGGACCAGATCCTTCATCCAAAAATCAAATCAAATCCAAACGGAACCTTTGAGACTTTCATTTTTTTGTCTCTTTCTACTTAGCTTCATTTTAGGAGGGAAGTAGAAATACAATGAGAAAAGTTAGTCTTGCGCTATTTCTAACCCCCCTGAAATCAAGGGATGAGGTGGATTCTTCATCACTTGGAGTCTTCATATCCAGATTGGATGACTTTCTAAAAGAGGCTGTAATTCAGCCAGAAGTTATGGGCTTGTTGTAGGTGAAATTCTATGGCCTGTGTGATGCAGGAACTCAGACTAGATCATAATGGTCCTTCTTGACCTTAATAAACTATACTGGGTCTCATGAGAGAGTCCTCTTTCTAGACCAAAGTGGCTTCAGTGAGGGATGGCTAATTGAGCCGAAGTTTAGCACCTTGTTATGGTCACCTTTTGCAGGCCAACTGTTAAGGCAATACAAAAGTAAGATTGTAGAGGCTAAAGCAGAAGCAAACAAGTCCTACTATGATGATGTTCTGCTAGCCTACCAAATAACTTCAGTCTTTAGAGCATATGTAGGTGGTGATTGATGTAATTCAGATATACTGCAGAGTGCATGAGCATGCGGAAGATATTAAATTCAGCCAAGTTTCCCTTAAATATAGAAAAATCCATTTTACTCTCTTTCGTTGCAGAAAAATGCTTAGCTTGGTATCTAGACACCTTGTATGTTTGCTCTTAGTCTTAAGGAAAGAGTGGTATTTTTGCTTGTTTTTCAGATCTATCACGGTATTGAACTATGTTTTAAATTTCTCATTTCCTTTGTTAAAACTATAATATATAGTGTCCCTGGAGGAAAAGCAAATACCCATGCAATGTGCACATATTTTATCAGTGTGTCTCTAATACTGGTATGTAAATATATAGACGAGAGATTCAAAAGACTGTGACTGGTCATCTTAGAAAATTGACGACTAAGGGGAAACATGACTGAGGTCTATAAAATCATGAATGATGTGGAGAAAGTGAATAGAGAAGCATTATTTAATCCCTCACATAATACAAGAAGCAGGGGTCAAACAATGAAATTAATAGGCAGCAGGATTAAAACAAAGAAAAGGAAGCACTTTTTCACACAATGCACAATCAACCTGTGGAATGCATTCCCCGGGGATGTTATGAAGGCCAACAGTATAACTGGAATAAAAAAAGAAGTAGGTAAGTTCCTGGAGGACAGGTTCATCAATGGGTATTAGCCAAGATGATCAGGGACACAACCCTATGCTCTGGATGTCCTTAAATCTCTGACTGCTAGAAGCTGGGACTGGATGACAGGGGATGGATCACTCAGTAATTCCCCTGTTTGGTTCATTCCCTCAGAAGCATCTGGCACTGGCCACTGTTGGTAGACAAGATACTGGGCTAGATGGATCATTGGTCTGACCCAGTATGGCCATTTGTATGTTCTTAATATGTGTATATAATATTTATATATAGTAACTGCAACACATTAAAAATGTCCTTTATTACTGAATTCACTTGAAAGTCTTTACTATCCTTTTAATGAGATTTAAAAAAAATGATAAACTACACTCTGAAAATAAGTGATAAACTTGTATAGAAATGATAAAACATCCATAATTTCAGGCACATTATTATTATAATCATTATTTGTATTAGTGATGCTAGAAGCACCAATGTGATCAGAGCCCCAGTGTGCTAGGTGCTGTACAAACACCTAATGGGAGACAGTGCCTGCTCTGAAGAGTTTATCATCTAAATAGGCAAAGGGTAGGAGGGGAAACTGAGCCACAGTGAAGTGAAGCATCTTGCCCAAGATCATAGCGCAGAACTGGGACCAGCACTCCGGTCTCCTGACTACCATCCCAGGGTGCTCTTCACTAGGTTGTACTGCCACCTGTAAAATTTAACATGGAGACTTCAGTATATACTATAGAGAACAAACCTGTATTGGCAGAGTGATAAATTGGATGGCCTCTGATGGTGGCATTTAATCAACAAAAAGTTACCTAAATTTAGTTACTATTTAAAGTATAGGGAAAAACTATAGTACCTTAGATAACTTTGTGTGATAGCACTTGATGAATGCTGACCTGAGCTGTATTTCTACATCCAGACTCCATTATTTGCAGAACTGACCAATCATTCGTGGCTATTTTTTTTTTGCAATTAAAAAAAATATATTTTGTGAAGACATTTCCAAAAAATTTGACCAATTCTATTTGTTTATAGGTGAAATATATAAATGGCTAATGACAAAGAGGGATCTTCACTGCCTAGTATTCTAGTGGATATTTACTGTGGCTTAAAAACCCTTAAAACCCCCTATTGCCTTAGGTAAATAGCTAAGATTATCTCAGTGTGGGTTTGAGGCCAGGAGGTGGTGAGCACTCTTGTCTTGATCTATCAGTGCACTTAAGAATGAGCCTAATTTTAGGCACAGGAGTGATCCCACTGAAATCAGTGGGAATGCTCATGTCCTTAAGTACCTTACTGAATCACAATCTAAATCTTCTATAGAGAATAATATGAATTTTGAGGTAACCTTATTTATGGGAGGTAAAACTGGTAAGTTTGTAATGATGACCATGGTATAGGTGCTCTGTATGTTGGTCTTCATGAGAGCAGACAGCTAATTACCTAATTATTATAGGTCACAAATACAAAATCAACTCCAGTTATGCTATATGTCCACACTGTGAGATATTTAAGCACATGTCTAGCTTTAAGAACATGAATACTCCTAATGAAGTCAATGAGATGACTGACATGCTTAAAGTTAAGCATGTTGTACAAGGGTTTGCTGGGGCCAACCCTCAGTATCTTGCTGAATCAAGACTGTAATTGCTGGGAGACTAGGTGGCGTTTACATGACTGAATCGGAAGTTTTCTAGAACTGGGTGAGGACACCATTTTAATGCACATTATAAAGGAAACAGCTAGGACTGAGGCAAGCTTAGATCTCATAATGACTAGTTATGAGACATCGTAAGGGATATATAAATTGGAGAACAGTTATCACATAACCATTAGATTTGACTCAATATACAAAGAAGTAGAGGTGGAAGGGGCAACTGGGGCTTTGAATTTGAAAGACCAATTTCAACAGCATGAGAGAATTGATAGGCACAGTTAATTGGACAGTGTTAGTGCAGGATCAGAATACATAGAGGAAGGCTGGAATAGATTTGAGTGCACTAATGAGGCTCAGCAAAACTATATTCTTCTTGGAAATAAATATTCAGAGGGGAAAAATGGTTGTGCTAGATAAACTAAGGAGATTGTGGACGAAAATTCTGAAGAAAAACAGTGTGCATGAAAGGACTAAAATTATCGAGGCGGCAGAAAAACAGCAGTAGGAGAGTTTGATATCTAGCCTCTTCTACAAAGATCGTAAAGTTCAAATCAAACTCAGCTCTGAAAGACTGGAGTAAAAAACATCAGTGGACTTGCTGCAGATATAAATGGTACAAGATATGCTGGCTAAAACAAATATCAGTAAGTTGTCAGATCATTATAGTATTCACTTCAGAATTCTGAAATTAACAAGTTCCCAGGCAGCTTTTTAAAAAAAAAAGTAGGTTGCAGAGGACTGGGACAGAATCGGAGAGGCTGATGATGCGATGGGAATAGTTCAAAGGAGAATTGTAGAAAGCTGTCACCCCCATGCAAAAGGTAAGCCAATTCACTACAGGGCACTTAAACCAATCATATTTCACCTATTCTTCGAGTGTCCCTAAGCCTCTGACTTCCAGAAGCTGGGACTGGATGACAGGGGGTGGATCACTCGATAATTGCTCTGTTCTGTTCATTTCCTCTTACGCATCTCACATTAGCCGCTGACAGAAGATAGGATAATAGGCTAGATGAACCATTTGTCGACCCAGTATGCCATTTTTATGTTCTTAAGTAACATTCATAGTAAGCATAGTTCAGTTATGGTTCATAGACTCTTCCTAAATGTTATTGCTCCTCTTTCTTCAAGTTTCTTTTTACACTTTGCTTTTTTTTTTCTAAAAAAACACTCTATTCTGTCATTTAGGGTGTTTTGCTTTGCTTTGCTTTTGTCACTTAAGCATGATGCAGTTACATTAAGAATGAACCAAAATGGTATTGAATCCAACATGTTTATAATTTATACTTCTCAAAAATCCAAAAGAATTTATAGTGTGACTTAGTCTTATCATGCACCTTCCATTCTGTTAACATGCTTAATATATTATTTAAGGAGAGGAACATTTTAAAAAGTCACATGGGGCCAAATTTTTAAAGGCATCTAAGGATTTTTAGGCGTCTAAGGCCCAGATGTTTCATGGTATGTAGATACCTAATGATCAAAGGGAGTTAAGCACCTTGATACCTTTAAAAATCTGGGCCTTAAAAGCTTCAGTTTCACTGATTAAGTGACTTTTGAAAATGGAGCTTAGCTTCCTAAATCATTTAGGTGCTTTTGAAAATGTTGCCCTTTCCCTTGATTTTCATGGAGCTATTTTGGATTTACATGGCTGCAAATGCAGTGTATTTACACCAGTTTCCAGAGCAGAATTTAGCCTTGTGACGTGGTTGTGAGGGATATCATGACACATATAGAAAGAGCAGGGCTATTAACCATGGGATCCTTCCAAAATTCCAGTGTGGGCACTTAGGGCATTCTGCTTTTCTAATCTTCTCCCACGGGTTCTTTTGGAAAGGTCTGTACTTCACCTCTTGTGCCAAACATATGTGAAATGTCACCATATACTGTTCACTCCAATGTGGCTGTATTTCAGTGGTGGATAAAGAGCTTGTCTGCATGGTGCATATGTGCTCACCAGCTGGAGTGTAAACCGACGGTGGTGGATTTGTAATCAGCCTCATCTTCACCAAAGCTTTTGATGAGTTACTTTACCAATATCACACAGACAGCTAATCAGTGATGACATGAAAGGCTTGGGAACGGTTACCAGTGTGCTGACCTGGGCAAAGATTTGCTTATGGTAAGATGGTAAAAATGATGATATAGCCACATAGAAAAAGGCCTGGAGTGGACTCCTACAACACTCTGTGCTGTGACCTATGCTTTTCAATATCTAAATCATCTGGAGGCCAGGATACATTGCTGCATTTCAGAATGTATAGTGAATATTGAGACAAGAGGTTGCACTGCTCTTCAGGGCTTCATTCAATTACAGCAGGGTCTAGACAGATTAGAGAAATGAGCGAGGAGGTGTTAAATTAAATTCAGTATCCTGAAGTGCAAGGCTGGTGCACTTTGGGAGAACAAATGCATATAAACGGATAAAGAGCTGAGAGTAACTTCTGAAGAAATTGATCAAGGGGTGCCGGTGAATAATTTATGGTACGGTGGTGTCAGAGGGAGGGCGGGGCAGATATATGGCAGCTGTAAGATAAACACATCAAATACTTGGATGTATTCACAATGGAATTAGTTACAAAGCTAAGGAACTAATGATTCCAGTATATAATGGCCTCACTTGTCACGACTCTCTTGGAATTCTGCATGCTATTTTGGCCCCACACTGAGAGAGAGAGGCATGAAAAACCTGGAAAAACTCCAAATAAGAAAAACTGAATTATTTGCAGGATAGAGGGAGTATCCTAAAAAAAAAAGCTTTGCTAGCTCAGTGTGTTTAGCTTTGCAAAGAAGGCTGAAGGGGAATCTAATTTTGCATTCTCTTTCCAGCTAGTGTTTTTACAGTAGTCTCTGTAGTTAGAACAGGAAATTCTGGTAACAGGGCAGTTAACTGAACAGCTGCAGGTAGCAAACAACCAGTTCTTCAAAGCAAACAATGTAAATAAAAATAGAAAATCCGTTTGAAAAACCTTTTCTCACTTTAGATCCCAGGAGACTTCCTCTGGCCACTGGCTAAGCACCTACAGTGCCAGAGAGAGTGGGGAGCGAGCACCCCTTTAGAGACTTAAGAACTGGCTTTGCTGATATCAACAAGGATTAGCGAACTTGTTGAAGGCGTGGTGAAGAAATATTCTGGTGCTAGAGCAGAGCTGGTTGATACATTCCCATGAAACATTTAAGTTTGTTTGAATTAGTATTTTCTGGCAGAAAATTGTTCCATCAGAAAATTGTCTAAGTGGATTGTTTCAAATGTAGTGCAATGGACTATTATAACACATAAAATATAATATACGTTCAGAATGAAGCAATTGGAGAAGATCATTTGTATATTTCCAAAATGAAAGTTTTCAGGCATTTTGTTTTGCTGAAAATTTCAAAATGTTGGCTTTGTTCTGATTCAGGACAAAAGCAAATGTCAAAATATTGCAAGTTCCCATGGAGCGAAAATTGAGTTTCAACCAGTTCTGATTAACAGTCCCTGCTCTTTTTGAAGGCCCATGAGAAAAAGCAGACTCCGTGGACTGCTCCTTCCCACCATGAGCAAGTCGGTAAGGAGTTGTAGAGACTTGACTCTGCCCCCTAATGTGCTGTTTGGCAGAACTGGCAGTGAATGCTTCCTCCACCAATCTGTCCCAGGTGAAGAGATAGTCACAGTTCCTTTCCTTAGGTCTCCAGGGATGGTGCACAAACCCATATTTGTGGGGCTTTTACTCAATCTGTCTCTGAGTAAGTAAAATTCCACCCCTTCTGATTTCTGTTTTGGGGAGATACAAATATTATTTTTCATTACTGTTGCATGATAAAATAATGATGTAATTACTCAAAAGCGAATGACAGGAGTGAAAAATGCTTTACTAAAGACACAGGAATTTCAAAAAGAAAAAGGCTAGTCTGGTGGCTAAGATCGGAACTGCTGAATTAAGGCTGAGAAAATAGGCTTACACATTCTTGTCTTAATTCAAGCTGCCAACGTGCCTTTGGGTCTTTTCCTGCTTCCTTTGCTTTTCTCTTTGCACAATAGCGAGAAGGAACGTTGCAGTGGTAACTCGGATTTGCAGACTAAATTCTCAGGTTTGTTGCTTTAGGGTTATGCTGTCCCCTTAACACTGTTTAAACACAATCTTGGAGAGCTGCATTTGGTTGTTTGTTTAAAGTCCAGGCCACGCCTTTATTAAAAGGAGTCTCTCTGGTGTACTTCATCGAGTACTGTACTTCCAGGAGCATAACAGCTGACTGGGTGGTGTGCACATTGCGACATTGTTGCATTTATCTTCCCCCACCCCCAATTAGCTGGGGATTGCACTAATTAGCACAACCTGGAAGTGGCTGGAAACTTTCAATATTGTTGGAGCAATTCCACTAACCAAGCTAGAAAGATGCTCTAATGTCTATGATCCACTGCTGCCTGACTGCTTGCTCCATCCACCAGTGCAGTGACAACTTGTCCTAACAGCAAAGAATCCTGTGGCACCTTATAGACTAACAGACGTTTTGGAGCATGAGCTTTCATGGGTGAATACCCACTTCGTCGGATGCATGTAGTGGAAATTTCCAGGGGCAGGTATATATATGCAAGCAAGAAGCAAGCTAGAGATAACGAGGTTAGTTCAATCATGGAGGATGAGGCCCTGTTCTAGCAGTTGAGGTGTGAAAACCAAGGGAGGAGAAACTGGTTTTGTAGCTGACAAGTCATTCACAGTCTTTGTTTAAGAATTGGTTCAATTGAATCAATTACATACAGTAATGGCAAAGTTCTTGGATCAGGCTTGTAGCAGTGATGGAATAAACTGCAGGTTCAAATCAATGATCAGTGTTGGTCTCTGTCCGAGAGGTTGGAGCAAATGCGGTTGTACCTCAGCGCTTGGCTCTAGACAATAGATCGTGTGGTGTGTCCGGGGTGGAAGCTGGAGGCATGAAGGTAGGCATAGCGGTCGGTGGGTTTTCGGGATAGGGTGGTGTTAATGTAACCATCACTTATTTGTACTGTGGTGTCTAGGAAGTGGACCTCCCGTGTAGATTGGTCCACACTGAGGTTGACGGTGGGGTGGAAGCTGTTGAAATCGTGGTGGAATTCTTCTATAGTCTCCTTCCCATGGGTCCAGAGGATGAAGATGTCGTCAATGTAGCATAGGTAGAGAAGGGGCATGACTGGATAAGAGCTGAGGAAGCATTGTTCCAGGTCAGCCATAAAAATATTGGCATATTGTGGGGTGATGCAGATGCCCATGGCGGTGCCACTGGTCTGGAGGTATATATTGTCACCAAATTTGAAATAATTGTGCATGTGGATAAAGTCACAGAGTTCAGCAACAAGATAAGTGCCTCTAGCTCAAGAGACAAAACAACACCATCTACTTGTTAAATCTTGAAAGATTAAATTCTCCCTCTTGTAAGGCTCATAGCTGCAGACATGACATATAATTTGGCTCAATATTAGAATACTTCTGAACACTTGAATACCTGCACCACATGGGGGGCCAGTTGGTGTAAACTGGTATGACTCCATTGTTCAATTATACTGATTTACACCTGCTGAGGATCTGGCCACATAATTTCATTCTATGATCTAGCAAACTTCAGATTAGTGTTGTAGGAAACTCACCCCATTGTCATGAGAATTATGTTTTCTCAGGTGAAAGCTGTGCTATGGGTTGCACTTTATCACTTTGAAATAGGATTTTCCCAATTTTGCTAACTAGTAGCTTTCCTCAAACAGAGAAACATATGGCTCATGCCACATTGGTTTAAAATTCTTGGAATCCCACAGGATAGTTAAAGCAATTTTTTTTTGGTACTGCTCTGATTTGGTGTCATGTCTGCATGCTCTGAGGCAGTCAGACACCTTAACAGGAAGCTGTGATAACTAATACAAGCTAGATTGCTATTACTTGAATGGTTCTCTTGCAATAAACCAATATTCATTATTGGTAAGAGGGATGTTAATATAAACTGTGCAAGAAATTTTACATTTACCCTTGTCTCCAAAGTGGTGTATCTAGTTGGGTCACCTATGCCGAATAGACAAATGGGAGAATTGGTCTGAATTCAATAAGATGAAATTCAATAAAGACAAGTGCAAAGCGGTTCACTTAGGAAGAAAAAATCAAATCTACAACTACAAAAAGGGGAGTAACTGGCTAGGCAGCAAAGGATCTGGGGGTTATAGTTGATCACAGATTGACTATAAGTCAACAATATGATGCAGCTTCAAAAAAAAGCTAACATCTCTCTGGGATGTATTAACAGGAGTGTCTTATGTAAGATGTGGGAGGTAATTATCCCATTCTAGTCAGCACTGGCGAGGTCTTAGATCAGGGGACCCCAACGCGGTGCCTGCGGGCGCCATGGCGCCTGCGGTGACATATAAATGCGCCCGCATCCTGGCCGTCAGTGGAGCATCCGCCGAAATGCTGCCAAATTTCTGCAGCATTTCGGCGGCGACACCCCTCGATGACACTGCTTGCCGCTGACAAGTGGCATCATCAAGAGGCGTCGCCCCCAAATTTCTGCGGCATTTCAGCAGCGATGCCTCTTGATGATGCCGCTTGCCGCCGACAAGTGATGTCATCGAGAGTCGTCGCCGCTGAAATGCCACAGAAATTTGGCGGCATTTCAGCAGGTGCTCCACCGCCGCCACGGTCCTTCGTCTGGCGGGCGCCAGACGAAAAGGTTGGGGACCACTGTCTTAGATGGACTACTGTGTCCAGTTCTAGGTGCCACATTTTAGGGACAATGTAGGCAAATTGGAAAGAGTCCAGGGAGAGCAACAAAAATGATAAAAGTTTTAGAAAACTTGACCTATGAGGAAAGTATTAAAAAAAACCCCAAACCCTGGGAATGTTCAGTTTTGAAAAAAAGACTGAGGGGGGACTTAAGTCTTCAAATTTGTAAAGCCCTGTTATAAAGATGACAGTGATTAATTGTTTCCATGTCCACTTAAGGCAGGACAAGAAGTAATGAGCTTAATCTGCAGCAAGGGAGATTTAGGTTAGATCAGTGATACTCAGACCTCAGGGGTTCAGGAGCCAAATTAGCAATCAACAGTGCCCAAAAGAGCCACAGTAGTGTGAATTCATTGTTTCATTTACTATATACTCATAGTCAAATAGTATGTCAGGGAAATATGTAGTTTTTATTTATATAAATAAATATAATTATTCTCACAGCAAAATGACTGACAACGTATTATTATTTTATCAACTACAATTGGTTAATATAGTAAAAGCATCCTGATTGGTTAATAATGAAATCACACTGTTCTAATATCATGGGTTGCAAAGAGCCGCAGGAGACACATTAAAGAGCCTCTTGCAGCTTGCGCGCCTCAGTCTGAGTATCACTGGGTTAGATATTGGGAACATTTTCCAACACTAATAAGGGGAGTTAAGCTCTGGAAGAGGCTTCCAAGGAAGGCTGTGAAACCCCCATCATCGGAGGTTTTTAAAAGCAGGTTGAACAAATGCTTGACAGGGATGGTCTAGATTTGGTCCTGCCACAGTGCAGGGGACTGGATTTGATGACTTCTCAAGGTCCCTTCCATCTCTACATTTCTATGAGCTCAGATTCCAGTATTTCTGTTGTGTTGGTTTTTTTTAATAAATCAGCTGCTATTTTTATATAGTACTTTTCACAAAATTGATTTCTTCCCCTCTTCAGTTGCTAAAAACAAAGAGCAGACTGTGTACAAAATATTTTTTCAAAAGCTTAAGTTTTAGAGAGAGTCAGAATTTTTTTCTGTCAAAATTCTGAAAAAGTTATTTTTAAATTTTTAAATAAAAAATGTGCCTAGAAAATTTAGACTGTTCATTGAAACCACTTTTTTTTTTTTGGCCAAAAGGTCTTTTGGAACAAAACGGTTTCAGTGAAAACTGAAAATTTTCTAGGGCAAGCCAACCCCTTTACATGGAAAATTTGTATTTAATCGAGAACCAGTTTTTCCTTGAAACACAGTTTTGACAGGAAAAATGTTGAGTAACATTAATTTTCCCTGACCTGCCTTATTAAAACACAACCAGGTAACTTTCAAACTAGATTGGTTAAGTGGTATTTTGTTCAATAAAATGTACAAGAACATGAGTTTTCACACGACTTGAATTTTGAACACAAACATCAATGCTGCTGAAAGCATGGAAATATTGTGTAATGCAGGTAGAGGATATCATAAATAGTAAAAGCTAGTAAAAGCACTGTAAATTATTGAAGACAAAACCTCAGCTTTAAGAAACAAATTGTGTGTATTCAATTGCCTGTCGTTATGAGCTTGACCTTGATTACTTACAAGGAGTCTTCATAATCAGTTTTCAGGGTAGGGTCCTGTGTATTTATATGAGCCATGCAAGTGGTATTTCCTCTGGATTAAGTTTAGACCAAGGTCCAGCATTCAACTTCAGGGCTGAATCAGGGTTGGGATTTGGGTTGCATTGAACACTTGAGACCTGTTCTTGGGAGGTAATGGAACTAAAAGACAGAAATCTTCCAGTATCCGTTGTTCTCATGAGATTTCTGCCAGCATGGACTGAAATTATAGCAAGGTCCTGACCATGGTATCTAAGGTCTCTGTAATCTCTACATGGTGTTAGTATTAGGATCAAATAAACAAATCACAGAACACATCTCCTAAAAGGAAAAAGGGGGTGAATGCAAGACTCTATTCCCTGTTTACACAGACTCTTACCTTCTTACTGTATGCTTCCAATTGGCCACCCAGAATAGTGGCGCTAAACGTTCACAGCAAACGCCACAGAAATCTCGTGAGTGACTCTTCATGTGAAATTCTGCCTGAACTGAAACATGGCCCTTTTGTGGTTCTGGATCTGACCCTGAATCAAAACTCTAGTCACTTTTCTTCCCAGGGACTTGCATCCGAATTGCACTGTTCCAGCTAGAAAATGTATAGGGGGGGTTAGTTGAAGCGTCCTTGATGCTCATGCTATGCTTTCTTTGGATCCATATTGATACGTTACTGTGCATACATAGCAAAACTTCCAAACTGGGGGCCCAAATCTTACATTCTAGGATCAAAACACGATGTAGGCATAATCAGTACTTAAAGAGCTCTGGGCTATTTTCAGCAACTAGGTATAAAATGCATGGCGGGAATACAAGTGCTCTGGAAATGATCCACCTAAGGCAATCAGATAATTAAGACACCATAAATCTTAACATAAATACAAATCCTGGTTTTGCTTTTGTATGACACCGGGCCCAAATTCTGCGCTGACCGATGCCCCATGTAGTCCTGTTAACCTCAGTAGGATTGCATAGTTGGTACAGAATGTTGGCCATTTTTAATTATACAGTAGCAGTGATCACAGTTAGTGCTGTTTTCATAAGCAACTCTTAAGACACTTTCTGAAGACTAAAAAAATGAAATGAAAAGGAAGAGACAAGTCTCATAGTTGAAGATAACTTCAGTTATTGCACTGAAGCTGCATACACATTGTACCATGTAGACCCCTCATTCTGTGAAACTCACTAATGTAGTTCTCCACACTGATAGAGAACAGTATATGGGCCTTAGAGTCTAGGTCATGAATAAATTAGTTATGCTCCAAGACTATTCTGTTTCATTACATTTCTGCTCACACGTTGGCATGTGTTATGCCCAAAGAGGAACTCTAAGATATATATCAATTTAATTTTGAAGTATGGGGTCTTGTCTCTCTCAGAAGCGTAGCATATATATCGTGTGACGCAGGAGTTGCCATGGAAAATACATTGACTCAATGATTTATTTATAATAATTAGAACGCACATCCTAGGCTCCAATCTAAACTCTCTCTCTTTTTTTCTAACCAAAGACCATGAGAAATAGCATAACTAAGTAAATCGTAAATTACAGGGTATGAAGTAATCGGATAATACAATTATTTTGTTTTTTAAAATAGTTGAATATTCTTTTAATTCCCAGGCAGGGCTTTGAAATGGCAACATTGCAATGGTGTTAGCTGCTAGATTCCTGCCAGTGATGATATTGTTACTGCTGAGGTCTATCTACCATCTGCTCAGTGAATTTTTGATGGATAAAGCAAATCTTATTTAGATCAGCTGAGAGTGAGGGTTTTTTTTTTTAATTAATCACTTTTGGGGAAGATTTGAAAAAAGATCAGTGACTTCTTAGGAAAATTTATACCTTGGAAAAAGCTACATGATTGCACACTGAGAATATACCTGCTAGGGTCATTTATTATTAAACCTGTTTATTACAACAGTGCCTAAAGACCAACCAAGAATGGGGCCCCATTGTAACAGGCGCTGTGCAAACACAGTAGTAGACAGTCCCTGCCCCAGAAAACTTAGTCTAAAGAGGGGATCTAATTGGCTTAACCACAATGGGGGATTATATTTTCGGGGGGGAGGAAGGGGAATAATGCAATAGACTTGTTCTGGGGCGGGGGCTACTATGGAAAGTCTTGTGTTTGCTTTAAATAAGTTCTTTAGTGCCCCAAAATGGACAAGACATCTCTTGGGATGTGGCAGCTGTTGGTCCTATACCAGGGACCCATGATGTGCATTTCATTATAGCTATATAGACCTAGTTATACACAGTGCAGGGCATCATTTTCAAAGTGTGTGTAACAATTCTCCCTGATCTAAATGGTAGTATTTTATGCTAACTTTTTAAAAAATCATCCTTGCCACCCTCATGTTGGCACACAAAGCAGAAACCAGTCTCTTGCATTCCTCTGTCCATCTGCTCTCTGGTGTTGAGATCAACTGTTCTGGCCTCCCCGCTATGGCCTCTCCCTCAGGTTTCTCTTGGATGCCCTTGTTTCCTCACAGCACATGACAGCTTCAAGTGGGAGTCTGTGTGTTGGCATCCAGAATACATACCACAAATACGTCCAGCGTTTCCTTCTGGTTCTGGTGGAAATGAGCTGCTCGTTGGTGATCTCTCAGATCTCACAAGATTGATGACAGGGTTTGGAAGTGGTGATGCCTTGGGCACATAGTGCCCATGTGTGGATGAGATTGGTCTTATAGCAACTTGTTGCATGGCAGGAGCTGCTGCCGCATGGGTCTTCTAATGGTCCTTTCCTCACGCCCGCAAAGAGGACATTTGGAGTCTGCAGGCTTTTTACAGCCTTTGGGCTTCACTAGCATCCATGGAGTGGCCCTGTTGCTATTTGTTGTGAGGGGATTCATCAGCTCATGCATTTCTCTAGTGCTTAGGGAGCTGTTATTACCACTGTTTACAGCATTATTGTGACCATTACTGGAACACCATCTCCAGTTCTTATGTCCGCACCTTAAAAGGGATGTTGAATAATAAGAAAAGATTCAGACAAGAGCTAGAAGGTCTGGGCAATGTGTTTTCCAGTGAGAGACCAAAAAAGCTCACTCTATTCGGTTTAACTGAGAGAGGACTTGAGCACAACCCATAAGCGAGTAATATTTTTAAAGCAGGTGGCTCTTTAATCTAACAGGTAAAGACATAACAAGACCCAGTGGCCAGAAGCTGAAGCTAGACAAATTCAGGCTAGAAATATGGTGTCCGATTTTAACAATGAGATGAATTAGCCATTGGAACAATTTACCTAACAATGGGGTACAGTCTACATTCTCTCACAATTCTATTGTCTGTTATGCAGGACATTGGACTAGATGATCATAGGGCTCTTCTGACCATAAAAATTATGTACACCAAGTATTTTGTTTCCCATGATTTTTGCTGGGAGCAGATTTGGGGCTGCTGTATTCCGTTCCTGGGCCAAATTCTCTGCTGGTGTAAAGATACCCAGCTCCACTGAAGTCTGTAGAGCTGTGCAAATTTACACCAAAAGAAAATTTACCTCTTGGGTTTTTGCTTGCAAGTAACAGAGAGGCAACCTAGGTGCCAATGTGACCAACTGCACTTAAGTGTTGGTCTTATTCCAGCAAGTTGCTTCAAGTTCCTCATTCTACAAGTTGAGGCAACATAACGTGCGGTTGATACACTGCATGCACTTTATAATCTTAAAATGCCCAAAAGAGAAAGCAAATAAATTAGATTATATAATTTGCTGTTTAATGGATGGAAACCTTCAAGGTTTTACTTTAATTTCCAATGACATACCTGCTGGAGACTTTTGTCCTATTAGAAGCTGAAGGTCTCCTTTGGGTTTATTACCCTGTGCTCTCTTCATTCATTCATTCAACAAACCACGTAAGCATTTCAGAGTTTCATTTCAATTTGGTAATGGGTCTAGAAAAAGCCATCTCTTTCCGTGATGTAGAGCTCTCCAAAAAGTTACATCAATAGCATTGTAAGCATGTCACTTCCATAGCATTTGCTTGAACTTTACTGGAAGAACTCTTGTAATTCTTCTCTTCCAACATTTTAATAGTCAAAGTTTGAAACAAAGTTTTACCTAACAGAAAATAAAAATGACTACTGCATAGTAGTTTTTAATTACCTGGTATCAATAGATAGCCAGTATTTTGCTGCTCTATTGGCTGTCTGGGATGTTAGATATGTAAGAGTCTTTTAGATGTAATTAGAGGTGTGTTCTTCTATATAATTGCTAATTCAGGTAATTGACGGTGAGTTCCTTTTTGATGGCCTGATTTTGATCTGACTTATGCTGGTTACACTCCATTGCCTTCAATAGAGTTGCTCCTGATTTACAGTAATGTAAATGAGGCCCCATGTGTTCTGAGGAGTACCATAGCCTAATGGGTGCTCTTAGATCATTCCTTATGGCACAGGAGGGAGAGGCTCAGGTATAGAGGCTCACTGCATTGACCAGAAACAAGGACTAGCACTTTAGAGGGCTGGGGGGAAGATTGTGAGTTTATATTTAATTTTATTCCACATGTGACTAGTTAACAGAGAAAAAAGAGGGGCCTTGTGAGAATTACATGGGAGGCTGCTTTCAGGAATCAGAGCCTGTAGCAGAGTCAGCTTCTAGGCAACCTAACAAGCATTGCTGGGCTGTAGCAGGCTGCCTGGTTGGCTCAGAAGAAGTCCAGCAGCTGCTCAGAGCATTCACCCACAGCTGCGATAGCTCCTCCTTGTTCTCAGACTTGTATCTGCCTTGGCCCCAACTGTGCCCCTGCCTTGCCTCACTCCGAGTGACCTGATTCTGACCAGAGGCGCCAACTCTTGGCTTCTAACTCCAGCTGTGACCCAGGGCTCTGGCACCTGGCCTCTGGACTCCAGCTCTGACCCTGGACTCTGATTTCCTGGTTACTGACTCCTGCTCCAATCTCTAGACATGACCACCATGTCCTGGTCACCAACAGGTATATCCAATATCCAACCTCTACAACAACTGAAAAGAGCAGCAGCAAAATGTGATTAAAGGGGATTAAGCATGTGCTTGGCTGAGTTGGACCTGAATATTCAAAGCCCAAGGTGAGCATTATTGCCTTTTATGTAGCATGAGAGTCTTAGACAGGTGAGGATCTTTGTTTTTAAGGGGAATCTCACACACACACACACACACACACACACACACACACACACACACACACACTTGCTACAAACATGCAGACAAGGTCAGCTGCCTCTGGCTGAGTATTGAAGTATCACTTGTGCACACCATAGACAGTCTCTTACCTATTTGTTAAGGGTGTTACCTGGATCAGTAGTGAGGTGGTAGCTATGTTGATGGGAATAAAGTCGGTATAACTACATCACTCAGGGGTATGGACATAAGTTGGTAGTATAGACCAATCCTTAGAGGAAAGAAGAGTAGTGACTCTATCTTTCACGTTCTGCTATGTCGGGGGGTCGGCAACCTTTCAGAAATGGTGTGCCGAGTCTTCATTTATTCACTCTACTTTAAGGTTTTGCGTGCCAGTAATACATTTTAATGTTTTTAGAAGGGCTCTTTCTATAAGTCTATAACTAAACTACTGTTGTATGTAAAGTAAATAAGGTTTTTAAAATGTTTAAGAAGCTTCATTTAAACTTAAATTAAAATGCAGAACCAACTGAAAATCAGTTCACGTGCTGCCTTCGGCACGTGTGCCGCAGGTTGCCGACCCCTGTGCTATGTGCTTCTCTTTGCCCAAAAACTGTGGTTGATTGCGACAATAATCCAGCTTCTGCCAGCTCCCTTGAAAACACAAACTCATACACTTGTCTGCTAGTAGATGCACATAGTGGCTGAGATTTTTTTCAAAGCCCATTAAACGTAATGGGAATTCTGTGTGCAAACAGCCAAAGCAAGTTTGCAAAGGTCAGCCAATGCACTGATACTAGAACTAGAACTGGTTGGAGGGCAAAATTTTCATCCTGCAAAAAATTTCAAGGTTTTTTTTTTTAAATTCATTTTGTAGGGGGACAAAAAGTCAAAATCTCTAATTTTTTCATAGGAATGAAATGCCAAAAAATTTCATTTTGGAAACACCAAGTGGTCCCCTGGCCAGCCTGTCTAGGCTCCTTGAAAGTTCCAGTGGAATTGACGCATTCCCTCAGAACATTTGGATTCCATTGAAACTGCACTTTCTGACAGAAAACTCTTTCCATCAGAAATTTTTAAACCAGTTTTAGCTGATACCAGTAGATTCTGCATACCAGCAGCCAGATATACACTGATTCACATGGCTGATCCACCTGTAGAACATGCCACATATTCATTGCATTAAATAGGATGAGTTCACACAGAGAAAAAGTTCTTCAGCCCAGCTCAGATTTTTGCTTTTCATCTTTCATTGAATTCCTTTTGCCCTCCTCCCATGTCAGTATTTTTCCCCTCGATCCTGTTTCTCCATTGGTTTTAATTTAGCTCATCCTTTGACACCTTATATTCTTGAGTCCATGCACTCCTCCCTTTCTGGTTGCTTGTGTTGTGCAAAGATTAATTTTATAGCCATCTTCTATTGTAGACAAATTACACTTGGCTTTTTTTCTGCCATGGCACACAATTGCTGAGACTGTTAGCTTTATAAAGTGATTATGGAAAAAGTGTCAAGATCCATTTAATTGAATCTGTAAATCAAACTGAAATTTTAGCACTATTTGCAATAAAAATAAGTGAGTGTAGGTGTAATCCATGACTCATCTATAACTTATTATCCTCCTTTATTGGTAATATGGAGGTGCCTGGAGGTCTCAGACAAGATCATGGCCCTAGTGTGCTAGGTATCATACAAATACATAGTAAGGGACAGTTTCTGTCTTAAAGAACGTACATTTGAAGTAATAAATGAAATCCACAGCATGACTAGTCTCATCCTGAAAATGATACACCCTCTTCTGCTTCAGCGTAAGTGAAAGTGGAAGGTTGTATAACTAAGGCCTGATTCTCATCTCACCTATGCTGTTTTTTCCATGGAGGTAACTCCATTGATTTCATGGGGGTTCTTGTGACTTATATATATGAAAGCACAAACAAAAAAGCGTGAAACAATTAAATACATTACAGTTTACAAAGATCAGCATCAGCACTTGTGCTGTTGGCTACAATATGTACCAGGATTTTTGGTTTACGTGAAGCTCAATTATAATCATTCTTGAAATACTGTCTGTGCTTGAAAAAACAGCAGAGCGATGTGACTGTGCATGGAAGGTTCTGTTTCCACCTCATGGAGTTTACCCAAGCCTACTGTGACGTTTGCAAGAGGTTAGGGGTCTTAGTTCACATGCTAATGAACATCACATACTTATTTCAGCATGGCTCAATTGCAGTCTTTACTCAGATGATTTTAGCACAGGTGTACAACCTGGGTATTGTCAGAATCTTTTCTTGGTGATATGAGATGCATCATGGTAATCTCACTGAATACAGTAGCTGCCCTGAAGCATCTCACTCAATAACCTGGAAAGCAGCTCCTGTTCCTACTGTCAGTTGTACAACATAGGACAACTGGTCTGCAGCTTAAAGATCATATTTAAAAGAGGTCTTTAATATCCATTGATTCTGATTAATCATTACCTATTCTAAGCAGAAATATGCCCTTTTCTACACTTTCTCCTTTTCAAAAAACAGCCTACACCCATATCGCAGGTAATCTCAGGAAATTGGTACTTATGGTAGCTGGGTAAAACACTCATTCAGTCTATTCTTTTCCTCCAAAGAATTAATTTGCTGCTAATACTTTCTGCCTAAAGAAGCCAAAGGGAAATCCTGCAATGGAGATTCTTATAGACCCAATATGGGTTCTAGTGATCCCTACTCTGGAATATGGCCATATTAACATACATATTGTACGTTTCGAGCTAACTTCAGAAATGGAAAAGAAATCTTCTGAAATAAATGGGACCGTACAAAGTATCAGGCTAATAAGTCAAGCCTCCAAAAGGTACCTGGAAGATGGGAGAAATTTATATCTCATATAAAGGAATATGAAGTTGAACAACTGAGTTAGAGGCAAGAAGGGAATCAGTGTAGCACACCCTGAGCCACACACTAAGCAGCAAGGCGGAGCGTAGCGTCAGCCAATTATAAAAGTGAATGCTGTCCAAGACATAAAGCAAAAATTTGACCCCCTTGCCCATGGACATAACATACACACATAGGCATGAGGGGACAGGAGCACAGTGTTAGCTCTAGGGCTGGTTGAACATTTTCCATGAAAACTATATTTTTGATGGGAAAATTGGGTTTTTGATTAAACATTTTTTTTGCAAAAAAGATCAGTTTACCACAGAACATTTCAATTTTTGTATTGAAACACTGTGCTGCTGGCACTCCCATGATGTACTGTAGCAGTTCAGCGGGAAGTGGGATTTCAATGCATCATGAGAGATGTAGTCTGGTTGGGAACCCTGACCCATAGGCGAGAATAGGGGAACGAGGGCTCCAAACTACAACTCCCATGAGGCACCATGATGATGGCTTTGGTTTTCAGGCAAATGTTTTTGAGGCTTTGATATTTCACCTAAAAGTTTAAATGTTTCATGAGGATAAAATATAATTTTCCAACCAGCTCTAATTTTATCACACGTGGTGCAGGTAAAGTAGCAGGGAGCATGTCCAGCCTGCTGGGAGCTGGTGTAATGCACACCCAGCTTGCAGCAGGGACTCGGAACATGTGTACTGAGGCCCTATTTTCATTTTCTGGGTTTGGCAGTAGCAGGATATGTAGTTGAGATCCCCAACTGGAGTGCTCACGTGAGCCATTAGCTCAGTTATTTATGTAGGTAGATGTTCCTTGTTAGGCTTCCCATTCATGAAGAGCAAAAACATATACATTAAGTCTGGATCTCTTTAATAGCAGATTAACGAAAACTACAAACAAGAACACAACACGTTTACATCCACATCTGCATAGATGTAGCAGGTGGCTGTGAAACAGTCACTCCTCAGAGTTCAATGCTCGCTCAGCAGAGCCAAGAGGTGCAGGCTGCAGCTAAGAGCCGGTTCCGGTTTCGGTGGTGCTTGATGTAGGCGAAGGAAGTCAGTCATGTAACTGTGGAATCCATGAGAGCAACACCGGCAGCGAGAGAGCCCCGTCTCTTACTCTACTCTAGCAATTGCCATTTTGAACTGCCTGAGATCGCACAAGCATGTGCAATAATGGTCTCACTTAGGACTAAGGCTGTTTATTTCCCAGCTTTATTCGTAGGACATGGGTCAGGATTCTGAATGGTAATACCCCATCACATGGCATATGTCAGTATCCATTGGCTCCAGTGCCTCCTTCCATCCTGTGGTTCAAAAATCAGAATACTATCTTCTATATTTACATAGCTCCACCCTGCCCCCACTCACTAATTCTAACAAAGTTAGCGCTCTTGGGGGAAAAGTAGTAAATGACCTAACAGAATGCTCCATCCGTCCGTGAAACAGTTTTCATTGACGAATCCTGGAAACTTGTGCCAATTAGAATATTGACAGAACAGGAAAAGCGTTGCCCTGCGGTGGAGCAACATGAAGCTTATGGTTAATGGAAAGCCTTTTTCACAGTGTGCTTTGTTTGAAGGTGCTGGGAAAATAATGATGATCGAAGTAGACAAGTGCTGTCTCTATGTGCTGATTGTGAATGCAATATGAGAGCATTGTAATAATTCATTAGAGTTAACCTCCCACCCCTTTGGTGATTCAGCAGCATGACCTTTCTGATGGAAGGAGCACCTTTAAATTTGTCACTGCTAGAAAGGCATGGATGGTGTGCTTATTGTCCATGTGGTGTGGGTGCTGTTTTGTGGCAACCTCTGTCTTTGTTGAACTGGGGCTTGCCAGAGCTGAAAATGATTCTCTACAATTTGAGCTAAGGAGCCAAGGCTCTCAAGCTGAGACTCACATCCTGTGTGGATCAGGCATTAAGGGTGATGTGGCCTGTGGCTTATATTTGCTCATGAGCTTGCATATATTTGGCTAGTTAGGCTATTTCCCTACAAGTAATGTGAGTCTTTACTGGACACACCTGCTGCATAGTCAGCAATATAAATAATCACTGTAGGGATGTCTCCAAGCACATTTCCTGCCCTTTAACCATATGTTTGTTGCTGGCAGCTGAGCAATATCCGCAGCACCATGTCAGTCTGTGGGTTGAATAATTGTGCCCCTGTGTTATCCTGGAGCACTCCAGAGTTGGCTGATTTTTTTTTTCAGCTCTCTGGTATCTTTCTCAGCACTGGCAGCCCAAGAATTCATGGTCAGAAATCATGAGCTTTGCTGAAAGAGTATTAGATTTGGGTTTTTTTTTTAATTAGTTAGGGTTTTGTGTTTTTTTTGTTTTTTTGGTCTGGCTTCTGGTTTGTGAATGGCACCAACTCGACCCCCAGTTTCTGAGACACATAATAAAACATTAAAGACTCAGCCTTTAAATGCATATAGGGAGTGCAGGCCACACAGCTCTCTATTTGACTCTTTCGGAAGTACAGTGCTCCTTTGTCCAGCCCTCTGCTCGCTATACTCCCAGATGGATGATGCTAGGAAGTGTCTTCTTTTTGAGTGCAAAGTTCAAGAACTTCCATGCTTTTCAGTGCACTAGGGCATAATGAGAGCCCAGGGTTTTGTTTGTATGAACAAAGTTAGGGAAGAAGAATGGGCTACAGTAGAACCTCAGAGTTATAAACCCCAGAGTTACGAACTGACCAGTCAAGCACACACTTCATTTGGAACCAGGAGTACGTAATCAGGCAGCAGCAGAGACCCCCTTCATCCCCCCCAAAAGGGTAAAGACAATACAATACTGTGTTAAGCTTAAAGTGTCAAAGCTGAAGTAAGTGAGTGTTCAGTTGTAAACTTTTGAAAGAGCCACCATAACGTTTTGTTCAGAGTTGCAAACATTTCAGTTACGAACAAACTCCATTCCCAATGTGTTTGTTACTCTGAGGTTCTACTGTAGTTGGTGCACTGAACTGAGATCCAAATCTGGGTCCAATTTCCATCCTTCCTTCAAAATCCCTGCATGCTTCAATTTTTCATCTGTGAAATGGGAATAATCCAAATTCTTTTTTTCTCCCACTCTGCCCTATATTTTTAGATTGTAAGCTCTTCAGGGCAGGCCGCTTACGATGTATATAGTCCACAATGGGGCCTGATCTCATTTGGGCTCTCAGCACTGCTTTGATGTAAATAACAATAATATAAACTGGGTATGTTCTTATACATTATATAAGAATATAATAAAATAAATAATGATAATTATAATCATTATAAAATAGTATAGAATATATTATAATATATAATCGCATATTTATTATATATTATTTCTATATTATAATGTTATATACTATATTATATTATTTTATTATATTTTTTAATCATTTTGAACAAATCAAAGAAACATGATGAAATGCCTTTGAAAGGAAAATCTAGATTTTTTTTTTATTCCTTAGTCAATTTCTTATCACTGTAGGATAAAGTTTTAACAACCAAGAACATTATTAGTTAGTCTTTGGATTATACACTGTGACTCATTATTCGGATATGTCTAGACAACGTTAAGAAGAGATACAGTAAGATTACTTTTTTCAGGCTGAACAGCGAAGTGCTGTATAAAATAATAGGACTTCCTAAGGGAAAAGGATTTAAAGTATTATGCGGCTGTAAGAAATGGGATTAGATACAGGAGAGGTTTAGGGGTTGCTTCTAAAAAAAATCTCCAGTCACTGTGAAACGTGAAGGATCGGTACAAATGGAAAGCATTTTGTGCTGGAATGTTATAAATAGTTGAGCAAGGTCAAAGATAGGAGCAAAGGTTCCCTGATGCAGATGAGTAGATTTTTTTTATTATTATTATTAAAAAAAAAAAGATTAAATGGTTCATTTGATACCTGTGGTGTCAGATAAAGGTAAGTGCGGACAGCTTTTAATTTGGTGTTCTGTTACATTGCATTATGGGATCACATTATTAATTTATTTTTAAATATAAACCTGGTCAGACATCCCTACCTCTGGGTTTCACAATGCACTTCGTCTTCTGCAGGTCAGTTCTAGTAGACAGGGGACCCAAATGCTGGCACCCAGACGAGGGGATGCACTAGGTAGGAAATCCAGAGGTGGGTAGTGACGCTTGATCATCCAATAAGCTCTCTGGGCTCCAGCTCTCTACGAGTGCAGGGATCTTAACACTGTAAAAGTAAGCGTTCCATGACTCTCTGGATCTACGCTGTCATAACTGAGAGCAGAATATGGCCTTCTGAGTTGCGAGTCCTGCATATTGCTGCAACTCAAGCTTAAACGCTAGAGCCATCATAATCCACAAACAGTAAATCTTAAACTGAACCCAGAGGTGGCAATCTCCTGTAGATCTCTTGTACATCTTTATTCAGAAAAGTATGTTATACTCTGGGGGTTGAGGGGGGCGGGGAAGAGCCTTTTGTGTGGCTAAACACCTCTGACTGGCTGAAATACACTCAGGACTGCAGCAGCCTGGTGGTGGTGAAATTAGTGCACCTCATTCCACTGCCCCAACATTTGTTGCATAAAAGGATCATGCTGGGAGAGCAATACAGCCGTGCACAGACAATCCAGAAAGTTTTTGGAGAGTGTTGGGGGCAACTTCCTGGTACAAGCAAGTGCTGGAGGAACCGACTGGGGGCCATGCTCCTCTTGACCTGCTGCTTACAAATAGGGAAGAATTGGTAGGGGAAATAAAAGTGGGTGGCAACCTAGGCAGCAGTGACCATGAGATGGTTGAGTTCAGGATCCTGACGGAAGGAAGGAAGGAGAGTAGCAAAATATGGACCCTGGACTTCAGAAAAGCAGACTTAGACTCCCTTAGGGGAGAGAGAGACAAATTGGAGGATTGGGCCAAAAGAAATCCGATGAGATTCAACAAGGACAAATTCAGAGTTCTGCACTTAGGACGGAAGAATCCCAAGCACCACTACAGGATGGGGACCAACTGGCTAAGCAGCAGTTCTTCAGAAAAGAATCTGGGGATTACAGTGGATGAGAAGCTGGATATGAGTCAGCAGTGTGTCCTCATTGCCAAGAAGGCCAAAGGCATATTGGGCTGTATTAGTAGGAGCATTGCCAGCAGATCGAGGGAAGTGATTATTCTCCTCGACTCGGCACTGGTGAGGCCACACCTGGAGTATTGCGTCCAGTTTTAATCCCCCCACTACAGAAGGGATGTGGACAAATTGGAGAGAGTCCAGTGGAGGGCAACAAAAATGATTACGGGGATAGGGCTGATAACTTACAAGGAGAGGCTGAGGGAACTGGGGTTATTTAGTCTACAGAAGAGAAGAGTGAGTGGGGATTTGATAGCAGCCTTCAACTACCTGAAGATGGGTTCCAAAGAGGCTGGAGGTTGGCTGTTCTCAGCGGTGGCAATTGACCGAACAAGGAGCAATGGTCTCAAGTTGCCGTGTGGGAGTTCTAGGCTGGATATTAGGAAACACTATTTCTCTAGGAGAGTGGTGAAGCACTGGAATTGGTTACCTGGGGAGGTGGTGGAATCTCCTTCCTTAGAGGTTTTTAAGGCCCAGCTTGACAAAGCCCTGGCTGGGATGATTTAGTGGGTGTTGGTCCTGCTTTGAGCAGGGGGTTGGACTAGATGACCTCCTGAGGTCTCTTCCAACCATAATATTCTATGATTCTAAATACAGCCGGCCTTCCCTAACAATAACTACAATTCTCCTTAGAAAAGTTCTACAAAAATAGAATGGGCCATGTTGTCCAATCTAAAACATTTACAATAAAAATGTCTTGCCATACACTGCAAATGCCCAAAATAAACTAATGAAACTGTTTCAAGCGGGCTGCATTTTTTAAAAAATAAACCGATCCAAAATGCATTCCTTTACATGAAGGCACCCTCACTCCATGTTGCTTAAGCTAAGTATTATTAGCTGTCTTCATAAGGAAATGAAGCTGAAACAATGCCTAAATACATAAATGGAGAGGTTGGCAGGTATCATTGGAAATCTGCTACCTTTTCTTGGTGGGGTTTTTCTTTTTACAAACCAAAATTCTGAGATGTAATGGCAAGTGTGCCCATTCACCACTGCCCTCTATTGGATGAACTCACAACTGCTCAACCATGTGTCATAGGCTCACAGAAATTCTCCATTAGCTCAAGTTGTAGAGGCCAGTGCTTTTGGAGGAGAGGAGGTTCTAAGTGTCCATGGTGTGCAGCACTGACACCACCAGGAAGTCCTGGTTGGGCATGGATTTGTTACACTGACCATAGTACTTATGTTTATGTATTTTAAGAGGTTTAACATTCTCCTACATTGCTCTAGACTATTGACTTTAAATCCGCCACTGCATCTCTGGTGAGTTAGCAATGTATGTTATTGTGAAGGCACGGGATTTTCCTCTACCCAGAGAGATTAAAAAGACTCGGACTGTTCATCTTAGAAAGGAGACAACTAAGAGGGATATGATAGAACTTATTCAATCATGAATGGTGAGTAGAAAGTGAATAGAGAAGTGTTATTTGCCCTTAGAATCATAGAATCATAGAATCTCAGGGTTGGAAGGGACCTCAGGAGGTCATCTAGTCCAACCCCCTGCTCAAAGCAGGACCAAACCCAACTAAATCATCCCAGCCAGGGCTTTGTCAAGCCTGACCTTAAAAACCTCTAAGGAAGGAGATTCCACTACCTCCCTAGGTAACCCATTCCAGTTCTTCACCACCCTACTAGTGAAAAAGTTTTTCCTAATATCCAACCTAAACCTCCCCCTCTGCAACTTGAGACCATTACTCCTTGTTCTGTCATCTTCTACCACTGAGAACAGTCTAGATCCATCCTCTTTGGAACCCCCTTTCAGGTAGTTGAAAGCAGCTATCAAATCCCCCCTCATTCTTCTCTTCTGCAGACTAAACAATCCCAGTTCCCTCAGCCTCTCCTCATAAGTCATGTGCTCCAGCCCCCTAATCATTTTTGTTGCCCTCCGCTGGACTCTCTCCAATTTATCCACATCCTTCTTGTAGTGTGGGGCCCAAAACTGGACACAGTACTCCAAATGAGGCCTCACCAGTGCTGAGTAGAGGGGGATGATCACATCCCTCGATCTGCTGGAAATGCCCCTACTTATACAACCCAAAATGCCATTAGCCTTCTTGGCAACAAGGGCACACTGTTGACTCATATTCAGCTTTTCGTCCACCGTAACCCCTAGGTCCTTTTCTGCAGAACTGCTACCCAGCCATTCGGTCCCTAGTCTGTAGCAGTGCATGGGATTCTTCCGTCCTAAGTGCAGGACTCTGCACTTGTCCTTGTTGAACCTCATCATATTTCTTTTGGCCCAATCCTCTAATTTGTCTAGGTCCCTCTGTATCCTATCCCTACCCTCCAGCGTATCAACCACTCCTCCCAGTTTAGTGTCATCTGCAAACTTGCTAAGGGTGCAGTCCACACCATCCTCCAGATCGTTAATGAAGATATTGAACAAAACCGGCCCCAGCACCGACCCTTGGGGCACTCCACTTGATACCGGCTGCCATCTAGACATGGAACCATTGATCACTACCCGTTGAGCCCGACCATCTAGCCAGTTTTCTATCCACCTTACCGTCCATTCATCCAGCCCAGACTTCTTTAACTTGCTGGCAAGAATACTGTGGGAGACTGTATCAAAAGCTTTGCTAAAATCCAGAAATAGTACATCCACTGCTTTCCCCTCATCCACAGACCCGGTTATCTCGTCATAGAAGGCAATTAGGTTAGTCAGGCATGACTTGCCCTTGGTGAATCCATGCTGACTGTTCCTGATCACTTTCCCCTCCTTTAAGTGGTTCAGGATTGATTCCTTGAGGACCTGTTCCATGATTTTTCCAGGGACTGAGGTGAGACTGACTGGCCTGTAGTTCCCTGGATCTTCCTTCTTCCCTTTTTTAAAGATGGGCACTACATTAGCTTTTTTCCAGTCATCCGGGACCTCCCCCGATCGCCATGATTTTTCAAAGATAATGGCCAATGGTTCTGCAATCTCATCGGCCAACTCCTTTAGCACCCTCGGATGCAGCGCATCCGGCCCCATGGACTTGTGCTCGTCCAGCTTTCCTAAATAGCCCCGAACTACTTCTTTCTCCACAGAGAGCTGGTCACCTCCTCCCCATACCGTGCTGCAGAGTGCAGCTGTCTGGGAGCTGACCTTGTCTGTGAAGACAGAGGCAAAAAAAGCATTGAGTACACTAGCTTTCTCCACATGTAACACAAGAACCAGGGGTCACCCACTGAAATGAATAGGCAGCCGGTTTAAAACAAACATAAGGAAGTACTTCACACAACACACAGACAGCCTGTGGAGCTCATTGCCAGGGGATGTGAATGCCAAAAGTATAACTGGGTTCAAAGAAGGGAGCAGGGTCCCAGAGTCTGGGCTCCAGCTTGAGCATCTACGCCACAGTTTGATAGCCCTGCAGCCCGAGCCCCACAAGCCTGAGTCAGCTGACCCTGGTGTTTTATTGCAGTGTAGAAATACGCTCAAGGGCCACCCCCGACACTAGGCCAGGTTGTCTGTCCACTGTTACTCTCATGCAAAAAAATACTCTCCTTTCCTGGAGCACTTTTTCCCCAGGCTCCCTGGCCTGACAAGCGCCCCAGGGAGCTCTCGGTTTCTAGGATTCCCCCTTTTTAGGTTCTCTGTCCTAGGAACTTGCTATCCGCTTACCCCAGCCTTATGTTCTTATGTTATGTTCCCAGCCTTCCTCCCCTGGGAGCAGAGTTTGTTTGGCTCAGGCTGTCTGGAGCTTCCTGAGGTCCTTAGCCTTTTATCATGCTCATGTGCTTGCCTTCCAATTAACTGTCTTCCCTTCCAGTTACCTGACACAGTGACTTACCTATTCCCAGATGAACATCGGTTGCCTCAATTCCACCCTGTGCAGCCTGTCAGAGGTAGGCTGAGTCCCTGCCCCTTCAGAGGGCCAGCTACCCTCTGACAGTAATCAAATGTACAGTGAATGCCTTCCTATGTATGGATAAAACATCAGAGGTATAACATCACAATGGTAATGCAAGTGCTTGGTTTTCCATTTGATAAATTGGGCTCCATTTTCTTAATATGAATGTGTAATATTTTATATACAGAGGTATGGGCTCCCCTAGATTGACACACGAGTTACATTAGAGTTCGCTGGATCATTATCTTAATGCTGCTTCATCATTTGACTGGTGTAGCCTTCACTGAGGCAGTCTGGAAATCAAGAGGATCCACCTGGACTATTGGATAGTTCAGTGATGTCATTGAAGGCTTCATAGAGGGAGGCTCTCTCGAGGTAACACTTTGTGGATAAGCAGCAAAGAGTCTGTGGCACCTTATAGACTAACGAATACGTCTGTTAGTCTATAAGGTGCCACAGACTCTTTGCTGCTTTTACAGATCCAGGCTAACACGGCTACCCCCTCTGATACTTTGTGGATAGATACTTTGGTGATGAGCACAGTAAAAGAACTTACAGAGAATAGAATGGAAAATGTAAATGGGCAAGACAGGAAAATATAAGTTATAGGGTCACTAGGGAAAGAATACATAAGATATTTATCTGAAATATGGAACTGAATAATTGCTGGCGGAAAAAGAAGATTGCTGTCAAATAAGCTGTATAAAGAAAATTGGGGTCGTCTTGTGAATCCTTGGTTTGTGTAAATGAAGCCTGTCTCTTAGAAATCAGTTTAACTCTTTTACAGTGCCTTTGTGGCCTATGAAACTTTTCATTATTATGGAAAGGATGATTCAGGCACAAATACCTGCCCTTTTGACAGGAAGACAAATTGGCTTCTATATCTATTTTTACAATTCATTTTCTCTAAATTGTAAAAAGGAGGATTTACTTTATATTGGAAATTGCATTTATTTTTTTAAAAAGATAAAATTTCCTATGCAGAGAGGAGGAAAAGCTTGTCACGTTTTGCATTTAGTGATTTTAATAAGCCTAGTGACCCACATCCAAGAGATTTGTTCCCTCCTTCTTGATTATATTTTCTAATATGCTTCAATGTTCAACCAAGCTAATCACATACTGGGATGATATAATATGAGGAAATCATTTATTCAATGGCCTGATTCTGCCAGCCTTGATCCTAGCTGACCTGATCGAAAGCCTACTGAAGTCAATAGAACATAAGAACGGCCATACTGGGTCAGACCAAAGGTCCGTCTAGCCCAGAATCCTGTTTGTCGACAGTGGCCAATTGCCAGGTGCTTCAGAGGAAATGAACAGAATAGAGAAAAATCAACTGATCTATTCCCTGTCTCCCATTCCCAGCTTCTGGTAAACAGAGGCTGGGGACACTTCAGAGCATGGTTTTGCATCCCTGCTGATCCTGGCTAATAGCCTTTGATGGACCTGTCCTCCATGAACTTATCTAGTTCTTTTTCGAACCCTGTTATAGTCTTGACCTTCACAACATCCTCTGGCAATGAGTTCCACAGATTGACTGTGTGTTGTGTGAAGGAATACTGCCTTTTGTTAGTTTTAAACCTATTAATTTTGTTTGGTGACTGCTAGTTGTTGTGTTATGAAAAGGAGTAAATAAAACTTCCTTATTTATTTTCTCCACACCAGTCATGATTTTATAAACTTCTATTCTATCCTCTGTTAGTCATCGCTTCCAAAAATGAAAAGTCCTAGTCTTATTAGTCTCTCCTCATATGGAAACTGTTCCATACTCCTAATCATTTTGGTTCCAATTCCTATATATATATATGAGATTGGGCAACCAGCTCTGCACACAGTATTTAAGATGTGGGAGTATCATGCATTTATATAGAGGCAATATGATATTTTCTGTCTTGTTTTCTATCCCTTTCATAATGATTCCTAACATTCTGTTTGCTTTTTTGACTGCCGCTAGGATTCCTATTTATTTCAATGGACAGTGGATCAACTCTGATGACTAATATCTCACTCTGTAAGTTCTCCCATTCATGTAAATGAGTGGGACTATCTGATGAGTTAATGCAGTGGCGGCAAGTTGTATGGGCCCGTGGTGCCTGTGCTCCAGGAATATTCAGAGCATGGCGGTCCGGCTCCACCAATGTTCGGGGACGGGTCTCTCCCCCAGCCCTGCCTGCCTCCCCCTGAGCATCTCCCAGCCCTGCCTGCCACCCCCGGGTGCTTTAAAAGGACCTAAGCTCCCCCCCACCACCAGCACTGGCAGGGCAGTGGGGCTAAAGCGGCTTCCTGCCTGCCCTCACTCCGCGTAGCATGCCACTCCCAGAAGCGGTTGGCACGTCCCTGCGGTCCCTGAGGGTGTGTCTCCGTGCATTGCCCCCGCCCCAAATGCCGACTCTGCCATTGGAACTGCAGCCAATGGGAGCTGTGGGGGCAGTGCCTGTGGAGATCCCCGGTCCCCTGCCAGTGAGGTGTGCGGGTTGCTTTTGGGAATTCAAAAGGCATAAATATGGGGAGAAAACATCTATACAAGTTTTACTCTGGCTTTTTTAGCTGCTTTTCTAAAATTTATGATACATTATAAGACAACAGACTTCACATGGGATTCTTTAGTCTCAGCCACACAAGCCCTTTTTGTTATTGACAACTGAAAATATAAAAAAATCTCCTGCAGTAATTAATAAATTATGAGCCATTACCCTGGAGACTGAGGCAGTTTCTAAATAATTACCAATAACAAGCATGTCAGTGCTTTTATTAAAATAGTCATGAGAACAAAATTAGCCCTCGCTGGTTTTAAAGCTTTATACGCTTGCTTGTGTATCTGGAAGAACATCAATATCAAATGAGATTAGAAAGAGGATGGAGTTGCCAATGAGAGCAGGGGACCGGACTGTGTTAGTCCTTTGTTCCTAACTAGAAACAAACTAATGACGAGGCTTACAATAGAAGAGGTGAGATCCTGCAAACCCTGATGCAAATGAATAGTTTTTAGGCCCAGGGCTCCGGGAAGGTGTTTTGGGACTCTGTCCCCTGCTGTGCTAGCCAGTACTCTGTCCCCTGTGGAATATACTCCTTGTGATATGAATGCTTCATCATCTGGGACTACTTGAGTCTGCAAGCTGAAAACTAGCTTTCCAACTGCATTCAGCTAAAAGCCTGGGCACTGAAACATCCACAGAAAGCCAGCCCCAAAAGGGTGTGGAAAAAAAGCAATACAAGTTCACCTTTAGATCCAAGCAAATCCTTGTGGAAATGCTTTTGCAGTATTGAACCAGCTGATAATTATATGGAGAGTTCCTTTAAACGCCTGTTTTGTTTTTGAAATACCCCAAAGCCTGTTCAGCACAATTTGAACTAATTAATGAAGCAAACTAAAGTGTGTGTGGTGGTAGTCATTGTGGGTGGAGGGGGAACAGCATTGCAAATGATGTACTGTAACAACTACATGTTTCAGAGTGGTAGCCGTGTTAGTTTGTATCAGCAAACAAATGAGGAGGCACCTTAGAGACTAACAAATTTATTTGGGCATAAGCTTTTGTGGGCTAAAACCCACTTCATCAGATGCATGCAGTGGAAAATACAGTAGGAAAATACAGTATATATATATATATACACACACACACACAGAGAACATGAAAAAATGGGGGTTGCCATACTAACTCTAACGAGACTAATCAATTAAGGTGGGCTATTATTAGCAAGAGGAAAAAAAACTTGTAGTGATAATCAGGATGGCCCGTTTCAAACAGTTGACAAGAAGGTGTGAGTAACAGTAGGAGGAAAATTAGCATGGGGAAATAGTTTTTAGTTTGTGTGATGACCCATCCACTCCCAGTCTTTATTCAAGCCTAATTTAATGGTGTCCAGTTTGCAACTTAATTCCAGTTCAGCAGTTTCTCATTGGAGTCTGGTTCTGAAGTTTTTTTGTTGAAGAATTGTGACTTTTAGGCCTGTAATTGAGTGTCCAGGTAGGTTGAAGAGTTCTCCGACTGGTTTTTGAATGTTATAATTCTTGATGTCTGATTTGTGTCCATTTATTCTTTTGCGTACAGACTGTTTGGTTGGGGCATTGCTGGTATATATCACATTGGTAGCTGTGCAGGTGAATGAGCCCTTGATGGTGTGGCTGATGTGATTAGGTCCTATGATGGTGTCCCTTGAATATGTGGACAGAGTTGGCAACGGGCTTTGTTGCAGGGTTTGGTTCCTGGGTTGGTGTTCTTGTTGTGTGGTGTGTGGTTTCTGGTGACTATTTGCTTCAGGTTGGGGGGTTGTCTGTAAGTGAGGACTGGCCTGTCTCCCAAGATCTGTGAGAGTGAGGGATCGTCCTTCAGGATAGGTTGTAGATCCTTGATGATGCACTGGAGAGGTTTTAGTTGGGGGCTGAAGGTGATGGCTGGTGGCGTTCTGTTACTTTCTTTGTTGAGCCTGTCCTGTAGTAGGTGACTTCTGGGTACTCTTCTGGCTCTGTCAATCTGTTTCTTCATTTCAGCAGGTGGTTATTGTAGTTTTAAGAATGCTTGATAGAGATCTTGTAGGTGTTTGTCTCTGTCACCAGCAACCACACAAAACTACTTATTCTTGTAACAACTACATGTTTCAATGACTTTTGAATAATCTATTCTAAATTTACCCAGATCATTTATTAAAAACTGTTCAAAATGATCATTGGAGTAGCTGGCAGGAAGGGTGTCTGCAAGTTCATGTACACATTTTAGGTAACTTCCCCAATGACCTACTTCTAATTACAGCATTCTGTTAAATCTTGCACCACTCTGTTCTGAGACACCCACACATCCCAAGACTCTGTGGTACTTACAATTGTCTCATACTTTAACTCAATTTACCTGCAATGCAAAGAAATATGACACGACAAAGTGTGTGATCATACTAAGAATATCTGTTTCTTCCCATTATACCCGGGGAGTTATTATCACCCTGCAATATCTCTTTCAGGCAGAAGTGGTTCTCTCCCGCTCCCTGCCCGACTGCCAGGGAGAGCGGCCGAACATGCTGGGGGAGAGGCATAGGGAGAGCCTCTCTCCCTCCCCACCCCTGGCAGGCCAATCTGGGGGTTGGGAGGACTTCATCCCCCATGCCCTCCCATGCGTCACCTCTGCTTCTATGGACTGGGCTCCTGGCTGAACTATATCTCCTAGGATGCCCTGTGGCTAGGGACTCCAGTGTGGGGGGACTGTAGCGCATCATAGAAGATGTAAGACCAGGGGGCTGGCCTGTAGAGAACTATGGGAACATGAGCAACCTGAACTTCTGTTCCCATGAGCCACCACAGCAGCATTTCCAAATTGAAATTTTTTGATATATTCTTTTTAAATTTCCATTCAAATAAAAAATTTTCATGGAAAATCTAGACAAAAATTATTTTGTTTTTATCAAAATTGTCTGGGGTGTGGGGAATAATTCAACCATTGTTTGACCAGTTGTCATCTCCATAGATCCTAGACTAAACTCAACATGCAGAATCGTGCTCGGTCCATACAGCCACTCCTGCACACTATACAAAGAAGATGGGAAGAGGATTTTTGAGTTATAACATTACCGCCTGTGTAAAGTATGTTCTGAGGAAGGTCTAATAGCTTTAACCTCCTCCCTCTGCTTATCTTTCTATGCATCAAAATCTGCAACTGATTTTCTGCAGCTTGGGCTTGAAATGCTGATACCTGTAGAATGTATTCAGTGGTGCGGTCATGATGAAAACTCCAGGATGCTGATGCTGTGAAAGGTCCGAGGTAAGTTCATTCAGATTCATTTGTTGCCTCTAAGTATCAAATCTTTGCAGATATAAGGCATAACCTTCCCAAATCTGCATTCATTCCACTGCTCTTTCCCCTCCCACCCTCTGCTGGATTGGAGAAGAGGGAGACACCCGTTTCAAGGACACAGCATGGGCTAGGATGAGGACTAGGATAAGAATAATTTGAGACACCACTTTATCCATGCAGTAACGGAAAGGAAGTTGCCTCTTGCATCTATAAAACCGAAGAGCAGGTAGAGCCCCTCTTCTTTCCCTGTGACATCCAATGCCATCATGATTTGAAAGGCAGATGTGACACAAAGCTGGAGAGAGCAGAGAAGCAGAACAAACACTGTATTATTGAAGGTTCCCTGGACCATGTGAGTGGCCAGAGCTAAGAAGCAGAGAGTAGAGGTGGCAAACACAACTGGCTAACCCAGTGGGAACAATGATGGAAAAAGGGACAGGTATTTTCTAGAACACAATAAAATTCAACTTTTAGAGATGGGCAAATGCAGCATAAGTTTAGATCCAGATCCTGTTTTCTCCAACCGCTCCCCAAAGTTCAGAGTGGTCTCTGGGGAAAAAAACCCTAGTTATTAGCACTATTTTATTTATTATTTGTATTCTAGTAATGCCTAGAGTCCCTAAGGTGCCAAGTACTATCTGTACACATCATAAAGCAATCACTGCCCTGAAGAGCTTACAATTCAAACAATCAAGACTGAAAAAGAAAGTAGTAATACCCTCACGTTACAGAAGACTGGAGATCTCTGAGCCAATGCTACAGAGAAACTTTGTGGTAGATTGAGGACTTGAACCCAGAGCTCTTGAAACCTAAGCTCGTGCCTTATCTATGACATCATCTTTCCTCCCTAATTTTGACCTCTCTCTAATTTTAAATTGAATCTATAGTTTCAAGGGAGGCAAAACAAGGAATAGCACACTCAGCTGAAAAAGGAAACTGAGACAGCAAAGCAACGATGAGAAGGAAATGCATTTTAGATTTCTCTTGACAAATATTGAGACTGTCTTCCTCCCTCCCGACAAAGTCCTAAGGGTTCCTGCAAGTTTATGCAAAGCATGACAAGTCAGCAAAGCAATAAGCCCTTCGTTTTCTGTGGGATTCCTTGGGCACAGTTCACTGTAGTGTCATTTGGAATTTGCTTGAGGGAAGCTGCTTGTGTCTTGGGACTCTTTTCTTATTCATGATTTGTTTTGCGATTTTTGTCATCTTTGCCTTTCTGGATATATCACCTGAAAGTACAATATGTAGGTGTCCCCCGCAGGAAGCAGCAGGTAAGATGTAAATGGACCTTTGCTTCACTTAAGCCTAAAATTCCTGTTTGTGAATCATCTAATAAAATAAAGTGTGAGTAAGCTAGAAAATGAATGAGAAACTCAGATTGGCATCATTGTCTAGCCTGAAGGAAGATGCACAGTAATGTTGTAAGTGAGCAGAAATTCCCTTCAGTATTGGTTACCGGATGACTGGGATGGGATATACAAACTGCACCCTGGACAACATGGTGTTAATGAGCTAATGGGGGTTCGGTTGGTTCTGCCCCAACGCTCCTGTGAGAAATGTCAGAATTCGGGGAAAGAGCTTAAGAAGGAGAACCCCAGCTCAGTCGACGTAGGCCAGGGAAGAGTGCAGATCTTTCGTGCTCAGCTCCTGGAGAGAGGGCCGGTTAAAGGTAGGAGCTTCCCAGCCAACTGCTGCCTCTTCCCTGAAGAAAAGGAAAGCCAGATACTGATAGACCTTGAGATGGAACTATTCCCCACTGTTACCTGTGAACCCAGTTTATTTGTGTTAATTCCCCTTGTTTCTGTTCATCGACTACCCTGGCAGGGAGGAGGTTTTAAAGTGACCTGGCATCCCCATTTCCCAGTAAGTTCCATTTGGTCTGAAAGGGCTTGATCCAGTACCCACTGAAGTCACTGAGCGTTTCTCTACTGACTTCAATGGGATATGGATCAAATCATAAAGCTGGTGTTTTTTCTGTGTTATTGGCAAACCTTGGAGATGATCAGAGAACTTTCATCAGTGATATGGAAGATGCGGCAAGAAATTGCACTAACTGCTAAGTGCATCTAGGCTCTACTGGGAACATTTAACTTAAGCAGAAGTTGCAAATGCTTAAATACCTAATTCTTGACAAGCCTGGTGCCGTATACAGTGCTTAGGAATCAATCTCCAAAATGGCTGCCATGCTGGGGGCCTACAGCTGCCTCACTACTTAAAGGCTTTTTACGTGTACCATGACTGGCAACTATTGTTCCAAAAGCTGCCACCTATTTTCTTTCCTCCACTTTCTTTTCTTCGCTGTGTATATATCTTGCTGTTGCCATCCTTCTCAATAGAAGAAAGATGGTATTGTCTAAAGCTCCTCTTACATAAAATTGCCTTCTTTAATGAACTGCATTATCAGTGGCACTGCACTGGGATAACTCCTCCCCTTTTAATTTCAAGGTGCAGATTTCCAGCTTTGACTATCACCACCCCATTTTGTTTAAAGTCCACGTGTGCAGTGTTCCCTCCAGAGGCTTGTGTTGCTGCAGCCTTTCAATGCTATCAGTGCTTGTAAATCTGTACTGGTTTCTAGCATCAGCTTCCCCTGCTTATTCTTTGCATGGTCAGAAACGATGTCTCGGTTTACTTCCAGTGGCTCCATTCTTCTCATTGGATAAAGGTAGAGGCAGATGTACCGGTGGGGTCTCTATCATTCTTCTTGTCAGTAGGCAGATGGGGATGGAAGGGTATTGTGGAGTCACTAGCTGGAGTGCACATCAAGCAACAATACTCTGTGCTGCAGAAGTGGGCAGGAACCATAAATCACTTCCTTGCAACCTGATGTGGAAAAAAATCCATTGAAACCAAGTCCTAGTATCCTTCTTTGCATACCACAGAACACTCAAAGAGCTGCACTGCTCAGATTCCCGAAGCACTGTAAATAGAGCAGTGCTTTAGTTAATCTGCTTTCCTCTTCCCTCTGCATGAATGTTGTCCAAGAAAAACTGAGCCCCCTGTGGGGTGGCATTTAAAAAAAATAAAAAGCTTTTGATGTAAAATGACCATTTGCTTCAAATGAATAGTGGTTGAATAATAGATCAAACCCCACTTTGGTGCGATGTTTTTAATAAAAGATGCACCTTTGCCCACTTGTTTCTGTAGAGTATTAACTTGAGAGACCAAAATGTATGGCGCGCTCTCTCTAATCTAATAAATCAAAGATTAATTCTCCTTTGCCTTTTCTGATTCTGACGACAACACTCTGCCACTAACGATGCAATTTAAAACGAGTCCAGGCTCTCAAAGCTTTGAAAAGGCTGGGGGTTTTTTTTGTTTTTGTTTTTTTGCCATAATTTAATAGGCATCTGGGACCAAGTTTTCTGCAGAGGTAAACTAGCACAGCTCCATTGAGCCAAGTTATACCAGTGGAAGATCTGACCCTTTATTTTTATTGTTACATTTAGACAGACTAATCTGGATAGGGCATAATTTATAGATTCCTCCCTGGCCCCTAAAATAATAAATGGGTTACATGCTCAGCTGGCGGAAACTGGCATATCTCCATTCAATTCAATTGATGGGGGGTGGGATGAGTCTCTAGAAATGACTCTGGGTACTAGATAGGGTGGAGAGACAGGGCAGTTAAGCAGCAAACCATTGGAGGGGTTGGGTCCTGTGGTAAGAGAGACTGTCAGGGAAGCAGCAAAGGTTTGGGAGGGCAGGTGGTTCTGGAAGGGAAACAGTTTTTCCGACAAGGAATGTTATTTCATTTTGAATTGACCCTCTGTGTTTCTTAGTCTATTATATGGGATCCACTGATACTGAACAGAATTTGGGTTCTCAGATCTTACCCTAATCGCTTGTTGGCAGGTGAAGAGGATAGCATAGAGAAGACAGAAGTGGATCAGAGAGGATGTCTATATATGGTGAGATAAGGCTTGCAATCAGCAAACCACAACATGCAGGCAGGCTTCCTGTGTATTCCAGCTTGGTGTAGTGATTAGAGTGGTGGGGTGGAGTCAGAACTCTTGGGCTATATGCCAGACATTCTGAGGGAGTGTTTGCCAGTGGTGATACCAGTCAGCTCTGTGTTCTTGGGGAACCAGGGCGCAGTATCCAGCCTGTCTGACTCATAAAATATACCCCCCCACACTCAGCAGCCTCTGCTTAAACCAAAACCCATCAGAGAAAAGACTTGCAGAGAGCAATGAAGGGCGGATAGGAGACACACCTAGACCCCTCCTGACAAGGGTGACAAGATTAAGACATCTCCATTAGCATACAGAATGGAGAGCAGACAACTCCCCTAGCCTTATCTGCATGAAAGCTGGGAAAGGGAGACATCTCAATTTGCATACAGAATGGGGAACAGAGAACCGCGCTGAACTCTGGGACCAGAAAAAGCAGGGAAGCACTGCATCATGGGAATCTCTGCTCCAGATGCTAATGAACCCGCCTGCCCACACCCAGCTCAGCAGTTATCAGACCAATTCTAGTAATGAATCCTTAATTGATATCCAAAATACTGACGCACTCTAGCTGCATTGTGAGCTCCCTGAAAGAAAACACCACCCATAGCCAAGAGTGATCAGCTCCTATTGTCTAGCCTAAAGAAAACCCTTGAGTCATCAGTTTACCTATAAACAAATCTAGTGTTCTCCCTTGAACCATTGTATTTTCTCTACAAAAATTCCTACTCACCCTCCAGTCAGTGTTCTGATGCTTAGATCCAAACTAGGCATCAGTTCCACTGGGATTCCAACTTCTCCTGACTGATCGTGCTGGGGCCTCTGCCTGTCTCCAGCACTCAGGACCCTGAGCTACCACCATGACCTGGGAACCCCGACCAGTTCAAGCCTCATGGAGTGGGTGAGACCCCCCCCTTTCTCTATCTTTCTGTTTTCCTTTCTACCATAGGTATTAACCTTTTAATAATGTAGGTTATTTTGGTTTCGGCTCCTTGTGTAGTTATCACTAGTATTCAATAAACAACCTTTATGGTTAAGTTGGTTGCTTCCCTCCCCCTTGCTGAACTTTACTCTTTTGTGTTTTTAGCTTCCCCCATTTACTCTACAGCAAAACTTCTTTTACCTAAGCTAAAGATCCCTGCAGCGCCCAAAATACTGTGGGGTTTGCTCATCACGTAGGTTACTGCCAGTACAATTGTGATGTGAGAGTGGGAATAGGGACGTGCTGAATCTGGGACGCATAAGGGTAACAGCTTGAAAGTGCTGCTTGACCCAGTCCATGGAGCCCAGGGGCATATAAGGGGGGACAGCTTGAAAGTGCTGCTTCATCCAGCCCAATGAGTGCAGAGACATATAAGGGGTCAGCTCGACAGTGCTGATTGACCTGGTCCACTCAGACTTGCTGTGTGTGTGTGTGTGTGCGCGCGCGCATCCGGTTCTGGGGTTGGAGAAACCCAGCCCTGGGGAACCTAGGTCCTGCAGGATAGCTCCATTGGGAGGGGACTTGCAGAAGGGAGCAGTAGAGCTCCATATGAAAACACAAGTGACACAAGCCGTACATTGATAGAAATACAGAATCCTCCCCTCCCCCCGTCCCAGAAGAGTAACCCGAATAAGGGTAGGTCCATACTTACCCGCCGGGTCGACGCGGAGAGTTCGACTTCTCGGAGTTCGAACTATCGCATCTAATCTAGACGCGATAGTTCGAACTCCGAACGCGCTCCCGTCGACTCCGGAACTCCACCACCGCGAACGGCGGTGGCGGAGTCGACGGCGGAGCCGGAGAGTTCGATCCCGCGGCATCTGGACAGGTAGGAAATTCGAACTAAGGTAGTTCGACTTCAGCTACGCTATTCGCGTAGCTGAAGTCGCGTACCTTAGTTTGACCCCCTCCCCACCCCGTAGAGTAGACCAGGCCTTAATGAGCACACCCCAAAGTAACAGGCAAATCTGGTAACAAATTCAATGGTTAAAGTGGAGGTCTGGAGACCAGGTCTCCTTCTTTCTGTTCCCAAGTCTCAGGGGAAAATGTCTTTTTGATATACTGGTTGAGGAACTGGAGATCAGAACCCATAGGTTCTATTTCCCCTGTCTGTCAACACAGAGCAACCCTCAGTTTCTTTCTCCCAATTCCTCTCACATGGAAAAACTCTACCCCAAAGTCACAAGACTTGCTGAACTCAATGTTTCCACCTGCCATCATGCAGTCTCCTTTCTGTCTGTACACTCGGGACTTTTCTGTTTCCAATTCTTCTTCCAGCTGCACTGGATCAAAGGTGTATGGATCATCCAGCCCTGTCTCACTGATTGTTTCTATAAATTGAAATTCTACCATAAATGAGCTAACTTCATACACAAATTTACATTGTCTTGTGAAGGTAAAAATAGATCAGGTCTGTCTCATACTGTATTGACTTTCTGAGTTCTGGTCTTGTCTTTATTGTCATTCAACCAAGAAATGTTAGGGATATTTTCTCCCAGGGGAAAAAATAAAGACAGTTGGGGTTTGCACCAAACCAATTAAAACCTATTTCTGTCCTTCTTGGAGAAACTTTTCCATACATTGCTCTTCTTATCAGTTAATGAACAGTTGATGATTTTGCAAGAACCTCTCTTGAAGAACCTAAAAACCAGTCCAGTCCTGTTCTCATGACTAAAATTTTCCTATCTAAACCTCCTCTGAATTTTCAGTTCGATGCAAAATTCTTCACTTCATGTCATAAACTGTGTAGTGTTGTGTGCTATCAAGCTGTCATGTTCATCCTGAAGGTATCTGCAGTCTAGTGATGAGTGAGTGATTTTGGATACCTGAAGTTTTTTAAAGTGTGGTTTGATCTTTCAGGATAAAAAGGCGTTATTCTGTGTAAATCTAACTTATTTGTAGTGCCAGAGAACATTGCAAATAAGTGAAAGAAAGAAAAAGGGTCATGGATTGAGGAGGGGAGGGAGGCAGACTAGACTAATGCATATGCAGTAGCTGATTAACGTGTCTATTAGCAATCCATACCGACCTTTTGCGCATATATAGAAGTGACTGAAATAGGGAAGAATTGCTTAAGGCAGCAATAAAACAAACAAACACACCACAAGTTGTGTGTCAAGTAAATCAATTCAGGAAGGCGCTGGCGCTAGCAGCTCTGAGGTTTTCAAACCCCTGTTCTTACACAGAGATTGCTGGAATTAAACATGCATTTCCTCATCCTGCTATACTTAGAATTTAATTTAGCTTTCCTGTAAATCAGCACTGATAACAGCCATTAAGGTATTCTTCATAGGTCCTGCTGCATTGTACCAAGGGTAATTAACTTGACCGTAAACGTAATATGCACAAAATTCAGCATCCCCCTCTAGGAATAATTCTTCCTATTCTTGCTTGTAACCCTCGGGTATGCTTTCCTTGGCAAAAAAAGAATATTAGCAATTATATATCTGTGCAAACATTAACTAAACAACAGCTGCATTGTGGCACTTGCTGCCTGTTTGTTTGCGGGGGAGAGTCCATCCCAGCAGCAGTCCCTCAGGTGTTCTGGCAGGATGGGTTGTTAGATCTCTGGTTGCATGTCAGAACAAGTAGCATGAAATCTCTTTGGTTTGCTTCCTTCTGGGCTGGGATCTGTTACACTGACCAGTGTAGAAGGGGATTGAGGAGCCAGGTCAGCCCCTCTTGGGATGGCCAGTGCTGATGACTGCACTAAACACTCTTGCTCCTTGTTCACTGGGTGTGCAAGGGCTTCTGCTCTTTGAACAGAGTCTCTTTGCACCTCATCTGTGCATCTCTGAAAAGCTACACACAATGCAGCCCTCAAGATGTAGTTATTATACACCCAACGTAAGTGCTTGGCACTTTCCAGTTACATGAAAGACATTCTCATTGCCTTGAGTGAGCCAGTGAGTTGATCAGGGATGTGGACTCTGGGTAGACCTCTATGATAAATGGAGCAGCTTGAAAATCTGCACTTTTGCACACCCCTATGCAGTCACAGAAGTACTGGAAGTACCTTGCTGGGTAGGTCTTAGTGGTCCTCATCACGCAGCACCTCACAGTTTGTAATGGATTTCATCATTACAGTATCCTTGAAGTAGGAATTGATATTATCCCCATTTTACAGATGGGGAACTGAGGCAAAAGCTAGATTAAGTGACTTGCCCAAAGTCACCCATAGGGAGTCTAGACCTGAGCTGAGATTTGAACCCAGATCTCCAGGTCCCAGACCAGTGACCAATTCAGTAGGCTGCCCACAATATGTATGCAGCCTGCCTTTTACTGCTGCAGGTAGCCACATGCATAGTGGCTGTACCCTGCATGCCACCACCATTGACTGCAAGGCCTTAAAGGGTGACTTTTATATGAGCCTTTTCTCTGCTCAGATATTGAAGAGCTGTTTAGGGGTTAGACTGTGACCCAGCTAATGATCCCAGGGAGGGGCGTAATCGGCCTCAGGAGCACTACTGCTCTCCCTCCTGATCAAGTGAGGGGACTGGGCCAGTGCTATCACAGCCTTGGCTCCATGCTGCACTGGAGTGGCTGGGAAAAATAATCGGTCCCAGAACCAGGGGCATCTGGAATCAGATTGTGATTCTGAGTCACAATCCAATTCCTTGTTGCCTCTTGGGGCAGTGCAATTACATGCTGTCCCTTACACTGCAGCTTTGTCACGAGCCCTGTGTATCCCAGCATTAACCGTAACTACAGTACTTTAACAAATGCCCCACAGCGGAATATTTTAGAACATCGTGGACCCATTCTGACTAGTCTTTTTGCAAAGGTGAGTAGCGGCATCCCACTAATATGACTAACGCTGCAAATTATCATCTGTTGAAGGCAAGTGATGTGAATTTCAATCCTGCATTGAAACAATGCTAGCCAGGATGACTAATGATCGTTAAGTATGTTCTGGAGTCTATCTGCACCTCTCATGTTTATTAAAACACTTAACAAACACTGTTGCTCATGTTCTCTTTATACAATGGCCATAAATATACTGTGTTCATTGAAACAGCTTGGCTGGAGATTATTAAGTATTTAAATTGAGATAAAGTTATCCCTTATCTTACTCTTTAAGAATAAGACCCCCTGAATTTGTAAATCTTCACTTTGCCGAAAGAGCTTCTGTCGGTTTAGTTCTCAATAGCCAAGTTTTCAAAAATAGCCTCGAAATTTGCACATGCAAATTTTGTGTCTGCATCCGTGCGCGTACACTGAGCTGTATTGCCACATTCAAAATACCCTCTTCTGTAGGTAAGTGCTGCTTTGTGCAAACAAATTATATCCACAGTTCTGTACGCGGGGGAGTCCATGCACAAATGGAAGGCACAGGTGCCATTAGTGTGCATAGTGCGTGAATGATGCACCAGGTTAGAAAACGTACCCCTAACATTTAAAGGATGGTAGCCTTTATGGACTCTGTGTCTAAGCAATTGTAGAGATACTATAACTGGTTTATTGTACTCACTTTGCTAATATCAGCCACTATATTCCCCTATCCAAAGTGATAAAAAGGGGGGGTGTCTATTTTATGAAAATGTGGACCTAACGCTATTGACTTGAACATAGTTCTATCAGATCATTTCTTTTAGGATTTCACTTGCCTCCCCTATTATGTGCATACCTTCATAAATCAGCACATTCAAGTCTGGGCACGTCCGCACCAAAGCCACAGAACTCTGCCACTTCTGTTAACTGTTTGAATGCAGGCTGTTATCATTGCTGGGGATTATCCGCCAGTAGGAAATGGGGTCTCACATTCATTAAGCCAGTGATCCCCAAACTTTCTACCTCGAGCATCCTCTTACCCCTGTCTGTGCCCCCCACCTCCTGGAGCCGGGGCCAGGATGGGGGCCATGACTCTGGCAGGGGCCATGTGCTGGGGCAGGGACGGAGCCGAGGCTGGCAGCCAGTGCCCTGGGTGCAGGGCCGGCAGCCATGGCTGGAAGCGAAGCCCCGAGAGTGGGGCCAGCAGCCAGGACCAGGACCAAGACTATGAGTGGACCTGGGTGACGCTCCCTCGCTGCCCCCCTGTGGGTGCTGGCCCGGGCTCCTGCTGCACCTCACGAGCATTCCTCCTTACCCCCATAGAGGGGGTGTGCCCCACAGATTGGGGACCTCTGCATTAAGCAGTATATTACACATGCATGTACTCTGTGTGTGTGTGTGTGTGTGTGTGTAATATGGATCTGGTGTAGAGTCTTATTGGGTACATACTGAACTGAGTTAAAGATTGCTTACGCTGTACTAACCTCTCCTAAAAGCTACCTGACTGACTGTAAATACACTCTAAAACCTGCCTTACCTTGTAAACTTCTTTAGCCTCATTGCAAGTTTGTTTTGATAGTAGCAGCTCACTGTTCAGCAAAATTAGAGCTGGAATATATTGTCGGGTAAAGCAGTACTACATGTCAATGTAGCGTTATCTGACCAGTTCTCATAACATCAAATGTGCAGTCAACACTCAGTACAACTTTCCTTCATTGAGATTCTCTGGTGAATAGGAGTTATACCCATCAGACTCAGCTTTAGACCATCTGCTCATCCATACAGGCTACCATAGAAGTCAGCCTTTCCCAGGTACCAGAGAGAATGCAAGTACCACAACCTGAAGTATAGATGGTACCGGGGTACCCCAGATATCACAATGTGGCATCTATGGGTAAACAGTGACCTTCTTCATGGAGAACAGTCAGTGCAGTTGGGGTATAAAATAATGATGAACATCAGTAATATTCTTCACCTAGAAAACAGAGATTGGCCGAAGCTGCAAAATTTCTATTTTCATCTTGAACAGCTCAAAATGTGAGGTTGTTCTGATCTAGGAGTTTTTTCCAACTCTTTTATAAGCCTAAAATATCCAATGCTCTGGTTCAGGCCCATCTACTGGAAATAGGCAACTGGGTTTGTAAGTAAGTTTCCTTCCAAAGGTTGGGTGTGAAAAGCACTTCATAAAGCTGAGCTGGGACTAAAGACGTCACAGATTCAGACTGGCAATAGTTTACAAATTAATGTATGTAGGTATCTGTCAGAAACCAGGATTAAGGTGATGGCTCAAATTCATCCTTGGTGCCAGCTGTCCTGAGCTCAGTGTTACACCAGGGACACAGTTGATCCATTACGTTAAGGAGAGCTCCTTTTTTTCACCTGGCAGACTTGTTGCTAAGCAATCAGGAATACAGTGAAGCAAAAAGGTATAAAATGTAACTTAGTTTGCAAACAATAAAAATATTTATAATTGTAGAAGTAGCTGCAGCAATAATGCATAACATCAGAGGCAAGGCTCTACAGACCTTCAGCATAACATTACTCAGATTTTGTTTTAAAGAGTGCTATAAGATTGACTGCAGTACGTCGATGTAGAATTGAGTTAGCATCACTGATATCAATCACATATACCATAGTGGTATATGATACCTATAAACAATAAAATTTACAGGGAAACACACAGTAAAGACTTACTTCATGATTTAGCACTCTTTAAATCAAAACTGTGGAAGTTTTACAATTTGCAGATGGGAAAATATCCTTCATATTAAAACTTTGGATAAACTCACCTAGGTCACAAAATGTGTACTTGTTGTTCTTAATTTCATATATGTATATATATATATATATACACACACACACACACACAGGAAACATTGATATGTTTCGTATGTCACAAATAGAATAAAGTTATGGTTAAGAGAAATATCTTTTCCATACAGCTAGCAATCCTATTTATGCTTGCTTATGGTCAAGGACAGCAGAAAATTGAGTACAACAAACATGTACATTCTGCAATTGTCCAATTGCTCTGCAATTTTCTTGATTTTTTTTTTAATTTCCTTCTATTATTTGGACAAGCTTCAGGCTGCTGCTTCTCTCTACAGAAAAACAGATTTGAGGGTGGAGGGCAGAAAGAAACCATTCCTTCCAGTTGCAATCAGAAGGCAACTTTTTGTTTATAGTAGGAGACTGATTTTTGTGAACTTAGGGACAGATCCTCAGCTGATGTAATTTGTCATAGCTCCATCTGTCCCCGATCCTACCTCTGTTCACTCCGCCAATCCTCATCTGGTATAAGTGTCATAACTCTATTGAAGTTAATGGAGCTCAGAAAACTCACACCAGCTGAGGATCTGGCCCCATTAAGCAGTACCTTACTCTACAAGTAGTTCTACTGGTGTTTTCCATCATAGTTTTCAGGTCCATTTTCAGTCCAAAGTGAAATTGCATTCTGTAAGTGAGTTACTAGTCAAGAAAAGTAAGGGTGGCTGATTCTAGCCTTGTATTGGCACAGGGTATGATCCTCTTTATATTGAAGTCAGTGGGAGTTGTGCCCATACTACTGAACTCTGGGACAGAGACTGAGAACTGTGGTGTTTGAAACATTCTAGGAAGTTGTCCAAGCAGTATCATTTCTAATGTAAAATATATTTTACATACATCTTTATGTTTCACATACAGCATTTGGCTGTGGAAGGAACGAAGTGTGTATGTGTTGGGGTGGCGTTGTGTTGTGCTGTGATTTTTTTTCTCCCTGTTTTTGCAGTTAGTTATGATTTCACCATTAACTGTTCTCTTGAATAAATGGAATAAAGAAAAAGTCCTGTTCAAGTGACACTAATGAGGTGTTTGCCAAAAGATGGGGCCTTTTTATTAAGGCAGACTTGTGAAGAATCTTCTTTTGGCTGTGAAAGTTCTCTTTGCTTTGAAAGTTGACCTAAAAACTGACAGTAAGTGCTATTTAAAACAAACTTCTAAGGAAAATCTATTCAGCTCTTTCTAATGGTCAAGAGGCCAAAAGGTTAGACTTTAACTAGTGTCACCTGTCTGGCAGTTGCTCCCACAAGGATGTTTGTTTTCTCTTCCATGCTGTCCCTTCTGTGGGGAACAAAATTCATAAAGCCACTATCCTATTCTCATCCAAATCCCTCCTCAAGATTCACTTCTCCCCTGATGCTAATGGAACAATGCCTGCTGATATTGGCAAATGGAGGTTACTGCAACTGATCTGCCTATCTGTATAAACAAACCAACCCCTACACACACCTGGCTAATGGGAAAATATGCTTCTATTGCTGTTACCTCTGTCCTCTTTCTCCACCCGTTTGTTCTTGTCTTATACAGAGGCTGGAATTTGCAAAGCTGTCTAAGGACTTAGATGCGTACACTAGAACCTCAGAGTTACAAAAACCAGAGTTATGAACTGACTAGTCAACCACACCCCTCATTTGGAACTGGAAGGATGCAATAAGGTAGTAGCAGAGACCACCCCCACCCCACCCCAAAAGGCAAATACAGTACAGTACTGTGTTAAACATAAACTACAAAAAAAAAAAAAAGGAAAGCAGCATTTTTCTTCTGCATAGTAAAGTTTCAAGGCTGTATGACGTCCATGCTCAAGTTGTAAACTTTTGAAATAACGACCATAATGTTTTGTTCAGAGTTACGAACAACCTCCATTCCCGAGGTGTTTGTAACTCTGAGGTTCTACTGCAATTCCCATTCATTTCAAGGAGAGCTGAATGTCTGAGTCTCCGGCGTGGCTTTGTAAAACTCAGCCAATGATGGTAAGTTCTTGGGGCTGAGGATTGGCTTAGCTATATACCTAGCACAATCGCCCCCATTGTGCTAGTCTGATAATAAAAGGCCTATAATATAAATTAAAATAACTGAAATCGGTGACCAAAACTCCCATTGACTACAACAAGGCCAGGGGTTAACAAAGTTTTTACTGTTTCTTTATGTCTCAGGGAAAATATTAAGGGCTCAACAGCTGTGCTTTCTTAAAGGGAAGCTTAACAAGTCAGGACGGGACATGTTTAAAGTTGGTGATGGAATTTTGACAGAAGTCTTCCTTAAACGTATTGTTTTTAAGCTTTTGCTTTGGGTTTTCTGTATTCATTATGCTGCAAGAATTCTATTTCCTATGCAATTTTGATCATTTAAAAAGTTTGTTGGGTAGCATAGGTGAACTCACCCATGACAAAGTATATGGAAACACGGAGCCTAATGGCGTAAAGTATCAGTCTGTCTGTCTCAGGTTAAAAAAATAATAGTGGTTCAGTTCTTGCTGGGGTCCAGACCGGTAGGAAACTGGAGCACCAAATTAGTGATTTTTTTAATAGGAATTAGAGCTGGTTCAATTAATCACTGTGAATAAATTATCTGCAGAATTTATTCCCCAGCCTTCACATTAGCAAATCGCTCATGAATCAATCCTGACTTCTATGAATGTAACCATTGTTAAGTGTTTTACCAAGCAGTTTATCCAAACAAATTTCAGTCTCTGGGGTGCTTGCATTGGTCACAATTTCTGGAGCGTGTCTGGTCAGCTAAGCTGCATGGCTTTGGATGACAAATTTTCTTAATGAGATAATATGAAAAATAACTAAAAGGTAGGTTATGGCATTAGTTTGGAATAGTACTCAGGTCTCTGGAGTTCCAGTCCAGTGTACTGTATACTCAACCTCCATTGTGAGTGTGTGGGTGGGTTGGTGTGTTTTTCCTGGGGTCACTACTAGTTTTCTTTAGGGAATAATGATTCTTTTGTGGGTTGTGTCTTTATCTTTTCCTTGGGGCCTCAATTTACCATTCCCTTGTGTGTTTTGATTCTGATGAAATTAGAACAAGCTTGAGTCTTCGAAGGCCAGCAGATAACCCAACCAGCAAATGGATAAAATTGGAATATTTTTTAAATAAATGTATTTATGAAGCCACATTCCCATGGAAACTGCTGATGCAAAGTAGAACAAGTGTCACACCTTGCTGTAAACATGTCAAACCATTTTCTTATCTTTCTTTTGAGAAGACTGACATAGGATCAGAGCATGTGGACCTGACTTCTGAGTGGTTATGAAGGCTTTGACTTTCAGAAAAAGGTTAATTCCCCAATGGGAGAGAACTGAATTGCCACTGAATCAAGATTATCTTCTCTATTCTAATTTTATTTTAACACAAGTGTAATGCCCCACCTGTATTGGAGGCTGTTGGGTCAAAAGAGCAATGGGCGCAGTGCAAGGTGGCTGCTCATAAGCAAGCTCGTGGTGTTTAGAATTTTTTTTGTGAAGGGAGCTCAAAATGGATAGTTGGGAGGAGTGTGGTCCTGGGCAACTCCAAGGTTTCTGGGGCAGTTGAAATGGGGTAAGCTTGAGATGTGGATGGTTTTGGGGTGGGGAAAAAAGAAGAGAGAGAGAGAACAGCATGGGATAGCAGGCAGTCCCCTCACCCCACCATGCCTTCCAAAAGCTGCTGTGAGCAGGCCAAACAGGCAGAGGCAGAAATGTCTGGTCGAGTCTGGAGGGAGACTCCCCACCTCATGCTGGACAAAGAAAGGAAAGGCCAGTAATGTGCGAGGCAGCAACTGGCACCAGAAAAGAAGAGATGCAGTAAGTGGAGAGCCAGTGGAAAGGGACCCTGGTGGCTAAGTTGCATTGTCAAAGGGGCGCCAGAACCGGAGCTGAAAGGGAGACAATCTAGTTCAGGAGGGACAGGAAAGACGGAGATAGTAGGATGAGTAGTGCTAGTCACAACAGGGATAGTAGAAAGCGAAAAGACAGCAGTATATGGGGAAAAGAGGGAAAGTTAAAGGAAGAACAGTGCAGTTAAACAAGAGGACAAATAACTAAAAAGTCTCTAATTTGAGAAATTATTTAAAAAAAAATGGAATTACCTTTCTCAGTTTTCTAAGAATGGCATGTCATGAAAGTAAACTGTAATTAAACAGAAACAGATTTAGGAAACAAGGAGGAAGTGAATTATAGTGAAAGAAAACAGGTCTGTAAGACAAAACACCCAGACAACATCTTAAGATATGACAAGATGAAGTGACAGGAATGGAGAAATTGTCAGAGCAAAGGGACTGTAAGCTAGAAAGGAGTGAAGAGATAATTGTTCCTAGAGAAGTGAACACATCACATCAAGAAATCCATGTCTTTGCTTAAACTGGACCTCAAGGCAGTAAATAAAGATTGCACAAGAGTTTTCTTGAGCAATCCTAAGAACTTTCCCTCCAAACTCTGGTCTTACAGAGGCTGAAAACTGAGAAACTTAAAAGGGATGTATAACTGCACTGTATTTTCTAATTACAAATTTGGTTCTTTCATAGGTGTAAACTATTACCTATAAACTGAGTTTAATTAAGATAATAGTTTAATATAGAGTAGATAACAGTAATAGCTTACCGTCAGGGCTGGATTTACACCGTACGCGCCCCTAGGCACTGTGTCTTCAGTGCCCTGCCTGCCTAGAGCTGGCCTTCATGTTTTCTGTAAAAAAAAAATGAAACAAAAAGGACCATTTCTTATTTGTTATATTGGCACATTAATTGATTTCTGCTTTACCCCACCTGATTGAGGTAATAAATAATTTGGCCTCTAGATTGCCTGCCTCTGCCTCTTTTTATTGTTCGGATGTTCGGGACGTCCCTCTATAGGGCTCATTACCCAAGCACCCAGAGTAGCTTGAACAGTCGTTTGACTGCACTGAGAGTTAAGCTTCTCCTTAAATGCTTTGCCCAATCTTGTGTTCCTAAGTGGAGCCGCTCAGAATGTTTTGTTGGAATTTCGCTCTTGTAAAAACAAATGTTTTGTGGAGATGAATCCGTTTTAACAAAGTTTTCATGGGGAGGAAATAAGGAGCATGTGTGTGTCTCCCCCTCACTGGTTGTTAGGAGCATCTAGGTGCCAATCCCTGCTCCACCTGATTCAGAGCAATCGGGGATGAGAAATTGCTCTGAATCAGGCAGAACAGGGGATTGCACCTGGATCCCCCACATCCCAGGTCAGTGCCCAAATCACCAGGAAATGGATGCACATGTACTTATACCATTCATGAATCTCAAAATGTTGCTGCCAAAAGGCGTTGTCCTGATCTTTTGAAAGTACTGAGTGCCCTGCAGCTCCATAACTTTAGGCATCCAGACATGAAAATTTTTGGCTTGAGCCATAAAGGAACATAGAGTCACAGGCTATGCCTACACTGCACCTCTCTTGTGTTGGTGTGTGGGATATGTAGCTACATGCCTCAACGAAAAGCAGGCTGTGTCCACATCTGGTGCGTAGCTATGGTGTCAGTGAAAGGTACTGGCAGGGGGGCAGCAGGGAAAGTTATTATCTTACCCACCTTATCTCACCATTTTTCATAAGACACTTATGTAAAATCTGTTTACTCCATGTTCCATATATTTTTCTCTTTCATGTGCCTATGTTTGTTACAGAATGCATCTGATCAAGGTATTTTCTCAGGCTTTCTTTATGCAGTACAGAAAGTATCATTTTTATCATTCTGCATTAGGTCTTTTGCGATTTGCAATTTTGCAACTTCTGCCTTTGTACATTGGCCCCAGGAGAGCTTGGGGAATTCAGAATTAACATCTTAGCATATCTTCAATAGTTTAAAGAAGGTAACAGCATCTTCATATTCAGCTTCTCTTCTGAAGCAAGATCCATGTCTTTTCTAGGTTGGTGAACAAAATGGGATGAACAAAATAGGATGGAATCCACCCTCAAATTCACAGGTACAACTTTAAATGAACCCGAAGACTCCCATCCTCCTCTGATGCCAATTAAATTCATTGTAAGTTGCACCTGTTCATTAGACAAGACTGTACCCTTTCTGCCAATGGTCACTCTGACACAGAGGCCCATGAGTGGGTCAGAAACTTTTCACCGCACCTAGCAGACGGTCATGCTATATACCCCAAAGGTGGCATGAAATATATAATTGGAACACTAATAACTCACTGATCATTAATATTCTTGCATGATGTATGTACAAGGTGGGTATAAAGAGTTATGGATATTTGATAGAATTATGTTCTTAAAATGTGTTTGGCAAGCAATGCATAAACCCAGTCTGCTCTAGACAAAGGAATGTGTATCTGTTTGTCTGACCAGCCTTGTTGTTGGGCAGAGACAATGAAGGCACACTTACATAAATGATAAACCAGACTATCAACTTTGTGAGTCGGGGAGATAGCCTGTTAACTAGAAAGTCAGGGAGACCGAACCTCAAATGATATGTAATTAAATCAGCTGATGGCATACAGTATTATTGCATTATACAAGTGTATCTAGTAAGGTTTTATGAAAGCTAATGTCTCACTGGTGATTAATATCACTGTGAAATGTGTGTATTAACATTATATGAGGAACTATGAATACTCACCGATATTCTGTTTTAAAGTCTTTGACCAAACAAAGGGAGAAACAGGTCTTCTTCCAGACCACAGGGAAGGCAGCTATCTACTTGTCTCCAATTATATTAAGCAAGGTGGAACCAAAAACAATGGAAGCCCCATTTGCATATGAATCAGCATGGGGATAGAAAGCCCACAGGAAGGGAAGAACAGCATGAGGACATCCTGCATCTGGGGACAAAGCCATGAATTTGGGAAGATATTAGGAGGAAGAAGAAGTCGTCTTGGCATCCATCAGAGGACACACGCAAGGGGCTAGAGCTCTTGCAAGCTAAGAAAGATGGGCCCTCCAACCAAGGAGGCTGAAGTCTCTGGGGACTGAATATAAGTGACAACTTCCTTAGGCAAAGATCTTTCACCTAGGAAGACAAGGGAAGCCAGCATCTTGCACTTCTGTGGAAAGTCCTGACTGAGACAAAGTCAGCAATGGCTGGAAAGAAAAAGATTGGTAAGAATGTTACGTTGGACCAAGACAGTAGTTTTGTTCAGTCTTCGTCACTAGAAAGCGTTTTTCATTCCTATTACTTTATAACCATTTCTGACTTTTCAGCAAAAGGGGAGTTCAGCTAATCAAGAGGGTAGCCTCTCACCCCAATCCCCCCAGGCGCTCTCCCTTGCAATCAAACAGCTGGACACGGAATAGACTCTGCTGCTGTCGCGATGCATGCACAGTGACAGCAAAACAACAGACTCCCTAGCACCTGGGCTCCTCCCATGGCTGCTTATCTCAGTGTGTGCACCCCAGCACTGGCCCCGGCAGCATGCCCACGGAGGAGCCTGGAGTCTGTGCCGAAGAGGGACCTGGGCAACTTGTCACTGCATCAGCCAAGGCCAGAGCTACTACACCAGCCAGGCAAAGGGCTAGTCCATGGCAGAGGTGCAAAGAGAAAGCAGGGGAGCAGGGGGAGGGGATGTGCATGCTGGCAGCTGGGGCCGGAGGGGGGGTTGCATGCAGGCAGTTCTGGTGGTGGAGACAAGGAAGGGATTCAGATAACGTGGAGGTTTGTATAACAGAGTTTTGGATAAATGGACAAATACTGTGTTTGTATTAGTGTAGTGTAGTGTCTAGAGACCCTAGGTGAGATCAGGGACTCGTGCTAATACTGTACATACACATAGGAAAACACAGCCCTTGTCTCAAAAAGCTTATGGTCTAAATAGACAAGAGAGAGAGAGTGAGAGAGAGGAAGTGTTATCCTGTTTTACAGCTAGTGAACTGAGGCTTAGAGAAACTAAGTAACTGCCAAATTTTCTGGGTGATCTTGGGGAAGAGCCAAGAATTGAACCCAGATCTCCTGAGTTTCAATCCAGTGCCATCCTTACTCAGTCTCAACACCATCCTGCCCCAAACCAAGTAAACTCAATAAGGCAGCAAATCTGAGATCATGCTGACTGCTTGCGGCAACACACAGACTGAAGAATGATGTAGTGGGGACAGAGAAATTCTGTGCCTGTTTCCCATTCCCACATGTCCTAACTAAATTTTACAAAACTAAGTTAGCAAAATGTACCATTTTTCATCATTTTTATTGCAGCCACCAAAAGGAAATAAACATATTTTTCCATCTGATCTCTCTGTGTCTGTACTGTGCTCTGTCACTGTGGCATCTGGCGCTTGGGTTGCTTCACTGTCTTTTGCTCTGCTTTAGTGAGATCTGATATGCCAAGAGGTGTTAATGAGATGTATGAGCTTAATTCCTAGTGATTTATATGTTGAGTCCTTGAAAGCTTTTCTAATTCTATTTCCAAGCCCAAGGAAAGCCTTAGTAACGACCGCTGACAAAGCCACTGTAAAAAGCACTGAGTAACTGTGGCTTTATCCTGAAACAAAACAGCATGATTATCTGGTGGGATTTTCAAAAGCAATTTAGCAGCACAAATCTCATTGAATGTCAATAAGACATGTGCTCCTAAGTCATTTAGACACTTGTGAAAATCTCACTTGTATTTCCTGATCTCTGTTATCATTAACACCTAAGACCTTTAGAATGAAAATTGGAGCAAGGAGCCCACACTTTAGCAAAGCCCACACCAGGGGTAGATCAGCTCTGGCTTCCATTTCATCTGAACTAACAAAGTCATGGGGCAGAGAATTAGATAAATGGTTCTGATTTTGGCCCATAACTAGTTAAAACTGAAATAATTTTAAGAAGCTATTAATTTCCTGTCATTTTACCATTCATGTTACCTGTCTGTCCATGCTGAATGAAAAGCAAAACTAATGGAAAGTAGATGGACCTATTTCCAGTTGTTAAAAATTTTGGTTCTCATGCAGTAGCCGAGCTTTAAAGTAGAGTGTTAAGTCTGTTTGAATTAAGGGGAAAAATTGAGGGCATTTTTGTTAATAGACTCTGAAGAACCTTTAAGCACAAAATGTAGATTTTTTTTTTAAATTGGCCAATGCTGTCTCTTTGGGGCATAATCCTGCTCCCATTAATTTCAACAGAAGCAAGATCAAGCTCTTAATGTAGATTTGGGTTGAAATCATAGAAGAAAATGAATTAAAACAGTTCAGGCTCCATAAGCAAGATCCTTATCTGTTGTGGCTTTCTGAACTGTCTTTCCCTATAGAGTCAAGTTTGCTAAGCTATTAAAAATCAGGAGAGTAAGTAAACACAGTATTTCAGCAGCAGTTTCATGCATTGTACTGAAAGCTTCAGGCTCCATGATGTAATTTTAATGACATTTAAATTTAGCATTAACATTCCAGAACAAAGAAAATTTGCTTTCACAACGCCTGCTAGTTCTGATTCCACGCTGCACTGAAATTAATAAAAATTCTGTTTATGGTGCAGTGGATGATGCCCACAGAGTCAACTCTGATAGGAAGTGACAACAATTCCCAGCTTGCGGTCTGCACACAATTGTCATTAAATCAATGTTTATCAAGCTAATAGAGTCATTACTTTCATCACAGTTTAGCATTAGGGGGCTATACAAATTTTAATTCACACTGTCTGTAGCAGCCAACCCACCACAGCCCTTTGGCTACTGCCTACAGTCTGAGAACTGATGGCTGCAAAAAAGGAGCAGCCATTTGCTGGAGTCCCCAGTGAGTGCAAATATTATTGAATGCTGCGTTGGATAAAAGATATATTATTCCCCACAGCAGCAAAAGCTGTACAAACCAGGGCTGCAAGAGGTGCCTGAGGAAGTGCAGAAGGAATCTTAGTCCAGGGAACTTACCATTTCTTCCTACCCCATCAACGTACATGTTACACCTGCTCCCTCTAGGCCCCAGATGAATCTTGGCTGACTCAGCCACAAGCCCCTTGTGGGATTGCCTGCTGCAGTGGAGGCTCTCTGCACTTTCAGCTATTTGTGTGCACTCCTCCCCCTTCACCAGAACTACTGGCCAATGAGGAGGGAGAGGCTAGGGCCTGTGTCTGTCTATGGTACTGATGTGGCCCTCATTACCTCACAATCTTTAGTGTATTTATCCTCTCAGGTGAAGTAGGGAAGTGCTGTTATCCCCACACTACAGATGGGGAAACCGAGGCACCAAACGACTCAGTAACTTACAGCAGAGCAGGGAATTGACCCTAGTTCTCCTGAGTTTCAGGCTAGCACCTTAGCCACAACCACCCGTAGTGTGAATAGTTCCTCTTGTGGGGGGTGAGGTCCTCTGTATATTCCCACTCATGGGCCTTGATTCCAAGTGTGAAGCTCAAAGGAGCAGCCCAGGAGCCCTCGTCACTCCCTGCTGGTGTGGGGCTTTTGGATCCGCAGGCCCCTACAATGCTTGTTGAGGCAAACTAAGTCCTTATCTTCTGCCCTGGAGCACCAGGAGGAGGAAGTGCTCTCAGGCCAGTTCGTCAGCAGCAGAGACACCCTGAAAGCAAAAAGTCGTCATTGTCAGGAGTGCGAGCCACCATTCATTCACACAGCAGGTGTCTCGGCACCGACGCCTGCGGTGCTGACTTCTTTGCTTGTACCCCCAGTGCCAGCCCTGAAGACACGCACCTCTCTTTTGTGTTCCCACCCAAGCCAACCTCCGCTTGCCAATGACAATACCGCCTCCTGCTACCCGAGTGCCTGTTATGCTGCTGAGCTGTCTGAAGTTACAGGTAAGTAACTTCTCTTTTGCAGACAGCCTGAAGAAATCAGTGATGCTTGCTGCTGTTGTGACGAAAGAATTTTTTCTATGATGCAGTGATTTTGTCTTATATTCACACAGCATAAATGAGATGTTACATTTGTGGGAATCAGTTTGTATTGAGTCTAGCAGCCTATTACCCATGCCCTTTTCTCAGCTGGGATGGATACGTCACTAAAGACTTTGTTCTTATGGCTCTCTATTGCATACGCTGCCAGATTCTCTGGTACACTCAGTCTAGCTCCTACTGTTTTTCCAAAACTGAAAGCAACCATGAGCAAACCTGAGTGGGAGGAAAAAATGTAAACATGAAAATGTGAATAAGTGGTAGTTGTTTAAGTGTGTTTTATTGGCTCCCTACCCACACCGTCACAAAAAAACCCAACAATAGAACAATTCTGCGGTTGCAGTAGAAGGCTTCTTGTTTTAAAAAACCAACCTGATTAAGAGGCGACGTGATGACACAATACAAAATATTGTGATGAATCAGAGAACCTGCCCACCAGCATGGAAGAGGTTGAAGAGAACCTTTGGGCCCAGCTAGCCCTGCTCCATTATACTTGAAGCCAGTGCCAGGCCTGAAGGGGAGAGTAAAGAGGAGAACTTGGCTCAGTTTTGGGTTGACTGGTGAAGAAGCAGGAGCTAGCTACCTCCGTACCTGAGGGGAAGGCTCACTAGCCTGCCAGCCAAGGCAGTCACTAGGAAACAAGCACCATGTCCTTGGCCAGAAGTGACAGAGGAAGAGGTTTAGGAGCATCCAACCTAAGACAGAACCCCGTGACCAAACAACAGAGATCTTGTGGGGTTCTGATCCCGCCAAACACAGCTGCTCCACCCGTAGGAACTTGGAACCCCAACAGGATTCCCCAAAGAGCCCACAAAGGGGCAATACTAGAGACAAGCCACCACTGCAACTTGGACTATAAGGGCCATGCCCAAAACTGAAGGGACAGCAGTAGGAAGTAGCCCAGAGCAGTGAACATAGACTCCTTCCAGGGAAGTCCTCTACTCAGGGATTGACTTGCACAGGGCCTGGGACTGGGACCTGGTGGAGTGGAAGGGCCCTGGTCAACCTACCTCCCCTCCCCCAGCCTTAAAGACTGAGGCACCTTGATCAAGCAGGGGGCCAGACTTCAAGCACTGCAACCACTAGGTCGCCTGGCCCTCCAAGCTCCCCCATTACAAATATATATAAACAAATGGGCAAACTGATATCAACAAGTACAAATCATTCCTTAGGAAATGCAGTAATTGCTGAGATGTTAAAAGTATCAATGAAAACATTATGGCCAGCAGGGTTAAGGATCATAAAAATTCTTGAAATAGATTGGGAACAAAGTTCTAGAAATGGTATATGTTCAAGAACTAGATGATGACTGACAATGTTATCATTATGCAGAAAAGGCAGAAGTATTCAATTAATATTTCTGTTCTGCATCTGGAAAGAAGCAAGATGTTGCATTTATATCATACAGATAAGGAAATACTTCCTATTGCATCAATAACAGGGAAGATGTTATTATAGCTTGTAAGGGTGCAAACTCATTCCTGCAGTGCCTCCTGCTTGTCTCTCAGGGAATTAGCTCGATTTCCAGCCCGGAGCGCCCTCTGCAGGCCAGTGATCCACTACCGCTTGGCCCCCGTGTCCCTCCCTGGACTCCGGTGCCCTGTTAGCTGGGCTGCTGCCCCCTGGCAGTAACCCCTTTCTCTCAGGGTCTCCCCTCCCTGGGAAACCCCCACCCAATATCCCCACCTCGCCTCAGTATAAGGCTACTGCCAGTCATCGTCTAGCCTCACACCCTGGGGCAGACTGCAGTATCAGCCTACTCATCACTGGCAAGGTTGGGTTTGGGCCTGCTGCCTTTGCCTACCCCTGGGCTGCCCCTGCAACCCAGTACCTAATAGACCTGTCTGCAGGCCTGCAGCCTGGGGCTTTCCAGGCCGGAGCTCCCAGCCCCTCTGGCCCTTCCCCAGCCCTGCTCCAAATCTAGGTTCCTGCTAATCCTGCAGCAGCCAGGCCCTTCTCCCTCGACAGACAGAGGGAGACTGACTGGGTCTGATTGGGGCTTGGCCACAGCTGAGCCTACCTTCCCCAATCAGCCCAGGCTTCTTGCCCCAGCCCCAGCCCTCTCCTGGGCTGTTTTAAGCCCCGAAGGGCAGGAGCAGGTAACCACCCCGCTACATAGCTAAACAGTTTTAAATCTACAGGACCAGTAACCTGCACTGAAAAGTATTAAAAGAATATCAAGGAGTTCTCTAAACCATTCATTTTTTTAAAGAAATCTTGCAACACTGGGGAACTTTCAGAGGACTAGAAAAGAAGTTAATGATAAGCCTACATTTTAAGAGATTCAGAGAGCTATAGGACGGTTAGCCTGATATCGATCCCAAGCAAAATCATGGAAAGGCTGATATGGGATGCGATCAGTAAAGAATTAAAGAATGACATCATAATTAATGCCGGTCAACATGGTTTTACAGCCAATGGGTCTTGTTAAACAAACTTTTTTGATGAGATCACAAGTTTGGTTGACAAAGGTAATTGTGCTGACATAATAGAGTTCTCTAAGACGCTGTAATCATACATCTAGGAACAAAGAATTGTGGAGCATACTTACAAGATGGGGGATTGTATCCTAAAATAAAGTGATGCTGAAAAGGACTTAGGGATAATGGTAGATATCCAGCTGAACATGAGCTCACAGTGTGAGGCTGTAGCTAAGAGGGTAACCGTGATCCTTGCATATGTAAACAAAGGAATATCAAATTAGAGCAAGGAGCTGATTTTACGTCTATATGGCATTAGTGAGACCATTACAGCCATAATGTGTCCATGTCTGTTGGCTACGTGTTAAAAAGGATGTTGAAAAGTTGGAAAAGGTTCAGATCAGAGCTATGCAAATGCTCTGAGGTCTAGAAAACTTGCCTTATTGTTAATCCAAGTAAAGGTTAAAAGGTGACTTGATCACAATCCAGAAGTGCATACATGGACAAGAGACTTCTGATTAGTAGATAGCTCTTTTAAAGGGCACAACAAGATCCAATGACTGGAAGCTAGACAAATTCAGAACAGGAATAAGGTGCAAATTTTAATGGTACGGGGTAATTTAACAATGGAACAATCTTCCCAGGGATGTAGTGGATTCTCCATCACTTAGGAATGGATATCTTTCTAAATGACGTGCTACATCTCCTCAAACATGTTAGGGGCTTGATGCAGAAATTACTGGCCTATTTTATGCAGGAAATCTGAGTATGATCAGATCATCCTTTTTAAGCCTTAAAAATCTATGCACCCTTCAGTTTAGCTTTATGGGATTCTGTGTGTTCCTTTATGGGGAGACCTTTGCTGGCCAGGTAATTATTTTTGACATATTTGTGCCGTTTCTTTGTGTTTTCTTGAAGCTAGCAAGCTGCTGAATTTAATGTTTGGTGGTTGTTTTTACTTTAGAATTGTGAACTTTGGGGGGGGGTATTTCCCTAGGATTTTTTTTATTTCCTTTATTTTTATTGCTTGGAGGTGCTTTTTTATATATCTCTTCATATTTCTAAAATTTGAAGATACACCACTGAACATGCTGCTGTTGTGTTTAGTTTTCTTTTTTTAACTGGAGCCTACTATTTTTATGTATTTCTGTTTTCAATTCAATGGGTCTTGCCAACTTGACTGTTTCCTCTTTTATTTAGAGGGAGCAATATGTTGAAATGAATTATTCTAAATATTTTGTCATTAGTACCTTGTATTCTATATATAAAAGGATGCTTCCCACATGTTTAGATTCTAAACTGTTGTGAGGATCAGGGGCGGCTGCAGACCCCAGCACGCCAAGCGCGTGCTTGGGGCGGCAAGCCGCGGGGGGCGCTCTGCCGGTCACCAGGAGGGCGGCAGGCGGCTCCGGTGGACCTCCCGCAGGCGTCCCTGTGGAGGGTCCGCTGGTCCCGCACGGCTTCGGTGGAGCTGCGGGACCAGCGACCGGCAGAGTGCCTCCCGTGGCATGCCGCCCTGCTTGGGGCAGCGAAATGTCTAGAGCCGCCCCTGGTGAGGATGCAGGAAAGAGTATGCACGAGATTTTTGAATAATTCTTTCATTTAAAAACCCATCAGTCTGTTGCAAGGAAGCTTATGCAAACTTAGTCACCCGTTGAACAAAATAAGGTGTATTCTGCAGCATCAGCCAAGTAACATCTCCATCATCATACCTATGAAGATGCTTGCTTTAGTTATCAGTGATGATGGTGCACGTACAAACAAATAAAAGAACAGTATTTTGGCTTCTACAGCTGTTTGGTCAAGTGAATAGAGAATGATGCCTGTAAGAAGGGAGTTCAAGTTCAAGCTTGTTGAAGATGTTTCAAAAGTTCCAACAGAGAATCCACAAAAGTCAGCAAGATTCAATGGTGGTTTCTAGACTCCTGGTTAAGGTTTTCTCTGCAAGACTTCTTTGATGCTTTCTTGAATATGAATCTTAATTACCCACCACCCACACCTTCTGAGTCCTTTCTCCGTTCTTAGTGAGCTATCAAAAATCTCCTCTGGTTGTGACTTCGATATATCCCTTGCTGTTCCCCAGGGCCAGATGAACTTCAACATTTCTCAAGAACGTTGTCCACATTAGTTAATTCTTTCCTTGACTAACTGCTGTGGCTCTGGCACAGATGGACATATATCGGATCAATAGGGAAGTACTTCCAGCAACTCCAGATCACTTAGAAATCAGCAGAGAAGGCAAATACCCACCATCTGCTCTTGTAGCCACTCTGGATTCACCTGTGTTTTAAAAAAAATCCATTATTTTGATATTTTTTCCCTCAAAGTAGAATCAATAAAAGAAGGATAAAGATTTTCTGATGTTGTTAATCCCCCTTAAAGGGTGAGGCTGTAAGAAGTGACTTAAAGAGGTTAATGATGACTAGGGCAGGGTGAATGAAAATACCCTTATATGTGGGTATGTTCTTATCTAGATTAACGAAGGGTGCTTTTTTCCTCTCCCTCAGCCATCAACCAACATGAAAACCATCTCCATGCCAAGCATTTTAAACCTTGGCATAGTTGCATGAGTTGTATAAATCAGAAAACTGGCCCAAATGGGATGGAAAAACATAGTTAATGTTATTTCTAACTATTGCATTTGTTACTTGTTTGCCAAAAGTAGTCCAACTCATGCATCCTTATTCATGAGAGTGATACTTACTCACACAACTGGTCCCATTAACCTACAGGAGACTACTCAACCAATTAGGGGTTTATGAGCTACAGTCCACTGTCCTATCTACCTTCTTTCATGGTACCTGGTGGAATTGTAGTCGGTGGTTGTTGTTCTTTAACTTTTATCTTTTCCATTTGGTTTAACGTTACAATAGCCAGAGTTATATGTTTAGTATAAGATCATCTTTGTTATGTGTGCTATGCAACACCAACACTTGAAATGGTGTGTGTTCCTCTCTCTCTGGGGGATGGGTGAATTTGATCTAGGACTAGGAGGTTTATTTCTGTTACTGTGAACTCTTCAAAACTTCCTGCTTAGCACATTTTCTGAACTCACCCTTTTATCTATCACAGCTAAATTCTTTCTCTTCCCTCACTTCATTGTACTTTCTCCTCTTTCTTCCTTCCCTGGTGATAGCCTTAGGTCACAATGTTATGTGGGGCAGTATAATATGCCTTAGCTTTAGGTAGCTGCTTTAGCTGTATGTATGGCAGTAAATTAAAGGCATTTTGGAATGTGGTTAACTGGCTGTTCCTTTTGACCTCCCCGTTTCCCTTCTCCTTTGGTGAGTTGGCCATATAGCAGTTGTTTTGATAACCATACGTCAGGCATGCACACACAGTGCCCACTCCACCTCAGCTGGTGCTGGATAATCAGGGCCTCGACACTGAAGATGTTGGCTTCTGTGAGGACAGTGACATTAGTGTGATGATCCTCCCACTTTATGTTGTGGATCTTTGGAAGAAAGTGCTGGTGCTGGCATTTCAGGTTTCAGTGATGCTTCCTGGATTTGTGAATATGGGGAAAGCGGTGGACATGATATATCTTGACTTTAGCAAAGCTTTTGATACGGTCTCCCACAGTATTCTTGCCAGCATGTTAAAAAAGTATGGATTGGATGAATGGACTATAAGATGGTTAGAAAGCTGGCTAGATTGTCGGGCTCAACAGGTCATGATCAACAGACCAGCTGCCAACTAGACATCAAGATCAAGCAGAGTGCCCCAGGGGTTGGTCTGGGGCCGATTTTGTTCAACATCTTTATTAATGATCAGGATGATGGGATGGATTGCACCCTCAGCAAGTTAGCATAGGACACTAAGCTGGGGGGAGAGGTAAATAGGCTGGTGAGTAGGGATAGGGTCAAGAGTGACCTAGACAAATTGGAAGATTGGGCCAAAAGAAATCTGATGAGGTTCAACAAGGACAAGGGCAGAGTCCTGCACTTAGGACAGAAGAATCCCATGCACTGCTACAGTCTGGGGACCAACTGGCTAAACAGCAGTTCTGCAGAAAAGGACCTGGGGATTACAATGGATGAGAAGCTGGATATGAGTAAGCAGTGTGCCCTTGTTGCCAAGAAGGCTAACGGTATATTGGGCTGCATTAGTAGGCGCATTGCCAGCAGATCGAGGGAAGTGATTATTCCCCTCTATTCAGCGCTGGTGAGGCCACATCTGGAGTATTGCATCCAGTTTTGCCCCCTCACTACAGAAAGGATGTGGACAAATTGGAGAGAGTCCAGCAGAGGACAACAAAAATGATTAGGGGGCTGGGGCACATGACTTATGAGGAGAGGCTGAGGGAACTGGGCTTGTTTTGTCTGCAGTTAAGAAGAGTGAGGGGGGATTTGATAGCAGTCTTCAACTACCTGAAGGGGGTTCCAAAGAGAATGGAGCTCGTCTATTCTCAGTGGTGGCAGATGACAGAACAAGGAGTAACTGTCTCAAGTTGCAGTGGGGGAGGTCTAGATTGGATATTAGGAAACACTATTTCACTAGGAGGGTGGTGAAGCACTGGAATGGGTTACCTAGGGAGGTGGTGGAATCTCCATCCTTAGGGGTTTTCAAGGCCTGGCTTGACAAAGAGCTAGCTGAGATAATTTAGTTGGTGTTGGTCCTGCTTTGAGCAGGAGGCTGGACTAGATGACCTCCTGAGGTATCTTCAAACCCTAATCTTCTATGATTCCATTGCCAGAAGGGACCACTGTGATCATTTACTCTGACCTCCTGTGTAGCACAGCCCATAGAACTCCCTCAAAATGATTCCTATACCATATCATTTAGCAAAAGATCCAGTCTTGATTTAAAAATTGTCAGTGATGGAGAATCCACCAGAACCCAAGTTAAATTGTCCCAATGGTTCATTACCCTCACTGTTAAAAATTGACACCTTTTTTCTCATCTAATTTGTCTAGCCTCAACTTCCAGCCATTGGATCATGTTATACCTTTGTCTGCTAGATTGGAGAGCCTATTGTTAAATATTTGATCCCCCGTGTAGATATTTATAGACTGTAATCAAGTCACCCCTTAACCTTTGTTTTGGTAAAACAGACTCAAGGAGCACAATCTGTTTATCACTGAAGTGCATTTTCTATTCCTTTAATCATTGTTGTGGCTCTTCTCTGAACCTTCTCTAATTTACCACCATCCTTTTTGAATTGTGGGCACTAGAACTGGACACAATATTCCAGCAGTGGTCATGCCAGTGTGAAATACAGCAGTAAAATAACCTCTCTACTCCTGCTTGAGAGTCTCTTGTTTATCCATCTCAGGATCACATTAGCTTTTTTGGCCACAGTGTCGCACTTGAAGCTGATGTTCAGCTGATCCACCACAACCCCCAAATCTTTTCCACAGTCACTATTTCCCAGGGTAATAGTGTAAGTATGGCCTGCATTCTTTTCTCCTAGATATATACGTTTACATTTAGATCTATTAAAACCACAATTGCCTGCTTGCGACCAGTTTACCAAGTGATCCAGGTCCCTCTGAATCAGTGACCAGTCCTCTTCATTACTTACTTGTGGGTCATCTGAAAACTTTATCAATGCTGATTTTATGTTTTCTTCCAGGTCACTGATGAAGATGTTAAATAGTGTAGGGCCAAGAACCAGTCCCTGCAGGACCCCAGCTTCATGATGAGTCTTTGTTTTACAGTAGCATTTTGAGGCCTATCAGTTAGCCAGCTTTTAACCCATTTAACATGTGCTGTGTTAAATTGATATCATTCTAGTTTTTTAATCAAAATATTGTGAGGTACTGTAGCAGAGTGTGGCAGGGCCTCCTTGGGATCCTGTCACAAAGTCACTCTGAATTTAGTAACCACTGGTGCAGTTTATTCACAGACTTGTACCCACCACCGTTTTACCATATACAGTTGGCCGTTCACTGTCTGCAGGCAGGAGGGAGGGAAGAGCTACCTACCTGCTTCCACTCCCCTGCCTTTTCCCTTTCTTTCTGCCCCCCACCCCTTCCTTCCTCTGAGGCTTTTGTACAGCCCCAGGCTAATTAGGTGGCAGCTGTCTCTGCTTCCCCAGTTAGGGCCAGGTTTAATTTATTTCCCTAAATGGGGGCTGGGGTGACAGAGGGCTGAATCAGCAACCCTTTCCCCAGCACCCTGACACAGGTACCAAATCAAATACTTAGACTTCTGTAAGGCATATTACCCTTATCAGCCAAATTTGTAATCGCATCGAAAAAAGATATCACATTAGTGTGACAGGATCTCTTTTGCACAGACACTTCCTTATATCTTGTTCAATTGAGTTCTGTATTAGCTGCTCTATTATCTTGTCTGGGATTTATGCCAGGCTGACAGGCCTTTAATTACCCAGGTCATCCTGTTTAACCTTTTTAAAAAATGGCACAATATTAGCTTTCCTCTAGTCTTCTGGAACTTCTCCAGTGTTCCAAGGCACATTGAAAATCAACATTAATGGTCCTCAGCCAGCTCTTTAAAAACTCTTGGATGCAAGTTATCTGGACCTGCTGATTTAAAAATGTCTGCCTTTAGTAGCTTCTGCTTCTAATCCTCCAGAACAATTAGTGGAATGGAACAGTGTTATTACCATATGATTAGACTATATAATCTGTCTTTTCCCGAATACAGAAAAAATATTTGAGAATTCTACCATTTCCGTCTAGTAATGGACCAATACTGTTACCAGGATTCTTTTTATTCCTAATATATTTTTAAAACGTATTGTCCTTAACTCTGCTGGCCATTGATTTCTCCTTATGTCCCTTTGCTTATGTTACAAATTTTCCACAATTTTTAACTCCTGATTTATATTCTTTACTATCAACCTCCCCTTTGTGTATTATTTTTATAGCTACTTTCACTTCCCCTGTAAACCAGGCTGGTTTTTAACCAGCACAGCCTTCTTCCTCAGTTGTGGGATTGTGGCTTTTTGGGTATCGAGTAAGGTGCTCTTAAATGATTCCCAATTATCATTCACATTTTTCTGATTCAATTCTTCCAGCCAGCTGATCTGGCTCATAATTGTTTTCCGCTCTGTACAATTGGCCCTGTTAAAGCACCCAGTTTGTGCGTGTGTGTAAATAAATTGGTCTGGACTCTATTCTGTTTACACATTATAAATGAGGTCAAATCATGGTCATTTTTACCCAAGCTACCATTAACTTTTATTTCTGTGATCAGTTTCTCTTTATCTGTCAGGACAAGGTCTAATAAAGAATTCTGCCATGTTGGATGCAACACTTTCTGAGTTAGGAAACTGTCATCTAGAATGTTTAGAAATTTCAAGGAAGTTTTAGTACTGGTATAATGAGACCCACAACATGTGTCACTCAAATTGAAGTCCCCTATGATCAAACAGCTTCTCCCCCCTCCCATACATTATAAATAGATGAGTAAGGAGGTGATCATCATTTTCCCTGCTGTGATTTGGTGGTCTGTAGCAGACACCAACTGATACCTCAGCATCTCTCTTTCCTCTTTTTTTATCCTCTCCTTCTGCTATTAGTTTAACCCCCATCCTGTCTTCAAGGAGATTGGTTCCCCTTTTACTGAGGTGGAGGACATCCAAACTATACAGACCCCTCTCCCCATAGAAAGTGGATCAGTGTTCCACAAAATCAAAACTCTCTACCCTTCACTGGTGGTTCAATTCTAGAAACTTCTGCCTTCTGACTTCCTTTGTTTGTGGGGTGGGAAGGATATCAGAGAAGATTGCTTGGACAGTCTTCTTCTTCAGCGTGCTTTCGAGTTCCCTGAAATCATCTACTCTCTGCGTGTTATCCTGTGGTGCAGTGTCATTAGTGCCAAGATGAACCATTACCAATGGATCCTTACCCATCAGCTTCAGAAGCCTATCCAATCTTAGGGCTGGTCGACACTGAAATGTTACATTGGCCTAGCTACATCTCTCAGCGGTATGAAAAATCCACAGCCCTGAGCGACGTAGTTACGCCAACCTAACCCCTGGTGTAGAAAGCACTAGATCAAATGAAGAACTCTTCCATCAACCTAGCTTCCCCCTCTTGGGGAGGTGGATTGCCCCCTCCCATTGCTGTAGTGTCTACACTGACGCGCTACAGCTACAGTTGTGCCACTGTAGCATTTTAAGTGTAGTCATAGCCTTAAAGAGGCACGGTGGCTCTGGGAAGGTAGCACACTGCCTCTATTGCTAAGGTGTAAAAGCTCCCACCAGGAATATGCTCACTACTTAAAGAGACTTCATGAAAGTGCCCCTCAGTGCTTCACCCCCACATCAAAGAGCGTGAGACTCCCTTTTGGAGGCCCTTCACAACTCTGCCCCTCCCTGCTTATCTGCTCTTGTATCTTGCTAGCCTTGATCACCCATTTATTCACCTTTCCCAGAAGCACCTGTGTGCTTTCTTCCAGGCTTCCCCTAGTGCATGGAACATGCTCCTAGAATTGATCCTTAAAGCCACACTACCCTCTGCTCCCTCATAGCCCTCTTCAAGCACCAGTTCTGCTATGGTGCCCACAGGAAATTGCCAACTGATAATGGCAAAGTAGATAGCCTGTAGGGATTAGTGATATCTGCACCTTATAAAATTAAAACAATGAAAGATGTGAATTGGGCACTTGCTGGCAGATGTAGCCAATGTTTCATCAATACTCCCACTCATTCTGATTGTTTGTTAGCCGCCTATTGCAGCCCGTCTTAGCTGGTAAATTCTTTAGGGCAGTGGTTTTCCACCTGCGGTCCATGGACCCCTGGGGCTCCACAAACTATGTCTAAGATTTCCAAAGGGGTCTACACCTCCATTCGGAAATTTTGTAAGGTCCACAAATGAAAAAAAGGTTGAAAAACCAGTGTTTTAGGACAAGGGCTGTCTGTCTACATAAAGAGCCCATCACTAGTGTCTTGACTGCAGGATTTAGGTTCTACTGTGGTATTTTAAAATTACCCATACGCAGATAGATGTTAGACAAACTGATCAAAGTAGTCGTAATCATTCTCCCTGAAGCTGAAAACTGATCACTGCTGAGATCTCCAAAGAGACCAGATTATTTTCAGTTTGGGTATCTTACCAGTACAGCCAGATCGGCCTTTTTCATGGGGGGAGGCTTCTTCACACTTCAAAACAAAATGCACCCCCCTAAAAAATGTACCGTTACTGCTGTTTGCGCTAGAGCATAGCTTTTAGAAAGACCTCTAGCCTTGATTTAAAGACTCCAAGTGATGGAGAATTTACTACATCCCTTGGTAATCTGTTCAGTCTAATCAAGCCCCTGCTTGGGAGAATAGACGTCAGAATGTTTGTTATTCCCTGGGAATTTCTAGTTTCATAATAAACTAGAACTTTAAGCTCCTGTAAGAGATTTGCTGAGTGATGCATTAAGGTTTAGCCTTGCTGATCATTAGGAGCCTGATCTTGCAATGCTTCACTGGGAAAAATGCTGATTGACTTCAGGATCAGGCCCCAAACCATCAGCAGTGCACATTAAGTCTATAGCATTTCAATTTTTGCTCTGAATAACTAAAGCATTTCATTAGTTTTATCCCTAGTTGTCCCACTAGCCTATTATCCTAAGGGTAATTCTCACAACAATCAGCCATTCCAGTAATGCAAAAATGTGACTAGTGCTGAAGGTATTAATTAATCATATTTCTTATTATAATCCTTAGCTGTAACATGGATTCCAGAACTCTAACATGGATTCCAGCTGTATATACAGATGCCACTCAACCAGGCCAAAAAAAATGTGATTGATGGTTTCATTTTGCAGTATTCATTGCATTCATTTTTGTTACCAAACTTGGTGGTATTTCTGTAGCCAGCAGTACAGTTTTCCCATTCTTGTTCTTAGTTACCTTTTTAAACACCATTTTCACACTGCGTCGCATCCACATACACTGAATCTGAGAAGGCAGCTGTGTGAGACGTTTGCCTTGCTGACAATTGAATAGACCATCCTGGAATTTGAAAGCAGCAGAATCATGGTCGTTTCTCCATCACTGACAATTTTTAAATCCTACACTATAGGAATTATTTTGGGGACATTCTCTGCCCTGTGTTAGACAGGAGGTTAGATTACCCCAATGGCCTTAGAATCTATAAATCTACCCATGGAGCTGAAGCAAAGTAATAACCCACTCAGTGGGACCTCTCCTAGGGATAAGAACCCAGTGTCAAACTGGTGTCAGTGAGAGGAGAATTGGACTGAAGATCCTTGTAAAAGTAAATTGGCTCTGAAAAAAAACAATTTTATTCCTCTCTTGAATTTATTCTGTTTGTAATTTGTAATCTCCATCATATGAATTAATGTATATCTTGAGCAGTAGATTATGAAATCCAGGGAGAGTTAGGCAGCAGGAACAAATGAACTCCTAAACAATGGAAAGATCCTGTGCTTATCCAAATACCTGTACACAGAACACAGCACACTGTATATGCAGGCTACTGAAGCCAATGGGAGGACAGGATTGGTCCTAAAACATGATGAAAATACAGAAAGTGATTTGTTGGCAAAATTATCTCTAAGAATCTTGCACATTTTTCCATGAGGCAGAGGATGTTTGAGCTAAACTTGAAAACAAACATTATTTTGCCTTTTGCTATGTCTCTTAGTTACAAAGTGACATTTTAAGTTCACTTCAGCATAGTCTGCACCATAAGAACAAGGCACAAGTTCTTCTGTGACAGCACTAGATCAATCACATCTTCAAAAATGTAAGTAATTGCATATATTCCATCTTCCCTGATCATCTGAAACTGACACTTTGGGTTCACTTTACTGGAGTTACTAAAGCAGTTTGCAGAGTAGGGAGAAAACACCTAGAAGTTGCACTTTTAAAGTTAAATGTCTCTTCTTAAACAACTTGACTCCTGAAAAAGAAAATTCACAAAACTGATATGCCTGTAAGTTCATTAAAAAGTCCTGCCAAACTTTTAAACTCAGCCAAACTAGAAGAAATTTTGTGCAAAATACTATGCTGATGCTGCATTCAGCCCATGGTTGCAATCACACAGTCAGGAAACTAACAGGAACTTTCATTACACTAACACAACATATATGTAGTCGTTCAAAATGTATAATCTACTGGTGAGTGTGCCAGTTCTTCCTCTGAGCCCACTACACAGAGGATATGAATCTGTTACAGCCACAGCTAGGGAATCTTTGTTCTTTAGAACATGCTATAGGAGGTGCCAGGTTCAGTCCCTAGTGTGTTGGCCAAGATGGCGGCCAGGACACGTGTCTAGGGTCATACAAGAAATTGTACAAACTTGTCATTACATTGTATTATGTGTCAAATAGTAAAGTGACATTACCATGGCAATAGATGGCCAAAGGGTCAGCAGGAACCTTAAACTATTCTGAATTGCTGTCAATTCTGCATTGTGTGAATCTCCACTGGAGGAACAGGTCAATCTTCGTTTGATTTTTATTTAATTTTAAACTTGCTAAAACTAACCCCATCCTCCATATTTAGTGTTACTCCTCCTCTTCCTGCAACTTGCTGAACACGTAAGCCAGTTTCTCCGGGAATGCCTAAACTAACCTGTTCCTGCTGCTGCTAATGAGGATTCATTTGAATGGGGCTGATGGCTGAGATGCTGGAGAGGCCTTAAATCCTCTATGAAATTGTCTACAAGGAATTAAGAAACAAAGGGTTATAGATAAAGCAAATCATCTGACTAATGAATGGAATAAGCGGGCATGTGTTCACAATTTCACTACCCTCGCCTATGACAATGCTTTTTTTTTTTGCCTAAACAGTGTATCTTTTTACAATGACAGGTTATACAGTACACATTTTACACATAAAACGTTGAATAAATAATGTAGAACTCTAACACCATTCAAACACATAGACCATTTTAATACAGTATAAAAGAGTGTCAATTATGCTAAACGTAGGTAGGGGTGGCAGCTGGGTTTTCTTGAGCTGGCTTTTCTGTGGCTGGCTTTTTGGTTGCAGAAGTCTTAAAAAGGGATTTTATTGACGTCTGTTCTTCTGCATGAAACTTTGAATGATAGATCTCCCTGTAGCAAGCCACTGCATCATTGAGAACCCTGGAGACTTTGGCAGACCATGCACGAAAAGGATCACCACTCTGTATAATTTCCGTCATCTCATCCAGCAATCCAAAGAAATGGGAGAGATTCTTTGTCATCATAGTCCTGGCTTCCTGCCCTATGTCATCGTCCTCATCGTCCTTGCTTTCTTTGGATATCTGTTGTTGGGCCAGCTCTGTCAGTTCCTCATTTGTCAGTTGCTTGTGCTGGGAGATTTGTGCAAATGGCAGTTGGGCCAGGTAATCCACCATCTCGCTCAGGCAGCTAATGCAAATTAACTCAATCCTTACTCTTTAGCTATCTCTGACACCAGTGGCCTATGACACTTGGCCTGGCATAACTACGTGCCTTACTGTAGCTGGGTGCAATGTGTAATGTCAGAATTGCTGAGATCTTAAAAATCAGATTGTAACAGACTGTAAAACCCAATGATGATTCAACTTGGTAATATTTGGAATAAAAAGAGGCCCCCAGCTTCACACTGACTCAGCAGACATGTTAAGCTTCAGGGTGACATTCCTGGAATCGTATTATATAGATGATTGTGTGCACTAGCACTACACAGGATATGTTTACACAGCTAATTTAGGGGTGATTGTAGCATGGGTATGTAAAGTTGAAAGATCCCGGTCATCAGTGGGCGGGATTGAACCTGAAACCTCTGAAGCTTAGCGTATGAGCTTCTAATGCATGAGCTAAAAGCCACATCGTGCTTAGCTGAGACTGCAGCAGACTCATCAATCTCTAGATGGGCTAGGTGCCACTAGAGGGGGACAGAGAACCACACCAAGCAGGCATGGGTTACAGGTACACATACCTTCACAAACTTTGACCTAACCAATGCAGGTAACAGTAGCAGTGAAGACATAGCAGCATGAACTTCTGCATGGGTTAGCAACCCAAGTATGTCCCCAGGGTTCCTCATGGGCTTGTGCATGACAATGATAATTCCTCTATAGTCCCTTTTCCACAGTGACACTCTCTCCCTTCTAGTCTGTAGGTGGAATGCTTCACAAAATAGATTGGAGCAGTGTGAAAGGGAAGCAGGTGTGATGTCTAGTAGGGCAAAGCCAGAAGAGAGGCCAAAACAGCCTCCTGGCTGCAGAATAGGAAGTAGGTACCATCAGAGGCAATGGGAAAGTTTGAAAGTGTGGAGAAGCCTGAATTCAGTACAGAAGAAAATGTGGGAGCAGGGGCAGTGAAGACATTCTAGAAGGAGGGAGACGTGATCAGAGAAGTTTGAAAGAATTATCATCATTATGGCTACATTCTGGATGGGCTAGACTGCAGTTCTCTTCCAATAGCACTAGATCAATCAAACCTGATAAAGAAATTCAAGTAATTGCACAAATTCCATATTTCTTGATTGTCTAAAAGTAAAGCGAGTGAGCAGGATGCTCCAGTAGTCACTACATGAAATGAAAAGCATGGGCTAAAGCTTTCAAAAGCATCTAAGTGACTGAGGACTAGTGTATTGTATTATGTGGTGTATTGAGGACTGCATTAGAACTGCAAGCTGTCACTTGAAGAATAGGATGGGGTCCTGCTTGCAGGCTAGGGGGAATCTCTCTGTGGTGAAGCATGTGATTTGGGTTTCACCAGTCTAGAAAGTCCCAGATGGGGTGAGTCGTGCCTCTCTGCCATAGGGAGCAGCCTGCTTTGCCTCTCTCATTTTTTTCACAGAGTGTTATTGTTCTGGATTCTAAAAGTCATGTGACATTTCAACCTTCCACAAAGAGTGTTTTATGGTTTTTAGCTAGCTTCTCTCTTTGTATGCTGTGAACACAACGCTTCAGTCTCACTTTTCAAAAGTGGCTTAGGAGCCAGAGTCTTACTGAAAGTCAATGAGACATAAGCTCTAAGTCATTTAGGACCGTTTGAAAAATCTTACCCCTGTTCTAATGTCTTGGCAGTGAGTATGGAGATGGAGGGGCAATTGCTGGAAATGTAGGAAAAGTAGATGGGGATTGGACCTAGCTAAAGCCAATGGCATTCTTTCCACTGACTTTAATGGACTTTGGTTCAGGGCTTTGTTGAGGGTCTGGCTCTCAGTGAGTTAGGAAGGAAGGGAATCAACCATTACCTCCCAGCTGCAAGCATGGGTGACAAGAAACATGATGGCAGGGCGGGATAGTTGGCAAGATCTCAGAGTTTAAAGACACTGGCAGAGACAAAACTAAGGCAGAGTAGGGATACATTTGATGGGAGTCAGTGCAGGGGTCATAGCTGATAGAAAGAGTTTAGGAGGGAAAATGGAGAAGGCCAAGGACAGATTCCCTGGAGGATGTAGACAAGGAGAGATGTTCAGAAGGAGAAAACCCCTTGAGAGAAAAGATCAAGGAGTGGCACAAAAGCTAATAGAAGAACAGGTGATAGCACCCTGAAAGCCCAAGGAGAGAACTGGAAGTAGGAGGAAAGAACAACATGAGTTATCAGTTGTCTTTGGTGCTGAAGAATGAGCCCCACATGAGTAAGTTATGCACATGCTGTTCTAAACTATTTTCCAACTTTTAAAAAAAATGGTCATAAGTTAAAGGAGCCCCCAGGCAGCTTTAATGTGCATGACCGGTGCTTACATGACAGCTCATTTTAGGTCTTACTGACCGTGGTAATACCGCAGAAGTCATCATGTCTGAACTATTTTTGAAAAATTACTTCTACGTATTGGGCAGAAGCTTCCCTAAACCACACGAGGCATCTCTTTCCACCTCCCCCTGACTCCCCAGGAAGGACCATTGTTACTGTGAGTCTTTCAAAAAAAATATCTACACAATGTTTAAGTCCACCATATTTGATACACAATGTTCTGATTCTTTGAAATTTAGTGAAGGACACTAGGGCAAACCATTCTACTCTTCAATCTCATGCATTCTGAAATGTCCAAACACGGCACACAGATCTTAGGAATAGGAGACAAGTAAACTATCGGGTACTCAATTATCTGCTTTGGAAAGAAGAAGAACAGAATGAACTCTGCCAGGGTTTGATCCTCTGGTTCCATGAACTTGGCATTCTTCAAACCTGATGTTTTATATCAGCATAGTGTGTTCCGCAGTATTCATTTAAATTGTGTGTTCCCCATTTGTCCTTTCTCGCTTCCTTCAACTTGTCACTTTTTTCCCTATCTTGTTTTTGGAATAAATCTCTCATGCATAAAATAAAAACAAATCTAAAAATAATGCAAGCAGCTAAGAAGCTTCTCAGCAAAATATTTTGAAAATGGTGCGATATTTAGTGACCAAAATGCCCTTTACTTTCATGAGACTCCCAGTCAGCCTGGCTAATCTACACTTTTCCTCTTCCTCATACTGAGCTGTACCAAACCAGCATGAGGTGAGGGGTGACTGGGGCAAGACAACTCGAGATAGTGGTCCTGGCTGACTTGATCATGTCACTCCCTGCTCATTGGTGCAATTCTGGAGCACTGTCTTAGGAAAAGTGGCACCATTTTCAATCAGTGGCTCAGTGATTGGGGCATGAAGCTGGAAAGTAGAAAACATACGTTCTTATCTGGCTTGGTCAGTGACCTTTGTGTCACTTTTGGCAAATCACTTCTTCTCTATCTCTCTCTGTCACCCTATTTGTAAAATGGACATAGTCCTGATGTACTAAATAAGGATGTTGGGAGGATTCATTATTTATAGTTTGTAAAGTGCTCTGAACACACTATTATTATTATCCAGGCGGGCGAAATTATTTTTTCACATTGTGAGGGAAATGGAGATGGGAGGTAGGACTTTAAGGGGAGAAGACAAGGTTTACCAGATAAGATTTGTGTCTGTGGCCAGTGGTCTCTCTCTTTGGAGAATGTCATGCTGGGTGGCCATCCACATCTGTCAGCAGAAAATACTGGCAGAAGGACTGACGCTCTTAAATGGGAGTCACACATTTCCCCACTTGTAAAGTTATAACATGACATTAGGTAATAGTCAAAGAGTTTCACTTTTTATACTGTCCGATACTGTTGAGGCAATAAAGTCTCGATGAAAAGTGTTGACCTTATGAAAATGATTTAAACCTCTTATTGAAATGACACAGTTTGATAATATCAAAATGAAATTTCACTCTGGGGTTTTTTAAAAAACAAAAATTCAAGATTTTTTTCTTTGAATTTTTGGCGTTTCCTGGAGAATGGGAATGCTGGGTTCCCACCAGCTCTATTATGTGTGGAATCAGACTGGCAAATATTAATTTAGATGGTGGAATGCACTCCGCCAAGAACCAAGGCCCATCACAAACCTCATCACTTTCTGCTCCAAGGGCAAAGTGCATTTCTTTGACCTTGTCGTCTCTAATATAAACAAATAGCAACAGGTAGCTAGAGAGACAAGGTGGGTGAATAATATCTTTTATTGGACGCGGCTATAACAACACTGGATATAGCAGGAGGTATACTGATTTAAAAAACAAAACCCAAACCCTATCAACACAAGACACTCCACTCCACTCTCCCGTCTGGAGAGAGGATAAGATAAAAAACACATGACAGATGGGTAGTCATGTTCCTTAATGCACTAGTGGAAGGTGCTTCTGCAGCATAAACACCTATGTAAAATAGAATCGAATCTCTGAAATGCAGACATTCAATTTAAAGGCTATAGTAGGGATATCAGTAAGGGTTTTTTTTTTTTAATTGTTGCTGCGTGAGTCCCTTGAGCTGGCACTGGAGCTGTGTATGTGCTTGCGTGCCTAAGACCTTAAATGTCAAGTGGGGTATGATGGCACAACCCTGGGACGAGCATCCCCTGTGAGGCATTGGATGTGTACGACATGCGGTGACCATTCAAGCCTCTTTCATTTTTCCTTAATGATTTGTCTAAAAATAGCACTTTCTTCAGAAAGAGCCTTCTTCTGTCATGCCGATGGGACCCCTGCAAGCAGAAACACATCAGCAGTGGCTATGTATGGTAATGAATATTCATATTTAATGAATATTCATTACATTTGTATTCACACTGCTGGCGCCAATGTGATGGCATTAATGTGGGTGCAGTGGTTTTAAAAGTGACCAGCTGATTAAGGTGAGAGGGGAAGGTGAAGCTCACGCCTAGGTTAATGTGTTTGATTCAATCTCTCTGGTGGCAGCTTGCCTGGCTAACACAGTAAGTGTCCCACACACCTGCCATTGAACAGGAAAAAGATGGGCTTTGGCTAAAAGAATTTCTGGTTATAAACAAAGATCACAAGACGCCAACATTCTATAGCTGACCACATGGCAATTAAAGACAGATTAGGGATAAAATCCTGCTGCTTGAGTCACTGGGCCATTAATTTAGAACCCCAAGCCTCCATCTAATATTCAGAATAACTGTCTGAAGAGCAAATGAAATCCCAGGGCATTGCCTACCACTCATAAAGGGAACCATGCAGATGTCAGCTCGTTCTGTCTTGAATGCACACTGGTGCCATGTTCTGGCATCTCTGCCCATTGCAGCAAATTCTGCTCAAGGAGGATTGCATTTTACAGGGGGATTAGTTAGCACTCTTACAGTGATGTTTGTAAATCTACAGCCCAGGAAATTCCCACTCCATCCCATCCCTGACCTGTCTGTTCCCTTGACATGATCCCTTCATTGTGCCCCCTCCCCTGTATGTTGCTGTGGCCTGCATTCTCCCTCAGACAGCCTCACACTCTACAAGGCAGCACAAATGGAGGGATGGGAGACAGCATGGCAGACAGAGACACACACCCTGTGCGTGAGAGAGATGCACAAGGCCCCTTTAAGTACTCTGACCCCACTCTAAGTACACTACCCTTTTTAAGTAGATCAGCAAGTTGAGACAGAAGCTGCTGCCAGGAAGCTCCCGCCATCCTGAGCCCTGTTGTGTGTGTCCCCTGCCCCCGATCTATGGAAATGGGGTAAGCGGGGTGCAGGAGAAGGAGGGGGGGGGGAGACACCCTGACATTAGCCTCCCCCCGCCCGGCACAGCAAGCAGGAAGCTCCTGGGAGCAGCTCCAAGGCAGATGGCAGGAGCAGCACATGGCAGTGTGGTGGGGAGGGACACAGATGAACTGCTGGGCAGCTGCTGCACAGGGAACTTAGGGGAGCGGGGAGCTGACGGGGTGGGGGCTGCCGGTCCACCCTGGTTCCAAGCCCCCACCAGCCAGCTGCAACGGGCCGCTCTTCCTGCAAGCAGTAGACAAAGCAGGCGGCTGCCAAACGATGCTAGAAGGGAGCATTGCGCAACTTTAAATGAGCATGTTCCCTAATTGAGCAGCAACGTAACAATGACACATTAACCGGGACAACTTTAAGTGAGGAGTTACTATAGCTCAGTTCGGCACCAACATTTCATGCAGTTAGGAGGTCCCGGCAGTGACTCCTGGATATTGAGCTGGGGGCACCTCTGTGCTGCCCCCAAAGTGGGCAATGGCTTCAAGGTACACCATGGCCTTTGGCTCTCCGCCCCCACCACCACCCCAACCCAGCCCTTTATTTGGGCACACTGAACTTGTTTTAAAATTTAAATTCTAGCAGGCCCCAATGTTCAACTCCGCAGCTCTCTGCGTGTCACCTAGCTGGGGAAACATGCAGTATGCCAAGATGTGACATTTTGTGGTTAGGGGGAATATTTAAATAGTCTCAAACTGTGCTAGCACTTGAGGCTGAGAAGCTGCTGGAGAGAAGGCGACTCCTCGAGATAAACGCCTAAAGCAAAGCCGAGAACACTTTTAATCCTTCACCTCCTACTCACGGGGTGGTGAGATGACACAGTTGTATGTGCCTACAAAAATAGCCTTCTATGTCTGCCTTAAAAAAAAAATCTGCTTCACGCGAGCAAGCTGCTGACCCTCCGACTGGAACAGTGTGTGCTTAGAAAAGAGAGACCCACTTCAGATGCAGTTACTGGGCTTTTAAAGTGAGTTCTGTGAGCGAAAGAGATGGCTTGCTAACCAGAAGATATTTAATGAGACTTATTTTCTCTCTCTCTCTCCAGGATACAAGACACTCCTATTAACATCGGTGTTGTCAAATGACCAAAAACATGAACACAAAAATAATAATGTGACTCATTCGCTACTTGCAAATTATGTGTACCTCCCACTGAAGCCGGCAATGGGGGTCCCGTAACCCTATTTCCTCCTGCCATCTCGCTCTGAAATACATGTTCTCTTCCTTTGTGGTATATCACCTACACTAAGGCTAATATTTCATTACCCCTACCTGCAAGACTCAAGTGAATTTTAACCCAAAAGAGCGACAACTGATCACTTTGGCAAAGCAGGTGTGTCTATGCAAATACATTTTGCCCCTATGGTCTTTTCCCCCAGTTCATCAGTAAGCTGCCAGGGAGAGCTAATTCAGACCTGTCTTACAGTAGATTATACAGGAGTTAAACAAAGACTGGAAAATCTAGTCAAGACTCTGGGCATCTTGGTGGCTAGTTTGTCTTCTAGTTTAATTCAGCTAAGTTAGCAGTGAGCCCTCCAATACATACCCATGTGATCAAAACGTGGTGATTAGTGGTCTAGGGAGCTGCACCTTAGATCTAGGGGTGGGACAGTGAAAGACAATGCAGCCGCAGAGAGGTTCCCCAATAGCCCGTGAAATCACTAAGAGCTGGGCTGAGTGATGGTATCTCAGAACGTGGCATCGCAACTAAAGGCAGGGGAGCAGCAACAACAGCAGAGACAGGTAGCAGCATCACTCAACCACCTCGCCATCAGGGATGGGAGGTGAACCCATGTGAATGCTCCCATGTGAAAGGGTTTGGGGCTTTTGCTGACCTCAGGCATCCACCCGTGAGTAGTGTGCAATGGAGGTAAAAGGGGAGTGGCACGTTAAAGGGCACGCATCCCTTGGACTTTCACACCATGAGATGGGGAAACTGAGGCAAAGGACTGCTGCCCAAGATATTGTGTGGCAGGGTGTTTACGTATTGTTTGTGGACTTTTGAATCCTCGGTATGATGGTTTCCCAAATTAATGCTGTGTACCCTCTTCCTTTAACAAACGTTTCCTTTCATTTTCACAAAGTCAGTGCTTGCGAGTGGGGACGTATTACCTATTAGCGTTGCCTGGGGTGGTGTTTAGATTTCCAGATTTCTAGGAAGGGGCACAAGCTGGGACTGTTTTGTAATATTGAGGCACCCCTAGATATTGAACGAGGCCCTTGTTGCTGCCAACCCCGCCTGGCAGAAGGGGTTACATTTCCATAGGCTACTCTACTGACAAAATAGTTACAGGGAGCTACACACTGTTTGGCACAAGCACTTTGTGTTCGGTATGATTGAATTGCTCAACACCTAGCATGCGTTCTTGCACACACAGCAGTGTAATCGCTAGTTCTCGATAAACACAAAAAGTAAGTTTAGACAATATTGAAGCAGAGCTACTAGAAGCCAGAATTCAGGTCTTGGCAAAGATGGTTGTGAAGTCTGTCATTCGTTCTACTTCTGCAACTCAGGGGGTCTATTTCAGAACAGGCTTGCATCTCTGCTTTTCATTTAATGGCCAGGGGACTTTGTGATTCCAGCCAGGGCTTTTTTCAAGCCCATTAAATGTTCCTTTCTGATGATTTTTGCTGAAGCCAAACTCCTCCTGTAGCGCTGTTTTGTTTTGTTTTTTAGCTCCTGCAATCTGAATTATTTAGCTGTTGTGTGCATGCTGATTTAAATGTCTCAAAGAGGCTGTGAATGGCACTAAAGTTTCCATGGAGTTCAGTATCTAACTCTGTAGCTCTATGAAAATTCATAGGCTTGCCAAACAACTGGGTTCCTCTCCACTCACGCTAAGACCGTGCCAGCTGAATCTAACACTTTTGACAGATACAGTGATTGGTGACGGCAGGCAAGTGAGAATAATACATTAGCAGTGTACAGAATCAGTTGACTACAGCAAAAATAAAAATCTAGTGCAAAGCTGTTCGCAGATTGAAACAGAACACCATGTTTTCAACAGTAGTCATTTACTCTGCCAATGTGAGTTAGTTACATGAAACGCAATGCAGGTGGACACATCATAGCCATAGCCATAGTCATCATAGCCCTAGATTTTTCACACTATATGCGCTATCACAAACACTAACAACCACACATCAGTGGTCTTACCCCATTTACAGTAACAAACATTTTGCATCATTGCTGGATAGTACTTTACGTTCCCCAGGAATATGGGTGTGGCGTTTAGTCCTTCTACTGCCATGGGCTTGTATCTGCTTTAGTCATACAAACCAGTCAGTGAATTCAGCTGACCATGCATAATCAGAAATGTTCCATGAGTCTTCCGTAAAGCCCTCTTAGCTCCTGATGAGTTGCATCTCGTAGGCCTACCATTGACTGAGGGGGGACCAGGAAGCACCTGAGTTATCAACTAAATTGATCTGAAAGGCAATCAAGAAGATGGTTCAAGATTTTGGATAGAAGTAGACGAAGCTAGGACTAGAAATGAAAAGGGTATTCATGTGAAAAGAGATTGGGTAGATATAAGATGTATCTAATCCACCTGTGGGACAACCAGGCCCCACAGGGGAAGATACTTATTCCAGATTCAGACAGTTTAGCCCATCTTTTAATTAAAACTTTTACTTCATTACATTCTGGGAGTTCTGAAAACTAAAACAATGGCCAACTACCAGTTAGTAAACAAACTTTTCATTCGTAGGCTGCACTAAACTATAGTTACTGCACTAAGCCAATAATAACTACAGTAGCATTGGAAATACATTCCATAGCTTTTGGACTAGCTTCTTTTCTCAGTTACACCAGTGAAAATCTGGAGTAACTCTGACAATTTCAGAGCATTTACTCCAGCTGTATACTGGTGCACCAAAATCGGACTCTGGCCTATAATAGTGTGTTCCTACTGCGTCGCTGTTGTTTGCTTAGGACCGTTTTAATTCTGAAACAGTACAGCTGTATGCTACTATTTATGTAGCTATTATATTTTTACTAGGATAACAATGGCTCAAACAGAATTTTAGGAGCGGCTAGAGAACTATAAGCATGACTCAAAAAATGGCACATGCCAGCTTTTATTCAGAAAGATCTCTTGGGCCAAACACATGCATTGGCACTGAGAATGCCTTTTTCTGTACGCCCTCATGTGCCTACCCTGACGGAAAGAAAATATTTTTGTGGCCTCAGTCCCTGCTGTGTTACTCCACTTTTAATAAAAGTCAGCCCGAGTCTGAACTGAGCCGCTCTGCTTTTGCGTAATTCTAATCGCCTTCAAGCTCAGAAGACCGACAAGGATAGGAGGAGACTTCTGAAGCACTGCAGCTACCCCATGTAGATCATAGGACAAGCCCAGCTGCGCTTCCTCACAAATGGCAACACTAACCCCCACATGGAAGAGAGTTTGGGGTAAAAGAGCCCTTTTTGTAAGATGATATTTTGACACTGCATCAAGAGCGCAGAATGCACTGTCACCATATTATGGTAATGGCTTAGTCCATTCTTTAACCTGCCTTAAAGAATAAAATAGCCAAGGGACAAGAGGGTCAGGCTGTGGTTTATAGTAAAGTATTTCACTGAGTGAAAGGAATCCTGGGAGATCATACCATACAACCAGGACACGCACCATAGAACACAGGAGTAAATCCCATAATGCCTGGGCCACAACAGGTTTGTATATGTGGCAAAGGATTGTGCACATATTAGTTCGGAATGAGGTACCCCTCTTTTGAGAACTTGGAGAAACACCTGTTCAGAGTCAGAGCTGAGCTGAAAGCACAGAAGTGTCTTGCTTTTTCTTCACTAGTCCTTGAATAGAAGTAGATCGGCATCAAACCCTGTTTTCTGGGAGATATAAACAAGACAATTTTTCTTAAAGAGCGCAACCCTGAGATTTTGCTGTGTACGTCAATGACAGGATTTACTCTGAGTATGTGCAGTTGAATTAGTTAAGTTGGTAACCCATAACTGATATAGACATAAGGCAAGGCACCGCCTTTTGCTCCAGTCCAGTCACAAGGAAGTTTCCAAAGACTGGAGTCTGACCATTTTGGCTCTTGACTCACTCTTTGGCTTCATGGCTGTTGATCCCTGGCAATCTACATGGGACGTGCAGCCAAATGTGAGGAAACCAGATTCTTTGCTGGATGCAGTGCTCAGAAAATAATTAACTTGACAAGGTTAGGTAGCTCTGGCCAACACATCCAAATAGACAGCTGACACTTTTTGTAAAGGAACAAATAACTGAATCTAATTAAATGGGAATGTCAATTTACATTGAATACTGATGAGTGGTTTTGGCAAAATGGGAACACCACTGAATTGATGCAACAGCATGGGCTGCTGTGCCTTGTAACAGTTCGTTTGGCTTGTTTTGACTTTGCAATGTTCTTAATTTGGTACAGCAAGAAGACAGAGGGAGGTCTGGGAAAATTAGAGAGCAGAAGAAATTCCAGTTAGACATAATCACAAGTAAACAAGTCATCAGAAAAAGTAAGCCAAATTTTCAGAAGGGGAAATTGTGATAGGGAGTGGGTATTTCAAGGAGAGGCTGTAACTTTAGCATAGGAGTGACCATGCTAATAATAACTGTGTTGTGTTTCTGGGCATGACTGGTGCAAGCTGGAAGACTGAGCAGACTCAACCCTTGGCTCTACTAAGAAAATTAACCATTGTTAAAAATGGTTTTCTACAACTGGTCACACTTAACTGCTTGCATAGGCCAGAAAAAAAACAACACTTTCAGCACCAAGCCTCTGTGTTGTTTTCTGAAACAACACTGAAAATGGTTTTGTCAGGCCACACCAGCAGTTAAACAGTCTTTGCTATTGGCTCAGCAGCCATCAGTGTGCTCAGAGTTGTCACACAGTGAATACTCTTTCCTTTCAGCCAGCCTGCCTCTAGTGTCAATTAAGTATATGCTATGCAGAAGCTGACATGAAGCTAAATCTAGTTTAATAATTGTACTCTTGCTAAACTGATGGGCACCACGGTTGAAGTAGTTCACATGTTTATCCATGTGCTATTAATACTTCATGAAAACCAAATACTTCACAGTTCCTGTTTCTTGAACATTTGTTATGCTCCAACGCTGAGCAGTTTAGAAAGGTAGCATTTGATAGACCATAAGATACAACTGAAGCCTTGGACAATGGAAAGGCTCAAATATTTGCTGAATTGTGTTAGCTACCACCACTGTCCCATAGTCCGAATACCTGTTAACAAATAGTTGAACTTTATTTCTGACCATTTTTCAAAACCATTATTCTCTCATTGTCAGGGCATCAGGACGATTTATCTTGCTAAAGCTCTGACCTGAAAATGTCAGTGCAGTGAAATGGGTTTGGGTAATGTTTAAAAGCAAATTATGTGTGTTCAAATCTTTGGTCTATTATGAATTATATTATTATTATTATGAATTGCGATAGCGCCTACGAGCCCCAATTATGGAGCAGGATCTCCTTTGCTAGGTGCTGTACAAACACAAAACAAAGAGATTGTGTATTTGTTGTTGGGTGCCACCCAGTATATAGAAGGCTTTTGTTTTGGTGGGGAGCTATTAATTTCACTGTTCAGGCTTTATTTTTAGCCATTTTTAAGTTTTATGTAGATCGTCAAAATGGGCTGTGGGCTTTCTCTGGGTATATACTGGCATGAGTAATGTATATTATATACATTACTCGTTACAGCAGTCTACTCTGTGCTATCATGTGTACGGTTGCCTAGTTCAACATCGTTCTGTCTGAGTATAGTACTGCTCCGTGTGGACAAGCCATTAGGTTCAAATAACCATTCCTGAGATTGTGTTTATTGAACTGACACCGATTTCTTTGTTTTACGGGTGTTTATTGGTTAAAACCTAAAATCAGAAGCAATAACTATATGTTGCTATGTATCTAGACAGATGCACTGAGCATAAACGTTTATTATATTTAACACGTGTGTACAGTATGTATTCAGATGTGCTGGAGAATGCTAGCAATGCGCTGCCAGCCTGGGAATCCACTATTTGACCTGCAATATTTTAAGTGACGTTTTAAAGCAAAACACATTAGATTTTTGTCCGTAACAGGGCCTTGCGTTTCAGAAATTGAAACACGCATGTTTGCAAAAAACAGTCAGCGCACCTGAGCATATGGCCCAAGAAGCCTGTGGAGTGGGAGGTTGTGATCGGGATGACTGGGCTGGGAAATCATTCCATGAGCCCACGGAGTGGCTTCTTAACCAGCCGGCTGACGTGCTCTAATTTAAAGTATGTGCTTGCTCTTTGTACTTGGAAAAGGCTTACCTGGCTGTTATGCCCCACAGCAACCGAAGGCTGGACATTCCTAGCTCAGCCTGGCACTGCTTCAGTCTCTCATGCTGTAGTGCTTTTTTTTGGTCATGGCAGCATGAACTCAGAACAGCTGCCAAACTTTGAAGGGCCTGATTAGTTTTACTTGCTTAGTGCCCAATCTTTAATGTTAATTAAGCTCAATTTTGGTGCACTTGCCAATAAACAGCACGGGGATGTATTGCATACATCAGCAGTATGACCTGGCAATGAGACTTATGCTATAGCAGCTGCTATAATTGCTAATCAGGCTCTGCACATTTATTGCAAGGTGCATGAAATCTATAGCGGGATTAGTGCATTTCTGCTCAGGGACAGTGTAATGTGAGGTAAAGCAGCATGGCAACATGAGCGTGCGTGTTGCTACACACGCGCCTATCGTATGAAAAATTCTACTGATGACTGTTTCACTATTGAAAGGGCCACATAATTGACTTTGCTTTTTTGGCAATTGTGCCTCTGCCCAAGCCCTTTTTCTGCTGCATAATTCACAAGGGGGCTGGTTGTGGTCAGGCACTGCTCAAAGGGGCATGGCAGGTGCTGATTTGGGTAATAATGGGAGTTTTCTAATCAATGAGAAAACATGGACTCATCAGGCCTGTGTAGTGAGGTGGGTGACGTTCACCTTGCCTGCCTAATGCCCATGTAATATGATGAAGAGTGGGGCGCTTTGACAGGTGAACTCCATCCCCGTCTCACATCAGGCATGATGTCTCACCGTAGTCCCTGCCCCTGCGGCTGTTGCTCGAGCGGCTGGTGGTCTTCTAACTGCTCCTGTTTGCCATTTGCACAGTATACTGGAAACCCACAAACCCGTTCCAGGCCCTCAGTGAAGTCAGTGGGCGCTAGGTGCCTGGACATTGTCACCAGTTGTGCTGCACTGGCTCTGGCCAGATAGCCTGTACGCAACCTTTGCTCGAACTGCCCACGGAGACCACAGACTCGGTTCAGAGGCGAAGGCGTGCACCCAGGTTTATTGTCAATGAAGCACAGTCTTAGTGCCCCATGTGTTCTACAGGTACATTAACATGCATATGCCTGTTACAATGGACTCAGCTCAGTGAGCTGCGTGACTCTCCGCTCCCCCTTAGGTTGGACCAAGACACCCCCTCTGTGACCCCTCTTTTGTACACTAACACAAATAAGTTACGTATTGCCCCCAGGGCTGGAGGAAGGATGTTTTGCACCCTAGGCGAAACTTCCACCTTGCACCCTCCCCCGTCCCCAAGCCCCCGCTCTGAGGCGCCCCCCCCATGGCAGCTCCCCCCCTCTGCCCTGAGGCACCCTCCCCCGCCCCAGCTCACCCCTGCCCCGCCTCCTCCCCGAGCACGCCGTGCTTCACTTCTCCCACCTCCCAGGCTTGCGGCGCCAATCAGCTTAGGAACCGCAAGCCTGGGAGGCGAGAAAAGTGAAGCACCCACGGCGTGCTTGGGAGGAGGCGGGGCAGGGGTGAGCTGGGGTGGAGGGTTGCCCTGCATGCCGCCCGCCCCCCCTTACTTGCTGCAGGCGGCCCGCCCCGCGCTCCTCTGCCCCAACTCCCTCCGCCTAAATGCCGGCGGCAACCGGGGTGGCTGAAGATCCGGCTGCCGCGGTCGCTGCTGAAGAAAATGCCGCCCCCCAAATCCTAGTGCCCTAGGCGACTGCCTAGGTCACCTAAATGGTTGCACCGGCCCTGATTGCCCCTCTGACATGGTTAGTTACCACCCTTTCCCTGGTACATGTTGATCTGATCGAAACAGCTCTATCCATCACCCTGTCCTCCTGACCTTATCTTTTAGGAGGGGTCAGTGTGTCCCTATGTTATCGTCGGGGAGTGTGTTCATACCAGACTTGGCATCGGGGTGTTCTGGTACTATCCTTCTGGAATATATTTACACGAGTGGCCTGTGCCTAGCACGTCATAGGAATATTTGCCTTTTTGTGATACCAGCCCTGTTTTTGCCAGGTTCTGTGAACTTGCAAGTAGGCATGTTTTATAACAGGGCCTGCTTCTCTTGCTAACTTTGCTTTATATCAGCACAGCCTGACTACTTCAGTTCAGGCCTTAGGCCTCATACCAGGCTCCTTATATCAGGCCTCATGACTTAAGCTCTTTCAACTACAGACACATGGGAAAATACACCACTAAGTGCCTAAATACCTTGAAGTAGCCAGCCTTGAGTGGGTACGTCAATGCTGAATTACTAAACGGTTTGACTGTCTAAATGGGATTCATGCCCTGAGCAGTGTTCTGTCTTTTCTGGTGCCCGAATGAGCCTGGAGTGATGGCCTCATGGGCTGAAGATGGAACTGGAAATCAAGCCGCTGTGCATACAACTGGGTGTTTTGCCCATGCAACTGATGGGATACTTGGTTATAATCTCAACTCAACCACTGAAATGTTGCCCAGTCAATTCACTTAACCCTGTTATGGTGGGGAGGCTCTCCCAATCTCTTCTGTTGGAGCGATTACCCTGTGGATAAATAATGAGAATCATTGGAGTAGGTGGACAAAAGCCTGTGTTTCCCACCTCCAAGGTGAGTGTTCCAACCACCAGATTCCAGAGGCGTGCTCATGCTAACATAGTAGGCACCTACTGCCAAGAGATGGTTTGCAGCTGAGAATTCAAAGCAGAGCTAGGCACCTCTGTGCAGTCTGGATTTATGCACCTGTCTCTAAGAAAATGCGTGTGGATTAACACATACATTTCCCATGGGCTAGCTTAGGCAGCTTCCTGCTTTTGTCAGGCTCAGTCTAAGGTGTTTATCTCTCCCCATTCACTGGATGGGAGCTTAGGTTTCTAACTCAGGATTTGTGAATGGCACTGATTTTCTAGGTACCTAAAGGCTAGGCATTGTGACACTCAGGGTCACAACGCCTCTCTCTTTTTGTGCATTCAGGCCCAAAAGCTGAAACATTATAAAATATAGAGGGATGGCTCTTTGGGCTTGATGCAGCTCAAGATAGGATCAAGGGAACAAAGGTGTCTGTAAGATCACTTTACCCCTCCCCCAATCCTGGGACCAACTGGCGGCCAAACTGGGGCCATGATCAGATTAGAGCAGCCATTAGGCTGTTCTGACTTGCACTGATTTGGCTGGTTCTGAAGGAGGACTGGCCCATGACAACATGGCACTCTGGCTGTGCCTTTCCATGCTCTTTTCCCACCCCAAAATGCCGAGCACTATAAGGGGAGGGAGGGCAGGTGGCATTAGGCCAAGGATGCCGGCTTTCCATAGACAAGGCTGCTCTAAACCTGAGTGCAAAGAGCTTGCACTTGGCTGTAATATGATAGTGCCCTTCTGCTCCAGGTGCAGTGGCTCTATCAGAGAGTAGCATGAGGCCCAGCCTGGGAGGAACTAAGCGTTGTAGCCCATGTTCCACTGGCTATAATTTCCCTTTTGCACCTGAATAATAAAATTGCAGCAGGGCTGGTTTCCAAGAAACAATCGTTCACCCTACAAGGCAACAACTCTACAGGGAATTGCTTCATTTTCTCACAGCTGTCATCTTTTAACCTTTTTTTATATATATAATAAGAGCGCTACAAAGCACCTGCTCTTTCAGCTGGCTCCTGGCGCTAGGCTTTCATTACAGCCAGTGGGTGCACTGCCCGGCTTCTAGAATTTCAGCTAGCTTGGCAGCTATTGCATAGGCAGGCCCTTGGCATTCAGAAA